>NW_027411866.1:154678034-155923437 GCF_047663935.1 Musca autumnalis | reverse complement strand
GAAAGGGTGCTTCTATAGATCCTTTCTGAAAGAAAGGGTGCTTCTATAGATCCTTTCTGAAAGAAAGGGTGCTTCTATAGATCCTTTCTGAAAGAAAGGGTGCTTCTATAGATCCTTTCTGAAAGAAAGGGTGCTTCTATAGATCCTTTTGAAAGAAAGGGTGCTTCTATAGATCCTTTCTGAAAGAAAGGGTGCTTCTATAGATCCTTTCTGAAAGAAAGGGTGCTTCTATAGATCCTTTCTGAAAGAAAGGGTGCTTCTATAGATCCTTTCTGAAAGAAAGGGTGCTTCTATAGATCCTTTCTGAAAGAAAGGGTGCTTCTATAGATCCTTTCTGAAAGAAAGGGTGCTTCTATAGATCCTTTCTGAAAGAAAGGGTGCTTCTATAGATCCTTTCTGAAAGAAAGGGTGCTTCTATAGATCCTTTCTGAAAGAAAGGGTGCTTCTATAGATCCTTTCTGAAAGAAAGGGTGCTTCTATAGATCCTTTCTGAAAGAAAGGGTGCTTCTATAGATCCTTTCTGAAAGAAAGGGTGCTTCTATAGATCCTTTCTGAAAGAAAGGGTGCTTCTATAGATCCTTTCTGAAAGAAAGGGTGCTTCTATAGATCCTTTCTGAAAGAAAGGGTGCTTCTATAGATCCTTTCTGAAAGAAAGGGTGCTTCTATAGATCCTTTCTGAAAGAAAGGGTGCTTCTATAGATCCTTTCTGAAAGAAAGGGTGCTTCTATAGATCCTTTCTGAAAGAAAGGGTGCTTCTATAGATCCTTTCTGAAAGAAAGGGTGCTTCTATAGATCCTTTCTGAAAGAAAGGGTGCTTCTATAGATCCTTTCTGAAAGAAAGGGTGCTTCTATAGATCCTTTCTGAAAGAAAGGGTGCTTCTATAGATCCTTTCTGAAAGAAAGGGTGCTTCTATAGATCCTTTCTGAAAGAAAGGGTGCTTCTATAGATCCTTTCTGAAAGAAAGGGTGCTTCTATAGATCCTTTCTGAAAGAAAGGGTGCTTCTATAGATCCTTTCTGAAAGAAAGGGTGCTTCTATAGATCCTTTCTGAAAGAAAGGGTGCTTCTATAGATCCTTTCTGAAAGAAAGGGTGCTTCTATAGATCCTTTCTGAAAGAAAGGGTGCTTCTATAGATCCTTTCTGAAAGAAAGGGTGCTTCTATAGATCCTTTCTGAAAGAAAGGGTGCTTCTATAGATCCTTTCTGAAAGAAAGGGTGCTTCTATAGATCCTTTCTGAAAGAAAGGGTGCTTCTATAGATCCTTTCTGAAAGAAAGGGTGCTTCTATAGATCCTTTCTGAAAGAAAGGGTGCTTCTATAGATCCTTTCTGAAAGAAAGGGTGCTTCTATAGATCCTTTCTGAAAGAAAGGGTGCTTCTATAGATCCTTTCTGAAAGAAAGGGTGCTTCTATAGATCCTTTCTGAAAGAAAGGGTGCTTCTATAGATCCTTTCTGAAAGAAAGGGTGCTTCTATAGATCCTTTCTGAAAGAAAGGGTGCTTCTATAGATCCTTTCTGAAAGAAAGGGTGCTTCTATAGATCCTTTCTGAAAGAAAGGGTGCTTCTATAGATCCTTTCTGAAAGAAAGGGTGCTTCTATAGATCCTTTCTGAAAGAAAGGGTGCTTCTATAGATCCTTTCTGAAAGAAAGGGTGCTTCTATAGATCCTTTCTGAAAGAAAGGGTGCTTCTATAGATCCTTTCTGAAAGAAAGGGTGCTTCTATAGATCCTTTCTGAAAGAAAGGGTGCTTCTATAGATCCTTTCTGAAAGAAAGGGTGCTTCTATAGATCCTTTCTGAAAGAAAGGGTGCTTCTATAGATCCTTTCTGAAAGAAAGGGTGCTTCTATAGATCCTTTCTGAAAGAAAGGGTGCTTCTATAGATCCTTTCTGAAAGAAAGGGTGCTTCTATAGATCCTTTCTGAAAGAAAGGGTGCTTCTATAGATCCTTTCTGAAAGAAAGGGTGCTTCTATAGATCCTTTCTGAAAGAAAGGGTGCTTCTATAGATCCTTTCTGAAAGAAAGGGTGCTTCTATAGATCCTTTCTGAAAGAAAGGGTGCTTCTATAGATCCTTTCTGAAAGAAAGGGTGCTTCTATAGATCCTTTCTGAAAGAAAGGGTGCTTCTATAGATCCTTTCTGAAAGAAAGGGTGCTTCTATAGATCCTTTCTGAAAGAAAGGGTGCTTCTATAGATCCTTTCTGAAAGAAAGGGTGCTTCTATAGATCCTTTCTGAAAGAAAGGGTGCTTCTATAGATCCTTTCTGAAAGAAAGGGTGCTTCTATAGATCCTTTCTGAAAGAAAGGGTGCTTCTATAGATCCTTTCTGAAAGAAAGGGTGCTTCTATAGATCCTTTCTGAAAGAAAGGGTGCTTCTATAGATCCTTTCTGAAAGAAAGGGTGCTTCTATAGATCCTTTCTGAAAGAAAGGGTGCTTCTATAGATCCTTTCTGAAAGAAAGGGTGCTTCTATAGATCCTTTCTGAAAGAAAGGGTGCTTCTATAGATCCTTTCTGAAAGAAAGGGTGCTTCTATAGATCCTTTCTGAAAGAAAGGGTGCTTCTATAGATCCTTTCTGAAAGAAAGGGTGCTTCTATAGATCCTTTCTGAAAGAAAGGGTGCTTCTATAGATCCTTTCTGAAAGAAAGGGTGCTTCTATAGATCCTTTCTGAAAGAAAGGGTGCTTCTATAGATCCTTTCTGAAAGAAAGGGTGCTTCTATAGATCCTTTCTGAAAGAAAGGGTGCTTCTATAGATCCTTTCTGAAAGAAAGGGTGCTTCTATAGATCCTTTCTGAAAGAAAGGGTGCTTCTATAGATCCTTTCTGAAAGAAAGGGTGCTTCTATAGATCCTTTCTGAAAGAAAGGGTGCTTCTATAGATCCTTTCTGAAAGAAAGGGTGCTTCTATAGATCCTTTCTGAAAGAAAGGGTGCTTCTATAGATCCTTTCTGAAAGAAAGGGTGCTTCTATAGATCCTTTCTGAAAGAAAGGGTGCTTCTATAGATCCTTTCTGAAAGAAAGGGTGCTTCTATAGATCCTTTCTGAAAGAAAGGGTGCTTCTATAGATCCTTTCTGAAAGAAAGGGTGCTTCTATAGATCCTTTCTGATCCTTTCTGAAAGAAAGGGTGCTTCTATAGATCCTTTCTGATCCTTTCTGAAAGAAAGGGTGCTTCTATAGATCCTTTCTGAAAGAAAGGGTGCTTCTATAGATCCTTTCTGAAAGAAAGGGTGCTTCTATAGATCCTTTCTGAAAGAAAGGGTGCTTCTATAGATCCTTTCTGAAAGAAAGGGTGCTTCTATAGATCCTTTCTGAAAGAAAGGGTGCTTCTATAGATCCTTTCTGAAAGAAAGGGTGCTTCTATAGATCCTTTCTGAAAGAAAGGGTGCTTCTATAGATCCTTTCTGAAAGAAAGGGTGCTTCTATAGATCCTTTCTGAAAGAAAGGGTGCTTCTATAGATCCTTTCTGAAAGAAAGGGTGCTTCTATAGATCCTTTCTGAAAGAAAGGGTGCTTCTATAGATCCTTTCTGAAAGAAAGGGTGCTTCTATAGATCCTTTCTGAAAGAAAGGGTGCTTCTATAGATCCTTTCTGAAAGAAAGGGTGCTTCTATAGATCCTTTCTGAAAGAAAGGGTGCTTCTATGGATCCTTTCTGAAAGAAAGGGTGCTTCTATAGATCCTTTCTGAAAGAAAGGGTGCTTCTATAGATCCTTTCTAAAAGAAAGGGTGCTTCTATAGATCCTTTCTGAAAGAAAAGGTGCTTCTATAGATCCTTTCTGAAAGAAAAGGTGCTTCTATAGATCCTTTCTGAAAGAAAAGGTGCTTCTATAGATCCTTTCTGAAAGAAAGGGTGCTTCTATAGATCCTTTCTGAAAGAAAGGGTGCTTCTATAGATCCTTTCTGAAAGAAAGGGTGCTTCTATAGATCCTTTCTGAAAGAAAGGGTACTTCTATAGATCCTTTCTGAAAGAAAGGGTGCTTCTATAGATCCTTTCTGAAAGAAAGGGTGCTTCTATAGATCCTTTCTGAAAGAAAGGGTGCTTCTATAGATCCTTTCTGAAAGAAAGGGTGCTTCTATAGATCCTTTCTGAAAGAAAGGGTGCTTCTATAGATCCTTTCTGAAAGAAAGGGTGCTTCTATAGATCCTTTCTGAAAGAAAGGGTGCTTCTATAGATCCTTTCTGAAAGAAAGGGTGCTTCTATAGATCCTTTCTGAAAGAAAGGGTGCTTCTATAGATCCTTTCTGAAAGAAAGGGTGCTTCTATAGATCCTTTCTGAAAGAAAGGGTGCTTCTATAGATCCTTTCTGAAAGAAAGGGTGCTTCTATAGATCCTTTCTGAAAGAAAGGGTGCTTCTATAGATCCTTTCTGAAAGAAAGGGTGCTTCTATAGATCCTTTCTGAAAGAAAGGGTGCTTCTATGGATCCTTTCTGAAAGAAAGGGTGCTTCTATAGATCCTTTCTGAAAGAAAGGGTGCTTCTATAGATCCTTTCTAAAAGAAAGGGTGCTTCTATAGATCCTTTCTGAAAGAAAAGGTGCTTCTATAGATCCTTTCTGAAAGAAAAGGTGCTTCTATAGATCCTTTCTGAAAGAAAAGGTGCTTCTATAGATCCTTTCTGAAAGAAAAGGTGCTTCTATAGATCCTTTCTGAAAGAAAGGGTGCTTCTATAGATCCTTTCTGAAAGAAAGGGTGCTTCTATAGATCCTTTCTGAAAGAAAGGGTGCTTCTATAGATCCTTTCTGAAAGAAAGGGTGCTTCTATAGATCCTTTCTGATCCTTTCTGAAAGAAAGGGTGCTTCTATAGATCCTTTCTGAAAGAAAGGGTGCTTCTATAGATCCTTTCTGAAAGAAAGGGTGCTTCTATAGATCCTTTCTGAAAGAAAGGGTGCTTCTATAGATCCTTTCTGAAAGAAAGGGTGCTTCTATAGATCCTTTCTGAAAGAAAGGGTGCTTCTATAGATCCTTTCTGAAAGAAAGGGTGCTTCTATAGATCCTTTCTGAAAGAAAGGGTGCTTCTATAGATCCTTTCTGAAAGAAAGGGTGCTTCTATAGATCCTTTCTGAAAGAAAGGGTGCTTCTATAGATCCTTTCTGAAAGAAAGGGTGCTTCTATAGATCCTTTCTGAAAGAAAGGGTGCTTCTATAGATCCTTTCTGAAAGAAAGGGTGCTTCTATAGATCCTTTCTGAAAGAAAGGGTGCTTCTATAGATCCTTTCTGAAAGAAAGGGTGCTTCTATAGATCCTTTCTGAAAGAAAGGGTGCTTCTATAGATCCTTTCTGAAAGAAAGGGTGCTTCTATAGATCCTTTCTGAAAGAAAGGGTGCTTCTATAGATCCTTTCTGAAAGAAAGGGTGCTTCTATAGATCCTTTCTGAAAGAAAGGGTGCTTCTATAGATCCTTTCTGAAAGAAAGGGTGCTTCTATAGATCCTTTCTGAAAGAAAGGGTGCTTCTATAGATCCTTTCTGAAAGAAAGGGTGCTTCTATAGATCCTTTCTGAAAGAAAGGGTGCTTCTATAGATCCTTTCTGAAAGAAAGGGTGCTTCTATAGATCCTTTCTGAAAGAAAGGGTGCTTCTATAGATCCTTTCTGAAAGAAAGGGTGCTTCTATAGATCCTTTCTGAAAGAAAGGGTGCTTCTATAGATCCTTTCTGAAAGAAAGGGTGCTTCTATAGATCCTTTCTGAAAGAAAGGGTGCTTCTATAGATCCTTTCTGAAAGAAAGGGTGCTTCTATAGATCCTTTCTGAAAGAAAGGGTGCTTCTATAGATCCTTTCTGAAAGAAAGGGTGCTTCTATAGATCCTTTCTGAAAGAAAGGGTGCTTCTATAGATCCTTTCTGAAAGAAAGGGTGCTTCTATAGATCCTTTCTGAAAGAAAGGGTGCTTCTATAGATCCTTTCTGAAAGAAAGGGTGCTTCTATAGATCCTTTCTGAAAGAAAGGGTGCTTCTATAGATCCTTTCTGAAAGAAAGGGTGCTTCTATAGATCCTTTCTGAAAGAAAGGGTGCTTCTATAGATCCTTTCTGAAAGAAAGGGTGCTTCTATAGATCCTTTCTGAAAGAAAGGGTGCTTCTATAGATCCTTTCTGAAAGAAAGGGTGCTTCTATAGATCCTTTCTGGTAAATTGCTAATAGTAAATGTATAATTGTAATCACATTTCAAACTTACACTGTAGCATCGATCCATACAATAATTAAAAGGATACAATGGCTACATGTAATAATACCAATAGGTTTAGGCGTGTAAGCCATGACTGGTCAAAGTTAATACTCTGATACGTAATGACACAATGACTTTTCACATGCAAAAATAAAAAAAACACATTTTCAACACACGTTTTTGTTTTCAAAATTCACGCGTGAATTCTAAATAGTGCATAACGTCCGTTCTTATGTATATATTTTTCAAAATACATTCTTACAAATCATCTGCTATTCTTAGAATTTCTTCTGTGTTCCAACAACAAGTCATTAACCATGGTAGAAAAAATATACACACACTTCCATTTGTGGGCTGCTGCTGTAAGCCTTTAAGGAAATTGATATGAAAAACGTTGGATAAAAACAGCAAATGCGAAATGTTAAATGAGTATTACAAATTATGAAGGAACAGATGTGGTCATGCATATCCTCGTTAATAGAATATGGTGCAAAAGTAAAAGGATGTTTAGAATGTTGTATAGAAAAAGGAATGACTATCGTTTAGAGTGCCAAGTGTCATATTATAATAATGGACATTTCCTTTGTGGCCACTAAACGGTACAGCTATAAGGATTTAAGAAACAACTCTAAATCATGGGAATTTGCAGAATGGATTAATAGTTGCTATTAAAGGCATATTACAATACAAAATTGGAAAAACGTGTAGTTGTTGTATGAGCTATAAACAAAGCAAGCCCGCAAGTTTATGATATTGATTATCAGTTGATTTTTATGTAAATTTAAATGTTTCTGTTGCATATAGTGGCGTAAAATGACAAGAGATAATAAGTTCGGTCTGACCGAGCTTTTAAGCCCAACACCATCAGAGATGGCGTATATGACGTACAATTAGGAACAGGTTACGCAACCACAGTTTCGTTGCATTACCCAAGACAATAATTAGCATTGACGAAAACGAAACACAACACATTACGCAGAAAAGCAAACGTCACAAAAAGTGAGCGTCACTCACGATGATCGAGGACAGTCCATGTTTAGAAGTTAAAGTGTTTAGCAGTGCGTGTAGAAGTTTAGAAGTTTCAAATATTATACAAGTTTTAAGTAACTTGTAAAATAATAAATATTTTGTGAATTATTTTAGGTTTTGTGTAAATATTATGTGTAAACTATATTTAATTAATATTATTTAATTAAAATTATTGAACCGCTAATAATAATAATAATAAGATCTATTTATATATATTTTAAAACGCGAACTAAAAAAAGATCTCCAATCCCAATCTTGGATATGAAGTTTTCTGACATCGGGTTTGACTTGTTTGCTCCAACGAAGCCTTGGCGTTCCAGTTTTGTGTGTGTCCGGGCCGGTTTTGTGGTTTTATTCTTAAACTGCTTACTTAGCTCAAAGTATCAACTGTTGGCCAACACTATTCTCCTTCGTATTTCACAACTGATGCTGTTTGTTGTGTTAATGGCGGTGTCGAGGTAGACAAAGTCTTTTACTGCCTCCAAATGTAAAGTAATTGTAAAGTAGTCCTATTTGCCGCATGTTTTTTAGGTAGCAGAACGACACTCCTGGTCTTACCATGGGTTCCATGGTGAAGATTAATGGTATCCAAGTATGAATTTTGCTGCTGTTTGCATAGAGTAGGCAATATTTTGCCATTGTGTTGATATGTCATCGGGCGAGGAGTGCTTTGATTAAGCAATTGAGCCAGTTGTGTGGAATGCGCGGTGGATATCTGTTGTGATTGCAGCTTACCGACGTCCCCCTTCCGTGTTGTGTATGTTCACACTTTATTTGCTACGTTTGATCTGGTACGTACCTTTGCTGCTACAAGGTGGTGGTTCGAGTCTATGTTTGCACCTCGGAACGATCGTACATCTAACAAGCTTGATGAATGTCTTCCACCTTTCACAAAGAGGTCAAATTGATTTCTTGTTGTTTGATCTGAGAGAGACAGCCAGGTGCCCTTATGAATATCGAGATGCCTAAATCTGGTAAGCTAACTACCGCTGCGAAGTCTATCCTCCTCATTTCATTGTCAGATGTTTCACTGTGGAGTCTGAATTTCCCGACTGTTGGGCCAAAGATATTCTCCTTTCCCATTTTGGCATTAATATCGCCAAGAATAATTTTAATGTCATGGGGAGGACAACGATCATATGTTTCTTCCAAGTGCTCGTAGAATATATCTTTGGTCTGTTCATCCTTGTCCTCGGTTAGAGAATTAGCGCAAATAAAGCTGTTGCTGAAAAATTTTGCTTTTATGCGTATTGTAGCAATCCTTTTATTTACTGGGTTGAAGCTGGAGACCAGATGTTTTAACCTCTACATATTCGCAACCAATCTCATGCTTTATGTAGTTGCAGCTATAATACTAAGCGACGCCTTTAGGTGTTGCTGTGATGCCTTTCCCAATCCATCGTAGTTCCTCTATATTACTATGGCAGTAATATTTTTCAAGTATTTTTCAAGTAAGTCTGCCAGTGCGTAAACTGGACATTCTCTGTAAAGAGTGCGAACATTCCAGGAGCAGATTCGCAGATCATGGTCCTTACACCGTTTGCGGGGGTCGTCAACTTTAGAGGGAATTGTGTTTCTTTCCTTTCGTTTTTTCATAGTAGGCTGCTTTTTCTAAGGTAGGGTTACTAACTCGACGCCCAAACCCATGTTTTTTACGTTCTTATGGGTGAACGCGCGGCACATGTTAACTCACTACCTTTAACGGGTGTTAAAGGCAGCTCCCCAGGTTCCTTGGTATCTTTCATCCCCTACGTCACCCAATAATATTATAAAATAATAATAAAAATCTATTAAAAAATAATTAAACTAAAATTAGGGAAGAAAATATACAGGGGCGTGCACTGTTGGTAGAATGTTGTTAACTACGCTTCCAAAAAGTTTGCGGGGGTCATCAACTTTAGAGGGGTTTGTTTTTCTTTTCTTTGTTTTTTTGATAGTATGTTGCTTGTTTAGAGGGATGGGTTATTAACGCAACGCCCAACCCGTGCTCATCAGTCATTTTAGTTGGGCTAACAGGAGTTTTAGAGCCATTAAATTGCACCGTTGAAAAAGAGGTCGCGAGGGCAAACTGCTGCCAAAAAATTCAAAACGATCCGAGACATACTCTTACACTGCATTTCATTGAAAATCTTTGAAATTTTCTGTGAGAGGTATCCGAAGGAATGGACCGATAAAGTGACCAACCTAATCTATGTCTGTCGGAAACGGAATGAAAGAAATTCATCAAACCCGTATTAACCCGGAACCATTCGACGTCAGTGTTCCAGCCAGCGGCTACCACATTGGTGTAAATATGTTTATGTTTGTTCATGGTTTACGGTGTTAGGAGCAACATATCTCAGGATGGTTTCTCCGAATTCTTTTGATCCGCTCCGGGACAATGGGACAATATATCACATACAAGCCTCGATGAGATATAATTCCCCACAATCCGCCAGCGGCAACCACACACACAGCACTTAACATCGGCCCTTGGTGTTCCAACCCCCGAAAATGTGTCATTTTTACAATTTATTTGTAATTGGTCTCGAGAAAAACCAAGCTCAGCAACAAGTGCAGTTTACAGGGTTGTGATGGCTACAAGGTACTGAGAGGGGCTAGCTTTTCTGTTGCGCCAGTCTGTTCAATACAGAGTGAAACGCCCGAGGTATAGTTTCTTATGTTACTCCAGATTATAGGCCCATCATTAGCTCGCTTTTCGAAGTTCATAAATTTCTGACCCTAGGGGCAGTAATACACATCATGAGTTGTGGCATTCGGTCATAGGTAACGACCATAGTGTTATAGGGCTAACGTATGTATGTATGTATGTATGTATGTATATTTATTGTGTGTATAAATTCATAGTGTACAATAATTTAACATATCTATGTAAGAGTTTAGTTTTTACAAACTATTCTACTTAATCATATAAACGAATAATAATAAAACAATACATGAGTATAACAATTATAGTACGTTTATATATAACCGGATTTAACAAACCCACTGGGTTCAAATGTCAATTCCTTTGCGTATACGTCAAATAAATCCTCATTAAGAAGGTTAACCCTGCAAAAGGCTATAATATAAACATGGCCTAACAGTTAAAGGGAAAAATTTACAAAAAAAACGTAAATTACCTAACACTAGAGTTGTTTTTTTTTTAAACGTAAATCCTAAGGATATAGATTACGAATATGTTCAACGGATGAATTGGAACATTTATCAATAAATTTTTCGGTTATAAAATTAACTTTATCTTTAACTAAAGGTAACATAAAGAGCAAGTCTAAACGTGATGTTGAAAAGCGATACGGCAAGTTACCCATCATTTTCAAAAGTTTATTTTGTTTAGTTTGCAGACGTTTGATATGTGAATTTGCAACTTCGTGCCAGACCGGAGCGGCATAAAACATAATTACTTGAAAAATTACTTTAAAGAGGATTAATTTATTAGCCATGTTTAGTTCCGATTTCCTATTGATAAATGGATATAAAATTTTGGTGGTAATATTGACTTTGTTTATGATATAACTTATGTGCATATTAACAAGCAAAAAAGTATCAGTCGGCTTTGCCGACAGAGATATACCCTCAGCCTGTGTATATGGAAACAAATTTTTCCCAAAATACGTATGTATTTAGGGGGTTTTAAAAATTTTGGGCGTTTGAACCGACAAAAATGTTTATTAGGATTAAAGATCAAAAGTTTTGCGGAGGAGATACTAAAAGGAATGGATCGACATTGACCGTTATGGAAGTGGATCTCCAGCCACAACATATGGTGCCATAGGGGGTTTTTACACTCTTCGGGCTGTGTGCTCAAGAAGTATGGACCTGCCCCTAAAAAAAACTTTTACCATCGTAATTGAGGCAGCAAACGCAAGTTGCTTGAACAAAAATCAAAGTGATTCGATATCAGGTCTTAAAGTGAACTTATCCGAAATTTTGTGTGGGAGGTACCGGATGGAGTGGACAAATATAGCCCATATTTGAACCTGATCTATAGACCAATTCGGCCACTCCCTTCAAGAGTTACCGTACAAACAATTTTTCCGAACATGCTTGAACTTTTGTGGGGGAGGTACCTGAAGGAGTGGACCGATATGGCTTATTTTCAAACTTAAACTATGTTTGGACTAAATATTACTAAGGCCATATTTTGGACCGAATCGGCAGATCCGTTCTAGAGTTATCTTGCGCTCCAACCACTCACACAGTGTCATAGGGGTTTTTTGCAAGTTTAATGCTATTTTCTCAGGAAGTATGGACTTGCCCCTGATGAAACTTGTACCGTCGTATGGAGGGCAGTAAATACATGTTGCTAAAACAAAAATCAAAGCGATTCGAGAGATGGCCCTAAACTGAACTTTTCCGAAATTTTGTGTGGGAGGTACACAAAGGAGTGGTCCAATTGAGCCCATATTGGAACTTCATATTACTCTGGTAGAAAGTTTACGCTGTACAAAGTATGGACCAAATCTGCCACTCCCTTCAAGAGTTATCGTGCGCACAAACTTTCCGAACATTTTCGAACTTTTGTGGGGGAGGTACCGGAAGGAGTGGACCGATGTAGCTCATCTTCGAACTTAAACTAAGTTTGGGCAAAATATTACGAAATCCAAAATTTGAACCGAATAGGTTCATCCGTTCGAGAGTTATCGTGCGCTCCAGCCAGCAGGACAGACAGACAGACAGACGGACGGACATGGCTAGATCGACTCCAAATTGTCTGAAACACATTTCGTCCAAACATACTTGGGGTCTAAAACCATTATTTCGATGAGGCACATTTTCATCGTATCAAAGTGTATATACCCTCCTTAGCCTAAAGGCTGAGGGTATAAAAAGCATTTTTTTGTCGAGTATAACGTTTTCCTCCCAAGGAATACTCACGCCGTTAAATATTAAATTTGATGATGGTAAGAAACATTGTTTGCGCTTCCTGGAAAAGTAGATGGCTTGTGTTTTGTTAGAGTTTATTAAAAGTTTCCACTTCACGAAATAATTAAGTACAACATCCAAAGAGTGTTGAAGATTGGAAATAACATTTTGTGAAAGTGTATGAGTACTTAATATAGCTGTGTCATCGGCGAAAATTGAAGAATCACAACCCTCTAAAATTGGAAAATCATAAGTGTAAATGTTATACAATATAGATGACAGGCATGAGCCTTGGGGACAGTCTGCTGGTATGTTGAAAATATTAGAGACATCTTGACCAACATGAACACGGTATGTTCTGTTTGACAAAAAACTGTTTATTAATTTAACTGTTGCAGTATCTAAGCCAATAGTAACTAATTTATATATAAGTCCCATACGCCAAACGGAATCGAACGCGGATTTGACATCTAACAAAACCATAGCAGTAGTTTTGCCCTCGTTAAAGCACTTTTTAACAAAATTCTTTATGCGAATGAGAGGCTGTACAGTATTATGTTCGGCACGAAAACCGAATTGCTGGATCGGTAAGACGTTTTTATCATCAATGTAGGTAACAACTTTGTCCTTAATTACTTTTTCTAATACTTTACTCATGCTACACAATAAGCTAATTGGCCTATAAGAACATGGATCTGAAGGATCCTTTCCCGGTTTTGATATTGGAATAATTTTAGAACTTTTCCAAGACAATGGAAAATAACAGAATTTAATGCATGTGTTTAATGTTCATCGACATTAAACCACTTCATAAAATATAGTATTCGTATTAAATGGTATAAAAATTATTTACTATTTGTAAACCATTTTAAATGCATATGGAATGACCTATATGCATAAATTCTTCATTCTATTTACTTAAAATTCTCATTGCCATTATCATATGTTCGTTGACCTATTTCTTCTTTAAAATATTTTCGTCAAATTCTCCCACTGGAATTAACAACAACAAACAAGCAGACCTCGCTCATAGTTATGAGATTTAACTAACGGACCTGCTGTGATGTTGTTATTGTTAATTCTTTTTTTTTGTCTCGATGACTTCTCCATGTCATCTGCAATGCATTGAAGTTAGTTAGTTAACAAACAACCATCAAAGTGATCGACACAGCTAAGACCTAGAGAACAAAGGAGGCAAAATTTTAACAACAAGGCAAATAATAACAACAAATAGACCTACAGAAAATTAGAACTAAAACAACATTGAAACTTAGAACGAAAATACAACATAAAATAAATAAAATCTTGTAAAACTAAATTTGTAAATAAAATTAAACAAAAATTCATAAACTTAGAACAAAACTAGATATACATATGTGAATAAATTAAAATAAATATGAAACAGAAATACCAAATCGAAAATAAATTGAATTGAACATGAAATCAAAAGAAAACAAAAATCTTTTATTTTAACTAAAAGGAACACAAAGGGTAACAAAATAAGACATAACAAAAATAAAATCGAACATAATTAAAAAACCCACTCCCACCCCTCAACAGCATGCATTGTAAATATTAGTTAATAACTGTAAACCAACTTGAGGGAGGGCTTTTAAGCATTTATTAGAAATTTTGTCAGGGCCAGAACTCTTTTTATTCTTTAGTGACATTATTATTGATTTAACATTTTCGAAAGTTGTCAATTGCGAAGTAAATTGCTGTTCATTGCTGAAAGAATCGTACACACCAGACACTAAATCCATAGTGTGCTGATCACTTAAATTGTTGGATAAGTGGTGGTTTGCATAAAATTTCTGACTCAGTAACTCAGCTTTTTCAAAATTTGAAGTAAATAGCTTGTCGTTTTCTTTAAGAAATGGGACATGATTCTTCTTTTTCTTCAAAATTTTAGAAATATTCAAAAAAGTTTAAGAAGATTTTCTTAAAGAATTTAAAGTATTAGATCAAGTTTTGTTTCTATGTTGTACTATAGCATCGTTAACTAATCTATTAAGAAAATTGACTTCATGCTTAAAATGAGGCAAACGATACCTTATCCAATTTCTTCTGCAGCTATTTCGTAATGTGATTAAATTCATAATGCGTCTAGGGAGACGTTTTACATAGTCAGTGTTAGTGGCTTTTTTTGGGATCGATTCTTCCATAGCATCCAAAATTAAAGTAGTGGTATTCTCTACAAGTCTATCAATATCGCTAATGTTGTTTATTGGGGCATTTAAGAGGGATGCGCTATTCTGAGTAATGAAACGTCGAAATACATTCCAATTGGCGTTTTTGAAGTCAAACATCAGATTTTCAGATAGTATAGGGTTTTTGTTAAAAGTGGTTAACACCGGAAGGTGATCCGAGCCTACATTATTTTGAGTTAAAGCCGCAGATAGATTCTGAGGTACATTTGTAATAAAAAAATCGAGAGTAGATGGATTGCAGTTCCTATTAGTTGACACCAAGGTTGGTTCTGGAGAATAGATAATTTGAAACGTATTCGACGACAGCAAATCTAAAATAATATTTCCCAAGCAATTAGAGCGGAGGCAACCCCGTTCACGACTTCTTGAGTTAAAGTCGCCGCCTAAAATGAAGTTACCCTGTATCCTAGAAAGTTTTCTCAGATCATTTTTAAAAAGTTGTTTGCGAATATTTGAAGGCCATGCGGAACTTCCATGAAAGTAGCAACTGAAAAAGTTTATATCAAAACCATCATTTAAAAATACTTTGACGCCAATATTTCAATTAAAGAACAATCAACCTTAGGAATTACAGCGTGTGAAATGTTATTTTTTAACACAATGGCCACTCCTCCTCCTCTGCTGGAGGTTCTATCGCAACGATAACAACAAAATTTAGGGTGGTTCATTCTAATATCGCTTTTCAGCCACGTTTCATTTATCATTGCAATATCTATATCCTTACGAATTAAGAAATCAAAAAATTCAACCAATTTGTTGCGAATTCCTCTAGAATTCCATATCATAATTTTCAAGTTGAAGATATTCATGATAAGAATTTTAATGCTAATGCAGTAATTACATTAAATTGTTTGGTCTTGTTTTTGCAAGACAAGGTTATTGATCAATTCTACAGAAATCGACATTAACTCTTCAGCAGAAAAAAGATCATTGCTAGTAATATTTTGAGAGTTTATATTATTATTGTTGAATAGTGGGTTTAACCAACTATTTTGTGTTTCTGTTGATGGTCGAGCATGCGACGCATGATGGACAGCTCTAGGCAGCGCTTTCGGCTTCATATATCGGCTCTTAATTTGTAGATATGCCATTCTACTTGGGCAATTTAAATCGGTAGAGGTGTGAGTACCATTGCAGTTTGCACACTTAACATCGCTAGATTTACATTCTGCTGTAAGATGAGGTCCAGAACATTTGGAACAAAAGGTTTTTACGTTGCAGTATTCAGATCCATGGCCATACATCTGGCACTTGTAACATTGAGTGACTTTGTTAATTCTTTTTGATTGATAATTCCATTTAGCTCGTACTGAGTTAACATAGCGGTATTTTTCTCTTAAATCTTGAAGAGTTATTGTGCCTTTCTTTAGGTATACGATGTAGAGTATAATTTCTCTATTAAATTGGCCATTTTTAAATACAGGCTTAATATTTAAGACTTGAAGACCAGCCATCTGAAGTTCAGATTTAAGAGCGTTGACGTCAACTTTGTCGAGACCAAAGAGGACGACTTTATAGGGTCTGTTATTTTTTGATGAAAAAGAGAAGAACTCAAAATTGCTCTTTTTCAAATAATCAATCATAGAATTGTAATCATACTCAATCTCACAAAAGAGTTTATGACCAATCGAAATTTTAGTTATTCCGTATTTTGTAACTAAAGCTTCTTTACATGCTTTATGAATCGCATCCGTAGTAGATTTCAATATTGTTATTGGTGGAATATGCTTCTTAACAGGTGTTGTTGGATTTTCACTATCCATATCATCATTCTGCTCTCCGTCGTTGATCAGAGATTGCAGTGGTTGGAAATAATTTGTGGATGATTGCTTCACCGGTACAACATTATCTTTTACTTCTTCCACTATTTTTCGTTTTTTCACTTTCGCATTCATGTTTGGAGGAGAGCAAAAGTCTCACTCCCCGATTTATTAGTGCAATGCACAGACGAAAAACAAATATGTTTTAATATATTGTTGTTGTAGATTTTAACGGAGCATACGTTGTTTATGAACAAAGAACGAACGAACAAAAACTCCGCTGTTATGTGTTGACTAGGGTTATGACTTTTTGACATTTTTCCTCAAAAATGATTTCCTGTAGCAGGGATGAATGAACTTTTGCCTATTAATCACTATGCTATCGTTTATTCCATTGAAATATAAAAAAAGTTCACGCACAAATCGGTTTTAAAAAAATAATTTTTTGAAAAAATATATGAAATGAAAAAAATTTTTTTTCAAAAAATACTTTTTTGTTGCACGAATGAATAAATATAAGTCTACTAATAACTATAATAACGTTTATTTCATTCAAATATTAAAAAAGTCGCGAAAAAAGTCACTTTGAAAAAATTTTAAATTTTTTGTTTTTTGTTAAAAAATTATATTTTTGAATAAAAGCGTTTACGACATTTTTACGATTCTCAGAATTGAAGAAAAATAGTGAGAAATAAATTTTATGTCATTTTAATTATCTCATGTGGCTCTAAAGTTTATTTTTAATTATATATCTGTTTCAGTGACTTCAAAAAAATTTCCATAATTTTGATAAATTCAAATTTTAAAATCATTTTGTGCGTGAGGTTTTTTCACCGAATCACCTTATAATTAAGATTTTATGTAATCTTATGGCAAAACTCATCACGCTATGATACAGGGATATGAGGTTGCAAAAAAGTCATAACCCTATTCAACATCCTGCTGGAAAAGGTTATACGAGATACAAATATCAATTTACACCATAGCCACATGTTACTTGCTTAAGCTGATGACATTGACATCATGGGACGATCAGTAAAGGAAGTAACTAATACCTTTAAGGAGAATCAACAAAAGTGGGTCTGGCAGTAAACGGTGAAAAGACAAAGTTTATGGTGTCGACGCACAATGCGTTCATAGAGCTCAGAACAACAGTGGAAGTTGTTTCCTATAATTTTGAGGTAGTAAAAGTCTTCGTCTACCTCGGCACAGCCATAAACACAACAAACAACATCAGTTGTGAAATAAAAAGAAAAATTGTATTGGCCAACAGATGCTACTTTGGCTTAAGTAAGCAGTTTAAAAACAAAGCCACAGCTCGTCAAACAAAAACAACGCTTTACACAACACTGATACTACCCGTGCTGATGTATGGTTCCAACGCAATCGTTGCATCTCAACACATTTATCTGTACTGATGTCGTTGTATAGCAGATACAGCTCGGGGTTCATGCGACGTCGATATTCACCGTCAACGCAGATTGGTCCGTAGATCTTTCGAAGAATTTTTCTCTCAAACACACCAAGCCATGTCTGCTTGGGCAAGTACCCAGGCTTCGGAGCCATACATCAGCACGGGTGGTATCAGTGTTTTGTAGAACGTTATTTTTGTTTGACGAGATGTGGCTTTATTTTTAAATTGCTTACTTAAACCAAAGTAGCATCTGTTGGCCAATGCAATTCTTCTTTTTTTCACAACTGATGCCGTTTGTTGTGTTTTCGGAGGTACCGAGGAAGACGAAGTCTTTTACTACCTCAAAATTATAGGAACCAACTTCCACAGTTGGTCCGAGCTCAATGAACGCATTGCGCGTCGACACCATCAACTTGGTCTTCTCACCGTTTACCGCCAGACCCACTTTAGCAGATTCTCCTTCGACCTTCATAAAGGTACCAGTTACTTCTTTTACTGATCGTCCCATAATGTCTATATCAAGTAGCATGTGGCTATTGGTGTAGATTGTGCCACTTCTTTTGACGTTTGGCTCTCGTATAACCTTTTCCAGCAGGATGTTGAAGAGATCTCACGAAAGGCTGCCTCCTTGTCTGAAACCTCTTTTGGTACAAAACTCTTCGGAGAGGTTTTTTTTTTCTTATTTTAACTGAGGACCGCGTGTAAGTTAGAGTCATTTAACAAAGCCAAATGAGCTTTGCGGGGATACCAAATTCAGACATTGCTTGGAATACCTTTGAACGTAGCGGGCTGTCATCGGCTTCTGATGTCTTTTTATTATTCAGCCGATTTATTGCTGTCTTTATCTCATCTTCTGGGATTGGGTCTTTGGTATCTTCGTCGTCATCGCTGCTATTGGATACCAACAGTTTTGAAAAATTTTCTTTCCATATCCTGAGCACACTATCTGTATCAGTTACCAAATTACCTTGCTGGTCTCTACAGGAGGATATGCCTGTACCAAAGCCATCAGTTTGATGCTTGTCTCTTTGGTAGAATTTTCGGACTTCATTCTGGTTCCTGTACATCTCGATTTTTTCACACTCCCGCTTACCTGCAGAAAAGACGTTTCTCCTCTCTCCTTTTCTCCCGATATCTCGTTCGTGCGCTACGCATTGCTTCTGATTGCAAAGTAGCCCTATATTCCGCATTTTTCTCTACAGAAGCAGCACGACATTTCTGATGATACCATGGATTCCTTGGTGGAGGTCTCTGGTATCCAAGTATGGATTTTGCGGTTGTTTGCATGGAGTGAGCAATACTTTGCCATTGCGCTAATATGTTATCAGGATGAGGAGTGCTTTGATTAAGCAATTGGTCTAGTTGAGTGGAATATGCTGTATCTATCTGTTGTGATTACAGCTTACCGATCCAACTTCCGTTTTGTGTCTGTTCGCACTGTGTTTGCTACGTTTAATCTGGTACGTACCTTTGCTGCAACAAGGTAGTGGTCCGAGTATATGTTTGCACCTCGGAACGATCGTACATCCAACACCCTTGATGAATGTCTTTCATCTATCACAACGTGATCAATTTAATTTCTTGTTCTTTGATCTGGCGACAGCCAAGTGCCCTTATGAATGTCGAGATGCTTAAATCTGGTACTGCTAACTACCATGTTTCTTGCAGCTGCAAAGTCTATCAGCCTCATACCATTGTCAGATGTTTCACTGTGGAGACTGAATTTCCCGACTGTTGGGCCAAAGATATTCTCCTTTCCAATTTTGGCATTAAAATCGCCTAGAATGATTTTAACGTCATGGGCAGGGCAACGGTCATATGTTTCTTCTAAGCGCTCGTAAAATATATCTTTGGTCTGTTCGTCCTTTTCTTCAGTTGATGTTGAAGAATTTTGCTTTTAATATAATTGCAGCGAGTCTTTCATTCACCTCCGACGAACTACAAATCCGCAACCAAACTCTTGCTTTACGTCATGACAGCTATAATACAGTGCGTCACCTTTAGGTGTTGTTGTAACGTCTTTCCCAATCCATCGTGTTTCCTGTATGGCAGTAATATCGGCCTTGTACTTTTCAAGTACGTCTGCCAATGCGAAGACTGCGCCTTCTCTATAAAGAGTGCGAACATTCCAGGTGCAGATTCGCAGATCATGGTCCTTAAAATGTTTGCGGTGTTCGTCAACTTTATAGGGGTTTGTTTTTCTTTTCTTTCGTTTCTTTCGGTCGTGGGACCTTTCACGATGGGGACAAGTTAATACTTCCCGAGATTATGTCCCAATAGCTTTAAATAACCCTGCCAGCAGCAACTCAAATGACCATTTGGCCGAAAATTTCTTCCAGGTGTACATCAAGTTCCAAGAAGGTTTATTGGAAAACAATTTCGGGTGCATCCCTCACGAAAGTTCAACATTTTTTCTTATGTACAGTTTAAGGGCTCTTGGAGGATCGTTTGCAAATTTTTATTGAAAGTACTTAGTGTGGTCCTCTTTACAGCGATATAATGTTTTTCGTGGGTAAATCCATAGTTCTTGGTAACAACATTCTTCCAACAGGACACGCCACTGTACATTTTCTTCTATAATTTTTGTTTTATTATTTGTTAATAGATTTTTATTAAAAAAAAATATTGTATATGACCTTTGGTTTCACTTGTTCTGGCTGTTGTTGTGGCTAATATATGTGATGTTATAAATCAAAGTTTCTTCTATAAATTACATCAACATTACGAGTATGTGGAGCATGAAACAAAAAAAGAAAAGGATTATTAAATCTCTCATCACAATACGATACACAGAAACGAACAATATTTAATATATGGGTTGTATGAGTAACATTCATGACACTGAATAAATATAAATCATACGATATCATGTACGCTTGACATTAATGAAATACATACACACATACCTACATGACTACTTACATACAAACACCACACCACACGACCGACCAATAGTTCACAGAAAGACATTACAACACCACCACCACCATTGAATGTCAAACAAACTAAAAAGATTGAAGGACGTCGACAACGAAACGACAAGGACAATGTCATATACCTATGACTTTGCAGTTGCTGCTCCTCCTGCTGCTGTTGCGACAAGTTGTACGGGCAAAAATTACCAGAATTTCATTTTTATTTCATTTGCCACGGCTGTCGTTAATTGTATGCAATACGTCACATTTGCTGTCATGCACGACGGCATGAAAGACGTGAGTAAGCCAAGGGTCTTACTACTACTACTACGAGGAGGTTCAGAGCAACGACAAGGCGTTGAAATTAATGGGCAACACTATAAACGTCCAATTTGGTTATTAGATTTTTATTGTTAAATAAGAACCCCTGAAATAATGAAAGTTTTTGCTTTACTTAACACACACACACAGACCCAGCATCCAGCATCCATTCACTTAACCAGCCATCTATCTAGCCAACCAACCAGTCGGCTAGTTCTAGCTTCAAATTGTAGTAGTTCTTCTTTTTCTTCCAGCAATGTCAAAATGAATTTTATGCAACATCAGCAACACGACCAAGCACTTAAAGGAAAATGAAATGTTGTTGCAGCATCATCTTTTAGTTAAGAGTTGAGAAGTTTCTTCGTCGTTTTTTGCCATCATCATCGTCACCCACACACAAACACACTCACATTTACATGTACTTACATATACGACAAAACACACATATCATACACGGACGACGTTTACTTAACACTTATCTTTAAGAGTAGAACGAACACACCTTCTAGTAGCTGCTGTAATGGTTTTCCTTTTATGCTTCTTGGTGTTCTTGTCGTTCGCTGGTCCCCTGAGTTAGCCAGGCCACTTGCATCACTCTATGTTTTCGTTTATTGACTATAAGTAAAGCACAGCACAGTGATATGACAATCTCGAAAATTTCTAGGGTCTAGACCAAAATAATGGGATTAATTTGAAATAGAACCCGATTTTATACCAGGTGTGGGAGACGATAGATACCAACAAACACTTTGTCGCCAGCTAAATACACTCAGTCTACGACTGCACAAAAAACAGTAGTGGTGGACCTAAAAGTCCAATGAACAGAACTTACTTACTTAGCTGGCCTTTTACAGAACATTTGTTCCATAAGCCGAACTAAGCAAAAATCTCCAATCCTCTCTGTTTGCTGCTGTATTTTTTTAATCTGGGATATGAAGCTTTCTGATATCACGTTTCACTTGTTCGCTCCAACGAAGCTTTGGCCTTCCAGATCTGCGAGAACCTCCATGCGGCCCGTATTTATACGCCTTTTTAGCGGGTTCATCATCACCAATGAACAGAACAGTCGAACAAAAAAGTTTCGGAAGACCCAATAAAGATAGTCTACACCAATAAAATTTTAATTAAATTAAAAAACATTTAAGAAAGTATCAGTCAGCTGTGCCGACAGAGATATAATTTGGGTACAAATTCCAAAAAACTCCTGTAGACGTACTTCTGACACATATAGGGGTTTTTGAGGTTTTAGGCAAATTTCTCAGGAAATATGGACTTGTCCCCGAAAAAATTGCGCCGTCGTAGCAGGGCAGCAAAAAGAATTTTTCGGGAAAAAATGCAAAACAATTCGAGATGAGCTGTTAAAATGCACTTTTACCAAACTTTGTGTGAAAGACAGCCAAAGACTGGACCGCTATAATCAATTTTCCAACCTGATACAGGACTAGACTAAATAATACGATAATACAATACAATAACAGGGAACTACCTATACTCTCAGATGATCGGATTGCTAAGGAGAGTTTCAAAAACATCAATTCTGCAGCTGCCAGGTCATTTCCTGCTGGTAGAATACCCAACCGCAGGGTTAGTAAACCTCCCCTAGAAAAAACAGCCTACTATGAAAAAACGAAAGAAAAGAAAAACAAACCCCTCTGAAGTTGACGAACCCCGCAAACGTTTTAACGACCATGATCTGCGAATCTGCACCTGTAATGTTCGCACTCCTTATAGAGAAGGTGCAGTTTTTGCATTGGCAGATATACTTGAAAAGTACAAGGCCGACATTACTGGCATACAGGAAATACGGTGGATTGGGAAAGGCGTCACAACAACACCTAAAGGTGACGCACTGTATTATAGCTGCCATGACGTAAAGCATGAGTTTGGTTGCGGATTCGTAGTTAGTCGGAGACTAAAACATCTGGTATCCAGCTTCACCCCAGTGAATGAAGGACTTGCTGCAATTCGAATAAAAGCTAAATTCTTCAACATCAGCTTTATTTGCGCTCATGCTCCCACTGAAGAAAAGGACGAACAGACCAAAGATATATTTTATGAGCGCTTAGAAGAAACATATGACCGTTGTCCTGCCCATGACATTAAAATTATTCTAGGCGATTTTACTGCCAAAATTGGAAAGGAAAATAACTTTGGCCCAACAGTCGGAAAATTCAGTCTCCACAGTGAAACTTCTGCGAATGGTATGAGGCTGATAGACTTCGGAGCGGCAAAAAACATGGTAGTTAGCAGCACCAGATTTCAACATCTCGACATCCATAAGGGCACCTGGCTGTCTCCAGATCAGAAAAGAAGAAATCAAATTGATCACGTTGTGATAGACGGAAGACATTCATCGAGCGTGTTGGATGTGCGTTGGTTCCAAGGAGCAAACATAGGCTCGGACCACTTCCTTATTGCAGCAAAGTTACGCACCCGGTTAAACGAAAGTTAGACATCGGTAAGCTTCAATCATAACAGATAGCCACAGCATATTCCACTCAACTAGCCCAATGCTTAATCAAAGCACTCCTCATCCCGATAACATATCAGAGCAAAGTATTGCCCACTCCATTCAAACATACTTGAATACCAGAGACCTCCACCAAGGAATCCATTGTATGACCAGGAGTGTCGTGCTCCTACCGAAGAGAAAAATGCGGCATATAGGGCTACTTTACAATCCGTAGCAACGCGTAGCCCACGAGATATCGGGAGAAAAGGAGAAACGTCTTTTCCGCAGGAAAAAGAGAGAGATGGAAAAGGGATACTGTGCGAACGACTAAAGCCTATGGTCAACGAGATAATTGGACCATACCAATGCGGCAAGTCCACCATTGACGAGATATTTACCCTGCGGCAAATCCTGGAGAAAACCCAAGAGATGCTGATCGACAACTACCACCTTTTTGTCGATTATAAAGCAGCATTCGACAGATGGCTGCGTTCAAAGGTGTTCAAACCCATGTCTGAATTTGGTATCCCCGCAAAGCTCATCCGGCTTTGTAAAATGACTTTAACTGACACGAGATCCTCAGTTAAAATAGGAAAGAACCTCCCCGAAGAGTTTTGTACCAAAAGAGGTTTCAGACAAGGAGACAGCCTTTCGTGTGATCTCTTCAACATCCTGCTGGAAAAGGTTATACGAGAGGTAAACGTCAAAAGAAGTAGCACAATTTGCACCAATAGCCACATGTTACTTGTTTATGCTGATGATATAGACATCATGGGCCGGTCAGTAAAATAAGTAACCGATACCTTTATGAAGGCCGAAGGAGAATCTGCTAAAGTGGGTCTGGCGGTAAACGGTGAGAAGACCAAGTTAATGGTACATCAGTTATGAAATAAAATGAAGAATCGTATTGGCCAACAGATGCTACTTTGGCTTAAGTAAGCAATTCAAAAACAAAGCAACATCTCGTCAAACAAAAATAACGCTCTACAAAACACTGATACTACCCGTGCTGATGTATGGTTCCGAAGCCTGGGTACTTGCGCAAGCAGACATGGCAGTGCTTGATGTGTTTGAGAGAAAAATTCTTCGAAAGATCTACGGACCAATCTGTGTTGACGGTGAATATCGACGTTGCATGAACCACGAGCTGTATCTGCTATACAAGGACATCAATATAGTTAAACGTATCGAGATGCAGCGATTGCGTTGGCTAGGCCATATCATAGGAATGAGCGAAGATGAACCCGCTAAAAAGGCGTATAAATGCCGACCGCTTGGCGGTGCACGCAGAATAGGCAGGCCAAGGAATATATGGCGCAAACAAGTGGATGAAGAGATGAAAAGGCGCGGTATTCCAGAGAGCGAAGCAACAATTAGAGAGAAATGGAGATCTTTTCTTACTTCGGCCTATGGAACAAATGTAATGGGCCAGCTAAGTAAGTAAGAATACCTAACTTCCCAGCCGAGGCTTCAGAAACGCAAGTGATTCAAGAGTCAGGGAACTAACGCACGGGGTTAATACCTTAGTAGACGAGCACAAAAGAAACAAATGGCTAGAAATACACAAATACACAACTATCTGCGATAAGCTAAGGTATAGAAACCGGCTGAATACGGTATACGGGGGCTGCGTATACGTTTTGACAGCACTTATACATTACGTGGTACATATTCCATTTTTCCTTTTGGGTGATGACGTTTTTACTACCTCATACACTGTATGATATTCACATGATTTTTATTGAAGACTAGCAGATCCGGGTCAGCGTTGCTGGCCCGTTGCATTGAATTTTAATAACAATTTTTTAAGGACTTTATGCTTTACAACCCAGAAATAGGTATTTGAGTTGTTCATTGAGGATTTTAAATATATCAACATATTTTTTCTGTAACCCTTCATTTCTCTTACGAAATTTGCCGGATTTTTTCGCCCATTTTTCGCGGTTTAGCATTTATTATCGTCCATGTCCCCCATGAAGCGATCTAATTATAAAAGTTAAAAAAGGTGAAGTCGAATTCTCCCGCTTATTGAGACTTAGACGTTGTTAGTTTTTCATAGCAGATGGACCCGTGAACCTCACCATTTAAAGAAATTTGCAAATATATATGGTTTTTCTTAAAAGGGGAGATACCATTCCACCTCCGAAATTAACGCCTACATGTACCACGGCACATTCCACAGCATATCATGAAAATTGGTTCGTTACTTACCATTACAGAACATTTGTTCCATAGACCGAACTAAGAAAAGATCTCCAATTCTCTCTGTTTAGTGCTTCGCTTTCTGGAATACCGCGCCTTGTCATCTCTTCATTCACTTGTTTGCGCCATCTATTCTTTGGCCTGCCATGTGGCTCGAATTTATACGCCTTTTTAGTGAGTTCATTATCGCTCATTCTAATTATATGGCCTACCCAACGCTATCGCTGCATCTCGATACGTTTAACTATATTGATGTCATTGTATAGCAGATACAGCTCGTGGTTCATACGAGGTAGATATTCACCGTCAACGCAGGTTGGTCCGTAGACCTTTCAAAGAATTTTTATCTCAAACACGCCAAGCACTGCTTTATCTGCTTGCACAAGTACCCAGGCTTCGGAACCATACATCAGCACGGCTAGTATCAGTGTTTTGTAAAGCGTTATTTTTGTTTGACGAGATGTGGTTTTATTCCTAAACTGCTTACTCAGCACGAAGTAGCATCTGTTGGCCAACAGTATTCTTCTTCGTATTTCACAACTGATGTTGTTGGTTGTGTTTACGGCGGTGCCGTGGTAGACGAAGTCCCTTACTACCTCAAAATTATAGGAACCAACTTCCACAGTTGGTCCGAGCTCAATGGACGCATTGCGCGTCGACACCATCAACTTGGTCTTCTTACCGTTTTCCGCCAGACCCACTTTAGCAGATTCTCCTTCGACATTCATAAAGGTATCGGTTACTTCTTTTACTGATCGTCCCATGATGTCTATATCATCAGCATAAGCAAGTAACATGTGGCTATTGGTGTAGATTGTGCCACTTCTTTTGACGTTTGCCTCTCGTATAACCTTTTCTAGCAGGATTGTGAAAAAATCACACGAAAGGCTGTCTCCTTGCCGGAAACCACTTTTGGTACAAAACTCTTCGGAGAGGTTCTTTCCTATTTTAACTGAAGATCTTGTGTCAGTTAGAGTCATTTTACAAAGCCGAATGAGCATTGCGGGGATACCAAATTCAGACATTGCTTGGAATACCTTTGAACATAGCGGGCTGTCGAAGGCTGCTTTATAATCGACAAAAAGGTGGTAGGTGTCGATCTGCATCTCTTGGGTCTTCTCCAGGATTTGCCGCAGAGTAAATATCTGGTCAATGGTGGACTTGCCAAGTCTAAAGCCGCATTGGTATGGCCATGGGCGTAGCCAGCTATGGGCAGAGGGGGCAGCTGCCCCCCCCCCCTAGAGCCGTCAAAAAAGTTTGAAAAATTATAAAAAAAAATGTTTTTTAATTTAATAACGGCAAATGGACTAATATTTCGAATAAGCTATATTTTTTTAAAAGCGGTTAACAAATGTTTGGGTTATAGTCATAGAAGTGTAAAATCGCATTAAAAATAGGAAAATGCTTTTCCTCCTGCTCTAAGCTGCTTAGAAGATACCAAACATAATTTATTATTTGTAAGTAAACTTTGAATTCTGTTGAAAAATACATGAGATATGCAATTTTTAATTTAAAACTTCTCTACAAGTGGTGTCTTAGACATGCCGTTCGGACTCGGCGATAAACAATAGGTCCCATATCATTGAGCTAAAATTAATCGGGGTGCACTCATTGATATGAGAGAAGTCTCCCTTGTCCCTTCTGGGATGTTTGTGGAACAATTATTATTATTATGCAATTTTTATACCTTCCATCATAGAATGGAGGGTATATTTTTCCGTTTGTAACGCATTGAAATACTTATTTGCAACCCTATAAAGTATACACATTTGTTATCAGGATAAAATTCTGAGTCGATATAGTATAGATTGACTGATATAGTCTATCAAAATTAAAAATTTGTTAAAGAAGTTTTTATTATATCGGTCCAAAATTAGTTTATGTTCGAAGAGGGCCATATCGCACTGTGGTTCCGCCCGTGGACAAAAATCAAAAATTTATGGCAACAAATTTGATTCCGATTGAAATAAATATTACCTAAACACATCAAATTGTTAATATCCAGTACAATTTTTGCCAATTTACAACGGTAATATGTCAAGTAAAGTCGAAAATTGAATAGCATTCGCAGCTTATGAGTGAAATTATAAAAAAATAAAGAGGTAAATGTACAATTTCCAGATTTAAACTTATAGTTGATAGCATTGACAATGTTTTTACGTAAAAAGATATTCATACATAGTTTCTAACTTCCTTAAAAATAAATTCTTTGTAAATAATTTTTCTGGTACTTTTAAAATCAGTACTATAAATTTATGTTGAGTTTTACTAATGTTGGGAGTATTTGGGAGACTCCGTGTTTTTTAAAAAATACACCTTTATATGGGGGCTATACCTAAACGTGGACCTATATTGAACATTTTTGCGAGGATGTATTTTGTTCACTGAGAACTCAAAATGTGAAATTTCAACCAAATCAATTGGAAACTGTGTCTAAATTCATGAAAATACCAAAAATCAGGCATTACCTTTATAAGAGGGCTATACCTAAATGTGGACCTACATCCACTGAAATTTTTTTCTATCATCTTGCCTCGTTGTAAAACTATGTTTAAAATTTCGAGGCGGTAGCTCGATTAGAACTATTTTTGGCACTCCTTTCAATACAAGTGAGACCGCCTCTTAATTGTTTGTGATGTCAAAATGTAAAGTATGTTTGGACGATCTATGTCGCTTAGAAATATTACGATGTGCAAAGTATGGGCCAGAGTGAACGAAAAAATGATTAAAGAGTAGTATAGAGTCTTCTTTGGGCTTACAAAACTTTCCCCCGGAAATGTGTCAGTGCTGGTTCACGTTTTGGATTACCGGTAACGGTACCGCCCGTTCTATGAGGGGTGTAATTTAATACATATTTAGACTTCTTTGGGCCTACTAAACTTTTATCCAGAAATTTGTGAGCACTGGTTCATGTTTTATGTAGCCAAACTAGAACGGTACCTCCCGATTTTATGGGTTTTCAGGATAGTTTAGGATATTACGGCTATCCTACAGAAATGGCTGAAATTTAATATTTATTCTTTTATGGGGCTATAATAACTCTTCCCCCTAATTTGTTCATACATTTCCACGTTTTGATATAGCCACTGACATTTATGACAATTTCGAACAGTCAACTTTGCACATATGTATGTAAAGTCCTGCTTATGCATCTAAATCATCTTCTTTATGTTTTGTGCTACGGTTTTATGTATTGGAAATAATTCACCATGATTACTTTTTAAATTTCATGTTTTTTTTAATTTTTTAAAATTAATTTTAAATAGTATCCAAAATTATAGGCTTCGAAAATGCACCCCTACCATCGAGGAGGAGGAGGAGAAGTTTTCAAGGGAAGAATTTTTTTATTTGCTGACAGAGAAAACTTAATACTCGTATACATACTAAAAGTTGTTTAAAATTTTACCTTTTTCATCCATAAAATTTTTTTACTGTTCGAAAAATCGAACATTAATTGCGACGAAATGGGTTAAACAGATAAACAGAGACATCACGCATTCTTAGGGTGTTTCGATTCTTTTGGATAATGACATTACGTTATAAACAATGTCGTTTTAAGCAATTTCGTGTGTACGTTAAGTTACATATTATTAACATATTCTTGGTATGCTATATGTATCTGTTAAGAAATTACTATGTTCGAACCACAAGAGGATGTGCATCCAATGCCATGTGAACGAAAACTCTCGAAGGGAGCAATCGATTTGGTCCAAAATTTGCAAATCGGATATAGTCCATATAAATCCAGTCCTTCGGGTACCTCCCATTCTAAATTTTTATTTACATTTTCTCTCTAAATTGGGTGCAATTTAGCATTAAGCGTTCGTAGTTGCGGACATAGGTCCTCGTTTTGGTATACCCCTAAACAACGATACCGCCAAATTTCAAGTAATTGGTTTACGCAATTCACCTAAAATCGTGGCCAACAGAACTTTCATAACGGAAAGAAAGCTAAATATCTATATATATATATATATATATATATATATATATATATATATATGTATGTAGTGTGCAGGTTTTCGGGACACTTTTTCAACACAGTAGCGGTTTTGGGGACATTTTGTGTTTTTGGGGACAGTCCCCGAAAAAATCTCTATCTAGTGCTTTATTTGGGGACATGGTCATTTTGGGGACAAAAATTATATAAACTTATTTTCCTGACTACATTAAATGGATTTCTTATCCTGATTCTAAAAATATCGTCCTTTTCCTTATGTATTGTTTTTAAATGCATTTTTTTGCTTCAAAACTGTAAATGTAATTGTGGCAGGGTTGCCGTGTTTTGGAATAAAAAATGTGACTTTTAATGGTGGTTAAAGCGGACGAATTTCATTTTTAAGTGCCTCTGTGTGTGTGTACTGCTGTTTTTATTAGTAT
This sequence comes from Musca autumnalis, assembly GCF_047663935.1. Classification (NCBI taxonomy): domain Eukaryota; kingdom Metazoa; phylum Arthropoda; class Insecta; order Diptera; family Muscidae; genus Musca; species Musca autumnalis. The sequence goes on along the minus strand of NW_027411866.1, from coordinate 155,893,746 downwards.
TTGTTATATGTGTTGTGTGTTACTGTTTTTATTTTACCTTTTACTTACAACATAAACGTAGAATAGCTTTTTGAACAATGATGATATATGCAAATGGAACTAGAGTTTATTTGGAAAAAACTCAATACATTTTTTCATTTGTAAGCTTCAAGAGAAGTTTATTGAGAACAACTATAAAAAAATTTCGTTCTTTCCAAAAAAAAAAAAAAAAAAAAAAAAAAACAAGAACAAAATTAATCTATACGGAGTCGAACCTGCTTCCTTTAACCAGTTCCGTCTTAGTGCGGCGCTCTAGACATTTCACCCATCAAACGAGTTATGGTCTGCAGAGTTTATGTACATGTAATATTATTTATATAACAGTTTAGTAAACTGGCATAATTTTACTCCATTACACAGAACACAACTGTGATTTAAAGAAGAATTTTTATTTGTTGAAGGTACATACATAAAGCTTAACATGTTTATTAGGGAATGAATGGCGAAATCATCATTTACTTTGCACATTTACTGAATGCGTTGTCATTAATATTAAAAATGTTTTTATTCTTTAATAACTACGTGTATTCTATAATTACTTAATGAAGTGAATTTTTTTACAAGACATCTACCAAACTTTTTTTAGAAGATTTTTTCATATGTACACTAGCGGTCATATGTAGTGCGATTCTCTAACTCATTTTTTGAGTTACCGACAATTGTCGATAAAATAAAAATGCTTATAATTTCGGCAATTACCGATGTTTTTCGTTAAGTTAGCGACGAATAAAAGCAGTCGTAAAGTTCTACCGATAGCAAGAGTGTTGTCAACTTTTATTTGAACTTTTCATTCATAATTGTGCGTTTTAATATTAGCGATTTTTGTCGGTAACTCAAAAAATGTGTTAGAGAATCGCACTACTGAATAGGTTTGAATTTTTTTCTTTTTATATGTTAAGTTATTTTCTGACGTGTTCGTATTACAGATCCATACTATTTAGTTTTTCAGAGTCCTATCCTATACCAACATTCCCAAGAAAAAACTTGACGGTGTTGCCATATTTTCGGAAAACATAAAAGTCGGCGATATCATGCCCCTTTGAGTTAAATTTGAATTACAATTTTCTACTTTATTGTCGTCGAAGAAACATTCTTCCAGACCAATTTTCGAACAATAATGATACATGTGGTCCACTATGGTGGATTTGTGACCATGATAATACTTAAATTTGTACTGCAAGTATAGTTAAAAAATAAAACTTGAACTAAAATACCAACTATTTTCAATGACCTTTCTAATTTATCGATCCTAATTATATGACTACACTTGGTATTTGCTTTCAGACAATTTTCGAAGCTCAGAAGAGATCTTACGAAATCAAAAAGTCATTTAAAGCAAGTTTATAAAACGTTTTTGTTTGAATATTTCTTGATTTTATCTGAAAGTTCTTGGTAACTTTTCCATGTTGAGAATTGAACCCACGTTCCTAATAAAGCGGGTCAAATTTGTTGTAGGATTTATCAGAATGTTCCATTTTACTAAACTAAACCAAAAACTGCGCAATATTTGCTTGGGTAGTACAATTTTTCAATTTTATTTTATTCAAACCTATTCTGATGATCGCAAAAATTGGACACTTTTTTGTACATTTTTATTATAATTGGGATATTTTCCGAAAATATGGCAACACCGTCAAGTTTTTTCTTGGGAATGTTGGCATAGGATAGGACTCTCAAAAACTAAATAGTATGGATCTGTAATACGAGCATATCAGAAGATAACTTAACATATAACAAGTAAAAAAGTATCAGTCGGCTTTGCCGACAGAGATATACCCTCAGCCTGTGTATATTGAAACATTTTTTTTTTCAAAATACGTATGTATTTAGGGGGTTTTAAAAATGTTGGGCGTTTGAACAGACAAAAATGTTGATTAGGATTAAAGATCAAAAGTTTTGCGGAGGAGGTACTAAAAGGAATGGACCGACATTGACCGTTATGGAAGTGGATCTCCAGCCACAACATATGGTGTCATAGGGGGTTTTTACACTCTTCGGGCTGTTTGCTCAAGAAGTATGGACTTGCCCCTAACAAAACTTTTACCATCGTAAATGAGGCAGCGAATACAAGTTGCTTCAACAAAAAAACAAAGTGATTCGATATCAGGTCTTAAAGTGAACTTATCCGAAATTTTGTGTGGGACGTTCAGGATGGATTGGACAAGTATAGTCCATATTTGAACCTGATCTATATCTGGTAGATATATTAGGATGTGTAAAGTATAGACCAATTCGGCCACTCCCTTCAAGAGTTACCGTATGAAAAATTTTTCCGAAAATTTTTGAACTTTTGTGGGGGAGGTACCTGAAGGAGTGGACCGATATGGCTTATCTAAAACACTTAAACCATGTTTGGACAAAATATTACTAAGGCCATATTTTGGACCGAATCGGCAGATCCGTTCGAGAGTTCTCTTGCGCTCCAACCACCTCACGCGGTGTCATAGGGGTTTTTGTAACTTTCATGCTATTTTCTCAGGAAGTATGGACTTGCCCCTGATGAAACTTGTACCGTCGTATGGAGGGCAGTGAATACATGTTGCTAAAACAAAAATCAAAGCGATTCGAGAGATAGCCCTAAACTGAACTTTTCCGAAATTTTGTGTGGGAGGTACCCGAAGGAGTGGACCTATTGAGACCATATTAAAACCTCATATTCCTCTGGTAGAAAGTTTACTCTGTACAAAGTATGGATCAAATCGGTCACTCCTTTCAACAGTTATCGTGCGCACAAACTTTCCGAACATTTTCGAACTTTTGTGGGGGAGGTACCGGAAGGAGTGGACCGATGTAGCTCATCTTCGAACTTAAACTAAGTTTTGGGCAAAATATTACGAAAGCCAAAATTTGAACCGAATCGGTTCATCCGTTCGAGAGTTATCGTGCGCTCCAGCCAGCAGGACAGACAGACAGACGGACGGACATGGCTAGATCGACTCCAAATTGTCTGAAACACATTTCGTCCAAACATACTTGAGGTCTAAAACCATTATTTCGATGAGGCACATTTTCATCGTATCAAAGTGTATATACCCTCCTTAGCCTAAAGGCTGAGGGTATAAAAAGAAAAAAATTCAAACCTATTCAGATGACCGCTAGTGTATGTATGTCTTTTTATACCCTACATCACACTGCCGCACTTGGACTTGGACTTGAAGGAAACTATGAAACGTTACAACAGTATTGAACTAGAGTGTAGACTATATTCAACGGCATATGTAATAATTAGAAATAGCTAGTCAGAACGGAATAACGGTACATTAAAATTGATATTTTACAATGTTAACGAAGACCTTTTTTAGGTGTAAAATTGCGATAGATGTGTGAATTCTGTGAATATATTATTGCGGAATATTTTGTATTTTTGATATACCGTAATTGTATTTAAATAAATTAAATAGTTTTGTAACCCATAAGTTCTTTTAATTTTGATGTTTCAGGGTAAACAAATGTAAGGCACATTTTTTTCTAAATTCTTTCATTAAAATAGGGGACTAGTATTTTATGTATCTTGTCTAGAATAATATCTTAAATATTTACCTGCGACTTCCTGCGACTTTTGGTTTTATATACATTTTTAGGAAATATGCCAATTCGAGAACTAAGCTCTCCTTTAAGTTTGGTTCAAATAAAACAACGATTATGGGAAACGTTTTCATAAATAAGATCAGATATCACTTGGAATTGATCGCGGCATAGCAGATAAGAAATTACAAAATGAAAAAGCCCGTAATGCGGGTTCAAGTAGGAAAATTAATGCAGTGATACGTCTACAAACAGACTGTTAATACAATTTTTTATTACCAAAAAGTGCAGAATGCAACTCTTATTACACCCTCCACCATAATTTATGTATATTCAAATCAGATTTCAGCAATTTCGGTTGGTTGATGTGGGTGCCTTCTATGGGGTCTATATCAAAAAGTGTACCGACAATTCTCTGTTGGAATATTTTACTCCCCCAACGAAGACTAAATTTCAAATTTAAGACATTTCAGTTGGATAACACGCCTAAAATCTTCAAAATTACCCAAATCGGGCGGTACCCTTCAATGGGGCCTATATCAAAAAGTGGACTTGTGCCAACAATTCTCTGCCGGAATATTTTATAACCCCAAAGAAGAGTAAATGCCAAATATCAGTTATTTCGGTTGGATAATGCAGCTAAAATCATCAAAATTACATAAATCGGGAGAAACCGCCCTATGGGGGTTATGCCAAGTTTACACTTACGCTCCAAAATACAATGGATTTCACGAAATCCTGAAATACACCCCGGTGTTTATACTTATTTTTTGTTGATTTCAAACATATCACAATTATCAAGGTAGATGCATATGCGCAGCTGATCGAACATGAATTTTCAAAACAAGCTGTTGTAAATTGAATTAGTCATCAAAAAATACGCCAGTATATAACATTACTGCTTTATTTCGAAAATTATGGTAAAACTATCTATATCTCGATATAATTGTGTATAATACTAACAAATGAAAAAATAAAAAAAAAATGATTTTATCATTGAGACATCATAATAATAAATTTTGATAGATAAAAGTTGTGTTCAGCACCTGTAAAATATTACTACTTCCAGTAGTTTTCCCGTTTAGTGGTACAAATGCGTTCCCGTACTCTGAAATCTAGCAAGACTTGTACATCTCTTTAAACGAAAATAGCCCTAGATAACAAACACCCCCTTCTCCTGTTTTCTGCTACACAAATTTGGCATAGTAGAAACTAGCAGCATGTTTATTGGCATCTGAATATGAAAGCTGATACGTTGATTTTGACATTTCTGCTGGAGTTTTTGCAATTTCCGTAATTTTTCTGTTCCCGTATTTTTTAAGAAATTTGTATGGGAAAGCAAATTTTTCTAGCATTACCATTAAAAAAGTATGGGAACACAATGGAAAATATCATTGTAACAAAATAACTTAATATTTTTTCACATTGTTTACACATTTTGATAATAAAATTTTTTGTTGCAGCAATTGACCATCTACCTGGTTTATTGTGATACGTGAAAAGTGTTGCAACTTTTGGTACTTTTTTAGACAAAAACTGGGTTGTATATCATGAGTACCGTGATTTCGATGTTGATTTCGCTGAAATCACGAAATGAAATGATTTCATTTTTGTATGCGAAATCATGATAAATTTTGCTAGATTCCGCGCGAAATCTCGAAACGCCTTCGAAATCACGAAACGACGCCGAATGTAAACCAAGCATTAGATCAAAAAATATATAAATAATACGAATAGGCCAATTATATCAATAAATGAAGTAAAGTTGCCAATCTAAAGCTATTCTTATCATAATTATGGATAAACTAACAATAAAACATCGACTTTTATTTTCTGCATCTGCATTTTTCCCCACTGTGTGCCGTATTATGTCTTTGTGCTCAGTACAGGTCGCATTTACTGTCCGATTCAAATAAAAATTGGGGAAGATAATTTGTTTGGGCAAGTTACCACCGTGACCGTTGTGCCACTAAAGTATCAATTTTGACACTTTTTTCGGCGTTGATACTTCTGTGACACTTTTTTATTTTGATACCAAATGTGCCACTTTTTTCAAATTTTGTGCGACTTTTTCATATTATTTTTAAACTAAATACATCGTAATGAAGACTCTCTGTACTAAAAATTACTAAGAGCAGTAGAAAAATCGTCCAACTACACGATTTTAAACTAGGGAGTTGATTTAACACGCGGCACGTTTTCCTATTAGGCTGTTTTTAGGAGATATTTGCATTTGTAGGAATCAACGAAAATGTTTGGTAATGGTAGTCAGACAGTTTGATCCACATAACGGCCCTTAATTTAAGACAAGTAAGGAATAAAGTTCACATTACCAGGGATTTGTTATTACATCTTCCATCTAACATTTGGTCTGTCCCTTTACTTTAAAAAAATGGTAAAAGAGTTTCAGAATTCCACTACTGATGGGTTGATTTGAATTTGCCGTTTCCTTGGTTTGGTGTATCATTTTTCACTTTTAAAAGGAACACGAAGTTCCTTTTAAGTTATCTGACACTTATTCTTAAAGCAAACTTGTAAGAATAAAAAACATGTTTTCTGTCCGATAAGTTGTTGACCCTTAGAAGTTCAAAGAAAATGTGATATAATCTGTGTTCTAATATATTTACATTACTACTTATATGTACACGAATTGTTTCCGTTATGCTTTTATATTGTTTTCAGATTTTAATAATAAAAAAGTGTGCTACTTTTTGTGCCACTTTTTCGAAAGACGTGTGCCAGTTTTTTTCAGAAATAATCCTTTTGTGACACTTTTTGAAATTTTCCAGCGGTCACGCTACAAGGGACGAACGCTATTTATTTTGTAAAAAGTAGGTTCAGATTTCGATAATTTGGATATAATTTCGCCCTATTTGAGGTATTTGGTGCATCAAACACGCAAATTCTGTCCGATTTGCATGAAATTTGAAACGTGGGACGAAATTTGGTCTAGAAATAAGTTTGCCAAATTATATTGAAATCGGGTCAGATTTGGACATAGCTCAAATATATATTTTCCCCCGATTTTAGGAATTTGGTGCACGACTCAAGCTACGTGTGTCCGATTTTGATGAAATTTGAATCGTGTTACGGAATGCGGTCTAGAAATAGGTTTGCCCAATTATATTGGAATCGGTTCAGATTTGGATATAGCTCCAATATATATTTTCGCCCGATTTTAGGAATTTGGTGCACCACTCAAGCTATGTGTGCCCGACTTTGATGAAATTGGAAATGATTGACAGAATTCAGTCTAAAATAAGTTTACCAAATTATACCTATATAGCTACCATACCCAGCAAAATAAATTGGAAGTAGTTCAATGTGGACTAGTTCTGTCGCGGCATGTTTTGATGCAGTTCAAACGGAGTCGTGAAGAAGGCACTCCAGTCCTCACATTTTAACTGCATTTGGATGCATTCCAAATAATCACATCAACTTGTCACTTTTAAACAACATCCGGATGCAGTTCAGCGGAGTCGTGAAAAAGGCACTCCAATTCCTCACAATTTAACAGCATCCGGATGCAGTCCAAACGGAGTCGTGAAAAAGGCACTCCGTTCGCTACATTTTATTAGCAGTTGTCAGAGATCCCTACATGTACATAAATCAGTTTGTACATTTCTACAGGCAGCGGTATACAATTTACAAAAAGAGATAAGCGTGTTAACATTTCCAAACATTTGTTAATACAAACTAAATAATATTTAATTTGTGAACATTTTTCCGGTAACTCACGAGAAGAAAATTTCCGAATGGAGTGCTGTTGGAGTACATGTCGAAAACTTAACTGGTGATGGAGCAGATGAAACAAAAACAGTTCAGCTTTGACTAAATGGAGAGCGGAGGAAACACGCATGTTTGCGATTGAATTCAATGGAGAATTTTCATAATTTGTGTTAATGTAATAAAGTTCTTAATATTTTTGTTTTACACAAATAATAAATGCATTTTTTTTGTGCTGGGATATTTTGTAATGGCTTGCACAATTTCCGCAGAATGCCTGTATTGCCTCCTATTCTACCCCAAATGGTTAGTTAAAATGCTATGCCAGAGGGTCAGTTAAAATGCAGTGCAATGGAGTGAATCTTTCAGTAGTCACGCTCTTGTAAAAATCATGAGTAAAAATGCATAATGTGATGCACTTCCAGATCACTTGAACATATCATTTAACTGCCTCTTTGGAGGCAAACTTTTTGCTGGGATACATATTTGATGTCTTTGGCACACCAAACACGCAAATCCTGTACGATTTTGATGAAATTTGTAACATATGACGGAATATGATCTAGAAATAAGTTTGCCAACTTTTACTGAAATCGGTTCAGAGTTGGATATAGCTTCCATATATATTTTCACCCGATTTAAGATATTTGGTGCCCAAACATGATAATTCTGTCCAACTTTGATAAAATGTGACACGTGTGCCGGAATTTGGTCTTGAAATAGTTATACGAGGGCTGCACGATAACTATCTGGCCTAATAATGAAAACGCGATTATTTACCATATAAAATAGGATGAATAATACATTTTTCATGCGTTTAAACGTAGACCCCCCCTCCCCCAAATGGTTTTCGTTTCTATGGGCTATTAGCTTATGTTACACATTTTTTTTTAATTTTTGGTTAAAAATTTTAAACTTTTAAATTTTTCATGAAATATGTAAAATATTTACAAGAAGCATTACAGAGAACTATTTAAATACATTGGTATTATTGTCCAACGTATTTGAAAGTATAAATATAATGAACAAGTTAGGTTTTTTGAGCAATTTTCTGCATAGTTGTTGTTAAGTTTTATGGTGTTGTTTAAGCATTTAATCGTAATTTTAGGCTGACTGTAAGTGTTACTGGGTGGCATATTACGTCCAATACTTTGGCTTATAAACAAAAACCATTCTTGCGTGTTTTGTTTTTGAAATTTTGTATACACATCCAAAATTTGGAGACATTATCTGTTACCATTCTATAGATATTTGCATAAAAAATCTAAATTTTTTGGAGGTACCTCCGATTCTGATGCTATATCTCCGGATCAACGCGGACATTCAGAAATTGTTTAGCCTATGTTACTTTCAGGCCATGTAGTGATATACTCTGACAATTTCAGTAAGATCGGATCAGCTGTTTTTGAGTGCATAAACTTTAAACAAACAAACGTACAAACATTTTTCTACCGCAGTGTCTCCCGTTGAGATTATTTGAACCTGGTCTCTTGCTACAAATTAGCAAATGTCTCTTTAAATTGTATTTTGGCAAGTACTTTCAATGGATGCACATTACTAGAAATGTTCCTTTTTCCTTCTACGGCAAAGGACTTTGTGACGACAAGCGAAATAAAAAAACCGATCGGAAACAGATTCTTCTTCGTCAAAATCTCAACAAGTATCAGTCGGCTTTGCAGACAGGAATATAGCCTGAGCCTGTGTGAACTGAAGCTTTCATCTATGGATAGAACGAGTAGTGGCTACACAACCAAAATCCTTTAACCCAAAGCTATGCATTAGGAGATTTTCAGAATTGTGTAGCCATTTTTGGACGTATGAACTTGACAACAAAATACGGATGTTATCATTGATCACAAGTGTTGCGGAGGAGGTATCTGAAAAAATGGACCGGACCCACATAGTTAATTTTGGAAGTAGATCTTATTTTGGGAGTTATTTTTTTTAAAAGATATTGCGTCCACCAGTCATTTCATTTCGAAGGTTTGTGAGGGATGTTCCCAGTATGGTCTATTTTCGAGCTAAAACTAAGTTTGGGCAAAATATTACTAAATCCAATGTTTAGACCAATAAAAATCGCACATACCACTTAGGTGAAATTTTTGAAATTTGGAGGAAAAATACCAGAAGATCAAACCGAAAATCACAAATAAAGTTTGGACCAACACAGTATCCGTTTCGAAAGTTGTCGTGCACACCAGCCACTACACATGATGGCTCCCAGAGCACTTGTTGCAAAAAAAGAAAAACGTTTACACAGAGGTATTTTTATTTACTTATTTCATATTTTTACTTATAACTAAATTATTAGCATATTAGTCTTAAGCTTACCCAGGTATATTTACTAATTATCCAGAGACGTCTTAAACTGCACTTCTCTGAAAATTTTTGAAATACTATGTGAAAGGTTGCCGAAAGAGTGGATCGATATGGTCCATCTTCAAAAGTAATCAAAATTTGGACAAAATATCACAAAGGCCAAATTTTAGACCTGTTCCAACTATCGTGTTTTCCAGGCAACCGCCCAGACGGACGAACGTAGCTAAGTCGTTTCCAAGTTTTCTGAAACAGATTACTTCCAAACACACTTTGACTCTAAAATCATTACTTCGATGAGGCACATTTTGACTAATGCTGAGAGTAAAAAAGAATGTATACATGTACAGACCTTGGATTGAAGGACAGAAATTCCTTTTAAAAGAATTTAAGACATGTTGCTAGAGTTTTCCTTGTTCCTGATTCATTTATGAGAAGAACCACGATCGGAAACCAGAATTTCTACAAGAGAAGTCAAACGATTGGACGCCAAAATAAGTCTATACCAAGATGCACGATTGGGCACCAGAATTAGTCATTTAGATACCCGCTATTGGGTGCTAGAATTTCATGATGGACATCCTCACTATTGCTCAGCATTAGTTCTCTATCAAGAAAATCACTATCGGCCTTCAGAAATTCTTTGTGATAAGATCTATGATTGGACACCAAAATATCTTTACGGAAATAACTACAATTGGGTTCATTGAACACCTGAATTTCCGAAATTGAAAAATTTACCGCATTCTGACACCGCGGCGTGATAAAAGACCGAAAAAGAAGACAAGTGTCTCCACGTTTTTTTTTTCCTTTATTTATATAACTCCTAAATTCTAACTGTAAATGTAAAAAATACTAGTGGATAACGCCATGATATCCAAACGTTCCCTCTGCATAAATCAATTATCTACTAATCCGGTTTTCCTTCCAAAAATTTCTAAATAAAATGGGAGTGGAAAATTGGAGCCGTGATTTTGAACCCTTGTGAAGTAGGAAACAAAGGAAAGGTCCTCAACATTCCATGTAAACAAAAAAATTAAATTTTAAGATATTTCTAAGGTTTGTACTCGTATTCTCTTTCCTTTGGTCATACCGAAGTGATATCACTGAATTACATAACATTCACTGTAGTTGTGAGTTATTTGATAAATGATACACCCAAAAATATATTATATGTTTTGAACATATATTAACTCTGATATATTGTCAAAAAGTTCTGAAAACAAGGGGAAATTGGCCAAGAAGTCTTATGTCATTTTAATTAAAAATAGTAATAAAAATTGTTTCATCAGTAATATAAGTCTAAAATAAGGTTTACATCATTGCTAACTAAGAAATTTTCGCTAACATGAACTTTGAAAATTTTGGTCAGGTGGGCCCTCATGATGCAGAATGATACGTTAAGGTTAAAAACTGTCAAACTTTAAAAAAATTAAATGGCGCCTGGCAACAAGCGGTGTTAAAATTGGAATGTGTGACAGCGTTGTGGCTATAGATAAGGTAACAAAATTTAATTTAAATCTATATGGAGTCAAATACAGCTCCCATCTATACTTATAAAAGAGTTGAGTAATGATGACTCACTGACTGACTGACAGATTGATAATCAAGGTCCAGGCTAAACGGCTGGATCTGGAATCTTCAAATTTTGGGTGAGGGTCACTCTTGGTCCGAAGGTGTCAGATAAGGCTGAGTTTTTGGAAATTAGAGTGTAGAATAGATGTACCAAAGGATTTTTGGATATTCGAAATATAAGTGTACGAAAAGTACTAAAATGTACTAAATTGGTTACCAATTCGTATTTTGTGAACAGATAAAGCTTAAAGGTTGAAATTTGGAGTGAGAATCAAGGTTAAAAAGTACGGTTGACATAAGGAGGTGGTTTTGGAAAGGTGTACACGGTACACGTGTGTACGAAAAGTACTCAATGGTACTAATATTGATATTATTAGGATTTGGGTGAACGGATAGAGCTGGAATCCTGAAATTTGGAATTAAAGGGAAGGGGGAACAAATAGAGCTGCCAATGAGAATCACGGCTGTATATATAGGGTTGATATAAGGAGTAATTTTTGAAGTTTATACCCAGGTGTACGAAAAGTACTAACTTTTGTACAATTTTTAAATACGTAGAAATTCTGAAATTTGGTATGAAGGTCGCTGTTGACTGAGATATGGAGGTGCTATTGAAAATATCTCATATATAAGGGTGCATGAATTACTAAATTTGGTTTTGGGTGTAAGATTAAAACTGAAATTACATAATTTGGAACAATAGCAAAGTTCTAAAGGATAATATTCAATAAATGTTTTAGAATTACTAAAATGTACTACACTGATATGAATGAACTGGTAAATCCAATCCTGGTAAATTTAAGATAAGATCCTCGGTTTGAAAAACTGTACTGACTATTATACCATTGGATTTATGTGAACGCGAAGGCGGTTTTTATTATTCAACAAAATTGTTTTTTATTCTAAACGCTTAGAAAGTCCATATGGCAACGTAGACCTATGCGACATTTTTTTGTAGTAACGTTTTTACATCCCGAGGACAGAAAGCAATAAACTTAAATTACTCGCTGCTGATTTGTAGGAGTGAGATACGTCCGATTTTTTAGGAAATATAACTAAAGTGTTACAGATAGTACTTAAAGGGAATTACATATCAATCGAAATAGGTAGTAGTACAACAACATTTTCAGAGTTTACCATTTCGGTATTAAATATTGTTTCTTGTTTGTTATTCCTTTCCGCATACGAAGTGGCGGGCACTTTGCTAGTATACATAGCGGACAGATAGCGGGCTGTCTATAGCAATACTGACCTACTAAAACTTTTACGATATACACAATTTCATGTGCACCTTCTTTTACATTAACTAGCTTATAAGCCGTTATACATAAGCACCGAAAACATGAACGGCGTCCAATAAATCTATTGTTTTTCTCCTCCGAATAATAAACAATGGCTTTCATTACTGAAACTACAATCTTCATAGATGAGAAAAATCAAAAAACGAAAAAAATCGCCGGAGCGCTTTTTAAATAAATCGCGGTCAAAGTTCAAATTTTTAAGGTTTTTTTAGCTTTTCACGATTTTGCTTGCTATCGAAATGTACTAGAGAAGATATTGTAGCTGTGAACATTTTCTACAAGACTCGCCCTACGATGTTTTCGTAGGTTCTAACATTTTTGTGATATATAAGTTCAAAATGGGACAATGCACTAACTGTATCGTCTCCTTGTAAAACAATGTCATGACTGCAATTTCCCAATTTCAACTTATATATCTCAAAAATGGTACTTATATATCTCATCTATGAACATTGCTGTTTCAGAATCCGCAAAAACTTCCCTGGTGTATGTGGTTTTCATTTTAACCTACGAAGTTATCATAAATTTCACAACTACAACATTTTCTTTGATCCTTTTTCGATTGGACTTGCAGTTTTCAACCAAAATCGTGATCACATAAAAAACCCTAAAAATTTGAACTTTGGCCGCGATTTATTTAAAAAGCGCACCGGCAATTTTTTTGGTGTTTTGTTTTTTTATCTTTGATCACTGTAGTTTCAGAATCCGCAAAAACTTCCCAGGTGTAAGCACCTTCCATTTAAAGTTGGTTCAGGCACACCGTGCCTAATAATCTTGTCCTTAATCGAAACGGAATTAACAATATCAATTTTTTTTTTTTTAAATGGTGAACTGTATAATTCAAAATTTCAATTTAAAAAATGATATTTTTCACAACAAATTCGTAAAATCGCTTTTTCAGTGTCCCCCAAAAACATATGAAGATCGGACCATCCGTTTTCGAGCTACGGTAGGCACGGCTTTCAAAAATGCAATTTCGAGAAAACCGCGTTTATAACTTCTATGTTACATGAAAATCAGAATGAATTTTGCCCCTCCAACGCTTATATCTCAGACAATTTTTTGCAACATATTCTACCAGTAAAAAATTTAACAAATAAAAAAATCTATTTTTATACCCTACTCCACAATTTGGAAACGGTATTATAAATTTGCTTTGCTCAAAATGCATGTAACACTGCCAACTATTCGTCGTAGACCCCCAATGTGGTATACGATTTTCCATATATCGACGAGATAAAGCGATTTACAGATGTGTGTTCATCCGTGTGTTTGTTATAAATTGCAATCAAACTCCAACAATGATGAACCCATCGTCACGAAATTTTGTATTTAGGCCGCAAATTATCATTATATGATGCCACATGCCACAAATTATCATTATATGATGGTAAAGAAATTATCGGAATTGTAACAGAAAAAATCCTTGAGTTAAATTTATGTACAGGGTCTTAAAGTTTTTATGCTACTTTTGGTTTTGTTCAACAGTAATACCTTAAGTAGCAACAAGGTGGTGGACCGATTCTATACTTGCTCCTCGGAACGATCGTACATCCAACACTTGTGTTTTGGTCTGGAGACAGCCAGGAGCCAGGAGACAGCCAGACTACCAAGTCTATCAGCTTCATTCCATTGTCAGATGTTTCACAGTGAAGACTGAATTTTCCGACTGTTGGGCCAAAAATTTTCAATTTTGGCATTAAAATCGCTTAGAATAATTTTAGTGACATGGGCGGGATAACGGTCATATGTTTTTTTTAACCGCTCGACACTGGTCGGAACAATTGATCTAGCGGCACGAAAGTCAAAACATCAAAGTATAAAATTGCGAAATGTTTTCCATTGTATCGATTACGGACACTCTGCTGACTAAAATTTTGTTTTTACTTTTTTGTTGTTGCAAATATTCACTCAGTTATTCATTATCAAGTGCAAGAAATTTTTATGCATCAGATTTTAACAAAATTGTTGCTAAAAATCTGATTTCATATTTGTTTAATTGTTAAATAAATTATTAATAAAAACAAAATTTATTTTTTATTGTAGGGGAGGGTGTAAGTGAAATTTAAAACAAATGTTTGGGGCGTGAAGTTACACAGTTATATAGCAATACATTTTCAAAAATTATTATTTTTTTATGTTTATCTAAGGTCCTGTCAATGTTTTTTACTAATTAGTTTGGAGTTCCTAGATTCCGTATAACCACAATTTAGCTGCAAATCTTGCTGATAAATGGTCTTGAAAAATAGCTTAAATCCTCAAAATACCCAAAATCTGTCGGTACAGTTATATGGGGGCTATATCAAAATGTAGACCTATGTTCACAATTTTTGGTGGAGAAGATGTATAACCAACGATAACCTCCTATACCAAAATTCAGCTTATTTGGTCTGAAAATGTAGACAAAATCCTAACAATACCGAATATTGGGAGGTACCGTTATATGAGGACAATATCAAAACGTAGATCTATGTCCACAATTTTTGGTGGAGAATGTTTGTGTCCACTGGGAACCCCAAATAACAAATTACACCTAATTTGGCCGGAAAATTTTGCTTTAAACCCCCAAAATACTGAAAATCGGAAGGTACCTTAAAAGGGGCCTACACCCAAACGTGAACCTATATCCATATTTCTTTTTATTATTATTATTATTTTTTTTTTTTTTTTTTGAAAGGTTAAGTGATCACTGGAAACCATAAGTGCCAACTTACAACTAATTTGGCTTAAATCCTCAAAATACCGAATATCAGGAGGGCTATACCAAAATATTAGCCGATGCTGTTCATATTTAGTACATTATTACCCGCGGACACAGACTGAGTTTGTGCAAAATTTCAGAAAGATATCTCCAATCGTTTCCAAGTTATTAATTTCGCCCCGCTATATCAGTGATTTCGACAGTGGTCGTGCTCGTAAAATATATCTGATTATACTGTGTTTCGACATAATAAAACGCCTATTTCAAAGGGGTTTTAAGCGGGCAACGTTCGTTTTAAGTGCATATTTGTGTGTATTTTTCTGTTTTTATTAGTTTGTGTTATATGTGGGTTATGTTCATGTGTTTATTTTACCATTTACTTAAAAGAGAAACAGGAAAATAGATTAGATGATTATTGCAAATAAAACAAAAGTTTATTGTGTTTATTCCCCAAATAACTTTGGTTTTATTTGCAAGATTCAACCGAAGTCAAGAAGCTTGTTAGCCCAAAGCCACTGGTCGTTTAAACGCCACAAAAAAATGGTTGCAAAATTGACGTAAAACTCTGTTTTTTAGAAAATTTTTGTATGGTTTCTGCATTTTGTTATAGTATTGTCTGTTATCTGTAATTTCACGCTGATAACGCTTCATTTGACCTACGCATTTCCACGCAATTGGCCTAAAACCCAAGCTATTCAAAAAAAAATCGACTTTTTTGTAATTTTCGACTTTTAATGTAAATATGCGATAAAAATTTAATCATAAAATTTAGAATCATATAAAGTCAAGGATTTGTTAGGAATATAGTAATAGTATTTTCTCAATCAAAAACCAGGGGGTACACCTATATTACCCTCCAAAGTTTTTGGAACATTTAAAAGAAGGTCCAAATGCAGGAAAACTATACGTTTTAGAGAAAAAAGTTATTTTTATTAAAAAATGCTTAAAAAGTCTCAAAAATATAATTTTTATAAAAAGTTTTAAATAAAAACAACATAAAAATATTCCCTTTTAACTTAAAAACAAGAAAAAAAGAAAACATTTTAGACGGACTCGAACCCACGCCCTTCAAACCCATGTGCGTTAGTACGGCGCTCCAGACATTTCAGCCAGTACACAAACAATAGCTTTGTAGTTTAAACACGCATAACATTGTTTGTATAACAGATAAGAAAACTGACATAACTTTACTCAACACTTGCACACAAACACGCAGGTTACACCAGCTGGAGTCCCACCCCATTGGGTGAATTTGTGTGAACATACAAATGTGGTGAGTTAAACGTTGATTACACCAAAGATCAAGGTGATTGGTGGTGTAATGAACGTGCTTTCTGTCTTCAAACACAGAGACTCTGACTTCACAGCATTCAATGAAAAATGGGTGTACCGTTTTTTTTTAGAATACGTACATACATATGTATGTGTGTATGTATTACTTTTATCAATGGCTTAACGCACAAAATATTTATCGAGAAAGAGTACTTAGCTTTCTATATTTTTATTATTTTCTTAAATTTATTATATATTTTATATAAAATGAGTACATAAAGAGATGGTTTAAAAACCTTACATGTATTTATAAATAACACTGTGCATCATTTTATGCTAATCTTTTGCAAACAATTTGAGCTGATGGTGTTTTGAAAGTACAGACCCAAACGAGTTTTTAAAGCAATTCTGGGCTATATATCTGAAATCTATGTGAATCTTCATCTGACCTCTGAAGCAAATTTGTATGTAGATAAGGGGAAGAATTAAATATTTGGAGAAATAATGAACTCGAAAATTAGATTTCAAGTTTATAAAATATTGAAAATACCTATTTCACACCATACATACATATATCCAAAACCATTAATTTTTTCTTAAAAGTCGATACTGACCAGAATTTCTGCAATTATGTAAAACTTTCTATATTTTGTCGATTTTGATGGCCCAGATGGAGTTTTTTATGTGGTCTCTTCAAAAGATAAGATTTACCATTTTAGGGCAACAATATTGCCAAAGACAGCAAGGCCAACTTCCTAATCGTTTCTGGGATAAAGGCCCGATAAATACACAAAACAGTAGTTTTAGGTGAGGTTTAGGAAGATCGGAACTGGATCTGAGAGGATAAAACCCCACTAGTGTTTTTTGTAGTCTCAATGTACTTTAATAAAATGCATACTGGAAATTGTTTGCATTTTCAGTGTGCATAGTGTAATTAATTAAACATATGTAACTTCACTTGGTTTCTACCAACAGAAAGATATATTTATTGTGCAAACAAAATACCAAACTTTTAAAATATCCCAAACCAATTCAGGTTTTAGGGATACAATACAATCAAAAGAAAAACGTTCTAATTCTAATCTAAGTTCATTATTACACAATGCCACACTGAGATTGCAAACAACTTCTAAAATGCATTTTTTGAAAGTATCTACATATTGAGACTAAAAAAACCCTAGTATTGTTTTGTCCTGTCAGATCCAGCTCGGAATTTAATGCCCGCGTCTAAACCTGGCTAAAACTACAGTTTTTTGCATTTTTCGGGCTTTTGTCTCAGAAACTATTAGGAATTTGGCTTTGCTGTCTTTGGCAATATTGTAGCCCTAAACTAGTACAATTTATCTTTTGAACAGACCACATAAGAAAAACTCCATCAAAACCGATCAAATATACAACATTTTACATAATTGTTGAAATTCTGTTCAGTATCAGCTAAACTATTGGGAGTTGAACCATGTAACCTTTTGCAAAAACCTTCCAAATAAAGTTCTCAGCAATTCTTACTTCATGTTGTTTCAGTGGTATTTTGCATCATATCTTTTACAACACGTACACGTACGTACGTATTTCAAATACAGTTCACACCAACAGTTTGTTCTCGCATTTCGGATTTCACCACATTATTTACATATTTATTAAATCGTCGTTGAAAAATATGCTGAAAACAACGTGATAGAGGCATTTTATTACAATGGCATGTTCTGAAGAGTTGCGTATTACATTCCAACGAATATTTTTTCAAAAGAAAACTTTAAGAAAAATTTAACAGTTTTGGAGACATGGTGCAAAATGTATACAAATTGTGGAATTTTTAGATAATTTTAAAATTTAAAGCAATAAATGTAGTTTTTCGAGATCAGCATTTCACAAAATATTTTATTCTTGTCCTTATCTACAAATTTGCAGATTCGCATTGGTTTCAGAGATGTGGCCCCGAATTGCTTCAAAAAATCCATATTTAACCATGTTTAGATGGCGCTATAAAATTCAACAAAACCCAACAAGGGTTTTTGTCGTCTGTACTAAGCTCAAAATTTTTGCAAAAAATTACCTTAAAAATGTTGCACAATGTTATTCTCTGAACAAAACACCTGTATGCATAATATACGTATGTATCTACAACATTTTCAATACCTCTTGTTATACCCACCATAATATGAGGGATATAATTACATTTGTCATTCCGTTTGTAACATATGGAAATATTTGTGGGATACTCTATAAAGTATAAACATTCTTGATAAGCATACAATTCTAAGTCGATATAACCATGACCGGGCTTTATAATTTGGTATAGAAGTTTTTTTAACTCCTAGGATATTTGGTATTGAAAATAACGGTTCCTCCTGATTTTAAATATTGTGACCTCACTATCGCACCGAAATTGATGAAATTTGGTATTAAGTTTTCCTGGGTGGAATTTAACGTTCCACTTGGAATTTGGGGTTGTAGGTCCACTTCTTCATATAGGTCCCATACAACGTTACCTCCTAATTGTCGGTATTTTAAAGATTTTGGCCTCAATATCGCACAGAAACGACTAAAATGTGGTAGTTAGTTTTCCACCTGAAATATGTTGGTGTAGGTCCACGTCTTCATATAGCCCCTATACCTCCAGATATTCGGTATTTCAAAGGTTGTATCTTCAATATACCATCTGAAAAAGGCTGCAATTTGCTATTTAGTCTTCATTTGGGGTATAAAACTTTCCACCTGAAACTGGTCGGTATAGGCCAGAAACAGTACTACAGGTAAAAACCGTCCCTTGCAAAAAATTCAGACGGTATAGGTCCACGCTTTGGTAAAGCGCCTATGTAATGGTAGACCCCATTTAAGATATTTAAAAATTTTATTCATACTTTTCTACCGAATTGGTTGTTATTTGGAATTCTGTGTTCCCAGAAAATACGGACGTTTGGTCTATCCCCATGAAGCTTGTTGCCCAATTTTATGTAGTTCGTGGGTTTTTTTGTCAAGTTTTCGAACCGAGATTGCTGTAATTTAATATTGTGTGTTGTCAAAGGATACAAAAGCTCAATTCCTAAAATTGGAAATATTGGGAATAACAACGGTGATGCCCCATATGAACTCATTAATAGGAAGAAGAGCTTAGTTTTGTCATAAGCGAAAGGAAATTTATTGTTCCCATTTCCTCGTGATGGAGGATATTAAAAGTTCGGCCACTCGTACTTATTGATATATGATTAGCACTATTGGACATAAAAATAGTTTATTTGTTATTTTTCGTCATTAATCACGGTGCTCTTGAATCAACTTTAAATGGAAAGCGCTTACACCTGGAAAGTTTTTGCGGATTCTGAAACTACAATGTTCATAGATTAGAAAAATAAAAAAACAAAGAAATCGCCGAAGCGCTTTTTAAATAAATCGCGATTCATGTTGATGTTTTTAGGGGTTTTTTGGGTTTTCACGATTTTGCTTGGAAACCTCAAGTCCCATCGAAATAGGACTAAAGACAATGTTGTAGCTAAAGATTGGGCTTTATGATAATTTCGTAGGATTTACAATTTACAATCTTATAGAAAATTTTCATAGCTACAAAATTTTCTTTAGCCCCATTCCGATAGTACTTGCGGTTTCCAAGGTAAAATCGAACACCTAAAATAAACATAAAATGTGAACTTTGACCGAGATTTATTTAAAAACCCCTTCAGCGATTTTTCTTATTTTTGAATTTTTCTCACCTATGAACATTGCTGTTTAAAATCCGCAAAAACTTCCCAGATGTAAGCGGTTTTCACTTAAAGTATGTTAAGGCGTACCATGTATGACATTGTTTTATAAGGTAGCGATATATTCAATGCATTGTCCAATTTGAACTTCTATATCTCAAAAACGGTAAAAATTACGAAATTATCATCAAGGTCAATCTTGTAGAGAACTTTCATAGCTACAACATTTTCTTTAGTCCTGTTTCGATAGGACTTGAGGTTTGCAAGCAAAATCATGAAAACCTAAAAAACCCCTAAAAATGTCAACTTGAATCGCGATTTTTTCTCATCTATGGACATTTTAGTTTCAGAATCCGTAATAACTTTCCAGGTGTAAGCACCTTCCATTTAAAGTTGCTTCAAGAGCACCGTGTAATGTTACATGCTCGAATCACGATAAATCGAAATGTTCGATAATTCGTATAAGCTACCGGTACCTTGAAGCCATTTACTTCGCATTTTAACCTTGATAATTCGTAGAAAATGACCGGTCTCTTGGATTACGAATTACAGGGAGTCTACTGTATATGTTGTGAAAAAAGTAGGAAAATGCACCATGGTCGGACATTGTAAAATTACTTATTTTAGTACTTTTATGCTCAGTTCCAGAACCTGCAAAAAGCTACTTCCACGTTAACATATTTTCCTTTATGTTATCGAAAAATAGTAGAAATTGGTAGATTCTTGCAATACTGATATTGGATTACTGATATTGTATGTCAAAATGCTTAGGAGGATTATACAGTTCATCGCCATTCCCAATATGTTTTTATACCCTCCACCATAGTATGGAGGGTATATTAAGTTTGTCATTCTGTTTGTAACACATCGAACTAATCATTTGCGACCCTATAAAGTATATATATTCTTGATCAGGATAAAATTCTAAGACGATCTAGCCATGTCCGTCTGTCCGTCTGTCTGTCCGTCTGTTGTAATCACTCTAGCGTCCGCAATAATTGAGATAGAGTGCTGAAATTTTGCACCCGAGGGTCTTTTTTCCATAGGCAGGTCAAGTTCGAAGATGGGCTATATCGGTCCACTTTTTGGTATAGCCCCCATATAACGGTACCTCCGGATTTGAGGTATTTTGGCGGTCTTCGCCACATTTGCAGACCGAATTAGCTATAATTTGGCACTTAGGGTTCCTAGTGATCAACAAACTTATATCCCAAAGGATATGGGCATAGGTCCATGTTTTGGTATAGCTCCCATATAACGGTCCCTCCCGATTTTCGGTATTTTGAGAATTTTAGCCACAATTTGTAACCGAAATATCTGAAATTTGACATTTGAGGTTCTCAGTGGTCATGAAATATCTCCACCAAACATCGTCAACATAGGTCCATGTTTTGGTATAGCCCCCATATAACGGTACCTCCCGATTTTCGGTATTTTGAGAATTTTAGCTAAAATTTTTAACCGAACTAGCTGTAATTTGCCACTTGAGGTTCTCAGTGGTCATGAAATATCTCCACCAAACATCGTCAACATAGGTCCATGTTTTGGTATAGCCCCCATATAACGGTACCTCCCGATTTTCGGTATTTTGAGAATTTTAGCTAAAATTTTTAACCGAACTAGCTGTAATTTGCCATTTGAGGTTCAGAGTAGTCATGAAATATCTCCACCAAGCATCGTCAACATAGGTCCATGTTTTGGTATAGCTCCCATATAACGGTACCTCCCAATTTTCGGTATTTTGAGAATTTTAGCCACAATTTGTAACCGAAATATCTGCAATTTGTCATTTGAGGTTTTCAGTGGCCACGAAACATCTCCACCAAACATCGTCAACATAGGTCCATGTTTTGGTATAGCCCCCATATAACGGTACCTCCCGATTTTCGGTATTTTGAGAATTTTAGCTAAAATTTTTAACCAAACTAGCTGTAATTTGCCATTTGAGGTTCTCAGTAGTCATGAAATATCTCCACCAAGCATCGTCAACATAGGTCCATGTTTTGGTATAGCTCCCATATAACGGTCCCTCCCGATTTTCGGTATTTTGAGAATTTTAGCCACAATTTGTAACCGAAATATCTGCAATTTGACATTTGAGGTTCTCAGTGGTCATGAAACATCTCCACCAAACATCGTCAACATAGGTCCATGTTTTGGTATAGCACCCATACAACGGTATCTCCCGAGTTTCGGTATTTTGAGAATTTTAGCTGCAATTTTTAACCGAACTAGCTGTTATGATCGGTATTTTGAGAATTTTAGCTACAATTTTGTCTATTCAAAAATAATCGTCAATATGAGTCCATGTTTTGGTATATCCCCCCACAGAACTGTACCTCCCGTTTTTCGGGAATTTTCAGTGGTCACGAAATTTCTTCACTAAAATTCGTCAACATGGGTCCATTTTTGAGGGTCTACATTGTTTTGATGAAACTACCCTCAATTTGACTCTTGATGTTCCCTGCAGCTATAAAACTTTTCCGCCAAAAAATTTAATGATAGGTTGACTCTTTGATATAGCCCCGTAGGTGGTACCTTTCACCTAGCTGAACACATTTTTTTAGATTAGATCAGATAACACTGTGCAACAAAATGGAGGTGAAAATTCCTCTTGGGGAAGAAAGGCCTTGGTGAGTATATTATGAACCCCGAAGGACAGATCCGCCGTGAGTCGAACTTCCGCCTTATGGCGTGATGAAATTTTTGTTAGAGACCCTGTGGGCCATCAGGAATTAGCGTTATATCTTTGTTTACTGTTGCTTAAGTGCTCTACAAAAACAACAAACAAAGATATAATGCTAATTCATGATGGCTTACAGGGTCTCTTGCAAAAACTTCATCACGCCATACCGCGGAAGTCCGAATCACGGCGCATCTGTCCTTCGGGGTTTTTAATATACACACACCAAGGGCTTTCATTTTCAAAAGGAATTATCTCTGTCCCAACATTTTTGTTCACAGTGTAATTTAAGCAATAGCGGGAGGCAGTAGAAGTTTAACCATTATCGAAAAGTTGTCCCACCTAAAATTGTAAAAGGACCCTAATTATTCCATTTTAATTAAGACTATTTTATGGTGGAGGGTATAAAAAGTTCGGCCCGGCCGAACTTAACGACTTTTTACTTGTTGTAACTAACATTGGCCGTTGTGCACAAAAGATATGATCGTTTTAGTTTAAAAATTAAGAACAAATTCTAAAAAATCGCGGCTTGATATAATAAGCTGTTATATCTTATTACCATTAACTGAATCTGTAGCTTTTGCGTTGATGCAAAAATACTCCCGAACTGTTTCAATGGATTCGCGAAAAATCAAATTTATTACAAAATATTACGTATTTTTACAGTGTTTTATTTAACTTGCTTTGGTGTGTGTTTAGTTCAAATCTGGTAACTCGTTTTTAACACAGTTGCAGTTTACCAATCGAACTTAAAATTTGCACACTTTTCAGATTTGGATGACAATACATGAATATCAAATCAAAATCAATATTGGTCCATTTTTACACTGTTTTGCAGTGTTTTATCTAATTTGCTTTTCAAATCTGGTAACACATTTTTCACACAGTTGCAGTTAACCAATCGAACTTAAAATTTGCACACTTTTTAGATTTGGATGACAATACATGAATATGAAATCAAAACTAATATTGGTAACTGATTTTTAACACGGTTGCAGTTGACCAATCGAACTAAAACTTTGCACATTTTTCTGATTTAGATGACAATGCATGAATATGAAACCAAAACCAATATGGGTCCATTGTTTCCTATAGCCCCCATATAACGGTACCACCAGATTTGCGATATTTTGCTTTTCAAATCTGGTAACTCATTTTTCACGCAGTTGCAGTTGACCAATCGTATTTAAACTTTGCATACTCTTTAGATTTGGATGACAATACATGAATATGAAATCAAAGCTAATATTGGTCCATTCTTACAGTGTTTTTACGGTGTCTAACTTGACCCCCTTTTCAAATCTGGTAACTGATTTTTAACACTGTTGCAGTTGACCAATCGAATTAAAACTTTGCACATTTTTTAGATTTAGATGACAATACATGGATATGAAACCAAAACCAATATAGGCCCATTTTTTCCTATAGGCTCCATATAACGGTACCGCCCGACTTCTGGTATTTTGAGGATTTTGTCTTCATTTTTAGCCCGAATTTACTGTAACTTGGCATTTGGATTTCTCAATGGTCCAGGAACTTCCCCACTAAAAATTGTGGACGTAGGTCAAGGTTTAATATAGCCTCCATATAACGGTACCACCCAATTTCAAACATTTTAATTTACATTTTCTGCTCAAATGGACTGTAATTTGGCATTTGGGGTTCTCAGTGGTCAAAAAAATGTATTTACTAAAAAGTTAAAAATAAAAAATAATTTAAAAAAATTAAGTTTCAGTGTTTTATTTAGAAATGCACTTAAAACTAAAAAATAATTTGTCGCTTAGCCTCAATAAATATATTCTTACTCATGATGGAATCTCTCAAATAAAACGCTTGCATTTATATCATGAATGGTGGCAAAATTAAGCGGCAAGCGTTTTATTTGAGAGATTACATCATGAGAAAGAATATATTTATTGAGGCTAACTGACAAATTATTTTTTAGTTTTAAGTGCATTTCTAAATAAAACACTGAAACTTAATTTTTTTAAATTATTTTTTATTGAAATAATAGCGCTTACGCTTAAAAAAAATATTTAAATATTTAAAAGAGACAACAGAATCCAGATATTGAGAGAAATAAAATAAAGCCTATTTCTTGGGGGGCTCAGATATATTCATGTTATTTGCAAAAATACGAAGATAATAGGTATGAGGAATAAAATAAAAATCTTATTATTGCATTTTATTGTTTTCATGGTTTCAAAGGAAAAGTTGAAGAAAAAATTTTGCACCCAAAGTCTGTTTTATAGTTTTCCTATTGGCGAACATTTTAAGATCATTATATACATAAATAAATATATACATAAATAAATAAATCCATCACTTTTATTTGATACCTATGTATGTACATATGTGTGTATGTACATACATATGTACATATGTTCTATACAGCGCCGCAAAAATGATATGAAGTATAGAGCTTATCGCATTAGGTTTAGAGCCATTTAGAATGAAAATAATAAATAATAAATATTTATATTTATTTCCTGTCAATTGTAGGTATTCATTGATTTATTCAAATGTTTTCATTGACAATTTGGTTTCTTTAAAACAACGTTTTTATTGCAAAACTGTTAGTTCTTGTGATCCATGCATGCCTGTTTTAAAAACTGAAATAAACTTTACAAAAATTTTATTTTGGATCTCAATTAAAGAGTAATTTTCTTCTTATTCTACTTTCTACTCAACTTCTCACAAACATAACGGGATTTATTATTTCTTGTTCTGAGGTGAAAAACATTTTTTTGAAAGTTATATATTTACACACTGGTTTTAGTGTTACTGACAAAAACGATTTATATAACTTATGTTACAAATCAATGTTGAGCATTGGAGTCCGTAGTCTAGAGTGTACGCCGGTGCACGAAATGTGTGGTCGTCTGGGTTCAAGTCCGATATGGAAATTTTTTTATTTAAATATTTTTTTATTTTATATGTGTTTTTTTTATAATTTTAAGAGTATTTTGGTTTTACATATTTAATATTGGTCCAAGTTGAGGTATATCCCCGATATAACGGTACCACTGGATTTCAGGCATTTTCGACCCAAATTTGATGAAATTTGACATGTAGGGTTCCAGTGTGACTCATGGATATACGACCACGTTTTTGGTATATCCCACATATAACGGTACCGCTCGATTTCAGATATTTTGACGTTTTTAGCTATATTTTTAGACCGAATTAACTATATTTCGGCATTAAGGTTCGATGTGGCCAAGAAACTTGTCCACCAATAATTGTTGACATAGGTTCATCCGTTGGTATAGCCCCCTTATAACGGTACTGCCCGATTTCAGGTATTTGGACATATTTAGCTAAATTTTCTGGACAAATTAGCTATAATTTTGCAACTGAAGTTTGATTAAAAAATTTCTCCAACAAAAATTAAGGGCGTAGGTCTATGTTTTGGAGAAGCAGAATATCATAATATCGCTTTATATTGATACTTTTCTGCATGTAGGTTTTCCTCACTGAGATTCCAAAATACTAACCTACACTCACTTCTGAAGGAAATTGATCAAATTTTCCGAATTGAGCTTTTGTGTTGTGTTAGAGCACGCAATACCAAATTACGGTTCGAAAATATGATAAAAAACGTTGAAATACACATAGTTCACTGGGGCTAGAATAAAACCTGTATAGTATTTTTGCGAGTAAGTTTTCTATCTTCTAGGAAAGTAACATTCCAATTTACAACTGATTATATAGAAAAACGTGAATAAAATCTTCCAAATAGCCAATTTTTAAACCCTCAGCCTTTAAGCTAAAGCGAGTATTTACACTTTGATACGACCAAAAATGTGCCTCATCGAAATAATTGTTTTAGACCTCAAGAATGTTTGGACGAAATCCGTTTCAGAAAATTTGGAGTCGAATTAGCAATGGCCGTCCGTCGGTCCCACGATAACTCTCGAACGGATAAACTGATTTGGTCAAAAATTTTGCCTTCGTAATATTTTGTCCAAACTTAGTTTAAGTTCGAAGATGGACCTTATCGGCCCACTCCTTTAGGTACCTCCCCCCACAAAAGATTCGAATATTTTCGGAAAAATTGTGCGAACGATGGCTCTTAAAGGAAGTAACCGATTTGGTCCATATTTTACACATCGTGACATTTCTACCAGACATAGAGAAGGTTCCAATATGGGCTCTATCGATCCAAACCCTAGTATACCTCCCACATAAAATTTCGGAAAAGTTCAGTATAGGACCTGCTCTCGAATCGCTTTGATTTTGTGTTATAGCAACTTGTATTTGCTGACCCTCATATGACGGTGCAAGCTTCATCAGGTGCAACTCCATTTTTCCTGAGAAAATAGCTTGAAAGGTGCAAACAAAAACCCTATAACACCGTGTGTATAGAGAATTCGGCCAAAAATTTGGCCTTCGCACATGTTGTCCAAACTTAGTTGAAGTTCGAAGATAAGCTATATCGGGCCACTCCTTCAGGTACCTCTCCGGTACCCAATATTTAAAAAATGGCAGTAAAATGGTATGCACGATATCTCCTGAACGGGGCAACCAATTTGGTCCAAACTTTAGCTCTCCTAATATTTTGTCCCACAAAAGTTCAACATTTGTGTCTAAGTGCAGTTTAGGGTATGTTCGAACTTCGAAGATCATTAGCAAATGTATACCGATGCTGTTCGTTGTGGTCCTGTATACAGCGATATTATGTTTTCTGTGAACAAGTCCATGCGTCCTGGCATTCTGGTCCAAAAATTATGCGATGACCCTCTGAAATTACTAGTGGTAAGTTCAGGTGTACAAATAGGGCTACAAAATTCTGAAAAGACCCTAAACAGATTCGATCTGTCCGTAAATGAACGTTTCAAATTAACATATTCTGAGGGTATATCTTTGTCGACAAAGCCGACTGATACTTTTTTTCTTGTTTCATTTAATTTTCGAATTGTTTTACATATTTTATATGTTTTTTTTTTTCTTTTCAATGCACATCCGTGGTATAATGCATACATCAAAGTATTGGATACTGTTGAAGTCTTAATTTTTGATATCGGCTGAACCGAAAATTTTTTTTGTAAAGTTGAGTTAATTATTTTCTTATTTGTTTTCATAAAAATAAATTTTTACGTTTCCGTCCCATTTAATCTGATTTAGGTTTCCAGAATTGACCCTATCGATTGTAGGGAAGGACTGATGTACTGATGCGATCGTAGGATTTAATAAAAAACAAAAACATGTACTATATATATTAACAAATACTTTGTCTTTATAATTGCTATACGACTTTCGGTTGGGGCTAAAAATCTTAGTATTTTAGGTAATTTAATATTTTCTTTATATTCCTTTTAGTGTCGGAGATATGTCAATAAAATAAATTTCATTAGCTGTACGACTTCGCTTGGATCCACTGTACTCAAAAAAATAATGCTTTTCGTTTTAAGGATAATCCCAGGACAATCACCCCGTCCTATTGAACACACTTTTTAGATTGGACTAGATAATTAGGCATTTCGAGTATCCGCGGTCCAAAAAATTTTGCACCTAAAATTATGGACCGGAAAGGAAACTATTTCATTTTGGTCAAGAATTTTTTATAGTGTAGATTATAAATAGGTCGGCCGAATCTATATCGTCAAGGAAGAATTGTTATCGTAGTAAACATTTTTAGATTATTGCAGGTTCTGGAACAGAAATTATAGTTTTTTATTGGCGTTTGCAATTTTTTAATATGTTGGATGACATAAAAAACACAAAAACTCTAATATGTTGATCCAAAATAGAGAGAATCAAAAATTAAACTTGGACCTTAAATTCCTTTGCAGCTGCTAAACCTTATTTGAAAATACATTCACCCAAAAAGTTGTTGCGTTACCTGTCGAACAAAAAAATATACCGAACTTTGACCAATAAAACGATTCTCAAACAGATTGCTTCTACCAATTTTGATAAAATTTGAATTATATGTATAATGTGGTCTAAAGTGCGCAAAATTAAGTTCAAATCGTTTTAGATTTGTATATTTTAATTGATGCGCAACCAAACACTCTATGTCTGTCCAAATATTTGCAATTTGGAATTTTCGACCGACTTCGGTCTAAAATAATGTTTGCCTAAAAGAAATAGGTTAATGGTACGTTTAGACTTACGAAATCCACTCGATTTCAAATATCAATTCCATAGCGCATATGTCAAATAAAATCGAGTGGATTTAAAGCGGAGCACAGTGCGAAATGTGGGAAGTTTAGTGGAACTTTAAGGGATTTTCAAAGTACATGAAATTATTTAAACTTTTATTGAATTCGTTAGCTAAGTACTCCACTGCAAATCGTCCATACTCAGTTTGCCGATTTACTTCACGAAACGACTTAAATGCACTTAAAGTTGCACTTTTGTTTTTTAATTTTTTTGTAAGAAATGTATTTTTGATTCATTAAAAAAATGGAGTGGCGCGGACAAATGGTACGTCAGTATGCCAAGATTTATTTTTCTTAATATTTTACAAAATAATTATGATATTTTACACTTTAAAAAAATGCAAAAACCCTTATTGTTTTCGTGCAATTTTAGTTGGAAAGAAGTGATTTTTTGAAGTTTTCAAAATTGTAATTGTTTATTTTCCGTGGTCATTTCAAAAGGGAATTACGTACATTCACGTGTTAAGATATATATATAATCTGAAAGATTGGATTCTCCTCTGTTCGCAAAGCTATAAAACTGGTGCGGTATCGCGCGGTCTTCGAAGATATTCAAGATTTTCTGAAGAGACTTCGGGAATTTCATTCAGTTGCATTTTCCAAAAGTGGAAGGTAAACGCGACAATGAACGCCATTGTTGACTGTGTTTTGAAGAAATGGACTCACTAATTCTAACAATGATAATTTCTGTAAAATTAAGAAACCTCTCGCAATTTTTCATAGTTTTGACCTCTAAATGTTGGTGATTTACATATAGTGCAACATTTTTAGATGCTGCGGTGCAAATACCAAAATACGTTAAAAATTTTAATGCAGTGCAGACCTGAACTTGAGTTTAAAGACATTATTAACACAATTAATGGTACAGACCTGCTGAATGGACCAATAAACATTATAGATACAAATGAAAACAGAAAATATTGACATTTTACTCCTTAATAGATGTGTAGGGTTGTGGGGCTTCACCCAGAAGTGGACCTATGTTGACAGCTTTTGTGTGAGGAGGTTTTTTATTCGCTATCATCTTAAAATTTACATTTGCATCAAAATCGGCTGCAATTTTTGTCTTTAACCTTTAAAATACCCAATATGAGGGAACCCGGCATGTGGGGGCTATTCCAAAACGCGAACCTATATTGAAAATATTTTGTACATAAGTTTTCTATCCGCTGGAAACCGAATATACCAATTTGCATCAAAATCGACTGAAAAATGAATGTAAAACGTAAAAACGGCAGCAACCGTTACATAAGCGCTACAGGAAACCGCGGTTCTATGTGGCCCAATTTGAGCCCCACACTGTCCACTTATAAAAGAAACATTTGTGCAAAATTTTAGGAATCTACACCTTTTCCTTTAAAAAGTTATTAGTAAAGTTCCGCTTCAGTTACAGTTTTTTTGTGGGGGTTTTCAGACAAAAACCACTATAACTTAGCCATTTGTGAACCGATTAAGAAAATAATAACTTGTTGAAAGATATTATTCACCCCTTTAAAATGAAGAAGGATCAATAGAAATCCGTTGTAAAAAAAGAAGATATGCCCGTTTAAATTTGAAAATGTAAGAAACCCAGATTTTCACTACTTTTACCGTTATAAAAAATAAAACGAAGTGACCCAAACGAACTAAAGGCATTTTCGTTGTCCATGGATCCCAACAGAATTTTGCATCAGAGCGCTTGAATATTTTTCTGGTCAACTTTTGTAGCACACTGTCATTTATCGACATTTTCCGAAAAGTTTGCACCTTCTCAAGGCCGAAACTGCCTGAAGGAGCGTTCCAATGCTTTTGCGATGTATTAGAGAGTTCTTAATCACTGTCTACAATTTTTGTCTTTGTATTGGATCGAAAATCTCAATGGTTTGGCCGGTATATGCTAAAATGTCCAAAAAACGTGGATAAAAAACTTAAAGTCAAAATCGGGAGGCTCGATTTTCGCGGTAGACCTATGGTCCAGTGGACTTTTTTGCTCAGTTTAATCCCAGGAATCTGAAACGCGAAGGGCTCATTAAGGTTTTTTCCTTCCATACAAATCGCCCGCCCTAATATAATAGTTTGTGTGTTATAACTTTTCTGAAATTTTTTCAAATCCAAGTAAAGCATGGACAAATATGGAAAAAAACTTCAACAAAAATGTAATTTTAGATCTCCCTTCATTAATTTTTCTTTCTAGGCAGGGTTTAAAAGCCAGCATCTAAAAACATTAGCATTAGCTGTACACTTCAACTGCTACACAATATTCACACACACGACTAAATAAGCAACCGAACGCATATTTATTTTTGTACAATTTTGCTTATTTCGTTTTTTACGCATAACCTTTTTTCGTAAGGCATAATCGACAACCACGCTACATATTTAGCAGTCGGCTGACCATTCGTCGCAGCGAATTAGCCAGAGAGGGTGTTTTTCGTCATTAGAGTTGCCAACGCAGTAATAAAAAAGATGTAATTTAATGTCAAAATGCTCCCATCATATGGTAGAACCTAAAGAATACTAACTATTATTGTTTAAAAATAAAAAATATATTTTGAACGGCTTCACCAAAAATTCACATGTCCTTTGAACGAAAAAGTGGAATTAATTATATCGTGATTTTTAATGCATTACACTGGTAAATATATTTTGAACGGCTTCACCAAAAATTCACATGTCCTTTGAACGAAAAAGTGGAATTAATTATATCGTGATTTTTAATGCATTACACTGGTAACCCTGATCTCAAAAACAATTGTTTGCTGAAAACATGGCTAAGCCGTTGAAACTTTGTTGCTTATTCTCTTTTCTGATATGTGTTGATCATGTGTGCTGCAAAATATGAGTATGCGTATCCGGTGCTGATTTATTACAGCAACAATATCAATTAGCATCAGCATCGCTAGCAATATTTTTGTGAAATTTGTTGCTACATGTTGCCGTTGTTCATTGTTGCTAAACATATTTCGAAGAAATTTTAGCAGGCAAAGCTGCAAATATTCGGTGCTTTTGCTAATATGGCTTTAGCATTTTAAACCCTGTTTCTAGGTACATATTCTACTTTTTTCAACTTTATGCAAAAAATAGACAATACGTGATTTAACATCTAGTGCTGTGGGGAAACACATTTTTAAAAGTTATTTCTTTGCAGATTTTTTAGCGTCACTGACAAAAACGATTAATATAACTTATATTATTTGTTCACCGTTGACGCCCGTGGTCTAGAGCGTACGGATGTGGACGGTATGTCAGGCATTAGTTAGGTCGTTCGGGTTCAAATATCACCTGGGTCGGTTTTATTTACTTTTTAATTTTATTAATAATTTTGGGAGGTTTTTTGACTTTACATGTTTATGGTTTTGGAATAGTACCCGTATAACCGTACGACCCGATTTCAGTTATTATTTATATTGCATTTAGATCTCCCTTAAATATTAATTAATCTTTTCCATATTTATTGGAGAGTAACATCTAGTACTGTGGTGAATTTTATTTTTTTTTCTGAAAGTTAACTCTTTGTTTTTAGTTTCACTTTCAAAAAAGATTTATATAAGTCACGTTATAAATCATCCCTTTCTGTGGACGTCCGTGGCCTAGAGCGTACGCATGTGCACGACATTACAGATATTGGTTTGGAGTCCGGGTTCGTGTCCGGTTACAGCACTTTTTATTTAAATATTTTTTTATTTTGTATGCATTATTTTTTATCAAAATTTTAAGGATAATACATATCCTGGCATTTCCCACGCCACATTTCTATATCCTTTTTTATTGTGGGTGATGGCATTTGTTCTCAAAGTCCTTATCACAGTTTTTTAAGTGTAATGCATAATAATCAAATTTAATAGGTACATATAGCTATGAAACGTATTTAAAAATTTTAATGTTGTTTTTCGTATTCAATTATCAATTATTATTAAATTAAGAAAATAGTTGAAAGTATATTTGAAATGTATCAATTCTTAATTATTTACAGTGAGTGTCAAAAATATTCGGTTTTCAATTTCACCAATAATAACACCTCAGTATTTTAGAAGCCCATACCCAATATTCAAAAAACCAAATACTTAAAAAAATGTTGGACCTGTGGCAATTAAAAAATGTATGTAATATGGATCCATGGCAACCCTATAAGCGAGAATAACAAAGAAGAAGTTGTTAACCCTGTTTTCTATGCGTCAAAAATATTAGGTTTTTGTAACTTTTCTTAAATATTTTGGCAAAAAACCGGTCAATAACGAACTTTTTCTGCAATATTAGTATAAATTTCAATAATTGCGAACAGAATCTTTGTTCCTGTGTGCAAAAATATCATTTTTCATAGCAAATTATCAAAATTTAGGGCTAAGGAAAAACGCTATCCCTGAAAAGAGAAAACTGTTTATATTTTATTATAAAAACGGCAGAAACAAAGGGAATTTTTGCTTATTTTTGAATAATTAGTCGAATATAGTTGAAATAATGTGCAAAAGTTACGAAAATACAGAAATAATCGATTTCGTGAAACACATAAGCCAGCTAAACCAAGGACTGGGGGGGGGGGTAGAGGAATCTCCTGAAAAATTACGGCTAAACCGCCCTTAATTTTCTTGAAATTAGTCACCGAGTCCTAAATGACTTTCAGAAGATAAAAAATATGCACTTGCATTCCAAAAAAATCGTAAGGATAAAGCCTTTCATGGCCTTGTGAAATTTAAAACCGAATATTTTTGACACTCACTGTAACTGTTTTATTTAGCAATTCCAAATGACACAGGTATTATAAGCTTCAAATTAATGCTGCTCATGATATTTTGTCTTGCAGATATACATATAGGGATTTTCGTTGATTCAGAATTTCAGAATACTTTATTGGATCACATCCTGGTGTTTAAGCAAAATTTAGACCTTTGATGTATTCTAAAATCTATAGTACAATTTTATGGCGACGGTCATATTAAGAAAAGGAACCAAAAAGACCCCCTTAATGACCCGCATGAGGGTTAAACAATATGAAAAATTTAATAAACGTAAATACCCAAGCTTAGGACAAAATCCATTAATTTTTAAAACATATGTATGTATGTATATGATCAGGTTCTTGGAAAACTGGACACTGTGCAACGTCACCTTCCATATCATTTAACAATTTCATGTTTTAGAATTCTTTGTCTTTTTTCATAGACGGATTTTGTTGGTTTTATTCGAAAGAATACAAGTTATTTAAATTCACTTTGTATTGCTTTTTATTTATAAAGTAATTCACCTCAATATTAGTTTTGTTCTTTTTTTCTCATTTCATAACAGGAATAGTTTGTATGTGTATATGTGACACATAACTGACATGTTTGAAAACATTTTATATCCAGATCCAACTGTTATACGGAAATAAGAACGCCAAGCAACGAAAACACATATACACGGTATAACAAATATTTGTGTCTTCGTTGTATTAATAACAACTATTTAGACGAACATACGGTGTAGAGCTCGATAGCTGAGGTGGTAGAGGCCTCCGTAACAATCACGAGAAAACTTTGTTCCGAGTTCAAATACCGCGGTCGTCGTAATTTCCAAAAAAAGTATAATTTTCCCTTTTGTTGAATTTAGCTTCTTTAATGAGCGAAAAATCGCAAAAATGAAGATATCGGTGGCAACCCATTTTTTTCTATATGCTGGGAGCATTTTGAGGACATTGGCTCAAAAAGCTCACAATATATATTGTGTCCCTTAAAAAAGCACTACATACATAAGGTCGCCTAGAAGCCAAAATAATACCAATATAGGTCTGATATCTTTTAAAATATCAAAATGAAGGTCCGATAAGATATAAAATGGGTGCGAAATGTGATTTCCGCGCTGTCCCTAAAACCTTCACTGTACAAACATATATATATATATATATATATATATATATATATATATATAAAAGAGCTTAGTGATGACTGAATGAGTGAGTGAGTGACATGTATATCATCGCCCAGACGAAACCGCTGAAGCTAGAAAGCTGAAATTTTGACTGTGGGTTGCTGTCGGTGTGTAGGGGTGAGATAAGGCTGGGTTTTCGGAAATTCAACCTATAAGGGTACGAAAAGTACTAAAAGGTACTAAATATGGTACCCTTTGTATTAGGCAAACGGGAAGAGCTAGAATTCTGAAATTTGGAATGAGGGTAACTGATGGAGAGTTAGAAAGATGTACCAAAGGGTTTTGGGAAATTCGACCTCTAAGTGTACGAAAAGTACTAAATTTAGTACCAATTGTATATTTTGAATGAATTTAGCTAGAAACTTGGAATTTGGTATGAAAATGAAGGTTGGGAAGTGGTGTTTATAAAAGGAAATGGTTTGTGAAATTCGTACTCATGTGTGCGAAAAGTACTAAATGGTACTAAATTTAGTACAATTTGGATTTGGGTGAAAGGATAGAGTTGGAAATTTGAAATTTGGATTTAAGATTACTGACGGAGTATAGGATTGAGATATAGGGGTAGTTTAGGAAATTCGTACTTATGCGTACAAAAAGTACTAAATTTAGTACAACTTGGATTTGGATGAACGGATAGAGCTAGAAACCTGAAATTTGGAATTAAGATTACTGACGGAGTATAGGATTGCGATATGGGGGAAGTTTTCGAAATGTGTACTAATGTGTACGACAAGTTTTAAATGGTACTAAATTTTGTAGAACTTGGATTTGGGTGAACGGATATAGCTGGAAACTTGAAATTTCGAATTAAGATAACTGTTGAAGTGCACGATTTATATATGGGGTAGTTTTAGTACTTATGTTTACGAAAAGTACTAAACGGTACTAAATTTGGTACAATTTGGATTTGGTTGAATGAATAGAGCTGGAACCCAGCAATTTCGTACTTACTTCGTACTAAATATGGTATCCATGGTATTAGGCAAACGGGAAGAGCTAGAATTGAAATTTGGAACGAGGGTCACTGATTTTGGAAATTCCACTAATAACTGTGCGAAAAGTACTGTATGTTACTAAATTTGGTACCAATTGTATATTTTCAGCGGAGATAGCTACAATATTCAAATTTGGTATGGGAATCAAGGTTGGGAAGTGGTGTTGTATAAGGAAATGATTTTGGAAGTTCGTACTTATGTGTACGAGAAGTAATAAATGATACTAAATTTGGTACAATTTGAATTTAAAATTTAGAAATTTGGAATTTAGATTACAGTCGTGAAATATGGGGGTAGTTTTGGAAATTAAAACTTATGTGTACGAAAGGTACTAAATGGTACGAAATTTGGATTTGGATAGACCTGGAAAACTGAAATGTGGAATTAAGATTACTGGTGGAGTGAAGGACTGAGGTAGTTTTGGAAATTCGTACTTATGGGCACGAAAAGTACTAAACGGTAGTAAATTTGGAGCAAATTGGATTTGGGGGAACGAATAGTGCTGGAATCTTGAAGTTTTGAATTTATTTAATTTTGGAGTGTAGGATTGAGGTAGTTTTGGAAATTCGTTCTTATGTGTACGAAATGTTTATACGGTACTAAATTTGGTACAATTTGGATTTGGGTGAACGGATAAGGCTGGAATGCTGAAAATTGGAATTAAGATTACTTTTGGAGTGTAGTTTTGGAAATTCGTACTTATGGGAACGGAAAGTACTAAATTTGGTAAAATTTGGATTTGGATATACCTGGAAACCTGAAATTTGGAATTAAGATTACTGATGGAGTGAAGGACTGAGGTAGTTTTGGAAATTCATACTTATGGGTACGGAAAGTACTAAATGGTACTAACTTTGGTATAATTTAGATTTAGGTGAACGGATAGAGCTGCAATCCTGAAATTTGGAAGTAAGATTACTGTTGGACTGTAGAATTGAGTTAGTCTTGCAAATTCGTACCGATGGGTACGGAAAGTACTAAATTTGGTACAATGGTACAAAATTTGGTACAATTTAAATTTAGGTGAACGGACAGAGCTGGAATGCTGAAATTTTGAATTAAGATTTCTATTGGGGTGTAGGATTGAGCAAGTTTTGGAAATTCTTACTTAGGGGGTACGAAAAGTACTAAATGGTATTCAATTTGGATTTGGATGCACGGATACAGCTGGAATCCTGAAATCTCGAATTAAGGTTACTGATGTAGTTTTGGAAATTCATACTTATAGGTACGGAAAGTACTAAATTTGGTACAATTTGGATTTGGGTGAACAGATAGAGCTGGAATCCTGAAATTTATAATTAAGGTTACTTATGGGGTGTAAGATTGATAGAGTTGGGTAAACTAGTTCCTAGTTCCTTGTACTAGTTCCAAAACGTATGAGTAACATCATGAATTATAACGTGTGCTGTTAAGTATACGCAGTTTGTTCAAAGAAAAAATGTGGGCCATTGGAACTGCGAAGTGAACTAAATAGTTCCATATAGTTCCTTTGGCACAACTCTAAAGATTGAGGTAGTTTTCAAAATACGGAAAGTACTAAATGGTACTAACTTTGGTATAATTTAGATTTGGGTGAACGGATAGAGCTGGAATCCTGACATTTGGAATTAAGATTACTGTTGAACTGTAGGATTGAGTTAGTATTGGAAATTCGTACGGAAATTACTTAATGGTACAATTTAAATTTAGGTGGACCGATAGAGCTGGAATCCTGAAATTAGGAATTAAGATTACTTATGGAGTATAGGATTGAGGTAGTTTCGGAAGTTCGTACTTATGGGTACGGAAAGTACTAAATGGTACTAAGTTTGGTACATTTTGGATTTGGGTGAACTGATAGAGCTGGAATCCTGAAACTTATAATTAAGATTGCTTATGGAGTGTAGGATTGAGGTAGTTTTGGAAATTCGTACTTATAGGTGCGGAATGTACTAAATGGTACTAAATTTGGTACAAATTATACTTGAGTGAACGGATAGAGCAGGAATCCAGAAATTTCGAGTTAATGTTATTGTTGGAGTGTAGGGTTAAGGAAGTTTTGGAAATTCGTACTTATGGGTACGAAAAGTACTAAATGGTACTAAATTTGGTTCAATTTGGATTTGGGTGAACGGAGAGAGCTGGAATCCTGAAATTTAGGTTACTGTTGGAGTGTAGGACTGAGATAGTTTTGGAAGTTCGTACTTATGGTTACGAAAAGTACTAAATGGTACTAAATTTGGTACAATTTAGTTTTGGATGGACGGATAGGGCAGAATCCTGAAATTTGGAATTACTGTTGGAGATAGTTATTGAAATTCGTACTTTCATACGAAAATTATTAATGGTATTATGAATAGAGATGGAATTCGGAAATTTGGTATTATTGATGTGTAGGGTTGAGATATGGATGTGGTTGTGGATATACGTACAATAAGTCTACGAAGATTACAAAATGGCACAGAATTTGGTTCAATTTTTTATTGTGTAAATTAGTAGAGCTGAAATTGTGAAATTCGGTATTATGTATACGTATTTTTGTATACGAAAAATACTAAATTGTGGTTGGGATTTAGTTTTGAATAAAAGGCAGTAGTTTTTTCATATTATAA
The DNA here is from genome assembly GCF_047663935.1 of Musca autumnalis. NCBI lineage: Eukaryota > Metazoa > Arthropoda > Insecta > Diptera > Muscidae > Musca > Musca autumnalis. Next base: position 155,855,274 of record NW_027411866.1, on the reverse strand, counting down.
GTATTCATATTATAAGTACTGAATTTGGTACAAGTTTGGCGTTGCTTGAAGGGATATAAGAGAAATTTCGAATTGTTGTATGAGGGATGGTGTTGGCGTTTAGATAAGGATTTTTTGAAATGCATACAAATTCCAAAATTAGGCTGAGGGCTGGCTGACTTATTGAGAAATACGAAATGTACTGAATGGTATTAAATTTGACGTTGGTGTAGCAATGAAGCTGGGATTATATAATTAGTGTATGCAAAGTACAAAATTGCAATAAATTTGGTATTGGGCTAAGGAATAGAAGTGGAATTCTGGTATATTATTTATTTGTCAGGTTCATTGTTAGAAGTGGTCGTACAATAAATATACTAGAAGTTTTAAGTAATACTAAATATTGAAGCACTGGTATTGAGTGAATCGATAAATGACATTTGTTGTGAGGATCACTGTTGAGATTGGATCAGAATGTTTATTAAAATCCACCTTTAAATGTATGAAAGGTTTCTACATGTAATACCATTGGCATTGGGAGAACAAGTAGAGCTAAAACTGACATATGAGCTATGGTTCTGGATTCTAAAAATTGTACTGAATAATGTACTATTGTTTCTATGTTAACACGAATTCGGTTTCTAAATAATGTAATAATTGTTCCACAAACATCCCAGACGGGACAAGGGAGACTTCTCTCATATCAATGAGTGCACCCCGATTCATATTAGCTCAATGATATGGGACCTACTGTTTATCGCCGAGTCCGAACGGCGTGACTTACGACACCACTTGTAAGAAGTTTTACATGGCTGAAATACTCAGGAAATGTCGCCAACATTACTGTGGGGTATTTTGCCACCGTCGAAAATTTGATATTGTCTGACCGGGGAATCTATCGGTTTTCTACATTTTGATATCACAAATTCCAAAATTCGGTTGGAAAATGTGGATAAAATTTTCAAAATACCCATACCGTTCCACAATGGTCCCAAATCCAAATTTTCTGGCCAAAACTATTTCAACGTACATTTTGTATTGAAATTAATTATTATTTATAATAAATGTGTACAAACAGCAATTCTTACGTTTTATCGACCAAAATGACAAACATTTGTTGAACAGGGTGGTCCCGTTGTGTGGGGTCTAAACCAAAACATTGACCTATGTTAATAATTTTTGGTACGAAGGATTCATATCTTCCAAGAGGTCAAAATACCAAGTTTCAGCCGAATCGGTCATAAAGTGTCGTTAAAATCCACAAAATATCTTAAATCGGACGGTACTTTTATGTGGAGGCTATGACAAAAAATTGACCTATTTTCAAAAAAATTATACATACCTGTTTTCTACACTCTGAAACCCTTAAATATGAATTTTAAGGAAAATCGGTTGATAGATGTGGGTATTACCGATCTATTTCAATTGGATACTACGTACAATCACAACAGGTATTTACAAAAAATTCTCCCATCTTAAAAAAGAAAAATCCACTTTATTTTAACTGTGGCAAATTTGAGCACGATTTGACTTCTGAATTTATTAGTACAGACCCCCTGCTATCTTTCAAATTCGATTTGGAGGTGGACATATTTGGACATTTTTTTAAAAGTTTAAGAATATTTAAAAAATATTTGTAAAAAATAATCTTTAATATATATAAATACATTGATTTTATTACGCTAATTTTACAAATTTCATCGTTCTTTTTGTAAATATTATGAAAGTACTCATTAACAGCTTCCCGATTCATAATAACTTTGGTCTCACTCCTGTATATTTATGCAGCGACGCAATACAACAAAAATTTTATATTTTACAGCACAAAGTCTGTTTTATTTTTACATACAAAAGTGTCAACTTTGGTACTGCGCCAATCAACGAATACTAACGTTATTTACAAAAACTAATTATTTTCAGATGACTTGATGTGTTTTTTATTATTCTGTGCAAAAAAAAATTAAAATTTCGAAACTTCAAAAATAGGGTTTTGGCCAAAATTTTCCTGATTGAAACCTATGTGCGTTCTAATAAAATATGGACTGAAATTTAAAATATAGGCCGTTGTTGAAGTATAGAGGTCTTTTTTTGAGATTCAAACAAAACGTGTACGAACAGTACTTGAAAGAAATTAAATATCAATTCAAATAGGTATTAGTACACAAAACTTTTCAGTGTTTACCATATTAAATATTGTTTATTTGAATATTATTCCTTTTCCGCATACGAAGTAGCGGGCATTTTGCTAGTTCCACATAAATTCAGAATATTTTATGGTGGAAGCTTTTTACTTGTTTTTCATTAGGTATGTACCTAAATAATGGTATGTACCTAAATAAAGGGTTTTGATCCTGGCTACGCCCTTGGGTATGGCCCAATTATTTCGTTGACCATGGGCTTTAGTCGTTCGCACAATATCCCTGACATTATCTTGTAGGCGATAGGGAGAAGACTTATGCCCCTATAGTTGGAGCATAAAGTCTTATCTCCTTTCTTATGGACGGGACACATGATGCTCAGGTTCCAATCGCCGGGTACGCGTACTTCCTGGCAGATGGAGCTAACTAGCTAATGCATACACCTTATCAGCGTGTCGCCTCCGGTTTTAAACACCTGGTATGCCATCAGCTCCTGCTGCCTTATTATTCTTCAGCCGGTTTATTGCTGTCTTTACCCCACCTTGGCCGGGTGGTATACATTCAATACCATCTTCTGGGATTGGATCTGTGGTATCTTCGTCGACTCCGCTACTATTGGATACCAACAGTTTGGAAAAATGCTCTTTCCATATCCTTAGCACACTATCTGTATCAGTTACCAGATTACCTTGCTGGTCTCTACAGGAGGATGTGCCAGTTCCAAAGCCATCAGTTTGATATTTCACTCTTTGGTAGAATTTTCGGACTTCATTCTGTCTCCTGTACATCCCTATTTGTTCACACTCCCTCTTTTCCATCTCTCTCTTTTTCCTGCGGAAAAGACGTTTCTCCTCTCTCCTTTTCTCCCGATACCTCTCTCGTGCGCTACGCGTTGCTACTGATTGTAAAGTAACCCTATATGCCGCATTTTTTCTTCGGAAGCACCACGACACTCTTGGTCATACCATGGATTCCTTGGTGGAAGTCTCTAGTATCCAAGTACTGATTTTGCGGCTTTTTTCATGGAGTGGGCAATGCTTTGCCATTGTCCTGATTTGTTATCGGGACGAGGAGTGCTTTGATTAAGCAATTGGGTCCGTTGAGTGGAATATGATGTGGCTATCTGTTGTGATTGCAGCTTACCGATGTCCAACTTCCATGTTGGGTCTGTTCGCACTTTGTTTGCTACGTTTAATCTGGTACGTACCTTTGCTGCAACAAGGTAGTGGTCCGAGTCTATGTTTGCACCTCGGAACGATCGTACAACCAACACGCTTAATGCATGTCTTCCATCTATCACAACGTGATAAATTTGATTTCTTTTTTTTTGATCTGATGACAGCCAGGTGGCCTTAGGGATATCGAGATGCTTAAATTTGGTACTGCTAACTACCATGTTTCTTGCAGCTGCAAAGTCTATCAGCCTCATTCCATTGTCAGATGTTTCACTGTGGAGACTGAATTTCCCGACTGTTGGGCCAAAGATCGTTGCCTCGAAAACTAATTTGCAAGTCAATGAATTCATAAGTTTAGCAAATATAGCGATTATAAAACAATAGGCCCCTTAAATTCATCAACAAATATATAGCATTACGGACCACGAGACATTCCTGAACACTTTCTGTAAATTTTATGAAATTAGCTTCAGTAGTTTTGGAAAAATAATGTATTGAAAAGTGGTCATCAAGACATAACATAATTAAAACAGTGGGGCATAGTCCGGTATTCTGGCTCCAAATATGTACCTAGGGTCGGAGACCCAACTCTTTTGTCTCCCAATATTAATGCTGAAACCGATATGATCAGAAGTTTGGCATATACACATATAGCATTTACAAGAAATGCGTAGGGAAGGTACCCCCACATATATAAAATATACATACAACGGCGTACCTTGAGTATTAGCTGCAAATTTCATGGGAACCGGTTCAGTTGTGTTGGAGATCTGGTCTGTGGTCTGGTCTTAAGGCCCCAACGAAGTACCTAGATTCTAGACTAATTCGTAAATTTTTAAACAAATACAATGTTATTAATGCAAATATAGTGTTTTTTTTTTTTAAATATTCAACAAAATATGCAGCCTATTTTCACAATGACCATCCCTGAAAATTTCAAAATCGGCCCAGCCGTTCTCAACTGATGCAATTACGAACGAACGACATTTGATTTTTATTTATAAAGATTAGATGAAATCGTACATATAAGGTGATTCCATAAAAAAACCTCATGCACAAAATTATTTAGATTTTTATACACTCCACCATATGGAGGGTATAATTAAATTTGTCATTCCGTTTGTAACACATCGAAATATTCGTCGGAGACCCTATAAAGTATATATATTATTGATCAGCATAAAATTCTATGTCGATATGACCATGTCCGTCTGTCCGTCCGTCCGTCCGTCTGTCTGTCTGGTGAAATCAAGATACAGCTCGCAGTTTTAAAGATAGAGAGTCAAAATTTGGTACAGAAGTTTTTATTACTTGCAGGATGGTTGGTATTGAAAATGGGATATATCGGTCCACGTTTTGATATAGCCCCCATAGAACGGTACCTCCCGATTTTTGGTGTTTTTAAGGTTTTAGCTTCATTATCCTACCAAAATGGCTGAAGTTTGGTACGTAGTCTTCTTTAGGGGTATAGAACTTTCCCACAGAATTTTATCGGTATCGGTCCACACCTTTATATAGCCCCCATAGAACGGTACCTCCCGATTTTCGGTATTTTTAAGGTTTTAGCTTCTTTATCCTACCAAAATAGCTGAAATTTGGTACGTAATCTTGTTTAGGGGTATAAAACTTTACCCCAGAATTTTGTCGGTATCGGTCCACACCTTCATATAGCCCCCATAGAACGGTACTTCCCGATTTTCGGTATTTTGAAGGTTTTAGCTTCATTATCACACCGAAATGGCTGACATTTGGTACTTAGTCTACGTTGGTGATATAAAACTTTCCCCCAGAACTCTGTCGGTATCGGTCCATGCCTTCATATAGCCCCCATGAAAAGGTACCTCCCGATTTTCGGTATTTTGAATGTTGTGGCCTCAATACTCCACCAAAATGACTGAAATTTGGTATTTAGACTTCGTTGGGGGTACTCAAACTTCCCCTTTAAATTTGTCGGTATTGGTCCACTCCTTCATAAAGCCCCCATAGAACGGTACCTCCCGATTTTCGGTATTTTGAAGGTTTTAGCTTCGTTATCACACCGAAATGGCTAAATTCGGTACTTAGTCTACGTTGGTGGTATAAAACTTTCCCCCAGAACTCTGTCGGTATCCGTCCATGCCTTCATATAGCCCCCATGGAAAGGTACCTCCCGATTTTTCGTATTTTAAAGATTGTTTCTTCAATATTCCACTAAAATGGCTGAAATTTGGTATTTAGTCTTCAATGTGATATAAAACTGTTCGCCAGAAATATGTCTGTACATGCTTTCATATTGCCCCATTTCTGACTAAAATTCGTCGATATAGGTCCACGTTTCGATATAGCCCCCATAGAACGGTTCCTCCCGATTTTCGTAGAAGATTGTGACGTCAATATCCAACCGAAATGGCTGAAATTCGTTATTTCGTCTTCCAAGAGTTATAAAATATTCCAGAAGAGCATTATCAGTATAGGTCCACGTCTTCCTATATCCCCATAGAAGCGTACTTCTTGATTTTCGGTATTTTTAAGTTTTAGCCACATTCTCTTACCGAAATATAGGAAATTTGGTATTTAGTCTTCTTTGAGCCTAAAAACTTTCCATCAGAAATTTGTCGGTATAAATCGACGTTTTGAAATAGCCCCCATAGAATGGTGCCTCACATTGTTTTACCGAAATTGCTGAAATTTAGTATTAAGACTTCTTCATACACGAAAGGATACTAATTATTCCATTTTACTTCAATACAACTTGTGGTGGAGGGTATAACAAGTTCGGCCCGGCCGAACTTAACGCCGTTCTTACTTGTTTTTATTTATCCGATTTTTCTTTTTCCGTGGGTCTTCAAGCATATGAGAGCTTTTGGAGAGTCATTCAAAGCTACAAATAGTTCTTCAAAATCTTCAGGGCAAAATAATTGACTGAAATGAATGAACAGATTTTACCCAAACCTAAAATAGCACGAATGTTCCAGCGTGCATGGCAGATGTTTGGAATTAGACTTTACATAATGGATCTCACTTTTATCACTGAAGTGACGGAAGAGCAACTTAATGTCGTCCCTCCACCCGCCTGTTTCCTTTATCACAGTTTTATCATTGCCAAAGGGTGATTTCAATTGAGAATAATGGCTCAACAAATCCTGCACAATGTTGTACTAAATATTTGGTCCTTTAGTCGAGCCATGGATCTCTTCATCATCTTTAAAATGTACTGACGTTAACATTTCATCAAATTCACTTTGCTTAAATATAGTGGCATATACGTATTGACAATACTTATACGTCAGGTGGTACACAATAAGTTTATCAATGTTTGAGCCAAAGGCTCTCCAGTTGCTTCAAAATATTCACAACTTCCAAACTTTTGACCCATAAAATATATATATATATTTTTTTTTTTTCAAAATACCACCTTGTACATCGTACCTTTCGTATTAATCTTCTGCACATTATTTTCTTCTCAACCCACATAGTAACATTTTTCATATAAAAAACACGTTTCCTTTTAAATTACCCAAAAACTAGCAATAATTTTCAATTTAGTTGGAATTAGTGTTGACGACTGTGATACCACAGTGAATTATTTGATGTTTTGTTTGCCATGATGATATACCCAATGATATACATATGTTTGGTCCTGGTCCCTTAGCACGTTGACTAGGTGTCTGGCTGGCTGGCTGGTTACAGTATACAGTTGGCCGGTTAGCATGGCATCATGGCATGCTTGCTATAACTTTAAAGTTTTCATCATTACATTGATTTAATAAGTTCCAAATGCAACAAGGACGACGAGTGGGTACTTTCGTTGATGGAAAATCTATGAGATGCATAAATTGTATATGGAATTTTCAACATTTACCAGCAACAGTATCCTAAAGATGAATACGAAGACATGGCACCAGAAGACCATGGTGAAGATGAAATGTTAAATAGCAGTAAAAGTGCTGCTTGCCCAAGTAAAAGGAAGTGAAGTCTGGAACTCATCAACGCCAGAATAAGAAGATGAAAAAAACTCAAACACAGTAACAACAAAAAACTGTCGGGACAGCATGAATGATGCTAACACCATTTATATACAAAATTATTTAGCTACTAGCAAAGTGCCCGCTACTTCGTATGCGTTAAATATACAAAACAAATAAATAATATATAATATAGAATGGTGAACATGGAAACATTTTGTGTACTAATACGTACCACTTTAGTCCGATTTTCGTCACGCCTACACATCAAGATAAATCCACATTTTTTGAGATATTTTAATTGAGGTTCTCAGCGCAAATATGGTCTAACCCAACAACCGCCATCCTCACTTGCAGCTCTATCTCTTCCCCCAAAAACCAATTATAGAACTATTTAGTACTTTCATGTAAATACATAAATACGAACCTCCTCCTATTATTTCAAAATTCCCTTTACACAATAACAAATTGTACCAAAACCTGTGCCATTTAGAACTTTTCGTATATTTATGGTTTAAATTTCTTAAATCTCACGTTATAAGCAAATGATAACAGTAATCATAATTCCAAATCTCACGAATCCAGATCTATCCGTTCATCCAATACAAAATTGTACCATACATGGAACCATTTCGTACCTCTTCTTCTTCTTTATTTGCTAATTCGTTTTCCGAATGTTAGCGACCAATATAATACAAATATTTTTTTCTTATTTTTTTTTAAGTCGCTCAAATCCAAGTTGTACCAAATTTAGTACCGTTTAGTACTTTTCGTACATATAAGTACGAATTTCCAAAACTTCCTCAATCCTACACCCCAACAGTAATCTTAATTCCAAACTTCAAGATTCCAGCTCTAGCCGTTCGCTCAAATCCAAATTGTACCAAATTTAGTACTTTTCGTACTCATAAGTACGAATTTCCAAAACTACTTCCATATCTCAATCCCACACTCCAACAGTAATCTTAATTCCAAATTTCTTGATTCCAGCTCTATCCGTTCGCTCAAATCCAAATTGTACCAAATTTAGTACTATTTAGTACTTTTCCAACCCATAACTAAAAATTTCCAAAACTTTATCAATCCTACAATTCAACAGGTATTAATTCCAAACCGTACCCATAAATAAAAATTTTCAAAACTACCTCAGTGCTATGTTCAAACAATAAGCTTAATTCCGAATTTCAGGATTCCGATATATCCGATCACTCAAATCCAAATTTGGTACCATTTAGTACTATTCGTATCCAAAGTACGAATTTCTAAACCTATCTCTATCAACACTCCAACATCAATTTTAATTCCGAATTTCACGATTCCAAATGTGTCCTTTCACTGATATCCAAATTGTATCAAATTTAGTACTTTTCCTACACATAACTACAAATTTCCAAAACTTTATCAATCCTACACTCCAACAGTACTCCTTATTCCAAATCTCGGGATTCCAGCTCCCCAAATGCAAACTGTACCAAATTTGGTACCATTTAGTACTTTCGTAACCATGAGTACGAATTTCTACAACTACCTCAATCTTACACGCCATCAGTAATCTTAATTCCAAATTTCTGGGTTTCAGCTGCATCCGATCACCGTAATCCAAATTGTACCAAATTTGATACCATTTAGTACTTTTCGTATCCAAAGTACGAATTTCCAAACCTACCTTTTTCAACACTCCTACAGTAATCGTAATTCCGAAATTCAGGATTCCAAATGTATTCGATCACATAAATTAAAATTTGGTACCATTTAGTACTTTTCGTATCCATAACTAATATCAAAAACTTCATCAATCCTACACGCCAACAGTAATCCTTATTCCGAAAATCGGGATTCCACCTATATGCGTTCACCCAAATCAAAATTGTACCAGATTTGGTACCATTTAGTACTTTCGTACACATAAGTACAAATTTTCAAAACTACCTCAGTGCTATGTTCAAACAATAAGCTTAATTCCGAATTTCAGGATTCCAGATACATCCGATAACTCAAATCCAAATTTGGTACCATTTAGTATTTTTCGTATCCAAAGTACGAATTTCCAAACCTACCTCTATAAACACACCAGCAGCAATTTTAATTCTGAATTTCACGATTCCAAATGTATCCTATCATTGAAATCTAAACTGTACCAAATTTAGTACTATTTAGTACTTTTCCTACCCATAACTAAAAATTTCCAAAACTTTATCAATCCTACACTCCAATAGTACTCCTTATTCCAAATCTCGGAATTTCAGCTATATCCGTTCACCCAAATCCAAATTGTACCAAATTTGGTACTATTTAGTACTATTCGTACCCACGAGTACGAATATCCACAACTACCTCAATTCTACACGCCAACAGTAATCTTAATTCCAAATTTCAGAATTACAGCTGCATCCGGTCACCGTAATCCAAATTGTACCAAATTTAGTACCATTTAGTACCTTTTGTTCCCATAGGTCCGAATTTCCATTTTCCATTTTTTGGATAACCTAAACGTGGATTTTTATAAAGATTTTTTTGGATAACTTAAGCGTGCATTTTTATAAAGATTTTTTGGATAACCTAAACGTGGATTTTTATAAACATTTTTTGGATAACCTAAACGTGGATTTTTATAAAGTTTTTTTTTAAATTTTTTGGATAACCTAAACGTGAATTATTTTAAAGATTTTTTGGATAATTTAAACGTGGATTTTTATAAAGACTTTTTGGATAACCTAAACGTGGATATTTTTTAAGATTTTTTGGATAACCTAAACGTGGATATATTTAACGATTTTTTGGATAACCTAAACGTGGATATTTTTAAAGATTTTTGGATAACCTAAAGGTGGATATTTTTAAAGATTTTTTGGATAACCTAAACGTAGATATTTTTAAAGATTTTTTGTATAACCTAAAGGTGGATATTTTTAAAGATTTTTTGGATAACCTAAACGTAGATATTTTTAAAGATTTTTTGGATAACCTAAAGGTGGATATTTTTAAAGATTTTTTGGATAACCTAAACGTAGATATTTTTAAAGATTTTTTGTATAACCTAAACGTGGAGATTTTTAAAGATTTTTTGGATAACCTAAACGTGGAGATTTTTAAAGATTTTTGGATAACCTAAACGTGGATTTTTATAAAGATTTTTTTGGATAACCTAAACGTGGATTTTTATAAAGATTTTTTTGGATAACCTAAACGTGGATTTTTATAAAGATTTTTTGGATAACCTAAACGTGGATTTTTATAAAGATTTTTTGGATAACCTAAACGTGGATTTTTATAAAGATTTTTGGATAACCTAAACGTGGATATTTTTAAAGATTTTTTGGATAACCTAAACGTGGATATTTTTAAAGATTTTGTGGGTAACCTAAACGTGGATATTTTTAAAGATTTTTTGGATAACCTAAACGTGGAGATTTTTACAGATTTTTTGGATAACCTAAACGTGGATATTTTTAAAGATTTTTGGATAACCTAAGCGTGGATTTTTATAAAGATTTTCTGGATAACCTAAACGTGGATATTTTTAAGGATTTTTGGATAACCTAAACGTGGATATTTTTAAAGATTTTTTTGGATAACCTAAACGAGGATTTTTATAAAGATTTTTTGGATAACCTAAACGTGGATTTTTATAAAGATTTTTTGGATAACCTAAACGAGGATTTTTATAAAGATTTTTTGGATAACCTAAACGTGGATTTTTATAAAGATTTTTTGGGTAACCTAAACGTGGATTTTTATAAAGATTTTTTGGATAACCTAAACGTGGATTTTTATAAAGATTTTTTGGATAACCTAAACGTGGATTTTTATAAAGAATTTTTTGGATATCTAAACGTGGATTTTTATAAAGATTTTTTGGATAAACTAAACGTGGATTTTTATAAAGATTTTTTGAATAACCTAAACGTGGATATTTTTAAAGATTTTTTGGATAACCTAAACGTGGATATTTTTAAAGATTTTTTGGATAACCTAAACGTGGATATTTTTAAAGATTTTTTTGGATAACCTAAACGTGGATATTTTTAAAGATTTTTTGGATAACCTAAACGTGGATATTTTTAAAGATTTTTTGGATAACCTAAACGTGGATATTTTTAAAGATTTTTTGGATAACCTAAACGTGGATTTTTATAAAGATGTTTTGGATAAACTAAACGTGGATTTTTATAAAGATTTTTTGGATAAACTAAACGTGGATTTTTATAAAGATTTTTTTGGATAAACTAAACGTGGATTTTTATAAAGATTTTTTGGATAAACTAAACGTGGATTTTTATAAAGATTTTTTTGGATAAACTAAACGTGGATTTTTATAAAGATTTTTTGGATAAACTAAACGTGGATTTTTTGGATAACCTAAACGTGGATATTTTTAAAGATTTTTTGAATAACCTAAACGTGGATATTTTTAAAGATTTTTTGGATAACCTAAACGTGGATATTTTTAAAGATTTTTTGGATAACTTAAACGTGGATATTTTTAAAGATTTTTTGGATAACCTAAACGTGGATATTTTTAAAGATTTTTTGGATAACCTAAACGTGGATATTTTTAAAGATTTTTTGGATAACCTAAACGTGGATATTTTTAAAGATTTTTTGGATAACCTAAACGTGGATATTTTTAAAGATTTTTTGGATAACCTAAACGTGGATATTTTTAAAGATTTTTTAGATAACCTAAACGTGGATATTTTTAAAGATTTTTTGGATAACCTAAACGTGGATATTTTTAAAGATTTTTTGGATAACCTAAACGTGGATATTTTTAAAGATTTTTTGGATAACCTAAACGTGGATATTTTTAAAGATTTTTTGGATAACCTAAACGTGGATATTTTTAAAGTTTTTATGGATAACCTAAACGTGGATTTTTATAAAGATTTTTTGGATAACCTAAACGTGGATTTTTATAAAGATTTTTTTGGATAACCTAAACGTGGATTTTTATAAAGATTTTTTGGATAACCTAAACATGGATTTTTATAAAGATTTTTTGGATAACCTAAACGTGGATTTTTATAAAGATTTTTTGGATAACCTAAACGTGGATTTTTATAAAAATTTTTTGGATAACCTAAACGTGGATTTTTATAAAGATTTTTTGGATAACCTAAACGTGGATTTTTATAAAGATTTTTTGGATAACCTAAACATGGATTTTTATAAAGATTTTTTGGATAACCTAAACGTGGATTTTTATAAAGATTTTTTGGATAACCTAAACGTGGATTTTTATAAAGATTGTTTGGATAACCTAAACGTGGATTTTTATAAAGATTTTTTGGATAACCTAAACGTGGATTTTTATAAAGATTTTTTGGATAACCTAAACGTGGATTTTTATAAAGATTTTTTGGATAACCTAAACGTGGATTTTTATAAAGATTTTTGGATAACCTAAACGTGGATATTTTTAAAGATTTTTTGGATAACCTAAACGTGGATATTTTTAAAGATTTTGTGGGTAACCTAAACGTGGATATTTTTAAAGATTTTTTGGATAACCTAAACGTGGATATTTTTAAAGATTTTTTGGATAACCTAAACGTGGAGATTTTTACAGATTTTTTGGATAACCTAAACGTGGAGATTTTTACAGATTTTTTGGATAACCTAAACGTGGAGATTTTTACAGATTTTTTGGATAACCTAAACGTGGATATTTTTAAAGATTTTTGGATAACCTAAGCGTGGATTTTATAAAGATTTTCTGGATAACCTAAACGTGGATATTTTTAAGGATTTTTGGATAACCTAAACGTGGATATTTTTAAAGATTTTTTTGGATAACCTAAACGAGGATTTTTATAAAGATTTTTTGGATAACCTAAACGTGGATTTTTATAAAGATTTTTTGGATAACCTAAACGAGGATTTTTATAAAGATTTTTTGGATAACCTAAACGTGGATTTTTATAAAGATTTTTTGGGTAACCTAAACGTGGATTTTTATAAAGATTTTTTGGATAACCTAAACGTGGATTTTTATAAAGATTTTTTGGATAACCTAAACGTGGATTTTTATAAAGAATTTTTTGGATATCTAAACGTGGATTTTTATAAAGATTTTTTGGATAAACTAAACGTGGATTTTTATAAAGATTTTTTGAATAACCTAAACGTGGATATTTTTAAAGATTTTTTGGATAACCTAAACGTGGATATTTTTAAAGATTTTTTTGGATAACCTAAACGTGCATATTTTTAAAGATTTTTTTGGATAACCTAAACGTGGATATTTTTAAAGATTTTTTGGATAACCTAAACGTGGATATTTTTAAAGATTTTTTGGATAACCTAAACGTGGATATTTTTAAAGATTTTTTGGATAACCTAAACGTGGATTTTTATAAAGATGTTTTGGATAAACTAAACGTGGATTTTTATAAAGATTTTTTGGATAAACTAAACGTGGATTTTTTGGATAACCTAAACGTGGATATTTTTAAAGATTTTTTGAATAACCTAAACGTGGATATTTTTAAAGATTTTTTGGATAACCTAAACGTGGATATTTTTAAAGATTTTTTGGATAACCTAAACGTGGATATTTTTAAAGATTTTTTGGATAACCTAAACGTGGATATTTTTAAAGATTTTTTGGATAACCTAAACGTGGATATTTTTAAAGATTTTTTGGATAACCTAAACGTGGATATTTTTAAAGATTTTTTGGATAACCTAAACGTGGATATTTTTAAAGATTTTTTGGATAACCTAAACGTGGATATTTTTAAAGATTTTTTTGGATAACCTAAACGTGGATATTTTTAAAGATTTTTTTGGATAACCTAAACGTGGATATTTTTAAAGATTTTTTGGATAACCTAAACGTGGATATTTTTAAAGATTTTTTGGATAACCTAAACGTGGATATTTTTAAAGATTTTTTGGATAACCTAAACGTGGATTTTTATAAAGATGTTTTGGATAAACTAAACGTGGATTTTTATAAAGATTTTTTGGATAAACTAAACGTGGATTTTTATAAAGATTTTTTTGGATAAACTAAACGTGGATTTTTATAAAGATTTTTTGGATAAACTAAACGTGGATTTTTATAAAGATTTTTTTGGATAAACTAAACGTGGATTTTTATAAAGATTTTTTGGATAAACTAAACGTGGATTTTTTGGATAACCTAAACGTGGATATTTTTAAAGATTTTTTGAATAACCTAAACGTGGATATTTTTAAAGATTTTTGGGATAACCTAAACGTGGATATTTTTAAAGATTTTTTGGATAACCTAAACGTGGATATTTTTAAAGATTTTTTGGATAACCTAAACGTGGATATTTTTAAAGATTTTTTGGATAACCTAAACGTGGATATTTTTAAAGATTTTTTGGATAACCTAAACGTGGATATTTTTAAAGATTTTTTGGATAACCTAAACGTGGATATTTTTAAAGATTTTTTGGATAACCTAAACGTGGATATTTTTAAAGATTTTTTGGATAACCTAAACGTGGATATTTTTAAAGATTTTTTGGATAACCTAAACGTGGATATTTTTAAAGATTTTTTGGATAACCTAAACGTGGATATTTTTTAAAGATTTTTTGGATAACCTAAACGTGGATATTTTTAAAGATTTTTTGGATAACCTAAACGTGGATATTTTTAAAGTTTTTATGGATAACCTAAACGTGGATTTTTATAAAGATTTTTTGGATAACCTAAACGTGGATTTTTATAAAGATTTTTTTGGATAACCTAAACGTGGATTTTTATAAAGATTTTTTGGATAACCTAAACGTGGATTTTTATAAAGATTTTTTGGATAACCTAAACGTGGATTTTTATAAAAATTTTTTGGATAACCTAAACGTGGATTTTTATAAAGATTTTTTGGATAACCTAAACGTGGATTTTTATAAAGATTTTTTGGATAACCTAAACATGGATTTTTATAAAGATTTTTTGGATAACCTAAACGTGGATTTTTATAAAGATTTTGTGGGTAACCTAAACGTGGATATTTTTAAAGATTTTTTGGATAACCTAAACGTGGATATTTTTAAAGATTTTTTGGATAACCTAAACGTGGATATTTTTAAAGGTTTTTTGGATAACCTAAACGTGGATTTTTTTAAAGATTTTTTGGATAACCTAAACGTGGATATTTTTAAAGATTTTTTGGATAACCTAAACGTGGATATTTTTAAAGTTTTTATGGATAACCTAAACGTGGATTTTTATAAAGATTTTTTGGATAACCTAAACGTGGATTTTTATAAAGATTTTTTTGGATAACCTAAACGTGGATTTTTATAAAGATTTTTTGGATAACCTAAACATGGATTTTTATAATGATTTTTTGGATAACCTAAACGTGGATTTTTATAAAGATTTTTTGGATAACCTAAACGTGGATTTTTATAAAGATTTTTTGGATAACCTAAACGTGGATTTTTATAAAGATTTTTTGGATAACCTAAACGTGGATTTTTATAAAGATTTTTTGGATAACCTAAACATGGATTTTTATAAAGATTTTTTGGATAACCTAAACGTGGATTTTTATAAAGATTTTTTGGATAACCTAAACGTGGATTTTTATAAAGATTGTTTGGATAACCTAAACGTGGATTTTTATAAAGATTTTTTGGATAACCTAAACGTGGATATTTTTAAAAATTTTTTGGATAACCTAAACGTGGATTTTTTTAAAGATTTTTTGGATAACCTAAACGTGGATATTTTTAAAGATTTTTTGGATAACCTAAACGTGGATATTTTTAAAGATTTTTTGGATAACCTAAACGTGGATATTTTTAAAGATTTTTTGGATAACCTAAACGTTTATATTTTTAAAGATTTTTTGGATAACCTAAACGTGGATATTTTTAAAGATTTTTTGGATAACCTAAACGTGGATATTTTTAAAGATTTTTTGGATAACCTAAACGTGGATATTTTTAAAGATTTTTTGGATAACCTAAACGTTTATATTTTTAAAGATTTTTTGGATAACCTAAACGTGGATATTTTTAAAGATTTTTTGGATAACCTAAACGTGGATATTTTTAAAGATTTTTTGGATAACCTAAACGTGGATATTTTTAAAGATTTTTTGGATAACCTAAACGTTTATATTTTTAAAGATTTTTTGGATAACCTAAACGTGGATATTTTTAAAGATTTTTTGGATAACCTAAACGTGGATATTTTTAAAGATTTTTTGGATAACCTAAACGTGGATATTTTTAAAGATTTTTTGGATAACCTAAACGTTTATATTTTTAAAGATTTTTTGGATAACCTAAACGTGGATATTTTTAAAGATTTTTTGGATAACCTAAACGTGGATATTTTTAAAGATTTTTTGGATAACCTAAACGTTTATATTTTTAAAGATTTTTTGGATAACCTAAACGTGGATATTTTTAAAGATTTTTTGGATAACCTAAACGTGGATATTTTTAAACGTGGATATTTTTAAAGATTTTTTGGATAACCTAAACGTGGATATTTTTAAAGATTTTTTGGATAACCTAAACGTGGATATTTTTAAAGTTTTTATGGATAACCTAAACGTGGATTTTTATAAAGATTTTTTGGATAACCTAAACGTGGATTTTTATAAAGATTTTTTTGGATAACCTAAACGTGGATTTTTATAAAGATTTTTTGGATAACCTAAACATGGATTTTTATAAAGATTTTTTGGATAACCTAAACGTGGATTTTTATAAAGATTTTTTGGATAACCTAAACGTGGATTTTTATAAAAATTTTTTGGATAACCTAAACGTGGATTTTTATAAAGATTTTTTGGATAACCTAAACGTGGATTTTTATAAAGATTTTTTGGATAACCTAAACATGGATTTTTATAAAGATTTTTTGGATAACCTAAACGTGGATTTTTATAAAGATTTTGTGGGTAACCTAAACGTGGATATTTTTAAAGATTTTTTGGATAACCTAAACGTGGATATTTTTAAAGATTTTTTGGATAACCTAAACGTGGATATTTTTAAAGGTTTTGTGGATAACCTAAACGTGGATTTTTTTAAAGATTTTTTGGATAACCTAAACGTGGATATTTTTAAAGATTTTTTGGATAACCTAAACGTGGATATTTTTAAAGTTTTTATGGATAACCTAAACGTGGATTTTTATAAAGATTTTTTGGATAACCTAAACGTGGATTTTTATAAAGATTTTTTTGGATAACCTAAACGTGGATTTTTATAAAGATTTTTTGGATAACCTAAACATGGATTTTTATAATGATTTTTTGGATAACCTAAACGTGGATTTTTATAAAGATTTTTTGGATAACCTAAACGTGGATTTTTATAAAGATTTTTTGGATAACCTAAACGTGGATTTTTATAAAGATTTTTTGGATAACCTAAACGTGGATTTTTATAAAGATTTTTTGGATAACCTAAACATGGATTTTTATAAAGATTTTTTGGATAACCTAAACGTGGATTTTTATAAAGATTTTTTGGATAACCTAAACGTGGATTTTTATAAAGATTGTTTGGATAACCTAAACGTGGATTTTTATAAAGATTTTTTGGATAACCTAAACGTGGATATTTTTAAAGATTTTTTGGATAACCTAAACGTGGATTTTTTTAAAGATTTTTTGGATAACCTAAACGTGGATATTTTTAAAGATTTTTTGGATAACCTAAACGTGGATATTTTTAAAGATTTTTTGGATAACCTAAACGTGGATATTTTTAAAGATTTTTTGGATAACCTAAACGTTTATATTTTTAAAGATTTTTTGGATAACCTAAACGTGGATATTTTTAAAGATTTTTTGGATAACCTAAACGTGGATATTTTTAAAGATTTTTTGGATATTTTTAAAGATTTTTGGATAACCTAAACGTGGATTTTTATAAAGATTTTTTGGATAACCTAAACGTGGATATTTTTAAAGATTTTTTGGATAACCTAAACGTGGATATTTTTAAAGATTTTTTGGATAACCTAAACGTGGATATTTTTAAAGATTTTTTGGATATTTTTAAAGATTTTTGGATAACCTAAACGTGGATTTTTATAAAGATTTTTTGGATAACCTAAACGTGGATATTTTTAAAGATTTTTTGGATAACCTAAACGTGGATATTTTTAAAGATTTTTTGGATAACCTAAACGTGGATATTTTTAAAGATTTTTTGGATAACCTGAACGTGGATATTTTTAAATAAAACTAAACGTGGATTTTTATAAAGATTTTTTGGATAAACTCAACGTGGATTTTTATAAAGATTTTTTGGATAAATTAAACGTGGATTTTTATAAAGATTTTTTGGATAAACTAAACGTGGATTTTTTGGATAACCTAAACGTGGATATTTTTAAAGATTTTTTGAATAACCTAAACGTGGATATTTTTAAAGATTTTTTGGATAACCTAAACGTGGATATTTTTAAAGATTTTTGGATAACCTAAACGTGGATATTTTTAAAGATTTTTTGGATAACCTAAACGTGGATATTTTTAAAGATTTTTTGGATAACCTAAACGTGGATATTTTTAAAGATTTTTTGGATAACCTAAACGTGGATATTTTTAAAGATTTTTTGGATAACCTAAACGTGGATATTTTTAAAGATTTTTTGGATAACCTAAACGTGGATATTTTTAAAGATTTTTTGGATAACCTAAACGTGGATATTTTTAAAGATTTTTTGGATAACCTAAACGTGGATATTTTTAAAGATTTTTTGGATAACCTAAACGTGGATATTTTTAAAGATTTTTTGGATAACCTAAACGTGGATATTTTTAAAGATTTTTTGGATAACCTAAACGTGGATATTTTTAAAGATTTTTTGGATAACCTAAACGTGGATATTTTTAAAGATTTTTTGGATAACCTAAACGTGGATATTTTTAAAGATTTTTTGGATAACCTAAACGTGGATATTTTTAAAGTTTTTATGGATAACCTAAGCGTATTTTTTTGGGGATTTTTGTAAGATTTTTTTGAAGGCCTAAACGTGGATTTTTTAAAGATTTTTTGGAGAACCTAAGCGTATTTTTTGGGGATTTTTGTAAGATTTTTCTGAAGGCCTAAACGTGGATTTTTTAAAGATTTTTTGGATAACTTAAATGTGGATTTTTATAAAGAATTTTTAGGACAACTAAACGTGGATTTTCATACTAGTAGTTCCAATAATGCAAAATTCTTTCTTTCTTTTGCACGTTTTCTAAAAAAATAAAAAAGAAAGAGTTAATCTTAAATGAAATGGTGTTGTAAGGCTTGATGTAAAATCCAATAAATTTGCTATACCTATAGACGAAAATAGATACTCCTCTGCTGCATGTTTCTGTCATAGATACTTTAGTATTGAAATATGTTACTAAATTTTGCTATTTTGCAAAGTATTCCAACATGGCTAGAACTTTAACAAAATCTACAACACTTTGATGCACATAAAACATTGGATGTTTGAGAGTTCTCCACCTGCAACAGCAAACATACCAGCACAGATACCTACATTTTTATATTTGGAAATTTTCAATGAACGCCAAATACACATACATATGTACATATGTATGTACGTATCGAAGCTCTTTCGTTTCTAACACTTTACAAACAAATTTAATAAATGACTTTTAAAGCTTTGGGTGAATGATGTCAGATAATTTCCAGTATAGATGAAAAGTGCAAAACCCATCATCATACAAAAAAACAGGATAGAAGGGGGGAGAACAACAGTTGATGAGAAAAAGATTGAACTGATGATGATGACGATGATGGTAGTATGATATATACTTTGAGGGGAAGGGGGTGAATATAAATATGAGTTAAGGTCCGTACAAAGTTAGAGTTCTGTATTAAAGTTAAAACTAAAAGTAAAACAAAACAAAATTTATTAAAAAATTCCATACTAATATTTGCATAAGTAATAAATAATGTTTTTTACTCCATTTTGTGCATTGCTCGTTTGTTCGTTCGGTTGTTCGTTCGGTTGTTCGTTTGTTCATGTACAGATGGATGTGTGTATATGTACATTTTTGTAATTCAATTTAAAGTGAAAATTGACAAAACATAACATAATAAAGTGATTTTCAAACTGGACACAAGAATAATATCATGTCAAATTTACTATAGTGCTGACAGCTGGCTTGAAAGAAAAATCTTTATTAGAGATGTTGGGAAGTAAATGTGTATATTATTTGTTTATGTTAAAATAAAATGTTATAACAAAATTATTTTTTTTATTTACTCTGCTTTTTAGAAAGGAGAGTACATGCGTATATGCTGTATGAAGATACTATTGAATAATTGTCCCACAAACATCCCCGAAGGAACTAGGGAGGATTCTCTCATATTAATGAGTACACCACACCCCCAGTTCATATTAGCTCAGTGATTGGGGTTCTATTGTTTATCGGCGAGTTCGAACGGTGTATCTTAGACACCACTTATAGAGAAGTTTTACATGGCTGAAATACGAAGGAAATGTCGCCAACATTACGTTGAGAGGAATTTTGCCACCGTTGAAAATTTTATGTTGCCGACATGGAAATCGAACTAGTACATTAAGCGTGCAAGGCGCGTGTGCATCCCAATACACCGCGGTAACACACACAATCCCGCGACGGCCGGTTCTATGCACCGAATTGACTCGGAGGAATCTTCGACCAGGGGCCGTCACCTCAACAATTATGTGTTTGTGTTCGTGTATTTTTTCACCATGGGAGCGGCAATTTATCCCGGAATGTCTGCTCCGAGCTCTTCTGGTCCGTGCCGGGATAGAAATGAACCCCGGGCCAGTATGGATCTGTTCCGTTTGCCAGATCCGCATCCACCACATGTCAACAATGGTGAGATGTAATGGATGTATGGAATGGGTGCATTTTCGTGGGTGCTCTGGCCTTAGTAGCACCCGGGATTACAGCGACAGGTATGTTGCTGCTTGCTGCGTCAGCGCATCACTCAGTGCGTCTTCTACGTCGTCTGAATACGAAACGCCCCCGCAGTCTCCCCAACAACAACAACAACAAATGCAGCATCTAACACCACATGTTGTTGTTCAACGGCCCGGAAATGCATCATTCCTGCAATTCAATTGCAACGGTCTCCGCAATAAGGTCAGTGAAATTGTGGACTTTATGAGTCGGAAAAACATCATGGTCGCCGCTATCCAGGAAACAAAGCTCACCGCCACCTGTAGCTTACGTTGTGATGGTTACAACGTTTTGCGTAAGGATCGCACAAGAAGCGGAGGAGGAGGACTTGCCTTCCTAATACACCAGTCTGTCCAGTACAGACCTATCTCGCTTGAGCTTGGCTCTAGTGACCCATACATGGAGTGTATGGGGGTAGCAGTAAAGTGTGGTACTGCCGAGATAGAGCTGCTTAATGTGTACATACCGCCGATGAATAGCTGTGCCCGACGTTATATGCCCAATATTAGTTTGCTTTTAGAGGGCGATAACCGTCTGGTGTTAGCGGACTTCAATGCTCATCATGAGCTTTGGCACTCCGTCCTAGGTAATGACCAGCGGGGTACAGCGCTGGCAGAGCAAATCGATAGCTCCACGTTTTGCGCGGTGAATGAAGACGCTCCTACGAGGATTAGAGGAAACTGCCATTGTGGCACCAGGTCTGATAAATGACGTATCCTGGCAATCCGTCATTTCCCTTAGTTCGGACCACCTCCCTATCATCGTCTCCGTAAACAGACCACCCGACTTCATAACCTCTGAACACCGTACTTTCCTGAACCATGGGAAAGCCGATTGGCAAGGTTTCAGAGAGTTTACCAATCGCCGCTTCAGTCAATTGCCCACCCCCTCAGATCCTCGGGTGGCTGAGAGAACTTTCCGAGACATCATCACTAAAGCAGCCGCTCGCTACATACCTGCTGGTCGAATACCCGAAATAAGACCAAATTTCCCAGCAGAGGCGACGGGACTAGCAAATGAAAGTGATGAGCTTCGTCGTACGAACCCCGAAGACCCAAGAGTTAGAGAACTTACTCTTGAAGTCAACAGGCTAGTGGGCGAACATAAGCGGAAAAAGTGGCTAGACCATCTGAAGCAATGCAACATTGGTGCAGGAATAAGTAAATTGTGGGCAACGGTTAAATCACTCTCGAGTCCGGAAAAGAAGGATGACAGAGCGGCTGTTACTTTCAACGGCGTGACAGTAACTGACCCAAAGAGGTGCACGTGTTATTTTAACCGGCAGTTCATAGACCACCCCGAGAGTGATAGGACGAAGAGAAGTGTGCTACGCCGTATAAGAAGAGCTCTTCCGAGGAGGTACCACCACAATTTACGATGAGCGCTGTTGCAAATGCCATCCGAAACGCTAAATCATGCAAAGCGTTGGGCCCGCACCGAATATCGATGGTAATGCTTAAGCAGCTGGATGAACCTGGAGTTGAGTATTTAACAAGTGTTCTCAACCTATCGTTAGCCACCCATGTTGTACCGGATGCCTGGAAAGTTGGCAGGGTGGTCCCGCTACTGGAGCCTGGCAAGGATGCCAGCAGAGGTGAATCGTACAGGCCGATTTCACTCCTGTCGCCAGTAGCAAAGATCCTAGAGGCGCTACTCCTCCCCACGATGAGAAGGTGTTTTCCAGTTGCCCAACATCAACATGGATTTCGGAAAATGCATAGTACTACAACAGCATTAGACGCCATATCCACACATATCAGTAGAGGACTGAACCAGAAAAGGCCGTGCGACCGAACAGTCTTGGTGGCTCTTGACCTATCGATACCGTCAACCATGCCAAGCTGTTCGAGGATATAGAGAAAACTAATCTCCAGTCATGTTTGAAACGTTGGGTAATCAACTATATGTGTGGACGCCAGTCGTTTGCAGAATTCAGTAACAAGAAGTCCAAAACCCGTAGAGAGAAACAGGGAGTTCCCCAAGGAGGAACTGTTTAACCTCTACCTTTCTGAAATTCCACACCCTCCAGACGGCATAGAGATCGTGATGTATGCGGATGATTGTACGATCTTGGCGTCGGGTCCTATCGTCGATGACATATGTGATAGGTTAAATGTCTACATAGCTGACCTAGTGCAGTTCTTCCATCTGAGGAATATGAAAATATCCGCCGCTAAATCCACAGCCACGCTGTTCACCACATGGACGGCTGAGATGAGGCTCCCACTGAACATATTGGTCGATGGTGCACTGATTCCGACCACTAACTACCCCAAAATACTGGGTGTAACGTTCGATAGCATGTTCAAGTCGTCCGCGCATGCCACAGCTATTTGGAATAAGATCAGAAGTAGGAACAAGGTTCTCAAGTCGCTGGCCGGCAGCACTACAGATACAGTGTGAATGCCGTACTTGGAAACCATCCCCCATCCATCGCAGCAGAAGAACGACAGCTGCCAAGGCTAACACGAGTGGTTTTAGCTCAGTTAAGATCCGGACGATGCAGCCGCCTCAATTCGTATTGGGCCAGAATTGCCGCCACGATACCCAACATATGCCCAGCATGTAGATTGGGACCACACGATACTCTGCATTTATTCAACTGCCCAGCTAACCCCACTCACCTGTCTCCTCATTCTTTATGGACGCAACCAGTCCAGGTTGCAGAATTCTTGAGTCTGGATACAGAGGAACTTGATAACTGAAATAATACACGAACGAACATATATGCGTTGCTACAACAACAACAACAACAACAACACACACCCGTTGATACACTTCTCAAATAAATTAACCAACGTCAATGGTATAATGTCTCCGAGTGGAGTAGAATGTCCCCCATCGGACGCGTCCTCAGGTGGCGGATAGAGGAATGCTCTACAGATGTGTAGGGTAGGTGGGAAATAAAATACCACCCGCGGACCAAAACACACCTAAACCCATGTAATGTCTGACTCAGAATGAACGGTTGCATAGTAGACGTCTGTCCCTCTTATAGAGTCGGTCTTGTATGAGAAAAGCAAGCCTGAATGCTCAGCTAGCAGCCCTAGAGTCAGGATCGGGTGCTGAAGACCAATCATCTACACGCCTTAAATTATACATGATTACCGAAACCACAACAAAAAATGGAAAAATGAACGAACGGATAAAAAGATGACCTTTAGCATGAAATATGGAACACGAATTGGAACATGGAACGTCCGAACTCTCTTGCAAACTTCCAAACTGGCACAGCTTTGTAAAGAATTCAACAGATACAAACTCTTACTTCTTGGTATCAGCGAGTGTAGATGGCCCAACTCAGGAGAGATAACCACTGTAGACGGATGTAAATTCATTTTCTCTGGCAAACCTGATGGGGAGAAGAGGGAAGGCGGTGTAGGATTTCTTCTATCAAAACCCGGATATGCTGCACTAATAGACTGGAAGTGTCAATCAGATAGAATAATATCTATACGACTACGAACAAAAGCTCGTAATGTAACAATTTTACAGTGTTACGCACCCACTGACGTTGCAGAGACCTCAGTAAAAGAAGATTTCTATAGCACTTTATCCCGTACCATCGATTGCACTAACAAGGGAGATATTCTGATTGTAATGGGCGACTTTAATGCACAACTAAGTGCGAAAAACAAGGGCATGGAAAACATTATGGGTCGTCATGGACTGGGGATTTCTCTTACGAAAATGGCGAATTATTCACTGAGATGTGCACTATGTGCCAAAAACTTATGTATAGGCGGAACCATCTTCCCTATCTTCCGAGTACACAAAGTGACGTGGACGTCGCCGGATCACCGCACCGAAAACCAAATTGACCACATCGTCATTAGTCGTAAATGGCGAGGATCCCTACTAGACGTGCGGAATAAAACATCTCAAGCGATCACCACTTATTAGTAGCAACGTTACGCTTAAAAATTGCAGCTATTGCAAATAAAAACCCGAACAACAGAAGAAGGCGGATAGATATAAATAAGCTACAGAACCCTAATAAAGCAGGAGTGGCAAACAAAGTACAATGCAGCAAACTGTACCGTCAAAAGAAGCACAAGGAAGGATAAACGTATGTGGATAAACAATTTAGCAAGAGAAGCACAAGTAGCCGCGGCAACACGTCGCAGCAGAGATCTTTACAAATATGCTAGAGAATTATCAGGTAAGCAGATGGTGCCATCAAGACCACTTGTAGATGAGAACGGCATATCAACAACATCCAAACAAGAGCAACTACAAATCTGGACAAAATATTACTCCAATATGCTATCGGTAATGGTACATTCTACACAACAAATGTGTGATTGCAGATACCACGTAGTCAGGGAAGACATGGAGATCCAAAGCCCAAACAGGAACGAAGTAATAGAAGCTATTAAGTCTTTTCGAAATAGCAAGACACCTGGTCCTGACAATATACCACCAGAATTACTATTAGCTGACACCGAAACCAGTGCGCAGATTATACTTCCGATAGTACAGAGCTTTTGGACAAGTGATTTGAAGCTTGCCAAACGTGGTAAGCTTATCTTTGAAGATACGACATAGTAGAAAGCCTACACCTGAAAGATGGAGAAACAAGGGCAGGGACTTTAGCAAAAATTGGGCAACAAGCTGATGGAACGCAAAGCTTCTAAGGCAGCTATGAAGAAAATAGGAAGTCCGATAATAACAATGGATGTTGCCATGACAGCATGCCAAACTGAGAAGGAAGATGCTGTCAAGCTTGCCAAAAGTTTACAGGTGCAAGTCAAGAATGCTCTGCATGGGAATGAGGAATTGAAGGTAGCCAAGGAAAAATTCATAACGGCTAATCAAGAGGCAGAATTGATTAAATTAATGGAAGGATTAGCTAGTTAATCCGAACGTGATGAATTGGTTAGCCTGATTTGGGGATGAAGATGGTACACAGAAAAAATATTTCAAGAATTTTTATATATTTTCGTTCGTAATGTAGTTTTTATACCCTATACCACAATGTGGAAAAGGGTATTATAAGTTTGTTTTGGTAAAAATTCATGTAACACCGCGAAATATTCGTCGGAGACCCCCAATGTGGTATACCAATCTTCATATCTCGACGAGATAAAGTGATTTTGAGATGTGTGTCTGTCCGCCCGTCCGTCCGTCCGTCTGTCCATTATAAATTGTAAACACGCTCCAGGCCGCAATTATGGACCGATCGTCACGAAATTTTGTATGGAGGTCGGGTTCAGATCAGAATAGATCCCTATTCTTATTGGTGATGATCGTAAAATATTTAGCGGGTGAAATGGACCAAAACATAATATTTATCCAATTTTCTAGCGGCTCTGTAGGTCTCAATAATAGTCCGATCAACGCGTAATTTTAAATAAGGTAAGAGTATATCCCAAAGGAGAAGCTTGCAATTTGAGATGGCGATCGGATAATATTTAGAGGGTTAAATGGACCAAAACTTCTGTGTGAAAATTGTGCAAATTTTTAATATACAGCTTATATCTTAATTCCTGGAAGTGACATTCCGGACAAGTGAGATATACTTGAAAGTGGAACGCTTGACCTTCCAATTGATGCCAATTATGTTGGTGTGCATGATCAGATAACAGAGTTATAGCCTAAAATATTCCGTTATTTGTTTGTAGTGTAATAATAAACTCGCTAGAAGTCGCAATTATACATCAATAGTCACGAAATTTTGCACCGGGTAAGAGTATAGGTCGAAAAAGATGCCTACAATTTTGAATGATGATCTGATATTCTTTAGCGGGTGAAATGGACCATTACTTTTGTATGAAAAATATAACAATTTTATTTTGGTCGATATTTTAATTCCTTGAGGACATATATATTTCGCAAAGTAGCCAACATATGGAAAAAACTACTGACCTTTCCTCTGATGTAAATTGCATTAAAGTGTTTGCTAGATAACGGGCCTACTGTCTAATATATAATGGGTTCTGTGTAGAGAACCACATTTTTATCCCATGCTACAAAAGTTTATGTAACACCACGAAATATTCCTCCTAGACCCCTTATTTCGTACGCCAAAATTCATATCTCGACGAGATAAAGCGATTTAGCGATGTGTGTCCGTCCATTAAAAATTGTAAACAAGCTTAAGGCCGCAATTGTGGACCGATTGTAACGAATTTTTTAAGGAGGTTGGGTTCGGGCCAGAGTAGAAATGATTAGTTTTTGCTGATGATCGTGATATGTTCAGGGAATGAAATGGACCAAAAACTAAATTTTAACCAATTTTGTAGCGGCTCTGTAGGTCAAAATAATAACCCGCAAAATTTTAAACAAAGTTTGAGTTTATGATGAAGAAGATGGGTACAAACCAACGTAAAGATCAGATAATACTTAGCGGGTTAAATGGACTGAAACTTTTGTGTGAAATTGGTAAAAATTTCAATAACGTATCGGTAAAACAACGGAAGTAGTAGTACTACATAAGTGGGTTTCATTACATTTTAGTTTGTGTGAACTAAATTTTCCTTTCCTGCTACAAAAATGTCTTTGTCATGCTAGATAACTGATTGGTTTTGGTCATAAGTAATATATTTTACATCTTTGATATTTGATAATTAAATTTTCACAATCATTGAAAAGAAGTTCCCTGGAGAGCGATTGTCCAGGGATAGTGGTATAGGGTATCCCATGGTCGGCTCCGTCCGACTATAGACTTTTCTTACTTGTTTCATACTGCACAGGTACCTCACATAAGATACATGTGCATGCAAAATCACTTTCCTATTTTTCCCTAGACTCCCATTATTTGCTCTCATATTTCCTCTCCTCTTTGGTAAATGATCTCAGCTTTGTTCTTGTTTTCTTTTGAATGGTCTCGTCGTCTCACCATCGTATTTACAATGTATCAACAAACCACAACACAACCTCCACCATCGCCTCACCATCACATTGACCCTATATCCAAACACACCAGCAAACCAAATGTCGGATGTCCGATATATCGGAACAATTTCGGAATCAAAATCGTTCAGATTTCGTATCGATTTCTATACGATTTTTCGTAGGGGAAGTCGTTCAGATTTTGTTCCGATTTCGGAGAAAATGTCGGAAGTAAATTTCCCTTCGAATATGCTAATGTTTTTCTTCTGATTTCGTTACGAATTCGGATCGATATGTCGGAAACAAATTTCCCTTTGCACAACAACCACCTTTTGTATATATCTAACCAGCAACATTTTAGTTTGTTGTCGAAAAACAAAATGGTTGGTCATAAAATTCGCATATACATTTTTTAAATAACAAACAAAAAAAACATTGTTCCACAACATACCATACGGGACAAGGGAGACTTCTCTCATATCAATAAGTGCATCCCGATTCATATTTAGCTCAATGATATGGGACCTACTGTTTATCGCCGAGTCCGAACGGCGTGTCATAAGACACCACTTGTGGAGAAGTTTTTCAAGGCTGAAATACTCAGAAAATGTCGCCAACATTACTGAGGGGTATTTTGCCACCGTTGAAAAATGTTTGATGTTGCCTGGCCGGGGAATCAAACCCCCGACCTTCTACGTTCAAGGCGGGCGTGCATACCATTGCACCACGGTGCCACCCATTTTTTAAATATTTTAAATATAAGTGCAACATATAATAATTCAAGCTAGTGCTGATAGACTCAACATATTCGAACACAAAGTTTACATTGTTCTACCATAACTACAAAATGATAACAACAGTGAAAATCATTAGATAAAAAACATTACAAAGAAAATTTATCAATAAAAGAGAGGCATCAGAGAAAAATTTTTTCTTCGATAATCATACGAAATTATTCCAAAATCGTTCAGAAATATTTACGAAAGTTCGGAAGGTACCTCCGATTTTCATACGACATTATTCCGAAATCGTTCAGAAATCTGTACGAAAATTCGGAGGAAAAAAATCGCATTCCGGACTTCCCAAGGATTTTCTTCCGATTTCGTTGCGAATTCTGACCGAAATCGGTCCGATTTCGCTCCGACATTTCGTTCCGAAATTATGTCAACCACTTCATACAACTTTCGTTAAGATATCGTTACGATTTCGGATCAGATATCGGACGTAACGTCCGAATTTTGTTCCGATTTCGTTACGAAATCGGTACGATTGGTTTGCTGGGCAAACAACAACAGTGCGTTTGGTGTCGAAAAAACAAAGTGTATGGCTGTATAGTTCGCAACTACACATTTTTAATTTCTTTAATTATTTATTTATTTTTATTATTTAATTTTTAATAATATTTTTTTATGAAAGGCGTCCATGAAATGCAGAAATTTGAACCTTGGCAAAACTTTATGAACACTATTCCTGAAATGCAGTATGTAATTATTTTTTTCTGTGTAAGACCAGAAGTTTGAAGGCAGAGAATATGCTGCTAACGAAAGAGTTAGCAAATTCGGAGGTATGTATGTCGAGTATCCAAACCTAAAGAAGTCGGCGGAACTGTTGTAACCATCAGCAACAGTATACAGATAAAATGGACGAAGTACACAGATAAAACGGAAGAAGGATCTTATAGTGAAGGTGGTTGCAATGAAAGCAAAGCAAACTAAAGAACAAAGCAATGATGACTTTCTTAAGCGTGGGAAGGAGGCGATACCCAAAGTCAGATGACGACGACTTGATGACTCCCAAAGTAAAGAAGCAACCAAATGAAGGCGGTTGCAAGTGTGACTGGCTGAAAAGGTGATGCAGTTTCCTGGGTGCTATTACTTAGCTCACTGTTTACAATTTGACAATTTCATGTTACCTGGCCTCGGAATCGAACCCGGTCATTATGCAATACGGATGTGCAAACCAAAAATTGCATGATCGGAAACCTTCATTGTCATCTATTTACTGACATTATGATCCTCTATGAGAAAGCTTCATGATCTTGTTGGTCACGATATTCTCTATAAGATGACTTCATAGGTTATTCATAGGTTATTGTTTTATTTGATGGACTCATACTTCGTAGTCTTCTCTTAGAAAACATCAAAGCATTCTATAAGAATTCCTGATAGTCATCTTTGAGAAAGACTCATGATATTTTCTTTAAAAACACCTCGTAATCTTCTATAAGTAGACCTCATACTCTCCTATAAGAAGACCTCATGTTCTTCTAAAAGTAGGCCTCATACTCTCCTATAAAAATATCTCATGCTCATGTCATAGCGGCTTTTTGTGTCAGAGGTGAGTCAATATTCAACTTTTTTTTACAAAATTATTTAAAATAGATTAAGAGGATAACTTTTCTGTAAATAATTAGAGGGTATCTGAAAAGTGTTCCTTTCCGGATCACAGGATGAGTGATACAGTCTCCATAAAAATCCCAGAAAAACGGATTGGAGTAAATTCAGAGCGCTGACCACTTAAAAATTGCCGAGGAAGTCGAGGGAGCTGTGGATTCTCTAATACTCTACGGACTTGCTATGACGACTCCTATCAATCACCTAAAGCAACTAAGCGATCCTATAATAAAACCACTAAGACGTAGTGGGATGCCTATATTGATTGGGATAACTACAAGAGTGAAAAGATAAACGGTGGCCTTGGGTTAATGAAGCAACTAGGTTTTGCAAGATAATATCTAAGGATCGCAAATCCATACATAGTGTTAAGCGCTCCCGGTAGAGCGAGCTTTGATGGTGTCTTTCCTACAGCAACTTATTATAGACAAATTAACTAGTCTCTTAAATCTTCATTGGCGATTTACAGGTTTCACCGGTAACGATAATACCTGCGTGTTTCTGTTTCTGTGTTTCTCACACATACCTGACCTATGGAAAGAGTTAAAGATCACCTACCAGTATATCTCAACACACTACATCAACAGTAAATCAGGTAGGTTTTCTCACATCTAATCTGGCATCTGATTATAAATGTCATTATATTGTGTTTCGACCATCTGAAACCCAAGGTGGTGGCCTATGCTGATGATGTAGTAGTGCTAATAATTTACAAATTATTAACTGATTAGGTCCAAAATTTGGCCTTCAAACTTATACGACAATTTAGTTTATTGACATAACCACCGACTGAGACATGTGCTTCATCGCTGGAGAAAAATTGTTTAAGAATAAAAAAACAATTAAAAAAGAATGAGTCGGCTTGGCCGACAGAGATATACCCTCAGCCTCGGACCTAAAGAAAAGAAATAACACACAATACTTTTTAGGACTGGTACAACGTTTGGAGCAAATCGGTTTCTCCCTTCGAGGGTTATCTTACATACTACCCAGTTTAGTTGGGACCGGTAGTTTTTTTAGAGTTTTTGGGCCATTATCTCAAAAAGTAAGGACTTGCCCCAAAAAACTTGTACCGTCGCAATAGGGAAAGCGAATACAAGTTGTTACAACAAAAATCAAAAGGATTCGAAGTCCAAATTTGGGACCGATTCGGGTGATCCGTTCGAGAGTTATTTTTTGCTCGAGACCATTTTTGGACCGAATCGGCTGATCCGTTCGAGAGTTACCGTACGCTCCAGACACTACACATGGTGACATAGGGTTTTTTTACACCTTTCGGGCTATTTTCTCAGGAAGTATAGACCATATGTAGTGGTTGGAGAGCACGATAGCTCTCGAACTTATCAACGGATTTGGTCCAAAATTGCGCCAAACTTAGTTTCAGTGCGTGACTTGGGTGCCACCGTGGTGCAATGGTATGCACACCCGCCTTACACACATAATGTCGTGGGTTCGATTCCCTGGCCAGGCAACATCAAAACCCTTTTCAACGGTGGCAAAATACCCCTCAATAATGTTGGCGACATTTCCAGAGTATTTCAGCCATGTGAAACTTCTCTACAAAAGTGGTGTCTTAGGCACGCCGTTCGGACTCGGAGATAAACTGTAGGTCCCATATCATTGAGCTAATATGAATCGGGATGCACTCAGTGGTATGAGAGAAGTCTCCCTTGTCCCTGGGATGTTTGTGGAACAATTATTATATTATAGTTTCAGTGCGAAAATGGGCAATGCCGGTCCACAAATGCAGGTACTTCCCGCCATATTTAAAAAAATTTCACTCTTGAACGGGGCAACCAATTTTGTCCAATTTTGTTCAAATTTAGTTTAACTTCTAGTATGGCCCATATTGGTCCTCTCCTTACGGTACCTCCGCCACAAAAGTTTAACATTTGTGTCTAAGTGCAGTATAGAGTATGTTCGAAGATCCTTGGGAAATGTATACCAATGCAGTTTGTTGTGGTCCATGGACAAGTCCATGCTTCCTGGCATACTGTTCCAAAAGTTAAACGATGGCCCACTGAAATGACTAGGGGGCGCGATATCTATCGAAAAGATATAACACTTTAAATAAGATCCACTTCCATAATGTACTATGTTGGTCCATTCCTTTCAGTACCTCCACCGTAACTCTTTTGAACTGTAATCCTAATCAAAATTTTTGTCGGCAACTTCAAATGTCCAAAAGATCCTAAATACATTCGATTTGTCCGTAGATGAATGTTTCCCAACCCAAGTTTTAAGTGTTCTTATAGGTGAACGCTTGGCACATGTTAGCTCACCTTTAACGGGTTTTAAAGGCAGCTCTTCAGGTGACAGGTGAAAGAGGGACCAAGATAAGTCATGGGCTTTGCCATGTTAAGGCCGGTCAGGGCCGTTGCTTGGTATCTTTCATCCACTACTTCACCCGATAGTTCGGTGGTTAGCTATACGGCGTCGGTGTGATCCGTGCATATAAGTGCAACGTGA
Source organism: Musca autumnalis (assembly GCF_047663935.1). Lineage (NCBI taxonomy): Eukaryota > Metazoa > Arthropoda > Insecta > Diptera > Muscidae > Musca > Musca autumnalis. Next base: position 155,822,436 of record NW_027411866.1, on the reverse strand, counting down.
TTGAAAAATATTTAAGCCCGATAGTTCGGTCTTTGGTTGTTGTAACCGTATTTTATTATTATGTTTGCATGTTGTTCAAGCAGGCTCTGGGTCCATCTCCAGTTCCAGGAAAGTGGCTACTTCGATGGGATGTAACCACAGATCCACTGGAGTTAGATGAGTAGGTTTGGCGGGACAGTTGATTAGGTGCTTGGTATCGTGCGGGCCCATGCAGCATACTGGGCAGATGTCTTGCACGGTGCGATTAATTCCCAATATGAATTTAGGCGACTGCAATATCCCGAGCGTAATTGAGCCAAAACTACTCTGGTTTATCGTGGCAGCTGACGATAGATGGGGGATGTACTCCGATGGCTGCATTCACACAATAATTGCTTATGGCCTTGGCAACTGTGTCCGTGTGAATACTGTTCAAACCTGCCTGATATGCCTGTTGATCTAGAGGTTATCTTCTATATTGCTGGACCTCCGTCGCTAGAGCATGAATATCCTTCCTGATATGTCTGCGTGTATCGGTGGCCAGCAGATGGTGATTGGAATGGCTCTTACGGTAACACCCGAGCAAGCACTGCAACAATATCATCTCATTATGATGCCGTACTGGAAGAATCTTTGCCTCCTGTAGATGTTCCACTGTAGATTTCAGGAGGCACCCCGTCGCTGTTCTCAGGGCGGCGTTCTGACAAATTTGAATCTTATCCCACTGCGTGTCACATAAATTCGGGGACCAAACTGGCGCGCATAGCTTACCACAGACCGACCTATCGCTTTATACGTGGTCAACAACAACAAGGTTTGTTTATCTGCACCCCAAGTGCTGCCGGCTAGGGACTTGAGAACCTTGTTCCTACATTTCAGTTTATCGCAGATAGCTGTGACATGCGAGGACGACGTGAAAGTGGTGTCGAATGTGACCCCTAGAATTTTGGGGCAGTTTGTGGCCGGAATTCTGCTACCATCGACCCTGAATTCAACTCTCTTCTATACTGCGACGTCCATGTGGTGAACAGAGTGGCCGTCGATTTAGTTTCGGATATCTGCATATTCTCGCGTGGAAAAAGGTGGTAAGATCGGTTAAATAGGAGTTCAGTCTCTCACAGATGTCATCAGTGTAAGTACCTGGCGCCAGGATCGTACAATCATCCGCATACCTTGCGATCTCAATGCCGTCTGGAGGGGCATCGGTGTGATCCGTGCATATAAGTGCAACGTGATTGAAAATTATTTAAACCTGTGAGAATTCCGCCCTGCGGAGTGTAACACGGTGCATGTCACGTCTTCAGTGGACTCTGAAGAGAAAAATATCCCTCAGGTACAGCAATACAATGGCATGCTCTCGTTGCAGTACTTGGTCTGGTGCTACCGTGAGAGCCATCCTGGAACTTGAAAGTGAGGTCCGATGTTACAAGAGAGAACCTCTAGATCAGCAAGCCTATCTACCAGATTTTAATAGCTGTCACACACATGCGTGAATGCGGTCTTTGGAGAACATCCCCCATCTACCGCAGCTGAGGAGCGTCAGCTTCCATGACAAACCAGAGTAGTTTTGGCTCAACTATGTTTGGTATGGTGCAGCCGTTTCAACTCCTATAGGGCAAGGATTGATGGTACGGTGCACAATATCTCCCCAGCATGCGACACAGGCCCGCACGGCACATTGCACCTCTTCAACTGTCCTGCCAAATCTACACAATTAATTCCAGTAGCTGTGTGGTTACAACCCAGTAACTGTGTGGTTACAACCCGCGAAATACTCAGAGGCAGATTAAGCTGAAAAATGAACTTAGAAACCTATCGTACGATGTTACAACAACAACAACAACAAGCCATACATCAGATATACAATATACAATTTTTCAAAAGGAAATCAAGTTTACCTTCTTTACCCACTCTCGAAACTCCTTATTTAATAATTTTCTATAAATTAGATTTTCACATAAAATTTTCCGCAGCGCTATTCCTCCCCATTTAAACCACAATGTAACCAACTAAGCATCTTCAACTACTTTTTACACAATAAAAAATAGTTACTGTTATTTCATTTGTGGCCATTACACACATCTCTATACTCTGCTCAGTGGTTGCATCGACGGAAAAACATTTTGGAAAGAGTTTTCCACTTAAGAAGAAATTAACTTTGAATTTTGTTTAACCCAAACACGTACATATTACGAAGCTTCTAAAACACCATCCCGAACACCGTCGCCATCGTAGCACTCACCACCATCACCACTGCCACCAACTACGCTGCAAACCACATACCAGAAACGATGGGAAAAAGAGGAAAAATTACATCAAGATATTTCGAGCATGTGTTGCATATTGTAAATTTGAAAAAAATGTGTGTTTGTATATGTGCCCGGAGTGTAGTGTGGGTTTTCTTGTTTTTTGTTTTTTTTATATCCAACCAGAATTGTTGTGTTCTCATGAAATTGCCACACCTGATGTGTGATGTGGAGCAATGTTTAAATGTTAATATCCCGAGAAATTTATTCCTATCAAATGCCCCGGAAGATAACACTTCCCAATACCTAACTACTACTACTACTACCTTTGCATATTTTTTACAAAGGTATATATATGTGTGTATGTATGGCTGCCTGTCAGTATGTCCGTTCGTTTGATAGGTTCTCTTCCGATGCTTGAGCAATTGTGTGTTCATCCGAGTGTGTGCGTCTATTTACTATATGGAGAATTTCATGATTGCATACAAATCGAATTGAACAATTTTTTCTTTACATTTGTTTTATATTTTATATTCAAGGGTTTGTAGTTGTTGTTGTTCCTGCTGTTGTATTTTTTATTGACAAAAGTTGAGTTTTCAAACAACGTTGTAAACAATAAACGGAAACAATTATAACAATTTCTGGAAATAACATTTCCACAAGTTTATGGGTGATGTTTGCTTTAAGTGTGGTCGCATTAAGTTGTCGAGAATGGTAGAAATGTTGTGTGGAGAGGAATGATGCTAAATTTGAATATTTATAGGAACCTGTTATTTCTGAAGGGGATATTTTGTCAGTAAAAATGTCGGGAATAAACATAAAGTTTTAAATATTAAACTGGTGCCGTTCGTATAGGATCAACGTACAAGTCGACCAGAGATTAATTGTCTTTTTGTCTCGAAATGTGTAATAATCTATGTCGTAAAGCGGTGAAAGTCCTAATTGCCATTATCAAAGTTATTTAACTTCAGTTTTTTTTGGGCACATACATTGGCCACAGGGGAAACATGAACAGACCAAAGATATATTTTATGAGGCCGCAAAAGGGGGGGAGACAATATGACCCCTGGCATGGTCATGACAATAAAATTGTATCCATGATTACGTCTCCCGAAAAATTCATTAAAACATCCACGAAAAGTTCTCACGAAAAATCGTTAAAAATCCACGACAACTTCCCCCAAAATATAATTATAAAAAGGTCCACCAAAAAATTCATTAAAAAATCCACGATAAGGTCCACCAAAAAAATTATTAAAAATCCACGATTAGGTCTTCCAAAAGATTCATTAAAAAATCCGAAATGAGGTCTCCCAAAAAATTCATTAAAAAATCCACGATTGGGCCTTCCAAAAAATTTATTAAAAAATTCACGATTAAGTCTCTCAATTAATTCATTAAAAAATCCACGATAGGGTCTTTCAAAAAATTCGTTAAAAAACCCACGATTGGGTTTTCCAAAAATTCATTAAAAAATCCACGATTGAGTCTTCCAAAAAATTCATTAAAAATCCTCGATGAGGTCTCCCAAAAAATTCATTAAAAAATTCACGATTAGGTATCCAAAAAAAAGTCATTAAAAAATCCAGGATTAGGTCTCCTAAAAATGCATTAAAAATCCACGATTAGGTCTTCCAAAAAATTCATTAAAAAATCCACGATTGAGTCTTCCAAAAAATTCCTTAAAAATCCACGATTAGGTCTCCCAAAAAAACATTAAAAAATCCACGATTAGGTCTCCCAAAAAAACATTAAAAAATCCACGATTAGGTCTCCCAAAAAAACATTAAAAAATCCACGATTAGGTCTTCCAAAAAAACATTAAAAAAATCAACGATTAAGTCTCTCAAATAATTCATTAAAAAATCCACGATTAGGTATACCAAAAATTATTAAAAAATCCACGGCTAGGTCTCCCAAAAAATCACGATTAGGTCTCCCAAAAAATTCATTAAAAAATCCACGGTTAGGACTCCCAAAAAATTCATTAAAAAAATCCACGATTAGGTCTACCAAAATCCATTAAAAAATCCACGTTTAGGACCGCTAAAAATTCATTAAAAATTCCACGTTTAGATCCGCTAAAAATTCCTTAAGAAATTCACGTTTAGGCCCGCATGGCAGAGCCCAGGATTTATCATGGTCCCTCTTTCATCTCAAGTGGACACTGACCTCCCCTGAAAGGCGTCACAACAACACCTAAAGGTAATAATAATAATTGTTCCACAAACATCCCAGGCGGGACAGGGGAGACTTCTCTCATATCAATGAGTGCACCCCGATTCATATTAAGCTCAATGATTTGGGACCTACAGTTTATCGCCGAGTCCGAACGGCGTGTCTAAGACACCACTTTTGTAGAGAAGTTTTACATGGCTGAAATACTCAAGGAAATGTCGCCAACATTACTGAGGGGTATTTTGTCCACCGTTGAAAAGTGTTTTGATGTTGCCTGGCCGGGGAATCGAACCCACGACCTTATGTGTGCAAAGCGGGTGTGCATACCATTGCACCACGGTGGCACCCACAACACCTAAAGGTGACGCACTGTATTATAGCTGCCATGACACAAAGCATGAGTTTGGTTGCGGGTTTGTAGTTGGTCTGAGGTTAAAACATCTGGTCTCCAGCTTCACCCCAGTGAATGAAAGACTCGCTGCAATTCAATTAAAAGCAAAATTCTTCAACATCACGATTAAGTCTCTCAAATAATTCATTAAAAAATCCACCATTAGGTCTCCCTAAAATTATTAAAAAATCCACGGCTAGGTCTCCCAAAAAATTCATTAAAAATCCACGATTAGGTCTACCAAAATCCATTAAAGAATCCACGTTTAGGACCGCTAAAAATTCATTAAAAATTCCACGTTTAGATCCGCTAAAAATTCCTTAAGAAATTCACGTTTAGGCCCGCATGGCAGAGCCCAGGATTTATCTTGGTCCCTCTTTCATCTCAAGTGGACTCTGACCTCCCCTGAAAGGCGTCACAACAACACCTAAAGGTGACGCACTGTATTATAGCTGCCATGACACAAAGCATGAGTTTGGTTGCGGGTTTGCAGGTGGTCTGAGGTTAAAACATCTGTTATCCAGCTTCACCCCAGTGAATGAAAGACTCGGTGCAATTCGATTAAAAGCAAAATTCTTCAACATCAGTTTTATTTGCGATCATGCTCCGACTGAAGACAAGGACGAACAGACCAAAGATATATTTTACGGGCGCTTCGAAGAAACTTATGACCGTTACCCTGCCCGTGACAATAATATTAATTATACTAGGCGATTTTAATGTCAAACTTGGAAAGGAGAATATCTTTGGCCCAACAGTCGGGAAATTCAGTCTCCACAGTGAAACATCTGACATGGTAGTTAGCACTACCAGATTTAAGTATCTCGAAATTCTTAAGGGCACCTGGCTGTTGCCAGATCAAAGAACAAGAAATCGAATTGATCCGGTTGTGACAGGCATCAAGCGTATTGGATGTACGATCGTTCCGAGGTGCAAACATATACTCGGACCACTACCTTTTGCAGCAAAGGTACGTACAAGATTAAACGTAGCAAACAAAGTGCGAACAGACACAACACGGAAGTTGGACATCGGTAAGCTGCAATCACAACAGATAGTCACAACATATTCCACTCAACTAGCCCAATTGCTTAATCAGAGCACTCCTCATCCCGATAACATATCAGGACAATGGCAAAACATTGGCCACTTCATGCAAACAGCCGCAAAATCAGTACTTGGATACCAGAGACCTCAACCAAGGAATCTATGGTATGACCAGGAGTGTAGTGCTGCTACCGAAGAGAAAAATGCGGTATATAGGGCTACTTTACAATCAGTAGCAACGCGTAGCGCACGAGAGAGGTATCGGGAGAAAAGGAGAGAGAGAGAAAAGTCTTTTCCGCAGAAAAAAGAGAGAGATGGAAAAGCGGGAGTGTGAACAAATCGAGATGTACAGGAGACAGAATGAAGTGCGAAAATTCTACCAAAGAGTGAAACATCGAACTGATGGCTTTGGAACTGGCACATCCTCCTGTAAAGACCAGCAAGGTAATCTGGTAACTGATACAGATAGTGTGCTAATGATATGGAAAGAACATTTTTTCAAACTGTTTATATCCAATAGTAGCAAAGTCGACGAAGATACCACAGGTCCAATCCCAGAAGATGGTATTGAATGTATACCAACCGGCCAAGATGAGGTAAAGACAGCAATAAACCGGCTGAAGAACAATAAGGCAGCAGGAGCTGATGGCCTACCAGCCGAGCTGTTTAAAACCGGAGGCGACACGCTGATAAGGTGCATCAGGAAGGTAGCTCCATCTGAACGCGTACCCGACGATTGGAACCTGAGCAAACACATGTGTCTCGTCCATAAGAAAGGAGATAAGACTATATGCTCCAACTATAGGGCCATAAACCTTCTCCCTATCGCTTACAAGATCGTGTCAGGGATATTGTGCGAACGACTAAAGCCCATGGTCAACGAAATAATTGGACCATACCAACGCGGCTTTATACCTTGCAAATCCACCATTGACCAGATATTTACCCTGCGGCAAATCCTGGAAAAGACCCAAGAGATGCAGACACCTACCACCTTTTTGTCGATTATAAAGCAGCCTTCGACAGCCCGCTACGTTCAAAGGTATTCCAAGCCATGTCTGAATTTGGTATCCCCGCAAAGCTCATTCGGCTTTGTAAAATGACTCTAACTGACACAAGATCTTCAGTTAAAATAGGAAAGAACCTCTTCGAAGAGTTTTGTACCAAAATAGGTTTCAGGCAAGGATATAGCCTCTTTCGTGTGATCTTTTCAACATCCTGCTAGAAAAGGTTATACGAGAGGCAAACTTCAAAAGAAGTGGCACAATCTACACCAATAGCCACATGTTACTTGCTTATGCTGATGATATAGACATGATGGGACGATCAGTAAAAGAAGTAACCGATACCTTTATGAAGGTCGAAAGAGAATCTGCTAAGATGAGTCTGGCGGTAAACGGCGAGAAGACCAAGCTGATGGTGTCGACGCGCAATGCGTCCATTGAGATCGGACCAACTGTTGAAGTTGGTTCCTATAATTTTGAGGTAATAAAAGACTTCGTATACCTCGGCACCGCCGTAAACACAACAAACGACATCAGTTGTGAAATAAAAAGAAGGATTGTATTGGCCAACAGAAAAACAAAGACACAACTCGTCAAACAAAAATAACGCTTTACAAAACACTGATACTACCCGTGCTGATGTATGGTTCCGAAGCCTGGGTACTTGCGCAAGCAGATAAAGCAGTGCTTGGCATGTTTGAGAGAAAAAATATTCGAAAGATCTACGGACCGATCTGCGTTGACGGTGAATATCGACGTCGTATGAACCACGAGCTGTATCAGCTATACAACGACATCGATATAGTTAAACGTATCGAGATGCAGCGATTGCGTTGGCTAGGCCATATAATAAGAATGAGCGATGATGAACCCGCTAAAAAGCGTATAAATTCGAGCCACATGGCGGTGCACGCAGAATTGGCAGGCCAAAGAATAGATGGCGCAAACAATTGAATGAAGAGATGACAAGCCGCGGTATTCTAAAAGCGAAGCACAAAACAGAGAGAATTGGAGATATTTTCTTAGTTCGGTCTATGGAACAAATGTTCTGTAATGGGCCAGCTAAGTAAGTAAGTAATGTTGCAGATGTCATCCGAAATGCGAAATCATCCAAACCGTTGGGCCCACACGGAATCTCAACGATAATGCTTAAGCAACTCAATGAATCCGGAATTGAGTATTTGACAAGTATCCTCAAACTATCGTTAGCCATTCATATTGTGCCAGAATCGTGAAAAATTGACAGGGTGGTCCCGTTACTGAAGTCAAGCAAGAATGCCAGCTAAGGCGAACCCTACAAGCCGATTTCCCTCCTATCGCCAGTAGCGAAGATTTTAGAGGCACTACTCCTCCCCATGACGATGTTTGCCATTTTGCCAACATTAGAATGGATTTCGGAAAATGCACAGTGCTACAACAGCATTACACCCCATACCCACATATATCAGTCGAGATCTGAACCAGAACAGGCGGTGCGACCGAACAATTATGGTGGCTCATGACCTACCCAAAGCCGTCGAAATCGGCAACCATGCCAAGCTGTTCAAGAACATAGAAAAGGCTTCCCTCACGCTTGGATAATCAACTGCATTTGTGGACGCCAGTCGTTTATGGAATTCAGGAATAAGAAGTGTGAGACCAGGACTCAAGAACTGCGAATGCCGTACACAGACACCTCAACCCATTCATCACAGCAGAATAACACCAGCTTCAGAAGAGGTTTTAGCTATTCTAAGATCCGCTTAAATTCGTATTAAACCCGAATTGACAGCGCGTTACCCAACACACGATATGCTGCACCCGAACGAACATATTTGCGTGCTACAACAACAACAATTATATAGACGGACCAATGGAGAATATTTCTTTTAGAGATTTTATTAATTTTTTTTATTCTCCTGTAAAGTACTGAAAATTTATGATACAACCTTTCCATATTAAACCATCGATATGTATGTTCGTTTGCATGACTCAACTTTAATTGCTTTTATGGGCTTACACTAATAAATCTACTCAGTTATATTTAATTCATATGTGTAATTATGATTGTGTGTGTAATTGTTTTAATAAGAGTCTATAATGAGCAATGCCTTAAATTCAAAATTAATTTAATAATCTATTTTCACATACCCCGCCACCCCCAGCCTCACACTATCCTGTGATAATAAGAAATTGAAATTATTTGAGCAAATGAGAAAAGTTATTTACTTGTTTACATCACGCAAGGCAACGCAACACAACACAATATGTTAAAAATGAAGACATTAAGCCTTCATCATTTGTTGTCTTTCAACAACAAATGGTAACTGTTACAAAACAATTATTCTTCCAAAATAATTTCACATACTTAATTTAATGAATTATCTTAATCAACAGATTTAAAGGAAGAATGGTAATGTTACACAAAATAAACAACCTTGATTTTGTTGAATAATACATTTTTAATTAAGAAACTTTACAGAGAATTTTTGGTTATAATTTATTTTGAGTTCACACGAAGAGATAGCATATTTTGTTGGGAACCATTTGTTTGTTTATTTTTTGGTAAACCTGAAAACATTTTTGTTGTGTTTGTTTTTTTTTTTTTATAAACGACAAAAAGATGGATTTGCGCAAGGTAATTATCTGGTCAATGGTGGATTTGCCAGGTCTAAAGGGACAGACATTTCATAAACCGTTCACACAATATCCCAGGCACTATTTTATACCCAATATGGAGCAGATTTTTATCCCTTTAATTTGAACGCATAGTATTATCTCCTTTCCTGTGAACGGGGCATAGAATCCTGCTGGCAGTTATGCTCCAATCTTGAAGAGCTCGACTGTCAGACCATCGGCTCCTGCGGTCTTAATATTCTCCATTATTCGTTGTTTCCCAAGATTTTACTTCAAATTTTAGAATTCGGCTGCCACATAAGACATGTTTCCGAAGTTTCGGACTAAAATTATGACAATCTCTCAATACAAAATTCGCTTTAAATCCAGCCAGACGTTTGTTAAATTTCCGACAGTTTGCTTTACGGGAGTACGCCATCTTTAGGTTTTGTTGTGTCGCCCTTCCCATTCCATCACAAATGATATCAGTTCCCGGGTTTTACCAATATTAGGGCAGTTATTTAGAGTTTTCCTAGTAGGGTTTTTTGCAAGGCACGGTTACTATGTCAACGTCTTACCTTATGAGTTTTGAAAGCGGCATTGGATTTTTATGGAACGCCAAATACTCGAAACGGCAACCCAAAGATCTTAGCACCCATCTGATCTGCCACAGTTTGGTGTCGGCCTGACATCCTGATGGACTGTAGCTTGATTCATAGTGAGACATCAGATTGTCAAACTCTCTTATAATACAGTAGTACCAGCCGCAGTCTTTAACACCAAGTATTGCTGTTCCAGTTCCTAGCATGTGACAGTCCTGCGATGTTTTTTTGTGGGATGATCAATGAGATTGTGTATTTTATGAGTCGAAGAAGATTAATTATCGCGGCGATTCAAGAAAACGAAGTTGAACAACCCCTACAGCAGTTGTGATGCATACAACCTACCGTATTTGGATCTTACGAGAAGTGGAATTGGTGAACTTGCAATCCAGTACAGACCTATCTACGGCAGCAGTCATGTGTAGATATAAAACAGCTGAATGTGTATATACCGCCAAGGCTGGCTTAGTAAAATCATCCGAAGCGCTTGTAATTGACTTTCTTGGCGTAGACTATGTTAATAGGTATGGCAGTGGAATAAGTAAACCCACTGTTTATGGTACCCCACAAACACCTAAAAATGTAAGCTGGAAACATACATCGCCTTCGAAACAATCCCACGGCGACGGGTACTTCGATACCGGATTGGCCCGGAACCACAGAACACCCCTGTTCCGGCGGTTGCCACTTCAGTGTAAACATGTTTGTATTTGTATCGTTTTTCTGTGTTGCAAGCAGAATATCTCGGGATATATATGTATATGTGCTCAGTTTGTCACATACGCATCCACACACTTAAACTTCGGTGATATGCAATAGATGCCGCGAGTGGGTGCATCTTAGGGGTTGGTTAGGCGACTCTCCCGCAGTCTTCCAAACAGCAGCCACACACGCAGCACCTAACACCAGTCGTTGTTGTTCCAATCCTTGAAAATGCATCCTCTTTCCAATTTAATTGCAATGGACTCCGAGGTAAAATCGTGTAGGAAGAAGCCAAGCTCAACAACATCTGCAGCTTATTGCGTTGTAATGGTTACAACGTACAGAGGAAGAATCGCCTCAGAAGTGGAGGTAGGGGATTAGCATTCCTATTGCCTCAGAAGTGGAGGTAGGGAATTAGCATTCCTATTGCCCCAGTCTGTTCAATACAGACCTATCTCGCTGGTGCCAGGCTCTAATGAACGTTACATAGAATGTATGGGGGTAGCAGTCGGATGTGCAACTGCCGAGGAAGAGTTGCTGAATTTATATATCCCGCCGATAATTAGCTTTATCCCAGGTTATAAGCCTAACATTAGCCCACTTTTAGAAATTCATAACCGCTGACTGAGGTGAGCAGGATAGGTGCACAAGTTATTTTAATCGACACTTTGTCGAGCACCCTGGAAGTGATAGGCGGCAAAGAAGAATACTACACCGCATTAGATCTGTCTTTTCTTTGGAAAAGGTCTTATGAAGCACCATTTCCTTTTCAAAGTTTCTTACGAAGCATCCTTTGAAAAGTATCTTACGAAGCAGCCATTCCTTTGGAAAGTGTCTTACGAAGCACCCTTTCCTTTGGAAAGGGTCTTACGAAACACCCTTTCCTTTGGCAAGGGTCTTGGGAAGCACCCTTTCCATTGGAAAGGGTCTTAAGAAACAAACTTTCCTTTGGAAAGGGTCTTACGAAGCACCCTTTCCTTTGGAAAGGGTCTTACGAAGCACCCTTTCCTTTGGAAAGGGTCTTACGAAGCACCCTTTCCTTTGGAAAGGGTCTTACGAAGCACCCTTTCCTTTGGAAAGGGTCTTACGAAGCACCGTTTCCTTTGGAAAGGGTCTTACGAAGCACCCTTTCCATAGGAAAAAGTCTTACGAAGCACCCTTTCCTTTTGGAAAGGCTCTTACGAAGCACTCTTTCCTTTGGGAAAGGCTCCTACGAAGCACTCTCTCCTTTGGGTTACAACGTACAGAGGGTCTTACGAAGCACCCTTTCCTTTGGAAATGGTCTTACGAAGCAACATTTCCATTGGAAAGGGCCTTAGGAAGCACCCTTTCCTTTTCAAAGGGTCTTACGAAGCACTCTTTCCTTTGGGAAAGGGTCTTACGAAGCACACTTTTTCTTGGGAAAGGATCTTACGAAGCACACCTTTCCTTGGGAAAGGATCTTACGAAGCACCCTTTCCTTTAGAAAGGGTCTTACGAAGAACGCTTTCCTTCGAGAAAGGGTCTTACGAAGCATCCTTTCCTTTGGGAAAGGGTCTTCCGAAGCATCCATTTCTTTGGGAAAGGGTCTTCCGAAGCATCCTTTCCTTTGGGAAAGGGTCTTACGAAGCATCCTTTCCTTTGGGAAAGGGTCTTACGAAGCACCCCTTTCTTTGGGAAAGGGTCTTACGAAGCATCCCTTCCTTTGGGAAAGGGTCTTACGAAGCACCCCTTCCTTTGGGAAAGGGTCTTACGAAGCACCCCTTTCATTGGGAAAGGGTCTTACGGAGCAATCTTAGTTTGGAAGGGGTTATACGAAGCACCGTTTTTTTGGAAAGGGTCTTACGAAGTACCGTTTTGTTTGTAAAGGGTCTTACGAAGTACCCTTTTGTTTGGAGAGGCTTTTACGAAGCACCCTTTTGTTTGGAAAGGGTTTTACAAAGCACCCTTTTGTATGGAAAGGGTCTTACAAAGCACCCTTTCCTTTGGAAAGGGTCTTACAAGGCACCCTTTCCTTTGGAAAAGGTCTTACGAAGCACCATTTCCTTTGGAAAGGGCCTAAGGAAGCACCCTTTCCTTTGGAAAGGGTCTTACGAAGCATCCTTTCCTCTGTGAAAGGGCCTTACGAAGCACCCTTTCCTTTGTGAAAGGATCTTACGAAGCACACTTTCCTTTTGAAAGGGCCTCTTACGAAGCACCCTTTCCTTTTGAAAGGGCCTCTTACGAAGCACCCTTTCCTTTTGAAAGGGCCTCTTACGAAGCACCCTTTCCTTTTGAAAGGGCCTCTTCCGAAGCACCCTTTGCTTAGGAAAGGGCCTCTTACGAAGCACCCTTTGCTTAGGAAAGGGTCTTACGAAGCACCCTTTTGTTTTGAAAGGGTCTTACGAAGCACCCTTTTGTTTTGAAAGGGTCTTACGAAGCACCCTTTTGTTTTGAAAGGGTCTTACGAAGCACCCTTTTGTTTTGGAAGGGTCTTACGAAGCACCCTTTTGTTTTGAAAGGGTCTTACGAAGCACCCTTTTGTTTTGAAAGGGTCTTATGAAGCACCCTTTTGTTTTGAAAGGGTCTTACGAAGCACCCATTCCTTTGGAAAGGGCGTCTTACGAAGCACCCATTCCTTTGGAAAGGGGGGTCTTACGAAAGGGAAAGGAAAGGGTCTTATGAAGCACGCTTTTGTTCGGAAAGGGTCCGACGAAATACCCTTTTCCTTTGTAATGGGTCTTACGAAGCACCCCATCCTTTAGAAAGGGTCTTACGAAGCACCTTATCCTTTAGAAAAGGTCTTACGAAGCACCCTTTTGTTTTGAAAGGGTCTTACGAAGCACCCTTTTGTTTTGAAAGGGTCTTACGAAGCACCCTTTTGTTTTGAAAGGGTCTTACGAAGCACCCTTTTGTTTTGAAAGGTTCTTACGAAGCACCCTTTTGTTTTGAAAGGGTCTTACGAAGCCCCCTTTTGTTTTGAAAGGGTCTTACGAAGCCCCCTTTTGTTTTGAAAGGGTCTTACGAATCACCCTTTTGTTTTGAAAGGTTCTTACGAAGCACCCTTTTGTTTTGAAAGGGTCTTACGAGCACCCTTTCCTTTAGAAAGGGCGTCTTACGAAGCACCCTTTCCTTTTGAAAGGGCGTCTTACGGAGCACCCTTTCCTTTAGAAAGGGCGTCTTACGAAGCACCCATTCCTTTAGAAAGGGCGTCTTACAAAGCACCCATTCCTTTGGAAAGGGCCTCTTACCAAGCACCCTTTGCTTAGGAAAGGTTCTTACAAAGCACCCCATTCGGTTTACCTTTGGAATGGGTCTTACGAACCACCCTATTCTTTAGAAAGAGTCTTACGAAGCACCCTTTTGTTTTGACAGGGTCTTACGAAGCACCATTTTGTTTTGACATGGTCTTACGAAGCACCCTTTTGTTTTGACAGGGTCTTACGAAGCACCCTTTTGTTTTGACAGGGTCTTACGAAGCACCCTTTCCTTAGAAAAGGGTCTTACGAAGCACCCTTCCCTTAGGAAAGGGTCTTACGAAGCACCCTTTCCTTAGGATAGGGTCTTACGAAGCACCCTTCCCTTAGGAAAGTGTCTTACGAAGCACCCTTTCCTTAGGATAGGGTCTTACTAAGCACCCTTTCCTTAGGAAAGGGTCTTACGAAGCACCCTTTCCTTAGGAAAGTGTCTTACGAAGCACCCTTTCCTTAGGAAAGTGTCTTACGAAGCACTCTTTCCTTTGGGAAAGGGTCTTTCGAAGCACCCTTTCCTTAGGAAAGGGTCTTACGAAGCACCCTTTCCTTTGGGAAAGGGTCTTACGAAGCACCCTTTCCTTTGGGAAAGGGTCTTACGAAGCACCCTTTCCTTTGGATGGGTCTTACGAAGCATGCTTTTGTTTGGAAAGGGTCTTACGAAGCATGCTTTTGTTTGGAAAGGGTCTTACGAAGCATGCTTTTGTTTGGAAAGGGTCTTACGAAGCACCCTTTCCGTTGGGAAAGGGTCTTACGAAGCACCCTTTCCTTTGGATGGGTCTTACGAAGCATGCTTTTGTTTGGAAAGGGTCTTACGAAGCATGCTTTTGTTTGGAAAGGGTCTTACGAAGCACCCTTTCCGTTGGGAAAGGGTCTTACGAAGCACCCTTTCCTTTGGATGGGTCTTACGAAGCATGCTTTTGTTTGGAAAGGGTCTTACGAAGCATGCTTTTGTTTGGAAAGGGTCTTACGAAGCACCCTTTCCTTTGGAAAGGGTTTTACGGAGCACCCTTTCCGTTGAAAAGGGTCTTACGAAGCACCCTTTCCTTTGATAAGGGTCTTACGAAGCACCCTTTCCTTTGATAAGGGTCTTACGAAGCACCCTTTCCTTTGGAAAGGGTCTAACGAAGCACCCTTTCCTTTGGAAAGGGACTTACGAAGCATCGTTTCCTTTGGAAAGGGTCTTACGAAGCACCGTTTCCTTTGGAAAGGGTATTACGAAGCACCGTTTCCTTTGGAAAATGTCTTACGAATCACCGTTTCCTTTGGAAAGGGTCTTACGAAGCACCCTTTCCTTTGAAAGGGTCTTACGAAGCACCGTTTCCTTTGGAAAATGTCTTACGAAGCACCGTTTTCTTTGGAAAATGTCTTACGAAGCACCGTTTCCTTTGGAAAGGGTATTACGAAGCACCGTTTCCTTTGGGAAAGGGTCTTACAAAGCACCCTTTGTTTGGAAGGGGTTATACGAAGCACCGTTTTGTTTGGAAAGAATCTTACGAAGTACCTTCTGGTTTGGAAAGGGTCTTACGAAGCACCCTTTTGTTTGGAAAGGGTCTTACGAAACACCCTTTTCCTTTGGAATGGGTTTTACGAATTACCCTTTTGTTTGAAACGCTTTTAGAAAGCACCTTTTTGTTTGGAAAAGGGTCTTACGAAGCACCCGTTTGTTTGGAAAGGGTCTTACGAAGCATCCTTTCGTTTGGAAAGCGTCTTACGAAGCACTTTTTCGTTAGGAAAAGTTCTTACGAAGCACCCTTTCCTTTGGAAAGGGTCTCAAGAACCACCCTTTCTAACCAATATACTTCCTCTACACAAACTTAATTTTTCTCACAATATAATGTCTTCAGATGCAGCTGACTATGACATAAGGATGCTTTGAATTTGATATAATTCTTATAATTCATTGTCTATTATACACGACCAGATGATAATATGACACGCAAACAATGGTAATTTCATGACAAACATATCTACTCTTTTCTAAACCTCTTTTAAGTAATGTGTGACAAGCATACACACATACGTATACACTGAAATATTTGCAACATATCATAGAAAGGCTAAGAGCTTTCCACGGGTGTGTGTGTACGTGACTGGTAGTTTTGGGGATACACTACAGATGACATTAGAATTTATGGTTTGTTGATATAGCCTTGTGTATACGCATACACACAGGCCAACATACATTCGCCATAGCTAACTTAGTGACCAACAACTGGCTATTGACATTGTCTTGAGTGTGTAGTATATTTTATAGTTCCCATAGTTGTCTATTTGTATGTCTGCTGCCAACAAACATTAGAGTAGTCGTGACAGCAGTTCAAAGTCGTTGCTCTAAAATATTTAGTAGTCCTTTATCCAGACATCATTATTGGGGTACATGGTACATGTATTCCATATACACACACACTGTGACACGTTGTTGCTTTGGCGATATTAATACAGACAGATTTATTTCATTGATGTAAGGGCATTTGTCATTTGTATCCTCTCTATGGTATGGAAAGTTTTGTAACAATTGTAATTTGTGTTCTTTTGTTTAATCCTTTAAATCTGTGTTGTATTTAAAAGGCAAATCACATCCATCAGACATCCAACAAAGTTTTCAATTAAATTAAATTACTTTTCTTAATTTTTTCGAACACATTAAATTACAAATCCAGTACATCCTAAAAACCTATTAAAACTTTTTTTCCAAAAGATACACACATTGAAGAGTGTTACACAAAATAAAAAACTTTCTCACACAGTTAAGATAATCCTTATTTGAATTTTGCGAAAAATTTTGTTCTGCCATTTGGAAATGGATGGATTTGTTCCGTTCATATCCTTACAACATTCCTCATGAAAGGATAAAATCATACTAAATTCTATCTGAACATCGAATGTTGAATAAGTTTCATGTTTTCGAATTGTAGATAATTATAATTCTCATTTTTTTCGAACTAAGAGAGTAGAAACAATTGTTGCTTACTCTTCGATTCAGCGTTTAAAGTTTATTCACTGTGTTCAGTGGAATGTTGGTTTGCAACATGTTTGAATGTGTAGAAATATTAGGACAATTTCTAGCTGATAGCCTTAGTAGCCCAATGCTACCTTCTTATTAACTTTGTATTTACTACTAGTTAATTTAATAAATAAATAATAAATAAATTAGGACAATTTGGAAGATTTTACCTAAATGGATGCCTTAAGTGTTCCAAAAGAAGACATTCAAGGGTATTTTGTTGCTATCAAAATTCAAAATCGTTACAATTTTATAAAATTAAACATTCATAGTAAATACTGAGTTAAATGGTTTGAGATACAAAAGTTTTGATAGATAGGAAAAGCATTATTTACCGGTATCGGAAGCCACCGAGGTGCAATGGTACGTACACCCGCCTTGCACTCTGAAGGTCGTAGGTTCGATTCCACGGCCAGGCAACATCAAATACATACATATTTTTCAACGGTGGCAAAATACCCCTCAGTAATGTTGGCGACATTTCCTGAGTATTACAAGTGGTGTCTTAGGACACGCCGTTGGGACTCGGCGATAAACAGTAGGTCCCATATCATTGAGCTAATATGAATCGGAATGCACTCGTCAGCAGTATTGTGTTTATTTCCTTTCTTTAGGTCCGAGACTAAGGATATATCTCTGTCGCACAGCTGACTGACACTTTCTTACTTGTTGCATGTAATGGTTACATATTCCGAAAGCACCCTTTCCCGGTCTACATGCTGCACCTATTTTTCGGGTTTCCTATGCAAAATGCGGCAAAATATGCTGAAATTTAAAATTTAATTTTAAATTTAAAATTGTTTAAATTTTAAATTTAAAATAAAAAATAAAATTAAAAATTTTTATTTAAAAATTTTAAATTAAAAATTTAAGATAAACATTTTTAATTTA
Organism: Musca autumnalis; assembly: GCF_047663935.1. Lineage (NCBI taxonomy): Eukaryota > Metazoa > Arthropoda > Insecta > Diptera > Muscidae > Musca > Musca autumnalis. The sequence goes on along the minus strand of NW_027411866.1, from coordinate 155,804,585 downwards.
ATTTTTTTATTTTTAATGTTATGTTTTAAATTTTAAATATTTTTATTTTAAATTTTTAAATTTCAATGGTTGTTTTAATTTTATACCCTACACCACAATGTGGAAAGGGTATTATAATAAATTTGTTTTTCAGAAAAAGCATGTAACACCGTGAAATATTTGTCGTAGACCCCCATATGGTATACCAAAATTTAAAATTTTGAATTATAATTTTTACATAGATTTTAAATCTTAAATTTTTAATTTTAATATTAAATTTTTAACTTTAAATTCAAAATTTCTTATTTAAAATTTTAAATTTTAAAAAATTTATATTCACAATTTTAAAAAATTTTAAATTTTGATTTTTCAAAATAATCTGGCTTAAATTTAAAATAAAAAATTTAAATTTTAAATTTTGACTTTTAAATTTAAAAATTTTTCAATTTAAAAGTCAAACTTTAAAATTAAAAATTTTTATTTTGATATTTAAAAATTTTAAATTAAAAATTTAAGATAAACAAGTAAAAAAGTATCAGTCGGCTTTGCCGACAGAGATATACCCTCAGCCTGTGTATATTGAAACAATTTTTTCCCAAAAAACGCATGTATTTAGGGAGTTTTAAAAATGTTGGGCGTTTGAACTGACAAAAATGTTGATTAGGATTAGAGATCAAAAGTTTTGCGGAGGAGATACTATAAAGAATGGATCTCCAGCCACTACATATGGTACCATAGGGGGGTTTTACAACTTCAGGGATGTATGATGTATGGACTTGCCCCTGAAACAATTTTTACCATCGTAATTGAGGCAGCGAATGCAAGTTGCTTCAACAAAATTTAAAGCGATTCGAAAGCAGGTCTTAAAGTGAACATGTATCCGAAATTTTGTGTGGGAGGTACCGGATGGAGTGGACAAATATAGTCCATATTTGAACCTGATCTATATCTGGTAGATATATTAGGATGTGTAAAGTATGGTCTAATTCGGCCACTCTCTTCAAGAGTTATCGTACGCACAATTTTTCCGAACATTTTTGAACTTTTGTGGGGGAGATACGTGAAGGAGTGGACCGATATGGCTTATCTTCGAACTTAAACTATGTTTGGACAAAATATTACTAAGGCCAAACTTTGGACCGAATCGGCAGACCTGTTCGAGAGTTATTTTGCCCTCCAACCACCTCACACGGTGTCATAGGGGTTTTTTGCAACTTTCAGGCTCTTTTCTCAGGAAGTATGGACTTGCCCCTGATGAAACTTATACCGGCGTATGGAGGGCAGTGAATACAAGTTGCTAAAGCAAAAATCAAAGCGATTCGAGAGATGGTCCTAAACTGAACTTTTCCGAAATTTTGTGTGGGAGGTACCCGACGGAGTGGACCGATTGAGTCCATATTAAAACCTGATCTAAGTCTGGTACACGCTCCACGATGGGCAAAGTATGGACCAAATCGGTTACTCCCTTCACGAGTTATCGTGCGCACAAATTTTCCGAACATTTTCGAACTTTTGTGGGGGAGGTACCGGAAGGAGTGGACCGAACTTAAACTAAGTTTGGGCAAAATGTTACGAAAGCCAAAATTTGAACCGAATCGGTTCATCCGTTCGAGAGTTATCGTGCGCTCCAGCCAGCCAGACAGACAGACAGACGGACGGACATTGCTCAATCGACTCCAAATTGTCTGAAACACATTTCGTCCAAACATACTTGGGGTCTAAAACCATTATTTGGATGAGGCACATTTTGACCGTATGAAAGTGTATATACCCTCGTTAGCATAAATGCTGAGGGTATAAAAATGTTTAATTTAAATTTTTTAATGTTAAGTTTTAAATTTTAAATATTTTTATTTTAAATTTTTAAATTTCATGTTTGTTTAAATTTTTATTTTTTTTTTATTTGAAATTTTCATTTTTATTTTTTAATTTAAAATTTTTAAACCCTACACCACAATGTAGAAAGGGTATTATTATAAGTTTGTTTTTCAGAAAATGCATCTAACACCGCGACATATCCGTCGTAGACCCCCATGTGGTATACCAAAATTCATATCTCGCGATTTTGAGATTTGAGACAAAGCTTACTTGCAAAATGGTCGAAAAGCTCTAAAAAATCCACAATAACGGATTTAAAGCAAAATTTTTGGGAGCGTTGTTAACAACATTCTACCAACAGTGCACGCCCCTGTATATTTTCTTCCATAATTTTTGTTTAATTATGGAAGAAATATCGATCCTAGACCCCCAATGTGGTATACCAATCTTCCTATCTCGATGAGATAAAACGATTATGAGATGTGTGTCCGTCCGTCTGTCTATTAAATTTGTAATCAAACTCGAGGTCGGGTTCAGACCACACGCAGAGAAAATATATGTTTGATCCAACAATATTCCAAGAGCAAAATATGTATTGTTAACATATTGTTGGATTCCTTATGTAGTATTGTAAATCCAACAATCGTTTTTGTTAAATCCAAAAATAGTTTGTGTCAACTGAACAATATTTCTCTCTTTTCTTCGAAAATTTTTTTCTCTTCTCTCGCTATTCGATGCCGTGTTGAAAAAACAATTTTGGTGAGTTGTGGTGTTTGTATGACATGCTGCCTTTATCTTTGTTTTTGTGTGTATGTATACCAACAATGAGACTCTTGTTTTTATTTGTTTCTGTTCTGTTTTATTCTTCTTTTTTTATTTCATTCTTCTTTCCTTTTCATGTTTGTTATGGTGTTTAATTATTCCTTATGTTGTGGTGGCTGCTTGTGGCTTTTTGTTTGTCTTTGTTGTCAGCTAAAGTAGCAAACCATGTATTGCGTTCATCAATGCTCGTAATATTATACGCGATATTTATATCAAAGTTGTGTGGAAAGTGTATATGAGAAGTATATACACTCAAATCAAAAAATTTAGTATCTGGTTTTCAGGGCTGACAATATGTTTTGTAAAAAATTTAGATTATGATTGTTCCTACAATCGGTATTGTTAACGATTTTTACAATATTGCGGAAATTCGAAAGTTTTTTTTGTTTTCTATGTTCGGAACAAAATATGGTATTTTTGGATTTGGATTACAATGTTTGTACAAGACAAACACATTTTTGGAACCAAAATAGATATTTTTGTTCCAACAAAGCCGAAAAATATTTTTTCTCTGTGTGCAGAATAGACCCCTATTGTCTTTAGTGATGATTCCAAAAATAATGGACCAAAAACAAAATGTTTGAACGATGTTGAAGGGGCTCTGTAGGTCGCAATTATAGTCTGATCGGCACTCCTAATTTTTCAATGTATATAATAGGTCTAATAAGCTCAACTCGAAAGAGAATTAACTAAATATCACTATAAATGACCTTCGCCTTAATAAGGAAAAAATTTAAATATTTTTATTTAAAATGTTTAAATTTCAATGTTTGTTTAAATTTTTATTATTTTTGTACCCTACACCACTATGTGGGGAGGGTATTATAAGTTGGTTTTGGCCAAAAAGTTTGTAACGCATCGAAATAATGGTCGTAGACCCATACTTATATATACCATGAATGTCTCGACGAGCTGAGTCGATCTGGCTATGTGTGTCCGTCCGTCCGTCTGTCTGTCCGTCTGCAATTTTGATCGGATCGTCACGAAATTTTGAATGTTGATGGGTGTCCCGGAGGGGAAGAAGCCTATTGATTTTGGTGATGGTCGGATAATATTTAGGGGTCGAAATGGGCAAAAAACTTATGTGGATAAAAAGACAACGTTTTTTCCAAAGCGAGTATTTCAGCTTCTGTACGGGGTATACCAAAAGCAAACCCTGACAATAAAAGTAGAAAATATCACCCTTCTAATGATGTAAAGTAGGTTCTCGTAGGTGATCAAACAACGAAGATATCACAATAGTCGCAAATAAACCCCAAATTTTCATTTTTGCGATTTTAATTATAATGACGAATATCACAGCTTTGGTTGGGGACTTTCCAAAAGCAAAGCCTGGCTATGAAAGTAGAAGATCCCATATTTACAATGATGTAAACTAGGTCGGCGCAGGTGACCAAATAACGGAGATATCGCAATAGTCGGTAATACATCCCATTTTTCCACTTTTTTGGAAATCACGCTACAGGTCGCAATTTTGATCGGATCGTCACGAAATTTTGAGGGTTAATGGGGGTCACACAGATGAAGAAGCCTATTGATTTTGGTGATGGTCGGATAATATGTAGGGGTCGTAATGGGCAAAAAACTTATTTGGAGAAAAAGACAACGTTTTTTTTCCTAAGCGAATATCTCAGCTTGAATATGGGGTATACCAAAAGCGGAACCTGAAACCATGAAAGTAGAAATATGGACTTTCTAATGATGTAAAGTAGGTTCTCGTAGGTGATCAAACAACGAATATATCGCAATAGCCGCTAATAGAACCCAACTTTTTTTGTGCGATTTTAATAATAATGACGAATATCACAGCTTCGGTTGGGGATCTTCCAAAAAAAGTCTGCTATGAAAGTAAAAAATCCCGTCTTTACAGTCATGCAAAGTAGGTTGGCGTAGGTGGCCACATAACAGAGATATCACAATAGTCGGCAATACATCCCATTTTTTTCATTTTTTTTGTAATCACGCTACAGGTCGCAATTTTGATGGGATCGTCACGAAATTTTGGGTGCAAATGGGGATGATGATGGTCGGATAATATTCAGGGGTCGGAATGGGCAAAACACTTATTTGGAGAAAAAGTCAACGTTTTATTCCAAAGCGAATATCTCCGCTTCTAAAAGGGGTATATCAAAAGCAAAACCTGCTAATGAAAGTAGAAAATATCACCTTTGCAGCGATGTTACGTAGGTTGTCGTAGGTGGTCAAACAACGAAGATATCGCAAAAGCCGCTAATAGAACATAACTTTTCATTTTTGCGATTTTAATAATAATGACGAATATCACAGCTTTGGTTCGGGACCTTCCAAAAGCAAAGTCTGACAATGGAAGTAAAAAATCCCATCATTACAATGATGTAAAGCAGGTTGGCGTAGGTATCCAAATAACGGAGATATCGCAATAGTCGGTAATACATCCCATTTTTCCACTTTTTTGGAAATCACGCTACCGGTCGCAATTTTAATTGGATCGTCACGAACTTTTGGGTGTTATTGGGGGTTCCACAGAGGAAAAGACCTTTTGATTTTTGATAATGGTCGGATCGGAATGTGAAAAAAATATTTGGAAAAAAGACCAACGTTTTATTTCAAAGTTAATATCTCCCTTCTGTAGGAGGTATATCGAAAGCAAAACCTGGCAAGGAAAGTAGAAAATATCAACAACAGAGATATCGCAATAGTCGGTAATGCATCCCTTTTTTCCATTTTTGTGAAATCACACTACGAAATTTTGATCGGATGCTCACGAAATTTTAGGGGTTGATGGGGGTCTAACAGAGAAAGAAGCCTATTGATGGTTGGCATACATCCCACTTTTCCATTTTTTATTTGGGTTGTACTGTCGATGCACTTAAATGCGTTTCAAAAAAATTGACCTGTGTTAATAAAGACATTCAGAGCAAAGGCGCTAAGCTATCCCAATTTTAATATTTTGAATTTTATTAGTCAAAAGCTTATGAACAGGGGTAGTGGTGTAGGGTATCACATAGTCGGCCCCGACACGACTATAGCCTTGGCTCACTTGTTTAATGTTAAATTTTCATTTATATATTTTTAATTTTATTTTTTAATTTAAAATTTTTATAGCCTACGACACAATGTGGAAAGGTTTTGTTATAAGTTTGTTTTTCCGAAAATGCATGTAACACCTCGAAATATTCGTCGTAGACCCTCAATGTGATATACCAAAATGCATATCTCGACGAGATAAAGCGATTTTGGGATGTGTGTCCGACCGTCTATTAAAAATTGTAATCAAACTCGAGGCCGCAATTATGGACCGATCACCACGAAACTATGGACCAAAAACAAAATGTTTGAACGATGTTGTAGGAGCTCTGTAGGTCGCAATTATAGTCTGATATATTTTAAGTAGAGGTTGGGTTCACATTAGAGGTTGGGTTCACCTTAGAGAAGAATCTTGCAATTTGACACGATGAACAGATAATATTTAGCGAGTTAAATGGGCCAAAACTTTTGTGTGAAAATTGATAAAATTGTTAGTGTAATGACTATATCTTCAATCCTGGAGCCATTCCTCTGCATAAATATTTCATTAAAATTTTAACGCTTGTATAAGAGGTTTTTATCTTCTTTAGATTGTTTAATGAAAATACCAAAACTTGTAGGTGTAATCCGGATTATAAGTATTCCATGAAGTAAGCAATTCAAGACCAGGTCTTAAAGTGGACCCGATCCAAAAGTTTGTAGTACTTAACATAAGCCCACATATTTTGAACTCTTGTGTAATTGTACCCTAAAGAGTTAAATGGAAAATTTTATCAAAATATTCCAGATTTATCGTGAACACCCGGCAGCACAGGTAGGCAGACCAGTAGGCCTTTTCATAGAAATTGTTCTGATCTCTTCATTGAAGTCCAGTATGTTTCCTCATAGAAGATCTTAGGACTTATGTAGAAAGCATGAATGGTCTCCATGTTGATGTTGACTAAGATGGCCACAAGGTCGTTCATAGTAGTCCAATACGCCCTCTCATAAAAGTGAAAGGACCAATAGGACTTATAGCAGAAGACTTGTAGGACTTCTATAAAAATAAAAACAAATAAGTCAAAACAAGTGAGAGCAATAATAGGAAGGGGCGGATCAAGTGTTATCCTACATCACTACTCCTGGACACTAGCTTTCCACGAAATGTTTTAAATTTAAATTATATGAAAAAGAATATTTTAAATGATTTATATTTCTAAGTTATGATTACACTTTGATCCCAATATATTGTCCACATAATTGCATTGTTATATAGGAAGATATATAACGAAATTTAATAAAAGACACCCAGTCAAAATGAACCACTTTAATAACATCTAATATCAAATTTGGTACAATTAATCATTCGACAGCAATACTTTTGGTTGAAGTTAATTTTTGGAACTTCAATAAGGTACCTGAAAATTTTTTTCCTTTCATATGAAAATATTTGTTTTAAAGATCGTAATTATAATTGGGGAAGAGAAGTCTCCCTTGTCCCGCCTGGGACGTTTGTGGAACAATTATTATAATTATAATTGCAACCAGAGAAAAATATGATTCATACCACCATAATTTGAAAGAATAATATCATACATTATGTGCGCTACAAAAACTATTTGGTGCCAGCAAAAATAAAATGTTGCCCACCACCAGTTAAAAAATATGTTTTCTCTGCGTGTAGTATTATTCCCTCCAGATATATGTAGATCGGGTTCGAATATGGACACTCCTTCGGGTACCTCCCACATAAAATTCGGATAAAGTGACGTTTAATAGCTCCTAACGGATCGTTTTGACATTTTTTTTCATTAGGTTGTCCTTGCGGTTCTCTTTAAGACGGTATAATTTTTTTCTTGCGCAAGTCTATACTACCTCAGATATTGGCCTAAAAGCTCCAAGAAACCCTAAGGGCGCCAACCAAAATGGGAATTTCTGATTGGTACAGACTTTGCACATCGTATCATTTCATCCAGTCATGTATCAGGTTGGAATATGGACTATATTAGCCCACTTCTTCGGGTACATCCCACACATAATTCGGATAAAGTGAAGTTTAAAAGCTCCTAACGGATCGTTTTGAATTTGTTTTCAGTAGATTGTCCTTGCGGTTCAGTTTACGAAGGTATAATTTTTTTCTTGCGCAAGTCCATAGTTCCTGAGATATTGACATAAAAGATCCATAAAACCATGACGCACCAGGGAGTTTCTGATTGGTGCACACTTTGCACATCGTATTATTTCATCCAGTCATGTATCAGGTTTGAATATGGACTATATTGGCCCACTTCTTCGGGTACCTCCCACACAAAATTCGGATAAAGTGAAGTTTAAGAGTTCCTAACGGATCGTTTTGAATTTTTTTCAGTTGTCCTTGCGGTTCTCTTTACGACGGTATAATTTTTTTCTTGCGCAAGTCTACCCGTTAAAGGTAGTGAGCTAAAATGTGCCGCGCGTTCACCCATAAGAACGTTAAAAACTTGGGTTTGGGCGTCGGGTTAGTAACCCTCCCCTAGAAAAAACAGCCTACGAAAGAAAAGAAAAACAAACCCCTCTAAAGTTGACGAACCCCGCAAACGTTTTAAGGACCATGATCTGCGAATCTGCACCTGGAATGTTCGCACTCTTTATAGAGAAGGTGCAGTCTTCGCATTGGCAGGCGTACTTGAAAAGTACAAGGCCGATATTATTGCCATACAGGAAATACGATGGATTGGGAAAGGCGTCACAACAACACCTAAAGGTGACGCACTGTATTATAGCTGCCATGACGTAAAGCATGAGTTTGGTTGCGTATTCGTAGTTAGTCGGAGACTAAAACATCTGTTATCCAGCTTCACCCCAGTGAATGAAAGACTTGCTGCAATTCGAATAAAAGCTAAATTCTTCAACATCAGCTTTATTTGCGCTCATGCTCCCACTGAAGAAAAGGACGAACAGACCAAAGATATATTTTACGAGCGTTTAGAAGAAATATATGACCGTTTCCCTGCCCATGACATTAAAATCATTCTAGGCGATTTTAATGCCAAAATTGGAAAGGAGAATATCTTTGGCCCAACAGTCGGGAAATTCAGTCTCCACAGTGAAACATCTGACAATGGTATGAGGCTGATAGACTTTGCAGCTGCAAAAAACATGGTAGTTAGCAGTACCAGATTTAATCATCTCGATATTCATAAGGGCTCCTGGCTGTCTCCAGATCAAAAAACAAGTAATCAGATTGATCATGTTGTGATAGATGGAAGACATTCATCCAGCGTGTTGGATGTACGATCGTTCCGAGGCGCAAACATTGATTCGGACCACTACCTTGTTGCAGCAAAGGTACGTACCCGTCTAAACGTTGCAAATAAAGCACGAACAGACACAACGTGGAAGTTGGACATCGATAGGCTCCAAACACAACAGATAGCCACAGCATATTCCACTCAACTAGCCCAATTGCTTAACGCGAGCACTCCTTGTCCCGATAACATAACAACACAATGGCAAAATATTGCCCACTCCACAGTCGCAAAATCCATACTTGGATTCCAGAGACCTCCACAAAGGAATTCATGGTATGACCAGGAGTGTCGTGCTGCTACCGAAGAGGAAAATGCTGCATATAGAGCTACTTTACAATCAGTAGCAAAGCGTAGCGCACGAGAGAGTTATCGGGAGAAAAGGAGAGAAGAGAAACGTCTTTTCCGCAAGAAGAAGAGAGAAATGGAAAAGCGGGAGTGTGAAAAAATCGAGATGTACAGGAGCCAGAATGAAGTCCGAAAATTCTACCAAAGAGTCAAACAGATGGCTTTGGTACAGGCACATCCTCCTGTAGAGACCAGCAAGCTAATCTGGTAACTGATACAGATAGTGTGCTAAGGACATGGAAAGAGAATTTTTCCAAACTGTTGGTATCCAATAGCAGCGAAGTCGACGAAGATACCACAGAACCAATCCCAGAAGATGGTATTAAATGTATACCACCCGGCCAAGATGAGGTAAAGACAGCAATAAACCGGCTGAGGAATAATAAGGCAGCAGGAGCTGATGGCCTACCAGCCGAGCTGTTTAAAACCGGAGGCGACACGCTGATAAGGTGTATGCATCAGCTAGTTAGTTCCATCTGGCAGGAAGAACGCGTACCCGACGATTGGAACCTGAGCATCCTGTGTCTCGTCCACAAGAAAGGAGATAAGACTGTATGCTCCAACTATAGGGGCATAAGTCTTCTCCCTATTGCCTATAAGATAGTGTCAGGGATATTGTGCGAACGACTAAAGCCAATGGTCAACGAAATAATTGGACCATACCTTAAGACCTGGCAAGTCCACCATTGACCAGATATTTACCCTGCGGCAAATCCTAGAGAAGACCCAAGAGATGCAGATCGACACATATCACCTTTTTGTCGATTATAAAGCAGCATTCGACAGTCACCTCCGATCAAAGGTATTCCATGCTATGTCTGAATTTGGTATCCCCGCAAAGCTCATCCGGTTTTATAAGATGACTTTAACTGATACTAGGTCCTCAGTTAAAATTGGAAAGAACCTCTCCGAAGAATTTTGTACCAAAAGAGGTTTCAGACAAGGAGACAGCCTTTCGTGTGACCTATTCAACATTTTGCTGGAAAAGGTAATACGAGATGCAAATGTCAAAAGAAATGGCACAATTTACGCCACATGTTACTTGCTTATGCTGATGACATGACATCATGGGACGATCAGTAAAGGAAGTAAGTGATACCTTTAGGAAGGTCGAAGCAGAATCTGCGAAAGTGGGTCTGGCGGTAAACGGCGAAAAGACCAAATTGATGCTGTCGACGCGCAAAGCGTCCATAGAGATAGGACCAACTGTGGAAGTTGGTTCCTATAAAATTGAGGTAGTAAAAGACTTCGTCTACCTCGGCACCTCGAATTGTATTGGCTAACAGATGCTACTTTGGTTTAAGTAAGCAGTTTAAAAACAAAGCCACATCTCGTCAAACAAAAATAACACTATACAAAACGCTGATACTACCCGTGCTAATGTATGGCTCCGAAGCATGGGTACTTGCGCAAACAGATAAGGCAGTGCTTGGTGTGTTTGAGAGGAAAATTCTTCGAAAGATCTACGGGCCGATTTGCGTTGACGGTGAATATCGACGTCATATGAACCACGCAACGATTACGTTGGCTAGGCCATATCATGAGAATGAGCGATGATGAACCCGCTAAAAAGGCGTATGAATACATGCCACATGGCGGTGCACGCAGAATCGGCAGGCCTAAGCTTCGATGGAGCAAACAAGTGGATGAAGAAATGGAAAGGCGCGGTATTCCAAAAAGTCAAGCGAAAAACAGAGAGGAATGGAGATCTTTTCTTAGTTCGGTCTATGGAACAAATGTTCTGTAATGGGCCAACTAACTAAGTAAGTAAGTAAGTACTCTATGTCATAAAAAATCCAATGAAATCAGGCAGAAATTAAACAAAATATTTTCTTTTTATACCCTACACCACTATGTGGTGCGATTTTAATCATAATGACGAATATCACAGATTTGGATGGGGACTTTCCAAAAGCAAAGCGTGGGTATGAAAGTAAAAAATCCCATCTTTACAATTATGCAAAGTAGGTTGGCGTAGGTGACCAAATAACGGAGATGTCGCAATAGTCGGTAATACATCCCATTTTCCACTTTTTTGGAAATCACGCTACAGGTCGCAATTTTGATCGGATCGTCACGAAATTTTGAGGCTTAATGGGGGTCACACAGATGAAGAAGCCTATTTATTTTAGTACCTATTTTTTGGTACCTACAATTTTGAGGTAGTTAAAGCAAACCCGTTCGTTAATATTGTTAAGGTTACGAAGTTTTTCGGCAAATCACACACACCCGACCCGAACGCAAACTAAGAGAGCAAATGTTTTGATTTTTTTACTTCAGTCTTGTACTGAATGTCATGCAAGCAGGTTGGTGCCGCTTTATTTATTTATTTTTTTTTTTTTTTTTGGGTTACACTGAAAAGATTTTGCAGTTGTGCAGCAAATATGTGGAGGGAAAAAATTGAAAATGATTTTTTGTTTTGTTTTAATATTTTTAATGACGCAGGATGCCTCGTCTGCAATGCAACAATAAAATATGTATATCCATCTTACCTTAGGCGTCATTATAATACGCGTACAAAATATCATTTAATGACGGTAAATGAGCGAAGACAGCTTAAAGATAATTTAACAAATAAAAATATCAGTCGTATAGTTTACATTGAATTGTGCAGACGTGTTTTCTCTGTTTTCTTCTTAGTAAATCCATTAACATACAAAAACAATAATTACAGCTATTCCTGCTTGTTCTTCTTACAATTGAGAAGAGTAGAAGCAAATACAAAAATCAAGAAAAATTAAGAGACCGTGCGACGATGAAGTTGTTGCCTCGTTAAGGCATTACAACATGACTAAAAAACCTAAAAAAATGATTCTCCTCAGAGAGATCAAAATTATTTTCTCCCTCTCCATGTGGTGGATCCAGATCACTGATGGGCAAATTGCGAGAGACTCATGTATTTTTTACACTTTTGTGTGTGAGGCAGAGCATTTCTGCCCATCAGTGATCCAGATGATGACGATAACATAAATGATGATACAGTTATCGATAAAACGATTAAAGATAAAATTCCACCAATTACCATATTAAAATGCAAAGTGGAACAAGCGCATGAAATGAGCAGAATCCTAAATATTTCTTCTTACTCAGTAAGAAAAATATCCATAGGATTAAAAATTTTCTTAACAAAGAAAGAAGATATGGAATTGATGTGCAATGCATTAAGTGAGAAATTTAGCATGGAGTTCTTCACATATCTTCCTAAACAAGAAAGGCCATACAAAGCTATTTTACTACAAATGGATAAAATGGATCCTAAAATTGTCAAAAAATATCTCATTGATATGGGACTTAAGTGCTTGGATGTTAAGTTGGTGATTAGAAAATCTAAGGATCGCCCATTTGAAAATATAATTTACGTGGTATATTTCGAAAGAAAATCCATCACATTAAAAGAGTTGCGTCAACATTATGCAGACATAAACAAACTGAGAGTCCGTTGGGAATACCAAAAACCCAACAAAGGAAAAATTACCCAATGCTACAACTGCCAAATGTTTGGACATGGATCCAATCGTTGTAAGGTTAAAACTTTCTGTGCTATTTGCGCAGAAAATCACATTACCGCCGAATGTAAGGCTACAATATTAAAATGTGCCAACTGTAATGGTGACCATAAGTCTTCATCACTAGATTGTCCTAGTCGGTTAAGATTTATCGAACTTAAGAAGCGATATGAAACCCGCAGCGTTAAAAAACCGTATTCTCAATTCGAAAGAAATGTTAATTTCCAGCAAGAATTTCCTAATTCTTTAAAACAACAAAATATTGTAAATTTTTCTGGATGGAATGTTCCTCAAAATAATAGCCATGCCAATAATAATGATTTATTTTCTCTCGAAGAGATGAAAAATATTACTTTCGAACTGATTTCTAATATGAAAAAATGCAAGTCCAAAACTGACCAATTTGTGGTTTTCACAATCTTAGCTTTCAAGTTTCTCTCATGAACTCCCAAAATTTAAATATAATAACTTGGAATGCAAGAGGCATTCGGAATAAAATTGAAGAATTTCTGCGATTTATGGAAAAACACAATGCTGATATTTGCCTATTAAATGAAACTTGGTTAAATAGCAATTACACTTTAAAAAATTATAGAAATGATCGGATTGACAACAGGGGTGGTGGAGTTGCTATACTTCTTAAGAAAGGCATCAAACATCAAATATTACCACCTCTAAATACAACTATCATAGAGAACATTGGGATTAAAATATACTCTGATGATGAATGTTTACACATATATTCCTGCTATTTTCCTGGTGGAAGCTCTAACGCTGTGTTAAGAAATCGTTTCTTGTCGGATATACGCAAATTGACGATAAATTCTCATAAGTTTATACTTGGAGGAGACTTCAACTGTAGACATGGTTATTGGGGATGTTCTAGAAGCAATGCTTGGGGAAATTTGTTATATGATAAACTTCAACACAACAACCTTCAGGTAGTCTTCTCACCAGAAAATTCATACATACCAGCTGATTCAAGAAGGCGCCCATCAAATTTGGATATCTTTCTTACAAACATCTCTCAAAATGTGGTTTCTATCAAGAGCATAAATGATCTAAGTTCTGATCACTTACCAGTCATGTGTGAAGTTAATTTGAATATAAGAACTACGGCCGAATATAAGAACTACCTCGACTATAATAAGGCAAACTGGTCTCGTTATAAACGTTTCATAAACGAGCATATATCCACTCCTGATGATTATGTTTTATGTCGAAATATAAATCAAATTGACTCTAATATTGCAACATTTACGGACACCATAAAAACTGCAATTGATTACAGTGTACCCAAACTTGAAAAAAGTATACATAATAAGATGATACCAAACTTTATTAAAGTTTTAATTCAACATAGAAACGTATACAAAAGAAATTTTAAAAGATTCAGAGATATTGGCGATAGAGAAATAAATCAAGAATTAATAACAAATCCTGGAATAAAATGCTTTCAGAATTACATCCATCTTCAAAACCCCTATGGAAAGTCTCAAAAATGTTAAGGAGGAAAACGAAAAATATTCCAACGTTGTCCTATAACAACAGCAGTTATTACTCCCAAGAGGACAAATGCGATATAATTGCAAAACATTTTCACAATAACCATAACCTGACCAATAACCTTAGTGATGCTGCAACAATATCTGACGTCAACTCAAAAATTTTTGAAATTAATCAACAGAATACCAGCATTGAAAATGAGTTCCTTGTGAATTTGATGCAAGTGGAGGTCATATTAAAAAAATTGAAAACCAAAAAATCTCCTGGCATTGATAATATAAACAATCAATGTTTAAAAAACTTACCTAAGAAGGGGAAACAATACCTTACATTCATTATAAACTCATGTCTCAAGTTTTCATACTTTCCTCTTGCTTGGAAATGTTCCAAAACCATTCCATTGCTAAAGCCTATCAAACCACCTGACCATCCAGCGTCTTATAGGCCAATAAGTTTGTTATCGTCCTTAAGTAAAGTTTTGGAAACAATCATTAAGGAAAAATTTTTGCATTTCATTGAAGTACATAATGTTCTCCCTCCCCAACAATTCGTGTTTAGAAAAGAACATAATACAACACACCCAGTTTACAAAATTAAAAATATGGTAACGGAAAATTTTAATTCCAGAAAATCTACCGGAATTGTCCTGTTGGATATTAAAGCTGCATTATACAATAATATACAACATCTTTACTTCTGATATTCCAACATTTAGTTGCTGCACAACCTCTATACTTGCTGATGATACTGCTATTCTTTGTGCTGATACATATTCAATAAATATTATTGAAAAATTGGAGACAGCATTATCAGTTCTAAATTCATACTTCCTTAAATGGAAAATACTTTTAAATCACGAAAAAACTGATGCCATCTACTTCACCAGGAAGCGTAAGGCATGTTTCTTGCCAAATAGGGCTATTCTCTTCAACAACTTTAATATAGAATGGAAAGAAAATGTTAAATATCTTGGAGTTCTACTTGACAGAAGATTGAACTTTAAATGTCATATTCCATACATCGTGGACAAAATAAATAAGATCACCAGAATTATGTACCCGCTTATCAACAGGAAATCCGAACTCAGCTTGCAGAACAAAATGATCATATTCAAATCGATTTTCCAACCCATAATGTTTTACTGTGTTCCAGTATGGTCTTCTTCAGCCAAATGTCACATAAAAAAACTACAAGTTTCGCAGAACAAACTCCTCAAAATGATTTTCAACCTTCCTTGGTTGTATTCAACAAACAGATTACACTCATTAACGGGGATTGTTATGGTACAGGATAGGATAAATATCCTGACAAGCAATTTTAAAGAAAGATGTCAAACATCACAATACCGCCACATCAATGACCTAATGTCATAGTACTTTTAAAACCCCGACACAAACTAAATTAAATTCATTGGGTTTTTATTTGCATTTTCCCAAAACACCATAATCAAATCACTTAAATATTATTTCTAAATTATTAATAATGTAGTAGAACAGAAATTTTTATATTTCTAAACTCTTGTTTTCCAAATGTTAGTCCCAATTTACATTGGGCGAGTTTACTTGCGGCAATTGTCATTTTGTAGGAGAGAGAGGTGAGGCATATGGTAACCCTTTGCCTCTCAGCACCCTCTTTCACCTACAAACTGACAATTGCCGCAAGTAAACTCGCCTAATGTAAATTGGGACCACTGATGGGCAGAAATGCTCTGCCTCACACACAAAAGTGTAAAAAATACATGAGTCTCTCGCAATTTGCCCATCAGTGATTGGGACTTAAATGTAATTAATATTGTATATTATACGCAATAAACTGAAAAATTGAAATTGAATTGAATAATAATAGGAGTCTTAATATTATAAAAGACACAGGTAATTATGATAATACCACAATCAAGGCCTCAAATAAGATGGCTTTGGAATTGGCCAAGAAATGTAGACCTTTTGAAGATGGGGGTTTTTAAAGAAGGTTTTATGTCAGTATTACCTTTTTTGGAGATACCCAGATGCAGTTAAATCACTAGAACAATTGCCCCTATGAATTTTACAAGAGAGCGCGCAGCTAGGATGCACTCCATTTGCTTCCACGGCACGCAGCTAGGATGCACTCCATTTTCGATCAAAATCACAGCCTTTGATGTAGTGTTTTGGATTGAATTTAAATGCAGTCTAAAGATGTTATAAAATGCAAGTCATTGCAAATATCCCACAATAAATAAAAGACATTGCTTATTCGTGCAAAACAAGAATATTAATGTTATTACATCAACACAAATTATAAAAACTCTCCATTAAATTTGATCGTAACTAAGTTTACTTCCTCTACTCTGCTTTTTATGACATCGAAATTGATATGGCTTCATCATCCAAATCCAAAGTTCAGATTTCCAAAAAACTCCAACTCCACTTCAAAAATAACTTGCGTCTCGTGAATTGCAGCAATATTCATAACTTTAGTTTGTATTTCTTTATTTTTTATAAAACAAATTCTTAGAATTTTTCTTGTGTTCAGAAAAAAAGGCTGTGACTGTAGGGATCAAAAAATTGGCTTGCTTGGCTAGGGATCTTTAAGCAAGTGCTTCCAAAATGTATCGAGCGCAGTGCATTTTTATAACTCCGTGTGGACTGCATCGAAAGATGTATTGAAATCATAACTCTGCATTGCACTACTTCCAAACTTTTTTGCTGGGTACTGGTAGAAAAATGGAAGACCTTTTTAAAGAGGTGCCTTTATCTCGGTCCACAATAGTCCGCCGCACCGTGTTAATAGCGAAATTCATAGATAACATTTTTATTATGCTTAGAAAGTCTTAAAAATAATTTTTATATTCAATTTGTTTTTTCTCTCAAAAAAATTAACATATGAAGAAAAATACTCTTCAAATTATGAAGTTATTTATATTATTTTTAATTTAAGTCATACACAGCGAACACGCCAACAATATATTTTTTTCATTTCACACTCAATATGAAAATCATCACCCTCTTCTGTCAGTGTAATTTTACCCACACATAAACAATTTAAGCGCTCGCTCTTCTTGGTCGGCTATGAGTTAAAGACTTCGTCTACCTCGGCACTGCCATAAACACAACAAACAACATCAGTTGTGAAATAAGAAGAATTGTATTGGTCAACAGATGCTACTATGGTTTAAGTAAGCAATTTAAAAACGAAGCCACATCTCGTCAAACAAAAATAACACTATACAAAACGCTGATACTACCCGTGGTAATGTATGGCTCCGAAGCAAGGGTACTTGCGCAAGCAGATAAGGCAGTGCTTGGTGTGTTTGAGAGGAAAATTCTTCGAAAGATCTACGGGCCGATTTGCGTTGACGGTGAATATCGACGTCATATGAACCACGAGCTATATCAGATATACAAAGACATGAATATAGGTAAACGTATCGAGATGCAACGATTGCGTTGGCTAGGCCATATCATAAGAATGAGCGATGACGAACCCGCTAAAAAGGTGTATGAATACATGCCACATGGCGGCGCACGCAGAATCGGCAGGCCTAAGCTTCGATTGTTATCTCCGTTATTTGGCCACCTACGCCTATTTGACAACCTACTAAGCATCATTGTGAAAGTGCAATTCTCCTCTTCCATTGATAGACTTTGCTTTTGGAATACCGCTACTTGAAGCAGAGGATATAACGTTGAATTTTTCTCCATGTGTTTTTATAGAAAAATTTTTTATACCCTCCACCATAATATGGAGGGTATAATTAAATTTGTCATTCCGTTTGTAACACATCGAAATATTCATCGGAGACCCTATAAACTACATATATATTCTTCATCAGGGTAAAATTCTAAGTCGATATAACCATGTCCGTCTGTTGAAATCAAGATACAGCCCGAAATTTTTAAGATAGAGCTTTCTAATTTGGTATGGAAGTTTCTATTACTCCTAGGATGATTGGTATTGCAAATGGGCTATATCGGTCCACGTTTTGATATAGCCCCCATAGAACGGTACCACCCAATTTTCGGTATTTTGAAGGTTGTAGCCTCATTATCACACCAAAATGGCTGAAATTTGGTGCTTAGACTGCGTTGGTGATATAAAACTTTCCCACAGAAATTTGTCGGTATAAGTCCACGCCTTCATATAGACCCCATAGAACGGTACCTCCCGATTTTCGGTATTTTGATGGTTGGTACTTAGTCTTCGTTGGGGGTATAGAACTTTCCCCCAGAAATTTGTCGGTATAAGTCCACGCCTTCATATAGACCCCATAGAACGGTACCTCCCGATTTTCGGTATTTTGATGGTTGGTACTTAGTCTTCGTTGGGGGTATAGAACTTTCCCCCAGAAATTTGTCGGTATAGGTCCACGCCTTCATATTGCCCCCATAGAACGGTACCTCCCGATTTTCGGTATTTTCAAGGTTGTGGCCACAATAATCCACCGAAATGGCTGAAATTTGGTACTTAGTCTTCGTTGGGAGTATAAAACTTTCCCCCCGAAATTTGTCGGTACAGGTCCATGTCTTAATATAGGCCTCATAGAGCGGTTCCTCCCGAATGTCGTTATTGTGAAAATTAGCCACATTTTTGACCGAAATTGCTGAAATTTGGAATTTAGTCTTCTTCATAAATGAATGGAAATTGTTCCATTTTACTTCAATACAACTCGTGGTGGAGGGTATAACAAGTTCGGCGCGGCCGAACTTAACGCCGTTCTTACTTGTTCAGTACTACACTTCTCCCAGGGGGTCACAAGCAATTGTCAGTTCCCCCCGTTTCGACGGCAAGCTCCACAGATCTGGAAGGGAGCAATTCACAGACAGTTTAACAGGAGCCTCTACAAAGAATAAAGAAACATTCGCTTTTAAAAAGCATACCAAAATTGCATGCTGGAATTTTAGAACTCTCTACGAATGTGGAAAATTTTCGCAACTAGCGAAGGAACGTGAAAATGGGTATTGATATTGTGGGTGTAAGTGAATGCAGATGGAACGGCTCGGGGCTACATTTTCTACAATCAGGTGAAACACTAATCTATTCTGGCTGGGACGAAAATGATATACATAGCGACGGGGTTGCTATACTCTTAAGCCGAAGCGCATCGACATCCCTTATCAGCTGGAGTCCCGCAAATGAACGCATAATGACAGCCAGATTCCACTCCAGAATTCACAACATCACCATTGTCCAAGTCTATGCCCCGACAGAGACTTCAGCCTCAGACATGAAGGCCAAATTTTACAGCGAATTAGATAAAGTACTCTCCAAAACACCAAAGGGAGATATGCTGATATGTATGGGTGACTTTTATTCCAAAGGAATAGGAGTACGAAATGAAAATGGATAACTTCTATTAGAAACTTGTAGTAGACATTGTCTCATAGTAGGTGGTACTTTCTTCAAGCACAAACGTAGTCACAAAACGGCATGATATCTCCAGAAAGGAGAACTGAAAACCAGCTTGACCACTTTTGCACAAGCCGTAAATGGAAACATAATCTTTGTGATGTACGGGTAAAACGTAGTGCTGACATTGACTCTGACCACCAGCTACTTCTCGCGATAGTGCAAATGAATGTAAGCGCCATCAAAAATTTCCGTCATCGAAGTTTGACGTAGAAAAATTAAAATACCCTCGTTATGAGGAAGCCGTAGAAAAAAATTAAATATGATGTTAGAACAGGAGAATGACCAAAATAACGGCGTAGAAGAACACTGGGAGCAAATCAAAAATAATCTTTTACAAACATGTGAAAATGTACTTAGAACTTATGCCCCCGGAAAAAAGGAATAGATGAGCCTATCAACTTGGACCTTAATAGAAGAAACCTTAAAATATCAAAGAATAACGAAAAATCGACGGAAAAGAGAATTGAATTGGAAAAGTTATACTCAACAAAAAACAAGGAAATAAGATCGGCTTGTAGAAGAGACAAAAGAGCATACACTGATGAACTTGCGATGCAAGCAAACAAAGCAAGTAGAGGGGTAATGGGCATTCCAGACCACAAAAGCGCCTTTTTTGCCTATTCGGCCCACTGTGCAGGCTGTGTGTGTGTGTGAGAGAGAGAGTGTGTGTGTGTGTGTGTGTGTGAGAGAGAGAGTGTGTGTGTGTGTGTGAGAGAGAGAGTGTGTGTGTGTGTGTGTGAGAGAGAGAACAAGAGAGAGAGATCACTAGATCGAGAGAGTATTTGGAGAGATCTTAAATGTAAACATAGCATAAATATATACAAAATATTAGGGTGTCTCAAAAATATTACCTCCAAAAACATTAGGGTTGCCACATTTACCGCTTAAATTAAAAAATATTACGTTGAATCATGAAATATGGGGTCCCCAATGTGAGAGTTAGGATAAAGACCAGCCCTAAGAAGCAATTCTTACCCGAACAGACCTATTGTGCGAGAGAGTTTTATTCAAACAAATGTATGGCATTAGAGAACATATGTGAAAACTAAAATAAGAGAGAGAGAGAGAGAGAGAGAGTAAACTAATAGACGGTTATACATTTACCCATTTACATGTATGTATCTCCAGATAGTTAGGATAAAGACCAGCTAAAAGATGAAATTTTTGTCGATTTGAACCACTGTGCGAGTCAGTTGGAGTCAAACAAATGATTTAGTGGAGGATATCTAGAGAGCCACATTTAACCTGTATATGTGTGGGAGGGAACCAGACCTTGATTTCAGGAGAGAAACACATTTATCCTGTATATGTGTGGGAGGGAACCAGACCTTGATTTCAGGAGAGAAACACATTTAACCTGTATATGTGTGGGAGGGAGCCAGACCTTGATTTCAGGAGAGAAACACATTTATCCTGTATATGTGTGGGAGGGAGCCAGACCTTGATTTCAGGAGAGAAACACATTTAACCTGTATATGTGTGGGAGGGAGCCAGACCTTGATTTCAGGAGAGAAACACATTTATCCTGTATATGTGTGGGAGGGAGCCAGACCGAGAAGTTGAGAGAGAACCACATTTGATCGCTAATGTAAACAAAATACATTTCAATATATGTCTGTCCGTAAGCATGTCGAATCATGATCGTAATCAAAGTGGATTTTTCCGTCCGTCCGCCAGTCTCTCTGTGAGCATGTTCAATCATGTTCATAACTTAACATATGTATGCCCAATTAATTTCACAATATTGTGAAATTCATGTTTTAGCATACTACAGTTTTCGTATAAAAAGCAAATAATCTTAAATAAGATTCAATGTATACGCAATTAATTTCACAAGTTTGTGAAATTATTGATGATGGTCAGGTTCGTTCGTCTTTTGAATTTCATAACTCCACTATGAGTTGAGATGAATGTCAGAGTTTCTCATATTGCAACAAAAACCCAAGAATAAACATTAAGTGACCATGAAATGATTTGTACAAATTCTCTCCTTTGTTATATTCCATGTTAGCGTACTGGTGATCGATACATTGACCAAAAATTTGATTTTTTGTCACCGAGCATTTAGGCAATTTGTTTACATTTAACAAATGTAAACAAATCTGCAGTATTCTATGCTACAAGAATATTTCTTTGTTCGTAGGAATTCTTGCCCTTTGTGGGTATTACACAGCAATGCATGTGTTTATGTTGACCATCAGGTGGAGGGGGGATAGGGGGTGTGAGGTGGAGGGGTATGGTTGAGGGCGGATTTTGATTCTGGAATACAATCAATACTTTGATTCATCCAAATAATTATATATTGATGGGAATTGTTGAGAACATCATCAGTACTTAACAAGTCACGGATTATTCAACACCGCATTCCAAAATTCTAATTTCTTTTAAAAAATGGCTCCCCATATTTGTAATTATTGTGGAAATTCTTTCAATGTTAAACGCGAATTTTTTAAACACGTAAAATTGCATTGTAAAGATTGTGGACAATTGTTTGGCGATGCCAGTCAATTAAAATTTCACCAATTGTCACCACATACTAATCAACAAAAACAACAAGAACAACCAACTGTATCGCAGATGAATGCACCTAAAATAGACAAAATTAATCGGGCCGATAAGCTATGTGCAGAGTGTAACGTTACAGTGAAGAATATGATATCTCATATTCGAAGTGAGAATCATCGCAGTGTTGTTAGAAAAAATTTGGAAAAAAATATAAAAATTATAAAAAGTGCATTCAATCAGAACATTACTTGTTATGAAGTGGAAAATACTAAAGACATTATATTACCCCGTGATTTTCTAAAAGACGCAAAAGACTCAATAATAAAATGTTTAAAATTTGAGTTGATTGAAAAAAATTGTATCAAAGTCAATATGGAGCTGCAGGGACAATATGTGAAGCCCACCGCTGTAAAAGAGAATCAGTCAAAATGTACTGAGTCGATAGCAACAGAACAAGTGTTTAATCACATATCAAAGACTGTAATCCTGTCCCTAGGTGATGATCTAGATGAAATCTTTACCAACCAAGAGAATGAACTTGTCGACAAATCAGACGAGTTTCAAGAAAGAGGTTCTGGTTGGGCCTTGGAAAAACTTTTAAAAATTGACGTCAATATTAACAAAGTCAATTTAACTCGTGGGTCACAATACATCCAAACGCCAGCATCATTGAGAACAAAAGGCGCATGCATAAACATAAAAAACAATGATGAATACTGCTTTAAGCTGTGTATGGTAGCGGCACTAAGTTTCCCGAAAAAAACACATGTCGATAGACCATCTACATATAAAGTCGATGTCAAGCAGGATGTCATCCGTCTCGATTCAGGAATAACATTAAACTTTATGGGTTTAAGTTTTCCATTGGCTCTAAAGGATGTAAAACAATTTGAAAAAGCCAACCCCGAAATCAGTGTAAATGTTTACGGATATGAGCGATATTCCATTGAAGGGCCATACTACCTTACAAAAGAGGAAAAGAGACATCATGTTAACCTGATTTTACTCAACGATGGGGATAAATTCCATTACATATGGATTAAGAACATGTCACGGTAATATATCAACATTTAATAATGCTAAATAAATTATATACTAATAATTGTGTATTTTTGGTATCTTTCAGCATGTTGAGATCTCAATTAACAGCACATCATGGACAAGTTTACATTTGCAACGGCTGCGTTCAACATTTTCATAAGGAGAAGGACCTCGATGTTCACAAAAAGCAATGTGGAGGTGTAGTTTGCAGCATGCCCAAGACAAAGAAGGACGCGATACTCAAATTTGGAAACTACAAAAAGATGCTGAGGGTGGGCATTAGTATATATGCTGATGCTGAGAGCGTATTGAAACATAAGGAGCAGGAACCCAATAACAGCGGAAAAACAGAGCAAGTAAAAGAGCACGTACCATGTGCTTTTAGTTATAATATAAAATGTAGTTTTGACTCTAGTTTAGATAAGTTCTTTACTTATACTGGCCCTGACGCGCCTAAAGTTTTCTTAGAAAATTTAATTAATGATTGCAAGTTTTATTATAATAACTATTTGTCAAAAGTTAAACCCATGATTACATTAACACCCGAAGAAGAATCACAATTTAAAACAAGTGTCAGATGCCACATATGCGATGAACCGTTAGGTGGTGATAGAGTTCGTGATCATTGCCACCTAACTGGTAAATATCGCGGGCCTGCACATAATCGTTGTAATCTGCAGTATCAAATACCTAAATTCATCCCAATTTTTTTCCATAACTTCTCATCTTATGACTGTCACCTTTTTATTAAAGAATTATCTAATTTTGGTGGAGATATAAAAGTAATTCCTCAAAATAAGGAACTTTATATATCCATGTCTTATTTCATTAATATGAAAGATGATGAGTCGAATAACACTACTAGCTCCAATAGTAGTGTTGTTGTAGGAGAAGAGGATGAAGAAGAATGGAGTGATGAGGGAGAGGATTCAGAGGAAGAAGATGTAGGGGAGGAAAGACAATGTGAAAAAGACAAGAAGAAAAAGAAGAGACAAAACAGACTTGAACTACGTTTCCTGGACAGTTTTAGATTCATGCCTACAAGTTTAGACAAATTGGCGAAGAATTTGCCTAAAGACGATTTTCATGCGGTGAAATCATATTTCCCTAATGAGGAAGATTTTACGCTCTTGACAAGGAAAGGTGTTTTTCCTTATGATTATCTTTCATCATTTGAAAAATTAAAAGATACCCAACTACCTCCCATTGAAGAATTTTACAATAAAATGACAGATTCTGAATGTTCAGTAGAGGACTACACCCATGCAAAACAAGTTTGGTCACATTTTCGTTGTCAGACTTTGCAAGATTATATGGAGTTGTACCTAAAAACAGATGTCCTCTTACTAACAGACGTCTTTGAAAATTTTCGAGATGTCTGTATGAATATTCACAAATTAGATCCTTGTCAATATTTCACAGCTCCATCTCTATCTTGGGATGCAATGCTTCTCTGCACCAAGGTTGAGCTTGAGCTTTTTACAGATATAAATATGTACAATTTCTGTAAAAATGCTATTAGAGGTGGACTAACCCAGTGCTCCAATAGACATTCCGTAGCCAATAATGAAGATGTCCCCAATTATGATAAAAGCAAGCCAGAAGTAAACATATATTATTTGGACGTTAATAATTTATATGGAACAGCCATGACAAAACCTCTCCCAGAAAAAAATTTCAAGTGGGAAGAGGACTTGGAAATATTTAATGATCCTAATGTGATACAATTAATTCCAGATGATAATATAACTGGCTACATATTAGAGGTTGATCTCGATTACCCTCAGCATCTTCATGACAAACATAATGACTTACCCTTTTGTCCAGAAAACAAATGTGTTGGGGGGTCTAAAACTAAAAAGTTAATTGCGGACTTGACAGACAAAAAATCGTACACAATTCATTATTCTGCTTTAAAACAATGTTTGCAACATGGACTGATTCTTAAGAAAGTACATAGAGTTTTGTCATTTACACAACGTGCCTGGTTAGCTCCCTATATATTAAAGAATAATATGCATCGAGAAAATGCTAAAAATGCATTTGAAAAAGATTTTTTCAAATTGCTGAATAACTCGGTATACGGTAAGACTATGGAAAATATAGACAAGAGGAAAACTGTTAAAATTGTAACAGAGTGGGAGGACAAGAATAACAAGAAGAAAAGAAATGTAGCTAGCAAGCTAATTGCTAAACCCAATTTCCATAGTCTTTCTATATTTTCTGAAAATATGGTGGCTATCCAGATGCAAAACGTAAAAGTAAAATATGATAAACCATTATATTTAGGCTTTTGCGTGCTAGAAATATCAAAGCTGTTAATGTATGCTTTCCTTTATGACTTTCTGAAAGCAAAATTTGGCGACGCCTTTATTTTAAATTATATGGACACGGACTCTTTCATCATAACATTTAAAGGACTGAATCTATATAGGGTATTGACTTTGAAAGAAATAGAGGAAAGGTTTGACACATCAGACTTCTCACCCAACAATAAGTATGGAATTCCTCTCATTAATAAAAAGAAATTGGGTATGATGAAGGATGAAAATAACGGAAAAACCATGATTGAGTTTGTAGGTCTTCGTCCTAAAGTCTATGCTATCAAAGTAGTTGATAGCGACGATGTGAAGAAATCTAAGGGTGTTAAAAAATCCGTAATAAAAAAGTATACAATAGATACATATAGAGAATGCTTATATGATAAAAAGGTTTTGTATGACACAATGTATACATTTAGGTCAAGACAGCATACTATAACCACAGACAAAATTACAAAAATATCTCTAAGCCATCAAGACGACAAACGTTTTATAAGAGAAGATGGTATAAGTACATATGCTTGGGGCCACTATAAACTAAACAATATAAATGAGGATTTAAACACGGATAATTTAGATTCACCTGTCCCAATGGACATTGATTAAAATGTAAATATATTAAATTAAGGAATAAAAATAAATTAAGGAATAAAATCTAATGTATAAATATTGGTTACTAATTGCCTTACTGCTAGTATTTAAACATATTATCATTAAAATTTCAGCATTATTTTCATGTTACTTTTTAGAAATTACACATGGTATTTGTATTAATCTTTTTTAAACAATGTTTTACTAATTAACAATATATTATTAATAATACTAACTTTACACATAAAAACCATTATTTTTACTAATTATCTATGTACTATTACAAACTACATACATTTATAACGTTTTTTGAAAAAAATAAAACAATACTTTTTTATAATTGAAATTACAAAACAATGTGTTTTATTTCATTATTGAGTTTACATGATATAAAGGTAAGTATGCAAAGAACTTATACTATTTTTCGAACGATTCCAGTCAATGGAACATACTCCACCAGACGATCATGGATAATTAAGCAATATGCTGAGGTATTTTGAGGAATTGGTGTAGTGGTTTCAAATTGAATTTTCAAATCGATGGGTCCATTCTTCACAGTTTCGTTTTGATTACTGATATCAATAACAGCAATTGGGTTGTCTTTAAAACTTGCATATGTGAGAAGTGGTTGTGGTTCCCTCATATAATACGATTGTTGAAACTTGGCATACATGTCATAGAGTACTGCATAACGATTTTCTCCAAACTTTAGATTCAAATCATCATATGGATAAGTTTCAGAGTTCAAGTGAACTTTAATGTTTTGAAGTTCACAGTGTTGTAGCTTGTTGTCTCTTTCAAATATCAAAGCAACGTATCGAGGTCTTTCATGATTGGCAGACAATTTAACACTCCAGCTGTGTTGTCTTCCACCAGCAAAAGTTGGATTAAAGTAGCAATCCCAGCTGCGGAAAGCTATCGGTAAAGTTTTTCCATCCTTGATTGTTTTCAAGAAACTGATTTTTCTATAGTCTGACAAATGAATGTGTTGTACTTTCCAAACAATGTTTGTAATGGTGAGTTGAATTTCTTCGTTTTCAGTAGTTGAATAACATACATTTTTATCGTTGGCGCTTCTCAAGAGAATCAGGTCATGTTTACTGTTGCAAATTACTTTATTAAAGTCCTCTGCAAAGCCCAGTAGACGATTCAAGGGAACACAAAAATTGAATGAGCTTGTATTAACGTCACCATCTGGATTCCATCCTGCATTACTCATAACCTTGCTTTCGGATTCACTTAGAGAAATCCAATTTTTAACTTTTGTTGTGGTACCCAGATAACGAGTACGATCAATTTCAATTCCATTTAGTTCATAGCGAATTTCATCAAACATGTAACCCACACAGTTATTCCTTAGTTTAGCATTCTGCGAAACACCCCCCTTTGAGTTTTTCAAATTTCCTTCAATGTATAGATAGCTCTCCGATGGTAGTATGTAAAGATCTTGATTTTGTATACTTATACGAATTTCATCGTTATTTTTAAATGATTGAATATATGGAACATAGCTATGGTAGTCTCTCTTCACAATATTCTCGTCAGAGAGTGGGCGCTCATTAATATCGAGTATTTCAGACATTTGGTTTGACTTTTAATTTTATAAGCTTTAAAAATTCTTTATTTTCCTTGCTGAGAGGAGGTCTTGACGGTTTGGCGCCTTGATGATGAATGTGTTTTGGTGTTTGTTTATGGGTGTATTTATTGTAAATAATCATGGCTGTCTGGGTCTTATATGAATTCGTAGCGTAATTTCTTCTCCTCTAAAGTTTATCAAGCGGCCTTCTTGATCTAATATGAGTATCTCCAGATGACTTATTTCTTTGACGTTCACCGGCAAATAAATGAGATTCATCGGTCTCTCTGCCAATTTATAGCCTGGAGGGACGTCAAGAGCGAATTCGTGCAGAATATGAGCAGGCGACCCATTCATGAATGAGCCGGTAACAATATTGCAATGTATTTGTATGGCATTAACCTTTAAAATGTTAACTGGAAGGTTTGAAATGTGCTTTTTGCCAGGTTCCAAAACTTTTCCGGTGAAACCAAAGAGTTTTGCAATGGATTTTTCTTTATCAAAGTATATGGGATCATGAGAGGATAAGATCTCTATCTGTAGCGTATTATTGTTGGCTTTAATCTCAATAGATCTGTTAATGTGGATTGCTCTATACTGTGTCTCCAAGTAGTGAGCAATGTCTTGTAGTTCATATGATCCTATGGGTATCTTTATAATTTTGTCTCCGATATGGAAGAGA
The DNA here is from genome assembly GCF_047663935.1 of Musca autumnalis. Classification (NCBI taxonomy): domain Eukaryota; kingdom Metazoa; phylum Arthropoda; class Insecta; order Diptera; family Muscidae; genus Musca; species Musca autumnalis. Next base: position 155,776,230 of record NW_027411866.1, on the reverse strand, counting down.
TTGTTATCATTATCAACATTTGGAATGGAATTGTAGGATTGAAAATCTATTAAACAGCACTCATAACTACCCTCTCCCAATTCAATAGGAGGTGAATAGTTTGAGTGTAAAATTGATGATTTACCCGTCAAAGTAAACGTTGTTGACATTGTAAGATTCTTTCTAGTAATAAGTAAAACATCAAATATACATATGTTTATATAAGGTTTTTATTTATTTTATTAAAATTATTTAAATGTGTTAAGTTTACAATACATTTGTCTTATCTATCCAGGAATTATGCTTGCTTGAAAATCCCAGCCATTTAACAAAGACTTTATCACCCTTTGTTTTTAATATTTTTTCTACTAAGTATGTGTTGGGATATTTTGTGGGTAAAAGTTCTTCTTTGTAGAAACATCCATGTATGGGATTTCCTTCGTAGTCTTCTAGTAAATAAGTAGCAGGGTTGGTTAATCGTATTCCTCTTATTTTGAATATTTCTGCAGTCCAATTTGGAGTATACCCCTTTTCAAATTGATGTTTATATTTGCTGATCCGTACATGATCACCAGCACGAAGATTTTGCCTCTTAAAGATTTTTATGTGGTTATATACAGTTTTTAACAACATCTGCTCATTCGATGAGTTTACTTGAATAGGTGCCATTTTTATTGTTCGATGACGAGTTTTGTTGTATTGATCAACCAGGTCTCTATAAATATCAATCCATTGATAATTTCCATTGTAGCTAAACTCCTTCCACATCATACCTTTTAGAGTTCTATTGAAGCGTTCAACAATTGAGGCTTTCAAGACACTGTATGTAGAGTAGTGGTTTATTGAATGTTTCTGCATTAATTTTTTAAATTCCTTGTTGAAAAATTCTTTTCCATCATCGGTTTGCAAATTCTTTGGAATTCTTCCATCTTTCAAAATTTTTTCAAATGCTTTATATACTTCCGTTGCTGTTTTTGTTTTAAGTGCTTCGCACCAGGCAAATTTCGAAAAGGTGTCGATAACAGTAAGCATAAATCTGTATCCCCTGTTTGTTTTGGAATAGTTGCCCATTTCAACTAAATCAGCTTGCCAAAGGTCATCGATCCCCTTTGTAATAACCCTACGTCTTTTAAAATTTCTTCGTGCTTGAGAGTGGAGTTCGTTTACCAATCCTCGCTTTTCCATTATTCAAGTTTTGGGGGATATATTAGAGCAATTGAGTTGAATGGAGGTTGAGATAAGACTTTAAAAATTTCCTTATGTGATTGTTTGAGATGGGATATTTCTTCTCTTAGTTGAGTACACTCCTGAATGATATTTTGGTTTAATACTTCTTGTATGTGCTTGATTTGTGAATGTATGTATGCTTGGTTGACCGCATCCGTTCCTTCTGTTGGGGGTGCAACGTTCCTAATTTTTTTATTTTGCACGTCAAGGTTGTTATCTTCGTCAATATTAATTCCCAGTATTCTCGAAACATTTTCTCTTACTTCTATTGAGTGGGTTTTTGGATTATAATGATGACCAAACTTGTCAACAGTCATAGGTTGATTGTTTCCTTTAAAGTTTACTTAATAGATTATGTTGCCTTCTCGCAGTTCTTCGATAATCGAAACAATCTCATTAGTATGATTATTGTTTCCGGCTTGTTGTGATGCCATCAACAGCTTTAATCGTTCTACCAACTCGTTAGGATCGTCCCAGTATATATAGTTGGGTTTACTTGGACTTAGTGTCATTAAGCCTTTGCCACTGTGAGTATCCCCCATTAACTTTTTAATTATCCGCTTATATTTTTGTCCTTTGTTCCCCTTGATTCTACCATTAGGGTCATAGTTTATTTTAAATGCATTTGAGTCCAACAAGATTGTTTTATATATGTCGAGTTCTGTAGGATCATATTTTTTGGGGTTTTGATAAAATAAGAGTTCAAATAGTCCTGGTGTAAATGCCCAATTTTTATTTCCAATCGTAATCTTTTCATCGCTGATTTTCAGTGGTTTATCTCCAAACATCCATTCACCATTTTCATCTTTATGCGGTCCATATACTGTATCTAGTTTTTTATTTTTCTTCAAGAGTGTTAGACTAATAGGATCGTCTTCATCATCCTCATTTTCTGAATAAAATGTGTCATCTTTTGAGGTGTTGTAAGTATCATCATTTTGTGAATAATCTCCTTTATCCTCTTTCCCCTCCAATATACTTGGTTCAAGCTTAATCTCCGGTTTATATTTTTTAAAGGGTGTACTCGCTACAAAAGATTCTCTAAATGAATCCATATTCTCCTTCTTGGGTGCAATCATTTTGTTTGCATTCTCAGTCGAAAGCTTTAGTAGTTTGTTTATGGGTTCTGTTAATGGTTTAAAAGTGTTTGTCAATTCAGTAGTTTTAGCATCTTCGCCCATTTTAATGCTTTGAAATTTTCTTTTCAAAACATTTTTGGACTTTACAAGTCGTTTCAACATTGCTTCCTCCATGGTTGCAGGTGTACTAATGTAAATATACTATATAACATCTTTTAAATAATATTATGGTTGAATAAATGTATGAAAGCCTTTCCGATATCTCCCAGAGTGAATTTCATCATCTTTAGAAATCGTCAGAAATCCATACTTTTCTTTCCAGCATTCATGACACATGTCTTTGAAGATATCAAAACTCATGTCACATCCAACATGATCGTTGTATATGTGTCTTAAATTCAGATCGTCTTGTTTAAACATGATTATCATATTGGCATTATCACGCAACAAATGCTTTGGGATACGGGTGTATGTTTGACATAAGTAAAATGAGTCAACATTCTTATGTCGTCCCATACTAAAGTAGTTTTTAATATTGTTTTGTTTATCACACGCTACATCGTCAAAAATCATGATTGAGTTTGGTTTTATTTCATCTGGTTGTATAACATCATCATTATTGGTGAATGTAAACAACCCCATCCCTTTTACAGAGGAAATCAGTTTCTTTAGGTACTCATATGTCGGTTGATATAGCGATTTTGAATAAATGTAAACATTTTCAAATTTTAATCCATTTGGGCTTTCAATCAAACTAAGCATAACATTCGTCTTTCCACAGTTTGATGGACCCACTATTAATGCTCGTATAGTATTGGGTAACAAAGTACTATGTCGAGGGGTTTTCTTTTGTATAAAGTCCCCATTTCGTACTGTAATTTTAGCTTGTTGCTCAACTAATCTCATGTTTACAACTAATGACTAGTATAAGAACACATGACTATTTATAATATATATAATCAATTTACATATATATTTTGTTTAGCACATGTGAAAAAGTATAAAATGATTGTTTACAACGCAAATCGATTTATTAGAAAGAAAGCCGTTAAAGGAGGAGGACTTGTAAATAAGTTGATAAACTCTCTTCCAGTCGAACTTCATCTACCAGGTTATCAATTTTGTGGCCCAGGTACAAAGCTAAGAAAACGTATACAAAGAGGAGATCAAGGTGTTAATCCACTGGATGCTGCTTGTAGAAAACACGATATTGCTTATTCACAGAACAAAGATATTGAACAACGACATATTGCTGATCGTGAACTAACTGAACGAGCTTGGGAACGAGTAAAATCAAAGGATAGTAGCATTGGAGAAAAAATAAACGCATATCTTGTAACTAATATAATGAAGGCAAAGACAAAGCTTGGAATGGGGGTGGGTAATAAGAAACCCAAACAAATACTTGGTCAACAAATATTTAAAAATGCTATAAAGAATGCAACAGATTCCCTTAAAAGCGTTAAACCAACTGATATTAATGCTGCCATCAAAATAGCAAGGAAAGAAATACAAAAGACATTCCGAGGAAAAAAGTCAAAGGTGGTTATACCAAGAGTAATAAGGGTACCCAAAAGGGGAGGATTTCTTCCTCTCATACCTATTCTAACTGGGTTGGGAGCGTTGGGTGCATTAGCTTCGGGCAGTTCAGCGATAACCAATGCAGTTTTGAATGCTAAAAAAGCCAAAGAAGAGTTGCAAGAGCAGACCAGACACAACAAAACCATAGAAGCTATAGCTATGGGTAAAGGTCTCTATCTCAAACCATACAAAAAAGGCTATGGAATTTATGTTGATGAAAATGAAACGCCAAAAAACTAATAAAACAGCTGCCCAAAGGTCCACTTACCGATACACATATCAATACATTTGGAAAGAAATACATCCCTTACTTTAGAGGTGTTTATATGCGAGATAAACTACCTAAAAAGCCTTATCGAATCGAATGTGGTGTCGTAAATTTGGATATTGACAGTGGGCCTGGCACACATTGGGTGGCATATTATAAGAATAATAATATCATCGACTATTACGATAGTTTTGGCAATCTTCAACCTCCAGCTGAAATTTTACGTTACTTGGGGTCAGCTACAACATATAATTATAAACGAGATCAACGATTTAATACATACAACTGCGGCCATCTTTGTTTAAAGTTTTTAATGGAAATGAGCAAGATTTTATAAATAAAATACACCAACAACAAAAGTATTCTTTACAGTCTAATTCAACTAATCCAAGATGTCGTACCTAATCCAAAGATCGGATGTAGCATTTGCCGACTTTCAATATTGTCATGGAAATGATAAAACCATTTTCATGAAGGAGCTCTCATTTATGTGTGGAACTTCTGTTATTCCGAATCATTTTTTGTTTCGACCACCTTATAGTGCAAAGGAGCTTGATGGAGAAGCACTCAGAACAATCAACTACACCAAAGCACATGTGAATGGATTAGACTGGACCGATGGAGAAATCTGCTACAATGATATCGAGGATGTTCTCTCACCATTAAACAACTATCAATACGTTTTTGTAAATGGGAAAGAAAAGAAATGCTTTTTGGAAAACTATCTTCAAACTAATATTGTTAATTTAGAAAGTAATATGAATCTTAGAACTCGTCAAGATTATTTCACCAACTGTCCAATACATATAGATTCTAAGTATAAATGTGCTGTTAATAATGTATTTAAGATATTTGTTTTCATTGAACAGAAATGGTATTATATTCGTGATATAATACAAGATGGATTGTAAAAACCAAAACATAAAATAAAGATTATAAATAAAACAACAAAGATCTGAGTGTTTTAATTTTTCTCAAATTTTATTCATAGAAGTGCAAGCAATGAATGTGAACAATAATACTAATATTGTTTAAAACTCTCTGGTGCCGCAAACATCTAGACCAATTTCAGGGAGGATATCATCTAAAATATCTTGATTGATGGGAATATTGTTTGTATAAAGTCTTCTTATTAGCGGGCAGCTGTATGACATTCGTAAATGCTCTGCAACAGGACAGTCAGCTTCTTCCCATTGATGAATAACTAATTCACAAAAATAACATCTGGTCAAATCTCCTATACCAATATAATAAAATCCAACTGCAGCCATCGTCTTTGTATCTGGATACGGTAATGGCCAACCATTGAAGGTTTTTAAACGCTCGTCTTCCCTATTAAGCGCAGACATCTTTCTAACTAAAGTACTATTTTCATACTGAAACCTCTATCCCCCCAAATTTAAATAAGAAGCCACAGAAACTTTAAATTTTATAAAAATTCTTTATTTTTGTTTAATACGGTGGATAATAAAATGTTGGAATTTCCAATTGTTTTAACTCTAATTTATATACATCTGATCCGCTGGAATCTTTCAGGGTAGATTTTGTGATAGCATATCCTCCACCAGCTAATTGTTTCACATGTTCGTCTCCTAGTGAAAGAAATCTTGTTGGCAAGTAAAGAATAGAGTCATTTATCCTCAATACAATTCTCTCCCCATATTTTGTTTTGCTCTTGAATGCTCCGGTGATGATGTAATCCTTGTTGTCCTCCATATCCTTCAAAGGAATTATTGATTTGATGTTGAAGGAATTGAAGAAAGTAATTAAATCTCCGCTCGCCATGTCTTCACTTGTACTTTAACTTTTATACTGTGAATCTTATTTAAGATTTTTTGCTTTTTATACGAAAACTGTAGTATGCTAAAACATGAATTTCACAATATTGTGAAATTAATTGGGTATACATATGTTAAGTTATGAACATGAATGAACATGCTCACAGAGAGACTGGCGGACGGACGGAAAAATCCACTTTGATTACGATCATGATTCGGCATGCTTACGGACAGACATATGTTTATTGAAATGTATTTTGTTTACATTAGCGATCAAATGTGGTTCTCTCTCAACTTCTCGGTCTGGCTTCCTCCCACACATATACAGGGTAAATGTGGTTCTCTCCTGAAATCAAGGTCTGGCTCCCTCCCACACATATACAGGTTAAATGTGTTTCTCTCCTGAAATCAAGGTCTGGCTCCCTCCCACACATATACAGGTTAAATGTGTTTCTCTCCTGAAATCAAGGTCTGGCTCCCTCCCACACATATACAGGATAAATGTGTTTCTCTCCTGAAATCAAGGTCTGGTTCCCTCCCACACATATACAGGTTAAATGTGGCTCTCTAGATATCCTCCACTAAATCATTTGTTTGACTCCAACTGACTCGCACAGTGGTTCAAATCGACAAAAATTTCATCTTTTAGCTGGTCTTTATCCTAACTATCTGGAGATACATACATGTAAATGGGTAAATGTATAACCGTCTATTAGTTTACTCTCTCTCTCTCTCTCTCTTATTTTAGTTTTCACATATGTTCTCTAATGCCATACATTTGTTTGAATAAAACTCTCTCGCACAATAGGTCTGTTCGGGTAAGAATTGCTTCTTAGGGCTGGTCTTTATCCTAACTCTCACATTGGGGACCCCATATTTCATGATTCAACGTAATATTTTTTAATTTAAGCGGTAAATGTGGCAACCCTAATGTTTTTGGAGGTAATATTTTTGAGACACCCTAATATTTTGTATATATTTATGCTATGTTTACATTTAAGATCTCTCCAAATACTCTCTCGATCTAGTGATCTCTCTCTCTTGTTCTCTCTCTCACACACACACACACACACTCTCTCTCTCACACACACACACACACTCTCTCTCTCACACACACACACACACACACACACTCTCTCTCTCACACACACACACAGCCTGCACAGTGGGCCGAATAGGCAAAAAAGGCGCTTTTGTGGTCTGGAATGCCCATTACCCCTCTACTAAAGCAGCCATTGGGAACGACACTAAAGCGGTCTATGAGATAACAAAAAAGCCTGCAGGCAAATAAAAACCACATGACATGACAGCCCCATCAAATCAGGATGGGACCCTTCTAACAAATGTTGATGAACAAATTTCTTGATGGCGAACGCACTTCATGGAAATATAATAATAATAATACCCCACAACACCTACCAAACCCCATCACCATATCCGATGTACCCATGTCTACATCTAACCAACTCAGCACCGAACCACCTTCCCTCCTTGAAATATAGAATGCATTAAAAAAACTCAAAAACAACAAAGCCCCCGAATAGGACCGCATTCCCCCAGAAATAATAACATGCTGCCTGCAAAAATGTCACGGCTTTTCTACCCACTTTTTCATGGATAAAGGCCCTATGCTCTCCAAGGAGTTAATGGGAAATATAGAAGAAAGAAAGAAAATACTCGCGACAAAGCTCTCTGAGCGTCCGTATTACTCAAATACGTTGAGTCCTAAATCACATTTAAAACTAAAAAAAAAAAATTGGGCGTATGAAAGTATAGATAGGATTAAAGCTCAACAAGTAAAAAAGTATCAGTCGGCTTTGCCGACAGAGATATACCCTCAGCCTGTGTATATTGAAACAATTTTTTTTCCAAAAAACGCATGTATTTAGGGAGTTTTAAAAATTTTGGGCGTTTGAACTGACAAAAATGTTGATTAGGATTTAATATCAAAAGTTTTGCGGAGGAGATACTAAAAAGAATGGATCTCCAGCCACTACATATGGTACCATAGGGGTTTTTTAGAACTTCAGGGATGTTTGCTCAAGAAGTATGAACTTGCCCCTGAAACAACTTTTACCATCGCAATTGAGGCAGCAATGCAAGTTGCTTCAACAAAAATCAAAGTGATTCGAAAGTAGGTCTTAAAGTGAACATGTATCCGAAATTTTGAGTGGGAGGTACCGGATGGAGTGGACAAATATGGTCCATATTTGAACCTGATCTATATCTTGTAGATATATTAGGATGTGTAAAGTATGGACCAATTCGGCCACTCTCTTCAAGAGTTATCGTACGCACAATTTTTCCGAACACTTTTGAACTTTTGTGGGTGAGGTACCTGAAGGAGTGGACCGATATGGCTTATCTTCGAACTTAAACTATGTTTGAACAAAATATTACTAAGGCCAAACTTTGGACCGAATCGGCAGACCTGTTCGAGAGTTATTTTGCCCTCCAATCTCCTCACACGGTGTCATAGGGGTTTTTTGCAACTTTCAGGCTATTTTCTCAGGAAGTATGGACTTGCCCCTGATAAAACTTATACCGTCGTATGGAGGACAGTGAATACAAGTTGCTAAAGCAAAAATCAAAGCAATTCGAGAGATGTTCCTAAACTGAACTTTTCCAAAATTTTGTGTGACGGAGTGGACCGATTGAGTCCATATTAAAACCTAATCTAAGTCTGGTACACGCTCCACGATGGGCAAAGTATGGACCAAATCGGTTACACCCTTCAAGAGTTATCGTGCGTACAAATTTTCCGAACATTTTCGAACTTTTGTGGGGGAGGTACCGGAAGGAGTGGATCGATATAGCTCATCTTCGAACTTAAACTAAGTTTGGACAAAATATTACGAAAGCCAAAATTTGAACCGAATCGGTTCATCCCTTCGAGAGTTATCGTGCGCTCCAGCCAGCCAGACAGACAGACAGACGGACGGACATTGCTCAATCGACTCCAAATTGTCTGAAACACATTTCGTCCAAACATACTTGGGGTCTAAAACCATTATTTCGATGAGGCACATTTTGCCCGTATGAAAGTGTATATACCCTTCATAGCCTAAAGGCTGAGGGTATAAAAATGTTCGGGGATAACGATAGATAGGTCTTTTTATCACACTAGCCTACGAAAAACATAATATTGCTGTAAACAGGGTCACTAGCAAAACCTTCGGTAAAAATGTCCAAAGGATCCTCGAACAGACCCTTAACCACACAAAAATGTTGAACATTTGTGTGGGTGGTACCACAAGGATTGGACAGATAGGGCCCAAGTTTGAGCATAAACTAAGTTTCGACAATATTTAGAGAACCAAAGTTTGGACCAAATCGGTTGCTACGTGTATGTATTTCGAATATTTTCGAACTTTTGTGGGGGAGGTATCGGAAGGAGTGGACCTATAAGCACCACCTTCGAATTTCATATAATATTATAAAAATATTATATTATAATGTCCAAAGTGTGGACGAACGCAGTATTCGGTTCGAGCTATCCAGTCACTACATAGGGTGCCATAGGGGTTTTTACAACTTTCGGGCTGTTTTCTCAAAGAGTATGGACTTACCCCTGAAAAAACTGTTACTATCGTAATTGAGGCAGCGAATGCAAGTTGCTTCAACAAAAATCAAAGTGATTCGAGAGCAGGTCTTAGAGTGAATTTATCCAAAATTTTATGTGGGAGGTACCCGAAGGAGTGGACAAATATAGTCCATATTCGAACCTGATCTATATCTGGTAGATATATTAGGATGTGTAAAGTATGGACCAAATCGGTCACTCCCATCAAGAGTTATCGTGCGCACAATTTTTCCGAACATTTTCGAGATTTTGTGGGGCAGGTAACTGAAAGAGTGGACCGATATGGCTTATCTTCGAATTTAAACTAAGGCCATGTTTATATTATAGCCTTTTGCAGGGTTAACCTCTTTATGAGGATTTATTTGAAATATAAGTAATGGAATTGACATTTGAAACCCAGTCGGTTTGTTAAATCCGGTTATGTATAAACGTACTATAAGCTTGCACAAAATATTACGAAGGCCACATTTTGGACCGAATCGGCAGATCCGTTCGAGATATCTTGCGCTCCAACCACTGCACACGGTGTCATATGGATTTTTGTTAACTTTCAGGCTATTTTCTCAGGAAGTATGGACTTGCCCCTGATGAAACTTATAGCGTCGTATGGGGGGCAGTGAATACAAGTTGCTACAACAAAAATCAAAGCGATTCGAGAGCATGTCCTAAACTGAACTTTTCCGAAATTTTGTGTGGGAGGTACCAGAAAGAGTAGACCGATTGAGTCCATTTTGGAACCTCATTTAATCATAGTAGAAATTTCACGATGTGCAAAGTATGGACCAAATCGGTTACTTCCTTTAAGAGTTATCGTGCGCACAAATTTTCCGAACTTTTGAGGGGGAGGTACCGGAAGGAGTGGACCAATATAACCCATCTTCGAACTTAAACTAAGTTTGGACAAAATATTGCGAAAGCCAAATTTTGGACATACTTGGGGTCTAAAACCATTATTTCGATGAGGAACAACATCGTTAGCATAAATGCTGAGGGTATAAAAAAAACTGAAACTATAGTGTTCCCTGCCTTACCCCTTGGTAAACACCACCAATTTTTTCCCACTAATAAATTAAAGTTGTGTTAATAAAATATTAAAACAACGACTATGGGATTAAGCCTGACTATTTTGAAAAACAAAATAAAAACTTTAAACTTTACATGTTCCAAATTTTGTATGGGAGATACCCTAAGGAGTGGTACGATGTACGTTCCATATTTGGACGTAATACAAGTATGTACGCGAGTGTTATGTTAGGCACAACCAAGTTAAGTTAGTGCCGGCAGATTTTTTGGAGCTCCAGGGCCATTATCTCAAAAAGTATGGACTTGTCCCCGAAAAAGAATACACCGTCAAGGAAAATAATACAAAGTCAAAATTTCGATTTTTAACAAAAAATGTGCCGAACATCGGGAGGTACCGTTATATTTGGTCTATATCACACACTTTTTATCGGAAAAGTTTTTTGTAAAGTGAAAACCCCGCATCTCAAAATTCAACCAATTTGGTTGATAAGTTTAGCTAAAATATCCAAAATACCGAAACATTAAGAAGTACCGTTGCATGGGGACTATCCCAAAACGAGGACCGACCTTCCCAATTTTTTGCTCTCGACATTGTCAGTGAACTATAAGTATTTATACCAAAATTCATCTGCCAACGCCAACCCCTTTAATATTTGGTCACAGTTTATTTGAACTCGCGACATAGTGCAGCGTTTTTATACCCTCAGCCTTTAGGCTAAGGAGGGTATATACACTTTGATACGATGAAAATGTGCCTCATCGAAATAATGGTTTTAGACCCCAAGTATGTTTGGACGAAATGTGTTTCAGACAATTTTGAGTCGATCTAGCCATGTCCGTCCGTCTGTCTGTCTGTTCTGCTGGCTGGAGCGCACGATAACTCTCGAACGGATAAACCGATTCGGTTCAAATTTTGGCTTTCGTAATATTTTGCCCAAACTTAGTTTAAGTTCAAAGATGAGCTACATCGGTCCACTCCTTCCGGTACCTCCCCCACAAAAGTTCGAAAATGTTCGGAAAGTTTGTGCGCACGATAATTCTTGAAGGGAGTGACCGATTTGGTCCATACTTTGTATAGTAATATGAGGTTCCAATATGGTCTTAATAGGTCCACTCCTTCGGGTACCTCCCACACAAAATTTCGGAAAAGTTTAGTTTAGAGCCATCTCTCGAATCGCTTTGATTTTTGTTTTAGCAACTTGTATTCACTGCCCTCCATATGACGGTACAATTTTAATCAGGGGCAAGTCCATACTTCCTGAGAATATAGCATGAAAGTTGCAAAAATAACCCTATGACACCGTGTGAGGTGGCTGGAGCAGTAATATTTTGTTCAAACATAGTTTAAGTTTGAAGATAAGCCATATCGGTCCACTCCATCAGGTAGGTTAGGTTAGGTTGAAAAGATGGGTGATACTATTTCACAACATGCCCAAGTGGACATACACTTGCGCGCTCTAATTTTGGGTTATGGAAGATTATCTTTTTTTTAGTTAGTCTTGGATCTCTGTCCTATTTACATAGTCTCTGATCTTTTGAACTCGATTGTCATAATTTGGTCGAGTCCTGGTATAATGTCATTTCCTAGTAACTGGGTTCTCAGATTTGTGAAGGCTTGACAATGACAGAGGTAATGTTCCAACGTTTCGTCGTCCTCTCCGCATGTTCTGCATTCACTGTTTTCTGCACAACCTATTTTGTGCAGGTACGCTTTTAGGCCTAGGTGACCTGTAAGGATTCCTGTCAGTCTACTAATATCTTTTTTACTTAGTAAAAGTAATTCATTTGTTTTGCCCTCGTCTGGGTTTCCCCATAGGATTTTTGTGTTTTTCCCTTCTCTTCACTACTCCAGAGGTATATATGTGCATTTTTTGCCCATGTCTTTAGTTCTAGTCGCGTAGCTTTAAACGGCTTAGCGTTTTCTAGTCTTACCATGGGTTACTCCTTGGCTTGTTTTGTCATCAGGTACCTCCCCCACAAAGGTCAAAAATGTTCGGAAAATTTTTTCGTACGGTAACTCTTGATGGGAGTGGCCGAATTGGTCTATACCTTACATATCCTAATATATCTACTAGATATAGATCAGGTTCAAATATGGACTATATTTGTCCACTCCATCCGGCACCTCCCACACAAAATTTCGGATAAGTTCACTTTAAGACCTAATATCGAATCACTTTGATTTTTGTTGAAGCAACTTGCATTCGCTGCCTCAATTACGATGGTAAAAGTTTTTTTTAGGGGCAAGTCCATACCTCTTGAGCAAACAGCCCGAAGAGTGTAAAAACCCCCTATGGAACCATATGTTGTGGCTGGAGATCCACTTCCATAACGGTCAATGTCGATCCATTCCTTGTAATATGTCCTCCGCAAAACTTTTGATCTTTAATCCTAATCAACATTTTTGTCGGTTAAAACGCCCAAAATTTTTAAAACCCCCTAAATACATACGTATTTTGCGAAAAAAATTTTTCAATATACACAGGCTGAGGGTATATCTCTGTCGGCAAAGCTGACTGATACTTTTTTACTTGTTTTAAAAAAAATATGTAAGATTTTCATTTTATTTATTTTCCTATTTTTTCCCTACATTCCCATTATTTGCTCTCATATTTCCTCTTTTCTTTGGTAAATGCTCTCAACTTTGTTCGCTTTTTCTTTTGAATGGTCTCATCGTCTCACCATCACATTGACACTGTATCAGCAAACCACAATAACAATCCCCACCATCGTCTCACCATCACATTGAGACTATATCAACAACCCTGCGGGACTTTTCTCAACCGGTTGGAAAAATAGTTAGTTATAAATGAATTATTTTACGACTAAAATTAGTTAAAAAGTCATCTGTAGATCAACCGTATCAAAACTAAAAAAATGGACAACTGACTATCTCTGCATTACTTTTCAACTAGTTATCAACCAGATTAAAACTAGTCAGTTACAAAGCAATTATTCTACAACCAACTAAAGATATTGAGGCATCAACCTACAAAATATCGAACATTGCGTTGTACCGTTCTATAAGGGCATTATGAATGCGTGGATCTATAACTAAAAACTTGTACCCCCAAAGAAGACTTAATACCAAATTTCAGCCATTTCGGTAGAATATTGAGGCCTCAACCTTCAAAATATCGAAAATTGCGATGTACCGATCTATGGGGCTATATAAAGGCGTGGACCTATACCGACAAATTTAGAGGGGGAAATTGAATACCCCCCAACGAAGACTAAATACCAAACAGGGTGTCAAAAAACAGGTTTTTCCAAACAAAACGGTTTTCGGTTAACCGAAATTTTAAATTTTTTCAAAAACCGGTTTTCGGGTTTCAAAAAATTTCAAAACCGGTTTTGTAGAATAGGTACAAAATTGCTTATAATTGATAAATACTTGATTAAAAATGTGCGGCAAGGGGCCTTAAGGAGTTCGCGATATTGATTCATTCTTCTTAACCTCGTCATTTCTTATGCGATCTGTCCACGGTATTTTTAGTATTTTTCGGTATGTCCACATTTCAAATGATTCTAGTTTTCTTTCATCGATCGCCTTTACAGTCATGTTTCTGATGCATATAATGAAACAGACCAGTTGTAGCAGTTGATGAATCTGGTTTTAGTTTGTATGCCGATGTCATCACATGTTAGGATCTTGTTGTATTTGTAAAATGCATACCTTGCCATTTCTATACGACAAGTTATTTCTTTCGAAACATCCCATTGTTCATTTATGGTAACTCTTTATAGTTTTTTACTTTTTCTATAACCGTGTTTTGTATTTTCAACGTACTGTTTTAAACGTATTTTTTCGGCTGATGGGAATGGTCATGGTAATTTATTCTATTTTTCTATTAATTTTTAGTTAGTTTGACCCACTAAGCCAGCCAAAAAAAATACTGCACTAAACAAAAAGTTGTCTCATCTAAAAATGTGTTTATTTTTTTTTTTAATTAAAAATAATGTTGTTAACCTAAAATAATATTTCTACTTAAGAGTGATGGCCTCCAATCTCTTACGCGCCTCCTTATATGCCATCATAATATCGTCTAAAGTCATTCCGCTGGTACGGCTGGCACATGGATTCAATAATTCACAATTACGTTGTGTCAAAGATTGACATGTTAATTTCAATTGACCAGAATTGCGCATACGAACACCATAACGGCAATGAACTTTGCCGCCAATCTCTTCACCCTTGCGATCTTCTACAAAACGTTGATAATCAAATTTTCTACGACCTCCAATGAAGTAACAATTCAATGAATCTATTAAAGATTCTGTGGGTAGTAGACATTGTAGGTCAACATTGTGTTCAAATGGTTTCAGCAATCTTAGTGAATGGTGACAATAACCTTCGGTACGCTCTCGCAGCCATGAATCTATTGAAATTATTTCAAAATAAATTACCAAACATTCAGATGGATCAAAGTGTTCGTCACACAGGATGGTTATTTGCCACGTGTATCCAATATGTGTTCTTCCCTTATGATGTGATGCTGAATGTGTTGAAGCTTCTAGTAGGCCTTCCTCCAGTAGGGTATTTGTGGGAATTTTGATTAAATATCGAATGTGAATGTTATCATACTGAAAACCGATCACTTCTTGTATGGTAAATAAAATTGCACAACGTTGAGTTCTTTTTGGTGGCATTGAGAATTTCTTTGTCACTTCATCTTCATACAACCAATGTGTGGTCAATTCGGGCAGATATAGAAACTCTTCTGTTTCCTTTTTGATGGGTTTAGCCTTCGGAGAAATGTCTTCAATTCCATAGGCATAAAGATGACGATAGTCTGTATCCAATTCAATATAATATGGTTGTATTTGAAATTGATTGAAATCTGGGTAAATGTAGAATAGACCTCGCTTGCTAAACCATTTCATCACTACCAATTGTGTATCTGGTTTAAGGGCTGCATATATGTACATAACCTCACATGGCTCTATGGATTCTGTAGGTCTCTTCAATATGCCGTATTCTTCTTCTTCCTTTGGCTTGAAGTTATCTTCGTGTATATAAGTGAATATAATATTTTCTTTAGTTTCCATCTCTTCTGTGGTTTCCGTTTTTGTTGATTTCTTGTGACGTTTTTTACGAGACATTTTTTCCTTATCTTTGGCCACCCTCTCCTCTTCTTTTAATAACTGATGATATTTCTTATGATGTTGAAAAATGCAGTTCCTTTCATCTTTGTATAGTTCTCTCTCCACCTCGCTTAGAATCTTTTGCTGCCATTTCAATGTTATCGTTGTTGTCGCATTGTCATCATCCTCAGTAGCTTCGGTTAAATTTCCACTTTTGCATGAATCTACCACAGCTTGTTTGTTGTAAAATTCAAACTTTGGCAACTTAAGCAAACTTCCAATAATACGAAAATGTAATTTTATTTGCAGATTTTCAATGCCATCTTTAAGATAATAGGCTCCCGAATGTTTTGGCAAAGAATTGAACATTTTCAAGGAAAATGTTTCTTTTTTATTTGGAAAATATGTCAAATCGAATAAAAAACAAAATCAAATGTGTTGCCGTGGTAACGGAAATGTCAAGACGTTCACGACCTCTTGCGGATTTTAACAAGGTATATTTGTTACCATGTTGTTCAATAGATGTCGCATGGAAAGATACAACATTTTGAAAAATATGACCGTCCAAAAAGTAAATAAATACATATTTTCATATTCATGCATATTTTTTAAAATAGTAGTTTCTTGCCGGTTCTGGAACAGAGCACATAATTATCATAATTGATTTCAGGTGATAACCTTAAACATGACAATTTGATTTAATTACTGGAGAAGCAGGTCCAGAACAAATAATAGTAATCTTATTTATGTGTACCCGATTACGGATGTAATATAAATTTAAATCTTCTTAAATCTTCTAAAAACGGAAAAATAAGATTTCCCAAAAATACCAAATAACAATATCATGAGTGTTTCAGAAGAAAAGGCTGACAATGAAATTAGTTTTCAAAGACGCTCGACTATCCCAATTTGAGTTATCTTTACCATATTTCCCCTGTTTTAGACTTTTAAACCTAATAAATGTTACTTCTTTGTAATTTCGCTGAGGTGTTGAAAATATTGGACACAACTTTTTGGTAAAATTTTGACTTCCTACATTGTTTCTATCGATTTCTCCCAAGGAATATTTTTTGGAGCTGTAAGCTTAGATTTTCATCATATTCCAATACCTTAATGCACATTTTTATCTAATATTTGTTGTCAATGGATACTCCTAGGTCTTTATTTTTAATTATAGATCACTTTTTGTAAAAGTTTACCACATCTGACAAAAGATTTGTGTAAATTCTTAGGGTGATTCTATCCTGGCGAACCATTAAAACATGATATTTTCATATTTCTTCATAAGCGGGTAAATAGTACAGTTATAACATATGTGAAACATGTTAGGTATTGAAAATTTCGGCTACTATATACTCTACCGGTCTGTTCCAGTACTGAAAGAATCTACTACAAGATACCGAAAATCGGTAAGTACCGTTTTATCGGGGCTATATGGAGACGTGTACCTATACCGCCAAATTTCAGGTGGAAAGTTTTGTAAATCCAACGAACTCTAAATACTAAGTTTCAGCCATTTCGGTAGCTTCGGGAGGTACGGCGTTCTATGGGCACTATATCAAAACGTAAACCGATATAGCCCATTTGCAATACCAAACATCCTAGGAGTAATAGAAACTTCTATACCAAGTTATAAGGCTCTATCTTAAAAATTAAGAGCTGTATCTTGATTTCAACAGGCGGACGGACGGACGGGGTTATTTCCACTTATAACTTTGTGCTAATCTAGAATATATGAACTTTTCCTGGTCTCCAACGAATATTTCGATGTGTTAAAAACGGAATATTAAATTTAATTATGCCCTCCATATTATGGTGGAGGGTGTAAAAAGGTCAAACCCCACTAAATAAACTATAAATATATTAAAACAAGTAAGAACAGACTATAGTCGGACGGGGCCGACCATGTGATACCCTATACCACTATCCCTGTGCACTAGCTTTCCGGGCTAGCTGTTATAAGATGTGCATTAGAAATTTTACCAATTTTCACACAAAAGTTTTGATCAATTTAACCCGCTAAATATTATCCGATCATACCGTTGACTTGCACGCTACTTCTTCATCTCAAACCAAAACTACGTTTAAAATTTCGCGCCGATCGGACTATTATTGCGACCTACAGAGCGGCTACAAAATCGAGCAAAAATTTTGTTTTTGGTCCATTTCATCCCTTTAACATTTCACGATCATCGCCAAAAACTAATCAGTTCTATTCTGGTCCAAACCCGACCTCCATACTAAATTTCGTGACAATCGGTCCATAATTGCGGCCTCTAGCTTGATTACAATTTTTAATGGACGGACAGACGGACGGACGGACGGACGGACACACATCGCTAAATCGCTTTATCTCGTCGAGATATGAAGTTTGGTATACCACATGAGGGGTCTACGACGAATATTTCGCGGCGTTACATGAATTTTTGGGAAAACAAACTTATTATACCCTTTTCCACATTGTGGTATAGGGTATAAAAAAACAAGAAAAAATGTGTTATGCTTGGTTTACATTTACGAAATCCACTCGATTTCAACTGTCAAATCCATAGGTTAAACGTCAAATGAAATCCAATGGATTTCAGATGAGATTTCATTTGAAGTTTGAGTATGGAATTGACAGTTGAAATCGAGTGGATTTCGTAAATGTGAACATAGCATTAGTCGGATCGACAGATATATACCCTCAGCCAATGTGAAGTGATACTTTCTCCTACGGACAGATCGAATGTATTTAAGGTCTCTTCAGAATTTTGTGCGCCTTTTTGGACATTTGAACTTGCCGACAAAAATGTGGATTAGGAATTAACTGCACTAATGTTGAACTTTTGTGGGGGAGGTACCCTTAGGGAGGACCGATGTGGGCCATTTTAGAAGTTAAACTAAATTTAGACAAAATATTAGGAGATCCAAAGTTTGGACAAAATTGGTTACCCCATTCAGGTGATATCGTCCTAGCATTTTAGTGACATTTTTTAAACATTGGGGAGAAGTACCGGAAGTTGTGGACGGGTATTGCCCATGAAACTAAGTTTGGATATAATATGACGAAGACCAAATGTTGGACCAAATCGGTTGAGCAGTTCAAGAGTTATCGTGCTCTCCGACCGCCACATACGGTGACATAGTGGTATATTTGCCCCTGAAAAACTTTTACCGTCGTAATGAAGGTAGTGAATGCAAATCGCTTCAACAAAAATCAAAGTGATTCGAGAGCAGGTCTTAAAGTGAACTTATCCGAAATTTTGTGTGAGAGGTACCAGTAGGATTAGACAAATATAGTCCATATTCGCACCTGATCTATATCTGGTAGATATATTAGGATGTGCAAAGTATGGATTACATCGGTCACTCCCTTCAAGAGTTATCGTGGGCACAAATTTTCGGAACATTTTTGAAGTTTTGTGGGGGAGCTACCTGAAGGAGTGGACCGTCATAGGGGCTTTCTGAATCTTTCACAAGACTATTTTCTCAGGAAGTATGGACTTGCCCCAGATAAAACTTGTACCGTCGTATGGGGGTGGTCTTTACAATATGTTACAACAAAAACCGAAGCGATTCAAGAACTGGTCCTAAACTAAACTTTCCCGAAATTTTGTGTGGGAGGTACCCGAAGGAGTGGACCGATTGAGTCCTTATTTGAACCTCATCTAAGTCTGGTAGAAATTTCACGATTTGCAAAGTATGGACCACATCGGTTACTCCCTTCAAGAGTTAACGTGCGCACAAATTTCTGAACTTTTTCGAACATTTGTGGAGGAGGTACGGGAAGGAATGGACCGATATAACCCATCTTCGAACTTAAACTAAGTTTGGACAAAATATTACGAAAGCCAGATTTTGGACCTAATCGGCTCATCCGTTCGAGAGTTATCGTCATATCGTCCAAACATACTTGGGGTCTAAAACCATTATTTCGATGAGGCACATTTTGCCCGTATGAAACTGCATATACCCTCGTTAGCATAAATGCTGAGGGTATAATAATTATGTTCAATAATTTTAATTTTCCCAAGGTTGGGTGATATCCCGGAACTGTTCAACCTCTACCTCTCATGTATTCCATCCCCTCCGGACATCATTGATATTGTAGTGTATGCGGATGATTGTACGATCTTGGTGTCAGGTAACTTCCCTGATGTAATTTGTGAAAGCTGAACTTCTATTTGACTAATCTTAACACGAAGAATACGCAAATATCCGCCACTAAATCTACGGCCACTTTGTTCGTTCAGAACAGAGTTGAATGTCAGGTCCGACCACAAATTACTCCAACATTCTAGTTCTAGGGGTCACATTCGACTGTTCTTGTCCTCCGCGCATGCGACAAGCTGAGATGTAGGAACAAAATTCGACCCCCGCCCAGGCATGTCAGGAGAGAGAGGTCCAACGTTACTAGAGAGAACAACTAGATCAACTAGCCTACCAAGCAGGTTTAAATAGTATTCACAGAGATGCAGTGTCAGATACCATAAAGAACTATCATGTGAATGCGGTCCTCGCAGAACATCCCCTATCTATCGCAGCTGGGTGCGTCAGCTTCCACGACAAACGAGAGTAGTTTAGGCCAGACATGACCAAAAAGAGAACGGAGAAAATTCAAAATATTGGCAACTTATAACAGTGTGTTAGTAAGTTTGTATTCACGCAAGCTATAAAACAATAACAAATCAAAATATTTGTTCTCTTTTTGCATTCGGGTCGTGTGTGTGTAAATTACCGAAAATCATCGACACCGCCGTGCCAAAGAAGAACACATTTGGTTTAGGCTCAACTACACTCGGTATGGTGCAGCCTTGTTAATTCCTATAGGGCAAGGATCGATGACTCAACGACACAGGCCCGCACGCCACACTGCACGTTTTCAACTGGCCTGCAAACCTACCCAACTAACCACTAGATCTGTGATTACACCACATTCTTAGAACTGAAGATAGACCCAGAGCTAGATTAAGCAGAAAAGCGAACATACCACGTACATATCAGTTACTTTTACAACAACAGCAACGAATAAGGACAGCCGGCAGGAGAGATCATTGTGACATATTTTAAACATTATTTTATATGGCGTCCCTTATTTTCAGATTCATTAAAAAATACTACTTAAAAAAGCACCAAACTTACAAATCGTCTTAAAAAAATATTGTATTTACATGCACGCACATACATATATGGAGGATTAAATCTAAAAACGAAAAAGGAAATGCAACGTTGTTCATATTAACCAAAGCAGATTGGATAATTACAAAAGAAAAAACTCTCATAGCCTTAATAACTGTGGGTATAAGCAAGTCCATTGAGTAACAGTCACTGCAGCAAACATCCATCATGTCCAAAATAGTAACGATGCTGCCATTATAACACACGCCACAGCCACGTAAGGGGATTTTCGTTCACCTATCCGCGCCAGTTTCCAGAACACACCCAACAGCCTGTTTCAAAAAAGCAAGGAGAGACAATTAAATTTTGCAAAACTTAAAAATAAATTTACCCACCCGGTCTTGTTACGGTCAATGATACTGGGGAATAGTGAGCGAAGATAAGCACAGGTGCAAATCATCAATAGAATCACCGACAACAAACTTTGGAAATTAAATAATGCACTCTGAAAGGTATAGGTTCATTTGAATACTGAATTGCAGGGCAATGTTTAATAAATATTTACCATTTTTTATTGTTTTGTGTTTGAAACGAAATTAAAATGTATTTTCCTTCAAGATGACGTGCCCAAGATGTTGATGTTTTGTTGTGACTTGTCAGAAGTACTTGAAAAACAATCATTCACAATAGGCAATTGACAATGTGTAAAAAAAGGAGTTGCCACATACAATTTTTAAGGATGTACTAAAATGTTACTCCAAACCGAACAAAAGTCATGCGTAAACGCCCTCCCACAGTTTATACAGTTGGCCATTCAGAGTTCTGTTAACAACATTTGACAACAAACATAATAGTTTGTTCATTATTGTGATTTGATTTCCTTTGTATTTTATGTATTTGACAGCAAACTAAATAGTCAGGGCTAACTAGTTTGGGCAGTTGGCCATTCAGAGTTCTGTTAACAACATTTGACAACAAACATAATAGTTTGTTCATTATTGTGATTTGATTTCCTTTGTATTTTATGTATTTGACAGCAAACTAAATAGTCAGGGCTAACTAGTTTGGGCTGAATGGCCAACTGTATAAACTGTGCGCCCTCCTCTATAACATAATTAACGCATTTTTTTGGTTACCCACAAAAATCGGTAAAATTTAAAGAAAAATTATGAATGAAAAGTTCAAACAAAAGTTGACAACACTGTTGCTATCGTAGAACTTTGCGATTACTTTTATTGGTCGTTAACTTACCGAATAATATCGTTAATTACCGAAAGTATAAGGATTTTAATTTTACCGATTTTTGTCGGTAGCCAAAATTCAAGGATCTATTCAAGAATAATTCTATGTCAATTGGATCGGTAAATTCGGTTAAATACGTAAAAATGTATAAAAGAAAAAAATGTTATATCACCATATCGTAATATAATACTATGTTTACATTTACGAAATCCACTCGATTTCAACTGTCAATTCCTTTGCGTATACGTCAAATGAAAACTCATCTGAAATCGATTCGATTTCATTTGACGTTTGAGCAATGGAATTGACAGTTGAAATCGAGTGGATTTCGTAAATGTAAACATAGTATAACATTATGTTAAATTCAAAAGTCATTCACTGAAGAATGATAGCAAAAAATGTATTATCTTGTTGTATTTATGTCTTTGCGTAATACAAATACATACGATCCGTTGCGTGACGCGTTGCGCGTTGAAAACAACAACCACATGAAAAATGTATAAGTGATGCCAAGTTTGCTCTTGAAGTTTTCATGTGGTTGTTGTAACGCAACGCTCAACGCGCCGTATGTGCAGTGGCCTTTTGTGTTGGGCGTTGAGAAAAAAACAACAACAGGGCGACGCCGACACCAAAGTCCAGCGTTGATCTGTTTACCAGCATATATTTCAAATGAATTTGAATTTTTCGGCATCATGCCCAACAGCGTAGAGGCCGCGGCTCATACGGTCCTTTGAGCGTCGCGGTACAACAACCACATGAAAACTTCAAGAACAAACTTGGTATCACTTACTCATTTTCCATGTGGTTGTTGTTTTCAACGCGCAACGGCACAAGGGACCGTATGTATTTGGCTCTTTAACGGCCAAAACGACACAAAACTTTACTCAAACGTTGGATGTGTTTTCAGCTTTAATGGGCCAAATACATACGGTTCGTTGTGTGACGCGTTGCCGCTGAAAACAACAACCATATGAAAAATGTGTAAGTGATGCCAAGTTTGTTCTTGAAGTTTTCATGTGCTTGTTGTAACGCGACGCTAAACGTATGTGCAGAGGCCTTAAGCGTAGAAAGCGCCATTGACAACATTCAATGGTAAAATGAATAATATGCAACTCTGTCCATTGTTGACAGCACAGCACGTTGTAGTCGGTAAATGTCAAAACATTGGCAGCAAGCTGGTTGATTTTTTGAAGTCATTTTTTATTTAATTTAAATATTTTAGTTTTTATTAATAAAAACTGTAAAAATGACGAGTTTTAAACCATTAAATGTAAAAAAGTATCCCAAGACAGGACAAGTTGTTACACCGGACACAGAATACTGGAAAAGGTTGAGTGTAAGTTTCGATAACATTCGTCAGTGGTGGAAAGATTTTGTTATTTTACTCTTTTCAGGTTCCCACATTAGCCAAGGAGTTTGGAGCCATAGATTATATCGATTTCTCACCCATTGAACCACATTACTTTGCCGTAACCTGTTCGGTGAGAGTACAAATCTACAATCCCATAACTAAATTAGTTGTCAAGAATTTGTCACGTTTCCAAGAGACAGCTTATGGTGGAACTTTCCGTCAAGATGGACGTTTGTTGGTGGCGGGTGATGAACAAGGTTTGGTGAAATTGTTTGATACTTCAAGTAAAAATGTTCTGCGTCTTTTCAAGGGACATAAAGCTCCGGTGCATAGAGTCAACTTTACATCAGACCTGTTGCATATTGCCAGTTTTTCAGATGATAAGACCGTAAAATTATGGGATGTGGCCAGTGAAAAGGCTTTACACACCTTTGCTGCACATGATGACTATATAAGAGCGGGGACAGTGAATCCAGTATCGGCTGATGTTATTGTGTCTGGTGGTTATGATGGTAAAATAAATCTATACGATACTCGTACCAAAGAAGTGACAATGAGCGTGGACCATGGCAGTCCTGTGGAATCGTTGCTTTTCTTACCAACTGGCGGTATTTTCATAAGTGCTGGAGGCACCGAAGTACGTGTGTGGGATGCCTTTGCTGGTTGTCGTCTGTTGACAAAGCTATCGCAACATCATAAAACTGTTTCCTGTCTACGTTTGGGTTCGAATGGCAAGCGTATACTTTCTGGCGGTTTAGATCGTCATGTCAAGATTTACGATGTGTCCACTTACCAGACTGTGCACACATTAGATTTCCCCAATGCTGTACTGAGTTTAGGTGTTGCACCCAATGATCAAACAGTTGTAGCCGGTATGGTTGATGGTTTGGTTTCTATACAAAACATGGAAGCTCCTGCCCGACCCAAATCACAGGTGAAATCTCGTCGTAAATCCACTATCGTATCTACAAAATCCGACATTGCTGTTGACCATCAAATCACCGAGGAACAAAGACAACGTTTAGAGAAATACGATAAGCATTTAAAACGTTATGAATATAGTAAATGTTTGGACTCAGTTATGGGGCGTGGTTTATCGACAAAGTCTCCGGAAATAATTGTTAGTGTAATGCAAGAATTAATACATCGTAAAGGTTTAAATCGTGCTTTGGCTCCCCGTGATGACGCCTCCTTGTGTCAGATTATTGGTTTCGTATGCCGTTACATTAGTGAACATCGCTTTATGCGTGTCCTCATCGATGTGGCTACAACATTACTTGACGTTTACGAAGATAAATTACACACATTCACCGGTTCGGTGGGTAAAAAGTTCCTCGAATTATCGTATGTATTGGAACGTGAAGTGGCGCTTACTTATGATCTGCTGGAATTACAAGGCTCCTTGGAATTGCTAACAGCTGCCGCAGATGTTTCAAGCAATAAGGATGATGTTATACATTTTGTTCAAGACACTCACAGTACGTCCAATTTGAAACAATCTGTTATGGCTAAGGAATCGTCTATAGTTACAGTGTAAATAAATTTATAATAATAATAATGTAATTGCCTTTGTTTAACGTAATTCAATGCGCTATATGTATGTATTTAGATTTAAGTTTTGTTATAGAATAAAAAAGAATTTTTACACAAAAAATAAGTTTTTTAGAGGAGACTGTGGAAGTTGTCAATGTTAAGGACTGCCAACATTAGATTCGATGCTGCCAAACTCACTGTCTGTGCTTCCCCTGATGCAAATAAGGAAGAAGATATGGGTTTTGCAATCTTCGAATAACATGGGAAATTTTCTTGTTTGTTTCGTATATTTAGGGAAAAACAAAAGAAGGCCATATAAAGTTTTGGTTAAATAAGGATGAAATTAAGGTTATTCCGAATGAGTTGTGAAAGCTTACAGCGAGTTTTAATTCAGAATAATCCCGTCTTGTTTGTTTCGGATATTTAGGGAGAAACAAAAGAAGGCCATATAAAGTTTTGGTTAAATAAGGATGAAATTAAGGGTTATTCCGAATGAGTTGTGAAAGCATACGGGGAGTTTTAATTCAGAATAATCCCCCGGTATTTTTGGAGAAACCATTCATTTTTTTATTTAGATTTTTTTGGGAATGCCCACAAAGAAATTTCTAACATATCTCTTTATCCAATCCTCGGGTATGGGCTTAAGCTGTTATATCTCCTGCTGTCTTATTATTCTTCAGCCGGCTTGTGATCTACGTCATCACTAGTACAGGATACTGCTTGAAAAAGTGCTCATTCGATTTAAATTTTTTCTCTTCCATCCTGTATTTTTCCCGGAGTAAAGGAGATTCTCTTTATCTCATTTTATTCGTATGCTACTCTAATTCTCATCGGTAGCAACACAAGCATAGTGGTCCCATTATTTCCTAGGCGGAGACTTCTGGTAGGGTAGCACGGATGTGCTTTTATGACGAAATTGGCGGCTGCTAACTACCATGTTTTATGCTGTCGTCAAGTCCATTGGCCTCATGCCGCTGTCGGATGTTGGGTGAATAGATATGAACCTTTAAACGACAATCTCGGCCTTTTCTATTGTAAGTACATCTGCAGGGCTTGCGGGATCGTCAAAATTAGGATGGTTCAGTTCATTCGTCATTAGCGTCTTTTTATAGAAGTTTGTTTTAGTGAGGGTTCCTTGGAAGTTCAAGGAGCGCCAAAGTCTCGATAAGTGTGTTGTGTGTTCAGCGTCAATCCGGTATCGAAGAACCCGTCGTCGTGGGATTAACGCGTGTGGAGCCAGTGGTACGTGGAATTCAGGAACAAGATGCCCAAGCCCCGTATAGTGAAACAGAGAGTTCCCCAAGGTGGGGTGATATCTCCAGAAATGTTTAACCTCTGCCTCTCCTGTATTCCATCCTGACGGCATTGAGATCGTAACGTATGCGGATAATTGTACGATCTTGGCGTTAGGTACCTTTGCTGATGTCATTTGTGAATGGCCGAACTACAATTTGACTGATCTTACAACCTTTGTCCACGCGAGGAATATGCAAAAATTCGACACTAAATCTACGCCCATTTTGTTCACCACATGGACTGCAGAGCTGAGCGCTGAGTTGAATGTAATGGTCGATGGTAGCAGAACCCACTACCCCAAGATTCTATGGGTCACATACGAAAGCAAGTTCACGTCGTCGGCCATGCCACATCCAATTGCGATGAGCTGAGATGTAGGAAGAGATGAAGAAACCTTGTTGACCACATATAACGCTATAAGCCGGTATGTGGTAAGCTATGCGGCGCTGGTGGGGTCTGCCTCCCCATGTCTTCAGTCGTCCATCTACATGAGGAGACAAAGATTCTTACACTACAGCTTTGTTCCTTTATTTTTTTTATGGTAAAAGTGGTAAAAGAGAAAAGTGTTAAAATTTCTCAAAATTGCTCTCTCATGACGGATCGGAAAAATGGTAGATCTGGTAGCAATGTCAAAAAGAAACATAAAAAATCAATTTTCGTCTTTTATTTCACAGTTTTTAATTTAGTTTTGTCAGAATTCGACTTTTTCTTCTGTTCTTCGTCCGATTTTATCTTCATTGTGAAATAATCGTCAAACAAAAGTCGAAAAATCAGTTCTACCATTTTTTACCTGCAGAAATTTTGCTGGTAGCCTGTGGTAGAAGAGAAAGACATATGTGCTCGCTCTCCTCTCTCACTCTCTTAAAAATTGTTGCCAGTTTTACCACTTTTTGGGGTTAAGGAACGCTTTGCAGGTTAAAAATGGTAACAAATGGTAAAAATGGTAACCGCAGGTAAGTAAAGGAACACAGCTTACAACAACACAATTGCATGCTTTCGTTGACTGCTGTTCCAATGGCCGCGCATTTTAAAGCTAGCCTAATCAAACATGAATCACGTGCGTATTAATGGACCCAATCGGGTATGTTCTGAGGCACACTTCTCACTTCACGCCTCAAGCATTTTCTTCACCCCATTTACTCGTATTTTTGCGAATTTCTTGGGGCTAAGATTCAATAGGGTATTTAAAAAGAAGGGTACACTCTAATCCGTCCATATAATAATTGAAAAATAAGCGTAAAGGCTGTCAAAAAATTCCCCTCACTTTACACGAGACGTGAAGTAGAGTGGAGTGGATGCTTAAACCTTGCTGAACCGATCATGAAAATATCCTGCAGTAAAAAGAAATGATCGCCGTTTTTTTTTGTAATTTAAAATTATTTTATTTATTTACTGTAATGTTGTTGTTGCATATTTATAATATTAACTTAGTTTAATGTATTTTGTTGCAATTTACTTGTTTATTTATAAGTTTTTGTTGTTTTTGTTTTTTCTTCTGTATGTATGTGTAAAACTTAAAGGTTACAGATGTTGTTTTATTTTAATTCTGTTCCATATTGTTATTTTTTCAAATTCAATCCTTTTTCCTGGTTGAAAAACACAAATAAAAATATAAATATTTTTGTTGTTTTTTTTATGTACTTCAAGTGTTTTGTTTATATATCCATTAGTAGCTATAATTTAAGTAATTTTATTATTTAATATGTATATTTATATATTTTTCCATTTTTTGTTTAAAACCAAAAACGTAAAAAACATTGATGGAAAAAACACTACACAGTTATGTGATGGATGGAAGGAGGCGGTAGTGCAGGGAAGGAGGATAAGGAATATTGAAGTGATTGTTTTAAGAATGCAACTTCAGCAATAGTTTTGTTGGGGTGGAGGAGGGGAACAATATGATGGATGGATTAAACAAAATACAAAAAAAAACGTACAAATTAAAAATTAATTATAAAATTAAAAGAAAAAAAACTTATATAAGACGAATAATATTACACACTACAAACTAATTTTGCAATATAATAGAGAAAGGATAAGAGATACATAGTATGTTTCTTGTTGTTGTTATTTATATACGCATTTGTATAGCAAAGTCCAAAAGGGTAAATTGGAATATTCCTTTATGGTTCTGGGGCGCTTCACAGCTTTGCTTTGTAAATCCATATATAGGAAGCATATTCTTCTTGTTTACTTGTATATGACCAATTATAGCATATGGCTTGGCTGGATAGCGGGTTAAATTGATAGTGATGGTTGTTGTTGTTGAGTGAGATGTAACAAGATAACATCCATGACATATAAATATATAAGAGTAGTAGTAGTAGACTATTACAATGAAAATATTTATAATTACACATAAGAAGCGCGAATACACATCAGGAGACAATTTTAATTTTATAATCATTAAAATAATTGTAGTGGTGGTTATTCTGGTGTCTGTCTATTTGTTGGGCTTGGTCGGAGCCAATATACACAACATAAAGGAATAAAGACTATTTTTCAAGCAGCTTCAAGGAGGATAGTTATGAATGATCATAGTTATATTAGGGGAGTGTTGATGATGGTGGGGGTTCTATGGAAACGTAAATATGTTTGTCTGGGCTATACACCATAATTAAGTCTTAGCCATCCTCTTTGGGGGGTGTGAACCAACCTGTTAAAACACACACAAAATACAACAATTGGAAACTGTTTCAAGTGCAAATAAAACACATTTTAATCTCACCATTCTTCTCGTGTATTTGAACCAATGATTTGAAGCTCTGTTGCGCCCTCGCCAAACTGTATTGACCCTGCGATAAGGCCTGAGTAGGTAATTTAGTTATTCAAAAAGAAAAATGCGCATTGCAAAGTAAACCACACCACAAAAGCATTTTAAAAACCCAAAAGTTTACTAAATACTCGTATACTTACCTTGGTTGCTCCAAATTGAATTCTGGCCTTGCCCTTAACTAAAGTGGCAGCAATTTGCATTATAACTGCTTCCACTGTATAGGCCGAACTCCAGCCTTGTTTTGTTAGTAACTCCATGCAAATCGCACCACCCAATAAGACATAACCACCTGCGAAATGTTATGAACGGAATGGATAAGTTCTAAAGTGTTTTGTAATTTAAAAATTATAACCATACCTGATATAATGGGATGTACAACACGCACAAATGGCGGTTCAAATGGATACGTTTCTTTGAATATAATATTTAAAAGAATACTATCTTTGCCTTCTTTTTCTTTGAGCATTATCAAATCGTTGTGTAATGGACTGTCTGGATCAACGGATTTAAGGCGTATATTCCATTCGTATATGGAGTCATTTACTAATTCTATGGAGTACATATTGCTCTTAAACGAATCTGAACGATAGATATCACGTAATTCTTTCATTAAGCGATCTGTTGCTTGAACGGAACCGGAAACTGAACCCTGTAAATAAAGAGAAGAAAATATTGAATAATAATTGAAATCAGAGGAACGGATATTATTCTATTCAATAGGGTAAAATCAATAGACCTCCTTAATGAGAGTACAACAAGATGTTGTCGATGCAGTAACGCCTTGGGTGCTAACCATGAGCATACATGCCATGATGCAGTTGCGCAGGCAGTGAGGGCAAAGGTGCATACATCCCATCATCCATCTCTGCAGCTGGCGTTCTTCCAAAACAAATACGGATGGTTTTAGCCCAGCTAAGATCCGGATGTCGCAGCCGCCTTAATACATATTGGGCCTGAATTGATGGCACGATACCCAACGCATGGACCGCACGACACGCTGCATTTGTTTAACTGTCGAACTAACCCTACCGACAACTAGGAGGAATAAGGATTCCTTACGGATGCATCCAGTTCAGTTTGCAGAATTGTTAAACCAGATAATTGAATAAAATATACGAACATATGCATTTGCATTGCTACAAAAACAACCAGGTTAATGTACACTGATGTGAGAACTGCCCAACCCTTCTGATGTTCAGATAGAAGAAAGGATGTTCAGGAACACCATTACAGCTGCAGCCGCTCGCTATATACCTGATGATGAAATAACCTAGACCTAATTTTCCCCCATAGGCGGATGGATTAGCAAATGGGCGTGATAAGCTTCGTCGAGCCAATCCTAGTGACCCCAGAGTTAGGGAGCTGACACTGAAGATTAATAGGTTAGTCGGTACACACAAGCGAAACAAGTGTATAGATCATCTGAAGAGTTGCAATATTGGAGCCGGAATTAGTGAATTGTGGACAACGGTTAAGTTACTCTCTAAAGGTAGAATTAGTCATGACATAACCATAAGGCCCATGGCCTTGCATAAGGCCATATTAATCAGCTGATTGAACCAAACCTATGGAAATCAATGTATTCGATTAGTAGTGACATAACATAATGCCATAACCATAAGAACCAAATGGTTCACCACATTGACTGCGGGGATGAGCACAGAGTTTAATATTGGGGTCGATGGTAGCAGAATTTCGACCAAAAACTACTCCAAGATCGTAGGGGTTACATTCGACAGCATGTTCACATCGTCCGCGCATGCTACAGCTATCCGCGACAAGCTGAGGTGTTGTAACAATGTCGAGTCCCTAGCCGACAGCTCTTGGGTTGCAGACAAAGAAACCATGATGACCACATTTAATACAATAAGTCGGTCTGTGGTAAGGTATGCGGCGCCAGTTTGGTCCGCGAGTTTATGTGATACGCAATGCAATAATATTTAAATTTGTCAGAATGCCGCCCTGAGAACAGCAACAGGGTGCCTCCTAATGTCTTCAGTGGACCATCTCAGCTTTCGTTGCAGTACTTGCTTGGGTGTTACCGTGAGAACCATCCCAATCACCATCTGGTGGATAGGCCCGACACACGCAGACGCATCAAGAAGGATCTTCACGTTCTTGAGGGGGAGGTCCAACGATACAGGAAAGAACTCGTAGATCAACAAGCATATCAAGCAGGTTTGAACAGCATTCACACGGACGCAGTTGCTAAGGCCATCAGCAACTATAGTGTGAATAAAGTCCTCGGTGTACAACCCCCATCTATCGCAGCTGATGAGCGTCAGCTGCAGCGCCAAACCAGAGTAGTTTTGCTCAAATACACTCGGGATATTGCAGTCTCCTAAATTCTTATAGGGAAAGACCGCACCGTGCAAAACATTTGCCCAGCATGCGGCATGGGACCGCACAACATACAGCACCTTTTCAACTACCCTGCTAAACCTAGTGTATCATCTAACTCCAGTGTATCTGTGGTTACATCCCATCGAAGCAGCCACATTTCTGGAACTGGAGATAGACCCAGAGCCAGATTGAACGGAAGAACGAACATACAATAATAATCACTGTTACAACAACACCACCAACTAAAGTAGAAGCTATAATTTCCAAGGCGGAACCACCTAAATCTCCCCGACTAGCTAGTCATGCTGATGAACCTCGTCCCAGCAGTGATGCAATTTCTGGCCCAAATTCTATCTAAGTCGTCCAATTGATTGCAAGAGTCCTTCCACTTTCAAAACTTGAGAAACCTGCTAATTTAGGAGTTTTATCCTCCTATATCCTTACTGTCATATATAGGCAAGGTTTTGGAAGAGCTGCTGCTACCAACACTCGCCGAACATCTACTGTAAATAGACTATTGGGGTGGATTCTGGAAAACTCACAACACCATAACAGCATTAAACGAAATCACGACACAATGTCGCGAGTTCATATTAACTGTGGCCAAAAAGTTTTAGTCATAATGACCAACCGAAACATTCCAACTGAGAATTTTGGGTGTAGGTCCACGTTTTAATATAGCCCCCATAGAACGGTACCTCCCGATTATCAGTATTTTGAAGATGTTAGCCTCATTATTACACCGAATTTGCTGAAGTTTGGTATTTAGTCTTTGTTGGGGGCATTAAACTTTCACCTTGAAATTTGTCTGCATAGGTCCACGCCTTCATATAGCCCCCATAGGATTTTCAGTATTTTGGAAATCCTATTTTGGAGGTTATAGCCTGATTATCGCACCGAAATGGCTGAAAATTGCTGTTCAGTCTTCATATTTTTGTGAGCTTATTGAATACATCAAACTCTTGTCTTTATATATGAGAATTTTCCTTTAAAAACGTTTTTGACCGATTAATGGTCAAAGACGGTCGATTTTTTGTAAAAAAAATCGAATTTTGATTTTCGCTATTCACCATTTTTTAAAAAGATTGATATTTTTAAAAGTCTCTCGTTTTAAAGCAGGATTATTACGTACTTAATAAGCCCACAAAAATACGATGATCGGCTCATTCGTTCTAGCGCTATAACCAACACCTTAAAGCGCTTTGGTAAAATAGGGGATAACCCCTGAGTGAGGTGTTTCTTTTTTTTTTTTTTTTTTTTTAAATCGAACGTTCCCACGCCTCACTTTCCCACCCCTGCCGACCGAGGGGGCGTCCTCCCCTTTCGTGGGGATCGCGTACACACCATGATCCGCATCATGGTGGCGTATACGAAGGAAATTCGAAAACCAGCTACAGAATCTACTTCATCAGCTGAAAAAGAGAAATACCATGTTCGTCTACAAACCTCTGCGGCTGGAACCTTTATACGTTTGAAGAACTCACTTTTCACAACTCAAACAACTAATAATATCGATATACACTTTTATACAATTTTTCCCACTCCACTACTTTTAAAATTTGGATCACAAAATCGATATACTAAGTACCACAGACTGGGTACCTGTAAACACCATATGATCACTATTTACTTCCAAACAAAATTAAATCCATGCTTATTACATCCAAAGCAACTTTAAAAATTTATTTTAGAACGATACATTACTTTAAATATTAAAGCATAATAAAATTCGTTTGATAACACTGTGAAACATTTTCGAGGTAATTGTGTGCAAACAATTTCTAATGTGGATTTTATGAAAGTACAGACGCAGTCGACAAAAACCATATTTGGAGTTTGTGTTGTTAGATCGAGTTTAGATTTTATGGCCTCGTCTAAACATGGCTAAATATTAACTTTTTACAGCAAATCGAGGCAATATCTGTGGAACCAATTCGAATCTTGTTTAAACTTCTGAAGCAAACTTGTAGATAAGACCCTGGCAAAAACATTTAGAGATATAATCAACTCGGAAAACTGCATTTATTGCCTCAAAATGTTATCGCTGAAAACTCCATTATTTTGTACATTTCGCACCATATCTCCAAAACTGTTACATTATTCGTTAACTTTTCTTCGCAAAAATGATCCGCTGGTATGTTTTTCACAAGTCTTCAGAACATTCCATTCTTGTAAAATGCGTATATCAAGCTGTTTCTAGCATATTTTTCAAATACAATTTGACAAATATACCAACATTGCATTGAAATCCCAAATATGAAAATAAACAGGCAGTGTGAACATTGTTTGAAATACATGCGATGTTCCAGAACCTGCAAGAAGCTACTATTTTTTACTACGATAACATTATTTCCTTTATGTTATCGGAAAAAATAGTAAAAATTAGTAGATTCTTGCAGTACTGGAACAGACCAATATATTGTACAAGGTATTATATGAAATACCGACTAAACAACATGAAAGAAGTATTTTGGAGTTTTAGAATGTTCTGAAGAAATGCTGAGCACATTATTTGGAACATTTTTGCGAAAGGTTACTTGGTTCGACTCCCAATAGTTTAGCTGCTACTGACCAGAATTCCAGAAATAATGAAGACATTCATATATTTTATCGGTTTTCTCCCGCTAGATGCAGTTTTTCCTAGTTTATCTGTTTGACACTTAAGTTCTACTTCTTTATGGCTATAATATTGCTGAAGATCACAAAGCAAAGTTCTTTTTAGTTTATGAGATAAAGCCTCGAACAATGGAAGAAAGGGTCGTTTTAGCCCGGTTTAGAGGCTTTAAAATCCAAACCCGATCTAAAAATGCAAAACCCAACTAGGGTTTTTGTAGTCTTAATATGTACTTTCAGAAAATGCCCAATATAAGTTGTTTGCATTTTCAGTGTTGCACAGTGTAATAAAAGGAAGGCACATATGGAATTTCGAAGTCGAAATACCGCAAAATTAAATTGGGCGCCCAAGTCCCGCTAGGGGGAGCTTTGTCACCATTCACGCGTAAAAGTGGAATCCTATGAAGATAATTGCACCATTATGCCATCTGGAGTTAATGAAGTAAGTGCACTCATGGCCAGCTATGCAAAGAACGAAGACAATTCCCTTTAAGCTCTATCACAACATAAGGGGACCATGTATACAAGGCCATCATTCGCTCCATTTTGAGCTATGCCGTCCCAGTTTTGTCATCCAAGGCGTAATACCAACAGGTTGTCAATTGCATTAATGAGTACTCTCTGATTCTTATTAGTTCAATGACATAGGACCTATTTTATATAGTCCAGTCCGAATGGCGTTTCTTAAGACACCAATAGTAGAGAAGAATCGAACTACGGCATTTAGTGTTTAAGGAGGGGTCACAATCTGTGTAAATAACACAAATCTTGAAATTTGTTATTATATGACACGTGAGTTCTGTTGAAAAACTATCCACAATTTCTGTTCCAAATCCTTAGAAATTTGAATATGCATACAACTTACATTAAAATTATTAATATATGTATGTGGTCAGTTCCAGTACTGCAATAATCTACTAATTTTAACTATTTTTTCGATAACATAAAGGAAAAAATGTTATCGTAGTAAAAACTAGTAGCTTCTTGCAGGTTCTGGAACAGAGCAATGATAATACTTACTTTTAGATAGTCTTGTCGTTGACTTTGACGCAGTCTTTCTAATGTCGCTAAGTGTTCAACTTCCATTTCGTCCTTCTGTAAATTACAAATCAAATTATTTAAAATGTTAAGAAAAAACAAATTAAGTTTATCATTTAAAAATGCCAATTACTTTATTCGTACTGCGACCATCGTCCATTTCGAGGGGTAAATCTTCATCCGCCTCGCTTTCTTGTTCACTATCGCCAATAGGATCTTCGATATCATCTTGGTCTGATTCGATATCCTCAATTTGATTCTGAGCTGCAGGCTGTTGATTCAATGATGATGAACTGTTAGGTGGTGGCAATTGAAACGGTATTGTGAGGTTGTCTATATCGGGCGGCAGTGGAACATTGTGTAGGCGGCACAATTCTCGTAATAATATGCCAACCTACAAACAATGAAGAGGAAGATAGATAGCAAGAAGATAAAGTTAAATATATAAATTAGCACAGTGTCATCACAACAATTAGGTCATCGTCATAATAATAATAATAAAAACCCTAATAAAATGCTGTATCAATCAGATAAATAAACAGAGCAACAAAAATAAAACAACAACCACAAATAGAAGAGCACACACACACACCAAAAGAAAGGCCATTTCTGTTGCAAAGTTAGCACAGCAAACTGACCTGGTTTATAACATGGTTATCACGTCCATTTGTATTGCTTAGTATTTGAACAGCATTTGTTACGCTTGTCTCCTCACTTTCGGCAAACCAAACTGGGGGTGATGATGGATAAGTTTCCTGAAAGAAAACAAAAAAACCACACAAAAGGAAGTTTAGTTAATATATTTGTATCAAAATAATTATAGGTTTATAAAATGGTAAAATCTAATCAGTTAATTATTGAGCCTAAATTGATTTATTTCAAAGCATATAACAAAGCATTTTTTTAATTTGTATTGTGTGTTTTATAAAAATACCTTGCATGACACGTTGAACTTTCCCGTATTATAAATGAAAGGTTCATTAAACTGTCATTAAGTTAATGATAATACGAAACAAATCAATTGTGTTTGCACAAGAGGTCTGTATGTTGGAAGTGAATATTTGTGTTTACAAAAATCGACACATGTTGCTTAATATTGGAATTGTTTACTCAGATGAGAAATTTCATTAAATATTTTCCAAATAGAACATTTTTGGGATATAATATTTTATCAATGTTCTTGAACCCCTAGTATTTTTTTTTAAAGTCCATATTTATATTAGGCAATTTTCCTTGCGGCAATTGTCAGTTTGAAGGAGAGAGAGGTGAGGCATATGGTAACCCTTTGCCTCTCAACACCCTCTCTCACCTACAAACTGACAATTGCCGCAAGGAAAATTGCCTAATGTAAATATGGACAAACTTCATATCACTTAATGCAAAATATAAACCCAATAAGTTGGCTGTGCAACAAAGTTATGGTCTTTTGTTTCATCAACTTTAAGCGTTTTTGTTGTAAATTTTTGTGGCTAATTTAACACTGAACAAAAGAAAAGCGTCATATGGGATTTATCCCTTTTTTTCATAACTTTGCCTTGAAATATAAGACATGTTTGTCCGTAGAGCAAACATAAAGTGAGTGACGCCGCTGCCTGTAATGTTCCCATTTATAAGATATGAATCACTGCGAAGGGGTTAATGTATTGACGTTTTTCATCATCTCAACAAAAGAGTGAGAGAAAAGAGCAAGGAGAAAAGGGTTTGCAGCGTAGGAGCAAAGTTTTAAATTTCAATGAAGCAAAAAAAAAAAAAACTTGTATTGCCCCACATTGAAGACCACATTTCATCCGAAGGGTTAACATGATCAAAAACAAAAAAAGTAAAAACTTTAGTTTAACTGTGACCCCCCCCCCCCCCCCCAAAAAAAAAAAAAAAAAAACAAAACCAAATACGCGAAGGGTAATGACTGTTGCTGTGGAGCTATACAGGAACAAATTCACAAGACATATAGGGAGGGTAACCAAATGTTGAGGAATGAAGAAAGCAACAGCAAACAAATGTCCGGGCAATGGTTATGGTGACACAACACAGCGCCGCTAGGCAATCAAGTGAAATTTTAATTTAACCTTTAATTAGAGCATTGAACCATCAGTCGCAGCAGCAGCGAAACAATGCACACTCATATGTACATTAATATACATCATATAACGTATTATATACTTATTACTCCATTTTTTATTGTGTGCATCAAGTACATCTACCCTTCCTGTGAAGCATGTAAAACCAAAAACCCTTTCATCAACTGGCGGCAAATTTCGTAAATTGCATTTACTCGTTTTTGCTTTGCATTGTGCTACCTACTTCTAAACGTATTCGAAAAACCACAATGAATAAATAAATCATACATGGGAAATATTCAAATTCATTAGAATACGGAAGTAAACACTCAGTAAAGCGTCAATTGGAACAAAATACAACTTAAGCAAATGTAATGATGGAAATTCCAGTAAAGATGTTGCCAGTTGCGAGCCACAATTGTATTTCCAAAACCTTAGGGGCCGTAATGGGCTGGTTTTCCACATAAAATAAACTGTTAAGGGTAATGGGATAAGTTGTAGGGCAAGTACAAGTCATAACCAATGTTGCGATCTCAGCATTCTATTACAAACAGCAGACTTTGTGATAGGTTATCTTTGACAATAAGGTCAAGAAAGAAGAAACACGACTGAATAATAAATAGTTTCCTACCAGTCGTATTGTTTAAGACAGGAGGGTAGGCTACATCATTTAAAAAAACACATAACCGATGATTGGACCCAAAGATTGGTTAATTGGGCGTACTGTAATAAGGTTTATGGTCAATGAAAAAATGTTGAATAAGTCCCTAGAAAATAAATTCTATTCCTACCAGATTTTATCGCTACGCCTGGGGCTACTATTCCCACAGAGACCTTCGAAACAAACGAGATTGGAGGCAAGAATACAGTATCGTGTGATATCTTCAAAATCCTGCTAAGTTGAAAAATGGCACAGTTAACACAAAACTTCATATATTAATAGCTGATGACATCGGAATAATATTTAAAATTCCGAAAGGAAACTGTTAAAATGGGTCTGGACTGTATCTACAAAAAGTAGGTATTAATGGTGCCAACCAATGAAAGTTGGAAAAATGAATGAAGGTACTCCAGCCTAAAAGGCGGTTTTTGCAGAGGTTCTACTTTAAATTGAAGCGGGTGTAGAGATGGATAGTTGGTAAATACCCGGTAAATTGGGTAAATACCGGGTAAATACCCATTTGTGGGTATTAATTTGGGTATTTACTATATTGAATCGCCAATACAACATCTTACACCCTATTTCTGGGTTTAGGTTGTGAAATCGTTCAAAAAGAGATAGTGGGTAAATACTTGGGTAAATACCCGAGTATTTACCCAAATGTTGGGTAAAAACTATTTAACTGCCGACCCACTTGACGTAGGCTGACGAAATTTGGCTCAAATTACTTATATCACGAGAATATCTGGTATTGAAAATGGGGTCTCTGGGTCCATGTTTTGATATAGCCCCCATATAACCGTACCTCCCAATTTAAGGTATTTTTACCTATTAGCCACATTTTACAATCATGTTGGCTGTAATTTGGCACAGTGAGTTCTCAATGTGTCTAAAATATCCTTGTAAAAATTGTTCAACACAGGTACACGTTTGGGGGTAGTCCCCATATAAACGTACTTCCAATTTTAAGTGTTTGGCTTAAGTCTCATTTTGGACCTATGACCCAAAGACCCCATTTTCAATACCAGAAATTCTGTTGATATAAAAAATATTCGAGCCAAATTTTGCAGGCTACCGAAATTGGTTATGCAGTTAAATAGTTTTAACCCAACATTTGGGTAAATACTCGAAATCAGGGGTTGAGTGGGGGCTACCTCCAAACGTGGAAGTTATGTTGATACATTTTTGCAAGGATATTTTAGACACGCTATAAACTCCCTGTGCCAAATTACAGCCGACATGATTGTAAAATGTGGCTAATAGGTAAAAATGCCTTAAATCGTGAGGTACGGTTATATGGGGGCTATATCAAAACATGGTCGCATTTTCAATACTAGATATTCTCTTGATTTGAGTCAAATTTCGTCAGCCTACGTCAAGTGGTTCGGCAGTTAAAGAGTTTTTACCCAACATTTGGGTTGTAAATACTCGGGTATTTACCCAAGTATTTACCCACTTGTTTAAAGTATTGTAAAACTGTCCATTTTGAAACGATTTCACAACCTAAACCCAGAAATAGGGTGTAAGATGTTGTATTGGCGATTCAATATAGTAAATACCCTAATAAATAACCACAAATGGGTATTTACACACCGTGTGGTTATTTACCGGGTAAATACCCGGTAAATACCATCTCTAAGCGGGAGAGAGGCAAAGTTTACATTCAGAATAAGGCTGTATATGTTTGGCTCTCAGTTGTTTCTTCAAGGACATTTGAGCGGACCTCTATATCGTATGCAGAAATGTATAAATCCCACCAATAAAGTTTAAATCCCACCGATTAATAGCTGTACTCCCGATTATAGGCCTAACATTAGTCCGCTTTTGGAAGGTCATAACCGACTTAGGGGACATTAATGTTCATCATGAGTGGTGACATTCGGTCCTAGGTAATGACCTGGGCAGATTGATAGCTCTATGTTTTGTACGGTCAATGAGGACGTCTCTACCAAAATTTGCGGAGAGTGACACAGTTCGCCAGACATAACCATCGTGTCACCTGGTCTGACAAATGACGTCACCTGACAACCCGTGAGAGGGATCAGACCATCCCCAAATAATTGTGTCTGCAGCTCAAAAATAACTAGAGAAATATCGAATCTC
This sequence comes from Musca autumnalis, assembly GCF_047663935.1. Taxonomy (NCBI): domain Eukaryota; kingdom Metazoa; phylum Arthropoda; class Insecta; order Diptera; family Muscidae; genus Musca; species Musca autumnalis. The sequence continues at coordinate 155,736,514 of NW_027411866.1, read as the reverse complement.
TGAATGCCGCACTTTCATAAATCATGAGAAAGCTAATTGGTCTAGTTTCAGAGACTTCACTACTCACAGCTTCAGAGATATGTTTGATTAACAGAAAGGACGTTCCCAGACATCATCACTGCTGCAGCCGCTTGCCATATACCTACTGGTCGAGTAACCGAAGTGAGACCAAACTTTCCAGCAGTGGCGACGGGAATAGCAAATGAGAGTCATGAGCTTCGTCGTACCAAACCCAGTGACCCCAGAGTCAGGGAGCTGACACTGGAAACTAACAGGCTGGTCGGTGTGCATATATGGAACAAGTGGTAAAATCATCTGAAGAGTTGCAACATTGGAGCCGGAGTAAGTGAATTGTGGGCAACGGTTAAGTCTCTCACGAACCCTGAAGAGTGAAGGAAGATAGGCGATGTTGCGTTGAGTTATTTCAATCGCCAGTTGTCGAGCACACCGGAGTGATAGGGCGAAGAGAAGAGTAATACGTCGCATTAGATCTCTTCCTTCCGAGGGCGAACCACCACAATTTACAATGAATGATGTTGCGAATGTCCTCAGGAACACTAAATCATCCAAATCGTTGGGCCTTGAGGGAATCTCCATGGTAAGGCTTTAACAGCTGGATGTGCCGCGAGTCGAGTATCTCACTAAAGTTCTCAACCTGTCGCTAGCCTATCCACATCGTTCCCAAAGTCTGAGAAAGTTGTGGTCCAGGAAGCCAGGCAAGGATGCCATCAAAGGCGAATTGTTCAGACCTATTTCGCTTTTGTCTCTCGTGGTAAAGACCCGTGAGCCTTTAGTCCTCCCCAGCGTTAGAAATAGCTATCCAGTAGCCCATCATCAGTATGGGTTCCGTAAACAGCACACCACCACAACAGCGTTGCACGCCATCTCCACACATAGGCTTCCGCATCGTCAGTTGCTTTGTGTTTTTTAAACTTCGTCAAAATATTTCAGTTGCACACTCATATGTGCCGTTTCCACGGTACGTCGTTCGTTCTCTATTCGTTGTTCGACCCATAACTACGAATAAATTACTTATTTCCCCACACAAAATTCTATGAACGAACGACGATTTTTCTACGTTGTTCGAGTGGAAATACTCTCTGAACGACGAATAAAAAAGTCCCATCCCTAACAAATGAGAGAATTTATCGAAAAAATTAATTATGACATGTCAATATTCAAAATTGAAAAATTTGTTGAAAACACAAAATTTTTTAGAAAAAAGATGAATGAAAATTAATGAATTAAACATTTTATATATTAACGGAAGGAAGAAGGATGTGTTTCCTTCTTAATTCCACACACATTTCTTGTCCATTAGTTCAAAATCGCGTAAAAAATCAGAAACAAAAAGGAAACAAATAACTGAAAGTCTGTATACACAAACATTGTTTTGACATGTTTCTCTCTCTTTAATTTTGAAAATAGAAACATATATAAATAAATTGAAAATACAAAATTATTCAGAATTTATGGGAAAAATTAATGAAAAGTGTGTAGTTAAATATAGAATATACATTTAAAGGAAAGACTATTCCCAGTTGTTCAAGAAATAGCAATTGTCTACTTTGACATAGTTATGTAACTAGTTACTTATTGATCCTAGTTACTTTACACCCAAAAATGGCACCCAAAATAGCCTATAGCCTGCTTTTGTCACTGGAAATGGGATTCCCTGCCTATCATGTAAATTCATTAGGTACTGGTAATGCGGAGTGTAATATATTGACTATTTTATAGACTACCGATGGATAGTGTAATCAACAATGTTTTTCTCTTGTAATCTCTTTTCAAAATTATTATGTATTTCTCTTTTTGAAAATAAAATAGAAAAAATGTCAATTTGATTTTATTTTTTTTCTGAATTTATAAAAGACGTATTTTGATGCGTTGATGTGCAAAAATTTGTTGTTAAATGAAGATACAACAAACGTGAAGAACAGAAGAATATTTGGTAAGTATCGATATTTTTGGGACAATAGATTTTTTATTATCTCATTACATTTTGTACTTTTTATTTCAGGTACTTCTGAATTATCTGAAGGACACTTGGGATGAACATTCCCAGGACTAAATATACAGTTCTAGTTCATGGATTCATACACAAGTTTCAATAACAAGAATCAAAAGATTAACATTAAATTGTCCTTTGTGATATATGTACGTATATACACGTCATGTAATTAAATAAAGCGCGTTTAGCGCATATACAGATTAACTGTTATAATTATATTTTTAATCTGATATAATATCCGTTACACGTTAAGCATTTACCCATTTAGCTGATCAAAACATACTGTGATTTTGGCTATCATTTCTAACTATCGATTTAACTGGTTACTGGTAATGCAATGAAGGGACAATTGAGTTTCCCAAGACTATCCAATTACCTGGTTACTGGTAATGCAGTGAGGGGGCAATAGACCCCTTCCTATGACATCCCCATGTTAAATTCACCAGTCTATAACATTGCGAGTAGATTGGGCGGTAACTAGCGGTGTTTACCAGTAGCCAGCAAAATAGCTAGTTATTCCCTAGTTACCCGAACAACTGGGTTGCTTTTCCTGTTAATTTAATGTATATTTTATGTGTGTTTCGGTTCAAATTTACGTGAAAACAAGGAAACAAAAATGAAAGAAATTTTGTGTATGTTTCTGTTAATTACGAATGGTGTCGTGGAAACGGGTTAATTCGTGTACGTCGTTCGACAGGCGAACAACGTAATTGAAACGCTCGTGTGAACATGACAATACATTGTTCGTCGAAAATGTAACAGAAATAAAAAAAATACATGTTTGCTTTTTACCTGCGTTACAAATTCTTATTTTGGACGTTTTGTATCACGTTGCTTTGCAATTTGAAATTTTTCCATTTGAAATCCCAAATGAAAAAATTCGATTTACAAATAGAAAAATTCAAATTACAAATGGGAACATTCGAATTTCAAATGAAATAATTCGAATTACAAATGAAAAATTTAAATAACAAATGAAATAATTCGAATTTAAAACGGACTTCTCAAATTACAAATTAAATAATTCGAAATTCAATTTGAATTCTCCAATTACAAGTGAAATGTTTTGCATTTCAAATGAAATAATCAAATTACAACTGAAATTCTTCGAATTACATGTGAAAATTGTGTAGACCTTAAGGTCTGGGTACATAAGCCCCCTCGCCTGGTTGCCTTGCTTTCCTGCTTCATTCCTGACATAACATACATAAAATAAACGAATAAAGAAGCCCGAGCCAGTTTCGAACTAGATTGCCCTTTTCTTATTTATTCTTTTATTTTTGTTATGCCAAAAATGAAGCATGAAATCAAAGCAACCAGGCGAGGCAGTTTATGTACCCAGGCCTTTACATCTTGACTTATCGCAGGTGACATTTCGTAGCATATTATTATCGTTTTTGCCCAAAATAGTCAATTTCATGAAAATTTTCATATATAATTCCATAAAACATATAAACATAGTGTAAAAAAGTAACAGGCATGTACGTCTGTTGACGGTCGTAGTCTTTCACAGCAATATTTTGTTACATTAAATACAAATATACACAACAATTTGTGTCATTGTCTAAATGATATCAACACGGTTGTATCAGCAACAAGAAGATATAATAATATCGCATCATAATTTTACACTCTTTATGGCGGAAAAATAGAACAATGTTAATATTTATACTTCACTTGAGTTCTTTTTACTCTTCATTTCTTTTATGTGTAATCGTAACGTTTACCTCCACCCTCCTCCTGCTTTGCCGCCAGCACATCATCATCATTGACAAGTTTTGTAAAATAAATGTATCTGCAGTAATAAATAGGCTGCTGTGTTCGTCGTTCGGTTTATGCCTTTGAAAGCGACAATATGGTAGAAAAAAGGAACAAAACAAAAATGGAAGAAAGAAAGTCGACATTGTGCTTGCTAGGTAGTAGGTAGGCGGATAAAATATTTGTAATGGCAATGTCAAGTTTGTTGTACACCAGTTGTAGAACAGCAGTAGTACACGGATGGAAGGAAGAGTAGGGTGATGTGAATATACATGTAACTACTTAGAGACGCATTTTTATACGTGTTCAAGTGATAATGATGCAGTTTAGGATTATCAATATAAGAAGTTCTTGGTAAATACTTATGCATGCGTAAATGGAGGGTACTTGGAAAAAGTTTATGTATGTGAACGATATAATAAAGTAAAATAATAAACAATTTTATAACAAAGTTTTTTTTCTCATATAAAAGTTTATTTCGCAAATTTGACTTGCTTTAAGGAAAGTATTTTTAAGTCCCAATTTACAAGGCGAGTTTACTTGCGGCAATTGTCAGTTTGTAGGTGAGAGAGGGTGCTGAGAGGCAAAGGGTTACCATATGCCTCACCTCTCTCTCCCACAAAATGACAATTGCCGCAAGTAAACTCGCCCAATGTAAATTGGGACTTACTTTGATAAATATGTAATGGGTAGTCCTAAATGTTTCATTAACCCCCATCCGGATGCAGTTCAGCGGAGTCGTGAAAAAGGCACTCCAATTCCTCACAATTTAACAGCATCCGGATGCAGTCCAAACGATGTCGTGATAAAGGCACTCCGTTCGCTACATTTTATTAGCAGTTGTTAGAGATCCCTACATGTACATAAATCTGTTTGTACATCTCTACAGGCAGCGGTATACATTTTCCAAAAAGAGATAAACGTGTTAACATTTCCAAACATTTGTTAATACTAACTACTATTAAATTTATACTTAATAAAATTTAAATACTTATCTAAATTTAAATTTAATTTTATTTAATTTGTGAACATTTTTGCGGTAACTCACGAGAAGAAAATTTCCCAATGGAGTGCTGTTGGAGTACATGTCGAAATCTTAACTGGTGATGGGAAGACAATATCAAACCCATTTAGCAGATGAAGCAAAAACAGTTCAGCTTGGATTAAATGAAGAGCGGAGGAAACACGAATGTTTACGATTGAATTCAATGGAGATTTTTCATAATTAGTGTTAATGTAATAAAGTTCTTAATATTTTTGTTTTACACAAATAATAAATGAATTTTATTTGTTCTGGATTATTTTGTAATGGCTTGTACACATTCCGCAGAATGCCTGTATCTAAATACGTGCTTTGGTCTGCCTCCTATTCTACCCCAAAGGGTTAGTTAAAATGCAATGCCAAAGGGTCAGTTAAAATGCAGTGCCAGATGGTCAGTTAAAATGCAGTGCCAAGGGTCAGTTAAAATGCAGTGCAAACGGTCAGTTAAAATGCAGTAAAATGGAGTGCCTCTTTCAGTAGTCACGCTCTTGTAAAAATCATGAGTGAAAATGTATAATTTGTTGCACTTCCAGATCACTTGTACATATCATTTAACTGCCTCTTTGGAGGCAAACTTTTTGCTGGGTAACTATATTATTTCTACTGAATCTTACATTCAAAAAAGGCAACAAAATACAATTTAGAAAGTTTTTGTCGGTTCTGGCGTTTTTTTTTTCTTCGCGCGAGTAAATTTTGGAAAGAACTCTTCCCCGTGAGAAAATCTTTAAGCTTTCAAAATATGTGAAAAAAATTGTAAGCAATTCATGAAAAAGTTTTAAAATGGATGTAAGCCAACATTTTTGAATGCTTAGAGAGCCTTAAAAAGCCATTTTTCACGAATTTTATCCAAGAAAACTTCGAAACTTGTTTTTAGATTTTCTACAACAACAAATAACATAACAAAATCGGCTTTCTGAATTTTAATTTAAAAATACCACGAAGTTTTGTGGCAAATGGCCGTGTTATACGAAAACACTCTTTTAATAAAAGCGTTCTGCGGTGCCAGTTCGAAAACTAAACCGATTGCCAAATTTTTTTGTAGCTTATCAAGAACATCAAAATCTAGTGCTTCATCGATACATTTTTAAAAAGTATTAGATTTTTAAGAAATGGTGGACAGAAAATTCAAAAATCGATCGATGAGTTTCTAGATGCTGATGTCCTTTCTAGATTTTTGTAGAATCATTTAATAATAAGATTTGATCTAATTTTATCTAAAAGCTCTTCAAAATAGACGTTTGTGAGAATACCATTAGGTCTTCTGGCAGAAGACTTGTATAACTTGTACAGATGACGTTAAATGTCCAATTATAATTCGAATATCATATAACTTTACTTTTGCTTGCAAAAAATTAAAATGTTTGTGAAGATAAATTGGATTTCAAAATTGGAAAATTTAATTTTAGTAAAAACATGAACCAACAACAGCGTACTGTACAGAGCACTTCTAGGACTAAATTTGAATTTAATGACAAAATTTAAGTTAAGAATGAAACTATTAATATATTTATAATATTTGAGCAATATTTAACTGAATTAAAGGAAACTGTAAATATTTATTTAGCATACAATTTTCTTATATTAATGAGGTTTGTTTAAACGTTTAAATAATTATATACGTGTCAATTTCTAACACAAGTACCAACGACCAAAACTGCTAAAGGGTAATTACTTTGCGGCCCCCCATCAAACAATGGGGTGGGGTTCGTCCACGTAATATCAAGTCCATGTCTTACAAAAATTTCAGTACGCTGTTGCTGGTTCCAATTTTTGCTAAAATTAAATTTTTCAATTTAAAATCCAATTTATCTTCACACACATAAAATTAAAGCATAAATTGGACCATAAAATATTCTGAACATTCATTTTGAAATCAAAATAGAGATGAAAAGATTTGACTTCAAATGCTGTGAATCACTCTCTAACTTAGTATAATATACCGTTTGCTTAAGGGGTGACCCCCACTTGTAAATTTCAGAAAATCGAAAAAATCAGGCCTATTTTAAAGTACATATAAGTATCATAGAATATGTGGAAAAATTTTCAAGTCGATCGGAAAAAAATTGACTGAGATATGAGTGTTGGAAGGGAAACCATCATTGTAATTTGTATGTAACATGGAAACTAAAAACGTGTTTTTCTCAAAATGACATTTTGAAAACGGTGCCAACTCTATCTCAAAAACTAATAAATCGACTGTCATATAATTTTGTGGTCTTATGAAGGACATCAAAAACTACACCATTTTCACATGTAATTCGAAGAATTTCAGTTGTAATTTGATTATTTCATTTGAAATTCGAAGCATTTCACTTGTAATTTGAGAATTCCAATTGAATTTCGAATTATTTCATTTGTAATTTGAGAATTCCAATTGAAATTCGAATTATTTCATTTGTAATTTGAGAATTCCAATTGAAATTCGAATTATTTCATTTGTAATTTGAGAATTCCAATTGAAATTCGAATTATTTCATTTGTAATTCGAATTTTTCCATTTGTAATTCGAATTATTCCATTTGTAATTTGAATTTTTTCATTTGAAATTCGTATTATTACATTTGAAATTCGAATTATTACATTTGTAATTTTTCCATTTGAAATTCGAATTATTACATTTGAAAATCGAATTATTTTATTTGTAATAAAAACAAAAATACTCTCATTTCTTCTTTATACTAAGGTGATCATCTTAACTTAAAATTTTTTATGAAAATTATATTTTTGAGACTTTTTAAGCATTTTGTAATAATTAACTTTTTTCTCTAAAACGTTTTCCTGCAATCGGGTCTTCTTTTAAAAGTTCCAAAAATTTTGGAGGGTAATATAGGTGTATCATTACATGCCAATCCCTTGGTTTTTGATTGGGAAAATAACAAATCCCTGACTTTATATGATTCTAACATTTTTGATTAAATTTTTATCGCATATTTAAATTATTATTATTTATAATACTTTTCCACATCATTGTGTCGACGTTTTAAGTGTACGCTTCCAACACCCTCTCAACCATCTGGGTTGATCCACAACCTTAAAAAAAACTTAAAAATGGATCATCGTTGCCACCACCTTAATTTAAAAATATTTCAGATGCTTTGATTTTCAAATGTAATAATTCGAATTTCAAATGTAATAATTCGAATTACAAATGGAAAATTTCGAATTACAAATGAAATAATTCGAATTTCAAATGAAAAAATTCGAATTACAAATGAAATAATTCGAATTTCAATTGGAATTCTCAAATTACAAATGAAATAATTCGAATTTCAATTGGAATTCTCAAATTACAAATGAAATAATTCGAAATTCAATTGGAATTCTCAAATTACAAGTGAAATGTTTCGAATTTCAAATGAAATAATCAAATTACAACTGAAATTCTTCGAATTACAATTGAAATTATTCGAATTACATGTGAAAATGGTGTAGTCCTTTACCGATCGATTTTATTAAAAAAAAAAATTTTTCCCGTTTTTTGACCAGTAAACGCCAGTTTTTAAGCAAAAAATTGAAATTTTGACCTTTTGGTTCCACCATTTCCCTAAAACCTAATATTTAAAAAAAAAAAACAATCGATGAAGTACTAGACCTTTGTTCTTAATAAGCATACAAAAATATATGACAATCGATTTCTTAGTTTTCGAGCTAGATTTGGCACCGCAAAACGCTTCAATAGAAACATGATTTGGTAAATGGTCAATTGCCACAAAACTACGTAATATTTTTCAACAAGAAAAATTTAGAAAATGTATTAAGATGTGCTCTTTCAGATGAAAAAAAAAACATCTATTAAAAATTTTTAATATTTTTCTTGGAAAAACAATCGTGAAAAATGGCTTTAATTGGTCCTTAATAGTTTTCTTAAATTTTTCTTTTAAAATAAATAATGATTTTTTTAAAAAAAATTTGGTGTTCCGAATTTAATGTTATATTTCTATAATGTAGAAAAATTTGTCCGGAGTGGGAGTAGAGTTTTTTTTTTTTTTTTTTTTGACTCACACTCCGACTCCAGCAAAATTGCTCGACTCCGACTCCGAAACCCTGATGCGAATATTTTTATCTCTCAAACCATTCCAATGAAAATTACAGCAGTACTTTTCCACTTTTTGTGCTAATTTACATACAAATGGAAATTCCAATTAATTTAACACGATATCCATATGGATAACACAAAATAAAAACGGTGTAGTTAAATGATTTACAGCAAACCATAGAAAAAAAAGCAATTAGAATCAACAAATTTCGTTCATTTGTGTTATAAAAAACTGACTAAATTGAGTTTTTTACTTTGCATGTTAATTGAAATACCGTTATGACTGGTAAAATAATCGAAATTTCTGATAGATGTAACTTTCTTTCACTAAATGTATTTGAAGTTTTGCCACCACTATTGTGCAATAGTTAGCACGCAGCTTGCCTGACACACCAAAAGTTGTGGGTTTGAAAATTTAGCAATACATGTTCGGTGTATTTAAGTAGGGAGATAAAAAAATCTCCAGAAATATTTAACATTTACCCTGCCAGTATTCAAAAGCCCTTTGAAAGATGTTGTTACGTATACGCCCTAATCTACGGTCACATTACTTACCCATGAATTGCAGAGATGAGAAAGCCTTTAAGTCTTTTCTTTTCCATAACCTCTCTTTCAGCCAGTGTTCGGAAACAAACAGTACCTTATCATAAGGTACCGTACATGTACACAAACACTAAAAAAAATTATAAAGTTTATGGACACGTACACAAACATTAAAAATCCATTTTAGTGTTTGTGTACGTGTACCCAACGAGATTCGAAAAGTTCGTCAAACACACATGTTTGGTACGCAACCTCCATCATAATGTAACAACCACGTACCCAACCGAAAAGGTTGCGTACATCAGTGCGTACATTAAAAAACCACGTAGAGTACATCATAATGTACCTTTAGAAAGAAAGTGTTGGTAGGATACACTTACATTTGTTTGGTTAATAAGGTATTAAAAATATTAATTTTAATTTTTGTGGAATATATACAAATGAAATACAAGTAAATATAAAAGAATATATATCTTAAATAAATTAGGACAATAAATGTCATAAATACTTATGCAAGAAGTTAGGAATGCCTAAACAAGACGCTCTCTTCGAATATCTAAAATCTTGACATTTTTCAAAAGGGTTGCTATAGGGCTGTAGTTTATGGAGGAGTTTTTTATTATTAAAAATCGTATCATTTGTATTGTGAAAACAGGTGGTTCATTTTCAAATTTTAGCAATGTCAAGAAAGCATCGAAGAACAGTTTCAAGTAAATTGTTTTCAGTATCAACATCATCTTACAAAAATAAATGCTACAACACCACAATAAGAATTACTTTTTGCTTTTTTGTGTTTTTCCTAATTATGAATTGCCGTTGAGGTAACCAAGGACTGGTACCTAGCTGTGAAGGCAACATCCGTTCTTTGGGTCTGCTATATTTTTAAAGTTTGTTTCCAGGTAGAATTATCGGAATTTTGGTTTTGATAAGTTAGAAAGTCAGAATTATGTAGAAATATTATTCCTCGTACACCAAAACCATAATGTACCTGTCCCTTGAGTTAAAAAATTTTAAACCACAATATTGGTTTTTACCTTTCTTGTGTATTGTAATAAATTATAAACATTACCACATGAATGATCTAGTTTTTGAGTTTGTTGCACTCGTAGTCTTATTGCATAATTTATGGAAAATTTCGCGAAAACCCTTTGGAATAGTTTCAGGTAATTTATTTTTTTAAGAAAATTCATTCTTTGCAAACTATATATGCAAAAGAACCCCGCAAATGCTATTTAGTTCATTTTTAAACGTTAAGTGAAAATAATTATAAAATTCCAAGACCAAAAAATATTGTTCTTCGTGATATATTCAGTACAAACGAATCAAATAAAACAGTGTGTAATTTACAAAATTTCGTCAACAATGTTTTAAATCGGTATTCCGCAAATTTATAGCGACATTTGAAAAATGTGCATCCCGATTTGTATGATCATTTGTATGTACTATATTGATCAAAAGCGGGAAAACGTAAAAGAAACAAGTGAGCAAAGGCTATAGTCGGGACGGGACCGACCATGTGATACCCTACACCACTACCCCTGTGCATAAGCTTTTCACTGGTAAACATTTCTTTTAGGGAATATAATCCGACTACCACCAAACATAATATGTCTCTTTCTCTCTGGGACCCCTATAAGCAACCAAAATTTCGTGACCATCCGATCAAAATTGCGACCTGTAGCGTGATTGCAAAAAAATGGAAGAATTGGATGCATTACCGACTATTGTGGTATCTCCCTTGTTTGACCACCTTCGCCAACCTACTTTACACCAATGTAAAGGAAATATTTTCTTCTTCAATTGACAGGCTTTGCCATTAGAATACCCCTACTAGAAGCCGATATATTCACAAAGAATAAAAGTTGAATTTGTCTCCACATGAGTTTTTCCCAATTCCGACCCCTAAATATTATCCGACTATCACCAAAATCAATAGGCTTCTTCCTCTGTGGGGCCCCCTTCAACACCCAAAATTTCGGGCCCATCCGATCAAAATTCCAACATGTAGCGTGATTACAAAAAATGGAAAAATTGTATATATTACTGACTTTTGTGATATCTCGGTTGTTTGCCCACTTATGCCAACATATTTTGTATCAATATAAAGGAGAACTTTTCTTCTTCCATTGACGGGCCTTCCTTTTGGAATACTCCAAGAAAAAAAGAAAAAACGTTGGCTTTTCTCCACATAAGCTTTTCGCTTATTTCGACTCCTGAATATTATCCGACCATAACCAAACTAAATAGGCTTCTTACTCCATGGGACCCGCATCAACTCCCAAAAATTCGTGAATTCTTGGGACTATTTAAACCTATTTACAATTCTATCATTAAGTTACAAAGCGAACAGTTGTGCTATAGTGAACTATACATTATTGTTATGGATATAACATTTCAAATTGACGCTTTACCGGATAGCAACATGAAAACCCTTCTCAAGGAGTCCTTGAAGATAAGAAAGGATAAACTTTTAGAAAATGAAATGTTTAACGCAGCTGTGTTCTTGGATCCACGAATCAAAGTATGCATAACTTACGAACAAAAACAAAGGGCGAAGAGCTACATACTATCGTTATATAAACGCATGAAGTCAACAGAAGCTAAGTTTACTAAAGTAAACCAAAACAATGCATATTTATTTATATCAATCATCTTTTATGTTTCAGAACACAATACAAGCCACCCAATATTAGAGGAAACTCCATCACCGAGCAGACCACATGCAGCCAAATCTTTTTCCGATTATCTGCAAATGATAGATCCTGCCACAGAAATTCCGAGTTCATCTAATTTACACAATTTAGAAGCTGATTTTGCCACTTATGTGCGGCAATCAAGATTGCCACTAAATGAAAATATAATAGCATTTTGGTACTCTCAGAAAACCATCATCAGTGAGATTGATAATATTGTACCGTCAACCCAATTAAGTGTGGAACCCTTTTTTCTGCTATGAAACACATATTATCTGATCAGCGCAACCGCATGTCAGCAAAAAATCTTGAACATATATTAATGGTAAAAGTCAATGGGGATTTCAATTATGAAAGTTAAGCTTTCTCCTGTTAAATTCTATTTTCTTTAGTATTTTATATAATCTGTTACATATGTTTTCACATGTTAATATTTTATATCGTCACCATAAATGCCGGAAGACGTAACCGACATGGAAATCGAAATTCGTTTTTTGATGGAATCTGATATATTAAGATAAAATACATGCTCTGGCAAAATTTCAAGCTTCTACGTTTAAAAATAACCATCCTATTCAAGAAATGCCAATAGACGTAACAGCATACTGTAATTTTCATAGAATAAAAAGGCGTAACCCACATTATTTCAAAACTAAACAGCAGTACAAACAATGTATTCATTGATTTTTGCAGCAATGCTAATGCCAGAGGGAGCGCTTATTGAGTTAATGTATAATTCCACAGGGGCGGATACGGTTTACCGGTTATTTGATTCGAAAGTTCAGGTTCAAAACCGGGTTATACCCGGTTCTATTAAACCGATTACTACAAAATGGGTAACGTATGAAAGCTTATGGAAATATCTATCACATGGAAATACCTCGGCTTATTTTCAAAAATCACAAAGACCATTCTTTTAGTTAATTTTTAAAGCAATAACTTTGACTTTAGACGGTTTTTACTGGTCTTACAGAAAAAATCCATAATTGAAATAATTGAAGATGATGACAGAAGACCTATGCCCTGATTTAAATAAACATCTAAAACGCACATATGGAAAACAGTATGTTAACTGGGCAAAAGGAAGTGGTTATTAGGAAGGCAATGCTCGTCTCGATATTGTTCATTTTTCGATATTGTTCATTTTTCCAAAAGAAAAATTTGAGGCATTGATACGAAAACGTGTAAATGCTCAAAATTCACGTCGTTCTAGTAAAAAGATGTATTCTTTAAAGACGGATACGATTAGGCTGTAAGTTTGCAAAAGATGGTCTTGTCAACCAACCCATGGTTTAATAGAGATCAACTGATTGTAGTTATCAAATAGGTCCAGAGAAAAACGCAAATTTTCTGTATTGGTTTACTTATACAGAAAGACAGGAGATCCTACAGTCACTGCGAGCATTGGCTTTTGATCCTAGCAGTATAATCTTTTTTAAAACTGATATCAAAGATGACTGCCAGATTCTACCACAGAGAAGTTTCGGAAATTTTGAGGCAGTGGATCCTCCTCAGATGTACACACAGACTAAAAGATTCAAAAAAGAAATTTCAACACCTGCAAGACTTAAAATGCTTAATTCCAAGTGATTGTCATTACTTTTATGACAACATTCCTTATGGCAATTAAAAGTTACATTTAAACTGTTACAGATCACTTAATTTATATGAACTATATTTTGTCCATAAATTGACTTAAATACGACAATAAATATTCCAGATTTAATATCGTCTAATACAATTGAAATTATAAGTAATTATAGTGATGGTTGGAATAGACAGTTCACCTAATTGTGGTCCATTGAAATATTAACGTCAAGACTGGGAATTGAACCCAACACCGTCAGATTGCTAGTTTAAAGTTCGCTTAGCCGCGTATGCCAATAAACTAATTCTAAATTAATTATAATTTTTCATTTATACTACTTTCTTCAAATGTGTACTCAATAAATTGTGGGTTACGTCGTTCGGCATTTCAGAAAAATACAATACCAAAAGACGTAACCCACACAGCTTCTAACATTCTGGAAAAAAATTTAATTTTTTTCCAAAAATATATTTCTTCCCTGTGTTAAAACACGATACTAAAAATGTTCGATATTTTATAAAACCTTTCTCATTTTATAACGTTTTTTGCTTCTCCTGTAAAGTTTGATTTTTGTGGGTTACGTCTTCCGGCATTTATGGTGACGATATACTCGTTAATTTTTTATAAAATAAATAAATGTTTTCATATTTACTGGTTAAATATAAATATAGATACTTTTGTATTTTATTTATACGATTTTTCCTCATGCCATTCATATTTAATATTTCTTTATAAACATCACTCAGGTGTACGCAACCTCTTTATACCATCACCCAGGTGTACGCAACCTCTATTTGTTTTTTAGGGTACATAATGATGTACGCTACGTGGTTTTTTTAATGTACACGCAACATTTATAACCTACGTACCCAACCATTTCGGTTGGGTACATGGTTGTTACTTTACAATGGTGGTTGCGTACCAAACATGTACGCTACGATTTTCGTTGGGTACATGTACACAAACGCTAAAATTTTTTTTAAAGTTTGTGTACATGTACGGTACCTTATCGTAGTGTAACTTTTCATGCTAGGTACGCTACAAAACGTTATTGTACGGTACCTTAATGTAAGTTTTCGAACGCTGCTTTCAGCACTATACTAGGATGAACACAATGGACAAGGTCTGCTCCGACTGGAGCGATTGTCTAATAAGACAGTTGCGCGTCCTTTAAACTAAGTCCACATGCAAGACATGAGTTGGTTATCGTACTGTCGGATTCGGGGCTAATACGAATCTTAACTGAGCTAATGTTGGAATCTGATGTTCTTTTGCTGCGATGGATAGGTTGATGTCTCCGAGTACAGCAGTCACACTATACATATCTCTGATCTACCTCTGCAACTGCATCAGAGTGAATGCTATCGAAGCCTGTGTGGTAGACTCATTTATATAAAGGTTCGCACTAGTACCTTCCGAACCCCACTCTTGATTACTGATCACCTGAATTTACAAAAGCATGAATTTAACAACAACAAAATACCATCAATGCTCTAGCTCTAGATCACATGTTTCGTATACCATGCTAGATCATAAAGATCTCACCTAACGTTACTTGGTTGGAGAAGCCTATTCTCCCCTAATTGCGATACCAAACAAGTAGTCTTAAAGCCTGTCCAAAACATTGTGGCAGGGATGCTCACAGCGCTCTCAATAAGATAGCCAACTGGTTCCATGAAAAGGAACCATGTTGCAGACCTCGGGCGGCATTTTTGGCAGGTTAGAATATTCTCCCAACGCGTATCGTCAACATGCCCTTTTGCTTTATAACAGGCCAGCAAGGTTTCCTTGTGAGTATCTGCTGGATGCCGGCCAGTGACTTAAGCACCTTATTCATACTTCTGATATTGTCGCAATTAGCAAAGGCTCGCGCGGAAAACTTAATATCTCGAAGTCGAAATCAGGAACCATTAACCAATAAATTCAGGGGGGGGGGAGCTTCACAAGTGGAGAACAGTGTGGCAGTAAACGTACTAAATAAGGGGTAGTTTATACTATATGTAAATGTCATATGACATGAAATTTTCCACCGTTAAATATTCACTAATATGTGGAATATTGGAGATTTTCCTTACGCTATTTATTCTGTGCGTCCACCCCAACAAAAATATAATAAAATTACGTCTCCACATTGCCTCCGTGGGTAGATATGGAATGTTTTTATTTCGTGTCATATGACATTGATAGATAGTGTAAACTACCTCTAAGCTATGCAGATATATGACATAACACATAATGTCATCTGCACCCTAGGCCACCTGGAGGTTGTGGAACTTCAGAAAGGTAGAAGTTAAACATTTCCGGAGATGCCATGCCGCCTTGAAGAAATTCCTGTTTCACTCTACCGGCCTTAAACCTTTTATTTCTGAATTACAACGTTTCAAACACTGGAGGGAAGTCGTCACATGTCCTCGAACACATCGGCACGCTATCGGTCGAATGGCCTATTCTAGATATAGGCTCCGGAATCCATGCTGATATTGGACAACTGAGAAACAGCTTCTCAGCTTAGATAGGAGTAGTGACTCCAGAACTTTCGCTAATGGCGAGAGGAGGGAACTCGGCCCGTACGATTCGCCTTCGTTGACATGCTTTCACGGACTTCTGGTATACTTGTCAAATACTAACTCCGGGTTCATCCAGTTGCTAAAGCATTACCATTGAGATTTAGTGTTGGTCCAGCGCTTCGGATGATTTCGGATTTTGGATGACATCGCTCATCTTAAATTGTGGTTGTGCCTCCACGTCATAGAACACACCTCTTCGCTATATCACTCTCGGGATACTCTTTAAACTACCCCGCTAAAATAACACGCGCTCCTTTGCAAACCTGTCACTGTCACGCCGTTGAAAGAAACATCCCTTCTATCATTCGGATTCGAGTTTGATTTAACCGATGCCCACTATTTACTCAATCAACCCTGTACCAATGCTGCATTGCTTCAGGTGGTCTTAGCCACTTTTCCGTTTATGCTCGCCAATTAACCCTTCCACTTCAAGAGTACGTTCCTTAACTCTTGTGTCTTCCGGGTTTGTACAACAAATATAATTTGGTAGTGCCGTCCGCTATAGTGCCTCGAGTATACGGCCTATAGGTCTGTAGCGAAAGGCTGCAACTGCGATGATATTCCGAAAAATTCTGTCAGCTACCTGGGGACCAAAAGGAATGGACAGCTCTCTGAAGCGCTGATTGGTAAATTTTCTGAACTCTAGCCAATCCGCTTTTCTATGATTCAGAAAAGTTATAAAGTCCGATGGTCTGTTGACGGAGACGATGACAGGTTGTTATATAATAATTGTTCCACAAACAGCCTATGCGGGACAAGGAAGGCTTCTCTCATATCAATGAGTGCACTCTGATTCATATTAGCTCAATGACATGGGACCTACTGTTTATCGCAGAGTCCGAACGGCGTGTCTTAAACCACCACTTGGTAGATAAGTTTAACATGGCTGAAATTACGCAGAAAATGTTGCCAACATTACTGAGGCGTATTTTGTCAACGTTGAAAATTGTATGCTACCTGGCCGGGGAATCGAACCCACGATCTTCAGCGTGCAAGGCGGATGTGCATACAATTGCACCACGGTGGCAGATTGTTACAACACGTCAGACTGGGTGCCACAATGGTAATGTCTGGCGAGCTGTGGCAATCTCACTAAAACCCACGATTACAATAGATAGCCACCGGATGAGTTCTCCTATCAGACAGGAATGCACACGTCCGTGCCATAAACCATAACATATGTGTGAATCCCAAGGTCAGATAGAGAACAGAGTCGCCTCAATTTCTATTTGGAAGGATTGGCAGCAGTGTACAATACATCTGCCCAGCATGTGGAAAATATTCGCACAACACACTGCAGCTTTACAACTTCTACCTAAACCACACCACATCTTGTGGAATCAGCCAAATTTCCAGATCTATACATTTAATCCGGCCATATTAAATGGAAAATAAATAACCAGGTATAGTTGGCTATCATAGACCCTTTAACCGCACCTTGGGAGGGAAGTAAGTATATACTTCTCGAGACTTATAACTTGAACTGCTAATGGAAAAGTGGGTATCGTTGTTAACTGTAATCGTTTTTGGACCAAGGTGACCGTTGATACTTGACGAAGGGCGGCGGAACCACTTCTAGGTTAGTAAAAAAATCGCCGGGATATGTATTTTTTATTTTCCATGGTACCTATGTATGTATACACTGACTACAGGAGTGTATTATTTCCTTTGATCAGAAAATCCTGCAAATAAATCCGAGTTGAACCCGATTCTAACGATAGAAATGTTTTTGAAATACCTACAGAACAAGTGGTCAAACAATGGGTCTACTTTTACTGGTTCAGAAGACTCCCAATAGCCGAAAAGGGTCCTTAATATGGAATTGGGAACAAGTCCAGTTTAGACCCGGTCCCTGCTCTTGATGATATATATGCAACAGAAAGCCTTTGGGGTTCTGAGTATAACGCCTTCAATGTTCCGCATACACCAATGACATTTCCCATATAAAGAACGAGTCGAGTTTAAGGCCCGGTCCTGATCTTGATGATATATATACCAGAGATCGCCCTTGAGGGCGATTTTGTCTTGCACAAGTCCATACTTCACGAGACGTGGGCCTTCAAAGTTCCACAAATACCAATGGCTTTTCTCATATTTTTACAGCCGAGCAATGCAATATGTGTATATGTAAAAGCCCTGATAAATTTCCTTTCAAATTTAAAAGTTTAAATGGGTGGAATGTTTTTCCAACACCCTCCAGAGCTTTATAATAACACCTGTAAAAATATGAGAAATAGGTATCATTGATATTTAAAGAACTTTAAGCATAGTACACACGGTCCAACAAAACTGACAGTCAACGTACTTTTACGGCAATTTTCTGGCAAATAAAAACTTTTTGTTAGCTAAAAATGATTGAAATATAACATTTAAGGTATAATTTGGTGATTAGGAAAGTAATTATTCAGCTAGACTTTGATATTAACGAAATAGACCTCGATGACTGTCAGTTTTGTTGGACCGTGTGTACTATGCTTTAAAGGCCCATATCTCACGAAGTATGGACTTGTGTAAGAAAAAATGTATATAGTTATACTTAGGAGCCCAAGGGTTATATATATCAAGATCTGGGACCGGGCCCTAAACTCGTCTTAAGCCAAAAAATATAAGCTAGAATTAAGTAAGACCGGCTTTAGATTATTTTTAATCCATTGCTGCTTTCAGATCTGTCTAAGCCTGAAGTTACTATACATTGGTATCAATAACTGAAATCAATAAAAAACAAGTGTTTCAAAACTTACCGTGATATTAGCATGAATGTCATAACGTTTGCCACTCTTTCCAATGAAACGACATGTTAACTCATCAACACTGGAGTTAAGTATTTGAAAACGTTCGTGGTTCTTTGTAAAGATCTTTTCCAATGTTTTTATTTCCAATTTTAGGGTATTGAGACACGCCATTGTGTTTTAGGCAACGACGATAATACTGCTGCTGCTCTGCACTACCAAAAATCGCACGCGCGATTTTACGCACTGAATAATTAAAGGCGCGCGCGTGTTGTCACCTCTTTTTTGTTTTTCTTTCGTCGTTACGACACAACAATTAAATTAGGAGGAGGATTGTTACCGAAGCCTAGATTCACAATATAAAGAAAATAAATTAAAAATCTCTGTTACACGTTTTTTCCTCATATGAAGACTTTATGCAAGCCTACGAATGTTGTTTAAACATCGTTTAGATTACGTTAGGTAGTGGGATAACAAAATTCATGGACTATTTTTTAGCTTTCTTTACAATTTTTTGTCTTCATATTCCATTATTATAACTTTGTCACACACAAAGGCGCGCTACAAAGTTCCATGTTCCATCATTTCACTTCTTTTTATTTTCTTTTTTACGAAATTGTTCTTTGTTGCGGGCAATATTTTTTTGTTGTGACTTGGTTTACTTTGAACGTTGTCGAGTCGGTCGAGAGTTTGGTTTTCATTTGCACTTTGTTTTCTTAAGTTGATTTGTTGTTATTGTTTTTCTTTTCTCTGTTCAATCATGTCTGTGTATTGCGATTTACTGTTAAACGCGTAGGTCTTGTCATTTTGTTGTTGCGTGGTGGGGATGGATGATGATGAAGTTAGTTGACGATAATGATGTCTCTGGTTTTGAAGCTGCGTTGCGCAGCTGCTGCGTGTATCCAAAATGATTCCTTGTCTTTTTGCACTAAAGTGAATACAACAACATGGAGACTTTAACTTGTTATTGTTTAAATTGTCACACAAAACAGATTGCCAACAAAAGCTTAGTTGGCTTTTTGCACTGCAGTCTTATCGGGTTTTGCTCAAAGAAGAAAAGGTGAGTCGTTATTTGGACACGCCACAGCAGCACACAAACACACCCTCATCAACCATAAACTTTACTTTTTGGGTCGCCCTCGTCACATTCGATGGAAATTTGTATGTCGTCTTCCTTTGCAATCGATCTTCCCGTTAAAGAAACTGAGAGGGCAATGAGGAAGAGGTACGCTACCTGCGTCACGTCGTCAAATAAATTGTACTTCGTTAAAATTTATTAAGCTTGAATTTGTTGTATTTAGTTTTTTTGCAACACTTTAGTTGGGGATAGAATAGGGGGAAAAAAGTATTGCCAACCACGAAATGGGGATTTACTTTTCCGATTTTCTACGGTAAAAATATTTTATGAAATAATAAAAATCGCAATGCGTCTACCAAAAGAAATAACAACAACAAAATCACACTATAACAACGAATGACGATAACGAATACGACACAGCAAAAACAACAAAAATAACATCCATGTACTCCACCATCAACAACAATAAAAGTACCAAGAAATCAACGAAACCGACGTTCGTACACGCACACAAACAAAGAAATCTGCAGCCACAGTCTGAGTGGCGAACAAGTTTTTTGCCAATAGAAAAGTTTTTTATTTGCAAAAAGTTCGACAGTATTTCACCAAAAATTGTAATCCTATTGCAAATATTTTCATTTAGATGTTAACAATTTCGCGTGCACTATAATTATTTTATGATTTTCTTAACTTTTTACCTAAATTTTATTATTATTTCTTAGCTTTTTTGTAATTTAATAAAATCCGATGCTGCGATAATAAAGGAAAGTGACAGAATATGAAGCCGAATCTATGGTACTCAACGGCGATGACTATACAATAGTGTAACATTGCCAACCATTTGTATTTTCGCAAGTTTGATGTAGTTGGGTGGTTCACATGATCCAATCAGATGTTGTCATCGATAAACGATTATCTAAAATCTAATTAAAGCGTGGTACACACGATCAGTTTTGACAGACAGCTCTGCTCAAATAACCGGTTGCTTGTCAGTGTGGCCGTTTATTTTCGTCATTCGTCAGTCATGGTTTAATAAGAAACCTCATTTTACAATTCAAAAAACAATTTTTGTTCAGTTTCAGAACCTTCAAGAAGCTACTATTTTTTACTACGATAACATTTTTTTCCTTTATGAGGGCCAAGCCTATAGCTCTGCGTGTTGCGTGTACGTTCAAAAATCGGAAAAATAGTAAAAATTAGTCCGTGTTTAGACACACAAATTTCTCGGGAAAGTAAATTCAGTTTTTTTGCAATAGGGGGAAGGAAAGAGTATTGAGGAGCTCTTTCCTCTCCGCTCTCTCCCAAAAAATTACTTTCCCGAGAAATTTGTGTGTCTAAACACAGACTTATGGGTACTTTACACGGTATGTTTTTTACATATGAGTTGTCACTTCTCCCATACAAATTGTATATGCAAAGTGACATCTCATATTTAAAAAACATATCGTGTAAAGTACCCATTAGTAGAATTTTGCAGTACTGGAACAGAACGTTTGTAGCATGGCAGAACTACCAGGTAGTGGTATCACACCAGCTGATCGAATATAAAAAATATAAAAAATTTTTTTTTTTGTAATTTCCGCAACAACATAAAGAAAGTTTTGACATAACATATTCAAAATTTTACGATGCCACTACCTGGGTAATTGTGCCATGGTTTGTAGGCTGAAAAGTTGTCTTTAAAGTGGGGTACACACGGTCAGTTTTGCTCATAAAATCGGTTGCTTGCCAGTGTGGCCTTAACCCTGCGTTTACAAATGCCAGTATTGGCAAGACAATAGCAAAAATGCAAACCTTTTTCACAAATACATTTACAAATTTTTAAATATGAATAGAGAAAAGTGTGAATGTATTGGTGAAAATGGTTTGTAACTTTGCTATTGTCTTGCCAATACTGTCTGTGTGTAAACGCCTAGTTAGCTGGGTACACATTGTCAGTTTTGAATGTCCATATTTCGCAATTATCGATAACTATCAAACCGTCCAGCAACCACAAAACATTTTGCGGTTGCATGAGCTTCGTTCCCGTACTTTTTTTTAATGATAAAAGTGTCAAAAGATCAAACTGTCGAAAATGAGTTCCACATACACATTTTTCCAAAATGTACGGGAACGGAAAAAT
This sequence comes from Musca autumnalis, assembly GCF_047663935.1. Classification (NCBI taxonomy): domain Eukaryota; kingdom Metazoa; phylum Arthropoda; class Insecta; order Diptera; family Muscidae; genus Musca; species Musca autumnalis. Next base: position 155,714,344 of record NW_027411866.1, on the reverse strand, counting down.
GGAAGAAACGTCAAAAAAACTGGAACAAATGTCAATGTCGGCGAATCAACCAATCAGAAGCCGGCAAACATGTTGCACATTTTTGCTCACCCAAATTTGTCGTGTAAAAAGTTTCTAAAGAGAAAGCTATTCAGCGCCATTTTTGTTCAAAGAGAAGTGAACATTTTGCAACTTTTTTGGTGTATGGGAACGCATTTCGTTCAAAATGTGTTAAATGTGTAAAAACTTTTTAGTTATGGAACGAAGCTATTATGAATGACAAAAATGAACGGCCACACTAGCAAGCAACAACAAAGCTGTCATTCAAAACTTTTTTCATTTTTGTCAGTCATCAGGCATCCACAAAATATTTTGTGGTTGCTGGACAGTTTGACATTTATCGAAACATTTCCGAAAAATCGACAGTCAAAACTGATCGTGTGTACCCCGCTTAAGATGGCATACAAAAATATCCCGTTTACAGTACCGTTACACTAAAGCGGGGAACACACGATCAGTTTTGACTGTCGATTTTTCGGAAATATCGATAAATGTCAAACAGTCCAGCAACCACAAAATATTTTGTGGTTGCCTGATGACTGACAAAAGTGAACGGCCACAATGGCAAGCAACCGATTTTTTGAGCAAAACTGACAGTCAAAACTGATCCTGTGTACCCCAGTTAATATTTTACCGGAAAACTAAAAATGGACACTTTTAGAAAGAGCATTAAAAATGATGCACCATAATAATCGATTAATAATTTTCAAAATTTTCGCTTTTTATGTCATTTTATTAATTCGTTTCTTATCATTTTCAGTAGTTTTTTATTGATTCCGACAGAAAGAATGATGTTGCTGACGTAATGAAATCTCATCTGGATTTGATTTGACGTTTAACCTATGGATTTGACTGTTGAAATCGAGTGGATTTCGTAAATGTAAACTTAGCATAATATTGGCATGATCGTAATTAGTCCCAATTTACATTAGGCGAGTTTCCTTGCGGCAATTGTCAGTTTTATGGAGAGAGAGGTGAGGCATATGGTAACCCTTTGCCTCTCAACACCCTCTCTCACCAACAAACTGACAATTGCCGCAAGGAAACTGCCCTAATGTAAATTGGGACTTAGTGTCCCTTTGTAGGCAATTTGGCTAAAAATTTCTAGTTTATGTCTTATGCCAGACTATGAAAATTTTCATTGAAAACGTTTTGACAATTTTTCTCCAAATTTTCATTGACGTCCATATGAACATTTTGTTACTTTCATTGCTTTGCATTGATTTGAGAGTTACGAATTTAAATACAAAGAATAATTTCAGATTACAGAACCTTGTGTACAGAGTTTCACACCTCTTGCCTATAAACTCATTTTCACGTACATGAAAATGTTCATAGTCTGGCATAAGACTTTGAAGTTATTTTCCAGCAACCAGGGGCTGGATTCTTGTTCTATGAAAAATTGAAATGAAAAATATTTCTTTTAAATTTTTTCATTTGACAGTTTTCTCCTTTACAAAAGTTTTCATTTCACATTTTCATAGAAAGTCCCAATTTACATTGGGCGAGTTTACTTGCGGCAATTGTCATTTTGTAGGAGAGAGAGGTGAGGCATATGGTAACCCTTTGACTCTCAGCACCCTCTCTCACCTACAAACTGACAATTGCCGCAAGTAAACTCGCCCAATGTAAATTGGGACAAACAGAATTGAGCCCCAGGCTTGCCCTATATCATGGTGGAATAAGAAGATGATACATCAATAACAATAATTATGCCATTTACCATACCCATCGTCAAATTTGTTCACAATAACGCATTACTGTGAATTGCTTGCTTACCTTTTGTATGTGATTTTATTCACAATAATGCATTTTGACAACTACACCATTTTCACATGTAATTCGAAGAATTTCAGTTGTAATTTCATTATTTCATTTGAAATTCGAAACATTTCACTTGTAATTTGAGAATTCCAATTGAATTTCGAATTATTTCATTTGTAATTTGAGAATTCCATTTGAAATTTGAATTATTTCATCTGTCTCTTGTGCCAGACACTGAAAATAACACATGAAAATATTTTAGCTTTTAGGAGAGAGCGGAGGTGAAGAAGCTCCCTTTCTCCCTTCTTACCCATAAACTCAAAACATTTTCATGAAAATTTTCATAGTCTGGCACAAGACTGTAATTTGAACTTTTTCATTTGTAAATCGAAGTTTTGCATTTGGAATTTCAAATGAAAAAATTTAAATTACAAATGGAAAAAATCGAATTACAAATGAAATTATTCGAGTCTATAACATTAGAGTCTATAAGCCGTTGGCTGGCCTCGAATAATTTCACAGTTAATGTAGGAAAATCGAAATCTATGCTATTTAAGCCTATGAGAAGTGCATCTCCAGATATTTACATATGCATGAACGGATCTAATATAGAACTTGTGGATAAAATGACGTGTTTAGGCTGTATTCTTGATGATAGACTTAACTTTTCCAACCATATTCAATTTCTTTATTCTGGTGTAGTATCCACCTTGCGCAAGTTGTACTGTAGCAATTTGTATTTGCCGCAATTTATTCGGAAACGTCTTGCATTTGCTTTGCTCATGTCTCGTGTGTCATATTGTATTGAGATAGTTTCTGGCACTTGCCAGGACAATCTAAGAAAGATTGAGAGGTTGTATAACATGATTTTGCGTTTTGTTTTTAAGTTAAAGCGTTATGATCATGTCTCCAGCTACTCACTGCATTTTTTGGGAGTTCCCTTTAACACATACGTTGAACAACGTTTATTGAAAATGTTTTATTCTATAGTCCACACTAATTGCCCTGAGTTGTTGCGCATCAAGTTCATTTTTTCACGTTCAAATCGCCAAAAACAACTTATATTTCCTCACTTTTCTTCCATGATTTTCGAGCGGTCGTTCATTGTAAGGGTAGCACGGATATGGAACCAACTTCCCGTGCTATTACGTACTTTCGCAATTCCTGTCCATATATTTGCAAGAAAATATGCTGAATTTGCCCTTAATCGAATTTAATTTGCTGTTTGATTAACAGTGTTACCAGAGTAGTTCTTATAATATAAGATAAAATTCATATAAGATAAAATTCATTGAATTTTTTATTACGTTGTAATAATCATTCTGATATTACTTATGCATTTGGGGAACCACTATTTATGCCTTTTGCATTGTTTTTAGGTTTATAATTAATTTTGTATTACGAATTTAATATTGTTATAGTAGTTGCTATTTAAATGGTTAAGTATATTGTAATGTAAATTATGTTGGCTATGTTTAGCTTATGCATTACTATGTATGAAATAAATGAAATGAAATGAAATGAATTACAAATGAAAAAATTCAAATTACAAATGAAATTCTCAAATTACAAATGAAATAATTCGAAATTCAATTGGAATTCTCAATTTACAAGTGAAATGTTTCGAATTACAACTGAAATTACATGTGACATTAAGGCCTGCGTACATAAGCTGCTTTGCCTGATTGCCTTGCTTACCTGCTTCATTTCTGACGTAATAAAAATAATAGAATAAAGACGAAATTTCGAACTGGGTTGCCATCAGTTGGAAATTGGGTCGGCCTTCTTTGTTCTTTTATTTTTTTATTGAAGCAGCAAAGCAAGGCAATCAGGCAAAGCAGCTTATGTACGCAGGCCTTTAGGTGTGTACGATAACCCAATAATTTGTACAAATTCGTACAAATTTTTGCTGAATGCAGTTCGATAACAAAATTATCCAGCAAAAGAGAGCGAGTTTGGAGAGATTTTTTGGGAGAGTTTTGTGACTGAGAACTTGCAAATTTTTGCTGGGAAAATTTATTTATTTATTTATTTATATAATTTACCTTATATAAATATAAGATAAATTGGGAGAATAGCATTAGCAACTTAGGCCATCAGCTATCCAAATTTAATTACAGAGTATTTTTGGTATAATGATTATAGTACATATTAAATGTGTATTTTACAATATGATATAAATTCAAAAACTGCATTAACATTTTCAACTGTAGGAGTTATAAGAATATCCATTCCTTTGTTGTGTAGTATTAGGTTGTGTTCTTGATGCAGAGACGGGCATTCAGAAAGGATGTGACGGAAATCACTCTATTGTGGACCGGGACAAAAAAGGGTTTGAAAGCGTCAGTTTATTTATGGCCATATCACATCACATGCTTTTTCATATGTATATTGTCACTTTGGGTATACTAAAGACAACTTTTCAGCTTACAAAAAAAGTTATCGACGTTTACATTTTTTATTTCAAGTTGCATCATTTTCAGTGACAGTCACTGTAATTGCTTATAGGTACATATAACGTTTTAGACTTGGCCGGAGGGTTGTCTGCTCAATGTCCTCAAACAGCGTGGAATGCTTGATAGTATCAAAGGCTTTTGATAAGTCGAGCGTCGCCAACACTGCTATCGACCGTTTGTTCTGGTTGAGTACTCGACAAATATGTTTAGAGATGGCATGCTGCTTGCGAAACCTATGCTTATGCTCAGCAACTGGACAGCTATTTCTGACGCCGGGGAGGACTAAAGGCCTGGGGACATAAGCTACCTCGCCTGGTGGTTGCCTTGCTTTCCTACTTCATTTCTGACATAATAAAATGGCCTGTTCGCGTACTTTATAAAGTGGTAAAAATTGTAAAAGTCGTAAAGGATTTTCATATAAATTTTGTGTACGGGAACGCAAAATGTGTAATACCCCGTTTATATATAACCGGATTTAAAGAACCGATTGGGTTTTAAGTGTCAATTCCATTGCTTATATTTCAAACAAATCCTTATAAAGAAGGTTAACCCTGCAAAAAGCTCTAATACTATGTTTACATTTACGAAATCCACTCGATTTCAACTGCCAATTCCATTGCTCAAACGTCAAATGAAATCCAATCGATTTCAGATGAGTTTTCATTTGACGTATACACAAAGGAATTGACAGATGAAATCGAGTGGATTTCGTAAATGTAAACATAGTCTAATATAAACAGCATATAAAAGTGGTAAAAATTTTAAAAACTTTTTAGTTCAGGAACAGAGCTAAAATAAAAGAATAAAGAAGGCCGAGCAAATTTCGGACTGGGTTGCCCTTTTCTTTTTATACCCTACGCATTGTGCATTACTTTGTAACATGCAAAAGGAAACGAGATAGACCCATAGTTCCTTTTAGGGATATACATATGGTCTGTTCCAGTACTGCAAGAATCTACTAATTTTTACTATTTTTTTCGATAACATAAAGGAAAAAATGTTATCGTAGTAAAAAGTAGTAGCTTCTTGCAGGTTCTGGAACAGAGCAATAGAATCACTTTCTGAATCGATTTACGCATGTCCGTCTGTCTGTCCGTCTGTCCATGTATTTTTGTAAACAAAGTACAGGTCGCATTTATTATCCGATTCGCATGAAAATTGGGGAAGATAGCCTTTTTGGCCAAAGGACGAACGCTATTTTGGTAAAAATCGGTTCAGATTTGGCTATAGCCCCCATATATATCTTCGCCCGATTTAAGGCATTTGGTGCACGAAACACGCTATATACATATGTCCGATTTTAATGAAATTTGGAATGTGCGACGGAATTTAGTCTAGAAATAAGTGTGCCAAATTATATAGAAATCGGTTCAGATTTGGATATAGCCCCCATATATTTTCGCCCGATTTAAGGAATTTGGTGCACGAAACACGCTATATATGTCCGATTTCAATTAAATTTAGAATGTGCAACGGTATTTAGTCTAGAAATAAGTGTGCCAAATGATATAGAAAACGGTTCAAATTTGGCTATAGCTCCTATATATATTCTCGGCCGATTTTAGGTATTTGATGCACAAAACGCGCTATATATGTCCGATTTCAATGAAATTTGGAATGTGCGACGGAATTTAGTCTAGAAATAAGTGTGCCAAATTATATAGAAATCGGTTCATATTTGGATATAGCCCCCATATATATTTTCGCCCGATTTAAGGCATTTGGTGCACGAAACACGCTATGTATGACCGATTTCAATTAAATTTGGAATGTGCGATGGTATTTAGTCTAGAAATAAGTGTGCCGTATTATATAGAAATCGGTTCAAATTTGGATATAGCTCCCATATATATTCTCGGCCGATTTTAGGTATTTGATGCACGACACCCTTAATATAAGACCGATTTCAATAAAATTTGGAATGTTTGCCGGGATTTGGCCTAGAAATAAGTGTGCCAAATTATATCGAAATCGGTTCAGATTTGGATATAGCTCTCATATATATTTTAAGCAGATTTGAGGTATTTGATGCACGAAACACGCTATATATGTCCCATTTTGATGAAATTTGAACTATTGGTCTACAAATAAATGTGAAAAATTATATCGAAATCTGTTCTGATTTGGATTTAGCTCCCATATATATTTTACATATTCACAGTGGTGTAGGGTATTATGCAGTCGGCCCCGCCCGACATTGATCCTTTCCTTACTGGTTTCAATTAAAAACATTTCTGAAGAAAAAAGAAAAAGACACTTATATTTGTTTTTGTCTAATGTACTGATATTTATTTGTGTTTTTTGTTTTCTATTAATTTATGTGTATTTTTGTTTTAACTAATCAATTAACTTATAATAAATAGAAAAGAAATCTGTCTAAATAAATGTTAAATTACTTTATTACAACTTGTTAAGGATAGATGAAAAACGATGGAGGGGGTATTTTTGAATGGAGGTCCATTTGATCAAAAGACTTTAAGGGCATAAAAAGGGCTTTGGACTTCAAAATATACAAACTGTTCTATACGAATTATCATTACATGGATTGGAATTATTTATTCAAAAGTGTTTAAAGACCTCCAATTGAACGTGTAAAATAAGAGTGTTAGTGATAGAGTGCGAAAAGTTCTGTGATGACGGAATGGTTTTTTATTCTTTTTGTAATTGTTGGTGAGTTTCATTCCAAATACAAAAGATCAATGTTTAGATTTGTTTTAATTACAAAAGTAAGAACTTAAATCATAAGACACAAAATATTGGTTACCACTTCCTTAATACCTTTGTTTGTTGCCGTTGTTTTGCGCTTGAAGAGGTTAAATAGCGAAGAGAACAAGTAGTTTTGTTGCTTAGATAAATACCAAATGATGTATGAAGTTAATAATTGTTTGCCAGAAACATAATATAAAAATTTATAACAATTTTTTTTATAAATTCCATCATAGTAGCCTTTGTTTCATCTTCTAATCATTTGGTCTAAATGTCTTTGTTTTGCAGTAATTGGCCTCTTTACTTACTTCCAAGAGATTCGAATAGTAATTTCATTTATTTCTGCAATCGCATTACTATCCGTACTTCTTGAAATAAGCCTAAATTGTTTTTGTTTAATATATGTATGTAAGTTTTTAAATACCACAGTCTTTCAATTGTTTAATTAATTATTTGTTTGTTATTAAAATTCGTTTTTCCTATTTAAAGATCTGATCGTGGAGTGTGATCTTCTGTGGGTGTTGCTACTACGGGAACTTCTTCCTTATCGCCTGTTTTTTCTTCTCCTTCGGATTTCTTTTCTGTTACGGGGATTTCTACTTGTTCCTCTTTGTTGGAGTCCTCTGTTTGTTCAGTGACTTTTTCCGTTTCATTGGCATCATCACCACTGCTGCTTCCTTCTTCTTTGTCTTCTTCTTCAGATTTCTTTTCATCATCTTTCTTGTCCTTCTTTTTATCCTTCTTGCTTGGTTTTGCCTTAGGTTTCCATAAATTAATTTTGGTTACCAAATATTTAACTTCACGATCCAAGGTGGACATTTTGTTGGTAATATCCTTTACGGTAAGGCGCACATTTTCATAACGTTTCAACTTATCTTGGGCCTTTACTTCGGTCTTTTGCCATTCAATTGTGTCGCCAATAACTTTGGAGAGTGTTTCAATTTCAACTTGGGTGAAAACATCCTTCTCGGGATTTGTCTCCTTGGTCAAATTTTTGGCACTATTGAGGAAACCTTCAGCACCCTCTATCATTTTTGACAAAGCTTTAAGAGCTTCGGGGCGTTCCTCATGTTCCCAATGGCGACCCATGAAGACATCCGTCAACTTTTTCAAAGCCTTAAGTTTATTTTCATACATTTCAGGTGTGGGATTTTCAATGTCTTCGTAAAGCCAGTCTGAAGCAGCGGAGCACTCAGCCAAAATCTTTTCCTTTTCTTCTTTGGTGGCACATGAGGCATATTCATCTTCTTCCAACTTTTGTTGTATATCAATAATGTGAGACTCCAAGGCATTGAAGGATGATTCTAATTGGTTTCTGAGATTTTCAGCCTTGTTGATGGAGTGGAGTTTTTCGGCAGCTTTTTCATAAGACTTACCACTTAAGGGTTGGGTAAATTCTACAGTTAAGCTATGGGTAACTGGTTCCTTGACAGTTACAATTTTAATGGTCTCATTCTTTTTGGGTGTCTCAGTTTCGCCAGTCTTGGTTTCGTTCTTTTCAGCATCTTTGTTCTTATCATCCTTGGCACTAGCTGCTTCTTCACCTTCATTGGCATTTCCACTGCCTTCTTGGGCGGTTTCTTCCTTCTTGTCTCCCTCCTTATCTTTGGAGAACAGCTTACTAATTGTACTACCCAATTTAGCCAAGGTACCTTCATCATCTTCTTCAGTTTCCACCTTTTGTTTTTCATAGACATATTCTACTCCGGTGCAACGGAACAAACCGGAATCATCCAATGTGAAGAAGGCCTTAATACCCTTGGTATCAACAGATTCGTTTTTGGTTTTCTCAAGCAATTCCTTGATTTTTTGCAACTCAACACGAGAAATCTTCAAGCTGCCCACATAGGATTGTTCCTCAGCACTCAAATGATTCAATTCTCCATAATGAACATAGAAATCAAAGTCTTCGGTGTGTTTGTTAAAGGTTATGACCTTTTTTTGGGGATAAGAATTCATGAGGCCAAACAAAACGCGCTTAACTTGTCTAACTTCGGCACCCTCTCCAGGATCACGCTCAAAGGTAACTTGAATTGGATAGAGTACAGCATCTTTGACAATGAATTTTTTTACCTTGAAACCAGTAGCCAAATCTGCAGCCTTGTATACAGCACCAATAGCAGCAGCTTCATCGGCATTCAAACTCTTGCCCAATTCTTGTTTAATGTATTGTTTCAATGTTTCCTGGACTTTTGGTACACGGGTGCCACCTCCAAACACTATCACTTGGGAAATAACATCTAAACTTAAACCAGATGTAGATAAAGCCTGTTCCAAGGGCTTAATTACTCTAGGCCACATATCAGAGCAGATTTCTTCCAATTTCTCGCGTGTAACTTGCAACTTGAAGTCTTGATCTTCTATTAGATTTTCAATTTGGGCATAGTGGTCATTATTGGCTGACAAAACATTCTTCAAACGGCCAGCTTCCTTGAACAATTTCGCCAAAGCTTTGGGCGACTTGGTAACATCGGTGGTAGTTTTCTTCATGGCATTAAATTCAGCAGCCAAATAGTCACGTAATCTTAATTGAATTTCCAAACCACCCAAGGTACGATCATAGCCGACACCCAACACCTGAACAACTGGATGGGTTTCTTTCGTGTGCTTATCTTTGACCAATTGATAGCTTACCACCGCACTTGAGGTGTGACTGGCTCCCATATCATAGAATACATAATATTGGGCAGTTTCGTTGATACCCGATGGATGGAAAACACCATAATTGAGAGCTACGGCAGTATAATCGTTGATCAGTTGCAACACCTTCAAATTGGCCAATTGGGCAGACGTCAAGAGAGCCTCACGTTCAGCTTGACCAAAATATCCTGGTACAGTAATGACACATTCAGTTATGGGTTGATTTGTGGCTTCTTGGGCAAATTCTTTAGCCTTAACTAGAATTTGGGCAATCAATTCTTCGACAGAGAATTCTTCGGTATCACTTTTTTTGAAGATAACAGTATTGCGTTCAGGATCGGCAACAATGTTGTAGTAAGGGAAACGTTTTCTGCAAACAACAAAGAAAAGTAAAGGTTAAACAATTGTTACGAGAGAGGAACAAGTAAAAAAGTATCAGTCGGCTTTGCCGACAGAGATATACCCTCAGCCTGTGCAAATTGAAACACTTTTTTCACAAAAAACTTATGTATTTAGGGGGTTTCAAAATTTTGGTAGTATAAACCGACAAAAATGTTGATTAGGATTAAAGTTCAAAAATTTGCGGAAAAGGTACTTAAAGGAATGGACCGACATACACCATGGGGGTGCCATAGGGTGCTTTTACACCCTTCGGGCTGTTTTCTCAAAAAGTATGGACTTGCCCCTGAAACAAATTTTACCATCGTAATTGAGGCAGCGAATGTAAATTGCTTCAACAAAAATCAAAGTGATTCAATAGCATGTCTTAAAGTGAACTTATCCAAAATTTTATGTGGGAGGTATCCAAAATTTTGTGTGGAGTGGACAAAAATAGTCCATATTCGAACCTGATCTATATCTGGTAGATATTATGAGAATGTGTAAAGTATGGACCAAATTGGTCACTCCCATCAAGAATTATCGTGCGCACAATTTTTCCGAATATTTGTGAACTTTTGTGGGGGAGGTACCGGAAGGAGTGGACCGATATAATCCATCTTTGAACTTGAACTAAGTTTGGACAACGTATTACGAAAGCCAAATTTTGGACCGAATCGGCATTTCCGTTCGAGAATTATCTTGCGCTTCCACCATTACACACGGTGTCATAGGGTTTTTTGTAACTTTCAGGCTATTTTCTCAGGAAGTATGGACTTGCCCCTAATGAAGCTTACAGCGTCGTATAGAGGACATCGAATACAACTTGCGTAAACAAAAATCAAAGCGATTCGGTCCTAAACTGAACTTTTCCGAAATTTTGTGTGGGAGGTACCCGAAGGAGTGGACCGATTGAGTCCATATTCGAACCTCATCTATGTTTGGTAGATATTACACGATGTGCAAAGTATGGACCAAATCGGTTATTCCCTACAATAGTTATCGTGCGCACAAGTTTTGCGACAATTTTTGAACATTTGTGGGGGAGGTACCTGAAGGAGTGGACCTATATGGGCCATCTTCGAACTTAAATCGAATCTGGACAAAATAATTCGATACCCAAAAATTGAACCGAATCGATTGATCCGTTTCACAGTGGATCCACTTGTATGGAGAAAGTGACCAAAAATATTTAGAGTGTAAAAATCAAGCCAATGCGCCGGTTACAGGTTTTTGCTGCTGCGAAGAGTGTTTTAAGAAACCACGAGCGTAACATTCTCCCCCATTTCCCCTCTGGAGGGGGTATACGGTAATAATTGTTTTATGCTGTTAATACAAAATGACATGACTACAGGTCCCGATTATCTTATGATGCAAAAATGGGCTTTGGGGAAACAAAACAATCTCCAAAACAACCAAAAATACAGCGAATTAAAAAAATCAAAATTTTTTCTGAAAATTGGTAAAAATTTTTAACATAGATCTTATAGCGTTCTTCCTGGAAGGCACGTACCTCTAACATAAGACAAATTTGGAAGAAGATTTCATCATCATGCCACTGATACCAATTATGTTAATGTACGAGGCCAGATAACAAAGTTATACGCGAATATTTCCATAGAAACCCTATTCTAGGGCAGCTTTAGTCAGCGGCCCACCATTTATAGTCTGGCACTAGATGGCAGCTGATTTTAATACTGAATAATTTTAAGCCCATGAACTACTTTGGAAAATTATTCCCGAGGTGGGCACTGATGGGCATCATGACTAAAACTTTAGGTCAAATTTACATATATCATCGAATTGGCATTACAAATACACTAAGAAAATATGCAGCTAACTAGAATTCCACAACACGCTAAAAAACTATTTTTTAATGAAAATTAAGCTATTACCTCCTCCTTCAAAATCCACTATCATATTTTGCTATACGTATTAGTTTCGCGATATTTTGAATATATTTATTTGCACTTAAAATATAGGTTGCACTCACAACAAAAAATATTAGTCAAATGTTCCGATTTTGAAGCTTTTATTAAGAAGATCGCGTTCGAATGAAACAAAAATTAATATATTTTTAAAAAGGTCCATGTCATAGCTGTCAGAGTTGCCAGATGTTGTACCAAAATTTTGACATTCATTTCTTTATTTTTGGCCAATGGGTGGATCCACTGTGCGTTTGGGAGTTATCGTGCGCACCAGCCTGCCAGACAGACGGACGGACATTGCTAGATCTACTCAAAATTGTCTGAAACGGATATCGTACAAACATACTTGGGGTCTAAAACCATTATTTCGATGAGGCACATTTTTGGTCGTATCAAAGTGTAAATACCCTCTTTAGCCTAAAGGCTGAGGGTATAAAAAGGATTGATTTTATTAAGCCATACAATCCCATGTACATGCATTATATCTTGAATATTTGTATAGTCGAGTTTATCTATAACTTAGCATTTGGTAACCGATGAATTACTACGTTATGGAGAAAATTCGTTATATGGAGGTCAAATAATTCGTACATTTTTTAAAAAAAATGTACTATATACTAATACTTTCGAACCATAAATATTACATTTTCAAAAATTTTTGTATAGAGAACAAAAGACCACAAACCGTAGACAAATTACCAATGACCAAGATACCGCAGTCTAAGGGTTTAAAGATTATTTTGATCACAAACTCTGTATTCGGAATATTTTCTGAAGTAACACCAGAACACAAATCGTTAACTTCTTTAAGATTTTTCAAGAACAGATAATGTTGCAGATATCTTCATACTAAATAGACAGAGTAAATCCGGCTACCGAAGTCGACAAAGATGTCACCAGAGGTAAAACGAACAAATCAATTTTTTCGGTCGCCGATTTACGGCCATGTTCCTCGCATTAATTAGAATAGTTTTCCCAATATAGTTTAGCATAGGTTCCGTAAACAAATCCACAGTAAAATAATATCGAGTGCAAAGGCCGAATGCCTTCAGATACCCTCCACCTTTGTTCGAAATGTTTGTGGAATCAGAAATAATCAAATATAATAAATATTTTGGAGCTTCGCCGAAACTGTATAAATTCTACCTTACGGCATATACATAGATCTACCAATTATCATCACTGCTGCAGCCGCTCGCCATATCCCTGCTGGTCGAATACCCGAAGTAAGACCAAATTTCCCAGCAGAGGCGACGGGATTAGCAAATGAGCCTGATGAGCTTCGTCGTATCAACCCCAATGACCCCAGAGTCAGGGAGCTGACACCGGAAGTTAACAGGCTGGTCGTAGAGCATAAACGGAACAAATGGTTAAATCATCTGAAGAACTGCAACATGGAGCCGGTATAGGTGAATTGTGGGCAACGGTTAAGTCACTCTCGAACCCTCGAAGATAGGACCTCAGTCACGTTTGGCGACGTTACATTGACTGGCCCGAAGAGGTGCGCAAGTAATTTCAATCGACAGTTTGTCGAGCATCCCGAGATTGACAGGGCGAAGAGAAGAGTATTACGTCGCATCAGATCTCTTCCTGCCGAGGATGAGCCACCACAATTTACAATGGATGATGTTGCCAATGCCATCAGAAACGCTAAATCATCCAAAGCGTTGGGCCCTGATGGAATCTCCTTGGTAATGTTGAAGCAGCTGGATGAGCCGGGAGTCGAGTATCTCACCAAAGTCTTTGCTTCAGAAATAGTTCAGATGTGTCGGACATCAGACATTTGGTTTGCTGGGTAGCCACCCTCGTTGTTCCCGAAGTCTGGAAAATGGGCAGGGTGGTCCCACTACGGAAGTCAGGCAAGGATGCCAGCAAAAGTGAATCGTACAGACCTATTTCGCTTTTGTCGCCCGTAGCAAAGTCACTTGAGGCCTTGGTCCTCCCCAGTATCAGAAATAGCTATCAAGTTGCCGATCATCAGCATGGATTCCGTAAGCAGCACAGCACGACAACAGCGCTGCACGCCATTACCACATATATCTGTAAAGGACTCAACCAGAGACGGCCGTGCGATAGAACAGTGATGGTAGCGCTTGACTTATCAAAAGCCTTTGATACAGTCAGGCTGTTTGAGGACATTGAGCAGACAACCCTCCGGCCAAGCTTGAAACGTTGGATAGTCAACTATATGTGAGGACGCCAGTCGTACGTGGAATTCAGGAATAAGAAGTCCAAACCCCGTAGAGTGAAACAGGGAGTTCCCCAAGGTAGGATGATATCTCCGGAACTGTTTAACCTCTACCTCTCCTGTATTCCACCCCCTCCAGACGGCATTGAGATAGTGACGTATGCGGATGATTGCACGATCATGGCGTCGGGTACCTATCCTGATGACTTCTGTGAGAGACTGAACAACTATTTAACCGATCTTACCACCTTTTTTCATTCGAGGAATATGCAGATTTCCTCCACAAAATCTACAGTCACTATGTTCACCACATGGACAACGCATTTTGGAAGTGAGTTGAATGTCGTGGTCGACGGTAGCAGAATTCCGACCGCAAACTGCCCTAAAACTTTAGGGGTCACATTCGACACTACATTCACGTCGTGCGCTCACGCCACAGCTATCTGCGACAAGTTGGAAAGTAGGAACAAGGTCCTCAAGCCGGCAGCACTTGGGGTGCAGATAAAGAAACTTTGTTGGCCACATATAACTCGATAGGTCGGTCTGTGGTAAGCTATGCGGCTCCAGTCTGGTCCCCGAGATTGTGTGACACGAACTGGAAAAAGATTCAAACTTGCCAGAATGCCGCCCTGAGAACAGCGACAGGGTGCCTCCTCAAATCTTCAGTGGACCATCTACATGAGTAGGCAAAAATTCTTACTGTAAAGCAACACAATGAGATGCTTTCGTTGCAGTACCTGCTTGGATGTTATCGTGTGAGCCATCCCAATCACCATCTTGTGGGTAGGCCTGGCCCATTCAGGGAGATCAGGAAAGATATCTATGCTCTAGAGGGAGAGGTCCAACGATACAGGAGAGAACCCCTAGATCAACAAGCATATCAAGCAGGTTGAATAGCATTCACACGGACGCAGTTGCCAAGGCCTTAAGCAATTATAGTGTGAATAAAGTACTCGGAGTACATCCTCCATCTATCGCAGCTGAGGAGCGTCAGCTGCCACGACAAACCAGAGTAGTTTTGGCTCAACTACGCTCGGGATATTGCAGTCGCCTAAATTCTTATTGGGCGGAAATCGATCGCGCCGTGCAAGACATATGCCCAGTATGCGGCATGGGCCCGCACGACACAGAACACCTTTTTAACTGCCCCGCCAAACCTACCCCTCTAACTCCAGTGGATCTGTGTTACAACAACAACAACCAATTATGTCCTTTTGGTGTTTGGTTAGCCGGATAGGACGTTTCGAGCAATCATCTCTGTTGTAGCCGCTCGAAATATATCTTACTGGTCGAATACCCGGAGTAAGACTAAATTTCCCAGCAGAGGCGACGGCATTGGCAAATGAGCGTGAGGAGCATCGTCGGGCCAACCCCAGCTACCCCAGAGTCAGGGAGTTGACATTGGATGTTAACAGGTTGGTAGGGGAGCATAAGCAGAACACGTGGTTGAATCATCTGCAATTTGCAAGTCATCTGACGAGTTGCAACACTGGAACCGTTATAAGTGAATTCTGTGCAACGGTTAAGTCACTCTCGAAACCTGAAGAGAAGGAAGATAGCATCTCTGTCACGATACGCTTACTGATCCGAAGAGGTGTGCAAGTTATTTCAATCGATAGTTTGTCGTGCGTGCGTGGCATTATATCCCTTCGTGCAGAGTAAGAACCACCACAATTTACAATGTTTGATGTTGCAAATGCCATTATTAACGCTAAATCATCAAAAAGCGTTGGGCACTGATGGAATCTTAAACAGCTGGATGAACAGGTCGTTGAATATCCCACCATCGTGCCTGAAGTCTGTAAAATAGGCAGGGTGGTCCCGCTTCAAGCAAAGGTACAGACCGATTTCACTTTTGTCCCATGTAGCAACGTCCCTTGAGACTTTATTCCTTCCCAGAATCAGAAAAAGGTATCCAGTTGGCGACCATCAGCATGAGTTCCGACACGACAACAACTATGCCCGACTTATCAAAAGCCTTTGATACTTTCAAGCACTCAACGCTGTTTAAGAACACTGATCAAACTTCTCTCCGGCCAAGTTTGAGACAATTACATGGGTGGTCACTGATGTTATTAGCACCTTTTTCCACACTAGGAATAGGCAAATATCCGCAACTAAATCTAGGGCCAATCTGGGCCGCGGAGGTGAGCACTGAGTTGGAAGTCATGGTCGATGGTAGCAAAATACCTACCACTAACTATCCCAAGATCGTCAATCCGAACATGTCACAGCTGTCTGCTACAAGCTGAGATATTCATATGACCAATGTCCTCAAGTTTCTAGCCGGCAGCACTTTAGGTGCAGATAAAGGGACGTTGACCATATATAACGCCATATTTCGAACGTAATTGCAACCCAATAGAACAGTATTCGAACCTATCAGAATGCCAACCTGAGAACTGCAACAGTCGTCTGTGGACCATATACATGAGGAGACAACTATTTGTACAGTACAACAACACTATAGTATAATCTCGTTGACTTTCTTGCTTGGGTGTAACCTTGAGAGCCATCCAAATCACCATATCGTGGATAGGACCCCCAACCCAGACATGTTAGGAATGATCTTCATGATCTAGAAAGAGAGATCCAACGTTACAAGAGAGATCCGCTATATCAGCAAGACTATCAAGCAGGATTGAATAGCATTCACACAGATGTAGTCACAGACGCCATAAATAACTAACAACGGAGTTCATCCCTCATTTATCACAGCTGTGGAGGGTCAGCTGCCACAACAGGTTTGTTTCAAGTACGCTCGGGATGATGAAGTTGTCTAAATTCTTACAGCGCAAGGATTGATGACCTGGTGCAAACCATCATCTTGGGAAGAAGGACGACAGAACATCACGGCAATTGTGCCGATGAGCACGCATGTCATTTTAAGCGAGCACTTCATAAATGAGGGGCCCGAGGGCATGAGAAGGGTTAACTTTGCGGAAGATCTTTTCCGGTCGAGTAGCTACTACCACAGTTTATGTTAGATGATGCTGTAAATGCCATAACGATAACATTGGTAAAGCGGAAGAATCTGAGTGTGCCACGAGATAAGTATCAACTTGTCGATAGACCCACTAGCAGTGATCACGCTACTGAAGCCAAATGCGATATAACCAATTTCGAACACAACGGAATAGTGGGTGGATCATTTAAATCACTAGGGCTGACTTTTGTATCGTCATTTGCTTTGTGTTGTTTAAACTTCGTCAAAATATTTCATTTGTAGACTCATGCATTGTTCCTCGAAAATGCAAATAAATTCATCAGAAATAAAAATTATACACGTAGCTTCGCAGTTGTTAAGTACAGCCAAGAAACTGACGATACGGAGGTCAGCCTAGCTCTAGAATCTTTGAAAAAGGAATATAGAAACTTTGATAGGATCAACTGTTACTATCCTCCAGCCTCCAGCCGCCTGAGAAACATATTGAAAAACAAGAATGCCTTAGCCCTTGGTAAATATCGCCAATTTTTCCCACTAATAAATTAAAGTTGTTTTAATAAAACATTAAAACAACGACTGTGGGATTATCCTATTTGAAAATAACCTTCGTGAACATCGATCTTTTGTGAGATTAAAATATAAGTCGAAGACATGTATAGTGAAAAAGAAAGTTTCCTGAATTATTATGATATCGTCTGAACAACTATCCTCTACCTTTTTGATATTCCACAAGAATTTTGACGATGGTGCCCAGATTCCAACCAAAGGTAACGATAACAACAAAAGTAGAAACAAGATCTTCAAGATCAAAGCTACATTTCCCATGTGAGTTGGTGTGTTGACCAGCAATTTCTTATAAAGTCCTATTGTAGATATTTCGAAGGCTATAGCCACATACTTATCATAACGTGATGTGTTCTGAAAATTTTAAATCATATTGAATATTAAATATTTGCTTTCAACAATTCGAAACTAGTCTTAATAATCATTAGAATGGAGAAAAAATCTCTTCCTGGTTTAACATACAAGTTTTACTTGTTTCTCTCTATAAAAACGAGATTCTATACCCTTGACAATACATAACTCCCTTCCAAAACATATTCATCTTAATATTATACCTTACTCACCTATACAAATCGACAATGGGGTTATCAATTTGTTTTCCCAACAAATCCAACAGATAACTATAAGCCGATGCAGGGTCTTTGATACCATCGGTAACAGCATCTTCGCCAAATGAACGTACACCATTACGGAATGACAAGGTGACGGGAGTCTTACGTTTCGATTCGCGATTCAGGGCGATTTCCATGGGTACACCGGGTGAGACAATACCCACTTTCATCCATTCCGAACCCAAATCAACAGACATCACAGCAGCTGCTTGAACGCCACGTAGTTGAGTGGTGGCAACAAAGAGGAGACAGGCAATTACAGCCATTGACGACCAACATGACGTGGTCTTTTTTTGCATCATGTTTTTCGAAGATAGTATTTTCGTCACACACACAGCTACTTCACCGATTCCTGTAATTTTTATAGTACAAAATTAATTCATTAATTCAAAAACGGATTTCAAATCACAAATTTTATTTCATTGAGATGTTAGGTTATTTTGCTTGCCGGGACAAAAAAACTTTCTCTTCCTTCTCTTCTTCAATATGCTTCTTTTTTGAAATATTTTGTCGTTTGTGCGAGAGGTGGTTTTATTACACACAATTTCTGTTTATTTTCTTACACGGCACACAATTTGTGATTTTTGAGATAAAACTTTAAGTTTTTGTTTTTCTGGGGGAGTTTTTCTGCGATTCTGTTATTACCTTTGAATTGTTTTCAAGTTTCTAGAATCCAGGTACGAAAAATATCGTGCCTTTTCTGCTTGCCAACAATTCAACTGACGTGTCCTCGGTCGGCAATTTTGATGGTGCCTTATGTGCTGACATTCGTGTTTTGTTTTTGTTTATATTATTGTTTTCTTCATTTCTTTATGTTATTGTTATTCTTTGTCATTCACAGTGAATGATTTGACTTTTACTGTTTTAAGACCGTTAAAAATGTATGGTTTTCAAAAATTCTTTATTTGCAACACTCAACGAATTTGGAATATGAAATTGTGGAGGGGTTTAGAGCAGTATCGGGCACCCTCACATGTAAAACCTGATTGTATTGCGTTCAATAATAACCGAACGAAGGCACACAAAAGTAACCACAACCTTCAAAATACTGAAAATCGGGAGGTACCGTTCTATGGGGGCTATATGAAGGCGTGGATCTATACCGACAAATTTCAGGGAGAAAGTTTTATACCCCCAACGAAGACTAATGCGGCCCATACATTTACTGCTACGTGTGTGATTGAATAGTGTGTAGCATTCCTTCAATCCCATGATACAATGATACAAGGTAACCTCACGCTCACAACTCACAGAGTTGTATTCACTTTGCCGTCCCTTCATTGACAAAATGTTTTTGACAAACTTTGTATGTATATGTTAAAATATGTCAGGTATGTCAGGTTTATTTACATTCTAAATTTCAAACCAATTTAATTAAAAATTTTAATTTCAATTTTTCAGGCAGATGGAAGTCAATTTAGCCCTGTACGTCTATTTGGCTGGAGAATAACTGTCGAACGGATAAGCCGATGCGGTCCAAATATTGATCCTCGAAATATTTTTCCAAGCATTGAACAATTTCGCACTAGCTCCGTGACATTAAGCATGCATTTGGTTGCAGATGTATAATTTTACAGGTGTTGAAGCACCTGGTCTTCAACTACACATAAAAGATAAATGTGTATACCCTCAGCCTATAAGCTTAGGTCAAAATTGTGCCTCATCGAAATAATGGTTCAGACGATTTGGAGTTGATTTATCCATGGCCGTCCGTCTAGATGATGCGCACGATAACTCTCGAACGGATCAACAGACTTAGTCCAAAAATAGCATTTCTTTCGGACCTAGATCGTGTATGGAATATATCGTTTCAATCCTTCGAGTACCTCGACGCAAAATTTTTCCTTAAATGCAGTTTATTTGATATTGCACATCGTAATATTTCTTTCAAACTTTTGCATGCTCTTGCTGCCGGGGAAAACAACACTTCCCACTTTCTTTTCGAAAGATATCGCGCCCTGTACTATCAGTTGGTAAACGTATAAATTAGTGCTTTTGGACCACTACGTCAGAAAGAATGGACATGGACGAAAAACTTAATATCGCTCCACAAGGAATAGCGTTGGTATAAATATCCTTCCGTACCTAAACTGTACTTCAACAAAAAATTTGAACTTTTGTGGTGGAGGTAAAATAAGGAGAAGACCGATATGGACCATTTTAGAAGTTAGAGTCAATTTGTACAATATATTATCCATAGTTCGGATCAAATTGTTTGCTTTTTTCGTTTAAGAGATATATCGTGTACCATTTTAGTGACATTTTTTTAACTTTTGGGTGAGTTATAGACTCCAAATTGTCTGAAAAGAATTTCGTCCAAACATACCTGGGGTCTAAAACCATTATTTCTATGTGCACATTTTGCCCGTAAAGACTGAGGAATCTCTTAGGCATCCTATTCCATAATTTCGCTGTTGTGCATTTGAAACGCAGAGAAGATTTTGCAACGGCGAGCACTTTAAAATTCTTCTAAAATGCACGAGCAGTAACTGAAACAACGCAGTTTTAAGACTACACATCTCAAATAAATAGCACAACCTTGAAGTCGATGGTAGAGCAGTCCCAGCGAAGTCAACCCCAATCACAACGCTCCACATTACAAGGAGAAACATCTTACTCTCCGCAGTAAGAACACAAACAAGTTATATATATCTTATAATTTTAGTTTAATTTTCTATACATTAGAAAGGTACAAAAATGAATAAAAAGTACGTTTTAAGCATTAATGAGTACCCATATTTTAATTACTATATTCCATCGGAACACAATTGTTCATTAGCTTCACTATCTAAATAGGATTCGTAACTAAACATTTCCTTTGGGGACGGACATTAGCTCTTAGGAAAAATCTCATTTTCTAATAGTGACTTGACTCTCTGAGGTTTTTGTACTATATTGAGATTAATTTGCTTGGTGTTATATGTGTCCGGATTGACTGTCTCCACTAATTTCTTCTTCTACATGTTCCAGGCATTGACAACATATTTGGTGATTGGTCTGCCTCGCGTCTGTAAAAGAAATATTTGCATTTTGTCAAACTATAAGAATTATGAAGCGATAATATACCTTTTTATTTCCTTTGTTCCTTCATCGTCGCAGAAATCTTTAGTTTCTTCACATTTCCATGGGCCGTATTCTGGTTCCTCATATTGTCACCAGATACGTTTAGTAAAGATCTTAGCCAATTCAAATCGGCGCGAAGGCGGAGGATTCATCAGGATGAACAAAAACTGCTGCTGGCAAGCAAACACTTGATTTGTTTATTCTTATCTTTTATATAGAGACCAGTGGTCTAGCTTTGTTTCAAATCTGCAGTAATACAAAGATATTCCAGTCTACTTCTGAGAAACAGAAAAACAATTTCGATCTGCTTCTACATAAATACACACTTATTTTAGCGAGTTTTCACATTGACCGCTAGTCCGTTTCATTTGTGCACACTGCTCAACATTTTTTGTAAAATTTTTCTTAAAAACACGAAAATATTGAAAGATATATGTATATACAGTTGAACCTCGATTATCCGTGAATCGATTATCCGGGAACCTCCATTATCCGTGATAGAAATGAAATGTTGGACTTTTTCCATTTCTTCTATTTTTCGTTATAAACTTCATTATCCGGGAGTAAAAACACACTTTCCAATTAATTTGATTAAGAAAACAATAGACAAACAAACGAAAACTGGAAATTCTCCCATATTACACAATTTGTGTATTTATGGTATCGCAAAAACCATGGGACAAAGTCAATTCAGATGAATCAGATGTTGATGATGTTATGTATCCTTCTAAAATTTGGTGGATTACCGCAACAAATTTAATAAAAATGGCAGATTTTCATATTATTGTACAATATTATGCCATTTTTACTTAAAAATATGTTCAAAAACTGCACAAAAGAATTGCCTCCATTATCCGGGAAAATCGATTATCCGTAATGCCTCCGGTCCCGACCATCACGGATAATCGAGGTCCGACTGTATTTTTATTCTGTTCCAACAATTTATATACACAAACGTAAACAAACAGTGTGTTGTTTTTGTTGTAATTGACATACAATAACAACAAAAACGTTCATATTGTTTCGAAGCAGTGTTGTATTTGGCAGCTCAAGGACGGGTTTTTCTAATGAGATTACCTTCTTATTCTGCCATGCTTCAATCCATATTCCAAAAATTAAAAAAATTTCATCCAAAACAGGACTTTTATGCTTGGTTTACATTTACGAAATCCACTAGGTTTCAACTGTCAATTCCTTTACGTATACGTCAAATGAAAACTCATCTGAAATCCAATGGATTTCATTTGATGTTTAATCAATGGAATTGACAGTTGAAATCGAGTGGATTTCGTAAATGTAAACTTACTATTAGTTGAAGTTTTTAAATTTTTTTAATTTCGTCCATGGCACAATTACCCAGGTAGTGGCATCGTAAAATGTTGAATATGTTATGTCAAAACTTTCCTTATGTTGTTGTGGAAATTACAACAAAAATAATTTTTTTATAAAGGGATTTGACTTTTCATATTCGATCAGATGGTGTGATACCACTACCTGGTAGTTCTGCCATGATTTCGTCACAAACAATATTTGTTATTTTCAAAAACTGTTTGTAAAAATAAACAAAATTAATCGGATTGAAAGGGTTTCATTTCCAAAATCAAAATTGTTTTGATTTCTATCCTGCATAAAATACTCACACATACATTGACAAAAACTTCAAAATTTACTAATACTATTACAAATGCTGTCCTGCATGCCCACTGTGCATGGCCCGGATAAGTAAGCAGCCATGTTGGTGTGATAATTAGGCTAAAACCTTCACAATACCGAAAATCGGGTGGTACCGTTATATGGGGGCTATATGAAGACGTGGACCTATACCGACAAATTTCAAATGGAACGTTTAATACCGCAAATGAAAACCATATACCAAATATCAGCCATTTCAGTGGAATATTAAGTCCACAACCTTCAAAATACCGGAATAGGGAGGTACCGTTCTATGGGGGGTCATACTAAGGCGTGGACCTATACCGACGAATTTCATACGCAACGTTTAATACCCCAAATGAAGACCAAATACCAAATTTCGGTGGAATATTGAGGCCACAACCTTCAAAATCACGGAAATAAGAAGGTTCCGATATATTGGCTATACTAAGACGTGGACCTGTACCGACAAGTTTCTGAAGGAAAGTTTTGTATTCCCAACGAAGACTAAATACTAACTTTCAGCCATTTCGTTGGATTATTGTGGGCACAACCTTCAATATACCGAAAATCGGGAGGTACCGTTCTATGGGGGCTATATGAAGGCGTGGACCCATGGTATAAGTAAAGAGGTAGATTTAAATGAAAAAAATCTATAGAACCCTTGCTTTTCCTGAATTCCTAAAACTTCAAAATTAAGCAACAAGTGGGTTTGTTTACAACACCAATTTTGAGCATTTTATAAAAATCGCGAAAAATGAATGAATGACCAATGTTTCTCCGCATAATCAAGTTGTGGGTATGATAAAATGTTTGTTTCAATATAACAATTTTAAAATAAAAATAATTTTAAAAATCATTGAATTCGATTGTTTTTAAAACTGTTTGACATATTATTCAAACAAAACACACACATACACAGTTTGTGTATATTGTTTTGAAGTTTTAAGAATACTCGAATGAAAAAATTTAAATTGACATAAAGCTGTGGCTAACCTTTCTTATTAAACCATGCGTGGACCTATACCGACATATTTCTTGGGTAAAGTTTTATACCTCTAACGAAGACTAGGTACCAAATTTCAGCCATTTCGGTTAGACAATGAGGCTAAAACCTTCAAAATACCGAAAATTGGGTGTTACCATTCTATGGGGGCTATATCAATATAGCCCATTTGCAATATCAAACATCCTAATAATAGGTTCACATTTACGAAATCCACTCGATTTCAACTGTCAATTCCATTGCTTAAACGTCAAATGAAATCCAATGGATTTCATATGTGATTTCATATGACGTATACACAAAGGAATTGGCAGTTGAAATCCACTCGATTTCTTAAATGCAAATGTACTGTAATGCTAGGTTTACATTTACGAAATCCACTCGATTTCAACTGTCAATTCCTTTGAGTATACGTCAAATTAAATCTCATCATCATGATTACAAATCTTTATCTTAAAAATTGCGAGCTTTATCTTGATTTCAACAGACGGACATGGTTATATCGACTTAGAATTTTACCCTGATCAAGAATATATACATATATACTTTATAGGGTATCCGATGAATATTTCGATGTGTTACAAACGGAATGACAAATTTATGATCTGTTCCAGTACTGCAAGAATCTACTATTTTTCTATTTTTTCCGATAACATAAAGGACAAAATGTTATAGTAGTAACAAATAGTAGCTTCTTGCAGGTTCTGGAACAGAACATTAATTATACCCTCCATATTATGGTGAAGGGTATAACAAATTGTTATCGTAGTAAAAATTTGTAGATTCTTGCAGGTTCTGGAACAGAGAATTTGTGTCTTTAGCAATTGCAATTGCTTTTTCTCCTTTACATTTCTATGAAGTATTTGTGCAAAATGTCAACAAAAGCATATACATTTCCGCCATTTTTATTTCCAAGATGGGCCATATCGGCCCACTCCCTAGGGTACCTCCCGCACTCTCGAAGGGACTTACCGATTTGGTAATATTTCTTTGCACATCGTAATATTTCTACGGCATAAAGATCACGTTAGAATATGTGTGTTTGTTTACTTACAATTTGTACAAATTGTTACTGGATGTTGTTCATTTACTCTACAGTACAATGTGAAAGACCTTAGTCGATTACAAGAAGTTGCTGGACTTGTACAAATTTGTACAAATTATTGAGTAAACGAACAGACCTAATATGGACTACATATGGCAAAAACCAAAAATGTTTTACAATCGATGAATCTGAGTTTCACCCATTCAGAATTCGCGAACTGTTAACATATTATATATAGTATGACCGACATTTTTAAAATGAAGTGTTTTAGGAGTGATCCCATAATGTCGACCATTAAAATTAATTTTCGTGGAAGCTGTGTTGGCATCAAATGTAGAAAAATAGGTAAAAATGGGTTGAAGCCAACAAGTTTTTTTATGCTCCCTTCCGGTTTCTGGCTTAACCTTACATTTTATAGACATATCCCTAAAGAAAGACTCAAAGAATACTTCATGGGCAATATGATACTAGTGTATCCTTTTTCGATATATCCACTGCATCCACCTAAAATTGATGCCGGAATTTCGGGGTTTTTTGAATTTTTTTAATAATTCGGACGCGCAACAAGATAATATTCAAAACTCATAATAGGATTATAGAACTCGTGATTTTACGTCGTTTAATGCATATCTCATGAGTGTGCTCCTTACAGCATCCTAGTAATTGGAGTCTAAAGGCCAATATTTGATGCGTGAATTTTTAAAAAAAAAAAACTATTTTTTGCGTTTAAAATTTAGAAGTGACATTCAATTTCCTTTGTACCCCTCGTGAATTTAGTTTTTTTTACGCGACGGATCTAATGAGACCTTCCGCGATCGAATCCATCCACTAAAACCGCGGATATAGATACCTTGGAAATACGAAAATCGACAACAATTTATTTTGACAAATCGGCGTATTAAACCGCGATTTTCTTTAACATTTTTTAAATAAATGGAATCCTTTATACGCGATTATAATATGTGCGAAAACGCGTGTCATAAATTACAGAGATTCGCGAGTAATATGGGTTTTTTACCAAAAATAGAATGTGGAGGCACATCCGCGGTTCTTGAAGAATCTATTTGAAATATGTGTACATAGACGTATTTTTTATGGGTGCTACTGAAACCGGATGCGCATCAATATCGTATGCAAATTGCGCGATTTTTACCCATTTTAAGGTTTTTTGCATTGTGTGATGCAACTGGCGGCACTTTGAAACATCGAAATATGCATAAATATTAAAAGAGATTGATTCGCTGTATCCAAAATATTCGCGAATAATTGGCTTTTTAATTTCCACATTTTTTGAATGATTGCAATTTCAATATTACTCTTAATTTCCTATCATTATAAGTTATCACAGCAATGTGGTTTTTACACGGTCTGTATTTTACATATTCATGCATAGCAACTGTCACTTTTTTCGCCCATATGTAATTCCTTCTGCAGGGCAAAATTTTATTTTTCATTCGTTTTCTGTTGTTTTGTTTATGTATATCGCGTACAAACAAAACAGCTCTTTACCATTGGTTTTACAGACGAGAATAGAGCGCGTTCTATTCGAAAAATATACACGTGTATGCACATAACACTTTCATGCATTGAAATTTCTGTATGGTTCACACCATGTGTACAAAATTCTGATTTGTAAAAAGTGACAGTCGTTATGTATAAAACATACCGTGTAGAAACCCCATAAGCAAATAAGCTTTCACGATGCTAAACCATATTTCTTGATGAAGTTTTAGCAGTACACATTAATTACACTGTGCTACAGTGAAAATTTGCAGGGGTTCTAATGCATAAATTCGGTTTTGTGGGAGTCCACAGAAGACGAACATACCTTTGGTTTCTTTGGGTCACTTCGGTTTTTCATTTTATAACGGTAAATGTAGTGAAAAATGGGCTTTCTTGGATTTTCAACTTTAAACGGACATTACTTCTTTTTTCCACAACCGATTTGCACGCACTATTTATCATTTTAAAGGGGAGAGTAATGCCTTTCGCACAAGCCATAGAGTTTTAAAATCGGTTAACAAATGGCTAAGTAATAGTGGTTTAAGTGTGACAAAAACGCATTAAAAAACAGTAAAATGTTTTTCCTTGTGCTCTAGGCTGCGTAAACGTCACCTAACCGTACAATTATTTACTGTTAACAAGTAGAAAATTTAGTTGGCTTTCCAAAATGGGAAAAAACAACAAAATCCGTTGAAAAATGAATGCGTTATGGCATTTTTTGTGTTTCAACTTTTTGGTTTTTTTCATATTTTCCTTTATAAAACATTGATACCTTGTGCGTAATTGTTAAGCAGGATAATCACAATTAGAATCATACATGCTAAGATACCCATCGTTTATAAAGTAAAATATGAAAAAAACCAAAAACTTGAAACCCAAAAAATGCCATAACGCATTCATTTTTCAACCGATTTCGTTGGTTTTTCCCATTTTGGAAAGCCAACTAAATTTCCTACTTGTAAACAGTAAATAATTGTACTGTTAGGTGTCGTTTACTAGGCGTTTACACTAGACAGTTTGTCTTCAAATACAACTCTGATTTACTAACACAAACATACATTTGTCGTTTGGCTACCAGCTGTCCATCATTTTTTCACAGACAGTAAGGAAGACAAATTTTTGGCATTTTTGTAAAAATAAGTGAGATAATAATTGAAATGTGTTGAAAACAAAACAACATGAACAAAAACCAAATATGTGAATGGAAAACAAAAAGATGTCGATGATTTTCATTCAAAATTTTACAACTGTTTTTGCAGTTGTCTGGACGCCTACGTCACAAAGGCAAGTTTTGGGATTTTGACAACCAATACATGAAGTCAACTGTCCTGTCATTTGTAAACGCAGGGTTACGCAGCCTAGAGCACAAGGAAAAACATTTTACTGTTTTTTAATGCGTTTTTGTCACACTTAAACCACTATTACTTAGCCATTTGTTAACCGATTTTAAAAATCTATGGCTTGTTCGAAAGGCATTACTCTCCGTTTTATTATGAACAAGTAAAAAGGCATTAAGTTCGGCCGGGCCGAACTTTTCATACCCTCCACCATAAAATATTCATTCCTGTCCCCAACTTTAAGTGAGTACTTTAAAATGTCAGATAATGTACATAAAGTGCTTCATTCGGGAGGCCCTTTTTTATGGTGCCTATATCTAATTGTTGACAATTTTTGGTGGGCTAGAAATTGGGAGGTACTGTTATGTAGGGGTTATAATAAAACATGGGCCTATGTTGACAGTTTTTGATGGGAGCCTTTAATGTCAAATAACTCCTAATTCGGTTAAAAAATTTAGCTAGAATCCTCAAAATATCTAAAATCGGTACATAACGTGGGAACTTCAAATGTCATTAACAGCTAGTTCGGAGGTATCTGGGCTATACGAAAATATGAACATAAATGAACAATTTTTTTTGACTTTTAAATTTCAAATTACAGAAAGTTCGTCCAAAAAATTAAGCTAAGGTACGGAAAATCGGGAGGTTTGTTTTGGGGCTATACAAAGACATGGACCTACGTTCGGTTAAACATTTTAAGTAAAATCCTCAAAGTACCGAAAATCGGGAAGTATCGTTATATTCAGGCTATGTTGAAAATTGTTGATGCAGATGTGTGGTGAACACTACAACCTTCAAATGTCAAATTACAGTTAGTCCTGTTAAAAATTGTAGCTAAAATTGCCAAATTACTGAAAATTGAGAGGTACCGTTACATGGGAGCTGTATCCGAACATGGACCTATGTTGACAATTTTTGATGGAGAGGTGTTGTGACCACTAAGAACTTCAAATGTCAAATTACTGCTAGTTCGGTTTAATATTGTAGCTAAAATCATCAAATTACTGAAAATCGGGAGGTACCGTTATATGGGGGCTTTCTTGACAATTTTTGGTGGAGAGGTGTGGTGACCACTAAGAATTTCAAATGTCAAATGTTCAAATTACAGATAATTCGGTTAAAATTTGTTGGTAAAATTCTCAAAATACTTGAATGGGGGCTATTCCAAAACATGGACCTATGTCCACTAGTTATATAAGTTTATTGACATTTAAGAACCCTAAATGTCAAATGTAGCTAAAAACGTCAAAATACCGTAAATCGGGGGGTACCGTTATATGGGGGCTATACCAAAGCGTGGACCTATGTCCACAAGTTTTGTCACATAAGTTTATTGACATTTAAGAACTTCAAATGTCAAATTATAGCTAAATCGGTCTGAAAATGTAGATAAAAACGTCAAAATACCGTAAATCGGGGGGTACCGTTATATGGGGGCTATACCAAAACGTGGACCTATGTCCACAACTTTTGTTATATAAGTTTATTGATATTTAAGAACCCTAAATGTCAAATTATAGCTACATCGGTCTGAAAATGTAGCAAAAAACGTCAAAATACCGTAAATCGGGGGGTACCGTTATATGGGGGCTACACCAAAACGTGGACCTATGTCCACAACTTCTAATATATAAGTTTATTAACACTTAAGAACCCTAAATGTCAAATTATAGCTACATCGGTCTGATAATGTAGCTAAAAACGTCAAAATACCGTATATCGGAGGGTACCGTTATATGGGGGCTATACCAAAACGTGGACCTATGTCCACAACTTTCTTTATATAAGTTTATTGATACTTAAGAACCCTTAATGTCAAATTATAGCTAAATCGGTCTAAAAATGTAGCTAAAAACGTCAAAATACCGCAAATCGGGGGGTACCGTTATATGGGGGCTATACCAAAACGTGGACCTATGTCCACAACTTTCGTTATATAAGTTTATTGATACTTAAGAACCCTAAATGTCAAATTATAGCTAAATCGGTCTGAAAATGTACCTAAAAACGTCAAAATACCGTAAATCGGGGGGTACCGTTATATGGGGGCTATACCAAAACGTGGACCGATATAGCCCATCATCGAACTTGACCTGCCTGCAAACAAAAGACGCATTTTCCCAAAATTTCAGCGTCCTATCTCCATTTTTGTGGATGCTAGAGTGATTACCACAGACGGACGGACGGACGGACGGACGTGCTCAGATCGACTTAGAATTTTACCCTGATCAAGAATATATATACTTTATAGGGTCGCAAATGAGTATTTCAATGCGTTACAAACGGAAAAACAAACTTAATATACCCTCCATACTATGGTGGAGGGTATAAAAACAGTGTGTGCAAATCGGTTGTGGAAAAAAGAAGTAATGTCCGTTTAAATTTGAAAATCCAAGAAAACCCATTTTTCACTACATTTACCGTTATAAAATCAAAACCCGAAGTGACCCAAAGAAACCAAAGGTATTTTCGTCTTCTATGGACTCCCACAAAACCGAATTTGTGCATCAGAAATCCTGCAAAAAAATTTTGTCCACTTTTGTTTCACAGTGTTATTGTATGGGATTTTTGCGAAATAGTTGGAGAAATCCCAAATATTTTTTTCTAATTGTTCGAATCAAACCAAAAAATATATTTGCAACAATATTTTCCAACAATAAGTTTTTCTCTTTTGTTGTTGCTATAATATGCAATTTATGTACCCAATCTCTATAAATTTGGTGCCATATTTTTCTACGCATTGTCTAGATTCCGCATATATTTTTTAATTTATTTTTTGAGCGTTTGTACGGACTCTGGGACAGGATAATTTGGATTTACTTCAATTTTTTTTATTATTTATTGATTTTCCGCGAAAATAATACTAAATTTAATAACTATTTAAATATTTTCGAATAGATATGGAATGCTGTTAACGCATATGCTGTTATGCATATACATTTTCTCATAACAAATAAGATAGTTTTACATATTTTTTCTTTATATGAGAATAAACACCGCTATAACTTTTGCAGCTTTTGCGCGCATCGTCCAATTTTGTGAACGCGAACAGATCTGGGATAGGATCTGTGGTATCTTCGTCGTCTGCGCTAGTATTGGATAACAACAGTTTTGAAAAGTGTTCTTTCCATATCCTGAGCACACTATCTACATCAGTTACCAAATTACCTTGCTGCTCTCTACAGGAGGATGTACCTGTACCAAAGCCATCAGTTTGATGTTTCACTCTTTGATGTGAGTGAAACTCTTCTCGAATTCGAGCAAGTTGAGTGGGGCAACATGCCCACCCCACCACCAAACAGAGACTTACCCCACCCGCAAAAAAACATGCCCCACCCCACCAATAAATTGCACCCAAAAAACTTACCACCTCCCCCAATTTGCAGATTGGTAGAACATGGTACTTAAAACGTTTGCGGGGTCGTCAACTTTAGAGGGATTTGTTTATACTCTCAGCATTTATGCTAGCGAGGGTATATACACTTTTATACGGGCAAAATGTGCCTCATCGAACATGGTAGAACAAATACAAGGTAAAGTTAATACTACAACAAATACAACTCGAACAACAACCACAAAGGAATTTGTTTTTGTTTGTAACATTACTGCCAGTTGTATTTGTAAACAAAACAAGGAAATGTCTATAAATTATTGGAATTTAAAAAACTAATAATTTTTCACATTTGGTTGAATATTTTGGAAAACATAAATGAAAATTCGTTACATTTTCAATTTTTATGTTTCCACATCATTCCACTAAATGCACAAATTCTCGCAGAAAGTAGAATTCTTGCAGAAAAGTTTGGGGTCGCTTGAATTCATAGAAAAAGGAGAAGCTGTTTCAATGTTTTGTTTTAGAAAACAAAGAAGCACATGTTTATTAGGGCTTTATTTTTTTAAATTTTAACAAAATACCTCACATATTAACAAACGTTGTATCGCCTCTACAAGCGGTGATTTACTGCGCGGCTTATCGTTCGAACTTGGAGGAGGTTACATATCATTGATATGAAGAAGTCTTTCTGGGAAATGGTTTTTTCCGAATGATATATTTTTTTCTCAAAAAATATATGTCCCTAATGTACATCGAAATAGAAATAAATGTATAAAATGTCATATGAAATTTGACACTAACGTTACAACACAGTTCAGTCAGCTGTGTATGCTGCTACCTTTTCTTATTCTACCATGCTCATCGAATTTAATTGTAACAACTTGTATTCACTGCCCCCCATACCATGGTACAAGTTTCATCAGGGGCAAGTCCATACTTCCTGAGAAAATAGCCTAAAAGGTGCAAGGAAACCCCTATGATATCGTGTGTAGAGGATGGAGCGCAAGATAACTCTCGAAGTAATCAACCGATTCGGTCCAAAATTTGGCTTGGTAATATTTTGTCCAAACTTAGTTTAAGTTTGAACATAAGCCATATCTGTCCACTCCTTCAGGTTCCTCCCCCACAAAAGTTCAAAAATGTTCGGAAAAATTGTGCGCACGATCAGGTTTGAATATGGACTATATTTGTCCACTCCTTCGGGTACCCACACAAATTTTCGGATAAGTTCACTTTGAGACCTGCTCTCGAATCGTTCTCATTTTTGTTGAAGCAACTTGCATTCGCTGCCTCAATTACGACGGTAAAAGATTTTTTCACGGACAAGTCCATACTTCTTGATAAAACAGCCCGAAAGGTGTAAAAAAATTCCTGTGGGACCATATGTAGTGGCTGGAGAGCACAATAACTCTCGAACTTCCCCCCAACATTAAACAAATGTCACTAAAATGGTATGCAAGATATCTCTTGAACGGGCAACCAAGTTGGTCCAAACTTTGGATCTCCTAATACTTTGTCTAAATTTAGTTAAACTTCTGAAATGGCCCATATTGGTTCTCTCCCTGGGGTACCTCCCCCACAAAAGTTCAACATTTGTGTCTAAGTGCAGTTTAGTGTCTGTTCGAATATCCTTTGGAAACGTATAGCGATGCTGTTCATTGTGTTCCTGTTTATAGCGATATTCTGTTTTCCGTGGGCAAGTCCATGCTTCCTGGCATACAGGTCTAAAAGTTATACGATAACCCACTGAAATGACTAGTGGGCGCCATATCTATCAAACAGATATGACTATGTCGGTCCATTCCTTTAAGTACCTTCTCCGCAACACTTTTGAACTTTAATCCTACTAATGCACATTTTTGTCGACAAGTTCAAGTTCCAATAGGGCTACAAAATTATGAAAATACCCTAACAAAATTCGATCTGTTCGTAGATAAAGGTTTCAATTCACATAGTCTGAGGGTATATCTCTGTCGGCAAAGCCGACCGATACTTTTTTACTTGTTTTCTCTTCTTTCGTTTTTTCATAGTAGACTGTTTTTTCTAGGGCGGGGTTACTAACCCGACGCACAGTGTTGCCGCAGTGGACAAAAATCGAAAAATGTGATGTTAACTTTTATACGAGTATATGTTTACGTTTATTTCTTACAGTAAACACAAAAGTTATAGCTCTTTATTAGACGTTTACACAAGACAGTTTGTCTTCAAATACAACTCTGATTTACTAACACATAAGGTCTGTACGATAACCCAAAAGTTTTTACAAATTTGTAAAAATTTTTACAAAAAGCTGTTCGATAACAAACTTGTAAACTAAAAGAGAGCGAATTTGGAGACTTTTGTTACTAAGAACTTACAAGTTTTTGCAAGCAACATTTTCCTTGTAAGAATTTGCAAGTTTGATCAATTGATTTAAATTCGAATGTTTTGTAGCAGACTTTGCAATTCTTGACAAAAACATAAACAAACATTTGGTTATTAAAATAATTACAAGATAAAAACAAGTAAAAAAGCATTAAGTTCGGCCGGGCCGAACTTTTCATACCCTCCACCATAAAATATTCTGAACTAAAATGGAATAATTAGTTTTCATTCCTGTTCCCAACTTTAAGTGGGTACGTTAATATGTCAGATAATGTACATAAAATGCTTCATTCGGGAGACCCTTTTTTATGGTGCCTATATCTAAAAGTTTATTGACACTTAAGAACCCTAAATGTCAAATTATAGCTAAATCGGGCTGAAAATGTAGCTAAAAACGTCAAAATACATAAATAAATCGGGGTGTACCGTTATATGGGGGCTATACCAAAACGTGGACCTATGTCCACAAGTTTTGTCATATAAGTTTACTGACATTTAAGAACTTTAAATGTCAAATTATAGCTACATCGGTCTGAAAATGTAGCTAAAAACGCCCAAATACCGTAAATCGGGGGGTACCGTTATATGGGGACTATACCAAAACGTGGACCTATGTCCACAAGTTTTGTCATATAAGTTTACTGACATTTAAGAACTTTAAATGTCAAATTATAGCTACATCGGTCTGAAAATGTAGCTAAAAACGCCCAAATACCGTAAATCGGGGGGTACCGTTATATGGGGACTATACCAAAACGTGGACCTATGTCCACAAGTTTTGTCATATAAGTTTACTGACATTTAAGAACTTTAAATGTCAAATTATAGCTACATCGGTCTGAAAATGTAGCTACAAACGTCCAAATACCATAAATCGGGGGTTTTATGGGGGCTATACCAAAACGTGGACCTATGTCCACAACTTTTGTTATATAAGTTTATTGATACTTAAGAACCCTAAATGTCAAATTATAGCTAAATCGGTCTGAAAATGTAGCTAAAACCTTCAAAATACCGTAAATCGGGGGGTAGCGTTATATGGGGGCTATACCAAAACGTGGACCTATGTCCACAACTTTTGTTATATAAGTTTATTGACATTAAAGAACCCTAACTGTCAAATTATAGCTACATCGGTCTGAAAATGTAGCTAAAAACGTCAAAATACCGCAAATCGGGGGGTACCGTTATATGGGGGCTATACCAAAACTTGGACCGATATAGCCCATCTTCGAACTTGATCTTCCGACGGCTAAAAAAATGGTATTAAATCTTATCCGCAAAACTTCTTGTTTGTCAAATCAGCTGACTTCTTGCAAGTTTTTGCAAATTGTTGTTCGAGTAAAATAAGTGGAGAGAAGTTACTAAGAACTTCTTGAGTACTTGCAAGTACTTTTTACTTGCGAAGTTATCGTACAGACCTATATATACATTTATCGGTTGTCTCCCAGCTGTCTATCAGTTTTTCATGGACAGTAGGGTTATAAAATTTTTGACATTTTTGTAAAAAGGAGTGAGATGATAATTTAGATGTGTTTAAAACAAAAGAATATGTATTTAAACAAAATATGTGAACGGAAAACAAAAAGAAATCTTTGGTTTTCATTCATAATTTTACAACTGTCTGGACGCCTACGTCACAAAGGCAAGTCCTGTCTTTTGTAAACCCAGGGTTAAATATGAAAAATATTTCACAGGTAATCATCTAAAGTGATAATTATATGAAAATTAGACTAACACTAAAATAATTATTTCTGACAATTTTGTTGATAATACATTCTAAAAGTTTTGGATAGGGATTTGATGGGTGGGCTATAAATATAAAATTTTAGTACAATAAGTTATCAAGAATTAAAGATTTAAATTTGATAAAAAATATAAAATCTAAATATTTCGTAGAGTAGATCTTTTGATTGCCACCTGTTGTCACCTTGGCTATTGATTTCCGTTAATTGGACATTTCTTCAAAAGCGAAATGTGTAAAAACATTCTGCCCATCCCTGCAACCTTCTAAGATATACCGGTTCAGGTTTGGGTATAGCCTCCATATATATCTTTTCCCCATCGTTCAATTTTGATCAAATAGCCTTCAAATTTAATATGTGCTATTTTCTTATGCACCTGATTAGCTACACCGATTTTCAAAAATCGGTTCGGATTTGGATATAGCCCGCATATATATATTTCCCCGAGTTTGCTACAACTCGGTCAATTTTAATGGAATATACTTCAAATTTGATATGTGATATTTTCTTAGGCCCCTGAGTAGCTATACCGATTTTTACAAAAATCTGTTCAGATTTGGATATAGTCCTCATATATATCTTTCCCTGATTTTGCTTTAACTCGGTCAATTTTAATGGAATAGACTTCAAATTTAACATGGGATGTTTCCTCAGGCCCCTTTTCAATTTTGCCGTTGATCTAGATTAATAAATTTTGGCTCAAGTACTTATGGAGGAACAAGAATGAAAAAGATCAACTTTGGTATGTAGGTGGTCAAACAACGGAGATATCGCAATAGTCGGCAATGCATCCCATTTTCCGATTTTTTTGTTTTTTGCGGGGAGTTTTGCGGGTCCCTCAAATGAAGAAGCCTATTAAGTTTGGTGATAGTCGGATAATATTCAGGAGTCGGAATAAGCAAAAAGCTTATGCGGAGAAAAGTCAACGTGTTTTCTTATGCAAATATCTCCGCTTCTGGTAGGAGTATTCCAAAAGAAAAGCCTGTCAAAGCAAGAAGAAAAGATCCCCTTTATATTGATGCAAAGTATGTTGGCGTAAGTAGGCAAACAAGCGAGATATCTCAAAAATCAGTAATATATCCAATTTTTCCATTTTTTGTAATCACGCTACAGGTTGGAATTTTGATCGGATAGTCACGAAATTTTGGGGGTAGATGGGGGCCTAATAGAGGAAGAAGCCTATTGATTTTGGTGATAGTCGGATAATATATAGGGGTCGGAATGGGGAAAAACTCGTGGTGAGACAAATGCAAACTTTTATTCTTTGTGAATATATCGGCTTCCAGTAGGGGTATTCCAACGGCAAAGCCTGTCAATGGAAGAAGAATATATTACCTTTACATTGGCGTAAAGTAGGTAGGTGAAGGTGGTCAAACAGGGGAGATACCACAAAAGTCGGTAATGCATCCAATTCTTCCATTTTTTGCAATCACGCTACAGGTCGTAATTTTGATCGGATGGTCACGAAATTTTGGTTGCTTATGGAGGTCCCAAAGAGAAAGAGGCATATTATGTTTGGTGGTAGTCGGATTATATTCCTTAAAAGAAATGTTTACCAGTGAAAAGCTTATGCATGGGGTAGTGGTGTAGGGTATGACATGGTCAGCCCCATCCTGACTATAGCCTGTGCTCTCTTGTTCTTTCTATTTATTTATATCTTTATTATCGAAAAATACAAACAAAAGGAATTCAGAATTTAATAAGCATAAGTTAAAAATCAAATAAAAAAATAATTTTAAAAAATTAAGTTTCAGTGTTTTATTTAAAAATGCACTTAAAACTAAAAAAATAATTTGTCGCTTAGCCTCAATAAATATATTCTTTCTCATGATAGAATCTCTCAAATAAAACGCTTGTATTTAAATTATGAATGGTTGCAAAATTAAACGGCAAGCGTTTTATTTGAGAGATTCTATCATGAGAAAGAATATATTTATTGAGGCTAAGCGACAAATTATTTTTTAGTTTTAAGTGCATTTTTAAATAAAACACTGAAACTTAATTTTTTTAAATTATTTTTTATTTTTAACTTTTTAGTAAATACATTTTTTGACCACTGAGATCCCCAAATGCCGAATTACAGTCCATTTGAGCAGAAAATGTAGATTAAAATGCTTGAAATTGGGTGGTACAGTTATATGGATGCTATATTAAACCTTGACCTACGTCCACAATTTTTAGTGGGGAAGTTCCTGGACTATTGAGAACTCCAAATGCCAAGTTACAGCAGATTCGGGCTAAAAATGAAGACAAAATCCTCAAAATACTAGAAGTCGGGTGCTACCGTTATATGGAGGCTATAGGAAAAAATGGACCCATATTGGTTTTGGTTTCATATTCATGTATTGTCATCTAGATCTGAAAAATGTGCAAAGTGTTAGTCCGATTGGTCAACTGCAACCATGCTAAAAATCAGTTACCAGATTTTAAAAGGGGGTCAAGTTAGACACCGTAAAAACACTGTAAGAATGGACCAATATTTGTTTTGATTTCATATTCATGTATTGTCATCCAAATCTGAAAAGTGTGCAAAGTTTAAGTACGATTGGTCACCTGCAACTGCGTGAAAAACGAGTTACCAGATTTGAAAAGCAAAATACGGGAAATCGGGTGGTACCGTTATATGGGGGCTATAGGAAATAATGGACCCATATTTGTTTTGGTTTCATATTCATGTATTGTCATCTAAATCTGAAAAGTGTGCAAAGTTTTAGTTCGATTGGTCAACTGCAACCGTGTTAAAAATCAATTACCAGATTTGAAAAGGGGGTCAAGTTGACACCGTAAAAACACTGTAAGAATGGACCAATATTAGTTTTGATTTCATATTCATGTATTGTCATCCAAATCTAAAAAGTGTGCAAATTTTAAGTTCGATTGGTAAACTGCAACTATGTGAAAAATGAGTTACCAGATTTGAAAAGCGAATTAGATAGAACACTGTAAAACATTGTAAAAATGGACCAATATTGGTTTTGATTTCATATTCGTGTATTGTCATCCAAATCTGAGAAGTGGCCAAAGTTTTAGTTCGATTGGTCAACTGCAACAGTGTTAAAAATGAGTTACAAGATTTGAACTAAACACACACCAAGGCAAGTTAAATAAAACACTGTAATAAAAACATTTTGGGTCGCAAATATAAGCGGACAAAACTAAAGCACCCCCAATTCGAGGTACAAGAAAAACTATTGAAATCAATATTTCGTTTCGTATCCTTTATTATGCATGATACGCGCACATCTTTTAGGCATAGAGGATATTTAATTATTAATTATTGCTGGCGATATTACTTCCCAGGCTATTTTTGCGGCTTCAATTTTTTTTTTTGGTTTTGCAATTTTTTCGGTTGATTTTTGAGATAACGATCTCCCAAAAGTCCCAATCGAGAGCTAAGATCAGGTAATTGGGCGGGCCAATGGAGAACTGCTGTCGAATTGTTTTGGAATCACTCTTTTATCACTTTCGATACATGTTTTGGTTCGTTTTTTTTTTAGATTTAGGCTGAGGGTATAAGCCTTTAGGCTAGAACACTTTCAAGCGGGCAAAATGTGCCTCATCGAAATAGTGGTTTTAGACCCCAAGTATGTTTAAACGAAATGTGTTTCAAACATTGAGAAATATCATGTGTGATAACAACTTGTATTCACTGACAAAATGGTTTTTGTTTAGTCAAGTGTTTTGACATTTAAAAGTGCAATTGTTTGTATAACATGAATTTTTGAATATTTCATTGTTTTTTTTCGTAGGTAATAAAAAACTCTAACAGTTTTAAAGGTTTTTTAAGTAGACTTAATTCCTCCCCATGCAACCAGAATATTTCTAATATGCGTTTATTGACCTTTCCCATTCTTTGTGTCATTCACCTGTCTACGCTAATTAACAAAACTCGACTTAATTATAATTAATAAAAATTCGAATTGCATTACTAC
This sequence comes from Musca autumnalis, assembly GCF_047663935.1. Taxonomy (NCBI): domain Eukaryota; kingdom Metazoa; phylum Arthropoda; class Insecta; order Diptera; family Muscidae; genus Musca; species Musca autumnalis. The sequence goes on along the minus strand of NW_027411866.1, from coordinate 155,675,141 downwards.
CGCCAGATAAAGAATGCGCCATAGCTTTTGCAATTGTTTTATTAAAATAATTGTTGGTGTTACTGTCAATAATATTTGAATAAAGGAAAATTAATAATATAAAGTAAAATATTTACATATGTACAGTCATGTTCAAAACATTTGCAAATGAAATAACTATTTCACATTTTATATAGTTATGAAGTAATTTATGGATTTGAAATGCAAATACATATGTTTGTTGTTTGATTGTATATTGGACCCTTTTTTGAAGATTTAAACAATAATTTGAAAAATTGCACTTATTTTACAAAAATATACAACACAAAGCTCGAACTCACATTTGGTTCTGCTCAAAACATTTGCAATTCAGAAAATTTGTTTCAAAATCTGAAGAAATTATTTTTGTTTTGATAATATATTGTGAGTAAAACATTTTATTTATTAGCTGGAGACATTGTAAAGGAAACCAGTTAACTAAATAAATTAATTTCTTTCACCCTAAATGCGGACGACAATTTACAAAGGAGTTCTGAAACAGACATATCCAGTAGTGAGTAACATTTTTGGATATCCCGTGTGGAAATTTCATCACGATTTTATAAACTTTTGTACACTTCGAGTCATAAAAACTTAAAATTTTGAAAAGAAATGCGGATGTCCTTGCGGGACCGCCATATTCTAGAGTGGAAAATATTCTCTAAAATGTATGGGAACGATTTATGCGTAAAATATACGACTCAAGGAGACAGCAATCTTCCAAAAATAAACTTGTTGAATGAAAAAAGCAAGCTTTGTTGGGCATTACACCCGATTATTTAAAGAATCCTTGCCAAAGCAGGATATACGGGTGTATCCTTAATCAGGAGGGATATACTTTTACTGAATATTACTGAAAGTACTTCGTTTTCAATATATAGTAAATATGCATCGATATTCTACTAAAATCATTCTGTATTCTCAAGTTTTTTTTTCCTTGCATAATTCTTATACAAATTGGATTTGAATGCAAATGAATGACTAAGTTTACTCAACACATGAAGCAAAATATAATAAAACTTAATAATTTCATATCTTGTATAATTTGGAAAAAATGGAGGTTGAAAAAAATTTTGCAGGGGGGTTCTATTCAAGTGAGCGGTAGTGTATATCGTTCCTATGCACAGTGGATCCACTTGTATGGAGAAAGTGGCCAAAAATATTTAGAGTGTAAAAATCAAGCCAATGCGCCGATTACAGCTTTCTGCTGCTGCGAAGAGTGTTTTAAGAAACCACGAGCGTGACATTCTCCCCCCTTACCCCTCTGGAGGGGATATACGGTAATAATTGTTTTATGCTGCTTATACAAAATGACATGAACAAAGGTCCCGATTATCTTATTATGCAAAAATAGGCTTGGGGAAACAAAACAATCCACAAAACAACATAAAATCCGACAAATTTAGCGGATTAAAAAAATCAATATTTTTTGTCTGAAAATTGGTAAAATTTTAAATATAGATCTTATAGCGCTCTTCCTGGAAGGCACATACCGCCTACGTAAGACTAATTTGGAAGAAGATTTCTTCATCTTGCCACTGATGCCAATAATGTTAGTGTACGTGGTCAGATAACAGAATTATACGCTAATATATCCACAGAAACCCAATTCTAGGGCAGCTCTAGTCAGCGACCCACCATTTATAGTCTGGCACTAGATGGCAGCTGATTTTAATACTGAATAATCTTAAACCCATGACCTACTTTGGAAAATTATTCCCGAGGTGGACACTGGTGGGCATCATGACTAAAACCTTAGGTCAAATTTAAGCATATGATCGAATTAGCATTACAAAATACACTAAGAAAATACGCAGCTAACTAGAATTCAACACCACGCTAAAACACTATTTTTAATGAGAATTAAGCTATTACCTCCTCTTTCAAAATCCAATATAATATTTTGCTATTTGTATTATTTTCGCGATATTTTGAATACTTTTACTTGCACATAAAATATAGGTTGTACTCATAACAAAAAATATTAGTCATATGTTCCGACTTTTGATGCTATTCTTAAGAAGATCGCGTTCATAGCTGTCAAAGTTGCCAGATGTTATACCAAAATTTAGACATTCATTTTTTATTTTTGGCCAATGGGTGGATCCACTGTGCTATGGGAGTATTGTGCAATTTACCTCATAAGCCTTTTGAAAATCAGAATCAAAAAACTTCTCGTATAAACAAACAGCCTGGTAAATCTGTCCCTTTTAAGGAAAGTAATAGAATTCTTTGGGTGACGTAGGGGATGGAAGTTACCAAGGAACGGTCCTGACCGGCTTTAACATGGCAAAGCCCAGGATTTATCTTGGTCCCTCTTTCATCTCAAGTGGACACTGACCTCCCCGTGCTGTCACCTGGGGAACTGCCTTTAACACCCGTTAAAGGTAGTGAGCTAACATGTGCCGCGCGTTCACCCATAAGAACGTTAAAAATTTGGATTTGGGCGTCGGGTTAGTAACCCTCTCCTAGAAGAAACAGCCTACTATGAAAAACTAAAGAAGAGAAAAACAAACCTCTCCAAAGTTGACGAACCCCGCAAACGTTTAAGGACCATGATATGCGAATCTGCACCTGGAATGTTCGCACTCTTTATAGAGAAGGCATTGGCAGATGTACTTGAAAAGTACAAGGCCGACATTACTGCCATACAGGAAATCCGATGGAACGGGAAAGGCGTCACAAAAACACATAAAGGTGACGCACTGTATTATAGCTGACATAACACAAAGCATGAGTTTGGTTGCGGATTTGTAGTTCACCCCAGTGAATGAAAGACTCACTGCAATTCGATTAAAAGCAAAATTCTTCAACATCAGCTTTATTTGCGCTCATGCTCCCACTGAAGACAAGGATGAACAGACCAAAGATATATTTTACGAGCGCTAAGAAGAAACTTATGACCATGACATTAAAATTATACTAGGCGATTTTAATGCCAAAATTGGAAAGGAGAATATCTTTGGCCCAACAGTCGGGAAATTCAGTCTCCACAGTGAAACATCTGACAATGGTATGAGGCTGATAGACTTTGCAGCTGCAAAAAACATGGTAGTTAGCAGTACCAGATTTAAGCATCCCGATATTCATAAGGGCACCTGGCTGCCGCCAGATCAAAGAACAAGAAATCAAATTGATCACGTTGTGATAGATGGAAGACATGCAGCAAGCGTGTTGGATATACGATCATTCCTAGGTGCAAACATAGACTCGGACCACTACCTTGTTGCAGCAAAAGTACGTACCAGATTAAACGTAGCAAACAAAGTGCGAACAGACACAACACGGAAGTTGGACATCGGTAAGCTGCAATCACAACAAATAGCCACAGCATATTCCACTCAACTGGCCCAACTGCTTAATCAAAGCACTCCTCGTCCCAATAACATATCAAGACAATGGCAAAACATTGCCAACTCCATGCAAACAGCCGCAAAATCAGTACTTGGATACCAGAAACCTCCACCAAGGAATCCATGGTATGGCCAAGATGACGTAAGGACAGCAATAAACCGGCTGAAGAATAATAAGGCAGCAGTAGCTGATGGCCTACCAGCCGAGCTGTTTAAGACCGGAGGCGACACGCTGATAAGGTGTATTCATCAGCTAGTTAGCACCATCTGGCAGGAATAACGAGTACCCGACGATTGGAACCTGAGCATCCTGTGTCCCGTCCATAAGAAAGGAGATAAGACTTTATGATCCAACTATAGGGGCATAAGTCTTCTTCCTATCGTCTACAAGATAGTGTCAGGGATATTGTGCGAACGACTAAAGCCCATGGTCAACGAAATAATTGGACCATACGAATGCGGATTTAGACCTGGCAAGTCCACCATTGACCATATATTTATCCTGCGGCAAATCCTGGAGAAGACCCAAGATATGCAGATCGACACTTACCACCTTTTTGTCGATTACAAAGCAGCCTTCGACAGTCCTCTACGTTCAAAGGTATTCCAAGCCATGTGTGAATTTGGTATCCCCGAAAGCTCATTCGGCTTTGTAAAATGACTCTAACTGACACAAGATCATCAGTTAAAATAGGAAAGAACCTCTCCGAAGAGTTTTGTAGGAAAAGAGGTTTCAGGCAAGGAGACAGCCTTTCGTGTGATCTTTTCAACATCCTGCTAGAAAAGGTCATACGAAAGGAAAACGTCAAAAGAAGTGGCACAATCTACACCAATAGCTACATGTTACTTGCTTATGCTGATGATATTGACATCATGGGTCGATCAGTAAAAGGAGTAACCTATACCTTTATGAAGGTCGAAGGAGAATCTGCTAAAGTGGGTCTGGCGGTAAACGGCGAGAAGACCAAGTTGATGGTGTCGACGCGAAATGCGTCCATAGAGATCGGGCCAACTGTTGACGTTTGTTCCTATAATTTTGAGGTAGTAAAGGACTTCGGCACCGCCGTAAACATAACCGACAACTTCAGTCGTGAAATACGAAGAAGAATATTGTTGGCCAACAGATGCTACTTTGGCTTAAGTAAGCACTTCAAAAACAAAGCCACAACTCGTCAAACAAAAATAACGCTTTACAAAACACTGATACTACCCGTGCTGATGTATGGTTCCGAAGCCTGGGTACTTGCGCAAGCAGATAAGGCAATGCTTGGCGTGTTTGAGAGAAAAATTCTTCGAAAGATCTACGGACCGATCTGCGTTGACGTTGAATATCGACGTCGTATGAACCACGAGCTGTATCTGCTATACAACGACATCAATATAGTTAAACGTATCAAGATGCAGCGATTGCGTTGGCTAGGCCAAATAAAAAGAATGAGCGATGATGAACCCGCTAAAAAGGCGTATAAATTCTTGCCACATGGCGGTGCACGCAGAATTGGCAGGCCAAAGAATAGATGGCTCAAACAAGTGGATGAAGAGATGACAAGGCGCGGTATTCCAAAAAGCGAAGCAATAAACAGAGAGAAAAGGAGATCTTTTCTTAGTTCGGCCTATGGAACAAATGTTCTGTAATGGGCCAACTAAATAATAGAATTCTTTGGGTGCCACCGTGGTGCAATGGTATGTACACCCGTCTTGCACGCTAAAGGTCGTGGGTTCGATACCCAGGCCAGGCAACATCAAATTTTCAACGGTGGCAAAATACCCCTCAATGATGTTGGCGACATTTCCTGAGTATTTCAGCCATGTAAAACTTCCCTACAAGTGGTGTGTTAGGACACGCCGTTCGAACTCGGCAATAAACAGTAGGTCCCATATCATAGAGCTAATATGAACCGGGGTGCACTCAATGATATGAGAGAAGTCTCCCTTGTCCCATCTGGGATGTTTGTGGAACAATTATATAATAGAACCCTAAGTCAACATACCGGTACATACTTTTTACACATGTATTTACTAGTGACAGCTGTTAGTACTTAAAAGTGAATATGGTTGTATGTACATATTTCTGTATAGTAGCATTTAAAATTTACACACACGAGAATGCATTCCATAACGTACAAATGTGTATTAACATCATGTATGTTTCACAAAACCACAAATAAACGTATGTATGTACCTTATAGCACATATATGTAGGTATGTACATACATATGTTACAAAACAGTAACCAAAAATGTTTAGATGTATGAAAGATTTTTTAGTCTGGACCGCAAACAAAAAAAAAAAGACTAAAAACAAAAATTAACTTTTTTGTAAAAAAAAATGGTATGATGTATGTATGTACATCTGAACGAATTTATAAACAACCAGATGTACATGCCATTTACTGTAAACATGGCTGTGGGTCTGTCTGTCTCTGTGCTTACTTTTGTAAATACGTATCCACTTTATTTGGGAGTATGGTAACGACACCAAATGACTGAGTGGCTACTGTTTGCTATATGTTTGTAAAAAAAGTAAAAACAAACAAAAAGACAACCTTGCACTTGGTCATTGTCACCGTAGACAAAATGTTTTTTGTTTAGTCAAGTGTTTTGACATTTAAAAGTGCAATTGTTTGTAGAACATGAATTTTTGAATATTTCATTGTTTTTTTTTCATGGGGTTTAAAAAACTCTAAAACTTTTAAAGGTTTGTTTTTGTATTAAGTAGACTTAATCCCTCCCCATGCAACCAAAATATTTCTAATATGCGTTTATTGACCTTTTTCATTTTATATGTCATTCACCTGTCTAATTTCACTGTCTAAGCTAATTGACAAAACTCGATTTAATTATAATTATTAAAAATTTGAATTGCATTACCACCGTCAGATAACAAGTGCGCCATAGCTTTTGCAATTATTTTATTAAAATAATTGTTGGTGTTAATGACAGTAATATTTGAATAAAGTAAAGTTATTAACGTAGATTAAAATATATAAAACCATAAAGAAATTTACTAGAGTGGAGAATTGAGACTTTCATATATCGTCACCATAAATGCCCGAAGTCTTATATCCAAAAAAGTTAAAATTAGTTTTTATACCCTCAGCATTTGTGCTAACGAGGGTATATACACTTTCATACGGGAAAATGTGCCTCATCGAAATAGTGGTTTTAGACCCCAAGTATGTTTGGACGAAATGTGTTTCAGACAATTTGATTTAGACATGCCCGTCCGTCCGCTTGTCTGTCTGGCTGGATCGCACGATAAATCTCGAACGGATAAACCGATTCGAATCAAATTTTGTGTATAGTAATATTTTGCCCAAACTTAGTTTAAGCTCGAAACATATCGGTCCACTCCTTCTGGTACCTCCCCCACAAAAGTTCAAAAATGTACGGAAAAATTGTGCGCACGATAACTTTTGAAGGGAGTGGCCGATTTGGTCTATACTTTGCACATCCTAATGTATCTACTAGATATAGATCAGGTTCGAATATGGACTATATTTGTCCACTCTTTCGGGTACCTCCCACATAATATTTCGGATAAATTCACTTTAAGACCTGCTCTCGAATCAATTTGATTTTTGTTGAAGCAAATTGCATTCGCTGCCTCAATTACGACAGTAAAAGTTTTTTCAGGGGCAAATTCATACTTCTTGAGAAGTAGGAAAGTATGGTACAAAAGCCCTATCCTATCTATCGATGTCCTCCCGCAAATGTTTGAGCTTTAATCCAATCCATATTTTTGCCGGTTCATACGCCCAAAGTTTTGGAAACCCCAATAAATACACACTTTTTTTTGAAAAACCAGTAGGAAAAGACCAAAGTCGGGCGGGGCCGACTATGTAATACCCTACACCAGTCGAAATATGTAAAAATGGAATAATTAGTTTTTAATTAATATGGAAGCTATACCAAATTCGGGGCTATATCAAAACGTGGACATATGTATGTCCATAATTCTTGGTGGAGAAGTTTTTTAATAACCTAAAACAAACATTAAAGTAAACATTTTGAACTCATTAAACTCCAAATGGCAAATTGGAGCCATATTTGGGGAAAATCGTTAAAATACCTAAAATCGGGAGGTACCGTTATATGGGGGCTACAAAAAAACATGGATCTATCTTAACAATTTTAAGTGGCGAAATTTCACGGCCACTGGGAACCACATATGTAAAATTTCAGCTAGTTCAAGCAAAAAATGTGGCTAAGATCCCTAAAATACCTTAAATCGGGAGGTATCGTTATATGGGGACTATACCGAACCGTGGACCTATCTTGACAATTTTTAGTGGAGCAATTTCGCGGCCATTGGGAACCTCAAATGTAAAATTTATGCTTCATTCGGGAGGCCCTTTTTTATGGTGCCTATATCTAACTATGTATGTTGACAATTTTTGGTGGGCTAGAAATTGGGAGGTACTGTTATATAGGGGTTATAATAAAACATGGGCCTATGTTGACAGTTTTTGATGGGAGCCTTTAATGTCAAATAACTCCTAATTCGGTTAAAAAATTTAGCTAGAATCTTCAAAATATCGAAAATCGGTACATAACGTGGGAACTTCAAATGTCATTAACTGCTAGTTCGGAGGTATCTGGGCTATACGAAAATATGAACTTTAATGGACCGTTATATGGGGGCTATACCAAAACGTGGACCTATGTCCACAAGTTTTGTCATATAAGTTTATTGACATTTAAGAACTTTAAATGTCAAATTATAGCTATATCGGTCTGAAAATGTAGCTACAAACGTCAAAACACCGCAAATCGGACGTACCGTTATATGGGGGCTATACCAAAACGTGGACCTATGTCCACAAGTTTTGTTATATAAGTTTATTGACACTTAAGAACCCTAAGTGTCAAAATATAGCTAAATCGGTCTGAAAATGTAGCTAAAACTGTCAAAATACCGTAAATCGGGGGGTACCGTTATATGGGGGCTATACCGAAACGTGGACCTATGTCCACAACTTTTGTTATATAAGTTTATTGACATTTAAGAACCCTAAATGTCAAATTATAGCTACATCGGTCTGAAAATGTAGCTAAAAACGTCAAAATACCGCAAATCGGAGGGTACCGTTATATGGGGGCTATACCAAAACGTGGACCTATGTCCACAACTTTTGTTATATAAGTTTATTGACACTTAAGAACCCTAAATGTCAAATTATAGCTATATCGGTCTGAAAATGTAGCTAAAAACATCAAAACACCGTAAATCGGGGGGCACCGTTATATGGGGGCTATACCAAAACGGGGACCTATGTCCACAACTTTTGTTATATAAGTTTATTGACACTTAAGAACCCTAAATGTTAAATTATAGCTACATCGGTCTAAAAATGTAGCTAAAAACGTCAAAATACCGCAAATCGGAGGGTACCGTTATATGGGGGCAATCCCAAAACGTGGACCTATGTCCACAACTTTTGTTATATAAGTTTATTGACACTTAAGAACCCTAAATGTCAAATTATAGCTATATCGGTCTGAAAATGTAGCTAAAAACATCAAAACACCGTAAATCGGGGGGCACCGTTATATGGGGGCTATACTAAAACGGGGACCTATGTCCACAACTCTTGTTATATAAGTTTATTGACACTTAAGAACCCTAAATGTTAAATTATAGCTACATCGGTCTGAAAATGTAGCTAAAAACGTCAAAATACCGTAAATCGGGGGGTACCGTTATATGGGGGCTATACCAAAACGTGGACCTATGTCCACAACTTTTGTTATATAAGTTTATTGATACTTAAGAACCCTAAATGTCAAGTTATAGCTAAATCGGTCTGAAAATGTAGCTAAAAACGTCAAAATACCGCAAATCGGGGGGTGCCGTTATATGGGGGCTATACCAAAACGTGGACCTATGCCCACAAGTTTTGTTATATATGTTTATTGACACTTAAGAACCCTAAATGTCAAATTATAGCCAAATCGGTCTGAAAATGTAGCTGAAAACGTCAAAATACCGTAAATCGGGGGGTACCGTTATATGGGGGCTATACCAAAACGTGGACCGATATATCCCATCTTCGAACTTGATCTTCCGACGGCTAAAAAAATGGTATTCCCCAATTTTCAGCGAAATCGGTCAACAAATGCGACCTGTATGTTGCGAACGGACGGACGGACGGACGGACGGACGGACATGCATAAATCGACTCAGAAAGTGATTCTATGTATATCCCTAGAAGGAACTATGGGTCTATCTCGCTTCCTTTTGTATGTTACATACAAATGCACTAACACATAATACCCCTTACCACATAGTGGTGTAGGGTATAAAAATGTGTTTCACTCCACACAGGCTGAGGGTATATCTCTGTCGGCAAAGCCAACATACATAAGACTAAAATACATGCGCTTGCAAAGTTGCAAGCTTTAACCTTTAAAAATAACGATCCGATTCATTAAAAAACATTTCGGAGACTGGGATAACATTGGATATTTTGTTGTAATGACGGATCCAAAAACCAAGCGTTTTCGCGGTTTTAGTTTCCCATATATCCCATATACTCGCTCTCATAACATTAATATTCCATAAAACAGTTTTTCATTTTATAACGTTTTTTGCTTCACCTGTAAAATTATTATTTTGTTAGTTATGACCTTTGGCATTTATGGTGACGGTATGTACATTGGCAGATCGAATACAACCGACATTCTATTTTCAAAAAAAAAAAAAATGTATTTAGGGGATTTCCAGAATTTTATGTACTTGCCTAAAAATTTAGAGGTTTTTTGAACTATTGGGATATTTATCTTAACGATTGTAAGTAAACGTTATGAATAAATGCGAACCTTTGTCAATGAATCTGATAGGGATATTTATTGTCCACATAGAACCAGAGATGTTATATTGTACTAAAAAGTATGGTTCTGTCCACAGAAAACTCTGAGGCTACTTAGAGGTCAAAATATTGTATGTATGTATATGTATCCTGACCATGGATGCCCGACACAACAAAAAAAAAAAAAAACATCTTACGTACACTCCGTGTTGCTGTTGAGAGCTGCGGAAATGTATGATTAGGTCTTTTCGATAGTTTCTTAAGTAAAAAGTATTTGCAATACTTCTCAGTTCACTTTTACTGAACAAGTTTGTTATCGAACAGCATTTTGTAAAAGTTTGTACAAATTTTTGGGTTATCAAACAGACTTATTCCTTGCATTTAATATCAACGGTTTTCGCATCATTTATAAGGAAATAAAGCTCACCAGCACTTGTAGCTTAAAACGTTGCGATGGTTAAAACGTTTTTGGGGAAAGATTCAGAAAGAACCGCAAAAGGAGAATTTGCCTTTCTTATACACCAGTATGTCTAATACAGATCTACCTCGCTTGGTAGTAGCAATAAAGTTTGGAGTTGTCGAGGTAGATATGAATAATGAGTATGTACCACCAATGAATAGCTGAGCCTTGCTTTAAATGTCTAACATTGGTTCGCTTTGGGAAGACAATAATCGCCTGGCGCTATGGCGCTTCAATGGTCGTCATAAGCTTTGGCCGTCCGTCCTAGACAATGATCAGAATGGTACCACGCTGGACGGGCAAATTAATAGGCTCTCAATTTGCATGGTTGTTGTTGTAACAGTGTTTTTGTATTATATGTTTGTGTGTATATTCGTTGGTCTGCTTAATCGGGCTCTGGGTCAATCTACAGTTCCAGGAATGTGACTGCTTCAATAGGATGTAACCACAGATCCACTGGAGTAAGTTGAGTAGGTTTGGCGGGGCAGTTGAAAAGGTGTCATTTGTTGTGCGGGGCTGTGCCGCATGCAGGGCAGTTGAGTTAAAACTACTCTGGTTTGTCATAGTAGCTGACGCTCCTCACCTGCGATAGATGGGGATGTGCTCCGTCGCACAGTGCAAAATTTGGGAAGTTTAGTGGAACTTTAAGGGATTTTGAAAGTACATAAAATTAATTAAGTTTTTATTGAATTCGTTAGCTAAGTACTCCACTGAAAATGGACCATACTCAGTTTGGCGATTTACTCTGCGAAACGACTTCAAAATGCACTTAAAGTTGCACATTTGTTCCATAATTTTTTTTCTCAAAAATATATTATCGATTCATTAAATATAAATGGAGTGGCGCGGACAAATGGTAAGTCAGTATGCCATGATTTATTTTTCTTAATACTTTACAAAACAATTATGATATTTTACTCTTTAATAAAATGCAAAAACTCCTTATTTTTTTAATCGGAAATAAGTGCTTTTTTGAAGTTTTCAAATTTATTTTTTTTTATTTTCCGTGGACATTTCAAAAGTGAGTCCCGTACATTCACGTGTTAAGATATATATAATCTGAAAGATTAGGGTCTCCTCTGTTCGCAAAGCCATAAAACAGCTGCGGTAACGTGCGGTCTTCGGAGAAATTCAAGTTTTTTTAAATGACTTCGGAAATTTCATTTAATTGCATTTTTCAAAGTGGAAGGTAAAAGCAGCAATGAACGCCATTGTTGACTGTGTTTCGAAGAAATGGACTTACTAATTCTAACAAATGATGATTCCTGTTAAAATAAATATCATATCGCAAATTTTTCATAGTTTTGACTTGTAAGTGTTGGTGATTTATATAGTGCAACATTTTTGGATGTTGCCAGCCTGAACATGATCTCAGAGACATTATTAATAAAATTAATGGTACAGACCTGCTAAATAGACCAATAAACATTATAGATACAAATGAAAAAAAAAATTATTGACATTTTGCTCCTTAATGGATCTGTACGGTTGTGGGGATTCACCTAGAAGTGGACCTATGTTGCAATTTTTGTCTTCAACATTTAAAACACCTAATATGGGGGAACCCCTCTTAAGGGGGCTATACCAAAAACGCGTATCTACGATGCTAATATTTCGTACAGAGGTTTTTTATCTACGAAGAACATAAAATGCCGAAACACAACCAAATACATTGGAAAACGTGTCTGTAACATTTACAATTTGTCCCATCGACCGGTGTCGTTTAATGGGGACTATACCAAAACGCGAACAGATATTGACAATATTTTGTATAGATCTTATCCATCCACTGAAACCCCAATATACCAATTTGCAGCAATATCGGTTGAAAAATGAACCAAATATGTAAAAATGGTCACCACCGATACATGGGGGCTATAGGAAGCCGCGGGTCTATGTGGCCCATATTTATCCACATACGACCCACAAATATAAGAAACATTTTAGTATCCTACGTCCTTTGCATCAAAAGTTATGAGTAAAGTTCCACTAAAGTGCTCATATTTCGCACTGTGCGTCGACCGCATTTAAACGATAGTTGCTTATGGTATCTGCAACTGCGTTCGTATGAATGCTATTCAAACCAATTTGATATGCTTGTTGATCTAGGAGTTCTTGGACTTGAGGACCTTGTTCCTACATTTCAGCTTATCGCAGATAGCTGCGGCATGCGCGGATGACGAGAACATGCTGTCGAATGTGACCCTTAGAACTTTGGGGTAGTTTGTGGTCGGAATTCTGTTACTATCGACAATGACATTCAGCTCTCTTCTCACCTGCGCCATCCATGTTGTGAACAGAGTGACCATAGATTTTTCAGATGTAATTCGAAACATTTTAGTTGTAATTCGTAACATTTCATTTGTAATTCGAAAACTCTATTTGTAATTCGTAACATTCCATTTGTAATTCGAATTATTCCATTTGTAATTCGAATTATTCTATTTGTAATTCGAATTATTCTATTTGTAATTCGAGTTATTCTATTTGAAATTCGAATCAATCCATTTGTAATTCGAATTATTCCATTTGTAATTCGAATTATTTTATTTGAAATTACAAAGGAAATCATGATGAAATAAAACACATTGTCCTCAAAGTTGAAATCATTAGCGGGAAATCGGCATCTGTAATCAAATGATTATCTATATTAATTAAAGAGTAAAGTGATTGACTAACTGACTGACTTATTGACTGATTCATCAACGCCCAGAAACGGCTGGAGCTAGAGTCTTGAAATTTTGGGTGTGGATCAATCTTGGTCCGAAGGGGTCAGATAAGGCTGGGTTTTTGGAAATTCGAACTAGAACGGTACTAAAAGTACTAAAAGGTACTAAATATGGTACCCTTTGTATTAGGCAACCGGGAAGAGCTAGAATTCTGAAATTTGAAAGATGTACCATAGGGTTTTTTGAAATTGGAACTATAAGTGTACGAAAAGTACTAAAATGTACTAAATTTAGTATCATTTGGGTTTTTGGAAATTCGAACTATAAATGTACGAAAAGTAGTAAATGGTACTAAATGTAGTACAATTTGGATTTGGGTGAATGGATAGAGCTGTAGTTCGGAAATTTGGAATGAGGGTCGCTGAGTAAGCAAGATGTACCAAAGGGCTTTCGGAAATCCGAACTATAAATGCATGAAAAGTGCTAAATCGTACTAAATTTAGTACAATTTGATTTGGTTGAACGAATAGAGCTGGAATCCTGAAATTTGCAATGAGGGTCACTGGTAAAGAGTAGAAAAGATGTAACAAAGGGTTTTTGAAATTCGAACTATAAGTGTAAAAAAGTACTGAATGGTACTAAGTTTAGTACAATTTTGATTTGGATGAACGGATAGAGCTGAAATCCTAAAGTTGGGAAGGGGGTCACTGAGGGAGAGTAAGAACGATGTACCAAAGGGTTTTTGGACATTCGAACTATACATGTACGATAAGTACTAAATGGTACGAAATTTAGAACAATTTTGATTTGGGTGAACGGATAGAGCTGGAATTCGGAAAGTTGGAATGAGGGTAACTGATGGAGAGTAAAACTTATGTACCATGGAGTTTTTGCAAATCTGAACTACAAGTGTATGAAAAGCACTAAGTGGTACTAAATTTAGTACAATTTGGATTTGGGTGAACAGATAGAGCTGAAATCCTAAAATTTCTATTTATTTATTTATATTTATATTTCATCTACCGAGCTTGACTCTTACAGATTACATACAATTATTAGTAACTAGTTATATATCATTAACAATTTCTATAATATCTTTCTTTAACCTATTCTTATTAACATTAATATCAATTAAATTGGAAACATTATTAAACAATCGTAAACATCGAGTTAATGGCTCATTCATTCCATAGTTTGTTCTATGAAATTGTATTGAAAATAAATGTTGTTCTCTCAAGTTTCTAGGGGGCACATAGAAGGGCAGAAGACATAATAATTCGGGAGAGTCAATATTCGAATCCAATATATCCTTTATAAAAACTACACATTGCATTTTCCTACGATTTTCTAGGCTCATAATTCCAAGGGTATTACAACGAAATTCATCCGCTGGCATATCGCTAAAAGAAAAAGTGTTTCGCAGAACAAATCGAGTGAATCTTTTTTGAACTTTCTCAATGCGGTTTTTATCGCTATCATAACACGGGCTCCAAATGACGCTTAAAATTTGGAATAAAGATTACTGTTGGATTATAGGATTGAGGTACTTATGGTTACGAAGAATACTAATGGAACTAAATTTGGTACAATTTGAATGTACGTGAACGGATCCTGCACTGTGGAATCAAGATTACTATCGGAGAGTGAGAGGTAGTTTCAAAAATTCGTACTTACCCAGCAAAAAGTTTGCCTCCAAAGAGGCAGTTAAATGATATGTACAAGTGATCTGGAAGTGCATCAAATTATGCATTTTCACTCATGATTTTTACAAGAGCGTGACTACGGAAAGATGCACTCCACTGCATTTTAACTGACCCTTTGGCACTGCATTTTAACTAACCCTCTGGCACTGCATTTTAACTGACCTTTTCGCATTGCATTTTAACTAACCCTTTGGGGTAGAATAGGAGGCAGTCCAAAGCACTTGTTTTGATACAGGCATTCTGCGGAAATTGTGCAAGCCATTACAAAATATGCCAGAACAAATAAAATGCATTATTTGTGTAAAAAAATATATATAGAACTTTATTACATTAAAACAAATTATGAAAATCCTCCATTGAATTCAATCGCAAACATGCGTGTTTCCTTCGCTCTCCATTTGTTCCAAGCTGAACTGTTCATTTGCTAAATGGGTTGTCTTCCCATCACCAGTTAAGATTTCGACATGTACTCCAACAGCACTCCATTCGGAAATTTTCTTCTCTTGAGTTACCGGAAAATGTTCACAAATGAAATATTATTTAGTTTGTATTAACAAATGTTTAAAATTGTTAACACGCTTATCTCTTATTGGAAAATGTATACCGCTGCCTGTAGAGATGTACAAACTGATTTATGTACATGTAGAGATCTCTAACAACTGCTAATAATATGTAGCAAACGGAGTGCCTTTTTCACGACTCCGCTGAACTGCATCCGGATGTTCTTAAAATGTGACAAGTGGATGTGATTCTTTGGATTGCATCCAAATGCGGTTAAAATGTGAGGACTGGAGTGCCTTTTTCACGACTCCGTTTGAACTGCATCAAAACATGCCGTGACAGAACTAGTCCACATTGCACTACTTCCAATTTATTTTGCTGGGTATGGATACGTAAAGTACTAAATGGTACCAAATTTGGTAAAATTTGTGTTTAGGTGATCGGATGTAGCTGGAATCCTGAAATTTGGAGTTATTATTACTGTTGTAGTGAAGATTAGAGATATGAAGGTAGTTTTGGAAAATCGTATTTATGTGTACGAAATGGTGCATACTTAATTTAGTACAATTCGGATTAGGTTGAATGGATGGAGCTAAAATCCTGAAATTTGCAATTAACATTAATTTTGGAGGTTACGATTGGGATATGGAGATAGTTGTGGAAATTCGCACTTTTGTGTACGAAATGTACTAATTGGTGCTAATATTAGTACAATTTGGATTTGGGCGAACGTATAGAGCAGGCATCCTGAAAATACGATTACAGGTGGGGTGTAGGATTGAGATATGGATGTAGTTTTCCAAATTCGAACTTATATGTACGAAAAATGCTGAATGGTAATAAATGTACATATATGTATGAAAAGAACTAAATTTGGTAAATTTTGGTATTGGGTGATAGGAAAGAATTAGGATTTTGAAATTTGTAATGAGGGTTACTGCTGATGTGTGGTGTTGAGATAAGGAGTTCCCTTTGGAAAAATAAATAAAAACGTACGTAAATCTGGGCTTATGATTGAGATATGGAGGCGGTTTTGGAAATTATAGATATAAGCAAACAAAAGGTAATTAATGGATCTACATTCAGTATTGAGTGATGGAATGTATCTGGAAAATGCGTACTATCTATATTAATAAAAGAGTAAAGTGATTGACTGACTGACTTAATGATTCATCAACGCCCAGAACAAACAGCAGAAGCTAGAATCTTGAAATTTTGGGTGAGGGTCAGTCTTGGTCCGAAGGTGTCAGATAAGTCTGGGGTTTTGGAAATTCGAACTAAAAGTACTAAAAGGTACTAAATATGGTACCCTTTATATTAGGCAAACGGGAAGAGCTAGAATTTTGAAATTTGGAACGAGAGTCAACAATAGAGTGTAGGATAGATGTAACACAGGGTTTTTAGAAATTCGAAATAGAAGTGTACGAAAAGTACTAAACTTGGTACTATTTTGTATTATGTGAACGGATAGAGCTGGAATCTTCAAATTTGAAATGAGAATCAAGAAAGGGTAGTAGGGCTGATATAAGAGGTGGTTTTGAAAATGTGTACAAAAAGTACTTAACGGTACTAAATTTGGTACAAATTTGATTTGGATGAACGGATAGAGCTGGAATCCTAAACTTTAGAAATAAGATTACTGTTGGAGTGTAGATTTGAGATATGGAGGTAGTTTTGGAAAATCGTACATATGGGTACGAAAAGTACTAAATGGTACTAAATTTTGTACAATTTTGATTTGGCTGAACGGATAAAGATGGAATCCTGGAATTTGGAATTAAGATTTGATATTAGGATAGATGTATGGAGGTAGTTTTTGAAATTCGTACTTATGTGTACGAAAAGTACTAAATGGTACTAAATTTGGTACAAATTGGATTTGGGTCAACGGATAATGCTGGAATCCTAAAATTTGGAATTATAATTACTCTACAGAATTTACATGTGGAGGTGGGTTTCGAACTTCGTACTTATGTGTACTAAATTACAGTACAGGATAGATGTATGGAGTTAGTTTTGGAAATTCGTACTTATGTATACGTTAAGTACTAAATGGTATTAAATTTGGTACAAATTGGATTTGATTGAACAGATATATCTGAAATCCTTAAAATGTGAACTAAGATTACTGTTGGGAGGGAGAATATGAAGGATTTCGATGGTTTTTGGAAATTCCTACTTATGTGTACGAAAAGTACTAAATAGTACAAAGTTTTGTTCAAATTGGATTGGGATTAAGTTGGAAGCTGAAACCCTAAAACTTTGAATAAAGATTACTGTTGGATATAGAGATAGTTTTGAAAATTCGTACTTATGTGTACAGAAAGTATTAAATGATACTAAATTTGGTATCATTTTACTGTCTGATTGATTGATCACGGCCCAGATCAAACACCTGAAGCTAGAAACTTGAAGTTTTGTGTGAGGTCACTCTTGATCCGAAGGTGTCAGATAAGGTTGGGGTTTTAGAAATTCCGACTAGAAGGGTACGCAAAGTACTAGAAGGTACCATTTGAATTGGGGGCACGGGTAGAGTTAGAATTCCGAAATTTGGAATGAGGATCACTTATGGTGTGCAGATGTACCGAAGGGTTTTGCGGAAATTAGAACTATTAATGTACGGAAAGTAGTAAAATGTACTAAATTTGATACCATTTGATATTATGTGAACGGATAGAGCTAAAAACTTGAACATTTAATGTGATCAAGTATAGGAATTGGGGTTAATATAAGGAGGTGGTTTGTGTACGAAAGGTAGTGAATGGTACTATCCGTTAACGGATAGAGCTGGAAGGTTTGAGATATGGAGATAGTTTCGGAAAGTCGTACTTATGGGTACTAAATGGTACACCCAATACAACGATAGTGTGTGGGATTGAGATATGGAGGTAGTTATGCAAATGTTATGGTAGACATTAATTAATACATTGTACAACATATGGTATTAGGTGTTTCTGGAATTCTGAAATTGTTTAAATGCATACTCTAAGTGTACGAAAAATGCTAAATGGTACAACATTTGGAATAATTTTGGTATTAGATGAAGGGATAGAGCTGGGTCACAGGTGATATGTTGGGTTGATATGAGAAGAAAATTGGAACTATAAGCGTGGAATGGAATATATCTGGAATTCCGAAATTTGATAATAAGGTAACTATTGGTGAGTGATGTTGAGATAATGAGGTCATTTAAGAACTATAAGTACTATAACCGTACCGAAAGTAATAAATGACACTAAATTTGGTACAACTTGGATGAAAGGATAAAGCTGGAATTTTGATTGATGATATGCTTAGGTTTAAATAATTTGCAAAAATCACTAAATTATGTATAGGGTGAAATGATAGATTTGGGATACTCAAATTTTGGTGTGAGCGGCACTGTTGATGTGTTTGATATTAATACGAACGAATTTGAATCGTCTTATAGAAATCCGTCATAAGTGTACGAAAAGTACCATTAGTTTTAGGAATGTTAGAAATCGAATTTTGTAATTTGAACAAATTTTTCATATTTTACTTTATAAATTTTCAAAATATGAACGGGGTAAATAAAAAGTCTGTTTACATTCCATTTTCTATCAATGTGAACTTTTCGCTAACGAAGTTGCGGGCTCATGCTAGTATAATGTAATAAATATGTACCAACATCCATATATCAAATAAACATATGTATGAATGTATATGAAAAATGTATTGATGTAATTACCAATATTAAATGCGATTTCTTCCTTGTCCAATAAAATATTTCCATTGACCTTTTTGATTCAATTATAAAATGTATTGGGCAATTAATTTACTAAAAAGCACAATTTCTTTAAGAAAAGACAAAACACTGGCTTATTCACTTACTTTACCGTCTTTACTCAGCGATTTTATTTAAATGACTGAAGAAAAAAAGAACAACATACAGTTTGACAACAAATGTATTGCAAAGGCCAAAATTGTAAAAAAATACATATTAAATATTCGTTTATGGCAACAAATTATGTAAAAACTATGCGGTTTTTTGTTCACAGCTCTTGCTGTTGGTCAGCAAGACAACATTCCGTCGAAATATACAAAGTTTATTTGCAATTTATAACAAATACGGACTAAACAAAGAATTACCTACTACTTTGATGTGACAACAAATGTATTGCATAGGGAAAAGCAGTACTATAAAACTAATCATTTCTGAAAAATTTTGTAGTCATGTTCCGTGTAGGAACGGCATATTTTTAACAAAAAAATTATACATGCAATGTTCAAATGTACATATGAATGTGTTTTATAATTGTTAAATAAATGTTGCCAAGGAAATAAAAAAAAAAAAAAAAAAAAAATGCATTTTTATGACTTTTGCGGCTAATAATGGACTAATAGTATTGAATGTGACAAAGTTCAGTGATAATAAAAGCCGTCGTGGAGGGTCTTCAGACAGGTAAAAAACGTATGAGACCATAGTGCCAATAAACAATGACGAATCGGCCGCAGTATGCAAAGAATAAGTATTTGACTCACTATGTATTGTCGGATAATGGACCAATGCAAAACAGTCCAATTTTGGTTTTGAAAACATCGAAATACCTCTGGACACTATAGGGAAAAATAGACCCCTACAACAGAGATCTATTTCCTCTCTCAATATTATTGGAATCAATTAATTTTTACTAAATGGATAGATATTATACTCTGCTATCATAATAAATCCCATAAAGTGCGCCAAATCTAACAAAACCCATCAAATATGGAAATTATACAGCTACTAGAAAAGCTGGATTACCGAATTTTCGGGTACTATATTTTTTACCAAGCAACAAAGTATGCAAAATCGGGTTCACGGACATAATAATGATTGGGAAGACATCCCCACTGACATCATTATTCTGAAAGTCAGTAAAATGGGCCCAAAAATCTCAAATACCACGATTCCAAAGGTCAGAGAATGACATATTAATCTTATTTGTGTAAATTGCTGATGTAATGTAGTAAAACTAAACTGATAAATACCTCGGACCAAACTCCTGTTATCAACCCTTATAAATTTTTTGGGTACAGTTTAAGAAAAAAACTTGAAAAAGTCCTCCAACGTAAGGTCAAGATATAAAACAAATTGGGGAACCAGTACCCTTAGAGTGTAACATGCCGAGCCTTAAATTTTGGTTTAACTGAGCTCATTACCGCTCCAATGAATGTCCAAAGTCGATACACAACTCCTTAAGGAACATAACTTTGGTAATTCTCCAAAAAACCGTAGATTTGGTAATTTTTGCAATACATTTATTGTCACCTCCAACTAGTAGTTAATTCTAATTTTTGACCGCATTTTTATAAATCGCAAAAAAACTTTGCGTATTTTGACGGAATATTGTTTTGGGGATCAATAGCAAGAGATTTGCACAAAAACCGTATAGTTTTAACATAATATGTTGCTAAAACAAACAATTAATATGAAATTTTTTACAATTTCGGCCTTTGCAATACATTTGTTGTCTATTTGTATGTGATTTATCAGAATGCGGGTATTGCCGTTCGGTGATGTCTTCTTGTGATGCGAGAAGTGGATGCACTAATGAATGGCCAGTTACAATGTATGACACAGTTCTATAAGTCGTTCGCCGTTATTGTTTTTAACTCCACAATCGGGATTCTTCCTGTGTCCACGTGACCTATATATAGGTAATATTAAAAACCGAGGTGATTTTCTCAATTTTTTGTAGGATTAGTTTCTTTTAGCCACACCAAAGAACTGAGGCCTAATTTTTACATCCGTTATCGAGTGAGTTTTTTTCGAAGTCAAATTACGAACGTCCGAAATTTCGGATGTCCCAATACGATAGTAATTATTTAAAAATGTTATCGTTTCAAACGGTTATCGAACGGTGAAAACATATGGTAAACACAAAAAATACAAACAAACAAGTTGCTCTGCTACATATTTGGAACCTCATGATGGATTCTCTGCTTCGAAAGTTAGCGACTACTTTCAAGATCTGTGCGTATGCTGATGATCTCCTTATCATGATCGAAGGTGAGACTCGTGTCGAACTCGAACGTCGTGCTGAGGAGGTCATGGGCATCGTGGTGGTCTGGATTGACCGAGTGAGCGTTGAGGTGTCTAAGGAGAAGACTGAGCTAATGCTGCTGAAAGACAGATTAGTGCACAATCGACCTCCCACGTTCGATTTGGTGACCACGGCATACGATATGTCAAGCAAGTCAAGTACCTTGGAATAACTATGGCCGAGAGAATGAAATTCCTGCCGCACTTTGACCGTTTGAAGGACAAGTTGACTGCTGTTGCTGGTATGGTCTGGGGTTTGAGCAGGCGTTCCGTGACCACCATATATGGTGGATTTTTTGTTGCCTGTGCAACATATGGTGCACTTGTATGGTGTGCGGCAGCAGAGTCTGCTGTTGGACGTAGGAAGCTCTTGTCGTGTCAACGAGTGGTCATGTTAGCATTTCTGCCAGTGTGTCGCACTGTGTCTACGGACGCAATGCAGGTGCTACTTGGCGCCCTGCCCTTTGACCTGGAAGCGAGATGTAGGACTGTTCTGTATAAGCTGAAGCGTGGCTTGTAACTGTCTGAGGATGATTGGCTAGGGCCTTCTGATTTGGTGGATGGGGATGTTAGGCGGCGCAGTGCAATCCTTCGGGAGCGTTCTACTGTTAGGTGGCGGACAGCGACAAAGGGAGGGTGACGTACGAATATATTTGTGACGCTACGTTCGTACTGGACCGCCCAGACTTCGGCTTTAGCTTGAGTCTGGGATTCTTACCGACGGGGCATGGCTCTCTAAATGCATCTTTGGCATGCAAGATGCCTGTCCGGGAGTTGGTGTGGGATGACTAAAGACTGGTGGCATATACTGACAGAATGCCAGTACTATGATGACATTTGAGATTTTGTATCACGTATGGAGGGGCGGGTTGGGATTTCAGTAGGGCACTTGAAGACGGGCGGACCTTTAGTTGTTTAAGTAGGTTTGCACATGAAGTGCTTGTTACACTTAGTGGAGGTAATTCCTCCACATAGTCATCTCCACAGTTGGGCGTGTCGGTGTTGGAGGAGGAGAGTTGGTGGAGTTGGTGTGGTGCGGCGTCGGGTCCGCGTGTGGATGTCGTACCGGTCATCCATGAGGGTGGCTTCGTCCATTGTTTGTGTTGTGTTGTCCATTGTCCCTGTGGGACCTTTGTGCAGTCCTTGAGGACAGCATGTTAATTGTTTGTGGTCCTGTGTTGTATGTGTTTCCGCTGGCTGAATCGGAGGAGGTCACCAGTCCTGGGCTGTTTGGAGTCCAACTGGTAGTGGTCATTGGCCACGAAGCCTGACCGGAGGCTATATTCTGGTACCGCGGGTGCCAGGTGCCCCCAGATCCTCGGATCTGGCCTGGCAGTTGGTGTTGGCCCCCTTGTGGGAGCATCGCGGCGGCTGTGGTTAATACCCAAATCGCAGGGAGAGCTTCGGCTCGAGTGTGGAGTTGCACTTCAACGGGGTGCCTGACGCAGAGAAAGGTAGGAGTTTAGATAGGCTCCGCTCCTAACCAAGGAGGCGACCACGTCCAAATACGTGTGAGCGAATTGGTACTCGTACTTTTTGTGCTGGGGCGTTGGTAGACGCATTGTTTTCAACCGGTGCTAAGAGCACTGTGGGGTACGCCGCATTAAACACTACAACGTATGTGCTCAAACTTTGGCAGTCTAGAAATCTAATAAAACTAAACACTTTTGGGGGGTACCGCATAAAAAATAAAATCCAACATCGATTTTTTCCCTTTGAGTTAAAACCATCATAGTGTAGCCAGTATCACAGGATACGGTCGGAAGCGAGTTTTTAATGTTCTTTAACATTATAACCACTGATTCTGACCCAGAACCCAAAGTAACATAGAGCAACGGAACTTAACGAAGCTGGAAGCCATACTGAAACAACCATATCTTAATAACACTGTGCGACAAAAAAATGACAAGGAAAATCGATTACATTATGAAAGTAGAGCTAAAAATATGAAACACGTGTATCGGCGTTTTTAAAGTTTACGTCAGAAAGTAACCAAAATAGGCGGGGCAAGTTCCGCCCATTTTTAATTTTTTCGAAATATTCGAGTTAAGATATCTTGGAATCCTTGCATTTTAGGTATATAGTGTCTTTGGCAACTTTACTTAGGAGGGTGTGGGAAATATTTTTGTTAAAAATGTTAACCCTCATGCGGTTCATCAAAGGGGTCTTTTTTGTCCTTTTTTCGAAAATCTTTCAAAAACTCCATAAAAATGTGATCGTATCAAATCCAAATATTCTACAAAATTGTTCGTCATAAAATTATACTATAGGTCTCAGAATACACCAGTCGGACTTCTTACTTACTTACTTAGTTGGCCCATTACAGAACATTTGTTCCATAGACCGAACTAAGAAAAGATCTCCATTCCTCTCTGTTTTTCGCTTGACTTTTTGGAATACCGCGCCTTTCCATTTCTTCATCCACTTGTGTGCTCCATCGAAGCTTAGGCCTGCCGATTCTGCGTGCACCGCCATGTGGCATGTATTCATACGCCTTTTTAGCGGGTTCATCATCGCTCATTCTCATGATATGGCCTAGCCAACGCAATCGTTGCATCTCGATACGTTTAACTATATGCATGTCTTTGTATAGCTTATATAGCTCGTGGTTCATACGACGTCGATATTCACCGTCAACGCAAATCGGCCCGTAGATCTTTCGAAGAATTTTCCTCTCAAACACACCAAGCACTGCCTTATCTGCTTGCGCAAGTACCCATGCTTCGGAGCCATACATTAGCACGGGTAGTATCAGCGTTTTGTATAGTGTTATTTTTGTTTGACGAGATGTGGCTTTGTTTTTAAATTGCTTACTTAATCCATAGTAGCATCTGTTGGCCAATACAATTCTTCTTCTTATTTCACAACAGATGTTGTTAGTTGTGTTTATGGCAGTGCCGAGGTAGACGAAGTCTTTAACTACCTCAAAATTGTAGGTACCAACTTCTACGGTTGGTCCGAGCTCTATGGACGCTTTGCGCGTCGACACCATCAATTTGGTCTTTTCGCCGTTTACCGTCAGACCCACTTTCGCAGATTCTGCTTCGACCTTCCTAAAGGTATCAGTTACTTCCTTTACTGATCGTCCCATGATGTCTATGTCATCAGCATAGGCAAGTAACATGTGGCTATTGGTGTAAATTGTGCCATTTCTTTTGACATTTGCATCTCGTATTACCTTTTCCAGCAAAATGTTGAATAGGTCACACGAAAGGCTGTCTCCTTGTCTGAAACCTCTTTTGGTACAAAATTCTTCGGAGAGGTTCTTTCCAATTTTAACTGAGGACCTAGTATCAGTTAGAGTCATCTCACAAAGCCGGATGAGCTTTGCGGGAATACCAAATTCAGACATTGCATGGAATACCTTTGATCGGAGGGGACTGTCGAATGCAGCTTTATAATCGACAAAAAGATGAAATGTGTCGATCTGCATCTCTTGGGTCTTCTCTAGGATTTGCCGCAGGGTAAATATCTGGTCAATGGTGGACTTGCCAGGTCTAAAGCCACATTGGTATGGTCCAATTATCTCGTTGACCATAGGCTTTATTCGTTCGCACAGTATCCCTGACACTATCTTATAGGCAATAGGGAGTAGACTTATGCCCCTATAGTTGGAGCATACAGTCTTATCTCCTTTTTTGTGGACGGGACATAGGATGCTCAGGTTCCAATCGTCGGGTACGCGTTCTTCCTGCCAGATGGTGCTAACTAGCTGATGCATACACCTTATCAGCGCGTCGCCTCCGGTTTTAAACAGCTCGGCTGGTAAGCCATCGGCTCCTCGTCTGCTCCGTCGGAAAAGGTCGTAAGTCCCTCTCAATAAATTTTTCAGGAGGAAGAAAAAACATTCCAGCGCTTTCTGTATTATAGATTTCATTATGGTGGTAAAGGCAGTATTTTTCGTTTATTTATTCCGCTTCAATACCTGTACTTTGTTTGATAAAATTCATTCGCTTTTGGGAGATAATTGGATGTCTTTGGACTTACGACCTTTTCCTTGTACAGTTTTGTATTTTTGTAGGGACTTACGACCTTTTCCTACAATTTACTGACGTTTTTAAAGTAAAATATTTATACTTTACAAAACAATGTGAAAGGGTATTATAAGTTTGTTTTGTTCAATATTCGTGTAACATCGCGAAGTATTCGTCGTAGACCCCTCCCCTTGCCATTTTTTCATATCTTGACGAGATAAAGCGATCTAGCTATGTGTGTCCGTCCATCCATTAACAATTGTAATAAAACTCCAGGCCTCAATTGCGGACCGATCATCACGAAATTTTGTGGAGAGGTCGGGTTCCGACCAGAAGTGACCCCATTAGATGTTAGTTATGATCGAAAGGTGTGAAATGGACCAAACCCACAATTTTTACCCGACTTTGTAGCTGTCCTGTAGATCAGCAGTAATATTCCGATCGGCGCGAAATTTTAAGAATGAATTGAGTTTAAGACAAAGAATAAGCTTGTAATTTAACATGGAGATGAGATAATTATTAGCGGGTTTAATGGACCAAAACTTTTGTGTGAAATCTAATATATAAAAGACAATGTGTGTATGTTTGTATGTTCCGCATAGACTCAAAAACGGCTAAACCGATGTTTTTTGAAAATTTCAGAGAATATACAAGGAACAACCGAGGTGAAAAAGGTTCTATATTTTTTGAATTTCGGAAGGGGTGGGGGCAGACCGTATTTTTGAAAAAACGCTTTTTTGCAAAAGTTATGAAAGTATCGGTCAGAAAATTAATTTGCGAGGGAACGGTTGTTGAATCTCCAACCCTATTACTTCTAGGATGTTTGGTATTGACGCCTTCATATAGCCCCCATAGAACGGTATCTCCCGATTTCCGGTATTTTGAAGGTGTGGCCTCAATATTCCTTTGAAATAGCAGAAAAACTAATTGAAGTACATTTCAATACAACTCATAGTGGAGGCTATAAAAAGTTCGGCCTGGCCGAATTTAACGACGTTCTTACTTGTTATTGATATTCACTTGCATATTCCAACTAATTTGCGATGCAAAAAAATTAATTGACATCAGTAAAGGTAACATAAACTGTTTTAAGGGCCAACAACGTGGACGTTGTACTTACGACCTTGTATTTTTGCCTTACGACCTTTTCTTTCAACTAAATTTCATGATTATTTCCGTTAATGCACGTAGTTTTTAGCTACATTGTAATACCAAATAGTGTCCTTTTTTGTCTTCCCAAGTATTTCTGCCCAAACTCACTGCATCTTTTGTTTTTTTTCTGCAAACCATGTAGAATCTTCAGCATGTAATGTCTTCCTGCGTTTAGGCAGTTTATCATCAGAGCTTTCAGAATCACCGTGAAAACCATAGGGAACTAGACCCATGACACCATCGTCTAATTCCATTCCAAATGCATACTGCTCTTTGTTAGCAAGAACCATGATGTCTTCTTAGTTTAATAACATTTCGATCAATTATTATTTTAGAATCATTTAATAATATAAACATTGCACTTACCCGTCCGTTAGAAGGTATTACTTTATTGAATTCAGAATACAAACTAATCTCGTTATGTGAATAAATGTCCCTAGAGAAACCATAAATTACCAGTTGATAAAGTTAAGTAAGATATACGACAGTAAAAACAGTAAAAATTTTGATTTTTTTTTTACAAATTTTTCAATATATGAGGTATTTGAACACATACAGCATCCCAATTTGTAGTAATTAAAAAGGCCAGAAGTCCATCTTTCATAATCAGTTCGCTTATAGGGGAAAATAGATTTCAAATGTAAATTTTCGTTGCAATATAGAATTTATCACATTTTTGTTCAAAAGTTTGGTCCACAGGCTCCGTCAAATATCATCCGACTATTATCCAAAGGTGTAGGCTAGTTCTTTACCTTGTACCCCAACCATGGATGACGTTAAACGTAATATCTGAACTACATTAGCTGTAGTATTCTTTTAAAGTATACATTTTCCTGTGGACTTACGACCTTTTCGTACTCAAATTTGTACGTTTTGTGGACTTACGACCTTTTCCGACAAGGGCAAAACATATAGAAAAATGCGACATGCTACCATTTTCTTTGTATCATACGACGTGTTTTGACTTGTACTATCATCCTGTAACAAAAAACGATTTCCAAAAAAAGTGGACTTACGACCTTTTCCGACGGAGCAGACGTCCTGCTGCTTTATTATTCTTCAGCCGGTTGATTGCTGTTTTTACCTCATCTTGGCCGGGTGGTATACATTCTATACCATCTTCTGGGATTGGATCTGCGGTATCATCGTCTTCGCCACTATTGGATACCAGCAGATTGGAGAAATGTTCCTTCCATATCCTGAGCACGCTATCTGTATCTGTTACCAGATTACCTTGCTGGTCTCTACAGGAGGATGTGCCTGTACCAAAGCCATCTGTTTGATGTTTCACTCTTTGGTAGAATTTTCGGACTTCATTCTGGCTCCTGTACATCTCGATTTTTTCACACTCCCGCTTTTCCATTTCTCTCTTTTTCTTGCGGAAAAGACGTTTCTCTTCTCTCCTTTTCTCCCGATATCTCTCTCGTGCGCTACGCGTTGCTACTGATTGTAAAGTAGCTCTATATGCCGCATTTTTATCTTCGGTAGCAGCACGGCACTCCTGGTCATACCATGAATTCCTTTGTGGAGGTCTCTGGAATCCAAGTATGGATTTTGCTGTTGTTTGCATGGAGTGGGCAATACTTTGCCATTGTGTTGTTATGTTATCGGGACAAGGAGTGCTCGCGTTAAGCAATTGGGCTAGTTGAGTGGAATATGCTGTGGCTATCTGTTGTGTTTGCAGCCTATCGATGTCCAACTTCCGCGTTGTGTCTGTTCGTGCTTTATTTGCAACGTTTAGACGGGTACGTACCTTTGCTGCAACAAGATAGTGGTCCGAATCAATGTTTGCGTCTCGGAACGATCGTACATCCAACACGCTGGATGAATGTCTTCCATCTATCACAACATGATCAATTTCATTACTTGTTCTTTGATCTGGGGACAGCCAGGTGCCCTTATGAATATCGAGATGATTAAATCTGGTACTGCTAACTACCATGTTTTTTGCAGCTGCAAAGTCTATCAGCCTCATACCATTGTCAGATGTTTCACTGTGGAGACTGAATTTCCCGACTGTTGGGCCAAAGATATTCTCCTTTCCAATTTTGGCATTAAAATCGCCTAGAATGATTTTAATGTCATGGGCAGGGCAACGGTCATATGTTTCTTCTAAGCGCTCGTAAAATATATCTTTGGTCTGTTCGTCCTTTTCTTCAGTGGGAGCATGAGCGCAAATAAAGCTGATGTTGAAGAATTTAGCTTTTATTCGAATTGCAGCAAGTCTTTCATTCACTGGGGTGAAGCTGGATACCAGATGTTTTAGTCTCCGACTAACTACGAATCCGCAACCAAACTCATGCTTTACGTCATGGCAGCTATAATACAGTGCGTCACCTTTAGGTGTTGTTGTGACGCCTTTCCCAATCCATCGTATTTCCTGTATGGCAGTAATATCGGCCTTGTACTTTTCAAGTACGTCTGCCAATGCGAAGACTGCACCTTCTCTATAAAGAGTGCGAACATTCCAGGTGCAGATTCGCAGATCATGGTCCTTAAAACGTTTGCGGGGTTCGTCAACTTTAGAGGGGTTTGTTTTTCTTTTCTTTCGTTTTTTCATAGTAGGCTGTTTTTTCTAGGGGAGGGTTACTAACCCGACGCCCAAACCCAAGTTTTTAACGTTCTTATGGGTGACTTCATCTGAGTTTATTCAAAATTGTCCCACAAAACATAATTTTAGAGAGATGACGTCAGAGACAAAATATTCTTTGTCAACTTTCACTATGGGTCACCACAGAAATGAAATGTCTACATTTTAAAGCATGAAAATATCCTTAAAAAAAGACATAAATAGCTGTTTCATGAATGACCATAACAATTTCAGTTAGAATATAACCATTTATGTCATTTAGGGTTAATTCCGTAAATGTCACCAGAGCAGGAGTTACTTCCATTATTGTATTATTTTGGACCACGCCAAATCGTGCATGTGAGAGCCCATATGACACCTATATTTTCACTGGACCATAGCTTAAACCTCTCATCCTTAATACGTAATTTAAGTTAAAAGTACTAATAATACGCAATTTTGGCAGGTCCGATCTGGGTTTTCTATATCTTTCAAATATATATTCCCCACAAATGTTTCAAAACCTGTTTAAATTGAACGCACAACAGAAATTTTTAACGAAAAACCATCAATAAGATATTTATATTGTTCAATCACAACGACAATCTGGGCAAAAATTGTAAAATATGGCCCTAAACCCTGTATCGGAAACAAGGGCTCTAAGAATGTTATACGTTATGGTTACAGATTTCTTTTATTCAGAGACTCATATTGGAATTTCATTTGGAACATTTATTTCTTTAACAATATTCCCAAAAAGTGAAGAATTTTGCTAGATTTTGATAAAGTATGGAATTATGTAAAATTAACTGTCCAAAATAAAAACAAATAATTCCATCCTAATATATATAAATTTGTAATCTATTTTTTAAGAAAATAGTATACCTAGATATATGGTTTATTCTGAAACACATAGTGAAATTTTGTGTAGAGTTTAACATCTTTTGACGCTTTTCCCCTAGAACCAAGTTCCATATTACTTTCACGTATTAACTCGAAAAAAGAAGGAAAAAAATTCATCAAAAACAAAAATGGAAATATTTTCATGTTTTTTTCAGCAAAAATGATACTATTTTCATGCTTTAAAATTTAAATAGACATTTCATTTCTTTGGTGATCCATAGTGAAATTTGACGAAGAATATTTTTTTCTCTGACATCATCTCTCTAAAATTATGTTTCGTGGGACAATTTTGAATAAACTCAGAGGAAGTCCGACACTAACCCTAAATTTTTAGAGATTCCTGGCGATTAAACAAGAGTTACAGATATGGTGTATTCTGAGACCTATAGTAAAATTTTATGACGAATAATTTTGTAGAATATTTGGATTTGATACGATCACATTTTTAAGGAGTTTTTGAAAGATTTTCGAAAAAAGGACGAAAAAGACCCCAAAAATATTTCCCATACCCTCCTGAGTAAAGTTGCCAAAGACACTCTATACCTAAAATGCAAGGATTCCATGATATCTTAACTCGAATATTTCGAAAAAATTAAAAATGGGCGGAATTTGTCCCGCCTATTTTGGTTACTTTCCGACGTAAACTTTAAAAACGCCGATACACGTGTCTCATATTTTTAGCTCCACTTTCATAATGTAATCGGTTTTCCCATCATTTTGAAAAAAATTGAAATTTGTTGCACAGTGTAATTGATGTCGACCAAGATTCAGATTCCAAAATCATTTCCCACCTTATGAGGATCAATATGATCAATATTTGTTTGTATTGCCCGAATAATGGTGCTATTCCCCCTCCCCTCCCATCCTTTTTTACCCACTTGAAAATAAAAGATTGCAATATTTTTTTTCAATAATTTTTAATACTTTTATTAATTTTTTTTTTGGTTTTTTTAATGCAGAATTCTTGTCTCTGGTTGTTTGTTGTATTTGTAAATATTATTTGTTTGTTGTTGGTTTGTTTGTAATTGTATAATTATAATTAATTAATAATAATAATAATGATAAAAATTAATTAAACATTATGCAGTTTGTTTGTTTTGACATGATGTTTTTGTTTTGTTTGTTTATGTTTTTTAATTACTTTATACACTATATAATCAAAAAATAACTATATTTTTATTTTATAATAATATTATAATAATAATGCTAATAATGATAATAATAAATTGGAGAAAAATAATATAGTTAACATTTTTACACATTATTTTGTTGTTGGAGGATATGACCAAACGAAGTACAAAACTTAGGAAAAAAAATAAACAAAACCCATAAGGTATAATAAAATGGTACTACAAAATGTTTATTTTTTATACATAAGATTTGTTGTTGTTGTTTTTGTTAGTATATTCTTTTTTTTTTATTATACTTAAGTTTTGTTTTATTTTTTTGTTTAATTATAATACAAATTTGGAGGCATTTGATTTTTTTAATGATTTTTTGTTTAATTATTTTAAATTAGGAAAATAAAGAAATCATTTGATTAAGCCAAAAATTAAATTAATATTTTAACGAGTTTTTTTTTGTTTTTGTTTCATAAGGCAGCAACGTAAATTAACTAAAAAAACAATAATGCGAATTGCGTTAAATTTTTCAACAATTTTAATAAAAATAAAAAAATAAAACAAAAATAATTAATTAAAAAAATAAATTTCGATTTTTATTTCAAATGAAAAAAGAAGCAAACAAAAACTTTAAAGCAAAACAAAAATTCTTTTTTTTTTCAGTTTTTAAAGCATATAAGTGTGTGTAAATGTTATGTACTTGTTGTTGTTTGTTTTTTTTAAGTTAATATAATGTAAATTTTATACTACTGTTTTTTTTTGTTAATTCTTAGTTGTTGTTGTCGTGTTGCTATGTCACTATATGTGTATTTTTGTTTGTGTCCAAAGTTGTTGGGGTGGTACAATTATGAACTCCAAGTGAATTTCGTTGGAAACATTTTTTATGTGGTTTCTTGTCTTTCTGTTGTTTTTTTCTGAATGTCCATTTGTTGTCCACAATTGTATCATTATTATTTTTTAATATATATATATATATATATGTTTGGGGGATTTTCAATTTTATTTATGAGTTGTTGTTGTTGTTGTTGAATGCCTTAAATTTAATAACTTAAATTACTATCACAGCCATATTTTGAAAATAAACAATTTCTAAATTCTTAATAAATTACTACAAATGTTCCAAAAATTGTATTTTGCTCTTTGTTGTTGTTGTCATTGTTTTTAATTATTGGTTTCCTTTTTTGTTGTTGTTTGTGTTCAAATATTTGTTATTATTTTTACTTTTTTTTATTAAATTTGCAACAAAAATTGTATGTTTGAGGCTTTTAATTGTTACATTTACTTGAATTTTACTCCAAATACTAATTGCACTTTTTTCAAACAAAAGAAAAAAAAATTATTTATTTTTACAAGGTTATGTTTTGAAATACTGTTTTTTTTTTTTAATTTATGTATATGGAGAGAGAAATGTGGGATTGTTTTCATGGAGATAGATATTTAATTTTTATGATTTTTTACTGCTGGCAATTTTGTTTTGTTTGAAAAAGAAGACTGACAAGCTGACAATTGGTGATAACTTTGTGATATTCATGTGAAAGTAATTTTTATTTGGCGGTTATTTTTGAATGAAAACTCCCCGTGAGTCTTTTCACTCTCTCCGTTAAATTGAAACGGCAGAGGGACAAAACTCACGGAAAGTTTTCATTCAGAATAACGCGCATTGTTGAAGTTAATTTTCTCTTAAAAATTTTGAGAAATTATGTTACCCTAATAGGCCCGGATCCGGTCTGGTATGTTCTATCCCAAAAGCTAAATATCTAAGCCATGGTTATTTATAGACATAAATAATATTTAAAATGAAGATACGATCCTGAAATTAAACATCACCATTTCCAGGTATTTTCACTTAAATTCAATGAAGAATTTCATAAAATTAATGAACATATTCATAGAATTATTTAATATGAAAATATGTTGTGTGAAATAAGAATAAATTCTTCATCAAATAATTTAGCTGATCATGAAATTAAGCAAATTTGTCACTTATTTTCACCTAACTTTATGAATAGTTTCATTAAATTAATGAACATATTTATAGAACTATTCAATATGAAAATATGTTGTGTGAAATAAGAATAAATCCTTCATCAAATAATTTAGCTGATCATGAAATTAAGCAAATTTGTCACTTATTTTCACCTAACTTTATGAATAGTTTCATTAAATTAATGAACATATTTATAGAACTATTCAATATAAAAATATGTTGTGTGAAATAAGAATAAATCCTTCATCAAATAATTTAGCTGATCATGAAATTAAGCAAATTTGTCACTTATTTTCACCTAACTTTATGAATAGTTTCATTAAATTAATGAACATATTTATAGAACTATTCAATATGAAAATATGTTGTGTGAAATAAGAATAAATCCTTCATCAAATAATTTAGCTGATCATGAAATTAAGCTAATTTGTCACTTATTTTCACCTAACTTTATGAATAGTTTCATTAAATTAATGAACATATTTATAGAACTATTCAATATGAAAATATGTTGTGTGAAATAAGAATAAATCCTTCATCAAATAATTTAGCTGATCATGAAATTAAGCAAATTTTTCACGTATTTTCACCTAAATTAATGAATAGTTTCATTAAATTAATGAACATATTTATAGAATTATACAATATGAAAATATATTGTGTAAAATAAGAATAAGTCCTTGATCAAATAATTTTGCTGATCATGAAAAATTAAGCATCATTTCAGGAATTTTCAGGAATTTTTACTTAAAATGATAGATAATGTCTTTAAACTAATGAACATATTCATAGAATTATTTAATATGAAAATAAGTTGTGGTGCAATGAAATGAGAATAAATCCTCTATAAAATTAAAATGTTTTTATGGATTTTGCTGTGGTCAATGATGATAAATTATACGAATTTTTACATAAATTTGTAAATGTGTTCATAGAATCAATGAAACCGTTCATAAAATCAAAAGAACTATGGCCAAATATTGGTTGAACTACACATACCTTCAAAAAATGTTCAATACAATTTGGATCTCTTGTGGGTTAGTAGGTTCGGACTTCTTGGCTCCAGCCAATATCTCACAAGTTATCACCAATAGAGGTGGTCATGAGGGGTCTTTTTAAGCAAATACGAATATGCAAGCATTGCAGACTTTGTGGTTATGGTTGGCAAAAAAAAATTTTGAATTGAAAAAGTGAAACCTTTGTCATTTGTTCTTGTTGTTTTTTTTTCTAGTAGCTCTGTGTTGTTGTGTTTGAAAAAATAATTATCTATTGTTGTTGTTGTGTGAATGTACTATAAAAGGTGAGTTTGAGGTGACTAGGAAACTGTTTTGTTTTTGTATATTAGTTGTTGTTGTGTGAGTTTTCTTTTTTAGTTAGAAAGCTTTTGTTTAGTTTTTGTTTTTTGTTGTTGTTTGGTGGAACTTAAAGAAGATAATCAGTGTTTTAACAGTTTCTTGAGAGTATTTTTTGCTGGTTTACAGCGGTTTTCGTTTTTTTTTAGAAAATGTTTAATTTTCATTTTAGTTTTATAGTATGTTTGTTGTTGTTGTGTTTTGACTATAAATTCTTTGATTATTAGTAGAAGTATTTTTGTTGTTGTTGTTGTTGTTAGCAAATCTTAATATTTAAAGCATACTTTTAATTAATATTTTTGTTTGTTTTTTGCTCTGTTTTATAACTAAATTTAATAGCTTATATGCAGTACTAAGAATGTGTGTTCTATACAAAGTATATAATGCCGAATTTCTTTGTCATTTATATACTTAGACTATATAGAATAAAGTATTGGGTTTGTTTGTTTGCTATATAGATGATATATATATAAAAAATTGATGAATTTAAGTATAAATTGTTTAAGCTGAATTGAATTTTTCTCTACAAATCTTATAATTAATAATCATAGGTTTTTTAATCTGTTTTTTTTTTCTTAATTACTTTTTTAAGTTTTGTGGTTTTTGTTTTAGTTTTGTTTTTAATACAAACATAAAGAGAATGTACATTTAATTTTGGTGGTGAGGTTGAAGATGATGTTGGGATTGTTTTTCTTGGGTTAGCAGGAAATTACCCAAGATTTTAGATCTTCTTTTGCCAACTTAAAGAAATTAAGTTAAAAATTATTTTTTCTAATTAGCTACAGGGCATGGATAGTGGGACCTGAATACCCCACTTCCCCTAAAAAGAAGATGCCATTTAAAAGCAAATTGTATTTGCCTAGATGCAAGCTGCTGCAGTTGTTGTTGGTTGTTTTGTTCTCTATCTCTCTATGTTTGCTTGAAGAGAATGCTTTTTACTGGAACTTTCATGTCTCCAATGAGGTAACCACCAAATTATGAAATACATTAGCCGATTCACTCATCATTGCCGCCTGGCCACAACTATCACTACCCACACTGGGCGTGGGACTGGGTGAACCCAAACGCAAGGCATCCATAATAACTTCAAAATCTTTTTGATTTTGATTCATATCAAATTCCAAATCCAAATCACTGGTCTTTGGCCTTTTGGGTGATAGACTGCCAACATTTACCATATCCAGGGGGCAATCATCAATGGCCGAGATTAAACGTTGTGGTGGTATATAGAATTGTGTTAAAGCCTCACGCACCAAACGATCACTTTCATCTTCGCTACGTTGCCGTTTACGTGATGACAAGGCCTTTTCCAGCTGTTCAGCACCCTGGGTAATTTCTGGATCAATCATGGGCATTGGTGAATTGATGGCACTCAATTCACGATCTAAAATTTCGAGATCTTTGTCAATGTTATTGGAGGATAGACAGCGTTTACGTTGTGGTGGTGATTGGTGGTGGTGGTGGTGTTGGGAAGATAATGAAGAAGAATTGTTGGTGGAGCCAGCACCATTTTGGGTCGGTGTATAGTGTGATTGTAGCGGATTATTTTCCTGGAGATTCCCTATTGTTGTCGTTTCAGCGGAATGATGTGAGGAGGAATTCGTTGAATGTTGGCTATTGGCTAATGGCGATGCTGACGACGACTGCTGTTGATGTCCGGATGTGGGTGTCAATGACAGTGACAAGGCAAATGAGTTTTCATTCTTTTGCATGGAATTATTGTGTTGAGAATTATTTTCATTTTGTTGCTGTTGCAACTTATTGGATGGCTGATCAAGACTGCAACTGTTGTAGGGATTGAAAATGTTATCACGGGCAGATTCGGGTTTGTTTTCAGTTCTGGAAAGAAAGGAAGAAAATAAATTCAATTAATAAAAATGTTAATTTATTTATTTTTAATCAAATAATTTAGAAAAAAAATGTTTAGAAAAATCCACACAAAACGCCATAACTTATTAACAGATGTTTGTACTTAAATTTATGAACAAGTTCCTAAAATTAAGAATCATGTTCTTAAAATGTTAATTTTTCTTATATTTATGTTTTTGTTTGCAAAAATCCACACAAAACGCCATAAACAGTTTTAAGATTTTTGTACTGAAATTTATGAACAAGTTGCTAAAATAAAAGAACATGTTCATAAAATGTTAACAGTCTCCCTGCTAATGTTGTAGGCCATAACAGCTATGAAGCTTTCATGAACAGTGTAAATTTTAAGTTTCATATAATTAAGAACAAGTTCATTTTATACATGAACTTATTCCTAAAATGTTTTCATTTGAAGTAAAATCTTAAGGTAAGTTCACATGTGAATAGTGTTTGACAGGAAATAAACAATATTTTAGCCAACCGGAAAAAATTAAATTATGAATAATTTCATAGAATATATGAATATGTTCCTAAGGTGTTAATATAAGGAAATAATGGAATATTAACGTTGAAACTAATAACAAAAATAAAGAAAAATGTATTTGAAGAAGAAAAACCGCCTTTTCTGTTACATTTACCGAAATTGTGTCAAATGTTGTTTAAAATTTTTATTTACTATTGCCTTTCTCATAACAACTTAGATGTTATTTAACATTTATTTTTTGTCTAAATTTCACTCAAGTTTTTACCGCTAATGTATGTACTTAAAAAAAAAAACTCTCAGCCACATAAATAATCACAGGTTAATAATATAATGGAAGAAATGAGGCAAAGTGCAGAAAAAAAACTGTTTAATACATTCAAGTGGTGGCGTGGCAAGGCGAAGAAAGAGTGCCGCAAAAATAGATTGAAGTAATCATGTTGTAACAAAAATAGCTAGATACCTGCCAGCTGGGTAGTTGTTAGTTACAGTAGCAAGCGAGTGTAATGCCTTTAAAAAAAAACTAGGCTATTAGCCAGTGGCCGGCTACTCACAACCAACCTGGCAGCCTAAGTGTTAAAAAAAAACTAAATAACTCCTCATGATTACAGTGCTCTTAAAATACCACAATTTACAACAAATGTTCAACTAACTATAACGGTAATGATAATGACCACTGAGGTGGAAAACATTGGCAAAGAAGAAGAAGAAACAAAAACACTTGTCATTCATTTAGCAAAAAAAAAAAATGTGGGACTTTAGGAAGGGGGAGACTGAAGTTCAAGATGATATATGGGTCGGAATATGAGAGAACCACAAGCAATCGAAATTGCTTTGTTTTTTGTGCTACAATTATGTGTTCACTGTGAAGGTTTTACAAAAAACAAAAGGTTTGAAAACTTAATGATTATCCTTTAAGGCAATCTATTTTTTTATTTCTGCTAGAAATTTTGTGGTAAAAAATTTCCCAAAAGGGATATTTTTATTAATTTAGTTAATCGAGCTCTATGACCCAAGGTTTTGAGCTTTTTTTTTCTAGCAATTTTTTTTAGATTCGAAAAATGTAAAACAAAATCCGAAACAAAAATTTCTTTAAAGGATTTTTTTTTATTTTTTTGCGAAATAATGTGGTCAAAAATTTCAAAATTTGAAAATAAAAAATTCCAGAGTTAACATTTTTAATTGATTTTAAATTAAATTAATTGCAGAAATAAAATTTTTTATTTTTTTTTTTTAATAAAAAATTGCAGAAATAAAATTTTTTATTTTTTTTTTTAATAAAACATATTTTTTTAGTTCCCATAATTAAATTTGTGTCAAATTCTATAGAAAATAAAATTTTCCCAAAAGTGAATTTTTTGATTTTGTGCTCCAATACATTGGCTTTGTTATTTAAATATCTAAAATATATATTTTTGTAATTTTCCAAAATAATAAAATGTGCGAAATTTGTGATATATAAAATAAAATTATCATTTGTTCCGATATTTGTATAAAACTCAAAATTTCCCCTTATTAAATCTACATTAGTTTGAAAAAAAAAATCGCGGAAGTAAAATTTTTTATATTTTTTAATAAAACATAATCATAAAAAAACATAACATAAAAAAATCGCGGAAGTAAAATTTTTTATATTTTTTAATAAAACATATTTTTTAAATTCCTATAATTAAATTTGTGTCAAATTCTATAAAAAATAAAAATTTCCAAAAAGTTACATTTTTGATTTTGTGCTCCAATACATTGGCTTTGTTATTTAAATACCTAAAACAAATATGTTTTTAATTTTCCAAAATAAAAAAGTGCGAAATTTGTGATATAAAAAAAAATTATAATTTGTTCCGATATTTGTATTAAACTCGAAATTTTCCTTTATCAAATTCTACTAAAGAGAAAAATGTCCCAAATATTATTTTTTTTTTTGCTTTAGCAATTTTAATTATTTTTTCGATTCTATGAATTAAAGAATATTTTGAAAATTTTCGAAATTAGGCAGATTTTATAGAAAATAAAATTTTCTTAAAAGTGAAATTTTTGATTTTGTGTCCCAATACATTGGCTTTGTCACTTAAATACCTAAAATATATACTTTTAATTTTTTATAATAATAAAATGTGCCAAATTTGTGATATATAAAAAAATTATAATTTGTTCCGTTATTTTCTTTTTTCCTTATCAAATTCTACTAAAAATATTTTTTGGCTTTAACAATTTTAATTATTTTTTTGATTCTATAAATTAAAGAATATTTTGAAATTTTTCGAAATTAGGCAGAAAATTTGTTTTTGAAATGTCCACACAAAACGCCCTAACTTATGAACAGATGTTTGTACTTAAATTTATGAACAAGTTCCTAAAATTAAGAATCATGTTCTTTAAATATTAATGGGTTGCAAACGCATTTAACATTTAAGTTTCTTATATTTATGGTTTTGTTTGAAAAAATCCACACAAAATGTCATAAAAAGTTTTAAGATTTTTGTACTAAAATGTATGAACAAGTTCCTAAAGTAAAAGAAAATGTTCATAAAATGTTAACAGTATCCCTACTCATGTTGTAGGCCATAACAGCTGTGAAGCTTTCATGAACAGTGTCAATTTTAAGTTTCTTATAATTAAGAACAAGTTCATTATATTTATGGACTTATTCCTAAAATGTTTCCATTTGTGAAAAATTTAATAAATTGAAGTAAAATCTTAAGAAAAGGATTAGTGTTTGACAGGAAATAAACTATATTTAAAAAATAATAAAATAAAAATAAAATATTTTTGTTCTTTACCAATTTTAATTATTTTTTCGTTTCTACAGAATATTTTGAAAATTTTCGAAATTAGGCAGTAAATTTTTTTGCTTCAGAGTAATTGTTTTTTTATGCAGTCTTAGAATAGATAATATTTTTTCTATTTTTTTTTTGTTTAAATTTCCCAAAATAAAAATTTCCCTCTATAAGAAATATTTGATTTTTAAAAATATTCTTTTAGCATTTGCAATTCTGTAAATATAAATATTTTAATTTTATCCTCAAATAAAATTTTCAACCCAAAATTTCCCTTTTTGTTTTTTGTTTTGCATTACTTTTTATATACCATACATGGTATTCATTTTTTCCACGCTCAATGCTTTTCAGTTTATTTTTTGTTTTATCGTCGCTTTGACCTATTTGTTAGACCAATTAAATATCATAGGGCGGCGTTAAATACACAACATTTTAGATATTTAAGTCCAAAAATAGAGAAATCAAGTAATGTTAATTAATTTCAAAACACAATAATTTCCATTTTTTTTTTCTTTCTCTTCGTTTTGACTTGTTTACTCTTCTTTTGCAGTATTTATCTTGTGGTATGAAGAGGACTGAGGCGGCATCATTCAACCAAACAAAAACAACGGCAAACCATCAGATATTATTAAACCGGAAATAATGAAACGACGCGAAATACAAAAACAAAAATTTTGTCAGAATTTCCAAAACTTGTTGGTGTTGTTAGTTTTGCCTTGTTAGCAGCTTGGTTTGGGTGGGTACATTGGGTATAAACAATTGCCTCAAAAAAAAAAAAAAAAAAAATTGTCGTTTATTGTGGCACAAAACAAGTGCGTCGTAGCCTCCTGCCTTGTCTGCTTGGACTGACTGTTGCTTCTTTTGTCTACTTGTTTTTTTGGCTGGTTGGTTGCTGCGTTGTTGTTGGATTGTGGATGGTCGTTTGGCTGGCTTTAATTTCTAAAACGGAAAAAAATATATTTCGTCGTATTTCGCAGTTTTCAGTTTTCTGTTGAGAAAGCGAAAGTAATTGTTGTTGTACACACGCACACTTTTCTTGTTGTTGTTTATTTATGTTTAAAAACGTTATTTGTGTGTTTGGTAATGAAAACAGTAAAAAGAAGGCAGAAGCAGCAGCAGTATTTTGGTTGATATTATAAACAAAAAAAAAAAAAAAAAAAAAAAAAACAACAACGCTTAAGCTTTGGCAAAATTTTCACATGATATGTAGCTGCTGCCTACCTTGCCTGGCTTATTAAGCCAACCGTTAGCCTGACCGCCGCCACATAACATGGTTTTTTTCTTTGCCAACAATATTGAGTATTTCTCTCGTAACAAAAAACCCAAGATAGGTACATATACCTATGCTTGTGTTTTTTAAAATATGTATGTAGCAATGTTTGTGTATATGAAAGAGTCCAGCTGTGAGTTGAATATAAAATTAAGCCCAATCATAAGCTGTGATGTATTATTGACAGGAAAGAAAGAGAAAACCAAGTTTGGAGAAGGTTTGTAAAGTCCGAAATAAATGCTTGTAATTCAAAATAAACAAAGAAAACAAAAGCTTTGTTGCAGCTGACAAAAAAATTTGTCAAATTGAAAAAAAAACTTTGCACTTCACATATTGTGTTAATAATACAACAACAAATTATTAGATAAAAATCGAGTAGCTTAAAAGGTGAAATAAATGCCTGGAAGACTTCAAGAACACTTAAATAATTTTTTTATTTAATTTTTGCTCCACATCCCAGTTTTTTTGCACTATTTAAGCACTCAACCAATCAACCATTCATCCATCCATCCTCAGCTACTAGCACAGCTCGCTTCTCCACTGAATATGTATAATAAACAATCAAAATTCAATGTCGTTTATTGACTTGTATAACCAAATAAGACAATGACAATAGCAGCAGCAGCAGCGTCAAGAAACAGCAACGACGCCGCCAACAACAAATGCCAGCAATAACAAGAAACCCACCAGACGACACACGAACAACAAAACCGCAAACAAAAACAAAGTGATAAAAAATTAACTTTTAATCATTGTTAACGAACATTTGGTTGGTTGAGATAATTTAATATTTTGGGTTATTTGTTGTTGTTGTTTTTAGACTTGGCATATTTGTTTGTGGCTGATATATATTCCTGTTGATATTTATTTCATAGATGGGCTTTCTTGCACGCCAGCGTTGCTGTGTTTTGTTTCTCTTTTTCGTTGTTACAACATAAATAAACATTTACGGGTCATTTTGCAAATTTGTTTTTAATATCATAGTTTTTTGGACTTGTTAAGATACCGTCTGCGTTTAAAAATTATTAAAAAAGCAAACAAATTTTAACAAAAACCCAGTTCTAATTTTCCCTTAAATTATATTTAAGA
Source organism: Musca autumnalis (assembly GCF_047663935.1). Classification (NCBI taxonomy): domain Eukaryota; kingdom Metazoa; phylum Arthropoda; class Insecta; order Diptera; family Muscidae; genus Musca; species Musca autumnalis. Next base: position 155,633,036 of record NW_027411866.1, on the reverse strand, counting down.
GAAATTTTGCCCATCTATGATTTATTTCAAAAAAAAAAAAAAAAAAACAAGACCTATTCCCACCAGTTCAAGAGAGAGGTGCAAAATGCCCTATTTTACTTTACTCTCACAATTCGATCTCCCTCCCCTTCTCACCACAAAAAATGGGCCATAAATTTTAATGGGGAAATTTTGAGTATTTGGCCTCCCTCCCTGCCCACAATCATCACGAAATTGCTTAGTTCAACTAGTTGTTTGGTTCTGCTGTTGTTGCTGTTGTTTATTTAATTTTAGTAATTTTTCATTACTTTTTTGTTTTTTTGTTTCTTGTTTAAATATTTTATTTTTTCTCCATATTGGGTTGTACGTGTGCTAAATAGAACCTTGACTTTTTTTGTTGTTGTTGTTGTTGTTGCTGCTTTTTTTTTTTCTTTGTTAAAGTTTGTATTACCTTCTCTCCCACTTGATAAGGTTGTTGGCATATATAAATAAATGGTTGTTGTTTTTTGATTGTAAAATAATTGTTAATGTATTTGTATCACCAAATAAACCAATAAAAAATTGTCAAGATATACCTACACCAATTATATAATACCATCATCGGACAACAACAATAATAATACAAAAATTTGGTTAATGAACTTTAAAGTGTGGCTGGTATATAGGTATATTTATAGGGATTTTTGTTTAACCAATTGTCAATGAAATGTAAACAAACAAGTTGATTAGCCTTTGACGTCAATGACCCAGAATAAGGCAAAATTCAGGGATTTAGGGGGAAATAATAATGGATTAAGTATCGAAATATAGGTTGGCCCGAAAACATATAGCCGACAAATGTAGGCAGATAATACTGATTTCTTTGGAGATAATAGAGCAAACGATCTGTAGGAAACATAAAAGGAAACTTATTTACTACTTCAACCTTTGACCACTAATTCAGATTTTAATTTATTTATTTATTATTATTGTAGCTTTTTTAAATGCCCCCAATTGATAGTTTTTGTTTTTATTTGAAAATTACAATTTTCATTTTCAATATTTTCTTGTCATGTTATAGATTTTCCTTCTCTAATCATTGTCATCGTTAGTTATTGTGTGTGTGTTTGGGTTTTTTTGTCTAATATTATGACACTCAATGCCCACAAATCTAGTCAACCGCAAACTAAATCTACACTAAGCGAACAATGAGGGAGGGAGGGTGTGTGCGGAAAAGCTTTAAACGATTTTTTATTATTTCATGTTTTGCATCGAGCCAGCCAGCCAGCCAGTTGCCCCATAACAACAGGCCAGCAAGCAAAATTGGAAGGCTTTACTCATGGATGCTTCGTTTTTTACACTTTTCACAACAACAATACTAAACTTGTGTGTTTGTGCTTCTTTCTTCTGAGCTCAAAGTCTTTCCCCCTCCAAAACTATTTGCTTGTCTGCGTTTTCCACAATTTATGGAAGAGACACTAAAGAAAATAGATTTTCAGATTCACTTTACGTTTCTTGCCATCGTAGTAGTCGTAGTCATAGTTGTAGTCATTGCCATACCTCCTCCTCCACTCCTTTGTTGTTCATTGCAATGTTTTTTGTTGCTGCTGTTTTTTTTTTTCAACCCACCAACCAAGCCGAGCAAATTATTCCTAATGTAGACTGAGTTAAAAAAGAAGCAACAACAAAAACAAAGAAACATGAATTGAGAAACAAGTAAAGGACGGCTCATAACCAAGCATTATGGGTATTTGTAGGTATTTTGTGCAAACATAGGGGTAAAGAGGGAACATTTTTGTGAAATTTTTTAAAGAAATTTTCAATATTTTCAAAATTAAACTTAAATCAAATTTTTCCATTTTTTTGTGAAAAAAATATTTTTTAATAAATTTTCAATATTTTCAAAATTAAACTTTAATATTTTTTGAAATATTAATAGTTAAAATTTTCGAAACCTAATATTTATTAAATATTCTTCAAAACAGAAATCTAAATTTTTTTCAATTTTTTTTCTGTGAATAAAATATTTTTTAAGAAATTTTCAATTTTTTCAAAATTAAACTTTAATATTTTTGTTTTGGATTTTTTTAATATTTTTTGAAATATTAATATTTAAAATTTTCGAAAACTAATATTTATATTTATTAAATATTCTTCAAAACAGAAATCTAAAAATTTTCAATTTTTTTGTGAAAAAATATTTTTTAATAAATTTTCAATATTTTCAAAATTAAACTGTAATATTTTTATTTTTTTTTTTGTTTTGCCTTATTAATATACAAATTTCGAATGATTTGTGATATAAATGCTAGTCTCCAAGCTTAGCCTTCGTCCACCCACTAAAAAACACCATTCAATATGCCTGATGATCGGTCTAACCACCCGTGAAACGTAGCATAGTGGTTGAATGTGTGGGACTTCGGTGGATTCCTAATTTTTCAATGTACCTATTAGGTCTAAATAGCTCAACTCGAAAGAGAATTAATTGTAATATTTTTATTTTGGATTTTTTTTTAATATTTTGAAATATTAATAGTTAAAATTTTCGAAATCTAATATTTATTAAATATTCTTCAAAACAGATATCTAAAATGTTTCAATTTTTTTTGTGAAAAAATATTTTTTAAAATTTTTTCAAAATTAAACTTTAATATTTTTGTTTTGGATTTTTTTAATATTTTTTGAAATATTATTAGTTAAAATTTTCGAAACCTAATATTTATTAAGAGAAGTCTCCCTTGTCCCATCTGCGATGTTTGTGGAACAATTATTATTATTATTTTTATAATATTTATTAAATATTCTTCAAAACAGAAATGTAAAATTTTTCAATTTTTGTTTTTGCGAAAAAAATATTTTTTAAGAAATTTTAAATTAAATAAAATTTTAAAATTTTCAATTTTTCATTTTTAAACTGTAACATTTTTATTTTTTATTTGTTTTGAATTTTTAATATGTATTTAAATTTTTTTAGTCCATTATTTAATATTTTTTTTTTTTTAACTTACATTTTGCATCATTTTAATTTTATTTATTTATTTGTTTGTTTATTTATTTATTTACTTATTTATATATTTATTTATTTAATTATTATTTTATTTTTGAATATATGGTTTTTTAAATGTTTTAAATTCTTTGTGAAAAAAAATATTTTTTAAGAAATTTTCAATATTTTCAAAATTAAACTGTAATATTTTTATTTTGGATTTTTCTTAATATTTTTTGAAATATTAATAGTTAAAATTTTCGAAACCTAATATTTTTTAAATATTCTTAGAAACAGAAATCTAAATTTTTTCATTTTTTGTATGAAAAAAATATTTTTTTAAAATTTTTCAAAATTAAACTTTAATATTTTTATTTTGGATTTTTTTTTAATATTTTTTGAAATATTAATAGTTAAAATTTTCGAAACCTAATATTTATTAAATATTCTTCAAAACAGAAATCTAAAACTTTTCAATTTTTTTTTGTGAAAAAAATAGTTTTTAAGAAATTTTCAATATTTTCAAAATTAAACTTTAATATTTTTATTTTATATTTTTTGGAATATTAATAGTTAAATTTTTCGAAACCTAATATTTATATTTATTAAATATTCTTCAAAACAAAAATCTAAAATCTTTCAATTTTTTTGTGGAAAAAAAATTTAACAAATTTTCAATATTTTCAAAATTAAACTGTAATATTTTTATTTTGGATTTTTTTTAATATTTTTTGAAATATTATTAGTTAAAATTTTCGAAACCTAATATTAAATCTAACATTTTTCATTTTTTTTTTGTGAAAAAAATATTTTTATTTTGGATTTTTTTTAATATTTTTTGAAATATTAATAGTTAAAATTTTCGAAACCTAATATTCATTAAATATTCTTCAAAACAGAAATCTAAAATGTTTCAATTTTTTTTGTAAAAAAAATATTTTTTAATAAATTTTCAATATTTTCAAAATTAAACTGTAATATTTTTATTTTGGATTTTTTTTAATGTTTTTGAAATATTAATAGTAAAAATTTTCGAAACCTAATATTTATTAAATATTCTTCAAAACAGAAATCTAAAATTTTTCAATTTTTTTTTGTGAAAAAAATATTTTTTAATAAATTTTCAATATTTTCAAAATTAAACTGTAATATTTTTATTTTGGATTTTTTTAATATTTTTTGAAATATTAATAGTTAAAATTTTCGAAACCTAATATTCATTAAATATTCTTCAAAACAGAAATCTAAAATGTTTCAATTTTTTTTTGTAAAAAAAATATTTTTTATGAAATTTTCAAAATTAAACTAATATTTTTATTTTTTTATTTGGAATTTTTTTATTTATTTTTTTTTTTTGAATTATTAATATGTATTTAAATTTTTTTCAGCCCATTATTTAATATTTTTTAATCTAAAATTTTGCAGCATTTTAATGTTATTTTATTTTTATTTTTTAATTATTATTTTATTTTTGAATATATGATTTTTTTAAATGTTTTAAATTCTCTTTTTTAGCTCCCCCAACCTCGTGACTTAACAAACGTGCCTGTCACTCTCCCCTTTGTTTAACACAAAAACTCCTCTCGCTCTAAAACTCATTCCACTCACATTGCTTCACATCAAAACTTTATTTCCTATTCAGCAGAAAAAAGTTTTTCTTCGATTTTTTTTCTAAAACAAAAAGTTTTCCTCTATACGAAATATGTAAATCCCCCACATTAAGTGACATCTATTCATAAAACATCCCCCCCATTTGCAACACACACCCCAAACATTCACATCAACACATACACACACACTCACTTTCAAAGAAAACATTTAAATGTAATTTGAGGTCAATTATTAACATATTTTCTCTGAATGATGCCACCATATCTTGCTCATTAAAAGTTTTTCCTTTTTGTAGGTAGTTTTTTTTTATTGTTATGACATGAGCAATGAATGATGCTTTAACCCTCTCTGGTCTCTTTTTGTGGTGAGAAAAAAGGGGGCATCTCATCTCAGACAAGTTAGTAGTGGACTAATATTAATAAATAACTTGCGGTAGTTAGTCTAAGAAAGGTAGATATTTTAATCGTTGCTTTATGTTTTTGAGTATGTGTATAGGTATATGTATGTGCAAAAATGAAAACAAAAAATAGCCAAAAGCATCGGCATACAAACAAATCTCTGAGCATTATTATAACAAGTCAAGTGTTTAAATATGGGAGACGACGGCAGCAACGAAGAATAAAGGAAAGTCATCGGCTCCACTACACAATATAAACGAGAGAATGAACTCAAAAATAAACAGAGAGACTAACTAAAATGGTATTTAAGGTAGAGATTAACAAATGACTAAATGTGTATAGTTGTTGTTGTTAGCCACCCATTTTCAGAGGAGGGGGGGGTTTGTTTCATGTATAAATGTGAGTGACTTAATGATGAGTTTTATTAATATTATTTATGTGTGTAAAAATGTAGGTTTCATTTTGTTTACTTATTAAACAAGAGTATATTTATTTGTATTAACAGGGGTTTTTTTTTATTTCAATTGTTTGTATGTACCTATACAAAATCTGTTGACAAAAATTGACACCTGTGCACAAAAAATCCTGCAAAAATTGTTGTTTCGTTGTATAAGAGAGTAATTGGGAGTTTTTTAAAATGCCTCTAAATTATTGTTGTAGATTTTTTTTTAAATTAAATGGATTTTTTTCGGGGAAAATAAATTATGAAAAAATATTTATTATAGTGATATACTCCCCCACACCATTAAAATCCTTAACCACAAAATCATTTATTATGGGAATTTATCATATTTCCAATTACTTTATTAAAGCATACTTTATGGCGTTATATCGTTCACCTTGTGTGTTAGTTAGTCAATGACGATGATGATGATGGTGTCAGCCACACACAAACTTCGTTTCTTTTCAAATATGCCGCCGCCAACGAATGGCATTTAAGAGTATGAGTGTGCGTGTGTGTGAATGTGTGTTATCTTGCGGAAATGCGAGGGCGATGTGTGTCAGCCCTACAGCATGACGCGTGTTTCTTTGTACGTGTGGGTGAGGAAATACGTTTGTGTATGTAAGTAGGATGTATGCTTGGGTTTTCTTTGATTCCTTTTGTTGTTAAATGCAATATTGTTGTCCTGACGTCCATAGACGAGACAGATGATACATACACACGCATAGAAATAAATGCCAAAGTGTATTCAAATGCCAATTTGTGGGTTGTTGTGTTCTTTTAAATCCCCCACATAAACACATAAAGGACACAACTATTTGAGGGAAATTTTATATGTAATTAAAATAATTTAAAAATTAAAATAAATAATTAAAAACATCAAAATAATTTAAAATATTTTTAATAAAAATTAATAACAAATATATTACTGTCTTTTTTAATTTAAAAATTAAAATAAATAATTTAGAAATTAAAAATATTAAAAAAAGTCTTTTTTAATTTAAAAAATAAAATAAATAATTTAGAAATTAAAAATAGGTATTTAAAAAAATATATTTGTGTTTTTTATTTATTTAATTTTATTTATTAAAACAATGTTTCCCCTTGAAATTTCCTAAGAAACTTATGCCAAAAAATACTAAAACAATAATTCTTCTTCTTCTTCTTTGAAAACTACCTTTGTGACCTGTCTTAATAGGCAGACACACGCTCTAGCATGATTGTCATACTTTATGGCCATAGTAAAACCCATTATGTTACCAATCAAGGTTGGTTTTGCACAACCGAGAGTATAGGAAAACATCATGATTGTTATGGCTGTTAAGGGGGAGGGCACTCCCCTTCTCTCCCCTTAACATAACTACTTGAAACAACAGTGGAAAACCTACATTTATAAAATCAACAGTCTAACATCATACATTAGTTGGGATTCAACAGTCAAACTCAATAATAGCAACAATAAACAACATTGAGATAGTTAAGTTCAAAAGAGAGTAGAGTATAGAACCCCCCCCCCCCCCCCCAAATTTGGAGCATACACCAATAAGTGTTTGTTATTTTGAGAGAGTGAATAAGTGTGGGGAGGGTGAACCACAAGTAGTTTTAATACTAGTCATAGTCAGGGATGCCAGATAAGTTTGGTCGAAAATCGGCACATTTCGGGTGCCAAAATCGGCAAAATCGGCAAAAAATTTTCAAAATCGGCAAAAAATCGGCAATTTAAAAAAACATTTATTTCAGTTAAAATTATCGCTTTGTTTAATAAGCATAAGTTTAAAAAATAACATTTTAAGTACAACAAAACAATTAACAATTAATAAGCCGAGGCAATAATTCAAAATATGTATGAAAATAAATGGTTTTACCATATGCATATGTAGTATATATTTATAAGTACGTGTATGTATGAGATCAATATATTTTCAATTCAGTCAAGCTAAACAAAACGTATACAAATATTGTCTTAAGAGGATATTTAATAAGGTGATTGTTTTTATACCCTCAGCATTTATGCTAACGAGGGTATATAAACTTGCATACGGGGAAAATGTGCCTCATTAAAATTTGTGCGTACGATAACCCTTGAAGGGAGTAACCTATTTGGTCCATACTTTGCACATCGTGAAATGTCTACCAGATTTAGATGAGGTTCCAATACGCACTCAATCGGTCCACTCCTTCGGGAACCTTCCACACAAAATTTCGGATAAGTTCAGTTTAGGGCCTGCTCTCGAATCGCTTTGGTTTTTGTTGCAACAATTAGTATACGCTGCCTCCATTATGACGGTAAAAGCTTTTTCAGGGGCATGTCCATACTTCATGAGAATATAGCCCGAGAGGTGTAAAAACCCCTATGGCACCAAATGTAGTGGCTGTAGAGCACGATAATTCTCGAACTGATCAACCGATTCCAAAAGTTATACGATGACCCACTGAAATGACTAATGGGCGCGATATCTATCGAAAAGATGTAACTCTCAAGTCGGTCCATTCCTTTAAGTACCACCTCCACAACACTTTTGAATTTAAATTTTAATCCACATTTTTCGGCAAGTTCAAATGTCTAAAAATGGCCACAAAATTCTGAAAAGACCTTAAAAACATTCAATCTGTCCGAAGAAGAAAGTTTCAATTCACATAGGCTGAGGGTATACCTCTGTCAGCAAAGCCGACTGACACTTTCTTACTAGTTGCATTGGAATTTTGAAATTTTGGTTTACAATTAAATTCAATTTTTGCAATAAATATTTAAGGGCATAAATACAACAAGATAGGACATTTTTTTGCCATAATTCTTCAGTGAATGGCTTTTGAATTTAACATAATGTTATATTACGATATGGTGATATAACATTTTTTTCTTTTATACATTTTTACGTATTTAACCGAATTTACCGATCCAATTGACATAGAATTATTCTTGAATAGATCCTTGAATTCCTAAATTTCGTTTCTGATACCATTACATGAAATGTTCCTCCTTGGTTGCGATTTTGAATTAACTGCAACCTGTTAAGGGTAATGTTTCTATACAAAGTTTCGTAAACATTTTTTGTTGCATGCATTTTGTCTAGTCTTAGTTGTATTTATGTCAGGGGTGAGCACGCCTGTGTACTAGCACATAGGCAAATTGTGAAAACGTACTCTTAGTTTTTTTGTGAACCATAAACAATTAAAAGTTTATGCAATTTTTTAATAATTTGCATTGTGGATGATTTTAGACACCATTAATGTTTAAAAAATGTTGAAATAAATAATGAAACATCAAGAAAAATTAAATATTAATTCTCCCTTAAATTTCCCTCTCTCTCCAATTTGCTCAGCCCTGATTTAAGTCTTTGATATTTGTAACAAATCATTTTTAATGACAACATTATAACAGTTAGACTTATTTAATTTTAAGTAGTCTTTAGTAAAGAAAATTCCTTCCATCGAGTCCCTAACTAATCGATTTCGGCACTTGTTGTTATTTAAATTTACTTGGCTAGAAACTCTTTCCACATTTGCTGAAGAATGTGGCAAGACTAAAATATGTTTAATAAATTTGGACAAAATAGGAAATAATGGTTCAGAATTTGCAAATATTAATTCACACACTGTTTTCCAAAATTCTAGCAACTCTACGTTTTTATCTTTAAACAAATTTCTGAAATTTAAACGTGAAAGTTCGCGTGATTCTTGCTTTACGTTTATGTTTATAAAGCATTCGTATTCCTTTATAATGTCGAAAAATGAATCTTCTGTGCCATTTATTATAAAACTTTGGTTTACTGAAGCTAGGCACTTAAGTTTATTTTCTAAATTGAACCGCTTCAAAATCTGACAACAAAGTTCAATGTAAAAGTTTGTGCAGTTTTTAATTATTTCCACTAACCCACTTTTCGACAATTTCGTTTATTGAACAATTTCCTTGGCGTATATACGGAAGTACACGTTTTGGTAATCAAGAAAATTCAAACTGTTTTTATAATATGTTAAACAATTTTATTATTATTAATCAAACTACTCTTGACGATACAGTTGTCTTTGTTATTGTACCAAGTTAGTTCTAGCAACCACAATTTTCATACAAAACGGAAATTTTATGTGAACAAGTTGCCTTAACTAAAAATCGGCATTTTAGGGATAAAAATCGGCAAATCGGCATTTCTATTTTTTTGGACTAAAAATCGGCAAAATGCCGATAAATCGGCAAATCTGGCATCACTGGTCATAGTAGTAGTAGTTCGTGTAACCACTATGATAGTCGTGCTGCCGTTAGTACTAGTCGTTCGTTAGTCGTTTGATGTGCAAAAACTTATGCTTCTCGTTTGTTTATGCTCATCGTCGTTGTTTGGTTTATTCTCAATGAGAATTTCTCATAGAGATTTTATTACTTTGTGTAGTAGTGGTGGTACTACATTTATGGGAGGGTACTGTGTGTTTCCTGTAGTCCTGAGTTTTGTAGAATTTGGGGGCATTTTTGTTATGTTAATTGCTGGTTATTTGTTATTTATTGTTGCTGCTGCTATTCAGCCTTTATAATGTTCATTCTAGTTGTGTGTGTTGGAGTGAAACCTGTGTTGTTAATGGGATATTTTCTGCTAATTTTTAAAACCATAGGAAGTATTAAATTATTTAAAAAAAAATAAAAATATAGAAAAAATAATTTAAAATATTTTTAATTATTAAAATGGATAAAAAATAACATCATTTGATTTTTTAATTTAAAATGGAAACATTTAAAAAAATATAAAAAAGTTAAAAAAATATATTTTTGAACTTTTAAGGCTCGAATTAAAATAACAATGTTAACGTTTTTAAATAAACACATATTTTTTATAATTTTTTTATGTAAAAAATTAAAATTTTTTATAAAAAATTACTTAAACATTTTTTAAATGTATTTTTATAATTTAATGGGAAGTATTTACAAAAATAAAAAAATTGAAAAATAATTTAAAACATTTTTTATTATAAAAATTGATAAAAAAATATATATAATATATAATTAAAAAATTTAAATATTTTTTAAGTAATTTTTTTTTATAAAAAATATGCAAATAATTTGAAACAGTCGTTGTAATTCGCAAATTAAGTCCTAACTTCTGTGATGATATGACCAACCAACAACAACAAAAAGGTGTCAATAAATAGTAAACAATATAGCTTAATACACACTTGACAGCTTAATTGATTGATGGCCCAACTTGTGCCATAGCTTTACAACAACAACAAGTACTCGAAAGGAAAAAAAAACATCGACAAAAAAACAAATACAGCACATTGCCAAAGAGTTGTGGGGAGAACATAAACAAGAGTTGGCACACAAATGTAAAAGCAAAATACGTTTGGGGAAAACTACAGAGAGGCCGAGAAATGGAAGCCCCCAAGAGAGTAAGCTTGTGTGTAATAAAGAGAATATGCATATTTTATAACTAGCATAATAAATATTTAACATAGGAAAGACACGAAAACTAAAAAAAAAAACAAATAAGAAAACCCATAATTTGTGTAAAAAAAAACACCCACACCTTAGTTTTGTGTGCGAAATAGGGGAAACTTTAGTGTTTTAAGCAAATTGAAAAAAATAAATAAAACATCATAACATCAATGATTATTGTATATTGACATAATAATATTAAATGAGGGCATAAAATGAAAGTTATGACCTCAATAAGGGGAAAAATAGAAACTTATTAAAACGATTATTGGGTCCATAGTTAAGGTTTTTCTGTAATTTTGAAAACAATTATGAAGAATTTCGAATTTTAAAACAATGTTTAGGAGCATTATATATAATTTTTTGTACATATTTGTTTGTTACTGTTGTTGCTTTTATCACCTAATATTTTCGATTCTCAATGTTATATATGATGAGTGATAAAACATAAAAGCAACAAACTATTACCCCCAACATGTTTATGACAATGTTAATGATGATGATGATTGGCTTCTTGCCTTTGTCATTTAATATGATTGCTGTAAACATCTACTATGTTTTTTGATGTTGTTGTAGTTGTGTCAGCAGTGGCATTGAATGCTGTTGTTATGGCGGCAGTAACAACAACAACGGAAGGCAACTAACAACAGCGCTTTTTTTTCATAGTCATAGTTTTACTTTGTGTTTGCTGGCTTGCTTACTTGCCATTGTTGCAGCAAGTGGAACGTGATCATTCAAACGTTTGGTTAACTTTTGTAGTTCTATTTGGATTTTTTGTTTTAATTTGAACATTTTTGTTTGCTAATTCTGGGAAATATTTGTCATCTAATTTTAATTTGTAGTACCTTGAGTTATAGAAGAGGAGGTATTTGTGGTTGTATTTCCTCAAAAGCGAGACTTTTCGAAATTGCCCCACGTTGGGCGCCATATACAAATAATGATAAGAAATCGTTCCAAAATTGCCAAGACTTTAAGGGATTTAATTAACAATAACCATTTTTAATTAGAAATTAGAAAGTGTTAGCTGTTGTGGCATATGGACCCCCACATTGGGCGCCATATGTACAGAAATCGTGAAGATATTAACAAAGTTTTTTTGTGATAATAAAGCCAATATATAATAGCCCATAATTGTAACTCAAAAAGTGAAAATTGTTGTGTTCGGGTCCACATTGGGCGCCAGTTACAAAAGTTTAAAGAAATCCTCATAATATTTCTGCCATACTTAAGTAAATTAAGCTTGTATTGTTCTATTGAAACTTTTCTTCCATTTAACCAGGGCCCCACGTTGGGTTATACAAGAGAAGGTATTCGTGGTGGTATTTCTTCAAAAGCGAAACTTTTGAAATTGACCCAAGTTGGGCGCCATATACAAATAATGATAAGAAGTCGTTCCAAAATTGCCAAGATTTTAAGGGATTTAACTAACAATAATAATTTTTAATTTGAAATTGGGAAGTGTTTGCTGTTGTGGCATATAGACCCCCACATTGGGCGCCAAATGCAAAATCTACAGAAATCGTGAAGATACTAACAAAGTTTTTTTTTTGGTTTGTAATAATAAAGCCAATATATAATAGCCCATAATTGTAACTCATAAAGTGCAAATTGTTGTGGTCGGGTCCACCTTGGGCGCCAGTTACAAAGTTTTAAGAAATCCTTATAATATTTCTCCCACACTTAGGTAAATTAAGCTTGTATTGTTCTATTGAAACTTTTCTTCCATTTAACCAGGGCCCCACGTTGGGCGCCATTTAAAAAAGTGTTCTTGAAATGACAAATATTTCCAAAAATTCGTTTAAATCTTACCTTTATTCACTTGTTTAACAAATTTTATAATTATAACAAAATGTTACCGTTGTACATGTACAAGTATCATGGATGGAGAGGTGGTGTAGGTTTCCCCCCTATTCTTTTGCCACAACTTGATAGGTTTTACAAAACACGAAGGAACAGCAAATGTGAGAATATGTGTTTGTCGTTTTGTTTTAAATGAGACGACTGATGGCACAGCTTGGAGGTATGTTTTGCGTGCCTTTGGCCGTTCTGTTTTTGCCAAAACAAAATGTGTCCGTTTTTCCTTCGATATTGTTTGTCTGTATGCCTTTTTATGTTATTGGCTGGGTTTTGCAATTGAGGGACAACATGTGTGTAATATTGTTGTTACTTTCATGGATCCTCCCCATCCATATCTCGTTCCCCACTTCAATGCTCCACCATGGCTATGCTATTGTGGCTGTTGAATGAACTAACTGGTTGTTGTGTGCTACACCACATAAGTAGTGGCAGGCAGTGTGTGGTGGCTCGCTGTGTGTTTGCTGTTGGATTATGACTGAATGTTTGTTTGATGGCTTGTACTTTTTTTCGGTTGTTTTGCTTTATTTTTATTTAAACTGTTGGCAAACATATTCATATGACGATGATGATGATAATAATAATATAATATGTTAGAATGAATATCTCTGCTTTGTTGGCATGAGCTTGGCCTGAATTTATAATCTGTTTTTACCCATCATCATCATCATTATTGTCATCAGCATCATAGGCAAATTCCTACTAGACAATAAAAACTGAATTTTTGCCTTAGGGGGTGTGTGTATTTTATGGATAAATATGAATGAAAAATAGTTAAAATAAATGTAAGTAAAAAACACGAGTACTTGGTAAAGGGTTACGCGTTTTAAGCAAAGGATTTTTTAAGAAAACTATAATTTCCATTTTTAGGACAATAGTAAAAAAATCTGGGTCCCACGTTGGGCGCCACTAATGCAAAATGTTTACCAATTTGGTAAATATTCGAGATTTTTAAAGTGAAAAGCTATTGGTTTTAGTTTATTTCTATTTTTTATAGTTTTAGATTATTTTTCCTCAACTTCTGAAAAATATTTTAGCTATTCTATAAAAATATTCTAGAATTTTCTCTATTTTGTAAATATTTCACATTTAATTTTCTTATCACTTTCTACGAAATAATAATTTTCGACCTCTTTTCTCACTCTCTAGCACGCTCTCTTTTTTCCCATTTGAAAGCATTTTTATTGTTAAACCAATAAGCTTATGATTTAATTTGAATTTTATTTTCTCTTCCCGGAAAGTATTGTAATTTTTCCACTGCGCTATTCTCATTTGTTTGCGTTTATAGCTAAGGCAAAATTAAAATGAATTGAAGAAAGAAAAAAATTTAACAATAATTAAATTATTCTTAATAATTCATCATGACGCCGTCGTGCTATGTGTGAGCGCGTATGTTTAGCACATACGAAAACACACGTATTTAGTCTTATTAAAAATTTGTGTCAATGTGTTCGTATCTATTTAGTTAAGCGTCAGTCTTGTTTCTTTTTTGTTTGTGGTTTTATTTCAATAAATTATAGTGCAAAAAAATTAACACAAATTAATTAAACAAATAATAGCTCACGTTTTATTCTTGGGTGGTATGAAACACAGTGGTAAAAGGGGAAACAAATTGAAAGACATTTTGAAATGAAATAATTTTTTTTTAACAAAAATTAGTTTACAAAAAATTTTGCATTTTTATATTTTAAATTTTATTTTTGATTTTAAGAAATCTAACACATCCAAACACGTTTTCTTCCATACTTAGCTTGTTTTGTCTTATCAAATCATGTCAAATAATCAAGATTTTTTTATTTTTTTCATTCTTAGCATTCTTTATTTTCATTTGAAAATTAAAAGGGGGCTCGAACTAAAAATATTAAATTTACAGTTTTTTTTTGAAAATTCATTATTTTATAATTTATTTTCCTAATTGTAATTTAGCATTATTTACAATTTCATAATCTAAGCTTAGAACTTTGGGAAAATGAAAAAGAGATTTGAAACAAAAAACACAGACTTATACATTTTGAAAATTTATCACTTAATATTAACACGGTATTACATTTACTTTGAAATAAAAACGTATTTCTAATTAAAAAATTAATTAATTTAATTTTAAAACAATTAATTTTGGTTTCCTATAATGAATTAAGTTTATTAGAGAATGTTCTGGAACTATTTAGATCATAACCTCAATTTTTTTGTAATTTTTATAACACATTTGATCACTAAAATTTGAATATACCCCTTTTAGATTGACTAGATTTTGGTTTAATTAAAGGAAAATCTTCTAGAACTATGTAAAAAAATAACGTTAACCTCATTTTGCAACGTGTATAACACATTTGTAAACTAATATTTGAGTACACCCTTTAAGTGGGGTCCATTTTGGTTTGATTTTAATTGAAAACCTCAATTTTTGTGGTTTTGAGTTAAAGTCTAGAATGATTCTATAATTGAACAATTGAAAAGTTAATGGAAGGAATTGGAAAAATGTCGATGTTGCCCATAACCATACTATTTGCTGTTGTATAACACTTTTAATGGTGAACATTTTGGTTTGATTTGAATTAAAATACTCGTTTTTTGAGTTAAACTTTAGAAAGGAACATTACTGAACAGCTACAAATTTTCTAGAAGGGAACAGAAAAATTTAGTTGATACCCATAACGTCACTATTTGCTGTTGTATAACACTTTTGAACATTGAATACACACAATATTAAAGTTCCCAGGTGAGGTCACTTTTACTTTAGTATTCCGTCTCGAATAAAATTCTCACTTTTATTGGAAGCTTGAGGGCCAGTTTGTTGTAGGTATAACACTTTTGGAGACTTTAGAAAGGGAAATGACTGACAAGTTTCTAAGACGAATTAGAAAAATTTAGATTTTGTCCATAACCTCACTTAGTTGTTGTATGACACTTTTGAAATTTAAATACACACAATATTTTAATTGATGATGGGGGTGTGGGGTACTTTTAATGTAGCATTTGTTGTCGAATAGAATTTTCACTTTAACCTCACTGTTTTGGAATCTTGGGGCCAGTTTAAACCTAACATTGCAAAGAAAATCACTGAAATTTTAAGTGTTATTAAACTTTAAAAGTTAAAATTTGTGAGAAAACACACACACCACTCAAGCCCCAAATAGGGTAGAGGTCACTTTTTCAACAAATCTTCGTTCTAGGAAAAATAGCGTTTTCACTTTTATCACTCATTCAGTTGGTTGTATAACACTTAAAGAAATTTGAAAGAAAATTTTGTTCATATTTTCAGTTAAGCAAAATTACAAAAAAAAAAAAAATATTTCAACCTTAACCTCAATTATTAAATACTGTAGCACAGACTTGTTTTCAATTTGTATTATCTGAAACTAAATTTTTTATAATACTTCAATTCTTAAAATTTATTTTTTTTATAATTTCTGATTTTTTTTTTACATATTTTAATGAAAATGTTGAATTTTTTTTTTATAAAAAATTTGATTTTTTTTTTGAAAAAAAAAAACAAGAAATGTTTAATTTTTTAAAACTTTTTTAAATAGATTCAATATTTATTTGCAAATTTGTTGCATCATTTTCAAAGAAGCAAATTGCTTGGTTGGCATAATTGTTGTTGTTGTCTTCCTCAACCTTCATTAAAATAAAAATACAACACTGCTTGAAGAAAAAAAAAACATAAAAACCGATAATGATGAAATATCCAAAATGAAAAACGCCAACACTGGCTTTCAATTTTATTTTGATATTGTTTTTTTTTCTTGGTTTCTTGAGATGTTGCCATTGTTGTTTTTGGGTATTGGAGTATGGTGGTGGCTTTGTCATTACCTAACCTCAAAATTTATGCTATAAAATTTTGAAAAAAAAAATACATTGAGTTGCTTCTTCCTTGTTTTTCTTAGTTTTTTGTTCATAATATTGGTTTGTTATCGCTTAAGCTACATTTTCACTAGAGAGCTATTGCAAGCTAGCTGGTTTGCCTGAGGAAGCCCAGTCTAGCTGTCTGTCTGTCAGACTGACACAAACACACCACAATTACAAAAAAACGCACAAAATTGTCGTAATGTATGCATGGTTGTATTTTGTTGTTGTTGTGTTTAATCATAATGGCATTGGCAATCGTTTACGCCGCCGACAGACAGACGTTTTGATATGGCGTTTTGCTGGATTGAGGAGGAAAACTTTGCAACCAGTTTTTCATTTTTCTTTTAATGTCACTGTTTTTTGTTTTGTGTGATTTTGTTTCGTTTCGTTTTTTTGCACTTACCTTGGTAAGTTGGCCAAATAACGGGATTGCTTTTCACGTCTCAATTCATCGGTTAAACGACAATATGTATTATTAATGCACACACTGCGTCTTAGATTTGTTTCCGAATCCTTGATGCGTTCCAATTTGTGGGCGCATAGCTGTAGAATGCGTTTACGCTCCTCACGTTGACGCAATTTTGGCGATATCATAGGCACACGCGATCTATGATGATGATAGCCAATTGGTGGCGAGGTACGTGGTGGTCCAAACATATCGGAATCATCATCACATTGATTGTTGGGCGTTATGCTGGGCAAGGTCATTTTGTTGTTGTTGCTGTTGTTGGTTGGTTGTGAGGTGGGTTTGTTGGTTAAATAAATGGCTGGCTGGCTTGGCTTTGAGCAATCTCTTAAGCAGACTCTTCCAAAATTTAAGCAGCGTTTGAGAAGTTTAACCACAGAAAAACAAAACTAAAATCCGTTAGTTTGTTTGTTTTTGTTGTTGTTGTGTGAAATGAATTAATTTTACTCTTGTTTGGGGTCGATTGCTTATCACACAATCAAACACGCACACACCTTGTGTTTGTTCTTGCCAAAAATGAGTAAGTGCAAGCAAGCTCTCCTAATGAGGTTTTTGGCTACTCTTTGAGTATTCGCTCGCTCTCACACACAGTTTGTTTGTTGATGATGGAGATGTCTTGGCCACTCTCTTGATTTGCTGCCGCCGCCGTTGTTGTTTTGTTGTTAATGATTGATAATTTTTTTTTGTAAAGTGTGTTGAGTTTGCGTTTCTTTTGTTGTTGTTGCTTCTGCTGTTGGCTGCTGATTTTGCCACTATTGAAGTCGTCACCGTTCTTTGTGATTTTTAATTTGTAACGTCACTCGCCAGCACTACTTAAATGAGGGAAATACCTTGAGGTTATTCCTTTTGCTTTGTTGTTGTTGTAATATGGCTACGGATGTTGTTGGTTGGTTGTATCTTTGAGATAGAATTGGGGAATTTTTTGTTGTTGTGTGACTTTTAGGGAAATGTTCAGCAAATAATTTTTGTTAACTGGTTTTTCCACTTGAGTTTATTTTGATTGAATTTTCCACAACACAAAAACAATTTTTGCAGTCACAAAAAACAATGTTTATGTTTGTCACTTAATTATTTTCTTGTTTTTTTTATTTAGTTTTTGTGATAATAAATAATTATGTTGTTGTTGTTTTTGTAAAGAGATTGTTGCTGGCTAATGCAAGGTAAACCACAATTTGAAAAACGCAATGCAAAACAAAAACACAAAGTGCAGTTTTTTGAGATTTTTTGGCTATTGTTGTTGTTGGTTGGGTTTTGATGAGGAAAAAAATCACAGTTTAACTGAAGATTTTATTTTTTAGGTTCAAAGAAGTTTTGTCAATTTTTTTAAAAAATACTTTTTTAATCTCTGAGATTTTTAAAGTTTTTGTTGTTGCACAATTTAATTTTTTTGGTTGTAATTAAATAACAAAAAATTTAAAATAAAACTTTTAAAAAGTTTTTGTTGTTTTTTTTTTTTTAATTGAGATAATTAACAGTTTGGTTGGGAGGAGAATTTTCAAAATAATCCAGGACTTTTGAAAATTCTTGAAGTTTTTTGTTGTTGGAATTTTTAATTAAAAACAAAATTGATTGTTTTTCTTTCATAAATAATTGCACTCATTTGCATGAAGTTTGTTTTTTTTACATGTAATTAATTAATCATTTTCTTTAATTAATTTGTTAGTGTGAGTGATTTAATTTTTTTTGTCTGGCTTGGTTGGTCTTTAGTTTATAAAATATATTTTTTTTCTTATGTCTTTTTTATTTACGATGTTCCGCGTAGTATTTTTGGCACGTCCACACCGTTCTCACGTTCGCATTGAACTGAACCAGAGTATTGCCGTTTCAAAAGAAAATGTTCGGTTCGTTTGATTGTGGCAAACCGACTGAATACACAACATACAACAGGCAGGCAGGCGGCTGGCAAGCACAGTCAACGGCACAGGCCTTCTTGCTTGGCTTTGTCTTTGCAGGCAACGACAACGAACGAACAAACAACAATCACACATACGCAAGAAGGGGAGCACAACATTGCATTGTTTTTATTACTGGGAGAAAATGAGCGGAATTTGCCCATTCAACGGCACATAACAATAACAAATCCAACATATCATCATTACAGAGAAAATGAGAACAAAGCTCTCTCTCTCAGTTGGGGTTAACCAAATGTAAGTATTTTAGCAGGCCTTTCGTTACATGTATGCACGCACGCACTCACCCGTTATACAAGGTAAAGGCGATGCAATAACAAAACTTGAAGGCATGCTCTTTATTTATCTCTTTTTCTTGTCCTCTCCAATATTTTTAATAAAGAGATTTTCAGAAAACGCTAAAAGAGAACATTTGCTCTTAATTTTTTTGAGCAAACAACTCTTTTTCTTTTTTGTTTGAATCAAAAAGAGAGAATTGAAGAGATTAACTAAGCATTTTTAATTGCCACTGCTTAAAGAAAATTGAATATTTGTTTGACAGTGCCTGCTTGGTTGTTGTTGCCGCCTGATGCTAATATTTATCTCTCATACATATCTCACACCAACCAGGGTGTGTGTGTTTGTATCAGCGAAAGATGTTTATTTTTCTGTGTTATTAATCAACTTAAATATTTATAAATAAAATTCAAGCAGCATGAAAAAAAAACTTGAGGAAAATCGTTCATTGTTTTGCTGTTTTTTTATAATGATTTTGATTGCCATTCAAGCAAAGAAAGAAAAAAATCAAGACAAAACTGAGAAATTGATACAGTAGAAAAAAGTGAAATTAAAATATTATCACAAAAGTTAATTACAAAATGTTTCGTGTTTTTCTCTTCATTATGACGCATACCAAGCATTACACCGTCGCCTACCTTGATGATAGGGTTAATCAACTTTTCGGACAATTGCAATGATTAATTATTTCGTTGGCAATATTTTATACATTTTTTGTTTGATAAATAAATTCATGCAAATGAGAACAAAAGGACAGGACAAATGTTCCGACGAACGGTCGTAAGCGAAAGAGAAGGAGGAGCTTAAGATGGTCATAATGATTATTGTTTAAAATACGGAAATTAAGTTACAAAGCAACCTCAATAAAAAAATAAAAAAAAAACAAAACAAAAATCAGCCACGTTTGTAGTTTACGTGTGTGTGTGTCCGCACACACAAGTTCATCACACAAATTTACTTATGTTTGTGTGTATCTGTGTATGCTATGTACTCATTGGTGGTTTTCTTGATCACCGCAATTCTCAGAATAATATTTTTTACAATCTAAAGAAACTTATATGCCTGATAGTTTTTTTTACTGTTATTGATTTGCTGCTGCTTGTAAGACTAACGAGGATAGTTGTTTAACATGTCAGCTGTTATCCGTGCGTTTTTTTTTGCGAACCATATTCACTTTGAAATACATATGTAGGTATGTACTACGTAGGTATGTACATAACAAAGTAAAATTCGTGAAAAAATACGTACAGGGCAATCATGAATAAAAATTCCGTGCGGAATTTGTTCCCTTTCCCCAATTTCAATTTTTTTTATTTCCATATTAATGTCAAATAGGGGAATTTTTTTGTTTCGATTCGGCGAGAATATTCCATAGTTAAGTGATTCTAGTAGTTTTCAACGATTTAAAATATTGATTTTAAAAGAATTTAACTTTTTATACCCTCAGCCTTTAGGCACTTTGATACGACCAAAATGTGCCTCATCGAAATAATGGTTTTAGACCCCAAGTATGTTTGTACGATATCCGTTTCAGACAATTTTGAGTAGATCTAGCAATGTCCGTCCGTCTGTCTGTCTGGCTGGTGCGCACGATAACTCTCCAACGGATCAATCGATTCGGTTCAAATTTTGGGTATCGACATATTTTGTCCAGATTTGATATAGGTTCAAAGATGGGCCATATAGATCCACTCCTTCCCCCGTTACGTCATTGTAATTTTTTTCGAGGGCAAGTCCATACTTCCCGAGATAATAATAAAAAAACGCTGCACTATGTCGCGAGTTCAAATAAACGGTGGCCAAATATAAAAGGAGTTGGCGTTGGCAGATGCATTTTGGTATAAATGCTTATTGTTCACTGACAATGTCAAGAGCAAAAAATTGGGAAGGTCGGTCCACGTTTAGGGATAGTCCCCATGCAACAGTACTTGTTAATGTTTCGGTATTTTGAATATTTTAGCTAAACTTATCAACCAAATTGGTTGAATTTTGAGATGCGGGGTTTTCACTTTACAAAAAACTTTTCCGATAAAAATTATGGACATAGGTCCACGTTTTGATATAGACCCCATATAACGGTACCTCCCGATTTTCGGAATTTTGAAGTTTTTACATATGTTTCACGCCCAAATACGCCGAAATTTTGCATTGAGGGTTCCCAATGGACCAAAAAGCTTTTCTGTTAAAAATGATGTACATAGGTTCACGTTTCAGTATTTTCAAGGTTTTAGCCACATTAAACAACCAATGTAGCTGATATTTGGTAATTAGTCTTCGCCAGGTCTTGCGAAATATTTTTACAGAGAATTGTTGGTATTGGTCCACGTTTTGATATAACCCCCGTGGAACGGTACCGCCCAATTTTCGGGTTTTTAAGGTTTTAGCCCATTATCCACCCAAAATTACAGAAATTTGGTGTTCAGTCTTCATATATTTTTGTGAGTTTATTGAATACATCAAAATTTTGTCTTCAAATAAGAGAATTTTTCTTAAAATTTTTTTGATCAATAAACGGCACATTTTTTGTTAAAAATCGAAATTTTGACTTTGTATTCTTTTCCTTGACGGTGTATTCTTTTTCGGGGACAAGTCCATACTTTTTGAGATAATGGCCCTGGAGCTCCAAAAAATCTGCCGGCACTAACTAAACTTGGTTGTGCCTAACATAACACGTACATACTTGGATTACGTCTAAATATGGAACGTACATCGTACCACTCCCACGCAAAATTTGGAACATGTAAAGTTTAAGGTTTTTTTATACCCTCAGCATTAATGCTAACGAGGGTATATACACTATCATACGGGCAAAATGTGCATTATTAAAATAAAGTATGTTTGGACGAAATCCGTTTCAGATAATTTAGAGTTGATATAGCCATGTCCGTCCGTCTGTCTGTCTGGCTGGAGCGAACGATAACTCTCGAACGGATCAACCGCTTTCGTAATATTTTGCCCAAACGTAGTTTAAGTTCGAAGATGGGTTATATCGGTCCACTCCTTCCGGTACCTCCCTCACAAAAGTTCGAAAATGTTCGGAAAATTTGTGCCCACGATAACTCTTGAAGGAAGTTCATACTTTGCACATCGTTAAATTTCTACCAGACTTAGATGTGGTTCCAATATGGACTCAATCGGTAAACTCTTTCAGGTACCTCCCACACAAAATTTCGGAAATGTTCAGTTCAGGGTCTGCTCTCGAATCGCTTTGCTTTTTGTTGTAACATCTTGTATTCACTGTCCCCTATACGATGGTACATGTTTCATCAGGGGCAAGTCCATACTTCCTGAGAAAATCGGTTCACTCCTTCTGGTACCTCCCTCACAAAAATTCTAAGCTTTTCGCTAAAATGGTGTGAACGGTAACTCTCAAAGGTAGTAACCGAGTTGGTCCATACTGTGCACAACGTAATATTTCTACGAGATATATATTAGGTTCCAATATGGACTATATATGTCAACCCTTTCTGGTACATCTCACACAAAATTTTCGAAAAGTGCAGTTTGAGAATACGAGCCACTCGACGCTATACGCCACAAGGGAAGGCAAAAAATCCGATGGAAAGACCAAGTTGAAGAAGATATCACAAAGCATGGCGTCCAAAATTGGAGAAGTAAGGCAAAAGATCGGTGCGTTTGGAAATCTATTCTTAGTTCGGCTTATGGAACAAGACGTTCTGTTTAGTATAAAAGCCATCTAAGTAAGTAAGTAAGTAAGCAGTTGAAGAGCTTCTCTCGGAACTGTTGTAGCAGTATGTATTTGTTGTTCCCATTACGACGGCACAAGTTTTTTCAGGGGCAAGTCTATAGTTCCTGAGAAAAGAGAAAATTCATTGTGATTTTTATGCAGCATCGAAGTTTAAAACGTGGTTTTCTCAAAATGGCATTTTGGAATGCGGCGCCCGCTGCAGCTCGAAAACGGATGATCCGATCTTCATATGTTTTGGTGGGATTGTTATACTATTAAAAAACTTGTACTTAAGCGAGAGACTTTTTTGAAAAAAATTTTTTTACGGATTTATGGTGCAAAAACTATCAATATTTTAAGTTAATATCAAAATTGATTTTGACAGTTCACAATTTTTTAAAAACTGATTTTTTTGAATTCCGTGTCCCTTAAGTACAAGATTATTAGGTTCTGCATGATCCCACAAAAGCATAAACTGTTAGGTTTATTCGTTTTCGAGCTACAGTGGGCACTGCAAACTGCTTTAGTAAAAACAGTGTTTCGTGACGGCCATTTGTCAGAACAATGTGTAATATTTTTCAACATAAAAATTCCTAAAGTAGCTCAAAGTCAGATAAAAAATAAAATCTTCTTGAAAAAAGTTGGTAGATTTCTTCTAAAAATTAACGAAAATTTTATTTTTCGTGCTCTATAAGTTGCCATAACCTCATAAGTTTGAATGTGAGCCATATCGGTCCACTCCTTCGGCTACCTTCCACACAAAAGTTTAAAAAATGACACTAAAATGGTAAGCACTATATCTCTTAAACGGACATGCCGATTTGGTCAAAGGGAATCCAAAGATCTCCTAATATTTTGTCCAAATGTAGTTTAACTTCGAAAATGGTCGATATGGGTCTTCTCTTTAGGGTACCTTCACAAAGGCTGAGGGTATATCTCTGTCGACAAAGCTGACTAATAATTTTGTTAAAATTATTTTCGAGGGAAATGTTCATGATTGCCCTGGTGTGTGATACATTTATTAGCTTAACAAGCAAGAAACTGAACAGTGCAAGCGTTGGCGAGACCATAAGACATGTGTTGACGAAATCAAGAGATTGTGATCTGGCTGTTTTAGGTGTGATTGGCACTTACAGCTACCAAACCCCAAAAATAGATAACGACCCGGCAATTCAAATGGAACACGATTTAGCCAGCACTGGTGAAAACCAGTCTACGGCAGACAGGACCGCAGTTGTGGGCGGTGACGACCTGCATATGACCCTCAAAACTATTATAAGTTGGACAGGATTTTCCCGGATGAGCATAGTGGGGACATACTCCCGGAGGAATTGCTACATAATCTGACCCTAACTGATAATGAGCTGTGATTCCGGCCAAGTCTACTCAGGAAGATTGCTGTGGATCTAACGAAGAGAGTATGGTCCTTGATGCCCAACCGAAGGCAGGTCTGAATACAATTGGCCCTGTGTCGACTCATTCCGACAATAAGCTTCAAAGGCAGACTGCAACTGAAACGATGTCCGACGACGGGGAATCTAACGAGACGCCGACAACGGAAAGCGACTCAAAGATTGCACCTGCCCGAAAAGCATCTGATGCGAAGCACTATAAACGTGCCGTATCTTATCTTCGCAAGTTCGTAGGGCGAGATGAGGACCTGCATTCGGAAAGGGAGGTCCACCTCATCAGGGGTAAGCTGACATTAATAAGGAAGTTCGAAATAACTAACCCACGTGAGTTTCATCGCGAGCTCCAGGTGGCAAAGTCCACTGCCTCTGGCAAAGGTGCTGAGTCGAAATCCGTTCCGAAGCCTAACCCGAGCCAAGGGGGGTGATCGATTGGCGAAGGACTCTGCCTTAAAGCCCGATTCTGCGCCAAACAGCAAGGATGAAGCGGATAAAAATGTCGGTCTGAACAAGAAGATGGTAAAATTAGCCTGAAGCAAAATACCTTGGTACAATCCTGGACTGTCAATTACGATGGAATAGGAATGCAGCGGAGAGAGGGTTAATTGCACTTTATTCATGCAAGAATTCTATTGGAAAAAGTTGGGGTCTAAACCACTGCCGACCAAGAAGAGGACACACAAAATTCTGAATATTGGCATCTTTTGACAGTGTGCTAGTAAGGTTGTATGCACGCATGCTGCAAAACAAAAACAAATCAAAACATTTGCTCTCTTTTGTGTGCTCTTTCGTTGCGTTCGGATCGTGTGTGTGAATTGCCGAAAAACTTCGTAACTTCAACAATACCAAAGAACGGCATTGGTCTAAACCCATGGATTATACACTGGTTGTGTAACACAGTGGTGAGGCCCATCTTATCCAATGGATGTCTTGTCTGGTGGCACTCCCTGCTCCAAAAATCGACATCCAGCTAAATAGACAAGGTGCAAAGAGCAGCCTCGATTCTTATAACTGGAGCCACCAGGAGCAAACCCCAAGCTGCTCTAAACGCAATGCTGAAACTAAGACCTCTGAGTCTCATCATTAAGTGTCAGGCAACTCGTAGTGCCCTAAGACTACATGAACAGAATCTCTAGCGCGGTAGTGCCTATGGGCATGGATGTATCCTGAATGAAACAGGTATCAATGTGAACCAACGTGGAAAACTGAGCAACTATATATCACCAGTCCTAAGATTTGACGATATAGATGTCGTTATACCTAGTAGAGACGACTGGAACCGCAGTAACCCCCCTCTGGACGGTCTGGCTTTTTATACAGACGGTTCCAAGATGGAGGAAGGTACGGGGGCAGGCGTCTACTGTGAAAGGCTAGGTCTTGAGTACACTTACGTGTTAGATAGCAACTGTAGTGTTTTCCAGGTTGAAATCTTGGCGATTCGGAAGGCAGCGGAATTGATAAAAAGTCTGGATGCAGAAATCTTTGAACCGGTGACTATCTTTGTGGATAGTCAAGCGGCTCCTAAAGCCATCGAATCCTGTAGCATCAAGTCTGAGGTCGTCCTTAAATGTAGAACAGCTTTCGAAACGCTAACTAACAGCTATCGACTATGCTGGGTACCAGGACACTGAGATTTTATGGGTAATGAAAAAGCAGACGAATTAGTTAGACGAGGATCGCAGTCTATAGATCTAGCAATCGCTGACTCCATCAAAACCACCCATTTCTCACTTTTTCCAAAATATTGAGACGTTCCCTGACGAAAGAGCCAGTGAATTGTGTCAAGATCCATCTGGCCAACTCTGTCAGTCAAAAGAACGAACTCTCTGTTGAACCTGAGTAAAGCTGAAGTTAGAGTAATGACGGGAGTTATGAATGGACCCTGCTATATAAGGGCCTTTACCATCAAATGGGACGATGACGTTACTGACTTCTGCAGACTCTCTGAGGATGAGGAGGAGACGTAGACGATCGAGCACCTCCTGTGTCGATGTCCAGCTCCGGCTTGCAGGCGGCATAGATTGGTGGGTGTTCACTTTCCACCATGTCTAACCTTCTATTCAACTGTGGAAACTGCTCTAATCTACAACATCAACAGAAATTTGAAGTGGCTGGGATAGCGCAACCTGAACACGTGAACCGTATTTCCAAATTTCTTCCAACCATCACCACCCAAACTTTTTCTTTCTTAAAACTACTTTTCTTTGTCAATTTTACTCAGTTACTTTACATGCTTTTTCATTACTTCCTTTTTTTTGTTTGCTTCTCTTCTCTTTTCCTACCATTTTTTTCTTTACAGAACTCTCTTTTTATTTTCCTTGGACCGGAAGGTTTCTGAGGGACGCAGTCACAAATTAGTGACAGCACATCAAACCTATCCTAACCTAATGAAAACATAAACATCATACACATACTGACTTTTATTTTCGGAGATTATTATCTTCAATATCAGCGTCTAATTTCCGAGAAACCATGCATAGTAATCATTGAAAATAGCTCTGTTCCCTAACGTGCAAGAATCTTCAAGTTTTACCACTTTTTACAGGAAAAGCGTTCCTTTAATTCAGACACCATACCATTCATATGGGAGCAGTTTACAACTTTTACTACTTTTGCCGGTTTTACCATTTTCAAAAATAAAGGAACAGACCAAATGTAATGTATTTCACAGATTTTTTTTGGGAGTTTTATTTCCTGTTTTTTTGTGCGAACTTAAAAAAAGATTGTTGATCAATGATTTTTGTTTCTCGTTTATTGTGTAAACTTCAATAAAAACAAATCTGCCAAAAACTCGTTATAGTGAAGTTATCTTGTGTGAAAATTACCACTTGAGCCTTAAAATCAATACGTTATAGAGAAGTTCGACTGCATATATTTTTATGAATATCGTTTTGAGCATTACTTTTGGTAGACAATGGGGTTGTGTTCCGACCATAGATATGGCCTAGGTACAAAATACATGGCCACGCCCGCTTTTTTAAATATCTTGAAAACTGATGACCCCACCGACTCTTTTCAATACAACATTATACTTCTAAAACTACTGAACCCAATTTCATGAAGTTTTCAGAAAACGATCAGGCACGTTCCGTGGTGAAAATAGGCTATATATTATAATCGCTATATTTGCTAAACTTATAAACGATCGCCTTGCAGAGTAATTTGGGATCAAATGTTGTTAGTTAGAGGACTGAAGTCGGGACCATGACCACTTTTTAAATATGTAATATCTCGAAAATGAATGATCCCATTTTGATGAATGTGCCGTGCATACCTATTAAATATATATTTCTAAATACATATATTGGTTCAACGGTACAAAAAGCCTGTATCTTTCCATCATCAAAGAAAACCTAAAAAAATTACGGCCTCAAAATCAAAAATAGATCGCGATAGGATAAAGATAGGGAACAGGGACGATTATCAATCCTAAATAGCATCATTGGACGGAAAAGTCCGACAAAGTCCGTTAAAGAAAGGAAAGATTACAGATAAAATCTTTTGATAAATTTAAAATCTTCAATGAATACCTCGGTTTGACAATGCATCCGAGGATATTTTTGAATTGTAAATTATAAAACCTATGAAGTATAAAACCCATAACATTTTGCAATTGATCTTCCCTAGAAATTACAAAACCTTCTTCCAACAACCTTTGAGATTAGTCCACGTATTGATGGGGTCCCAATAGAACGGTACCGCCAGGTTTTCGAATGTTTGAAGGTTTTATATGCATTATATCCATTCAAAATGACCGAAGTTTACAGAAATTGTTAAATTATACATAGAGGACCACGTTTCGACATAGCCTTTATATAACTTTGACCTTGATCTAAGTTTGGAAACAAATATTAATGAGACCAAAATTTGGTTTAACATTTGGCCTTCGGTTGGTCTGTTGGTTGATCCAGACAGACGGACATACAAGGCTAAATCGAGTTCAAATTGTACTAATTGTAGAGTAGCATTGTAAGCCACATTCCTTTCTTCGGTAGCTGCACAACACTCCTTTGTCATACCGTGGGTTCCTTGATGGGTGGTCTAGTATCCTATTATGGATTTTGCGTCTGTTTTTATGGAGTGGACAGTAGTTTGCCACTGTGTTGATATATTATCGGTAGGATGAGTGCTTTTATGGGAATGGGTCTGTACGTATTTTATTTGCTACTTTTGATCGGTTGTGTACCTTTGCTGCAAAAAGATTCTCCGAATCGATGTTTGCTCTATGGAATGATCGTATATCCAACACACTTGATGAATGTCTTCCATCACAACGTGATCAATTAGATTTCTTGTTTTTTGGTCTGGAGACAGCCAGGTCGTGAATATCAAGATGGTTAAATCCGATACCGGTACCATGTTATTTGCCGCTGTGAAGTCTATCAGCCTTCCATTGTCAGATGTTTCACTGTGGAGACTAAATTTCCCGACTGTTGGACCAAAGATATTTTTCTTTAAAATTTTGACATTAAAATCGCCTAGAATAATTCTAATGTGATGGTCATAATAATTCTAATGTAAAGCGCTCGTAAAATATATCTTTGGTCTGTTCGTTCTTGTCTTCAGTGGGATCATGAGTGCAAATAAGCTGATGTTGGAGAATTTTGATTTTATCCGTAGCAAGTCTTTCATTCACTGGAGATCAGATGTTTTAACTTCCGACCAACTGCAAATCCGCAACCAGCACTATGTCATGGCAGCTATAATACAGTGTATCACGTTTTGGTTTGTTGTGACGATTTTCCTAATCCATCGTTTTTCTTGTATGACAGTAATATCGACCTTGTACTTCGCAAGTACATCTGTTTTTTAAAGATGGGTTACTAGTCCACACTTCCTACTAAAGTTTTTTATTGTTCTTATAGTGAACTCGCGGCACATGTTAGCTTACTGCCTTTAACTGGTGTCAACGGAAGCTTTCAGGGGATACCACGAGGAAGTCTGTGTTCACTTGAGATGAAAGAGGGACGGACCAAGATAAGGCCAGGGCTTTGCCATGTTAAAGCCGGTCTGGACCGTTGTCAGGTATCTTTCATACCCTACGTCACCATTGCATATACATATACCAAAATGAATGTATTGACGAGCTGAGTCGACTTGGGTAGGTAATATATGCCAATATTTGGAAAGAACGAGCTGGTTATGAAGGTTCAGAAATAGCAATTGAACAACTGTAAAAATCTTTAAAAATCCACGTTTTTAAGGTCTTTGGTTGCCGTAAAAATCGTTAAAAAATCCACGTTTATTGCGGTCTTTGGTTACTGTACAAAATCTTTAAAACAAATCCACGTTTATTGAGGGGTTTGGTTGCTGTAAAAAATCTTTAAAAAATTAACGTTTATTGTGGTCTTTGGTGCTGTACAAAATCTTTAAAAAATCGACGTTTTTTGTGATCTTTGGTTGCGATAAAAAATCTATAAAAAAAATCACGTTTATTGTGGCCTTTGGTTGTTGTAAAAAACTTTAACAATTCCACGTTTATTTTGGTCTTTGGTTGCTGTAAAAATCTTAAAAAAAATCAACGTTTATTGTGGTCTTTGGTTGCTGTAAAAAAATCTTTAAAAAATCCACGTTTATTGTGGCCTTTGTTTGCTGAAAAAAATCTTTAAAAAATCCACGTTTATTGTTGGACTAGCTGAGTCGACTTGGGTAGGTAATATATGCCAATATTTGGAAAGAACGAGCTGGTTAAGAAGGTTCAGAAATATCAATTGAACATCTGTAAAAATCTTTAAAAATCCACGTTTTTAAGGTCTTTGGTTGCCGTAAAAAATCGTTAAAAAATCCACGTTTATTGCGGTCTTTGGTTACTGTAAAAAATCTTTAAAACAAATCCACGTTTATTGTGGCCTTTGTTTGCTGTAAAAAATCTTTAATAAATCCACGTTTATTGTTGGATTTGTTGCTGTAAAAATCCTTAAAAAATCCACGTTTTTGGGGTCTTTGGTTGCAGTAAAAAATCTTTTATAAATCCACCTTTATTGTTGGGTTTGTTGCTGTAAAAACTTTAAAAAATCCATGTTTATTGTGGTCTTTGATTGCTGTAAAAATCTTTAAAAAATCTACGTTTATTGTGGTCTTTGGTTGCTGTAAAATGTTTTAAAAAATCCACGTTTATTGTGGTCTTTGGTAGCTGTAAAAAATCTTTTAAAAAATTCACGTTTATTATGGTCTTTGATTGCTGTAAAAAATTCACGTTTATTGGGGTCTTTTTTAAATATTTCCCTGTCTTTCCAAAACCTTGTAACTACACTTCAGGTCGCAAGTTTGATGGGATTGTCACGAAATGGGGGTCTCATGGAGGAATAGCTTGTTTATATTCGGAATTTTGTAGCGATTTCGTGATGTTGTGCGGAAATTTATCATGATTTGGAAAAATATAAATAAATCACTAAATGATACCAGCTTTAATAACATTGAATTTTATTGAATTAAAAATCTTGATTCAATGAAAACTGCTTCCGTTATGAAATTTGTACAAAAGGTACAAATCTATGCTGGAAAAAATTTCACCCTAATTGGAAAATTCGTTTTTAAACGCTAAATTCAGTTTTAAACCTTTACATTCCTGTTCGGATAATAAACTCTGGGAAATAGAAAATTCCCAACAAAAATCTTATAGGTAAAATTTTGTCTTGGTATACCTGCTGTAATTATAGCTAGGTAATATGTGCCGTTATAACCTTCTATGTAATGATCATAAACTAGGTGTCGATTTTTTTTATATTTTTATTGTTGGGATTTAGTACAATTATATTCATAACAAGGGATAATTTTTACAAGGAGTCATACAATAAACTTTATGATCTGTGTTTTGTACAAGATTTATGTATATACCCCAGTTATTGCTGTAATTTTTTTAAAATCCGTTACGTCTACATATATAGTTCATTCTGAAATTTATAGTGAAATTTGACGTAGAATATTACATTCTTTGACACCATATGTCTAGGACAAAGTTTCATGTAACTTTCATGCGTCAACTCAAAAAAAGTGCAAAATAATTGCAAGCAAAAAATTCAACAAAAAATTTTGCATTTTTTACTAAAAATGATTCCGATATTTTACTAGTAAATATTATATATGCTGATTTTATGTCTTTGGTGACTTATATTAAAATTTGATGTAGAATATTTTTGTCTTTGCCACTTTCTCTCTATAATGATGTTTATTAGAAAATCTGCCACCAATTCGAAAAAGGTACGTCTTTAACCCTAATATGAGTTTTTATTTTTTCACATTTTCTACCCTTAGTTTAGACTTTTCAGTTTTGGTGCATTCTGAGACGTATAGTAAAACCTTATGGCGGACATTTTTGTGGGATATATGAACTCGCTGTGACCCACCATTAAAGCAGATTTTAAAGCTTTTTAAAAACGGGACCAAAAATACCCTTTTAGCGAGACGTTAGAGGGTTAACATATTCCACAAAAATGTTTCTCAGAGCATTCTCAGTAATATTGACAAAGACACTATATACCTAAAGTGCAAGGATTATGAGGAATCTTACTCCAAATATTTCCAAAACAGTACACAAAGCGAAATATTGGACCGACAATTTAGGTTGCCTGCCGACGTAAACTTTCAAAATCCCATACACGTGTCTTCTATTTTTCGGTCCTTATTTTTTTGTGTTGTATAGTGTTATGAAGCAGACTCCGCCAGCTCCCTACTTTCAAAGGTATTCCAAGCCATATCCAAATTTGGTATACCTGCAAGTCTTATTCGGCTTTGTAAGATGACATTAACTGATTCTAGGTCATCAGTTAAAATAGAAAAGAACCTCTCCGAAGAGTTTAATATCGACAGAGGTTTCATGCAAGGATATAGGTTATATACGAGATGCAGATGTTAAAAGAATTGGCACAATTTACACAAAAATATGTGTTAAAATATTCCAAATTTTGTATCAGCATTCAGTGGTTGTTAGAATAGCTACCAATAAACATTAGGGTTATAACTTTTTTGCAATTTTTGCAAATATCAAATACTATGAAATGACACCGTACATTTTTTCTCTATCGCGGAGAATGTTTCCGTAATGCATTATTTAATTGTATTTATTACAATGACATATACGCTTTCCGTAATAACTTATTAATAGTTTTAAATTAATTTAAAATCAATATCGAACCATTCTCGATCAATTTGGTTTTTGGGGTTGTATTTTATAAAAAAAACAACAAAATAATTTTAAATATGAACATTTTTTATAGATTGAAAAAATGTATTCAACAATTTTTTTCATCAAGAAAATATTTTGTTTTATCAAGCACAATGTGGAATATTTTGATAAATATTTTTGTCAATATGTGAAAAATATTTCAGTTGTATTTATACCCTACACCACTATGTGGTAAGGGGTATTATGTGTTAGTGCATTTGTATGTAACATACAAAAGGAAGCGAGATAGACCCATAGTTCCTTCTAGGGATATACATAGAATCACTTTCTGAGTCGATTTATGCATGTCCGTCCGTCCGTTCGCAACATACAGGTCGCATTTGTTGACCGATTTCGCTGAAAATTGGGGAATACCACTTTTTGAGCCGTCGGAAGATCAAGTTCGAAGATGGGCTATATCGGTCCAAGTTTTGGTATAGCCCCCATATAACGGTACCTCCCGATTTAAGGTATTTTAAGGATCTTAGCCGCATTTGTTGCCCAAACCAGCTGAAATTTTACATTTGAGGTTCCCAATAGCCGCGAAATTGCTCCACTAAAAATTGTCAAGATAGGTCCACGGTTCGGTATAGTCCCCATATAACGATACCTCCAGATTTACGGTATTTTGACGTTTTTAGCTACATTTTTAGACCGATTTAGCTACAATTTGACATTTGGAGTTCTTAAGTATCAATAAACTTATATAACAAAAGTTGTGGACATAGGTCCAAGTTTTGGTATAGCCCCCATATAACGTTACCCCCCGATTAACGGTATTTTGACGTTTTTAGCTACATTTTCCGACCGATTTAGCTATAATTTGACATTTAGGGTTCTTAAGTGTCAATAAACATATATAACAAAACTCGTGGACATAGGGCCACGTTTTGGTATAGCCCCCATATAACGGTACCCCCGATTTACGGTATTTTGAAATTTTAAGTCACATTTCTAGACCGAATTAGCTATAATATTACCGATTTTCGGTATTTTGAGGATTCTAGCTAAAATTTTTAATCGAATTAGGAGTTATTTGACATTAAAGGCTACAATCAAAAACTGTCAACATAGGCCCAAGTTTTATTATAACCCCCATATAACGGTACCTCCCAATTTCTAGCCCACCAAAAATTGTCAATATACATAGTTAGATATAGGCACCATAAAAAAGGGCCTTCCGAATGAAGCATTTTATGTACATTATCTGACATTTTAACGTACCCACTTAAAGTTGGGGACAGGAATGAAAACCAATTATTCCATTTTAGTTCAGAATATTTTATGGTGGAGGGTATAAAAAGTTCGGCCCGGCCGAACTTAATGCTTTTTTACTTGTTTTACTTTGTGGTCAAATAATTTTATCGAATTTTGTCAATATGGCAATTTTTTATCGCCGAAAAATAGATAAATTTTTGATTGAATTTTGTTTTTCAAAATAGTCAGGCTTAATCCCATAGTCGTTGTTTTAATATTTTATAAAAACAACTATAATTTATTAGTGGGAAAAAATTGGCGATGTTTACCAAGGGGTAAGGCAGGAAAGACTATAGTTTCAGATCTCGCCACAGATCTTCATCAGTTCCCTTGTTTCTTGTTTTTTGGCAAGAAACTTTTTATACCCAAGTGTCAATTGCCCGCTCAAACAGATACGTGTGCAAAGAAACACTCTGATCGAGATTTTCTTTGGCACTACCTAAACTCGAGCGACTTCACTTGCAAACAAAACCAAATCAAGGGAACTGATGAAGATCTGTGGCGAGATCTGAAACTATAGTCTTCCCTGCCTTACCCCTTGGTAAACATCGCCAATTTTTCCGACTAATAAATTAAAGTTGTTTTAATAAAATATTTAAACAACGACTATGGGATTAAGCCTGACTATTTTGAAAAACAAAATAGAAGCCGTCATTCCAAATAAAAAACGCCAATCCTCCTAATTTTTGATTGAATCTTTGATTTTTTTTTTATCAAATGGCTAAAATTTTTTTCTGTGCAGTAAACGGCGAAAAGACAAATCTGATAGTATTGACGGGCAATGCTTCCATAGAACTCGGACCAACTGTGGAAGTTGGCTCCTATCATTTTGAGGTTGTTAATGACTTCGTCTACCTCCGCACCGCCATAAATACAACAAGCAAGATCAGATGGTAACAGATGTTATTTTATCTTAAGTAAGCAGTTTAAAAACAAAACCACAAACAAAAATAACACTTTACAAATAACTGATACTACCCACGGTGTTCTTGAAGCAACCTTAAAAAGAAGGTGCTTACACCTGGGAAGTTTTTGCGGATTGTTTATAGATGAGAAAAATCAAAAAGAAAAAAACAAAAAACATCGCCGGAGATATAGAAGTTCAAATTGGGACAATACACTGACTATATTGTCTTCTTATAGAGCAGGGTTATGATTGCAATTTCCAACTTAAACTTATCTATCTCAAAAATTGTAAAACCAATCTTGTAGAGAATTTTTACAGCTACAACATTTTCTTTAGGCCCATTCCGATAGGATTTGCGGTTTTCAAGCAAAATGCTGAAGACCTGAGAAAAAAATCTGAATGATTGATCTGAACTTCTATATCTCGAAACCTACAAAAATATTATGCGGGCCAATCTTGTACAGAATTTTCACTGCTACAACATTTTCTTTAGTCCCATTTAGATAGGACTTGTGGTGTTCCAAGCAAAATCGTGAAAACCTAAAAAAACCCTAAAAATGTGAACTTTGATCGCGATTTATTTAAAAATCCTTCCAGCGATTTTTTCTTGTTTTTGGATTTTTCTCACTTATGAACATTGCTGTTTCCAAATCCGCAAAAACTTCACAGGTGTAAGCGGTCATGTATGACATTATTGTATAAGGTAGCGATACAGTCAATGTATGCATTGTCCCAATTTGAACTTCTATATCTCAAAAACGGTAAAACCTACGAAAATAACGTAAAGGTCAATCTTGTAGAGAATTTCCATAGCTACAACATTTTCTTTTTTCCCATTTCAATAGGACTTGCGGTTTCCAAAATGCCGACTTGAATCACGATTTATTTCAAAAAGCTCTTCGTCGATGTTTTTTGATTTTTCTCATCTATGAACATTGTAGTTTCAGAATCCGCCAAATCTTCCCAGGTGTAAACACCTTTCATTTAAAGTTGATTCAAGAGCACCGTGTACCCTTACAAAAATATATGGTTCTGATGCGTAGGTACTTGCGCAAGCAGATAAGGCAGTGAGTGCCAAAATGCGTTGACTTATCGAGATACATTGATTGCGTTGGCTATGCCATGTCATAAGAATGAGCTAAAAAGAAGTAGAAATACGGAAGGCCAAGACTTCGATGGAGAATGCAAGTGGAAAACGAGATTGAAAAGCGCGGTATTCCAAATTGGAGAAATAAAGCAACAAATAGAGAAGAATGTAAATCTTTTTTAATTTGGCCTATAGGACAAATGTCCCGTAGAGGGCCATCTAAGTAAGTATGTATAGAATGGATTTCTAAAACACTGATGAAAAAAGACCAACATAATTATTACCATTTTTTTTTCTTTTCTCTTCGCTTCCCAGCCAACAATTTTTGCCGATGGCTCTGATATCAGATTTTTTTCCGAGATTTCGTAACCTTTCTTTCCGATTATTTTCCGAGTGCTCTGCACAATCTCGGAAGGGAAATTTTGATTTGTTTTCTTTCCGATTAGTTTCCGAGTACTCTGCACATAATCTGAAAGAATTTTTGATCTGTGTATTTTTCTCGCGAGCAAAAATCCCGAACTCTGGTTGAGAGTTGATTGTATACAAACAACGCCAGCGGCAAGGGAAATTTCTTTGCTTTGTTTGCATGCTGTACCTTGTTTTTTAGTTATTTCGCAGCAGTTAAGTGAGTAAGACGTAGCGGAACAAATTATTGTGTGTTTTAAAACAAATTAAAATTGGAAGTTTGCATACACATTTTGTAAAAAGCTGTTTATAATAACAAATATTGTTAATTCTATTTTAGATACGCCAAATAAAGAACAACATCGTGATGACACATGGAAACTTTATTAGGAAAAGTTGTGTTTTATAATTTTGCAAACACACAATATCAGCGGGCAGCAGCAATGAATACTATTAAATCCAACTTGTGAAGATGATGAAATAAAGAATAAAAAAATTCGCATTAAACATCCGAACATTTTCCGAAATATAAATCACCGGAATTTTTCCGATTTTCGGATAAAACCTTACGAAAATATTCAGATTTTTTTTCCATATATCGGATAAAATATCCGATAATCTTCCGATTTTTTTCCGAATATCGGATCAAACATCCGATAATCTTCCGATTTTTTTCCGAATATCGGATCAAACATCCGATAATCTTCCGATTTTTTACCGAATATCGGATCAAACATCCGATAATCTTCCGAATTTTTGCCGATTTTCGAATGTTCCTTCCGAGTTTTTTCCGAAATTGTGCAGATAATCGAAAATTCCCTTAAATTTTCCCTTTTTTTTCATTCGAGTTTTTTTTCGAATTCGTTCAGAATTCGGAAAGAAACTCTAATATTCCTTCCGATCTTTTTCCGATAAAACTTTCCGAATTCGTGGGCACCTTCACACAATTTTGTTCCGATTTCTGAACGAATTCGACATCAGAATCGCATTCTTGTGAAGAGTTTCGTTCCGAATTCGGAAAAAAATCGGAAAAAATTGTTAGCTGGGTTGCTACGTTGCTTAACAACAACAAAGCACGAAACACACGTGTTTTACGCATACACATCACAAAACGTCTGCGTCTCCATGCAGCATGCACACAGCTCTTTATTATAAACCAGCATTCCGCAGCTGCGAGATCCCTGTTGTTACTCTCTTTGACAAAAATCCTTTCCACCAATAACAAATATGTTCTAACATAAAAAATATAAAATATAACATAAAAAAAAAACAAACATATAAAATTGAGATATGTTACAAAATGTTGCAAACATATATTTGTTTGGACACAAACAAATTATGTTTGGATCGAAACATATATTTGTTTGCAATCAGTCCCAAACAAATATTTGTTTGGATCCAAACATATTTCTAACATATATTTTTCTGCGGGTAGTAATAATTTACATTCTATTATCTATGTACATATGTATGTATGATTGCAACAAAATGTTATATAAACTTTACGTTTATGACACAATTATTTGTTTCTAAAATTAACATCGGAAGCTGAAAGTGATGTAAACTAAGCTTCTTTGTTGCATTTCACTTTTTCTTTCATCTATCTACATATCATTCAAACTAAAAATCATTATTCTAAATATAAACCTCAGCTGTTTACCACCACCACCCCCCAAATCACCCACCCTCAGTCACACACCATCGATGGATTTTCATCCCCACACATAAAATTGTTGAGTGTCTCAACAAAATCACCAACTAATTAATAAAAACGCCTTTTGTGACCTCCCCCTTTTTCCGATATGATTTTGTGCCCCGACAGGCAGGCCAACAGACAGACAGCCTATTAAAAATCAGTTAAATGTTCCAATTTCTTCTTCAAACACACAGAAAAATTAAAATTCGATTTTGTCAATGATGTGGCGTCGTCATAGTCTGTCGTCGGTCTCGTCTCGTTGTTTCTAGTCTTCAATTTTTAACAAACTACAAACTTAGCAAACCTCCGAAAATTGTGTTATGTTCAGACAACAAAAACGATGAGTTGCAAAGTCAAAATCAACTTTCTCATGTTTTTAAAACAAAAAAAGATACTTGTGTGCTTGTGTTTGATGATTGGAAGCCAGCCTCGGTGCTTGGCTTGGCTTGTGTGTCGATTGTAATTTGTTTTCTTCTTATTATAATTTTCAATTTCCTTGTATAGAAT
The DNA here is from genome assembly GCF_047663935.1 of Musca autumnalis. NCBI lineage: Eukaryota > Metazoa > Arthropoda > Insecta > Diptera > Muscidae > Musca > Musca autumnalis. The sequence continues at coordinate 155,594,744 of NW_027411866.1, read as the reverse complement.
GTAATACGCTTTAGCAGCAACAGCAACAATACCCACAGTAGTAGTTAGTGAATGTTTGTAGACACTCAGTTTTTTCTTCTTCTGTTTAGTTCCTATGGGTTTTATAATGGGATACACCGAAAGAATTTTTAGGAAATTACGTTTTACATCGTAAAAAAATAATTCCCCTGAATATCCCACAAGGGAAAATTGGAGAAAATTTCTATCATATCGTAAGGGGTGAGTACAGGGTGAGGGACTATAAAAAGGTTGACCTATGTAAGGTGTTGCTCAAATGATAGTAAATATCCTCATTCTCTAACTGAGCATAATATGGTTTTTGCATACATGAAATATTCAAGAAATGCAAGTCAATATTAAACTGAGGGATATATACTTATCAAGACATTTAGTGTCTGAAGCAGTGCGTTGGCATCAGCACCCCAATTGTATTTCAAATATAATTTTGCCAATGACACTAAAATTAAAGACATAGTAAAAATGCTCTGATTATGACTAACGTAAAATAAAAACTATAGAATTTCGATCCTGAAGTTGCATATTTGAAAATTGCAATTAATTATATTGATATAAAAATCTTGTTTCGCCTTAAAATACTTCTTGGTGGATAAGAATCCACCCAAATCCCACGGGTTTTTTTCGTATCGGATTGACCCGGAACTATACAACATCATCGATGCGGCCAGCGGCTGCCACCTCAGTGTACATATGTTTGTATTTGTTTCGTTTTTCTATGTTGGGAGCAGCATATCCCGGAATGCCTGCTCAGAATTCCTTTGGTTCGTGCCGGGTCGGAGGAAAACCCAGGACCAATATATTTGTGCTCGGTTTGTCACATCCGCATCTTCACCCACATCCAGCCTTCGGTGAGATGCAATAGATGTCAGGAGTGGGTGCATCTAAGGGGTTGCTCTGGACTTGCCCACGTGAGGGACTACGACAGGGACTATGTTGTTGCATGCTGCGTGAATACAGTCACCAATGAATCGTCATCGGATTACGAAACTCCCTCGTCGTCTGATTATGAGACTCCCCCGCAGTCCCCTCGACAACAACCGCACATGCAGCCTTTAACACCAGCCGTTGTTGTCCCAATCCCGGAAAATGCATCATTTTTGCAATTTAATTGCAATGGACTCCGAGGTAAGATCGAGGAAATAGTAGATTTCATGAGTCGGAGGAATATCCAGGTCGCTGCGGTGCAAGAAACCAAGCTCAACAACAACAGTAGCTTACAACGTTGTGATGGTTACAACGTGCTAAGGAAGGATCGCACCAGATGTGGAGGTGGGGGATTAGCTTTCCTATTGCACCAGTCTGTCCAATACAGACCTATCTCGCTTGAGCCTGTCTCTAATGACCCGTATATATCCCGCCGAGAAATAGCTGTATCTCAGATTACGTGCCTAACATTAGCCCGCTTTTGGAAGGTCATAATCGTCTGGTCCTGGGAGACTTTAATGCGCATCATAAGATGTGGCCAGGGAGGGACAGCGCTGGCTGAGCAGATTGGCAGTTCTACGTTTTGCACGGTCAATGAGGACGCCCCTACTAGAATTAGAGGAGAGTGTCACAGCTCGCCAGATATAACCATCGTGTCACCTGGTCTGACAAATGACGTTACCTGGCAACCCGTCATTTCCCTTGGATCAGACCATCTTCCCATAATTGTCTCCATTAGCAGACCATCCGTTTTCATTACCTCTGAACGCTGCACATTCGTCAATCATAAGAAAGCTGATTGGTCGGGTTTCATAGGGTTCACCAATCACCCCTTCAGAGAACTGCCCTTCTGATGTTCGGGTAGCGGAAAGGACGTTCCGAGACATCATCACTGCTGCAGCCGCACGCCATATCCCTGCTGGTCGAATACCCGAAGTAAGACCAAACTTCCCAGCAGAGGCGACGGGATTAGCCAATGAGCGTGATGAGCTTCGTCGAACCAATCCCAATGACCCCAGAGTCAAGGAGCTGACACTGTAAATTAGCAGGCTGGTCGGCGAGCATAAGCGGAACAAGTGGTTAAATCATCTGAAGATTTGCTGCATTGGAGCCGGTATAGGTGAATTGTGAGCAACGGTTAAGTCACTCTCGAACCCTGGAAGAAGGGAAGATAGGACCTCAGTCACGTTTGGCGACGTTACGTTGAATGACCCGAAGAGGTGCGCAAGTAATTTCAATCGTCAGTTTGTCGAGCACCCCGTCAGTGACAGGGCGGTGAGAAGAGTATCACGTCGCATCAGATCTCTTCCTGTCGAGGAGGGACCACCACAGTTTACAATGGATGATATGGCCAATGCCATCAGTAACGCTAAATCATCCAAAGCGTTGGGCCCTGATGGAATCTCCATGGTAATGCTGAAGCAGCTGGATGAGCCGGGAGTGGAGTATCTCACTAAATTTCTTAACTTGTCGCTATCCACCCTCATTGTTCCCGAAGTCTGAAAAATGGGCAGGGTGGTCCCGCTACGGAAGCCCGGCAAGGATGCCAGCAAAAGTGAATCGTACAGGCCGATTTCGCTTTTGTCGCCCGTAGCAAAGACCCTTGAGGCCTTAGTCCTCCCCAGTATCAGAAATAGCTATCAACTTGCCGACCATCAGCATGGATTCTGTAAGCAGCACAGCACGACAACTGCGCTGCACACCATTACCACATATATTTGTCAAGGACTCAACCAGAGACCACCGTGCGATAGAACAGTGATGGTGGCGCTTGACTTATCAAAAGCCTTTGATACAGTTAGGCATTCCACGCTGTTTGAGGACAATGAGCAAACAACCCTCCGGCCAAGCTTGAAACGTTGGTTAGTCAACTATATGTGTGGACGCCAGTCGTACGTGGAATTCAGGAACAAGAAGTCCAAACCCCGTAGAGTGAAACAGGGAGTTCCCGAAGGTGGGGTGATATCTTCGGAACTGTTTAACCTCTACCTCTCCTGTATTCCGCCACTCCAGACGGCATCGAGATCGTAACGTATGCGGATGATTGCACGATCCTGGCGTCAGGTACCTATCCTGATGATATCTGTGAGAGATTGAACAACTATTTAACCGATGTTACCATCATTTTTCCATTCGAGGAATATGCAGATTTCCGTCACAAAACCAACAGCCAATCTGTTCACCACATGGACAGCGCATTTTGGAAGAGAATTGAATGTCGTGGTCGACGGTAGCAGACGGTAGCCCAAAAATTTTAGGGGTCACATTCGACACCACTTTCAAGTTGTGCGCGCACGCCACAGCTATCTGCGACAAACTGAAAGTAGGAACAATGTTCTCAAGCCCCTAGCCGGCAAAACTTGGGGTGCAGATAAAGAAACCTTGTTGACCACATATAACGCGATAGGTCGGTCTGTGGTAAGCTACGCGGTGCCAGTTTGGTCCCCGGGACCAAGTCTTCAGTGGACCATCTACATGAGGAGGCAAAGATTCTTCCAGTAAAGCAACACAATGAGATGATTTTGTTGCAGTACTTGCTTGGGTGTTACCGTCAGAGCCATCCCAATCACCATCTGCAGGTTAGGCCCGATACATTCAGGCATATCAGGAAGGATATTCATGCTCTAGAGAGGAAGGTCCAACAATATAGGAGAGAACCCTTAGATCAACAGGCATATCAAGCAGGTTTATATAGTATTCACACGGATGCAGTTGCTAAGGCCATAAGCAAATATAGTTTGTATAAAGTCCTCGAAATACATCCCCCATCTATCGCAGCTGAGGAGCGTCAGCTGCCACGAAAAACTAGAGTAGTTTTGGCTCAACTACGCTCGGGATATTGCAGTCGCCTAAATTCTTATTGGGCGGAAATCGATGGCGCCGTACAAGACATCTGTCCAGTATGTGGCATGGGCCCGCACGACTCAAAACACATTTTCAACTGCCCAGCCAAACCTACTCATCTAACTCCAGTGGATCTGTGGTTACAACCCATCGAAGCAGCCACTTTCCTGGAACTGGAGATATACCCAGAGCCACATTGAACAGAAGAACGAACATACAAACATAATAATAAACACTGTTACAACAACCCAAATTAGAAAATTTTGTTTTCAAATATTAAATTAATTTCTAAACCTTTACCTTCCTCTTCGGATCATAAAATCTTGCAAATAGGAAAATCCCAACAAAAATCTTATAGGTAATAATTTACCTGGTGCAATTATAGCCAGGTAATATGTGGCGTTATAATATTCAAAGTAATGATCATAAACCAGGCGTTAAATTTGTTTATTTTTATTGGCGGGATTTAATACAATTTTATTGGTAAGAGGAGATTATTTTTAAAAAGATTCATGCAGTAAACGTTATGGCCAGTGTTTGGTTTTTGGAGAGGACATATTTGCATATTTTTTCGTTCGCTACAACATAACTTTTGTATCAGTAGTTTTATGCGCAATGGAAGCCTGATTTCAGCCGTCCAAGTGGTGAACAGCGTGGTAGTGGATTTAGATCTGTACTAGGTCAGCTGTATAGATATTTAACCTATCACATATGTATGTCATCGACGATAGTATCCGATGACAAGATCGCGCAATCATCCGCATACATTACGATTTCTATGCCGTCTGTCACGCCAGGGAGTAAGCTACGATAAGCCTAAACAACACGAAGGCCTTTAAAAGCGGCGCGTCTAGAGTTAAAGATATGGGCAAACAACACAGAAGATAGAAAATATAACACAAAAATCCTATGGGGGAACCCAGGCGAGGATAAAACAAAGGAACTACTTTTAATGAGTAAAAAAGACATTAATAGACTGACAGGCATCCTTAAGGGACACCTAGGGCTACAAGCGCACCTGCACAAAATTGACGACGAAACGTTGGAACACTACCTCTGTCATTGCCCAGCCTAGGGCAAGCGAGTTCAAAAACTTAAGAGATTACGTCAATGGTACAGAATTTCTAAAGTGACAAATTTATTTTTGATAAATTAAACAAAAAAATTTATCCTCCTTTAGGCTTCCGAAATTAGAGCGCACAACAGGCCTACTCTGGCTTACCTAACCTAACCTATGCCGTCTGGGGGGTGGGAATATCACCCCGTCAACTTCGGTCTACGGGTCTTAGATTACTTATTTCTGAATTCCATAAACGACTGGCGTCCGCACATGTAGTAGATTATCCAACGTTTGAAACACGGCTGGGGAGTAGTCTTCTCTATATCCTCGAACCGCTTAGCATGGTTCATGGTATCGAAGGTTTTCGATAGGTCAAGTGCCACCATGACTGTTCCGTCGCACGACCTGTTCTGGTTCAGTCCTCAGCTATGTGTGGATATGGCGTGTAATGCTGTCGTAGTACAGCATGTATATTCCGGAATCCATGTTGACGTTGGGCAACTGGAAAACTAACTGCTTCTTATCGTGGGGCGGAATCTCTAGAATTATTGCTACTGGCAACAGGAGGGAAATCGGCCAGTACGGCCCACAAAAAATATGAAGACTGAACGCGAAATTTCAGACATTTCGTGTGGATATTGAGGGCACAACCTTCAAAATACTGAAAATCGGTAAATATGAAGGCAAGGACCTACACTGACAGATTTCAGGTGGAGAGTTATATACCCCCAACGAAGGCTAAATACCAATTTTTAGCCCTTTGGGGGCTATATGAAGGCGTGACATATACCGACAAATTTCAAGGGGAAAGTTGTATACTCCCAACGAAGCCTAGATACCAAATTTCAGCAATTTCGGTGCGGTAATGAGGCTAAAACGTGGACTTACACACACAATTCTCTTTTGGAATGTTTCTACCTCTGCCGAAGACTAAACACCAAGTTTCAATCATTTCGGTAGGTTATTATGACTAAAACTTTCAAAATACCGAATATCGGGAGGTACGGTTCTACGGGGGCTATATCAAAACGTGGACCGAACATCCCAGTATTTTGTCCTCGAGATTGTATGTCAACAATAAGTACGTTTACCAAAATTGATGCACCTACGATAACTCCTTTTATTTTTGGCCACATCTAATATGAACTCGCGACATAGTGCGTCGTTATCGTGGGTTGAAAAACTTAAGTGGCCATAGACATAGTATGAATGAGAAGTATTTCTAAATACATGTACATACTGGTTTTAACGGAGTTATGTCCGAGAAAGTTTACTCCGGGCACCAAAAATCACTTTAGACATCTTTGCTTGTCATTGCATGGATCATGGCCCAATCTTTGGAACATGGCATGGATGGGATAACAGTACGGTGACAACTGCAGCCTATTAGAGATAGATTATCTACATTGCAGTTGGGAAATCTTGAAGACAAAAGGGAATATGAACCAAAGGTTTTCGGGTGGAATGTTTGTTTTCTCGCATCGTTAAACCTAACCTAATTCACAATTAGATGAGATGGATGGCATTTGGATAAAAGTACCATCATCTAGGGGTCAATTTAATCCTTCAATAGGTTTATTTACTTACTTACTTACTTAGCTAAGCCAAGCACTGCCTTATGTGCTTGCGGAAGTACCCATGCTTCGGAGCCATACATTAGCACGAGTGGTATCAGCGTTTTGTATTGCGTTGGCTTTGTTTTTAAATTGCTTACTTAAACCATAGTAGCATCTGTTGGCCAATACAATTCTTCTTATTTCACAACTGATGTTGTTTGTTGTGTTTAGGGCAGTGCCGAGGTAGACGAAGTCTTTAACTATATCAAAATTATAGGTACCAGCTTCCACAGTTGGTCCGAGCTCTATGGACGCTTTGCGCATCGACACCATCAATTTGGTCTTTTCGCCGTTTACCGCCAGACCCACTTTCGCAGATTCTGCTTCGACCTTCCTAAAGGTATCAGTTACTTCCTTTACTGATCGTCCCATGATGTCTATGTCATCAGCATAAGCAAGTAAGATGTGGCTATTGGTGTAAATTGTGCCATTTCTTTTGACATTTGCATCTCGTATTACCTTTTCCAGCAAAATGTTGAATAGGTCACACGAAAGGCTGTCTCCTTGTCTGAAACCTCTGTTGGTACTGAACTGTTCGGAGAGGTTCTTTCCAATTTTAACTGAGGACCTAGTATCAGTTAAAGTCATCTTACATTTTTACCTCATCTTGGAATGAGGTTTGCGGGGATACCAAATTCAGACATTGCATGGAATACCTTTGATCGGAGGGGACTGTCGAATGCTGCTTTATAATCGACAAAATGGTGATATGCGTCGATCTGCATCTCTTGGGTCTTCTCCAGGATTTTCCACAGGGCAAGTATCTGGTCAATTATGGACTTGCCAGGTCTAAAGCCGCATTGGTATGGTCCAATTATCTCGTTGACCATAGGCTTTAGTCGTTCGCACAATATCCCTGTCACTATCTTATAGACAATAGGGAGACGACTTATGCCCCTATAGTTGGAGCATACAGTCTTATCCCCTTTCTTGTGGACGGGACACAGGACGCTCAGGTTCCAATCGTCGGGTACGCGTTCTTCCTGCCAGATGGTGCTAACTAGCTGATGCATACACCTTATCAGCGCGTCGCCTCAGGTTTTAAACAGCTCGGTCGGTAAGTCATCGGCTCCTGCTGCTTTACTATTCTTCAGCCGGTTGATTGCTGTTTTTACCTCATCTTGGCCGGGTGGTATACATTCTATACCATTTTCTGGGATTGGATCTGTGGTATCATCGTCTTCGCTACTATTGGATACCAGCAGATTGGAAAAATGTTCCTTCCATATCCTGAGAACGCTATCAGTATCTGTTACCAGATTACTTTGCTGGTCTCTACAGGAGGATGTGCCTGTACCAAAGCCATCAGTTTGATGTTTCACTCTTTGGTAGAATTTTCGGACTTCATTCTGGCTCCTGTACATCTCGATTTTTTCACACTCCCGCTTTTCCATTTCACTCTTTTTCTTGCGGAAAAGACGTTTCTCTTCTCTCCTTTTCTCCTGATATCTCTCTCTTGCGCTACGTGTTGCTGCTGATTGTAAAGTAGCTCTATATGCCGCATTTTCTCTTCGGTAGCAGCACGACACTCCTGTTCATACCATGAATTCCTTTGTGGAGGTCTCTGGAATCCAAGTATGGATTTTGCGGCTGTTTGCATGGAGTGGGCAATATTTTGCCATTGTGTTGTTATGTTACCGGGACAAGGAGTGCTCGCATTAAGCAATTGGGCTAATTGCGTGGAATATGCTGTGGCTATCTGTTGTGTTTGCAGCCTATCGATACCCAACTTCCGCGTTGTTGCAGTTCGTGCTTTATTTGCAACGTTTATACGGGTACGTACCTTTGCTGCAACAAGGTAGTGGTCCGAATCAATGTTTGCGCCTCGGAACGATCGTACATCCAGCACGCTTGATGAATGTCTTCCATCTATCACAACATGATCAATTTGATTACTTGCTCTTTGATCTGGAGACAGCCAGGTGCCCTTATGAATATCGAGATGATTGAATCTGGTACTGCTAACTACCATGTTTTTTTGCAGCTGCAAAGACTATCAGGCTCATACCATTGTCAGATATTTCAATGTGGAGACTGAATTTCCCGACTGTTGGGCCAAAGTTATTCTCCTTTCCAATTTTGTCATTAAAATCGCCTAGAATGATTTTAATGTCATGGGCAGGGCAACGGTCATATGTTTCTTCTAAGCGCTCGTAAAATATATCTGTGGTCTATTCGTCCTTTTCTTCAGTGGGAGCATGAGTGCAAATAAAGCTGATGTGTTGAAGAATTTAGTTTTTATTCGAATTGCAGCAAGTCTTTCATTCACTGGGGTGAAGCTGGATACCAGATGTTTTAGCCTCTTGTGACGCCTTTCCCAATCCATTATATTTCCTGTATGGCAGTAATATCGGCCTTGTACTTTTCAAGTACGTCTGCCAATGCGAAGAAGACGAAGTTCATTTGGATAATCGTTTTGAGCCACAAAGGAGAATTTCTAGATTTTGTATTATTTCTAGTTATTTTTCCAAGTGTAAAATCATGGGAGATTTATTCGATACAAGCATAAATTCCATACATATATGTATGTACATACATACACATGTATATACATTTTCATTTCATTGAACATTTGTACAACATACACATTTGCGGACAGATTGATCGAACGAGGCATATAAACGTTACGAGATACTTTTGGAATCATGAACGTAAAATAATTGTATGTTTGTATTCTAATATACATATGTATGCACATCTAAAACGGAATAATATACATACATACATGTATACTATGTATGAATGAACGATATTTTACTCGAATATCGCCTGTGATGCGCTTAGATGTGTTTCAAACATCTCTTGGATATTTTCGGGGGATACGTGCAAACAAACATGAACTAACATAGCCATTGACAGTAAGTATGTATGTATCTCAACACAGTCATGGAGCAATAGATATTCATAACACATTTATATTTATGTATGTATTTCTGTACCCCTGTCCTTTTGTAATAACCATGTGTTCATATGTTACTACTACTGCGTGTGAATGCGTGTATATACATACGTATGTGTTTCGTTTGAATTACAAACGGAGATGTGGGCTAAGGACTTACCATTGCTTTGAGCTTTGGGTTTGGTTGTTTCATTTTCATAAACTGTGACATTTTGTTAACAAATTTGCAGTGATACAATTTTACATATGTACATAAATATCGTTTTATGTTATTAGTTTCGTTATCTGTCTGTGAATGTTTAGAGTTTTTGGTGTTTTTTTCTCTCTTTTTTTAATTTGTGGTGTTAAAATTCATAAATAATCATCAAAGCCGGTTGAGGCCTTATAAATATTTTGTAAATAATTTAAATTGGTTTTTAATTGAATGACTGTTTTGTGGAACCTAAAACCATTGACAAGTTGGTATGATTTTAGTTCAATGTTGAACCAATACACATTTGTTTCCCTAATTAAATGTGAGTGATATTTGTTGTGATGATATTAGTTTAGAAATCAATTGGTTGGTTGGGGATTTATTTTTCTTTGGTAATTTGCCAAATTGTTACTCGACGTTAACAAACGACAGTTTTGGGCAGACAATAGCAGAAATACAAAACTTTTTCATCAAACATTTATACATTTTTATACCCTCCATCATAATATGGAGGGCATAATTAAATTTGTCATTCCGTTTGTAACATATCGAAATATTCGTAGGAGACCCTATAAAATATATTCTTTATCAGCATAAAATTCTGTGTCGAAATATCCTTCTCCGTCTGTATGTTGAAATCAATATACAGGTTACAATTTTTAATAGAGAGCTTTATAATTTTGTAAAGAAGTTTCTTTTAGGACGTTTGGTAATGAACAGTACCTCCCAACTTTCGGTATTTTGAAGTTTAGCCTCATTATAACACCGATAGGGTGACGTAGGGGATGAAAGATACCAAGGAACGGTCCTGATCGGCTTTAACATGGCAAAGTCCAGCATTTATCTTGGCCCCTCTTCCATCTCAAGTGGACACTAACCTCCCCATAAGAACGTTAAAAACTTGGGTTTAGGCGCAGGGTTAGTAACCCTCCCCTAGAAAAAGCAGCCTACTATGAAAAATCAAAAGAAAAGAAAAACAAATTCCTCTAAAGTTGACGAACCCCGCAAAAGTTTTAAGGACCGTGATCTGCGAATCTGCACCTGGAATGTTCGCACTCTTTATAGAGAAAGTGCAGTCTTCGCATTGGCAGACGTACTTGAAAAGTACAAGTCCGATATGACTGCCATTCAGGAAATACAATGGATTGGGAAAGGCGTCACAACAACACCTAAAGGTGACGCACTGTATTATAGCTGCCATGGCGTAAAGCATGAGTTTGGTTGCGGATTCGTAGTTTGTCGGAGACTAAAACATCTGGTATCCAGCTTCACCCCAGTGAATGAAAGACTTGCTGCACTTCGATTAAAAGCTAAATTCTTCAACATCAGCTTTATTTGCGCTCATGCTCCCACTGAAGAAAAGGGCGAACAGACCAAAGATATATTTTACGAGCGCTTAGAAGAAACATATGACCGTTGCCCTGCCCATGACATTAAAATCATTCTAGGCGATTTTGCCAACATTGGAAAGGAGAATATCTTTGGCCCAACAATCGGGAAATTCAGTCTCCACAGTGAAACATCTGACATTGGTATGAGGCTGATAGACTTTGCAGCTGCAAAAAACATGGTAGTTAGCAGTACCAGATTTAATCATCTCGATATTCATAAGGGCACCTGGCTGTCTCCAGATCAGAAAACAAGAAATCAAATTGATCATGTTGTGATAGATGGAAGACATTCATCGAGCGTGTTGGATGTACGATCGTTCCGAGGCGCAAACACTAATTCGGACCACTACCTTGTTGCAGCAAAGATACGCACCCGCTTAAACGTAGCAAACAAAGTACGAACAGACACAACACGAAAGTTAGACATTGGTAAGCTGCAATCAGATGGTATTGAATGTATACCGCCCAGCCAAGATGAGGTAAAGACAGCAATAAATCTGCTGAAGAATAATAAGGCAGCAGGAGCCAATGGCTTACCTGCCGATCTGTTCAAAACCGGAGGTGACACCCTGATGAGGTGCATTCATCAGCTAGTTAACATCATCTGGCAGGAAGAACGAGTACCCGACGATTGGAACCTGAGTATTCTGTGCCCCGTCCCCTAGAAGGGAGATAAGACTGTATGCTCTAATTATGGGGGCATAAGTCTACTCCCTATTGCTTACAAGATCGTGTCATGGATATTGTGCGATCGACTAAAGCCTATGGTCAACGAGATAATTGGACCATACCAATGTGGCTTCAGACCCGGCAAGACCACCATTGACCACATATTTACCCTGCGACAAATCCTGGGGAAGACCCAATAGATGCAGATCGACACCTACCACCTTTTTGTCGATTGTAAAGCAGCCTTCGACAGCCCGCTGCGTTCAAAGGTATTCCAAGCCATGTCTGAATTTTGTATCCCCCGAAAGCTCATCCGGCTTTGTAAAATGACTTTAACTGACACGAGATCCCCAGTTAAAATAGGAAAGAAACTCTCCGAAGAGTTTTATACCGAAAGAGGTTTCACACAAGGAGACAGCCTTTCGTGTGATGTCTTCATGCTGGAAAAGGTTATACGTCAAAAGAAGTGACACAATCTACACCAATAGCCACATGTTACTTGCTTATGCTGATCAGTAAAAGAAGTAACCGATACCTTTATGAAGGTCGAAGGAGAATCCGCTAAAGTGGGTCTAGCGGTAAACGGCGATAAGACCAATGCGTCCATTGAGCTCGGACCAACTGCGGAAGTTGGTTCCTATAATTTTGAGGTAGTAAAAGACTTCGTCTACCTTGGCACCTCCATAAACACAACAAACGACATCAGTTGTGAAATAAAAAGAAGAATTGTATTGGCCAACAGATGCTACTTTGGTTTAAGTAAGCACTTTAAAAAGCCGCATCTCGTCACACAAGAATAACGCTCTGCTAAACACTGATACTATCCGTGCTAATGTATGGCTCCGAAGCCTGGGAACTTGCGCAAGCCGATAAGGCAGTGCTTGATGTGTTTGAGAGAAAAATTCTCCGAAAGATCTACGGACTAATCTGCGTTGACGGTGAATATCGACGTCGCATGAACCACGAGACATCAATATTGTTAAACGTATCGAGATGCAGCGATTGCGTTGGCTAGGCCATATCATAAGAATGGGCGAAGATGAACCCGCTAAAAAGGCGTATAAATACGAACCGTTAGGCGGTGCCCGCAGAATTGGCAGGCCAAGGAATATATGGCGCAAATAAGTGGATGAAGAGATGAAAAAGCGCGGAATTTGAATGTTGCGGCCTCAATATCCCAACGAAATGGCTGCAATTTTGAATTTGTAGCGTAGTTGAGCCAATATTGCTCAGGTTTGTCGTGGCAGCTGACGCTCCTCAGCTGCGATAGAAGAGGGATGTTCTCCGAGAACCGCATTCATACGAGAGTTGTTTATGACACCTGCGGCTGTATCGGCCTGTGAATACAAGGGTTCTCTTTTGTAACGCTAGACCTATTTTTCCTTCGCGTTTCACTTATATCCGCGAACCAAACTGGCGCCGCTTGACTACCACAGACCGACTTACTTCGTTATATATGTATGGTCAGCAAGGTATCTTTATCTCTACCCCAAGTGCTGTCGGCTAGGGACCTGAGGTCTTTGTTCCTGCATTTCAGCTTGTCGCAGATAGCTGTGGCATGCGCGGACGAAGTGAAGATGTTGTCGAATGTTACCTTTGCAATTTTGGTCGGAATTCAACTCTGTTCTCAGCTGTGCAGTCCATGTGGTACGTAGAGTGGCCGTAGATTTAGTGGTGGATATTTGCATATTACTCGCATGGCGCTGGGGAGGACTAAGACCTCAAGTGTCTTATAAATAAAAGCGAGATCGGCCTGTACGATTCATCTTTGCTGGCATCCTTGGCTGGCTTCAATAGCGGGACTACCCTGCCCATTTTCCAGACTTCGGGAACTATGTGGGTGGTTAGAGAGAGAGGTTGAGAACTTTAGTGAGATATTCACTCCCCGCACATCTAGCTATTTCAGCATTACCATGGAGATTCCATTAGTGTTTTTGATGACATTCGCAACATCACCCATTGTACATTGCGACGTAGTGCTTGTCTCTTCGCCCTGCCACTTCTGGCGTATTCAACAAACTGTTAATTGAAATACCTTGCGCACTTTTTCGGATCAGTCAGCTTAACGTCGACAAACGTGACTGAGGTCCTATCTACCTTCTTTCAAGGGTTCGAGAATGACATAACCGTTGCCCACAATTCACCAATTCCGGCTCCAATCTTGGAACTCTTCAGATGATTTAACCACTTGTTCCGCTTATGCTCACCAACCAGCCTTTCAGTATCAGCTCATTGACTCTGGGGTCACTGGTGTTGGCACGACAAAGCCCATCACATTCATTAGATAGTCCCTTCGCATCTGCTGAGAAGTTTGGTCTCACTTCGGTTATTCGAACAACAGGTATATGGTGAGCAGCTCCAGCAGTGATGATGTCTCGCAACATCCTTTCCGCTACCCGAACATCAAAAGGATTGGGCAGATCTCTCTGAAACTCGGTCAGTTAGCTTTCCCATGATTGACGATAGTGCGGCGTTCAGAGGTGATGAAATCGGGCGGTCTGCTGGTGGAGACAATTATAGGGAATGAGAAACGACGTGTTGCCAGTTGACGTAATTTGTCAGACCAGATGACACGATGGTTATGTCTGGCGAGGTGTCACAACTCTCCGCTAATTCTGGTAGGTGCGTCCTCATTGACCTGTAAAACGTAGATCTATCAATCTGCTCAGCCAGCACTCGGTCGTCTCCGAGGACGGAATAAAATGGAACAAGGCTTGGTATTCGCAGAAAGATGTTTGAACGTGTCCTCTTTCAGGTCATATATACTTTTGTAAAAGTCCCGTTCCGTAGCTTTAACACTTTTTTAAATTTGTTGAAATTACATGGGTAAAATATGTGTTTTTTCCCTACTGTTCCCCATAATAATTACAGCTTTTTTACATAAAGGGACATTTTTTTAAATATGTACATTTATATGTTTTTATGATTTTTTTTTTAAATTTTAAATTTGGTGAAAAAAATTCTACATTTTTTTGAGAAATTGGCTTGAGAGCTCTAAAACCCCGCTATGGCACCATGTATTGAGGACAATTCTCGAATCGAATACTGCATTGATCCACACTTTGCAAATCATAATATTTCTTTGAATATTAGATGAATTTCGAAGTTGGTGCTTATAGGTCCACTTCTTCTGGTGCCTCCCCGACAAAAGTTCGAAAATATTCGCTAAATAATACTCGCGATATCCCATAAACGGAGCAAGGGATTTGGTCCAAGCTTTGGATCTCGACATATTGTGTCCAAACTTAGTTTATGTTCAAAAGATGGCTATATCGGTCTACTCCATGGGGTACCATCCACACAAATGTTCAGTTTTGTTTCATTGTAGTTAAGAATCTGCTCGAGGATCTTTTGGAAATTTTAACCAAAGTTGTGTCCCAATTTACAGCGATAATATATTTTTCGTGGGCAAGTCCATGTTTCCTGATATAATCCAAATTATATGAAGACCAACTGAAATGAGTGGTGGACGGGATATCGAGAGGAATGACTCCCAAAATAAGTCCGAAATGGACTATGTCGCCCAAAACGCGGAAAACTCCCTAAATACAAACGTTTTTAGAGAAAGAATTATTTACTTACTTACTTAGCTGGCCCATTACAGAACATTTGTTCCATAGACCGAACTAAAAAAATCTCCATTTCTCTCTTTTTCTTGCTTCGCTTTTTAGAATACCGCGACTTGTCATCTCTTCATCCACTTGTTTGCGCCATCTATTCTTTGGATTGCCAATTCTGCGTGCACCGCTATGTGGCTCGAATTTATACGCCTTTTTAGCGGGTTCAACATCGCTCATTCTTATTATATGGCCTAGCCAACGCAATCGCTGCATCTCGATACGTTTAACAATATTGATGTCGTTGTATAGCAGATACAGCTCGTGGTTCATACGACGTCGATATTCACCGTCAACGCATATCGGTCCGTAGATCTTTCGAAGAATTTTTCTCTCAAAGACGCCAAGTACTGCCTTATCTGCTTGCGCAAGTACCCAGGCTTGGGAACCATACATCAGCACGGGTAGTATCAGTGTTTTGTAAAGCGTTATTTTTGTTTGACGAGTTGTGGCTTAGTTTTTGAAGTGCTTACTTAAGCCAAAGTAGCATCTGTTGGCCAATACAATTCTTCCTTTTATTTCACAACTGATGTCGTTTGTAGTGTTTACGGCGGTGCCGAGGTATACGAAGTCTTTTACTACCTCAATATTATAGGAACCAACTTCCACAGTTGGTCCGAGCTCAGTGGACACATTGCGCGTCAACACCTTTAACTTGGTCCCACTTTAGCAGATTCTCCTTCGACCTTCATAAAGGTATCGGTTACTTCTTTTACTGATCGTCCCATGATGTCTATATCATCAGCATAAGCAAGTAACATGTGGCTATTGGTGTAGATTGTGCCACTTCTTTTGACGTTTGCCTCTCGTATAACCTTTTCTAGCAGGATGTTGAAAAGATCACACGAAAGGCTGTCTCCTTGTCTGAAACCTCTTTTGGTACAAAACTCTTCGGAGAGGTTCTTTCCTATTTTAACTGAAGATCTTGTGTCAGTTAGAATCATTTTACAAAGCCGAATGAGCTTTGCGGGGATACCAAATTCAGACATTGCTTGGAATACCTTTGAACGTAGTGGGCTGTCGAAGGCTGTTTTATAATCGACAAAAAGGTGGTAGGTGTCAATCTGCATCTCTTGGGTCTTCTCCAGGATTTGCCGCAGGGTGAATAACTGGCAAATGGTGGACTTGCCAGGTCTAAAGCCGCATTGGTATGGTCCAATTACTTCGTTGACCACGGGCTTTAGTCGATCGCTCAATATCCCTGTCACTATCTTGTAGGCGATAGGGAGAAGACTTATGCCCCTATAGTTGGAGCATAAAGTCTTATCTCCTTTTTTATGGACGGGACACAGGATGCTCAGGTTCCAATCGTCGGGTACGCGTTCTTCCTGCCAGATGGAGCTAACTAGCTGATGCATACACCTAATTAGCGTGTCGCCTCCGGGTTTGAACAGCTCGGCTGGTAAGCCATCGGCTCCTGCTCATCTTGGCCGGGTGGTATACATTCAATACCATCTTCTGGGTTTGGATCTGTGGTATCTTCGTCGACTTCGCTACTATTGGATACCAACAGTTTGGAAAAATGCTCTTTCCATATCCGTAGCACACTATCTGTATCAGTTACCAGATTACCTTGCTGGTCTCTACAGGAGGATGTGCCAGTTCCAAAGCCATCAGTTTGATGTTTCACTCTTTTCACTCCTGTATATGTCGATTTGTTCACACCCCCGCTTTTCCATCTCTCTCTTTTTCCTGCGGAAAGACGTTTCTCCTCTCTTTCCTTTTCTCCCGATACCTCTCTCGTGCGCTACGCATTGCTGCTGATTGTCAAGTAGCCCGATATGCCGCAAGAAAAAATTACATCTTTTTATACTGATGGATTTTTTATACCCTACACCACACTGTGGTAAGGGGTATTATGTCTTTGTGCATTTGTATGTAACATACAAAAGGAAGTTCCTTTTGGGGATATACATACAATCACTTCCTGAGTCGATTTATGCATGTCCGTCCGTCTGTCCATGTATTTTTGTTTGCAACGTACAGGTCGCATTTTTTGTCCGATTCAGCTGAAAATTTGGGACTACTATTTTTTTAGCCATGGGAAGAACGCTATTGCTTTTGGTGAAAATCGGTTCAGATTTGGATATAGATCCCATATATATTTTCGCCCTATTTCACGTATTTGCTACACCAAACACGTTATATACGTCCGATTTTGATGAAATTTGGAATGTTTGGTTGAATTCGGTCTAGAAATAAGTGTCCTAAATTATATCGAAATTGGTTCAGATTTGGCCGATTTCACGTATTTGCCGATTTCAATGATATTTGGAATGTGTGACTGAATTCGGTCTGGAAATAAATGTGCCAAATTATACCGAAATCAGTTAAGATCTGGATATTGCTCCGATCTATAATTTACATATTCACAGTGGTGTAGGGTATCATATAGTCGGCCCCGCCTGACTTTGATCCTGTCCTTACTGGTTTTAAATATGTATATTTATTATACCCTATACCACAATGTGGGGAGGGGTATTATAAGTTTGTTTTGGTAAAAATTCATGTAACATCGCGAAATATTCGTCGGAGACCCCCAAAGTGGTATACCAATCTTCATATCTCGACGAGATAAAACGATTTTGAGATGTGTGTCCGTCCGTCCGTCTGTCCATTATAAATTGTAAACACGCTCAAGGCCGCAATTATGGACCGATCGTGACGAAATTTTGTATGGAGGTCGGGTTCAGATCAGAATAGATCCCTATTCTTAGTAGTGATGATCGTGAAATATTTAGCGGGTGAAATGGACCAAAAACATAATATTTATCCAACTTTCTAGCGGCTCTGTAGGTCTCAATAATAGTCCGATCATTTGCAATTTGAGATGGCGATCGGATAATATTTAGAGGGTTAAATGGACCAAACCTTTTGTGTGAAAATTGTGAAAATTTTTAATATACAGCTTATATCTTAATTCCTGGAAGTGACATTCCGGACAAGTGAGATATACTTGAAAGTGGAACGCTTGACCTTTCAATTGATGTCAATTAAGTTGGTGTGCATGATCAGATAACAGAGTTACAGCCTAATATATTCCGTTATTTGTTTGTAGTGTAATAATAAACTCGCTAGAAGTCGAAATTATACATCAATAGTCACGAAATTTTGCACCTGGTAAGAATATAGGTCGAAAAAGATGTCTACAATTTTGAATGATGATCTGATATTCTTTAGCGGGTGAAATGGACCATTACTTTTTATGAAAAATATAAAAATTTTATTTTTGGTCGATATTTTAATTCCTTGAGGACATATATATTTCTCAAAGTAGTCTACATATGGGAAAAAACTACTGACCTTTCCTCTGATGTAAATTGCAATAAACTGTTCGCTAGATAACGGGCCTACTGCCTAATATATAATGGGTTCTGTGTAGAGAACCACATTTTTATCCCATGCTACATATTGTCTCTCCGACAGTTTATGTAACACCACGAAATATTCGTCCTAGACCCCTTATTTGGTATGCCAAAATTCATATCTCGACGAGATAAAGCGATTTAGCGATGTGTGTCCGTCCATTAAAAATTGTAAACAAGCTTAAGGCCGCAATTATGGTTCGATTGTAACGAATTTTTTAAGGAGGTTGGGTTCAGGCCAGCATAGAAATGATTAGTTTTCGGTGATGATCGTGAAATGTTCAGGGGATGAAATGGACTAAAAACAAAATTTTAACTAATTTTGTAGCGGCTCTGTAGGTCAAAAAAATAACCCGCAAAATTTTAAACAAAGTTTGAGTTTATGATGAAGAAGAAGCGTACAAACCAACGTGAAGATCAGATAATACTTAGCGGGTTAAATGGACTGAAACTTTTGTGTGAAATTGGTAAAAATGTCAATAACGTAGCGGTTAAACAACGGAAGTAGTAGTAGGTACTACATAAGTGGGTTTCATTACATTATAGTTTGTGTGAACTAAATTTTCCTTTCCTGCTACAAAAATGTCTTTGTCATGCTAGATAACTTTTTGGTTTCGGTCATAACATTACATCTCTGATATTTGATAATTAAATTTTCACAATCATTGAAAAGAAGTTCCATGGAGAGCGATTGTCCAGGGATAGTGGCAAAGGGTATCCTATGGTCGGCTCCGTCCGACTATAGACTTTTCTTACTTGTTAAAAATATATTTATGGGTTTAATGAAAACCCAAGGAGTATTTTCATTAAATTTTGAAAAAAGATTAAACTTGTTTGAGAAAAAATTCTAGTTGTTTTTTTGAAATTTCTTTTTTTTTTACTTTTTTATATATTTTTTTTTTGGGTGTGGCCATTTATATATAGGAATATATAAAGAACAAAAACACATTTTTTGATGAAAAATAGTAAAAAACTCAAAAGTTTAATTTTGAATTCCTCTGCAGCTGCTAGGCCGAATTTGGCCGTTTTGGATTAACTGGAGAGTTGATTGTATTCGACATATAACACACAAAAACAAAAACAAACAAAAAACATTATGAAAATATCTCTACACATCCAGAATTTACAGAATTTTGAGCATGAAAAAAATAACGATTCCGAACCACTTTGTGCCGTTGCGCAAACCGTAGCTCCACAGGACATTTAACAAAAATAAAACTCGAAATAAGTAATAAGATGTCCCCGCAAAAACTCCGTCCAACATCTCTGTCCATTCGTTAATAGGTAAGAAGAAGGTCGATAATAATACTCCGATAAGACTAGAGGAAAACCATCCCTTGTCCCTTTTGGGTGGCATATAACAGCGCTGTGTGTAGAAAACACGAATAAAATCTACTTGGACATTAAAAAATATGTCTAAAATTATAATTGTTATAATCCTCCGACCATATTCTTAGGCATACATTCCGTGATTAAACTACTTCCTTAAACTAAACCCAAATGTCATTAAACCGAAGCATTCTCATAATTGTGTTTTTTTTATTTCTTGCTTCGCAAGAACGTCTGCCTTAGTTACCCTTCCTTCCTTTCTCTACAATAAAATGAATAAGTTTTTTTTGTTAAAATGTCCCTCATTTTACGATTTCAATTTGACACGTGTTACAGATGTTTCCTCCTCAATGCGCGTAAACGCAAAAATTATTTCTTCACTTTTAATCAAATTGAAAGTAACAAAGTGATGCTAAACACTCGACATCATCATCATCATCAGCGTCGTCGGCGTCTTCGTCGTCATCTTAAACGAAACCTTGTTTTTATGGACTGTGTCTTTTTGTTGTTGTTGTTTTTCTTTTTTTTTGTTACCAAAAAATCCATAAAAACCGATATAATTTCGTTATGGCCAGCACTCATAAATTCGTAGCGATTATATCAAGTACCCCCTTTGGCTTTGAGCGGCGACCAAGCAAGCAACAACAGCAACAATCCTTTGACAATCATTCTTCGATTTAACTCTTCTCTGTGTTATGTTCAGGTCGATGTTGTTAGCCATGTTGTTGCCGTTTACTCTTCTCACTCTCTGACTCTTTAATAGCCTTTTATTGGCTTTGGCCCATACCAAAGTGACAGGCAGACAGACACACAATATAAAGACTACAACAAAAACACCAACAGCGAAAAATATTGTCCGGTCAAAAGAGAAGAATTCCCTTGGACCATTGCAGTTCTTAGTTTACGTTATACTTTTGTTGTTGTTGTTGTCTGTTTTTTTCTGTGTTTCGTTTAATTTAGGTTTGCTTTATGACCAACCAACCAGCTATAGATACGACTCGCGGGGGTAAAGGGGAAATCCCATTACTCGTATTCTGTAATACCTGACATAACTGTTGTTTGCTTTACCTGATGTAGTTGTTGGCCATACTGCCACTGCTTGCGGATACTATTGTTGTTATTATGTTTTTTTTTTGCTTTGGCTAGTAGTGATGGTGGTGTTTGGTTGATTTTGGCGGTGTTATGTTCACTCGTTTGTCGTTTGACATTATACAGTGGTTAGAGGTGATAAATGGAGGATACGAACAAAACTAAGTATTAATCAATTAGTTAATCGGTTTTTAACCACAATTCATAAAAAATGCCTCGAAAAAAATCACGTTTTTGGATTGAAAGTCTCGTTTTTGAAGACCTCTGTCTTTCTGCAACCTGTTATGGTAAGTGCGAGGTGCACCTTCATCAAAACTTCCCACTGAGGTTTTGACATTCTCCTTTCTTGGTTCTCTCTCCTATGCTGGTCCAGGTTCATGTCTGCCGGTCCTCGACTTTTTTCTTTATAAAGTCAACGTTTTGTGGTCTGTTGGAATTTGATACGTTTCGGAATGTTTTCCTTTCAAATCGCCTTACGAACTTGATTTTTATTCTCGAATGACTCCCAAAATTAGATCCTGTTTAACATGTTTGCATGGAGGAGGCCATCGTCTATAATTTAACAGCGAAGTATCGTCGGGGATCATGACTACAACAATACAATTTATTTCGTAGGGGAAGTTAATGCTTTCTACAATATGGGTCCGAAATTTAGCAGTCTTTATCGCAACGATATAGTTTTATTCTCCACATTTCTCCCGGTAATGACCCAAATGTTCCATGCCCTAACCGAAGTGGTTTTCTTTCAATATACATATTAAGAAGAAATATGTTTTGTTGTTGTTTTAAAGGGTATGTTATGATTGTATTTTGGTTTTACTTTTTAATACAGCTCGTGACCAGTTTTAACCTCTTTCACAACCCTAATATAAAAAAAAAGTAAAAAAACGTTAGGTTCGGCTGGGCCGAACTTTTAATACCCTACTCCATAAAATAGTCTTAATTAAAATGGAATAAATAAAATTAACTAAATTATCTAATCTAATCTAAAAAATGTGTGAAGCCAGGTGAAAGGTACCGCCTATAGGGCTATATCAAAGTGTCTACCTATCTTTAAAATTTTTTGTAACGTTTAATTACGTTTATTACCTCAGAAGTCAAGTTACGGGTAGTTCCGTCAAACAATATATCTAAGACCCTCAAAATATTGAAAATCAGGAGGTATGTGGGCTATAACAAAACGTGGACCTATGCTGACAGTTTTCGGTGGAGATGTTTTGTGACCACTGGGAACCTCAAACGTCCAATAACAGGGAGTTCGGTTAAAAATTGTTGGACATGTGTTGTGACCACTGGGAACCTTAAATATTAAATTGCAGGTAGTTTTTAGCTATTTAGTTAAATCCTCAATATACCGAAAATCGGGAGGTACCGTTACATGGGGGTTATACCAAAACATGTACCTATATTGGCGATTTTTGGTGAAGACGTTTTGTGGCCAACGAGAAACTTACATGCCAAATTATAGATAGTTCGGTTAAAAATTTTAGCAAAAATCCTCATAATACCGAAAATCGGGAGGAACCGTTATATGGGGCTATACCACAACATGGGCCTTTATTGACGAATTTTAGTGGAGAAGTTTCGTGACCACTGAGAGCCCCAAATGACAAATACGGATAGTTCAATTCAAAATTATAGCTAAAATCCTCAAAATACCAAAAATCGGAGGTACCGTTATATGGGGGCCATAACAAAACATGGACCTATGTTGACGATTTTTGGTGGAGACGTTCTGTGGCCACCGAGAAACTTACATGCCAAATTATAGATAGTTCGGCTAAAAATTTTAGCAAAAATCCTCATAATACCGAAAATCGGGAGGACCTATATTGGCGATTTTTGGTGGATACGTTTTGTGGCCACCGAGGAACTTACATGCCAAATTATAGATAGTTCGGTTAAAAATTATAGCTAAAATCCTCAAAATACAATACAGCGCTCTAGCTCAATTATTGGGGACGCTAGAGTGATTACAACAAACGGACAGACGGACATGGTTATATCGACTCAGAATTTTATCCTGATCAAAATTATATATACTTTATAGGGTCGGATATGTATATTTCAATGCGTTACAAACAGAAAAAACAAACTTAATATACCCTCCATACTATGGTGGAGGCTATAACGATGCGGCTCTGGCTTTATTTCCTGGTCTGGAAATGCGCATGCTTCGATGGGCTGTTACCACAAAGCTACTGGAGTTAGTTGAGTAGGTTTGGCAAGCCAGTTAAAAAGGTGCATTGTGTTATGCGGACCTGTATCATGTGCGGGTCAAATGTTCTGCAAGGTGTCATAAATCCATGCGTTATAGGAATCTTTACTGCTGCACCATCTTGAACGTAGTTGATCCAAAACTACTCTGGTTTTCTGTGGCAGCTGGCGTTCTTCAGCTGCGATAGTCAGGGGAAATACTCCGAGTACCGCATTTATACCATAGTTGTTTATGACATCTGGGACTGCATGTGTGTGAATGGTATCAAACCCTGATTGATAGGCTTGCTGATTTAGGGGCTCTCTTATGTTGTTGGACCTCTCTTTCTCTCAAGATCATAAAGATACCTCCTGCCATTCCCAGGCAAGTGAGACCTATCCACCTAATTACAACACTTTATCAAGAGGGATCATAGCGTTCTGTTGTCGTACTGAAAGAATCCTCGTCTCCTCCATCGCTTCTTGGACGCATGGAATAATAGTTAAATCGTCACAACGCCGCCCAGGGAACTGCAACAGCGTGCCAACCCAGGTCATAAGTGGACTATCTGTTGAAAATTTTCCATATAGATAGTGTTAAGGCTATGTCTTATGTTTTATGTCTCCTTTCCTTCCCAACAAAATTTATTTGAAGTTGTTCCTTGTGAAGTAGTGATTGAATAGCTTTTTGTGAAGCAGTCCACGCAGAGTCATGAAAAATGCAGTCCGTTCTTCACATTTTGACAATGTCCGATTTGAATCCATTTCATAAATTTTTCACATTTTAGAAATTTCAAAATTTTGCAAAAAAAAAAAAAAACTTAGAAAGACAAAGAATATAATTTGTTTCTTGTTAATTATAATAAAGGCAATACGTTTGCATCCATAAAAAGTAATTTGTATACAAAAAATAATGAAAGTAATTTCGGACTACATCTTTGTTTGTAGCCAAAGAAGTAGTTGAATCATATGTTGTTGTGATTTATTCACTACAAAGAACTAATGCAAAATGTGTGCTTAAGAAGTAAATTAGACAGTATCCTCACTGCACCATGCCCTTGTAAAAATCATGACTTCTTTCACGTAAAAAGATGTAGTCCGAAATCACTTGCACTCATGATTTAACTACATCTTTGGCTACAAACATTTTGCTGGGTTGGTATTTTTATTATGAGGCTTTCTTTCCATTCTGACGGGATCGCATCTGTTTCCCAGATTTTGGTGGTAAGTGCCGAGAGTATTTAGCGAAATATTCTGGGTCGCATTTGTAAAATTCTGCAGGCAGATTGCTGCTTTACCATTTTTATACCCTCCACCATAATATGGAGGGTATAATAAAATTTGTCATTCCTTTTGTAACACATCGAAATATTCATCGGAGACCCTATAAAGTATATACATATATTCTTGATCAGGGTAAAATTCTAAGTCGATATACTTTCTTTCGACATAGTGAAACAGGCTGTTAGTCTCCTTCATAAACGAAAGGAAACTAATTGTTCCATTTTTTGCCTCTTTTATTTCACTTATATATATTTTACGAATTTATATATTCCGTAGGGAGAGTGTTGGCTTGGCTTTGTAAACCATCGTTTTTTAACTCGGTAGCTGGTTCGGCAGTGTGATTTAGGATATCCTCAAAGTGCTCCTTCCATCGTTAATCGGTATATTTGGTTTTTGTTTTACCCCGAAAGTTTTCTTGTTATGTTAAAAACTGGTTTTAAGTCTCCACGACTTACTGCTGCATCGGCTTCGGCAGCCATAGAATTTATGGGAACTTCGACTGCGATTTATTTGAAAATCCCTTCGGCAATTTTTATTGTTTTTTTTTTGATTTATCTCATCTAAGAACATTGTGGTTTCAAAATCCGCAAAAACTTCCCAGGTGTAAGCATCTTTCATTTAAAGTTAGTTAAGGCGTACCGTGTGCACCTTTCCCAAATGTTGTATTGGAGGTAGCCGAAAGAGTGGATTGATATAGTCCATATTTGAAGCTGATCTGAAGGAAATACTATAATGAGCCAAGTTTGAATCAAATCGGGCTCCTCTTCGAAAGTGTGTTCAACATTTTAGGGAAAATGTTTTTACGATACCGAAAATTTTAACCAAATCGGTTGATCCGTTCGAGAGTTATCGTGCGCACCACCCAGAGCAGAAAGACGAACGAACATACCCAAATCATCTTCCAAATTGGTTGTTGTTGTAACAGTGTTTGTTATTATGTTTGTATGTTCGTTCTTCTGTTAAATCTGGCTCTGGGTCTATCTCCAGTTCCAGGAAAGTGGCTGCTTCGATACGATGTAACCACAGATCCAATGAAGTTAGATGAGTAGGTTTGGCTGGGAAGTTGAAAAGGTGTTTGGTGTCGTGCAGGCCCATGCGGCATACTGGGCAGATGTCTTGCACGGCACGGTCGATTTCCGCCCAATAAGAATTTAGGCGACTGCAATATCCCGAGCGTAGTTGAGCCAAAACTACTCTAGTTTGTCGTGGAAGCTGACGCTCCTCAGCTGCAATAGATGGGGGATGTATTTCGAGGACTTTATTCACACTATAATTGCTTAAGGCCTTGGCAACAGCATCCGTGTGAATACTATTTAAACCAGCTTCATATGCCTGTTGATCTAGGGGTTCTCTCCTGTATCGTTGGACCTCTCCGTCTATAGCATGGGTATCCTTCCTGATATGCCTGAATGTGTCGGGCCTACCCACAAGATAGTGATTGGGATGGCTCACACGGTAACACCTAAGCAGGTACTGCAACGAAAGCATCTCATTGTGTTGCTTTACTGGAAGAATCTTTGCCTCCTCATGTAGGTCCACTGTAGATTTGAGGAGGCACTCTGTTACTGTTCTCAGGGTGACGTTCTGACAAATTTGAATCATATCCCACTGCGTATCACATAAATTCGGGGACCAAACTGGCGCCGCATAGCTTACCACAGACCGACCTATCGCGTTATATGTGGTCAACAAGGTTTCTTTATCTGCACCCCAAGTTCTGCCGGCTAGGGACTTGAGGACCTTGTTCCTACTTTTCAGTTTGTCGCAGATAGCTGTGGCTTGCGCACACGACGTGAAAGTAGTGTCGAATGTGACCCCTACAATTTTGGGGCAGTTTGTGGTCGGAATTCTGCTACCGTCGCCCACAACATTAAATTTTCTTCCAAACTGCGCTGTCCATGTGGTGAGCAGAGTGGCTGTTGATTTTGTGGCGGAAATCTGCATATTCCTCGAATGGAAAAAGGTCGTAAGATCGGTTAAATAGTTGTTCAGTCTCTCACAGATGTCATCAGGATATGTACCCGACGCCAGGATCGTCAATCATCCGCATACTTTACGATTTCGATGCCGTCTGGAGGGGGCCGGAATACAGGAGAGGTAGATGTTAAACAGTTCCGGAGATATCACCCCACCTTGGGGAACTCCCTGTTTCACTCTACGGGGTTTGGAATTCTTGTTCCTGAATTCCACGTACGGCTGGCGTCCATACATATAATTGACTATCCAACGTTTCAAGCTTGGCCGGAGGGTTGTCTGCTCAATGTCCTCAAACAGCGTGGAGTGCCTGACTGTATCAAAGGCTTTTGATAAGTCAGGCGCCACCATCACTGTTGTATCGCACGGCCGTCTCTGGTTGAGTCTTTGACTCATGGCGTGCAGCGCAGTTGTCGTGCTGTGCTGCTTACGGAATCCATGCTGATGATCGGCAACTTGATAGCTATTTCTGATACTGGGGAGGACTCAGGCCTCAAGAGTCTTTGCTACGGGTGACAAAAGCGAAATCGGGCTGTACGATTCACTCTTGCTGGCATCCTTTCCGGGCTTCCGTAGTGGGACCACCCTCTCCATTTTCCAGACTTCGGGTACAATGAGGGTGGATAGCGACAAGTTGAGAACGTTAGTGAGATACTCCACTCCCGGCTCATCCAGCTGCTTCAGCATTACCATGGAGCGTTCCTGATGACATTGGCCATATCATCCATTGTAAACTGTGGTGGTTCCTCCTCGACAGGAAGAGATCTGATGCGACGTAATACTCTTCTCGCCGCCCTGTCACTGTCGGGGTGCTCGACAAACTGTCGATTGAAATAACTTGCGCAACTCTTCGGATCAGTCATCGTAAGGTCGCCAAACGTGACTAAAGTCCTATCTTCCCTTCATCCAAGGTTCTAGAGTGACTTAACCGTTGCCCACAATTCACCTATACCTGCTCCAATGTTGCAACTCTTCAGAAGATTTAACCACTCGTTCCGCTTATGCTTGCCGACCAGCCTGTTAACTTCCAGTGTGAGCTCCCTGACTCTGGGGTCATTGGGGTTGGTTCGACGAAGTTCATCACACTCATTTGCTAATCCCGTCTCCTCTGCTGGGAAGTTTGGTCTTACTTCGGGTATTCGATCATCAGGGATATGGCGAGCGGCTGCAGCAGTAATGATGTCTCGGAACGTCCTTTCCGCTATCCGAACATCAGAAGGATTGGGCTGTTCTCTGAAGCGGTGATTGGTGAACTCTCTGAAACCCGGCCAATCAGCTTTCTAATGATTGACGAATGTGCGGCGTTCAGAGGTAATGAAATCGGGTGGTCTGTTAATGGAGACAATTATGGGGAGATGGTCTGATCCAAGGGAAATTACGGGTTGCCAGGTAACTTAATTTGTCAGACCAGGTGACACGATGGTTATATCTGGTGAGCTGTGACACCCTCCTCTAATTCTAGTAGGGGCGTACTGGTCTCTGGTCGTTTCCGAGGGCCGAATGCCACATCTCATGATGCACATTAAAGTCCCCCAGGACCAGATGATTATGACCTTCCAAAAGCGGGCTAATATTAGGCATGTAATCTGAGATACAGCTATTTCTCGGCGGGATGTATACGTTCAGCAACTCTATCTCGGTAGTTCCGCACCTGACTGCCCCACCTCCACTTCTGGTGCGATCCTTCCTTATCACGTTGTAACCATAACAACGTTGTAAGCTACAGTTGTCCTTGAGCTTGGTTTCTTGCACCGCAGCGACCTCCTCCGACTCATGAAATCTACTATTTCCTCGATCTTACCTCGGAGTCCATTGCAATTAAATTGCAAAAAGGATGCATTTTCCGCGATTGGGACAACAACGGCTGGTGTTAAAGCCTGCATGTGCGTTTATTGTCGAGGGGACTGCGGGGGAGTCTCATAATCAGACGACGAGGGAGTTTCGTTATCCGATGACGACTCATTGGTGACTGTATTCACGCAGTATGCAGCAACATAGTCCCTGTCGTAGTCCCTTACGTGGACAAGTCAAGAGCAACCCCTTAGATGCACCCACTCCTGACATCTATTGCATCTCACCGAAGGCTGGATGTGACAAACCGAGCACAAATATATTGGTCTGGGATTTTCCTCCGTCCCGGCACGGATCAAAAGGATTCGGAGCAGACATTCCGGGATATGCTACTCCCAACACAGAAAACCGAAACAAATACAAACAATGATTTTGTATAGTTCCGGGTCAATCCGGTACAAAGAACCCGCTGCCGTGGGATTGACTCCAAATTGGTTGAAACATTATTTCGATGAAGAACAATTTTGGTCGTATCAAAGTGTATATGTGCACCTCTAATCCCAAGGCTGAGGGTATACAAATTGCAGACATATGTCCAAAATATAACGGTACCAGCCGATTTCGGGTATTTTTAAGTTTTTATATACATTTGTGGTTGTTGTAACAGCATATAATGCTGGGTTTCGGGAAAAAACCCGCTGTCGAGGGATTGAGGTCTAAATTGGTAGTAATTTGATATTTAGTGTTCAGTAAATTTCCCCACCACAAATTATGGTCATAGGTTCTTTCATAACAGGAAGAAAACTAATTATTATATTTTAGTTTAGAATATTTAGTTGTGGAAAAATACCTTTTTCAAGTCTTGTTCTCAGCTTCGCTCCCAGTTTTTACCTGGCTCCCAGTTTTTACCTGAGAAAATATAAAAGGAGCAATGCACGCTGCGCCAACGTTTGGAATATTAAGGATCATTAAAAGGTGTAAATTTACATCAATAAGTCATCATAATTGTTTAAATTTTTTGGTTGATATCTATCTCGAACCCAAACCCCTCGGCCTTGTGTGGTCTCTTTCCAATAGTTTGTAATGATCAAGATAAGTCATTTTGTCTTGTAAATGAAAAAAAAAAATTAACCAATTATTTTTATGCTACTTACAATGTTAAAAGGAACTTGTTTACATTACTTTGTAAAGGGCTATTCGCTCCAAGTGGCACCTAAATTTTTCCAGAGCAAAAATATGAAAATCCACGCTTAAAAAAATAGTTAAAATTCACTGTATTCGCAATGCACTCTCAAAGTGTTTCTCTTTGTAAGCCATAAGCAAAAAAGACCTCAAGATTTGTTGTTGCTATTGTGTATTCGTTTTCATTTCATCCATCGTTTGTATGTTTCTCGTAGTTACCCGCAGTTTCAACATACTTCCACAAACGACTAGCAAAAACAAAGCCCAAGCCACTAAAAAACAATATTCCGACAAGCGGCTGAGGGTACGACGACGCTATGGACAGACGGACAAATTTAAAAACATATGTTCGTCGATAGGTATGATTTTGTTTTTCTTAGTTTTTGTTTTTGGCTTGTCTGCTGCATAAACATGAGAAACCTGTATTATACAATTTGTTGACCTTAGAAGGTCAGATTAGTGGTTTAAAATAAAAAAAAATACAAATATTCAAACGGAAAATGATTTCTGTTTGATTTTTATTATTAGTTTACAAAAGAGCAACAAAAACAATAACTATAGACGTAAACAATATAATTTAGATTTTAAATATAAACATTTGGAATTTTCAAAAAATGATTTACTAAATGAAACACAAGTTTTAAATAGGAATAAAGGCTTCGTATATGGAAGTATGTATTAAATCTTCTACATGGTTGTGAGACATGAAGTCAATTTAAATTTATAGAACAATGAAATAATTATTTTTTTCCTTTTGAAATAACCAACATCTGTTGTCTAATAAAACCTTCAAATCACTTTAGAGGTTGCAATTCTGGGCAAACGCCATGAACTTTGCCATAGATTAGGCAGGCTTGGTGAAGAGTTTATTTCTTGTGACAATAAAATTATTCGAGGCTACATTTAACGAAAAATCCTAAATTTGTATTCGATCTTTGGCAAAAATACAATGCCAAGTAATATAAAATGATGTCTAAAATAAAAAGCACAATACTTAACAAGGCTTACATTAAACATATATAGCTTTCTCTATAAAAATTATTAAAAATAAACATTATAATCCTTTTGAAAGCAGAATACAATTCACACGGATCTTTTGTGCCTTATAGAGGTACCTTTGATATGTTCCCCAGAGAACAATATAGTTTAATACAAATAAACACAACACAAGAAAAAAACTAGCCCATTTTTTTATCGCTAGTTCTCTGTTCTGTTTTTTGGTTCATACTTGTGAAAAATAGTATTTTACCTTCACCTATATACACACGCCACACACACACACACATTTATTCAGTATATCCTTCTATCCATTTGGGGAGTAGAGCAGAGTGAGGATGTTATGGCGCGCAAAGGCAGTCTTTGACAGTGCTATTTCGCCTTATTATGTATGTACTATGTAAAAATGTGGGTATTTTTGTATATGAATGTGTAGTTCGTATATAAAAGCAGCAAAAAGAAAGGCGAAAAACGTTGCTTTGTCTGTGTGTATATTTGGAATTGTGCCTCCAACGATTGCTTGGCACGATTTTATTTTTTATAGACTCAGAGGGATATGAATGAATACTTTAGAAAGGACACGTAATGGAATTGTTATGCATATACTTGCATGGCATACATACGAGTATATACACATAGATCTGAATATACATATGTATGTATGTTAATCATATTACAAATACCTATTAATATACGAAAACTTGTAAAATAAATTGTTACAAGGAGCAACTCTTCTAAAGCAAACATATTTATTAATTTTATATAATAAAGAATTTGTTTCTAATTGAGAAATCTCTGATACTTCGCTAAGTTTTTCAGATCAATAATAGTCTGTATCTATATTAAATACCATATTTTGATTCATGATTCTTCTAAAGATTTGCATCGACTCACAGTGATTCAGCATAATTTTTACTTACTTACTTAGCTGGCCCATTACAGAACATTTGTTCCATAGGCCGAACTAAGACAAGATCTCCATTCCTCTCTATTAGTTGCTTCGCACTCTGGAATACCGAGCCTTTTCATCTCATCAACCACTTGTTTGCGCCATCTATTCCTTGGCCTGCCAATTCTGCGTGCTCCGCCAAGCGGTCCGTATTTATACGCCTTTTTAGCGGGTTCATCATCGCTCATTCTTATGATATGGCCTAGCCAACGCAATTGCTGCATCTCGATACTTTTAACAATATTGATGTCGTTGTATAGCAGATAAAGCTCGTGGTTCATGCTACGTCGATATTCACCGTCAACACAGATTGGTCCGTAGATCTTTCGAAGAATTTTTCTCTCAAACACACCAGGCACTGCCATGTCTGCTTGCGCAAGTACCCAGGCTTCGGAGCCATACATCAGCACGGGTAGTATCAGCGTTTTGTAGAACGTTATTTTTGTTTGACGAGATGTGGCTTTGTTTTTAAACTGCTTACTTAAACCAAAGTAGCATCTGTTAGCCAATACAATTCTTCTTTTTATTTCACAACTGATGTCGTTTGTTGTGTTTACGCAGGTGCCGAGGTAGACAAAGTCTTTTACTACCTCAATATTATAGGAATAAACTTCCGCAGTCGGTCCGAGCTCTATGGACGCATTGCGCGTCGTCACCATCAACTTGGTCTTCTCACCATTTACCGCCAGACCCACTTTAGCAGATTTTCCTTCGACCTTTATAAAGGTATCAGTTACTACTTTTACTGATCGGCCCATGATGTCTATATCATCAGCATAAGCAAGTAACATGTGACTATTGGTGTAGATTGTGCCACTTCTTTTGACGTTTGCCTCTCGTATAACCTTTTCCAGCAGGATGTTGAAGAGATCACACGAAAGACTGTCTCCTTGTCTGAAACCTCTTTTGGTACCAAAATCTTCGGAGAGGTTCTTTCCTATTTTAACAGAGGACCTCGTGTCAGTCAAAGTCATTTTACAAAGCCGGATGAGCTTTGCGGGGATACCAAATTCAGACATGGCTTGGAATACCTTTGAACGCAGCGGGCTGTCGAAGGCTGCTTTATAATCAACAAAAAGGTAGTAGGTGTCGATATGCATCTCTTGGGTCTTCTCCAGGATTTGCCGCAGGGTAAATATCTGGTAAATGGTGGACTAGCCAGGTCTAAAGCCGCATTGGTATCGTTGACCATAGGCTTTTGTCGTTCGCACAATATCCCTGACACGATCTTGTAGGCAATAGGGAGTAGACCTATGCCCCTATAGTTAGAACATACAGTCTTATCTCCCTTCTTGTGGACGGGGCACAGCATACTCAGGTTCCAATCGTTGGGTACTCGTTCTTCCTGCCAGATGGTGCTAACTAGCTGATGAATACACCTTATCAGCATGTCGCCTCCGGTTTTGAACAGCTCGGCTGGTAAGCCATCGGCCCCTGCTGCGTTATTATTCTTCAGCCGATTTATTGCTGTCCTTACCTCATCTTGGCTGGGCGGTATACATTCAATACCATCTTCTGGGATTGGGACTGTGGTATCTTCGTCGTCTTCGCTGCTATTGGATACCAACAGTTTTGAAAATGTTCTTTCCATATCCTGAGTACACTATCTGTATCAGTTGCCAAATTACCTTGCTGGTCTCTACAGGAGGATGTGCCTGTACCAAAGCCATCAGTTTGATGCTTGACTTTTTGGTAGAATTTTCGGACTTCATTCTGGCTTCTGTACATCTCGAGTTTTTCACACTCCCGCTTTTCCGTCTCTCTCCTTTTCCTGCGCAAAAGACGTTTCTCCTCTCTCCTTTTCTCCCTGTATCTCTCTTGTGCGCTACGCGTTGCTAAGTAGCCCTATATGCCATATTTTTCTCTTCGGTGGCAGCACGACACTCCTGATCATACCATGGATTCCTTGGTGGAGGTCTCTGGTATCCAAGTATGGATTTTGCGGCTGTTTGCATGGAGGGGACAATGCTTTGCCATTGCGCTGATATGTTATCGGGATGAGGAGTGCTTTGATTAAGCAATTGGGCTAGTTGAGTGGAATATGCTGTGGCTATCTGTTGTGATTGCAGCTTACCGATGTCTAACTTTCGTGTTGTGTCTGTTCGTACTTTGTTTGCTACGTTTAAGCGGGTGCGCACCTTTGCTGCAACAAGGTAGTGGTCCGAATCAATGTTTGCTCCTCGGAACGATCGTACATCCAACACGCTCGATGAATGTCTTCCATCTATAACAACATGATCAATTTGATTTCTCGTTTTCTGATCTGGAGACAGCCAGGTGCCCTTATGAATATCGAGATGATTAAATCTGGTACTGCCAACTTCCATGTTTTTTGCAGCTGCAAAGTCTATCAGCCTCATACCATTGTCAGATGTTTCACTGTGGAGACTGAATTTTCCGACTGTTGGACCAAAGTTATTCTCCTTTCCAATTTTGGCATTAAAATAGCCTAGAATGATTTTAATGTCATGGGCAGGGCAACGGTCATATGTTTCTTCTAAGCGCTCGTAAAATATATCTTTGGTCTATTCGTCCTTTTCTTCAGTGGGAGCATGAGTGCAAATAAAGCTGATGTTGAAGAATTTAGTTTTTATTCGAATTGCAGCAAGTCTTTCATTCACTGGTGTGAAGCTGGATACAAGATGTTTTAGTCTCCGACTAACTACGAATCCGCAACCAAACTCATGCTTTACGTCAAAACAGCTATAATACAGTGCGTCACCTTTAGGTGTTGGTGTGCCAATGCGAAGACTGCACCTTCTCTATAAAGAGTGCGAACATTCCAGGTGCAGATTTGCAGATCATGGTCCTTAAAACGTTTGCGGGGTTCGTCAACATTAGAGGGGTTTGCTTTTCTTTTCTTTCGTTTTTTCATAGTAGGCTGTTTTTTCTAGGGGAGGGTTACTAACCCGACGCCCAAACCCAAGTTTTTAACGTTCTTATGGGTGAACGCGCGGCACATATTAGCTCACTACCTTTAACGGGTGTTAAAGGCAGTTCCCCAGGTGACACCACGGGGAGGTCAGTGTCCACTTGGGATGAAAGAGGGACCAAGATAAATCCTGGGCTTTGCCATGTTAAAACCGGTCAGGACCGTTCCTTGGTATCTTCCATCCCCTACGTCACCCTATATTTTATAATAATTGTTCCACAAACATCCCATAAGGGACAAGGGACACTTCTCTAATATCAATGAGTGCACCCCGATTCATTTTAGCTCAATGATATGGGACCTACAGTTTATTGCCGAGTCCGAACGGCGTGTCTAAGACACAACTTTTGTAGAGAAGTTTTACATGGCTGAAATACTCAGGAAATGTCGCCAACATTACTGAGGGGTATTTTGCCACCGTTGAAAAGTGTTTTGATGTTGCCTGGACGGGGAATCGAACCCACGCCCTTATGTGTGCAAGGCGGGTGTGCATACCATTGCACCACGGTGGCACCCCTATATTTTTACTGATCAAAATTCTGAAACATCTTAAACGATAGAGGTAAATGTTTTTTTTAATATTTTGTATTATTATGTGAGGTCTTTATACACTTTGATAGGATCAAAAATGTTCCCCATGGAAGTTGTGATTTTGGACTCTACAGCATCCCAGAAAAATTAACAAATATCTTGTGTGCAGATTGGATTTTTATACCCTTAGCATTTATGCTAACGAGGGTATATACAATTTCATACGGGCAATATTCTTAACGGTTTGGATAAGTCTTTTGGGGCCCATAATCGTGAAAGAGCATATGATGGGGAAATACGCCCGGATCACGCTGCGGTGTTAGAATATGGGTGATTTTCCATGACTCATGATTTCAAACAGTGATATCGGACTGCAATTGCCGTAATTTGATATTTCGGGTCTCATTGGGTACATAAGTCAAATTCGGACAATTTTAAATATACTCGTATGTTTTTGTTTGTTGTTGTTGTAACAGTGTTTATTAATATGTTTGTATGTTCGTTCTCCTGTTCAATCTGGCTCTGGGTCTATCTCCATTTCCAGGAAAGTGGCTACTTCTATGGGATGTAACCACAGATCCACTGGAGTTAGATGAGTAGGTTTGGCGGGGCATTTGAATAGGTGCGGGCCCATGCCGTATACTGGGCAGATGTCTTGCACGGTGCGGTCAATTCCCGCCTAATAGGAGTTTAGGCGACAGCAATATCCCGAGCGTAATTGAGCCAAAACTACTTTGGTTTGTCGTGGCAGCTGACGCTCTTCAGCTGCGATAGATGGGGGATGTACTCCGATGACTGCATTCACACTATAATTGCTCATGGTCTTGGCAACTGTGTCCGTGTGAATGCTGTTCAAACCTGCATATCATGAATATCCTTCCTGATATGTCTGGGTATATCGTTGGTCAGTAGATGGTGATTGGGATGGCTCTCACGATAACACCCGAGAAAGTTCTGCAACGATAGCATCTCATTATGTTGCCGTACTGGAAGAATCTTTGTCTCCTCATATAGGTCCACTGTAGATTTGAGGAGGCACTCTGTTGCTGTTCTCAGGGTGACGTTCTGACAAATTTGAATCTTTTCCCACTGCGTATCACATAAATTCGGGGATCAAACTGGCGCCGCATAGCCTACCACAGACCGACCTATCGCTTTATACGTGGTCAACAAGGTTTCTTTATCTGCACCCCAAGTGCTGCCGGCTATGGACTTGAGGACCTTGCTCCTACATTTCAGTATATCGCAGATAGCTGTGGCATGCGAGGACGACGTGAAAGTGGTGCCGAATGTGACCCCTAGAATTTTGGGGCAGTTTGTGGTCGGAATTCTGCTACCATCGACCCTGATATACAACTCTCTTCTATAATGCGCCGTCCATGTGGTGAACAGAGTGGCCGTCGATTTAGTGGCGGATCAACATATTCCTCTCGTGGAAAAAGGTGCTAAGATCGGTTGAAGGGGAGTTCAGTCTCTCACAGATGTCATCAGGGTAGGTACCTGACGCCAGGAACGTACAATCATCCGCATACGTTACGATCTCAATGCCTTCTGGAGGGGGCGGAATACAGGAAAGATAGAGGTTATACAGTTCCGGAGATATCACCCCTCCTTGGGGAACTCCCTGTTTCACTTTACGGGGCTTGGATTTCTTGTTCCTGAATTCCACATACGACTGGCGACCACACATATGTGTAGTTGATTATCCAACGTTTCAGACTTGGCCGGAGGGTTGTATGCTCGAAGTCTTCGAATAGCGTGGAGTGCTTGACAGTATCAAAGGCTTTTGATAAGTCAAGCGCCACCATCACTGTTTTATCACACGGCCGCTCCTGGTTGAGTCCTCGAAAAATATGTATGGAGATGGCGTGCAGCGTTGTCGTGATGTGCTGCTTACGGAATCCATGCTGATGATCGGCAACTTGATAGCTTTTTCTGATGGTAGGGAGGACTAAGTCCTCAAGGGTCTTAGCTACAGGTGACAACTTTGCAGACATCCTTGCCTGGCTTCAGTAGCGGGACCACCCTGCCCATTTTCCAGACTTCGGGAACAATAAGTGACATTGCCCTGTCACTCTCGGAGTGCTCGACAAACTGTCGATTGAAGTAACTTGCACACCTCTTCGGGTCAGTCAACGTAACGTCGCCAAACGTGACTGAGGTCCTGTCATCGCTCCTTCCGGCGTTCGAGAGTGACTTAACCGTTGCCCACAATTTACTTATACCAGCTCCAATGTTGCAACTCATCAGATGATTTAACCACTTGTTCCGCTTATGTTCGCCGAATAGCCTGTTAACTTCCAGTGTCAGCTCGCTGACTCTGGGGTCGCCGGGTGCAATTCTCTGAAGCGGTGATTGGTGAAGTCTCTGAAACTCGGCCAATCAGCTTTCCCATGATTGACGA
The DNA here is from genome assembly GCF_047663935.1 of Musca autumnalis. Lineage (NCBI taxonomy): Eukaryota > Metazoa > Arthropoda > Insecta > Diptera > Muscidae > Musca > Musca autumnalis. The sequence goes on along the minus strand of NW_027411866.1, from coordinate 155,557,491 downwards.
ATGTGCGGCGTTCAGAGGTGATGAAATCGGGTGGTCTGCTGATAGAGACAATTATGGGGATGGTCTGATCCAAGGGAAATGATGGGTTGCCAGGTGACGTCAATTGTCAGACCAGGTGACACGATTGTTATGTCTGGCGAACTGTGACACGCTCCTCTAATTCTGGTGGGGGCGTCCTCATTGTCCGAGCAAAACGTAGAGCTATCAATCTGTTCTGGTCGTTTCCGAGGGCCGAATGCCACATCTCATGATACTCATTAAAGTCCCCCAGGACCAGACGATTATGACCTTCCAAAAGCGGGCTAATGTCAGGCTTATAATCTGAGATACAGCTATTTCTCGGCGGGATGTATACGTTCAGCAACTCTATCTCGGCAGTTCCACACCTGACTGCTACCCCCATACATTCCATGTACGGGTCGTTAGAGGCAGGCTCAAGCGAGATAGGTCTGTATTGAACAGACTTGTGCAAAAGGAAAGCTAATCCCCTACCTCCACATCTGGTGCGATCCTTCCTTATTACGTTGTAACCATCACAACGTATTGTGCTGTGGTCGTTCAGCATGGTTTCCTGCACCTCCGCGACCTTGATCTTCTTCCGATTCATAAATTCCACTAAATAAATTCCGCAGCATTTAACACCAGCCGTTGTTGTTCCAATCCCGTGGTAAGATCGATGAAATAGTGGAATTTATGTTTTTGTTTCGGTAACGATAACGTCCTTTTTTAATTATTTTGAAGGGTTTAGCTACATGCTCGTACTGAAGTGGGTGTTACTTTGTATTCCGGATTCCTAACGGCTAAAAAACGTCCGCGAAGAAAAGGAAAATTATAGGTCCATGGTTTGGTATACCTCCCGAAATAACATATGATGAAGGTTTCACACTGGAATGACTGTACTTCTGAGTTTATATTATCACTAGCTAGAGAACAGCGAGTTAAATCTAACTGATTACTATATATTTAAAACATGTTGGTGCCATTTTTTTCAGAGTCGACTCGGTTTTGGAGTCGAAGTCGTGAAAAAAATAGACTGGAGTCAGAGTCGGAGTCTGACCATAACCATGCAATTGTCTTGCCTGTTTTGGCTACACTTGTATGGGAAGGTGCGATAAAAATATTTCTAATCGTCGGATCGATCTTTTCTATAGCCTCTTTTACCTACATTTTCTGCCTGAATAGGCTGTAATTCGGTATTTGGGGTTCTCAGTAGTCAGTAACCATATGTACCAAATATTGTGGACATATGTAGATCCAGGTTTTGGTATAACTTCCATATAAAGGTACCTCCTGATTTTAAGTATTTCGAAGTTTTTATATACAATTATATGAATTCCCATTAATCGGGAAAATTTCCCACCAAAAAGTGTGGACATAGGTCCAGGTTTTGTACTCACTTTTACATATTTAAATTACACTATGCAACACTGAAAATACAAACAACTTCTAGTATGCAGTTTTGAAAGAACATATTTAGACTACAAAAACCCTAGTAGGGTTTTGTCCTGTCAGATCCAGTTCGGATTTAATGACCTCAACTAAACCGGGCTAAAACTACACTTTTTTGCATTTATCAGGCCTTTATCTCAGAAACAAATAGGAATTTGGCCTTGCTGTCTTTAGCAATATTGTAGCTCTAAACTAGCAGAACTTATCTTTGAACACACCACATAAGAAAAAAATTTTTTTTTACATAATTGCTGAAATTCTGGTCAGTATCGGCTAAACTATTGAAAGTTGAACCAAGTAACATTTTGCAAAAATCTTCCAAATAAAGTTCTCAACAATTCTTTAGAATATTCTGAAACTCTAAAATGCTTACTTCATGTTGTTTCAGCGGTATTTTGCATCGTATCATTTACAACACGTCTTTCAAACACAGTTCACATCAACAGTTTATTCTCGAATTTTGGATTTCACTCTTATTATTGACATTTTTATTAAATCGTCATTGAAAAAGTGGACTGAAAACAAAGGGATAGAGGCATTTTACAACAATGACATGTTCTGAAGAGTTGTGTATTACATTCCAGGGAATATTTTTCCAAACGAAAATATTCAGAAAAAGATAACGGTTTCGGAGATACGGTGCGGAATATATAAAAATTATGGCATTTTTGCATATATTTTGAAATTTGAGGCAATAAATGTAGTCTTCTTATCCTTGTCTATTAATTTGCTTCAGAGGTCGGAATATGATTCGCATTGGTTTCAGAGATATAGCCCCGAATTTCTTTAAAAACTCAATATTTAACCATGTTTAGATGGGGCCATAAAATCCGAGCTGGATCTGACACAACAAAACCCAACTAGGGTTTCATGTCGTTTGAGTCTGTCCTTTCAAAAAATCCTCAGTTCGAATTGTTTGCACAAAAATGTTGCACAGTGTTATATTGTAGAGATCTTCTCGTTAATGAAAAAGAGGTTTTCTCAATAAATTGAAAATTACCTCCTTTATTTATTTTTTACATATTTCAAAAGGGTAATTTGTTGTGTCCTCCTTGCCTTGCCATTAATTACCTTACATCAATTAATGCGTTAGAAGAGAGTGAGTGAGTGACACATAACCCTAATTCATATCAATCAAATAAGTTAATTTGTTACTTTGTCACGCTTATCTATTAACATTATTAAGTAGGTATAAATAATGTGTCGAGTGAATTCCTATGGTTCTGTGTGTGTTTTTTTTTTTTTTTTTTTGGAAATGACCCAGTTTAATGGATTCCTCATATGTTCCATGGAAAAGAAAAAGAATGAAAACGAAATGAGAAAAAGTACAAAAAAATGAGGTCAAGAACACCTGGGGTTCATCACCAAATCTATCAGCTGTCTAAGTTTGTTGTGTGCCATTACGATTGGTTTTAATCAATTCACTGTCACCAAAGCCACCATCAACATCATCATCGCCATGACCATCATGGAACAAACTTATTATCAACACCGTAGTACACCCCGCTCAACACCCCCTACTGAAGCAATTTTGTATTTCCACATGACATCATTGTCCATGGGGTTTCAAAATTTATCGGCACACAAAAAAAGAAGACTGTAAAAAGGGGGACGGCAAATAATATGCACGCCAATGTGATGACGTCGTAGTGAAGATAATTAAAGTGGATTTCTCTCTATTTTTGCGCTATCTTTACAAGCAGTAGTGGTGGTGTTAATCATTTCATTCGACTTGCTTGCTTTCTTTCTTTCTTACCATGGGCCACAACAGGCCGGCGGCGGCTTCCCCACCAATCCAGCAACTTGTTACATTTTGTTTCCTCTATCTTTTCGAAATTATAATTTAATTCAATTTCACTTAACTTCTACAAGTTTTCTTCAAAACGTTTTTCGTCGTTTGGGGCCATCATTGTTGTTTATTTGCCTGTTGTTGTTGGCTGTGGCTTCATGCACACAGGGTATGTGAGCGAATGTTTTTCGGATGATATTTTTTATCTACAATTCTTGGTTTGTACTTTTGTTTTGTTTTTTTTTTCGTCGCAGAGTCATAGTCGTCGTCGTCGTTTTAGCATTTTGTGTCGAAATTGTAGCTAAAGAGCAAGTTACCCTCAACCATACCCCCATCTCTAGCAAAAACCGTAAGACCAGCAGCACAAAGCAAACAAAAACCATAACCGAGGCGTAGCAAGTCAAAATAAACTCTTAGATATGGACTAGTAGACAAATGTATGGACGGACGGACAGACAGGCAGGCAGACGTACAAATGGATGAAACGACAAACCACCAGCCAATTTCTGCTGCCACTATTTACTGGACGTACAAATCTATCCATGAATTTGTGGTGGCTAGGTAGAGGTATTTCATATGGCTTTTGTTGGCTGGAGTGTACTCGTACATGCTACGACGACGAGTGTGAATGCTCAACTTGAAAATTTGGCATAAGACACGTACAAGAAAATTAAAAGTTATTTCTCTGGCATAGAAGAAGAAGAAGCAAAAGAAGTATTACATCGCTATAAAGAAGTGAATAAAAACGTTAAGAATTTTTTTATTTCTGTTATTTTTTTTAAATAATATATAACAAAAAAAAAAAAAAAAAAACAACGCACAAACAACCAACCATTGCAGCAAGCCACAACACAGTGCTCTTTGGTACGTTTCTGATAAAGATGGACAACAACAACAACAAAACATTCATTGGTATTACTTCGATGCATTATAGTTGCCCAGTAGAGTTGAGCTAGAGGTGGCTTGAAAGTAACTCTGCTTGGAAATTTGCTGACAAAGCTCGTTTTGTTGAAATTACTTTACCTTGAACGGAAACATTTACAAACGAACAAACACACACCTACATACAGGGACGTACGCAGGGGGGGGGGGCACTGGGGGCCCGGGCCCCCCCCGAAATGGTTTGGTCGACTAAAATTTTTTGAGCTACTTTAAGAAACTATTACGTTTTTTCACTAAAATAATTTTTTACTTTTGGAATTTTTAAATGAAAACTTAGATTGTTCTGAATGTCATGTACTAAAAATTTACTTTATGAACAAGTTGTCTAAGAAATATTTAAAATTGTACTTGTTGTGTATTTATTTCAGCTAAAGTCCATTTTTTTGTTCCTTCAAAATTTGAAGAAACAAAATGTTTTACAGTGGGTAATGAAATTGATTACTACGAGCGGAGGCAGAGAATACTATAGTTTCGGAAGCAGCCAAACTTCCTCATCAGTTCTCTTAACCGCTGACTCTGTATCGATAAACAGGTCAATAAGAGTGACCAGAAAATTAAACAGAACGAGAAATTTTCTGTATCCTCCTAAATCTGTTGACCGCACAATTGAGTCAGAATAATCAAAATCATATACCCACTACTGTTTTTTAATGCTGTCTTTGCATCGCAAAGAAGACAAGCATAAGTAGTGTTGTTTGCAGTAAGCAGAGATCACAACAAAATGTTGTTTTTGCTTTATGCGTAGTCAACAAGTAAGGCCGTGCTGATTGCCTGTTATTGTTGTTGGCTTTGTATTGTTGGACTGCAAAATAATACTTGTTGTGTATTTATTTCAGCTAAAGTCCATTTTTTTTGTTCCTTCAAAATTTGAAGAAACAAAATGTTTTACAGTGGGTAATGAATAATATAACAGGCAATCAGCACGGCCTTACTTGTTGACTACGCATAAAGCAAAAACAACATTTTGTTGTGATCTCTGCTTACTGCAAACAACACTACTTATGCTTGTCTTCTTTGCGATGCAAAGACAGCATTAAAAAACAGTAGTGGGTATATGATTTTGATTATTCTGACTCAATTGTGCGGTCAACAGATTTAGGAGGATACAGAAAATTTCTCGTTCTGTTTAATTTTCTGGTCACTCTTATTGACCTGTTTATCGATACAGAGTCAGCGGTTAAGAGAACTGATGAGGAAGTTTGGCTGCTTCCGAAACTATAGTATTCTCTGCCTCCGCTCGTAGTAATCAATTTCATTACCCACTGTAAAACATTTTGTTTCTTCAAATTTTGAAGGAACAAAAAAAAATGGACTTTAGCTGAAATAAATACACAACAAGTATTATTTTGCAGTCCAACAATACAAAGCCAACAACAATAACAGGCAATCAGCACGGCCTTACTTGTTGACTACGCATAAAGCAAAAACAACATTTTGTTGTGATCTCTGCTTACTGCAAACAACACTACTTATGCTTGTCTTCTTTGCGATGCAAAGACAGCATTAAAAAACAGTAGTGGGTATATGATTTTGATTATTCTGACTCAATTGTGCGGTCAACAGATTTAGGAGGATACAGAAAATTTCTCGTTCTGTTTAATTTTCTGGTCACTCTTATTGACCTGTTTATCGATACAGAGTCAGCGGTTAAGAGAACTGATGAGGAAGTTTGGCTGCTTCCGAAACTATAGTATTCTCTGCCTCCGCTCGTAGTAATCAATTTCATTACCCACTGTAAAACATTTTGTTTCTTCAAATTTTGAAGGAACAAAAAAAAAATGGACTTTAGCTGAAATAAATACACAACAAGTATTATTTTGCAGTCCAACAATACAAAGCCAACAACAATAACAGGCAATCAGCACGGCCTTACTTGTTGACTACGCATAAAGCAAAAACAACATTTTGTTGTGATCTCTGCTTACTGCAAACAACACTACTTATGCTTGTCTTCTTTGCGATGCAAAGACAGCATTAAAAAACAGTAGTGGGTATATGATTTTGATTATTCTGACTCAATTGTGCGGTCAACAGATTTAGGAGGATACAGAAAATTTCTCGTTCTGTTTAATTTTCTGGTCACTCTTATTGACCTGTTTATCGATACAGAGTCAGCGGTTAAGAGAACTGATGAGGAAGTTTGGCTGCTTCCGAAACTATAGTATTCTCTGCCTCCGCTCGTAGTAATCAATTTCATTACCCACTGTAAAACATTTTGTTTCTTCAAATTTTGAAGGAACAAAAAAAATGGACTTTAGCTGAAATAAATACACAACAAGTATTATTTTGCAGTCCAACAATACAAAGCCAACAACAATAACAGGCAATCAGCACGGCCTTACTTGTTGACTACGCATAAAGCAAAAACAACATTTTGTTGTGATCTCTGCTTACTGCAAACAACACTACTTATGCTTGTCTTCTTTGCGATGCAAAGACAGCATTAAAAAACAGTAGTGGGTATATGATTTTGATTATTCTGACTCAATTGTGCGGTCAACAGATTTAGGAGGATACAGAAAATTTCTCGTTCTGTTTAATTTTCTGGTCACTCTTATTGACCTGTTTATCGATACAGAGTCAGCGGTTAAGAGAACTGATGAGGAAGTTTGGCTGCTTCCGAAACTATAGTATTCTCTGCCTCCGCTCGTAGTAATCAATTTCATTACCCACTGTAAAACATTTTGTTTCTTCAAATTTTGAAGGAACAAAAAAAATGGACTTTAGCTGAAATAAATACACAACAAGTATTATTTTGCAGTCCAACAATACAAAGCCAACAACAATATTTAAAATTTTTTGTTTGAATACTCTTTTTGAGAAAACTTCCAGTGAAATCTGTATTACTTCTTTTTCTCATGTAATTTCATTATCAAATAATAAAGGGTCGAGGAATTCTTTAATAAATATAAAGGTCTTGAGGCTTTAAACTCATTCTGTATTCAAAAAATTACGTGTTTAGTATTGTGCGGATTGGAAGTGCATGAAATGACATGTTTACTGGACAAAATGTACTATATATCAAGTGTTTTCCGTGGAGCATATTTCTAAAACCAATAAGAAAATTTTTTTACTACGTTATTTTTTTATTATTTATTTTATGGAGAAAAATTTATTGTTGTGCGTCATAAAGTGCTAATATCTGCTATAAGTAGCATACCCAACTGCATTTTTTCCTATCATTAACAAAGTTGTAGCTGAAAACAACCGCAAACAAAATTAATGCTCAAACATTGGTTAAATGGTATTAATATCTGCTGTAATTTCGGGCTTTAGGCTAACGATAAAAATGTACCTCATGGAAATAATGGCCTTTGACTTCTCATATGTTTCGACAAAATCCGCTTCAAATAATTTAGTGTCGATTTATCCCAATTCTTTCGTCTGTCTGGCTCGAGCGCATGATAACTCTCGAACGGATCAACCAAACATTAAGTCATATCGGTCCACTCCTTTTTTCTCACAAGTCTACCTTTGTCGAAGGTCCAAATCCATTTCTTCGAGACATAGATTAAGTTCGAATATGGATTATATCGGTTCACTCCCTCCGTTACTAAATTTCAATATCCGATTTTACCGAAACTTTGAACATCCTAAAATTACTTCCGGACGTACATATGTATATCAAGTACAAAGAGAGTTTATATGTGACAACATCTTCGGATACTTCCTTCACAAAATTTCAAAATAAGTGCAATATAAGGGCTGTTCAGGAATCCATTGGACATGTTTGCCAATGCTACTCCTTGCGGTCTTGTTTACAGCGATATTCTATTTTTCGTGGGTAAGTCGATGCTTCCTGACATAACGGTTCAAAAGCTCTAAATCTTACCATGACCAACTAAAATGACGGATTGACACGATAAGTATCAAAAGGAATGACTTCCAAAGTTAGGTCCGCTTCCGAAATGGACCATTCTTGCAGGTATCTTCTCCACAAAAGTGCAAAACTTTTGCGCTCCTATCGAAGTCAAATTTATGATCACAACATAAACATTTATTCGCAACGCTCACAATCGTGAAGTTTTATACCCAAATGTTTCGATATTTTTGTCGGAAAGTGTATACGTCCTAAAAAGACAACGAAATTCTGAATCTTCCTGACTACACAATTTTTAGGACAGAGATATTGGTCATGAATCCCGTATTCGATCTGTCTATAGATAAAAGTCTCAACTCAAACAGGCTGAGGGTTGTATATCTATGTCGGCAAAACCGACTGATACTTTTTACACTTTTTATACTTTACTTTTTTTATAAGTTGGTGCCGACAGAAGTGCATAATCTTTGGTCATAGTCATTGGAAAGTTTTAAATGTCACCGAGTTCATAAACATCTAATCGTACAATTAAGAAATAAGGTGGAACAACCATTGGGATATGAGATGGAGTTTTTTCGACTTAACCTGTTTTGTCAGGACTAAGCTAAAATTTTGCCGACCTCGAATGTGGGTTTCGTAATCTAAAACAGTACTGCGTGTAGAATTCGGAGTATATGAATCGTAGTTGGTATCGCCCGACTCCTCATAAATATGTTTTCTGTTCTAAGTGCCTGTTCCAGAAACTGCAAGAATCTACACATTTTTACATCTGAAAATGAGTATATTCTTGCAGTACTGGAAGAGACCATAAATGTTATATTCTGAATTTATTAGTTGGCTTGCATGGTCTCTATAACTTCTGGTAAAATAATAAAGTTTTTGTGTTTTTATAACATAAAAGAATATTATTTTCTTACAATAGCTGGCAATGTTTAATTGGAAATGTTCGGTACAAGTCTAATCTGCACTCGGGATTTCAAGTTATTCTTTTTTTTTGAGTTATTTATTCCAATTAATTAATGGTATACAAATAACATTAATAGGTTTTTTTTAGATAGATCTTCTTATCAGCATCAGTCCTCGCGGTAAAAATGTGTCCAATTGATAACTTAATAAGGCAAAAATAACACAAAACTTTTTTAATGGGACTATGTACTTTGAAGAATAAGAAATATTGTAAATCTTTGAAATCTAAGCGAAAATGCCAAATAAGAGCTACTGTGGTTAAAAATTCTGGGATACACCAAAACGTAAACCTACATGTGTAATATTAATTTTAAAGATTTTTTAGTTATTGCGTCAATTCTTTTGGAGAATTTGGTTAAAAACTTCAAAATACCAGGCGTAACTTTTGTATGGGGACTATACTGAACGTATTATGATATGCTGCATTTTACTCTGTTCCAAATTTCAAACTTTTAACTATAATATTGTAAATTCTCTCTATTGAAATTATATACTTTGTGTCAATATTTCATATAAAAAAACTAAAAACCATTTAAAATAGCTTTATGTAACGCTACACAACATTTTTTAATTTCATGATTTTTGGTCAAGTTGTGCCCCCCCCGAAATGAAATCCTGCGTACGTCCCTGCCTACATACATATGTACTTCGCAATGTGGCAGTATGTTGATGATGTCGATGTCAATTGCTGGCTATACCAATTGACATTTTAGTATAAAACTTTCAATAGACCCTCAATTATGTACTAAGAACTTGGAATAAAAAATTTAAGGAAAATTCTTATGAACTTAGCCGAAATAGGTAGACACAAAAATTCGAACTAAGTGAATGATAAAGGTCAGCTAATACTAGCTAAGAAAGTTGTGTACAAAATGTCTAATAACATGAACTTATTTAGACCTAGTTCATATTTACCCAGAAAAAAAGACGTTTCATATCTACCCGCTTAGATAACACTGTGTGTAATTTTTTGAGTCATGATTTATTAACTATATTCTGACACCGCAGTGTCATAGAAGACCAAAAATAAGAAGATATGTGTGCCGGCGTTTTTCCCTATCACTTCAACTTTCGCGGTTATGGGCCCCCAAAGACTTGAGGCCTTGATGTCAAAAGGGATCATTTTGTCAGGCACATATCTTCTAAACCGCCCAGAATTTGGGTTTATTCGTAGAAGAAAATTTGTAGCTCTCGTCTTAAAGAATAATAATTGTGAACACATAAAATCCATTCAACTCACCTTCAAGGTCAAAATCGTCAAGGTAAAATTTCCCTTTTAATTTTTTCTAGGATTTATCCTCTTTTCTCGGTTCCTGTTCCATATATACTAAACCTTTCAAAATTCAACAAAACAATGGACCATATTAATGTAGCAAAGATATCAGCAAACAACTTTCTGGAACATACGAAATGTCTATGATCGGTTCTTAAATGTGAAAATATCCAAAAACTTTTGAAAGTATACATTTTTAATACTTTTTTCTCCGATTCCGGTCCACAGATGCCGAACCACCCACAAATTATGGATACAGTCAACTACAAAATTGTACCTAAGATTTAAACAAACAACTTTCTAGAACATAAAAAGATTCTGGGAACGGTCCTTCAAGCTGAAATTCACAAAAAATTAAATTATTTTTAAAATATTGTTCAAAACTTAAGGAAATTTGAAAGGACCTGAACAGAAAAAAATTATCTAAGATAATCGAATTTTGAGCTTGAAGAACGGTTCCTAGAATCTTTTTATGTTCTAGAAAGTTGTTTGTTGAAATCTTAGGTACATTTTTGTAGTTAACTGTATCCTTAATTTTTGGGCGGTTCGGCATCTGTGGACCGGAATCGGAGTAAAAAGTATAAAAATCGAATATTTTCAAAAGTTATTGTCTATTTTCACATTAAAGAACCGATCATACACATTTCGTATGTTCCAGAAAGTTGTTTGCTGATATATTTGCAACATTATTGTGGTCTATTGTTTTCTTGAATTTGGAACCGTTTAGTATCTATGGAGCAGGAACCGAGAAAAGAGGATAAAAATCGAATTTGATTTGCTATTTTGACCATTAAGAACCATTTCTACAGAGTTCGTATGTTCTAGAAAGTTGTTTACTAAGATCTAACGTACATTTTTCTAGTTGGTTGTTTGCTTCAATTTTGATCGGTTTGACATCTGTAGAATAAAATCCGAGAAAAATTAAAAGGGAAATTTGACCTTGACGATTTTGACTTTGAAGGTGAGATTGAATGGATTTTATGTGTTCACAATTATTATTCTTTAAGACGAGAGCTACAACTTTTCTTATTCGAGTAAACCCATATTTTTGGCGGTTTAGAAGACATGTGCCTGACAAAATAATCCCTTTTGACATCAAGGTCTCAAGTCTTTGGGGGCCCATAACCACGAAAGTTGAAGTGATAGGGAAAAAACGCCGGGACACGTATCTTCTTATTTTTGGTCTTCTATTCCGCTGCGGTGTCAGAATATGGTTAATAATTTTCGTGTAGCACAGTGTAATGTGGAGACGTAATTTCACTGCATGTTTGCAGGTATAAACGCAAAAAGTGAATGTCGTAAGAAAAATGCAAAATATCACTTAAATTAGCGATTATGTATGGACGAAAAATTATAGCACATTTGACATTGATGGCTTGTGTGGACTAGTCCTTACTAAGATGGATGATCAAATTCGAATTTCTATTTCCTTTTCTTACACACTAACATCACACATTATTCGAATATGATGACGATGTCGTTTTTAGGTTGAAATATCTATAACAGACATCTACCAAAAAAGTTTCACACAAAAAAATTCGCGCTGACTTTGAAAGTTGGAAACAAACACATACCCTCTAATGTTGACGATCTTTTCAAACGTTTTAAGTACCATTATATGCAAATCTGCACCTGAAATATTTGGACTCTTTATAGGGGAGGTGCAACCGATATTACTGCCCTACAGGCAATTCGATGGATTGGGAAGGGCATCATAACAACACCTAAAGGTAGCGCACTGTATTATTGTTGCCAAGATATAAAGCACGAGTTTGGTTGCGGATTTGTTGTTATTTTAGCAACGTAAATATGTTCGTTCGTATATATTATTCAGTTATCTGGTTCTGGTTCATCTGTCCAAACTTACTTTAAGTTCGAAGATGGGTCATATCTGTCCACTCCTTCGGGTACCTTCCCCACAAAAGTTCAAATTTTTTCTGTAAAATGGTGTGAACGACAACTCTCGAAGGGAGCAATAGATTTGGTCCAAACTTTGCATATTGTATCATTCCTTCCACATATAGATCGGGTTCGAATATAGACTATATAGGTTCACTCCTTCGGGTACCTCCCACACAAAATTCGGATAAAGCGAAGTTTAAGAGTTCTGAAATTTTTTTTCAGTAATTTGTCCTTGCTGCTCTCTTTACGACGGCACAATTTTTTTCTTGCGCAAGTCCATACTTCCTGAGATATTGACCTAAAAGCTCCAAAACACCCTGACGGCACCAACCAAAATGGCAAGTCCGAAAGATAATTCTCGCAGGGAGTTTCTGATCATCCAGTTATGTATCAGGTTGGAATATGGATTGTATCGGTCCACTCCTTCGGGTACCTCCCATACAAAATTCGGATAAAGTGAAGATTAAAAGCTCCTCTCTGATCGTTTTGAATTTTTTTTCAGTAGGTTGTCCTTTCGGTTCCCTTTGTGACGGTACATTTTTTCCGGAATAAGTTAATGGCCCAAAAGCTGCAAAACCCTGCCGGCACATACTGATATGGCTATTGCGCAAGATAACTCTAAAACTTTTTCAAACATTTCTTTTATACTTAGTTTAACGTAATTTAATATTTCGAGTCCTTTATGAAGAAGTTTGGCTACTAAAACTGTTGTGTATATGTCAATGATTACGGTACATACATATATTAAAGCAAACTAGCTTTTTTCACGACTCCAGACTCCGACTCCAACTCCGAAACCCTGATGTTAACGGAGGCGATCCATTCTATGATCTGAACCAGAGTCATTACATCCCTCAACGATATTGGTATGTTGTGGATTCGGACCCTGCAAACGGAATCAAAACACGAGGGGTTGTTCTTTCTCGGCACGGACCAAAAAGTTATTTGGGGTCAAAGGTAATTTTTGGAGGCTTTATTTATTTTTTTTTTTTCTGAAAAAATGGTAAGTCCTAGCAAAAACCGGTTAAAGTAAACGTTGTATATTAACAATTGGCCACAAGAACGGTCCTTATGATTTTTAAAAAGGACTTACCATTTTTGAGATATCCCGATCTAAGTGTCAAATTTAAAATAATCCGCATACATACATTATGAGGCGAACTGTTTAAAATAACCCGGTTTTTTAATCTGGTCTGTCGGGTCAAATAGCCGGATCCGCCTCCCATGGAAATTATACATTTCCGTAATCAGAACAATAAATCAAACCTTTGGACAAAAATAAAAAATCTGAGAATTTTCGTTTGAGTGGGTTCCGATGGGCTTATAATTATATATATATATATATATATATATATATATATATATATATATATATATATATATATATATAATTGTTCCACAAACATCCCATACGGGACAAGGGATACTTCTCTCATATCAATGAGTGCACCCCGATTCATATTAGCTCAATGACATGGGACCTACTGTTTATCGCCGAGTCCGAACGTCGTGTCTTAAGACACCACTTGTAGAGAAGTTTTACATGGCTGGAATACTCAGGAAATGTCACCAACATTACTGAGGGCTCTTTGGCCACCGTTGAAAATTGTTCGATGGTGCTTGGCCGGGGAATCGAACCCACGACCTTCATCGTGCAAGGCGGGCATTAAATGGTTTTTTTATGGAATAACTCTGCTTAGCCCTCTTCGAGTTTGTTGGCATTTTTTAAAAGTTAGGTATGATTGCACTCCTTACGGGTACACACATTTTTTGGGAGACAGACCCGGTTACCCTTGTTATTTTATGTGCCTTTTTGAACAATTATATCTCAAGAATTGTTCCTTCTAGAAAAAAATCAAGCTTGTAGAGAATTTGTCTCTGTACAACAATTACTCTAATCACTTTCTGATTAGACCCACCGTTTTCGAGAAAACTTACGAAAACCGAAAAAACACGTAAAATTTGATTTTTGACCCTGAATAACTATTTTGCATACATGGGATCGTTGGGGACTTTTAAGGCATTGCTTCTAATGACAAATCCTAGCTCTCCGCCGAAATTCAGCTTTGTGGGAATTTGTGCTATTTCAATGTCTATTTTGACTGGGCTAAAAATTATTGACGTGAGTTACTCTCAAATAATTGTCCAAGAGCTATGAAGTCATACTACGATGACCAACAAAAATTGCTGATAGCAACGATACGAGGGGAACTAGAAAAGTTTCTGACCTAACATTGAAAACGCGAATTTTTACCATCAAAAATAGTTTTGTTGTTTTCTTAAGTAGTCTCAAGGATAAATTATACACTTTCGCATGCGCTTTTACAGCAATTTCTGTCGATTAGTTTATTGCTCTGGCTCATATGCATAGTACCATGATTCGTCATCCGTTCACGCACGGCTTAATTTTTTTTCTTGCACAACGACCGTTTTTGAACGACCCTCACGACCTTAGTTTTTTAATGAGTACCGGCCACGATTGAATTAATAAAACCATAGTGCTATAGGATGGTTTTATATCGACATACAAAGATTAAATTTGATCGGTGCACTTCTTGCCGTGAATACCCACTTCGAAAGTTGTGAAAAATGAACGGACGAACATGTTCACAAATAAATTCCTTTTTTTTGGCAAAGCGATTTTTTGAAGTCACTGTAAACAACACAACACATAGGCGTATGTATGTCAAACTGTCCAGAGTACGTTTAGGCTAAAAACTGTCAAACTTTCCAAAAACAGGCCAGAAACTTTTCTAATTCTCTTTTTAGAATATTTGAGGTGGAATCTGTTTTCAATTTCAACACACTTCATATTTTAATTATATTTTATTACGCTGTCTGCTGGATTTGATCTTACGAACCTTAACGGTTGTTTAAACGTTTACATGTGCTTGCATTTGCACCACCAACTGTTCTTTGTTTTGTTTAACAAAAAGTACCTGGCCAGCGATGAGCGCTCTGATTTGTAGTCGGACACACACGCTCTGTGCCACCGTACTCATAGACCTATATCCCATCTTTATGTTTCATTCAAATAAGAAACCTGTATTTATTAATTTTTGGACAAATAAGTAATGAATTGTTAAATAAATAAATTCAAAATACTCAAATTAACTCATTCTTCAACTCCAACAGATATCTTAATAAAAAATTCAAGATTCCATCTCCTTCCGTTCAACCAAGTACAATTTGTATCACATTTAGATTTAATATTTTTCGTACACGTAAGTACGAATTTCCACAACTGCATCCCTAACTCAATCCTACACTCCAACAGTCTAAATCTACGCCAAAAATATGTTGTTTCGAAAAATTTGGAACGTTTAGAAGAGATTTGCATCTTCAAATTCATAAAATGAAGACATGATTATTTTCATGTTGATTTAAGAATGAAACCTACGTATATCGATAATAGTTTCTAAGAAATGGCTTCCTCTTTCCACAAATTTACAAAACTTATAAGTTAGACAACAAATGTATTGCAAAGACCAAAATTGTAACAAATTTAAGCCGATAGCCGTCGCTAGTGCTTTTAGCTATAAGTTTATTATAATTTTTAATTGTAATAAATATTTAAATAAAATAAAAAAAGTAACAAATTTCATAATAATTATTCGTTTATTATATAAAAACTATACGGTTTTTTGAAAATCTCTTGCTGTTGGTCCTCAAAACAATTTTCCGCCAAAATAAACAAAATTTATTTTATGTACCAATACGGACTGAAATAAGAATGACCTACTACTTTTAGGTGACAATATATGTATTGCAAAGGGAACAGCAGTACTATGAAACCAATCATTTTTGCAAACTTTTGTAGTCATTATGCATTTTTATGACTTTTGCGGCTAATGATAGACTTACAGTAATGACTGTGATAAAGTTCAGTGATAAAAAAGTCGTCATGGAGGGAGGTTTGAACCGACAAAAATGTTGATTAGGATTAAAGATCAAAAGTTTAGCGGAGGAGATACTAAAAAGAATGGATCTCCAGCCACTACATATGGTGCCATAGGGGGTTTTTACACCCTTCGGGCTGTTTGCTCAAGAAGTATGGACTTGCCCCTGAAAAAACAAATATACACATCAAAGCAAAAAAATCAAAGTGATTCGATATCAGGCCTTAAAGTGAACTTATCCGCAATTTTGTGTGGGTGGTACCGGATGGAGTAGACAAATATAGTCCATATTTGAACCTGATCTATATCTGGTAGTTATACTAGGATGTGTAAAGTATGGAGCATTTCGGCCAGTACCTTACAGAGGTACCGTACGAACAATTTTTCCGAACATTTTCAAACTTTTGTGAGGGAGGTACCTGAAGGAGTGGACCGATATGGCTTATCTTCGAACTTAACTATGTTTGGACAAAATATTACTAAGGCCAAATTTTGGACCGAATCGGCAGATCCGTTCGAGAGTTATCTTGCGCTCCAACCACCTCACACGGTGTCATAGGGTTTTTTTGCAACTTTCAGGCTATTTTCTCAGGAAATATGGACTTGCCCCTGATGAAACTTGTACAGTCGTATAAGGGCGGTGAATAAATGTTGCTACAACAAAAATCAAATCGATTCGAGAGATGACACTAAACTGAACTTTTCCAAATTTTGTGTGGGAGGTACCAGAACGAGTGCACCGATTGAGTTCATATTTAAACCTTATCTAAGTCTGGTATACATTTCACCATGGGCAAAGTATGGACCAAATCGGTAACTCCCTTCAAGAGTTATCGTGCGCACAAATTTTCCGAACTTTTGTGGGGGAGGTACCAGAAGGAGTGGACCGATATAGCCCATCTTCGAACTTAAACTAAGTTTGGACAAAATATTACGAAAGCCAAAATTTGAACCAAATCGGTTCATCCGTTCGAGAGTTATCGTGCGCTCCAGCCAGCCAGACAGACAGACGGATGGACATTGTTCAATCGACTCCAAATTGTCTGAAACACATTTCGTCCAAACATACTTGGGGTCTAAAACCATTATTTCGATGAGGCACATTTTTCCCGTATGATACATACACTTTCACACTCACACCCTCGATAGCATAAATGCTGAGGGTATAAAAATAGACCCTCAGTGCAGTATTTTGAAACAATCTACAACAGAGCTCTATTTCCTCTCTTATTAGTATTGGAATGACTTCATTTTTACTAAATGGATAGCTATTACCCTCTGCTAACATAAAAAAAAAATCTCAAAAAGTGTGCCAAATCCAATAAAACCCTTCAAATATGGAAATTAAACCTGTTGTGGAAAAGCTGGAATATCGAATTTTTGCGTAGTATGTTCTTTACCAAGCAAAAAAGTATGCGAAATCGGTTTAACGGATATAATAATGATTGGGAAGACATACCACTGGCATAATTAGGAAACATTTAATAGTCATTATTCTGAAAGTCATTCCAAAGGCCTGATCTTTACATATTTAATTTTATAATAGAACAACACTAAACTAATAAATACCTCGGGCCTATATCCTGATATCAACCCTTATAAATTTTTGGGTCCATTTTATGAAAAAAAAACTCGAAAAAGATCCTCCAACGAAGGATCAAGAGTTACTAAAATTGGTGGAACCAGTACCCTTAGAGTGGACCATGTCGAGCCTTAATTTAAGTTAACTAAGTTCATCAAAGCTCCAATGAATGTCCAAAGTGGATAAACAACTTATTGAGGAACACTTCTTTGGTAATTCTCTAATAAATCAAATAAATCATACATTTGGTAATTTTTGCAATACATTTATTGCCACCTCAAAGCAATAGGTAATTCTTATTTTTGGCCGTATTTATTATGAATCGCAAATAAACTTTGCATATTTTGACGGAATATTGTTTTGAGGGCCAATAGCATGAGATTTATATAAAAAAGCCGTATAGTATTTACAAAGCCGTATAGTATTTAATATGATCATTTTTACAATGTTGGTCTTTGCAATACGTTTGTTGTCTAACTGTATGTATTTTCCGAAATAAGAAAAAAGTTTTGGTTTTTAGGGGTACTCCAATATTCCAAAACTTTGACCTAATTTTTTTTGGTTACCTTAGTTTTTGGCTTCAATATGGCTAAAACCATCATAAAATTGGGGTTTGGCATACAAACACATTCACGATGATAAATTGGTGTCAGTTGAAACTCGACAGAAAATCAAAGCGCCTGAAAATACGTCCTGAAATTTGTCTCCAAAAATGTTTTGCTGATTTTCTTCGATGACTGTTGATGTTACTTTTTTTCAAATTAATATAATCTACTTTTAAAAATATCCCTTTACGTAAGTAAACAGAACAATTAAAGGTTAATTTACACTACCCCTACTCTCTTCCCTTAACAATTTACCCAATTTCGTAGATACACATCAAGCAACAACCACCATTGCTCAAAAACAACACCATTGTTCATTCACAGTAGGGCGTCACATAATTATATGCTATCGCTTGTCTCACTCTCTGTAGTTTGGTAGTTCAATAGAATGCTAACAATTTTGCCCCCACTTTCATTCAATTAAAGTCTCATAATCGTTAGTTCAGATTGCCATTAGATTATACAGTTTGCAATACTGTTTGCACAGATACATAGTGTTCAGTTCAGTTCAGTTTGTAGCAGATTGTCGCAAACGATATTTTCCTCTTTTGCCTTTTTGGTTGTGCCGTGTTTTTTTGTTTGTTTTGCCAAAAAAATTCTCTACATGCTTTGAATGGGCTGTAACCTAACATCCCCAGTGACAAACCTTCCGCTTACGCCCTTTTCAATTCCAGTAAAGGAAGAAGGAAAAAAACTAAGCAACAACAAAAATCATTAACCACCATTGAACGAAAAACATGCACAAGAATCGAGAACATAAAAGATACTTCTTTCTTCTTCATCTTCTTCTCTCGTTACACAGAGTAATACAGAAAATTAAGTAAATTTTGTATTTCCTCATGGCAACGCTGACTACTTAAATACAATTACTCTCTGCTTGACGTGCATGAATCAATCGTGGTTTCATAAGAGCTATCTGGCAGATACGAACGCGTCTAGTTTATCCACACACGTGTATGGATGGATGGCTGTAGGTATGTGTGTATGTAACATATTCATTCATTTACCAAAAACCGACTCATAACTTACACCTTACAAATTGTTGATCGAAATTTTCAACTGATTTACTCACTCCACAACAACAACAACGTTATTCCATCATGAACAATGATGTAGTTCTTGTTGTTTGTTATTGCTGCTGACAACATTCAGTTCCGTTGCTGTATTTGGAAAGTGTTTTGTAGTTTCGTTTTTCGCTTTTCAAATCCATGTACCAACACATACATACATACTCAACTTCTTATCATAGTTCCCATGAAAATGAGCAGAGCAAAAAAAAAAAAGAAATATAAAGGAAAATCTTTTTAGGTGTCCTGAGAAAAATATGTGTATATCTTTCAAAGAAGTAGTTATTTTCCATGATCACACCTGCCGCATTTTAAGCGCCATAAACATGGTAGACTTGCCTTGTTAGTTAGAATTTATATATGTATGTGTGTGTATAACATTTTACAATGACGAACATGTGCCGTTTGAATCATTGAAGTTGAATTCCACTATATCAACTATTTTTATATCCCCAGTATTTATCGTCGGTGTCATGCTTAAGTGTTCCATACGCCATTTGTCTGATTCGAGAAAAACTCAAGTTAATGTTTGAGTCTATACAGTCTAAAAGTAGTGGAAAAATTCAATATTTTAAGAGCACAATTCTAAATAACTAAACTCAAAGAATATATTAGAAGTTGATTTTAGTCAGATATCTGTTATAGTCTAGAAGTTAAGGCCAATTTTTATAATTGCAAAAAGTTGCTGATTTGTTCCATGGGTTCTGTTTTTTTATGTTTTTGGCAGTTTGCTTAACATGGAACAAGTTAAGTCACATTTTACCAAGCCAACTTTTTGTCAATTATGTTCCACCTCCCTTACGTAAAGTGCTACTGTGAACCGGAAATTCGGGGGGTTAAATGAAACAGTTGTATGAGAAAGAAATATATTAGATACCATTTTTAAATATTTCCTTTACAATTTATTAAAGGGGTTGCCACTTGTCACTTTGAAGAATCGAGATTTTTATACCCTCAGCATTTATGCTAACGAGGTTATATACACTTTCATACGGGCAAAATGTCCCTCATCGAAATAATGGTTTTAGACCCCAAGTATGTTTGGACGACAATTTGGATTCGATTTAGCAACGTCCGTCCGTCCGTATGTCTGGCTGGCTGGTGCGCACGATAACTCTCGAACTCTCGAAGGTACTCCTAGTGGCCCTGTTTACAGCGATATTATTTTTTCGTGGACACATCCATGTTTCCTGATATAATGACCCTAAAACTCTAAATTATATGGTAATCAAAAAAGTGTTTCAATTCACACAGGCTGAGGACATATCTCCGTCGGCAAAGCCCACTGATACTTTTTTACTAGTTCATTATACACTTATGGAAGGATTCGACATTTTGTCTCGAAATATTATGGTCTTCTGAAAAAACTTACATAGTCATTGTGTCTAATGTTTTTAAATGGTTTTATTTAGCTCACCCTGTTTGTTTTATTTATTATTTATTCTTGGGTCAAATTTAGTAATTCAAATTTCACCCTCTTCCTGTCAACCGATTAATCTGAAATTTTGTATACACATTGGATTTTGGTGACAATACAATTATGTTTATTCATTATCATTATAAATTCAAGATGGCCGCCGCTACAAAATGGCGGATAACGTAGGTTTTATCAATCCCATCAATATGGGTATCAATTGAAAGGGCTCAACAAACAGAATACAATATACTATAAAAAATTGAAATCCAAGATGGCGGCCGCTACAAAATGGCAGATAACTTAGTTTTTATCAATCCCATCAACATGGGTATCAAATGAAAGGTCTCTACAAGTAGAATACAATTTACTATGCAAAATTGAAATCTAAGATGGCCGCTGCTACCAAATGGCTGATAACAATTTTTTATCAATCCCACCAATATGGGTATCAAATAAAAGGGATTGACAAGAAGAATACAGTGCACTATACAACCTCAATATTTAAGATGGGCGCAGCCACTAAATGGCGTATAATTAAGATTTAAATTTAGAAATTGAATCTGTAATTTAGGTATCTGATTAATCCAGCCTGAATCACCACCCAAGTCAAGATTTTTTTTATCGTGTTGAGGACTGTGTGGCGTTAGGGTGGCTAAAACTGATACGTCGTTAGCGGTACACCACCCAAGTTAAGGTGAAAGGTTAAAACGCGCCGAGAACTGTATTAATCAGATGATAGCGTCAGAAACGCCTGAAGAATATGAAGCCAGGTTAACAAAACAACGGGAGCGATACACACAGATGTGTGTTGCCTTTAATACTATCATGGGCTTCTACAATACGTAAAATGCAAGCCAGCACTGTGGATCACGCAGTCGTATACTTAGGTGCGAAACTGTTTGAAGAAGGTCAAGCCTACGTGGCCCTTAGTAGAGTAAGATCTTTGCAGGGACTACGTATAGAGGAGTTGGACTGCAATAAACTAACGGGCAAGAAACCTTGCAATAATGAAGCACTAAATGAATTAAACAGAATGCGAAATAAAAACTAGAAAATAAAAATAGGTAAAAAAACTTTTTAAGTTAAACGGTTTTATGTTAAACATACATTGCAATGTTTAAGATAAATGTTAAAAACCAAAAAATAATAAAATAGATACAGTCGTGGGAATTATAAACATATGCATAGACTAGACTAAAATAAAACCGTGGGCACGTCAATTGTCTACAATGGTTGATTAAAATGATTGTTTTGTAATGTTACACTATAATTAGGCAGTTGTTCAACCGACAACGATGGACGTGTGATAAGTAGGGCTAGAATGTGGAAACAAGCTAGCAAACTCGATTATAAGCGAGTTTAAGGGTTTCATAGTGGTGAGCGAGTAGTACTTTGTCGATTAAAGACAAACTACGAGCAGTGAAACGATTCCTCGCCAGCCAGCAGTGTGAATGTCCAACGATAAACTAGTTGAAACATCTCTTTTATTTACATGGAGTGTATAACTATTGGAATTTCCATGAGCAAGAAAACAGTAAGTAATTTCCTCACCGTCTGCGGGCCAACTGCCTAACGACGAATTAAACGATTCTTCTATCGCACATTAAGTCGATAATTTGTAGACAATTGACATGCCCCTCGGTTTTATATTAGTCTAATCTATGCATATGTTTATAATTCACACGACTGTATCTATTTTATTATTTTTTGGTTTTTAGTACATTTATCTTAAACATTGCAATGTATGTTTAACATAAAACCGTTTAACTTAAAAAGTTGTTTACCTATTTTTATTCACCTATAATAATATGTGTTTATTACTGCTCCAAACCCATTGATAAAAAATATTCTGGCAAAAATAACCGAAAGACAATGGTATACTTCTCTCATATCATTGAGTGCAGCCGCATACTATTTGGAACCCAAAAAATGATGTGCAAGTATTCGAACATGTGGTTGGAGCATGTCCCTTAATTTTAATTTCCGAATAAAGTTATAGTAATGTATAGTATTAATTTCCCAATTTGGAATATCGCGTTTTCTCATTTTCCACTTGTTTACTCCTTTGAAGATTTGGCCTTCCAGTTCGGCGTGTACCGCCATTTGACCCGTAAATGCGTTTTTAGTGGGTTTAACATCACATTCTCATGACATGACCTGGTCAAGGCAGTCGTTGTACATAACTCCATACATTTAATTATACTAATGTCGTTGTGTAGCACATACAGGTCATGGTTCACACGACGTCGATATTCTATACTATTCTTCTACTTACTTCACAATTGATGTTGTTTGTTGTGTATATGGAGGTTGCGAGGTAGATGAATTCTTTAACTACCTCAAAATTATAGGAACCAACTTCAACAGTTGGT
This sequence comes from Musca autumnalis, assembly GCF_047663935.1. Classification (NCBI taxonomy): domain Eukaryota; kingdom Metazoa; phylum Arthropoda; class Insecta; order Diptera; family Muscidae; genus Musca; species Musca autumnalis. The sequence goes on along the minus strand of NW_027411866.1, from coordinate 155,534,408 downwards.
CCGAGCTTTATGGACTCACTGCGCGTCGACGCCATCATCTTGTTCTTATCTCCATTTACCGTCAGATCCGCTTTTTCAGATTCTCCTTCAACCTTTTTAAAGGGTATCAGTTACTTATTTTACTGAAGGGCGCATTGTGTCCGTATCGTCAGTATAAGCAAGTAACATTTGGCATTGGTGTAAACTGTGTCTTTTCATTTAACGTTTGTCTCTATTATAACCTTTCAAAATATCACACGAAAGGCTGTCTCCTTGTCAAAAACCTCTTTTGATGCAAAGCTGTTCGGAGAGGTTCTTTACTATTTTAACTGAGGACCGAATATCAGTTAATGTCATTTTCCAAAGCTGAATGAGCTTTGCGGGAATATCATATTCAGACATGGCTTGAAATAACTTTGAACATAAATTGCCATCGCAGGCTGCTTTATATTCGACAAAAAGGTGGTAGGTGTCGATCTGCATCTCTCGGGTCTTCTCCAGGATTTGCCAGGTCTAAAGCCGCTTTGGATGGCCCAGTTATTTCGTTTACCATAGGCTTTAGTTGTTCGCACAATATCCTTGACACTTTCTTGTAGCCAATAGGGAGAAAATGTATGCCCCCTTAATTAGAGCACACAGTCGTATCTCCTTTCTTATGGACAGGGCATAGGATGCTCAGGTTCCAATCGTCGCACAGTGGTTCAGAATCGTTTTTTCCTGGTCAAAACTCTGTAACTTTTAAACGGATAGAGATATTTTCATAATTCGACAGATAACACTTTCAGCATTCTGACGTATCAAAAGCCACCAAATTCGATCTAGAGGAATATGAGGTCAAAATTACAAATTTGAGTTTTTTATATTTTGCATCAAAAAATGAGAGTTTTTAGTTTTTCATATGTTCATATGTTTTAACTATTTAAAAAAGTCAAACCCCAATAAACAAATCATAAGAACACAAAAAACTAAAAAAAAAAAAATTAAAATTTTTTTTTAAAAATTTAATTTTTTTCAAAATTGAAAAATTCTTCTTGGGTTTTCATAAAACTCTTATAACGCTTATAAAAACTCATATATTAAAAAATGTCTATTTGTGTGAAAAAGCTATAATTTATATGGGAAATGCACTGTGGTCCCACTTGTATGGAAAGGAGTGCCAAAAATAGTTCTAATCGAGTTAAAGCCTCGAAATTTTAAACATAACGAGCCCAAAAGGCAGAAAAACAAATTTAATGGATGTAGGTCTACATTTGGGTGTAGCCCCCATATAAAGGTACCCCAATTTATTATATTTTTACGATTTTAGCCAAATTTGTGTTCTGAGGGAACAACATACCACCTTCAAGAAATGTTCATTATAGGTCCATGTTTAGGTATAGCACCCATATAAAAGTACCTCCCAATATTCGGTATTTTGACGATTTTAGCCAGATTTTCTAACCGAGTTGGCTGTAATTTTATATTTTGACTTCGGAGGGAAGATCATACGTACTTGCAAAAAATGTTCAATATAGGTCCAAGTTTAGGTATAGCTCCCATATAAACGTACCTCCCGATATTCGGTATTTTGATGATTTTAGCCAAATTTTCCAACCGATTTGGCTGTAATTTTGCATTTTAAGTTCTGAGGGAACACCATACCTCCTTACAAAAAATGTTCAATATAGGTTCACGTTTCGGTATAGCTCCCATATAAACGTACCTCCCGATTTTCGGAATGTTGGTGATTTTACAGGTGGTATAAGGGGAATAACTTACAGGGTGACAGATTGTGGCAGCTGGATTTCTTTTTTTTCGTAAACTATAGACTTTCCCCTGTATTTAAAAAAAAATATGGACTTGCCCTTACGGTGCCAACATTAGTAAAACTCAACATAAATGTGTAGCAATGATATTAAAAGTAGAAAACGAATTTTCAATTTGTTTTTCGTAAAAATATTGTCAATGCCATCAGCTATAAGTTTCATTTTGGAAATTGTACATTTACCTCCTAATTTTTTTTATAATTTCACTCATAAGGTACGAATGCTTTGCGGATCTTTTTTCGTTTTTAAGGTACCACATACAAATCTCAATTTCTTCGACTTAACCGCTGTAAATTGGAAAAAAATAATACTGAATAATAAAAAAAATAATTTAAAAAAAAATTAAGTTTCAGTGTTTTATTTAGAAATGCACTTAAAACTAAAAAATAATTTGTCGCTTAGCCTCAATATATATATTCTTTCTCATGATAGAATCTCTCAAATAAAACGCTTGCATTTAAATTATGAATGGTGGCAAAATTAAACGGCAAGCGTTTTATTTGAGAGATTCTATCATGAGAAAGAATATATATATTGAGGCTAAGCGACAAATTATTTTTTAGTTTTAAGTGCATTTCTAAATAAAACACTGAAACTTAATTTTTTTTAAATTATTTTTTATTTTTAACTTTTTAGTAAATACATTTTTTGACCACTGAAATCCCCAAATGCCGAATTACAGTCCATTTGAGCAGAAAATGTAGATTAAAATGCTTGAAATTGGGTGGTACAGTTATATGGATGCTATATTAAACCTTGACCTACGTCCACAATTTTAGTGGGGAAGTTCCTGGACTATTGAGAACTCCAAATGCCAAGTTACAGCAAATTCGGACTAAAAATGAAGACAAAATCCTCAAAATACCAGAAGTCGGGTGGTACCGTTATATGGAGGCTATAGGAAAAATGGACCCATATTGGTTTTGGTTTCATATTCATGTATTGTCATCTAAATCTGAAAAATGTGCAAAGTGTTAGTTCGATTGGTCAACTGCAACCGTGTTAAAAATCAGTTACCATATTTTAAAAGGGGGTCAAGTTAAACACCGTAAAAACACTGTAAGAATGGACCAATATTAGTTTTGATTTCATATTCATGTATTGTCATCCAAATCTGAAAAGTGTGCAAAGTTTAAGTACGATTGGTCACCTGCAACTGCGTGAAAAACGATTTACCAGATTTGAAAAGCAAAATACCGGAAATCGGGTGGTACCGTTATATGGGGGCTATAGGAAACAATGGACCCATATTTGTTTTGGTTTCATATTCATGTATTGTCATCTAAATCTGAAAAGTGTGCAAAGTTTTAGTTCGATTGGTCAACTGCAACCGTGTTAAAAATCAGTTACCAGATTTGAAAAGGGGGTCAAGTTAGACACCGTAAAAACACTGTAAGAATGGACCAATATTAGTTTTGATTTCATATTCATGTATTGTCATCCAAATCTAAAAAGTGTGCAAATTTTAAGTTCGATTGGTAAACTGCAACTATGTGAAAAATGAGTTACCAGATTTGAAAAGCAAATTAGATAAAACACTGTAAAACAGTGTAAAAATGGACCAATATTGGTTTTGATTTCATATTCGTGTATTGTCATCCAAATCTGAGAAATGTGCAAAGTTTTAGTTCGATTGGTCAACTGCAACCGTGTTAAAAATGAGTTACCAGATTTGAACTAAACACACACCAAGGCAAGTTAAATAAAACACTGTAAAAATTGAATGTGTTTAGAGAATATTTATTTCAATCGCAATCAAATTTGTCGACAAAAAATTATCGATTTTTGTCCACGGGCGGAAAAACAGTGGTATAAAAATATAACATACATTTTTACCCACGAAATTACTACAAATTTAAAAAAGTGTTAAACGGACGGAACAGGACAGGTTCAAAAGTATATATGGGCTGAAAGAGGACACTTCCGGGCATCATTCGGGAAAAACGGAACTTTGTTCCAAGCTGTTCACTATATTTTCCAATCCCCTAAATTTGGAATTTCACTAAAATATAGTACCTGAGGGAAAATAAAATGGCTCACTTCGTGTAAATGCTACGGTAATTTGTAAAAACGACTCTTAAACACAATAAACATATGTTATAGTTTCTGAGAAAGAGCAGTTTTTTCTCCAGAAATTTGCAAACATTGGGAAACATTTTTATACCCTCCACCATATGGGAGGGTATAATTACATTTGTCATTCCGTTTATAACACATCGAAATATTCGTCGGAGACCCTTTAAATATTATTGATCAGCATAAAATTCTATGTCGATTTAATCATGTCCGTCTGTTCGTCCGTCAGTCAGTCCGTCCGTCTGTTGAAATCAAGATACAGCTCGCAATTTTAAAGATAGAGAGTCAATATTTGGTACAGACGTTTTTATTACTTGCAGAATGGTTGGTATTGAAAATGGGCTATATCGGTCCACGTTTTGATATAGCCTCCATAGAACGGCACCACCCGATTTTCGGTGTTTTGAAGGTATTAGCTTCATTATCACACCGAAAGTCTACGTTGGTTGTGTAAAACCTTCCCCCTGAATTTTGTCGGTATCGGTCCATGGCTTTATATAGCCCCCATAGAACGGTACCTCCCAATTTTCGGTATTTTGAAGGTTGTGGCCTCAACTTTCCTTCGAAATGGCTGAAATTTGGTATTTAGACATCGTTTGGGGGTTCTCAACTTTCCTCTTTAAATTTGTCGTATAGGTCCACGCCTTCATGTAGCCCCCATAGAACGGTACCTCCCAATTTTCGGTATTTTGAACGTTGTGGCCTCAACTTTCCTTCGAAATGGCTGAAATTTGGTATTGAATTTTCTTTGAGTCTAAAAACTTTCCGTCAGATATTTGTCGGTATAGATCGACGTTTTGAAATACCCCCAATAGAGCGGTGCCTCACACTGTTTTCCCGAAATTGCTGAAATTTTGTATAAAGTCCCCCTTCATACACGAATTGAAACTATTTTTTCCATTTTACTTCAATACAACTCATGGTGGAGGGTATAATAAGTTCGGCCCGGCCGAACTTAACGCCTTTCTTACTTGTTCGTCTTAAGAAGCTCGCCAAGCCCACACCTTATTTTGATCTAATTTTTTTCTTTTCTTTATGGTCTGTTTCTCTAAGACGATTCGAATTCAAATTCGTTCGAATTACTACCAAACTCATGTTATTGCAGACAATTTTTGGTCTATCGAAAACAAAATGAATAAAATATTTTTCACAAAACTGAAGCTTGGTTGTAGTTCGAACGAATTTGAATTCGAATCCTCTTAGTGAAACAGGCCATTAGTTTCAAATAAGTTGACTATCGAATCCCATATATAAATTAACAATCGGTGTCAACAAGAAATGGGGGTTTTGGCCAGGAAAATCGATTTCTGAACTACTATGCGTCGGATACTCGGTCTTACTGTCAGATGGTGCTAACTAGCTAATGAATACACCTTATCAGTGTGTTTTAAACAGCTCGGCTGGTAAACCATCGAATCTGGCTGCTTTATTATTCTTCAGCTGGTTTATTGCTGTCTTTACCTCATCTTGGCTGGGCGGTATACATTCAATACCATCTACTGGGATTGGATCTGTGGTACCTTCGCCGTCTTCGCTACTATTGGATACCAACAGTTTGAAAAAATGCTCTTTCCATATCCTGAACATACTATCTGTATCAGTTACCAAATTACCTTGCTAGTCTGTACAGGAAGATGTACCTGTACCAAAGCCATCAGTTTGATGTTTCACTCTTTGGTAAAACGTTCAGACTTCATTCCGGCTCCTGTACATCTCGATTTTTTCACACTATCGCTTTTCTATTTCCCTCTTATTCCCTCTTATTAGTGAGCTTACCTTTGCTGCAACAAGGTGGTGGTGATGTTTGCTCCTCGGAACGAACGTACATCCAACACGCTCGATGAATGTCTTCCATCTATCACAACGTGATCACCTGTCTGGTGCCCTTATGAATGTCTGGTGCAGCAAACCACCATGTTTTTGCGTGTTTAGGGTCCAAGGCCGTATGGCGTATAGTAACATACCTTATTTGGTCCATGACACCTAAACAGACTGTTTGTTTTTGCCAATCAAAGCAAATTTAAGCTGTTTGGTTCGGATGGACCACTTGAGGTATGGCGTAGGGCAAGGCAAGTACGGCCTTGGAGCCTAATCACATAATTCCAACCGTAAGGCACGGAGGAGGATCTGTTATGGTATTGGGTTGTATGAGTGCTTCCCCAGTAGGGGATCTTGTCTTTGTCGAAGGTATTATGGATAAGATATGTTATTTAAACCATGAACGAAACTGAAGTGGATCCTTTTGACTGTGACCCACTGTATATAATGTTTTGGTTTAGTAACATTTGCAACCGAATCAGCTGTAATTCGGCTTTTAGAGGACAAGAAATTTCCTCTGAAGATGATGTTGTTATTTGCCCATGTTTTAGTATTACGTGTAGGATAACGTTTAACGTAATTTTGAATTCTTTATGGAGTTATTTCATTATATGTAAGTTTAAATGCAACAGCGTCCTTTTATCTCCATCTCAGTAGAAAGCAGTTCATAAGTCCCGTCATTGGAATAAAAGAGGACCTACAATTGTTATAATAAAATTGTTGTAAATACAATTTCGATTGATTTCTAATTAATTAAACTACTATGGGAAAATTCCATTCTCTTTGATTTGATATACATACATGCTGTGGTGGTCAATGATACAACCTTAACCAGCATAAAATACCGGGATTATTCGTCAAAGCCATTAGTGAATTGATGATGAATGTCATTACGGCATGTATAACAGATTGTTCAACGCAGACAGACGGACAGACAGAAATACTCGTTTTGGCTTGCCACTTCCAATGGCTGGCCACATTCTCTCACATGTTTTAACAACTTCAACTGTGTAAACCGATACCATAATTGTTAGTTCGAGTCGGTGGTGGTGGAAGTGATAATAATTTTTGGTTTTAGCTCAACAAAAAAAAAAGAGGGAGGAAAAAACCCAACCAAAGAATACAATTTTTATAAGATGTGTATAGAAGAATCAGGAAAAAATAAAGAAGAAATCATGAAACCATACAAGCAAACAAAAAAAGTAGAAAATAAAAACACTCACAACAATGAAATTTACGACAATGAATGAATGGACGGACGGACGGGCGGACGCATGGAAAGACGCACAAAAAAGGCGGCGTACACTTGATTGGAAAAATGACGCTCTCATTTGCCGCCTAAAATATAACGTATAAATGGAATAAACCCAATTGACAGCAAAGTATTTGAAGAATGTCAAGTTGTATTTACTTTTCAACAAGAAATGTAACGTCTAAACTAATAAAAATAAATGATCGTATAAATCAATTCCGTTCATATAACGGAGTTCTATAGAGTTTGTATTAATGATTTCACTTTAATGTAAAACCCAGAAAAAAGTATCCGGCAGAAAAATATGTACGTTTGTATGTACTTGTTTTTTAATCATCTTCCATGATTCATAGTTAGATCTGATCCACTACATATTACATTTATAAACAAACAATTTTATCGCATAGAAGAGAATATTTTTTTCATATTGCATCTAAGTGATGACTCACTCATTGTTGTTGTAGCTGTTGTAAGATATTCATGTAAATAGAAACAGCTGCTATCAAATCAATTAAGTACCCCCACATACAAAATTGTATATACAGAACTGGCTATGGAAACTAAAAAAACAGTGAGCTATAATCTCTGATGTGTGCACCTAATCTAAAAATCTAGATATTTCCCAAGCCACTTAGGAAGTTTATCACCATTTTGTAGAAATAGTTTTGTTTCGATTGTTTTCTTTAAGAATTGTCGTACAATGTATCACCGGTCCAATTTAACATGTAATTCCAAGTAGATAGGTCACCTCAGTCTAATGGATAAAGAGGGTTATACGAGTAATCTTATACAATCAAACATTTGCAATCATAACACTGTGCAAAAAAGTTAAATTTTTTGTTTTCAAAATGATAGGAAAACCCAAGTAGATTATGAAAGTAGAGCTAAAAATATGAGACACGTGTATCGGCTTTTTTAAAGTTTGCTGAAAAAAACATTAAAATATTTCAAATTTTCTTCTTTTTTTCGTTTTGATAGAAACTTGCATGTGCCCGCTACTTCGTTAGCGAAAAGTTGTCATTTATAGAAATGAGGATGCAAACAGACAGCCGTTTTATTTATTCCAGAATTAGTAAAATGAAATTTGAAAAATTTATTCAAATTAAAAAATTCGATTCCTAACCTTCCCAATACCAACGGTACAACATTACTACTATCCACACCCCTTTGGCCGGTTTTTGTAAGACAATTTGAATTCAAATTCGTTCGAATTAGAATTTTTTGTTTGTTATTCGAACAAATATGAATTGAAATCGTCTTAGTGATACAGGCCATTCGACTAGTTTTCAAGAACCATATTTTCATGTTAACCTATTACGCTTAGAGTCACTGGCCTTCATTCAAAAATTTAGTACTATTTATTACTTTCCAGATCTATTCTATCACCCAATACTAAATTTAGTACCAATAATAACTACTTTTCGTAAGCTTTTAACTATATTTTTCAAAACCGCCTGCATTTCTCAACCCTAACCCCAGATTTTAAATTCCAACAAGTAAAAAAGTCTATAGTCGGACGGAGCCGACCATGGGATACCCTATACCACTATCCCTGGACAATCGCTTTCCACGGAACTTCTTTTCAATGATTGTGAAAATTTAATTACACTGTGCAACATTTTTAAGGTGATCTTGTGCAAACAATTCGAATTGAGTATTTTTTGAAAGTACAGACCCAAACGACAAGAAACCCTAGCTGGGTTTTGTTGTGTCAGATCCAGCTCGGATTTTATGGTCCCATCTAAGCATGGTTAAATATTGAGTTTTGAAAGAAATCCGGGGCTATATCTCTGAAACAAATGGGAATCTTCTTCTGACCTCTGAAGCAAATTTGAAGATAAGGACGAGAATAAAATATTTGGAGAAATAATGAACTCGAAAAACTACACTAATTGCCTCAAATTTCAAAATATATGCAAAAATTCCACAATTTTTATAAATTTCGCACCGTATCTCCAAAACCGTTTTTCTGAATACTTTCTTTTGGTAAAATATACCCTGGAATGTAATACACAACTCTTCAGAACATGTCATTGTTGTAAAATGCCTCTATGCCGTTTTTTCTGTACATTTTTCAACGACGATTTAATAAAAATGTAAATAATGTAGTGAAATCCGAAATGCGAGAATAAACTGTTGGTGTAAACAGTGTTTGAAATACGTGTGGTAAAAGATATGATGCAAAATACCGCTGAAACAACATGAAGTAAGCATTTTAGGATTTCAGAATGTTCTAAAGAATAGTTGAGAACATCATTTGGGAGATTTTTGCAAAAGGTTACTTGGTTCAACTCCCAATAGTTTAGCCGATACTGACCAGAATTTCAGCAATTATGTAAAATGTTCTATATTTTATAGATCTTGATGCCCTAGATGGAGTTTTTCTTATGTGGTTTTTTCAAAAGATAAGTTCTACTAGTTTAGGGCTACAATATTGCCAAAGACAGCAAGGCCAAATTTCTATTCTTTTCTGAAATAAAGGCCCGATAAATGCAAAAAAATGTGGATTTAGCCCGGTTTAGATGAGGCCATAAAATCCAAACTGGATCTGACAGGACAAAACCCTACTAGGGTTTTTGTAGCCTAAATATGTACTTTCAAAAAATAGATAGTAAAAGTTGTTTGCATTTTTAGTGTTGCAAAGTGTTATCAAATATCCGAGATGTAATGTATAATACTTATGACCAAAACCAAAAAGTTATCTAGCAGGACAAAGGCATTTTTGTAGCAGGAAAGGAAAATTTAGTTCACACAAACTAAAATGTAATGAAACCCACTTATGTAGTACTACTACTTCCGTTGTTTAAACGCTACGTTATTGAAATTTTTACCAATTTCACACAAAAGTTTCAGCCCCTTTAACCCGCTAAGTAGTATCTGTTCTTCACGTTGGTTTGTACGCTTCTTCTTCATCATAAACTCAAACTTTGTTTAACATTTTGCGGGCTACAAAATTGGTTAAAATTTTTTGTTTTTGGTCCATTTCATCCCCTTTTCACGATCATCACCAAAAACTAATCATTTCTATTCTGGCCCGAACCCAACCTCCTTAAAAAATTCGTTACAATCGGTCCATAATTGCGGCCTTAAGCTTGTTTACAATTTTTAATGGACGGACACACATCGCTAAATCGCTTTATCTCGTCGAGATATGAATTTTGGCATACCAAATAAGGGGTCTAGGACGAATATTTCGTGATGTTACATAAACTTTTGGAGAGACAATATGTAGCATGGGATAAAAATGTGGTTCTCTACACAGAACCCATTATATATTAGGCAATAGGCCCGTTATCTAGCAAACATTTTATTGCAATTTCCATCAGAGGAAAGGTCAGTAGTTTTTTCACATATGTAGGCTACTTTGCGAAATATATATGTCCTCAAGGAATTAAAGTATCGACCAAAAATAAAATGTTTAAATTTTTCATACAAAGGTAATGGTAAATTTCACCCGCTAAAGAATATCAGATCATCATTCAAAATTGTAGGCATCTTTTTCGACGTATACTCTTACCCGGTGCAAAATTTCGTGACAATTGATGTATAATTGCGACTTCTAGCGAGTTTATTATTACGCTACAAACAAATAACAGAATATATTAGGCTGTAACTCTATTATCTGATCATGCACACCAACATAATTGACATCAATTGAAAGGTCAAGCGTTCCACTTTCAAGTATATCTCACTTGTCCGGAAGGTCACTTCCAGGAATTAAGATATAAGCTGTATATTAAAAATTTTCACAATTTTCACACAAAAGTTTTGGTCCATTTAACCCTCTAAATATTATCCGATCGCCATCTCAAATGGCAAGCTTCTCCTTTGTGATATACTCTTACCTTATTTAAAATTACGCATTTATCGGACTATTATTGAGACCTACAGAGCCGCTAGAAAATTGAATAAATATTATGTTTTTGGTCCATTTCACCCGCTAAATATTTCACGATCATCACCAATAAGAATAGGGATCTATTCTGATCTGAACCCGACCTCCATACAAAATTTCATGACGATCGGTCCATAATTGCGGCCTGGAGCGTGTTTACAATTTATAATGGACAGACGGACGGACGGACCGACACACATCTCAAAATCGCTTTATCTCGTCGAGATATGAAGATTGGTATACCACATTGGGGGTCTCCGACGAATATTTCGCGGTGTTACATGAATTTTTACAAAACAAACTTATAATACCCTTTTCCACATGTGGTATAGGGTATAATTATATTTCTTCATATAAAACTAAACATTTTTTCCAATTCTAAATTTAGTACCTTTCGTACTCTTATCGTACGCATTTCCAAAACCACCTCCACACCTCAACCGTACACACCAACACTACCCCTAATACCAAAATTCAGAATTCAACCTCTATCCGTACACCTTTTGTACCTTTTACCAAGTTTCTGTATCTTTCGTTTACCTACGGAACGTATGTCCAAAGCTCTTCCTTACACAGCAATCTCAGTTCCAAAATTCCGAGTTTCGTGTTTTAGATTGGGTTTGGATTTTATGGCCTCATCTATAACGGGCTAAAATGACCCTTTTTTCAAGTGATCCGTGCTTTATCTCAGAAACTAATAAGAATTTTGCTTTGCGGTCTTCAGCAATATTGAAGTCCTAAAGTAATAAAACTTATATGTCAAACATACGAACTACGAAAAACCGAATATAGCTCATCAAAATTGATAAAATATAGGAAAGATTATATAATTTATGGAATTAAGGTCAGTAACTGCCAAACTATTGAGAGTTGAACGAAGTAGCCTTTTGCAAAAAAATCCAAATAATGTTCTTAGCAATTTTTCAGAACATTCTGAAACTGTAAGACACTTATTTCATGTTGTTTAGGCGGTATTTCATATCATACTTTACGGATACGGATGTCTTGGAAAAATTCGTATTGGTTTCAAAGATATAGGCCTGGCTTTCTTTAAAAAGTCAATATTTAGCCATGTTTAGATAGGGCCATAAAATCCGAAGCCGATCTAACAAAACAAAACCCAAAGAGGGTTTTTGTCTATTGCGTCTGTACTTTCATAATAACCGCATATGAAATTGTTTGCAAAAAATTACCTTGAAAATGTTGCACAGTGTTTTACAAAATTTAGTACCATAAGTAAGAACTTCCAAAACTACCTCCATATCTCATTTCTTCACTCCAACAGCAATCTAAATTATTAATTTTAGGACTTTCGCTCCACCCATTCATTCAAATTTTACTAAATTTCGTGCCCATAAATACGAATTTTCAAAACTACCTCAATCTTAAATTCCAACAGTAATATAAATTCCAAATTTCAAAATTCCAGCTCCATCGCCTTACCCAAATTTTCAAAACTACCTAAAACCTGCAATCCAACAGTAATCTTAATTCCAAATCTCAGGATTCCAGCTCCACCCAATCGCCCAAACACAAATTTGACCAAAATTAGTACCATTTTGTACTTTTCGTATCCATAAGTACGAATTTCCAAAACTACCTCAAAACTACAATCCAACAGTACTCTTAATTCCCAAATTCAGAATTCCAGCTCTATCCGAATACCTAAATCCAAATTGGATAAAATTTGGTACAAATTAGTACTCACACTCCAACAGTAATCTTAATTCCAAATCTCAGGATTCCAGCTCTATACGAGTACATTCACCCAAATCCAAATTGTTCCATATTTAGTACTGTTTAATACTTTTCGTACCCATTAGTGTGGTGCCTCAAAGTTGACATAAAGATAATATTAAAATCTGACCCGAATTTCAAAATTTATTGTAGGATTACTTGTTTAGCCACAGAAATGAACTGGTTAAATTGTTTCAGCGAGTGGACAATAAATGTGGTCTGTAGAGCGATTTCGTGAAAATTCGCCTTTGGCTCCATACAAATTGCTATGGAAACTTTGAGGCCCCAGTGGCAAATTTTGGCAATCTTAAAATCTAAAAAAACTAAACACTTTACGGGGGTGCCGCATAAAAAAATCGGACATCGATTTTTCTCTTTGAGTTAAAACCAGTCTAGTACCCATATATGTGAATTTCCAAAATTACCTCCATATCTTAAACCTACACTTTAACAGTAATCTTAATTCCAAATCTCAGGATTCCAGCCCTATCCGTTCACCCAAATCCAAATTATACCAAATTTAGTACCAATTTGTATTTTCGTACGTACATAAGTAGGAATTTCCAAAACTATCTCAAACCTCCAAAAATTCAAATTGTACCAAATTTATTACCATTTAGTACTTTTCTTACACATTTGTATGAATTTCCAAAACTACCTCTATATCTCAATGCTACACCCCAACAGTAATCTTAATTCAGTATTGCAGGATTCCAGCTCTATTCGTTCATCCAAATTCAAGTCGTACCAAATTTAGTACCTTTTAGTACTTTTCGTACACATGTGTATACATTTCCAAAATCAACACCTTATATCAGACCTACAACTCAACCTTAATTCTCATTCCAAATGTCAAGGTTTTAGCTCTATCCGTTGACATAATACAAAATGGAACTACATTTAGTACATTTCAGTACTTTTCGTACACTTTTAATCTATCATTCACTCCATCAGTGACTCTCATTCCAAATTTCAAAGTTCTAGCTCTACCCGTTCGCAAAATACAAACGTTACCATATTTAGTACCTTTTAGTACTTTTCGTACCGTTCCCGTACGAATTTCCATAAACCCAGCCTTACCAAGACTGACCCTCATCCAAAATTTCAAGATTCTAACTTCAGCCGTCTTGTCTGGGTGTTGATGAACCATAAAGTCAGTCAGTGAGTCAATCACTTTACTCTTTTATTAATATAGATATATCTTCAAAATCATAAATTCATCTTTAACTTTCTTTCCATTGGAGTTTTGGCCTTCTCTTGAGGCGTATACTCTCAAATAGCTCGTATTCATATGCCCTAATGGCAGGGGTATCTTTATCCATGCTGTTGACATGGCCCAGTTAACTCAATCATAGTAGCTCGATACGTTTTTCTTTATCGACATCGCCGGAAATCAACGCCAATACATATTGTGCCATAGGTCTTTCGTAGAACTTTCCGGTAGAGAGGATACGTAAAATCGACTTCGGTTAACTGATTAATCGATTATTAGTCGTAAAATTTCTAATTTTCTGAACCTATACCGACAAATTTTAGGTGGAAAGTTTTTTAACCCAAAGGAAGACTTAAACCAAATTTTAGCCATTTCGAAGGGATATTGAGGGCACAACCTTCAAAATACCAGAAATCCGGAGGTACCGTCCTATGCTGGCTATGTATATGAAGACCCACAACGAAGACAAAATGCCAAAGTGCAGTTATTTCGGTGGGATATTGAGGCCATAACCTTCAAAATACCAAAAATCGTGAGGTACCATGTTATGGGGTCTATATGAAGACGTGGATCTATTCCGACAAATTTCAGGTGGAATTGTTTATACCCCCAACGAAGACTAAATACCAATTTTCTGTCATTTCGGTAGGATATTGAGGCCACCGTGGTGCAATGGTATGCACACCCGCCTTGCACGCAGAAGGTCGTGGGTTCGATTCCCCGGCCAGGCAACATCAAAATTTTCAACGGTGGCAAAATACCCCTCAGTAATGTAGGCGACATTTCCTGAGTATTTCAGCCATGTAAAACTTCTCTATAAAGTGGTGTCGTAAGACACGACGTTCGGACTCGGCTATAAACAGTAGGTCCAATATCATTGAGCTAATATGAATCGGGGTGCACTCATTGATATGAGAGAAGTCTCCCCTGTCCCGCCTGGGATGTTTGTGGCACAATTATATATTATATTGAGGCCACAACCTTCAAAGTACCGAAAATCTGGAGGTACCATACTATGGGGGCTATATGAAGACGTGGACCTATGCCGACAGATTTCAGTTGTAAAGTTGCGTACCCCTAACGAAGACTTAATACCAAATTTCAGCCATTTCAGTCTGATATTTAGACCACAAATCCTTGAATATATTTTTGCATATGGTTTTGCGTATGTAAAGATATGCAGATATGTATGTAAAGATATGTCAAAATATGCACGATATGCAAAATATGTATACAAAAAGTTCTGGGCCTAATTCGTAATAAGGCGAGTTTCTGTCTAATCAGATTTTCTCTACGACCATCAAACCATATATTTATTTGCATAGGATTCCGCTGTCTAATTATTAAAGGAAATAGTATATCTAATGAAAAGATGATACATTTAGTGACAAGCAAAAGGTTATGCTATTTTTGGTTATGTCGCGTGAATGCAAGGTTTATTTTCAGTTGTATATCTGCTTATATTGACTTCAAAAAATTTTCGAAAAAGGTCATATAGAAACATTTTTAAATGACTTTTGAATTGAATCACCTTATAATTATGATTTTATCTAATCTTAGGTAAAAACTCATTAAAATGTGATGCTCGGCAAAATATAATATGAAGTTGTAAAAAGTCATAACCCTAAAGCACACACGACTTGCACTCAGAAGGTCTGCGTTTCGATTCCCAGATCAGGCAACATTATATATTCAACTAGCTGACCCGGTCCGCGTTGCTGGCCCGTTGTTTGGGTTCTCCGTGTAAACTTTAGTTATCTATACAGTATTGATACACCCATAATTAGGCATCCCTCTAGAAACTTCATAATAAAATTCAATGTTTTGACATAAATTCCATGTAATGGTATCCCCCAAATTTAAGATATAAAATCTCTTTTATTATACCCTTCACCATAAATCGACAGCTTAAAGCACTTTGTGACCACATATAATGGTCGGTGCACGTCAATTAACATTGCTATATATTGGATTGTTGGTCTCGGTTGGGGTCGTAATTATTACTGCAGAGAATTGTTAGTATAGGTCCACGTTTTGATATAGCTCCCATAGAACGGTAGTGGCTGATTTTCGCTACTTTTGAGGATTTAACATCATTATCGACAACGAAATGGCTGAAATCTGGTTTTAATATATTTTAAAGAGGAGAGCATAAATATTCGGATCGACCGAAAGACACGCCTTTTTATTTGCGCTCGGTATGTAACAGTTATAGGTTCACGTTTTGATATAGCTCCCATAAAAGAGTACCTCCAGATTTTCAATAGTTCAGAGATATAGCCACTGTTGGGGGTCATAAACAGTCTTGCAGAGAATTTTCAGTATACGTCCTCGTTTTGATATAGCTCCCATAGAACGGTGGCGCCTGATTTTCGCTATTTTTGGTGGATTTAACCTCATTCAGCCAGAATGAACGTAACGCCTTTTTTCGCGCTCTATATGCAATAGTGGTAAAAATACCCCTCAGCGAAATGTATGTTCCTTCGGGATATGTATGGCAACATTTATATAATTCATAAAAAAATTACTTCGATAAATTGTAGTCGTTATTATCGAGATTTTGCTGTATTTAAAAAATGTATCTTTATCTAGCTATTCTAAGGATTGAAATCAATGCTCATGAAGTTTCACTTCCCATATTTTGAGATTTTATCCGTAATTATAATATTTTCAAAAATCGAACACGATCGCGGTATTGTGATTCCAATGATGATATTGTATTGTATATCAATAACTTTGTCTGATTTCCAATCGATCTTTCTGGAATTTCGATCTTGTGACATCTCAAGTTATAGGGATTTTACTGTATTCCAAATGTAGAGTTGATCGCGCTATCCCACTTATTGTTTAGTGTTCAGCGTTTATAGCGTTTTTTAGGCACGCTTACAAAATTATGTTTATTATCTGAAATAATAAATGTTTGCAATTTTGTGATAACCGCGTTATTTCACTTTTCGCGATATTTCACTTCCGCGAAGACCATTCAGGGTCAAGACAGTAATTACAGTAGTATTGCACACAATCTGTAAACTATACGTTCAAAAATATCATGGACTTCAGATTTTTAAAAAAAAAAATTGAAGGAGTACCTCCGGTCACTACACTTAGCCATATTAAAATAGCTCACGACCGCGCTATCCCACTTGTTCATGCTAGTGTTTATATCATTTTTGTGTCACGCTTACTAAAATTATGTATATTAATTGAAATAATACATTTTTGAAAACTTTTTGATGACCGCGATCATTCAGGGAAAACAATCTGTAAACAATACGTTCACAAATATCAAAGATTTCAGATTTTCTTAAAAACATTGTGGGGGAGCACCACCTGTCACTACTCTTAGCCGTATAAAAACAGCTTACGAAAGTTCTAATTAATTGAAATAATACATTTTTGAAAATTTTGGGATGACCGCGATATTTCACTTCCGCGACGACCATTCAGGGTCAAGACTGTAAGTACCATAGCATTGCAAACAATTTGTAAACAATATATTAAAACGTATCTTGAATTTCGCGGTTTTCTTAAAAAAGTTGTGGGGAGGACCAACGGTCACTACACTTAGCGGGATAAAAAAATAGATTACGACCTACTCTCAGACCTAAAAACTCCACATAAAACATTTCATAAGATTTCCCAATCGATTTTTCGGAATTTCTATATAGTTATCTCAAGTTATCGGGATTTTACAGTATTCCAGAATATGGCGTTGACCGCGTTATCCCACATATTGAAGCCAGTGTTATAGCGGTTTTGTAGTCACGCTTCCTAAAATTAGGTATATTATTTGAAATAATACATTTTTGAATAATTTGGGATGACCGCGATATTTCACTTCCGCGACGACCATTCAAAAAAATATATAGCCTATTTTCACCACCGGTGTTCCTAGTACATTATCTGAAATTTTCAAGAAAATCTATTTAGACGTTTTTGAGTCTATTCGGAACATACAAACATACAAACATACAAACAAACAAACATACTAACATACACACATTGCCTTTTATATATTAGATATCCATATTGTTAAATGATGGCGACATTTCCTGAGTATTTCAGCCATGTAAAACTTCTCTACAAGTTCTGTCGTAAGACACGCCGTTCGGACTCGGCGATAAACAGTAGGTCCCATATCATTGAGTTAATATGAATCGGGGTGCACTCATTGATATGAAAGAAGTCTCCCTTGTCCCTTCTGGGATGTTTGTGGAACATTATAATATATAATCAAAATATGAAACAGGGATATGAGGTTGTACAAAAGTCATTACCCTATTGACCATCGAGCACATTCAGCCATCGGTACGCCTTTTGTACGCTTTGAAGGCGCGATCAAGTCTGGTCCAATTTAATCTCCAATAGTGATAGTCCTTTAAAGATATTGTATTATTACTTTTTAAGCATTCTATCCACGACTGTCCAAAAGTATTCTTAAAACTCGTGATTACTGCTTTGCTTGTTCTTCACTCAATATTCTTAAAAGATCTTCGTGCCCTTGAATTTCTTTCTTCAACCATTAATTTAATTTCGTCTTTTGCCGTCTTTATCATCGTTATTTTTTCATACTGTCGCATGAAAAATCGAAGGTAACAAACCTACAAAGTTCAAACGCTTGTCCATTAAATTAATAATATTCTTAAACGTAGCTCTACGTACATAAATAAAGATTAAGAATTTTATGTGTGTGTACACAATAAAGCGCAAACACAAACACATGTCAATATGGTATGTAAATTGAAGTGTAATAAAAGCCAAAATCTTCAAAATACCGAAAAATGGAAGGGACTGTACTATGGGGGCATTATGAAGACGTGGAGCAGTACCGCAGACTTAATGCCACATTTAGCCATAGAAGTCTAAATACCAATTTTCAGCCATTTCGGTGGGATATTGAGGCCACAACCTTCAAAATACTGAAAATCGGGGGGGAAGTGTCCTATGAGGGCTATATGAAGGCGTGGACCTATACCGACATAGTTCAGGTGGAAGGTTCCACACCCCCAACGAACAATAAATCCCAATTTTCAGTCTTTTCGGTGGTATATTGAGGCCACAACCTTCAACATATCGAAAATCGGGAGGTATCGTTCTATGAGGGCTATGAGATATATATGTACATATACAGGCCAATTTCAGGTGGAAAGTTTCATACCCCCAATAAGGACTAAATACAAATGAAGATGTAGACCTATATCGGCCAAATACAGCTGGAAAGTTTTATACTCCCAGCGAAGACTTAATACCAAATTTCAGTCATTTCGGTGGGACAATAAGGCCACAACTTTCAAATTACCGAAAATCGGAAGGTACCGTTGTATGGGCAATACTTCGTTTATTTTGGATCAGACTATCTCCCTACAAGTGTCTCCATTTCCTCCGAACGCCGAACATTCATGCGAAAGCCAATTTGCCTAATTGGTTTCAGATAGTTTCCTAATCACCGATTCAGAGATCTACGCGACCCTTCTGATGTTCTCTTAGCAGAAAGGACGTTCCGAAACATCATCACTGCTGCTGTGGATCACCATATACCTGCTGGTCCAATACCCGAAGTGAGATCAAACTTAACATTTTTTCGAGAATCTGGGGAGGGACATGGCGAACAGAATAAGCGTACTACGTATCATTAGATCACTTCTTGCCGAGGATAAACGACCACATTTTACACTTGATGATTTTGCGAATTTCATCAGGAACGCTAAATCATCAAAATCGTTGGGCCCTGATGGAATCTACATGGTAATGTTGAAACAACTGGATGTGCCTGCCGGGAGTCGAGTATCTCACTAAAACTCTCAACCTGTCGCTAGCCGGCCACATCGTTCCCGAAGTCTGGAAAATGGACAGGGTAATACCGCTACTTAAACCAGTCAAGGATGCCACCAAAGGTAACCGATTTCGCTTTTGTCGTCCGTGGCAAAGACCTTTAAGGCTTCAGTTCTTCCCAGCGTCAAAAATAGCTATCCAGTTGCTGAGCATCAGCTTGGGTTCCACAAGCAGCACTGCATGCCATCTCAACACATATTAGCCGAGGACTCAACCAACGCAAACCGTGTGATAGAACAGTGATGGTGGCGCTTGACTTATCAAAACCCTTTGATACTGCCAAGCATTCCACGCTGTTCGAGGACATCGAGCAGACAACCCTCCGGCCTGGTTAAAAACGTTAAATAATAATTCTATGTGGGGTCACCAGTCGTGAAACAGGCAGTTACCACCTTTTCCAACCGAGGAATATGCAAATACACTAAGACCTCGCATTGCGTCGTTTCACTTTGCGTTGTTTTCAAAGTTGCGTCGTTGCTTAGATAATACCAATTTTCACTATGCGTCGCTCGATTTTCGATGTTGCGTTGTTTTAAGTTTTCCGAATGATTTCCGATAGAGGGCTGAAATTTTGTACACATGTGTATTTGGTCTGAAGTTTGATTAGACAAAAACAGCTATAATTTGGCATTTAGGGTTGCTAGTGTACAAGTAATTTCTCCACCTAAAATTGTGGGCATAAGAAAAAATAGTGTTTTCTTGCCCTATAACCTATCTCCGAACTTTACATGGGTTTCCATAGAAAATCTTAATTCGCTTTGCGTCGTTTCGCTTTGAGTCGTATTTTTTGGAACGTATCAACGACGCAGAGCGAGGTCTTGGTGTATTCGCCACAAAATGTACGACCACATGGACGGCAAAAGTAAAAGCAGAGTTGAATGTAATGGTCGATCGTAGCAGAATTCCGACCACACATTAGGCCAAAATTCTAGTGGTCACATTCGACATCATGTTCATGCCGCCCGCGCATGCCAAAGCTATCTGTAGGAACAAGGTCCTCAAGTCCCTAGGCGGCAGCACTTGGTGTGCAGATAAAGAAACCTGGTTGACCACATATAACGCGATAGGTCCGTCTGTGGTAAGCTATGCGGCGCCTGTTGGATCCGCGAATAAAATTGCAACGTGATGGAAAATATTCATACCTGTCAGAATGACGGATTGAGAACTGCAACTCATATTTTCCGAAAAATATATGTTAGAAATATGTTTGAATCCAAACATATATTTGTTTGGACACAAACAAACATATCTCATTTCGTAACATATCTCAATATTATTTGTTTGGGTACCAATATATTTAAAATGTTAGAACATATTTTTTATGGGTGGAGAGGATTTTTGTCAAAGAGAGTAGCAGCAGGGCTCTCGCGGCTGCGGAATGCTGTTTTACAATAAATGGTGGTGTGTATGCGGCCAAACACGTGTGTTTCGTTCTTTGTTGTTGTTAACCAACGTAGCAAAGAGAAGGGGAAAAGAAAAAATATTGTTCTTTTTTCTTCAGTTTTCTAAATATGTTTTATGTACCTATGTGTTAGTTGTTGCTTTTGTGTTTGGTATTTCTATGCCTTTCAATAAACCACCACCATTTATGAATGTGTGTATATGTTAGAGATAGCCACTGAGCGCTTACTGAGAGCAAGTGAGAATACATTTCAATGTGTTTTACATTGAAATTTACGCTCCCTTGTTCTCAGTAAGCGCCCACTGGTGCATGAGTTTGTTTTTTTTTTTTGGCTTTTGAGTTTGTATTTATATTATATCTAAACAAATATTTGTTTGCACCAAACATAAATTTGTTTGCACCCAAACAAATATTTGTTTGTACCCAAACATAAATTTGTTAGCAGGACCCAAACATATGTTATGTTTGGGACTGATTGCAAACAAATATATGTTTGCTGCAAAATATGTTTGGGACATATGTTAGAGAGGCCTTTTTCGTCCTCCGCGCGTGATGAGGTAAAGATTCTTGCAGTACAGCAACAAATTATAGGGGTCACATTCATGACGTCCCCAAATGCCACAGCTATCTACGACAAGATGAGATGTAGGAACAAGTCCCTAGCCGTCAGCACTTGGGCTGCAGGTAAAGAAACATTGTTAGCCACATACATATGTTTAACGCTATATATCGGTCTGTGGAAATCTATGCAATATAAGTGCAACCCGATCGAAATGTATTCAAACCCGTCAAAATGCCGCCCTTAGAACTGCAACAGGGTTCCTCCTCATGTCTTCAGTGGACTATTTACATGAGGAGTCAAAGATTCTTCCATTACAGCAACACAATGGCATGCTTAAGTTGCAATATTTGCTATGGTAGATTGGACCCACCCAACCAGGCTTGGCAGAAGAGATCTTCATGATCTAGAAAGAGAGATCCAACATTACAAGAGAGAATCCTTTGACCAACAAGCCTATCAAGCAGATTTAAATAGCATTCACATGGATGCCATATACCCTAGACAGACGGCAGAGTTAATTTGCATTAACTGTCTTAATTCAAATTAATTCGTGCATTATCCACATTCTTAATGCACAAAATCAAAGGAAATTTAAACTGAATTAAGCTATTTCAATATGGCAATGCTGTAAAAGAGAGCCCATATTCATGTAGGAGAGAGCATATTCATGCTCTGAGACACAATTTGCATTGAAAATCAATTGTCTTTTGTCAAATTTCCATGTTTAAGAAAATAAAAAAGGAAAACAAATCAGAAAATTTCGCGTTTCTTTCAAATAAGTAGTGGTCTTTCTCGAATAGAATAGCAGCTAATCGTTTTACGCGCCTTCTATCATATATAGTATTTTTAAAATTTTTATTTTCACAAGCATTTCATTACCCACCATACCAATTCTATCGAAAATAATATCTTCTTCAAATGTTCCTTTTGAGTTTTGCGACATTTTTTAATATTAAAAGGACTCAAAAATATCGCGAATAAATTTAATTTATTTTTGCATTATCGTGGTAAAAAGGTCAATGGTAGAAAGTATATTTGTTTCGCATATTTTGGCGAACTTTTGTAAAACTTTATGAAATGGTCTGCTGGGTACAAACAAACAATCCAAACAGCTGTTTCATAAATGCAGAAAATATCGTCTGTCAGGGTAAAAAGTTAATTCAAATTAAGGAATTTTTAATGCAAATTAACTCTGCCGTCTGTCTAGGGTAATAAACAACTGTCGTGTGAATGCGGCCCTCGGAAAACTTACCCCATCTATCGCAGCTGAGGAGAGTCAGTTGCCACGACAATCCAGAGTGACAGAGACCCGCACGCCACACTGGACCTTTTCAACTGCCCTGCCAAACCTACTTAACTAACTCCAGTAGATCTGTGGTTACACCCCATCGAAGCAGCCACAATGTTAGAACTGGAGATAGACCCAGAGCCATATTAAGCAGAAAATCGAACATACTACGTACATATCAGTTACTGTTACAACAACAATACAAATTTTAAATGTTCGCGACACCAGTCTCTGATTTTGTTCGAAACCGTGATAATTTCATCCCCGAGTTTTTATCCATGTTCAGCTTGAGGTCCCATATAGTGATTTACCTATAAAGTGCCTCAAGATAAACGATTAGGTGAGGTCCCATTTGTCCTGGGCCGCAATAGTAGTCGCTTACAAAAATATTGTGTATCAGGGGTCGTAGGAGATAGACCTACATATACCCACTCGGACAAGTCTGCAACTAGGCAACTGATCGCCACCATAATATGGAGGGTATAATTAAACTTGTCATTCCGTTTGTGGCACATCGAAATATTTTCATCGGAGACTACGAGTATATAAGGTATATATTCTTGATCAGGGTAAAATTCTAAGTCGGTATAACCATGTCCGTTTGTCCGTCCGTCTTTTGAAATCAAGATACAGCTCGCAATTTTTAAGATAAAGCTTTGTAATCTAGTATAGAAGTATCTATTACATCTATGATGTTGGGTATTGCAAAAGGGCCATATCTGTCCACGCTGTCATATAACCCCCATAGAATGGTTCCTCCCGATTTCCGGTATTTTCAATGTTGCGACCTCAATATCCTAACGAAATGGCTGAAATTTTGTGTTTATTCTTCGTTGGTGGTACCCGATGCTGTTGAAGCAACTTTAAATAGAAGGTGCTTACACCTGGGAAGTTTTTGCGGATTCTGAAACTACAATGTTTATAGATGAGAAAAACCAAAAAACAAAAAAATCGTCTGAGCGCTTTTTAAACAAATCGTGATTCAACTTCACATTTTTAGGGTTTTTTTAGGTTTTCACGATTTTGCTTGGAAACAGCAAGTTCGATAGAAATGGAACAAAAGAAAAAGTTGTAGCTATGAAAATTCTCTATACACTAATTTGTTAGGTTTTACCGTTATTAAGATATAGAAGTTCAAATTGAGACAATGTATTGACTGTATCGCGTCCTTATAAAACAATGTCATGACTGCAATTTCGCAACTTAAACTTATATATCTTGAAAGTGGAACAACCTAGGAAAAATTACGAAAGCCATTCATGTAGAGAATTTTCACAGCTAAAAGATTTTCTCTAGTCCCATTTCGATAGGACTTGCGGTTTCCAAGCGAAATCGTGAAAACCTAAAAAAAGCCTTAACATGTCTACTTGAATCGCGATTTTTTTCAAAAGCGCTCCGGCGATGTTTTTTTTGTTTTTTGATTTTTCTCATCTATGAACATTGTAGTTTCAGAATCCGCAAAAACTTCCCAAGTGTAAGCACCTTCCATTTAAAGTTTCTTCAAAAGCACCGTGGGTACTAAACTTTCTACCCATTCACCCTTCATATAGCCCCCATAGAACCGCAGTCATGGTGTGTAAAAAATCTCCACACAGAAGTTTGTCAGTATAATTTGATTATCATCAGTTAAAAATATTATTCTCCTCCAAGGAATTATGCTTAACGTAGAGATTGCTCATATTTACTTCGGTACAGTTCGTGGTGGAGGGTATAACACAATGTCGTGCTTTGATATTGTTAAAGTTACGAAGTTTTTCGGCAATTCACACACACACGACCCGAACGCAACGAAAGAGCACACAAATGTTTTGATTTGTTTTTGTTTTGCAGCATGCGTGCATGCAACGTTACTAACACACTGTCAAAAGTTGCAAATATTGAGAATTTTGTGTGCCCTCTTCTTGGTCGGCTGTGGTATAAAACGCCGTTCTTACTTGTTTAACTATAATGCGGGGAAAGACACTCTATTGACTTTTGCATAGGTTAGGGAGTTGTCATTGTGTGAGTTTATGGTTTTCCAATTAGTTGAATTGTGTGTGTGGAGAAGAAAACGTTCTCTGAGGGCACGTAAAAACTCAATTATTTATCGCTGCTTTAAATCATCTATCCTCAAGGAGCACAGATGAAACCACTGTCTCCATTAATTTATACCTTAAATTTGTTTGTGGGGCTGTGTTTGTGTCACTCTTTTTCTGTGTATAAAACACCCATCCATGTATACATGTACGAGACAATCCACTACGGCAAGAGTAAAATAAACGAAGTAACTCAACTGAAGCATATTGACTGGATGATTGTCATTGCTAGAGTTGCTAGCAACAGCGGTGCAAAGCAACAGCGACAACACACAAATGGAAATGGTGCATGAGACGGGAGTTATTATCGTTTGCAGTACAATGTGGAAGAAGACGAAAAAAAGTGGAGGAAAACCCCCCACCATCATTATAATCATGAACATCAGCATCATGTTCGTCAACAAAAATGAACGTCATCATCTTCCATCCCGGTAATAAGTTCGTCTCTTAAGCTGCAGCAGCAGAGACATTGCTAACACAAAGTATAGGTAGATTTTCACTGGCATTTTGTTAAGAAGTAGAAAAAGGATTTTCAAAAGTCTATAAATGCAAAATGGGACAAATCAAAGATAGGGTGGCGATGTAAGAGGGATATGTACAAAGAATGCGCGCGCGAGGAAAGCATAACAATCATCAAATCAGGCATTTCATTCCATTTCATTTTGCCCTCTTTGTAAACCAGCCACCAATGATGTTGGTTGGGTAGTCGTAGTAAAATCAGAAAGTATTATTGCCGCCGTCATACAGTGTTCATGTTGTTGTTGGTTACAGTCAACGCCACCACCAGCACCACTAGCGATCATCGTCATCAGAAGCAGTTTAAATACAACATTCTACATACATACAAATGTGTCTCGCTTTTAGTATTGACTGGGTTGGTTGTTCGCTGGTCTTCTGTTTATATTTGCATTTAGTTAATCTTTTAGTCGGTTTTTTGTTTTTATGATGCCACACGAAACCATCGAACAGCCCAGGCAGACAGACAGACATTCGTTCACTCACTCACTCGGTAAGACCTAGTGGCAATTCAAGGTACAACAGCAACAGCAAGAGGCCTCATCACAACAAACAGATGTTAATTAAAATAACATCATACCTCTTACCCGCTACGACGGCATCTACTTCTGCCTAGCATTGATGCCTCCTTTCGTTTAAGGTTTCCGTTTCTTCTCCTTGCCGTTATCGTTGTTGATGTTGTTTTTGTTATTATTCTTTCGTCTTGTCGCCTTGTCACAGGATTTCATGCTATTCAACAAAGTATGCATGTGTGTGCGCGAGATGGAATGGCATGAATTTATCACACCATGAGTTTGAATTTTGTAGAGACGGCGGTCTTAAATGTAATTATCATTGTTAATTTTGTGGCATTAACATTTGTGATGATGTTGTCGTTGTTGTTTGTTACCTTATACGCTTAGTAGTGTTTTCACATGATTTGTTTAATCTAAACGGTAATCTCTGTAAAGGGAGTAAGTAAGCACAATTCCCCCTCAGGTATAGGATAGATGTTAAACGATTTGACGGCTGTTGCTGTTGAAAATTCCTATTGTCAACGGGAAACTTTTTAATGCAAAGAAAATTCTAAGGAATTATTTACGGAAATTACATTTAATGATGAGATCATCATAACGGTGTGCGTTGTTGTTGTCATCATTGTTTTCAAATTAGGGAAAATATTTTTTTTTGTCTTCAAAAGCTATGGTGTTAACTTTTTGTTAATACTTAGGGGGTTATAATAGAACACTTGCTCCTATAGCTTCTTGGGTTTCCTGCAGACAGCAGATATTCATCAAACATATTGGGTTCGAATTCAAGTTACCTTTCCACTCATGAAGTAATGAATATAAAAGAAAAAGTTAAAATTAAAACATAAATCTTAAAATATTACTTACTTACTTAGTTGGCCCATTACAGAACATTTGTTCCATAGACCGAACTAAGAAAAGATCTCCATTCCTCTCTGTTTTTCGCTTGACTTTTTGGAATACCGCGCCTTTTCATTCTTCATCCACTTGTATGCTCCATCGAAGCATAGGACTGCCGATTCTGCGTGCACCGCCATGTGGCATGTATTCATACGCCTTTTTAGCGGGTTCATCATCGCTCATTCTCATGATATGGCCTAGCCAACGCAATCGTTGCATCTCGATACGTTTAGCTTTATTCATGTCTTTGTATAGCTTATATAGCTCGTGGTTCATACGGCGTCGATATTCACCGTCACGCAAATCGGCCCGTAGATCTTTCGAAGAATTTTCCTCTCAAACACACCAAGCACTGCCTTATCTGCTTGTGCAAGTACCCATGCTTCGGAGCCATACATTAGCACGGGTAGTATCAGCGTTTTGTATAGTGTTATTTTTGTTTGACGAGATGTGGCTTTGTTTTTATATTGCTTACTTAGACCATAGTAGCATCTGTTGGCCAATACAATTCTTCTTATTTCACAACTGATGTTGTCTGTTGTGTTTATGGCAGTGCCGAGGTAGACGAAGTCTTTAACTACCTCAAAATTGTAGGTACCAACTTCCACAGTTGGTCCGAGCTCTATGGACGCTTTGCGCGTCTACACCATCAATTTGGTCTTTTCGCCGTTTACCGCCAGACCCACTTTCGCCGATTCTCCTTCGACCTTCATAAAGGTGTCGGTTACTTCCTTTACTGATCGTCCCATGATGTCTACGTCATCAGCATAGGCAAGTAACATGTGGCTATTGGTGTAAATTGTGCCATTTCTTTTGACATTTGCATCTCGTATTACCTTTTCCAGCAAAATGTTGAAAAGATCACACGAAAGGCTGTCTCCTTGTCTGAAACCTCTTTTGGTACAAAATTCTTCGGAGAGGTTCTTTCCAATTTTAACTGAGGACCTAGTATCAGTTAAAGTCATCTTACAAAGCCGGATGAGCTTTGCGGGGATACCAAATTCAGACATTGCGTGGAATACCTTTGATCGGAGGGGACTGTCGAATGCTGCTTTATAATCGACAAAAAGGTGAAATGTGTCGATCTGCATATCTTGGGTCTTCTCTAGGATTTGCCGCAGAGTAAATATCTGGTCAATGGTGGACTTGCCAGGTCTAAAGCCACATTGGTATGGTCCAATTATTTCGTTGACCATTGGCTTTAGTCGTTCGCAATGTCCCTGAAACTATCTAATAGGCAATAGGGAGAAGACTTATGCCCCTATAGTTGGAGCATACAGTCTTATCTCCTTTCTTGTGGACGGGACATAGGATGCTCAGCTTCCAATCGTCGGGTACGCGTTCTTCCTGCCAGATGGTGCTAACTAGCTGATGCATACACCTTATCAGCGTGTCGCCTCCGGTTTTAAACAGCTCGGCTGGTAAGCCATCGGCTCCTGCTGCTTTATTATTCTTCGCAGATCATGGTCCTTAAAACGTTTGCGGGGTTCGTCAACTTTAGAGGGGTTTGTTTTTCTTTTCTTTCGTTTTTTCATAGTAGGATGTTTTTTCTAGGGGAGGGTTACTAACCCGACGCCCAAACCCACGTTTTTAACGTTCTTATGGGTGAACGCGCGGCACATGTTAGCTCACTACTTTTAACGGGTGTTAAAGGCAGTTCCCCAGGTGACACCACGGGGAGGTCAGTGTCCACTTGAGATGAAAGAGGGACCAAGATAAATCCTGGGCTTTGCCATGTTAAAGCCGGTCAAGACCGTTGCTTGGTATCATTCATCCCCTACGTCACCCTATATATATTAAAACTAGCTGACCCGGTCCGCGTTGCTGGCCCGTTGTTTGGGTTCTCCATGTAAACTTTAGTTATCTATCCATTATTGATACACCCATAATTAGGCATCCCTCTAGAAACTTCATAATATAAATGAATGTTTTGACATAAATTCTATGTAATGGTATCCCCCAAATTTAAGATATAAAATCTCTTTTATTATACCCTTCACCATAAATCGACAGTAATTATTACTGCAAAGAATTGTTGGTATAGGTCCACGTTTTGATATAGCTCCCATAGAACGGTACCGGCTAATTTTCGCTATTTTTGAGGATTTAACATCATTATCACAACGAAATGGCTGAAATCTGGTTTTAATATATTTTAAAGAGGAGAGCATAAATATTCGTATCGACCGAAAGACACGCCTTTTTATATGCGCTCGGTATGTAACAGTAAAAGGTTCACGTTTTGATATAGCTCCCATAAAACAGTACCTCCCGATTTTCGATAGTTCAGAGATATAGCCACTGTTCAGTATACGTCCTCATTTTGATATAGCTCCCATAGAACGGTGGCGCCTGATTTTCGCTATTTTTGGTGGATTTAACCTCATTCAGCCCGATCGAACGTAACGCCTTTTTTCTTCGCGCTCTATATGCAATAGTGGTAAAATACCCCTCAGCGAAATGAATGTTCCTTCGGGATATGTATGGCAACATTTATATAATTCATAAAAAAATTACTTCTATAAATTGTAGTTGTTATTATCGAGATTTTGCTGTATTTAAAAAATGTTTCTTTACCTAGCTATTCCAAGGACTGAAATCAATGCTCATGAAGTTTCACTTCCCACATTTTGAGATTTTTTCCGTAATATATTATTTTCAAAAATCGAACACGATCGCGGTATTCTGATTCCAATGATGATATTGTATTGTATATCAATAACTTTGTCTGATTTCCAATGGATCTTTCTGGAATTTCGATCTTGTGACATCTCAAGTTATCCGGATTTTACTGTATTCCAAAATGTGGAGTTGATCGCGCTGTCCCACTTATTGTTTAGTGTTCAGCGTTTATAGAGTTTTTTAGGCACGCTTACAAAATTATGTATATTATCTGAAATAATAAATGTTTGCAAATTTTGTGATGACCGCGATATTTCACGAAGACCTTTCAGGGTCAAGACAGTAATGGGGAGGACAACCGGTCACTACTCCTTGCCGTATAAAACAGCTTACGACAGTTCTAATTAATTGAAATAATAATATTTTGAAAATTTTGGGATGACCGCGATTTTCACTTCCGCGACGACCATTCAGGGTCAAGACTATAATTACCATAGCAATGCAAACAATTTGTAAACAATATATTAAAACGTATATTGAATTTTGCGGTTTTCTTAAAAAATTGTGGGGAGGACAACCGGTCACTACACTTAGCGGGATAAAAAAATAGATTACGACCTATTCTCAGACCTAAAAACTCCACATACAAAATTTCATAAGATTTCCCAATCGATTTTTCGGAATTTCTATATAGTGACATCTCAAGTCATCGGAATTTTACTGTATTGCAAAATATGGCGTTGACCGCGTTATCCCACATATTGAAGCCAGTGTTATAGCGGTTTTGTAGTCATGCTTACTAAAATTAGGTATATTATCTGAAATAATACATTTTTGAATAATTTGGGATGACCGCGATATTTCACTTCCGCGACGACCATTCAAAAAAATATATAGCCTATTTTCACCACCGGTGTTCCCAGTACATTATCTGAAATTTTCAAGAAAATCTATTTAGCCGTTTTTGAGTCTATTCGGAACATACAAACATACAAACATACAAACAAACAAACATACTAACATACACACATTGCCTTTTATATATTAGAAGATATACAATATAAAATATAGTAAAATATAAATATATAAACTATAAAATATAAAATCTAAAATATAAATTATAAAATATAATATATAAAATCTATATTATTATATGTATTTTATAATTTATATTGTATATTTTATATTTTAATAATATATAAAATCTAAAGGGTGACGTAGGGGATGGAAGATACCAAGGAACGGTCCTGACCGGCTTTAACATGGCAAAGCCCAGGATTTATCTTGGACCCTCTTTCATCTCAAGTGGGCACTGACCTCCCTGTGGTGCCACCTGGGGAGCTGTCTTTAACACCCGTTATAGGTAGTGAGCTAACATGTGCCGCGCGTTCACCCATAAGAACATTAAAAACTTGGGTTTGGGCGGCGTTTGAAAAAACCATAGAAAAAAAAACAAACCCCTTTAAAGTTGACGAACCCCGCAAACATTTTAATGACCATGATCTGCGAATCTGCACCTGCAATGTTCGCACTCTTTATAGAGAAGGTGCAGTTTACGCATTGGCAGATGTACTTGAAAAGTACAAGGCCGACATTCTGCCATACAGGAAATACGATGGAACGGGAAGGCGTCACAACAACACCTAAAGGTGACGCACTGCCATGACACAAAGCATGAGTTTGGTTGCGGATTTGTACTTGGTCGGAGGTTAAAACATCTGGTCTCCAGCTTCACCCCAGTGAAAGAAGGACTCGCTGCAATTCGATTAAAAGCAAAATTCTTCAACATCAGCTTTAGTTGCGCTCATGCTCCCACTGAAGACAACGACGAACAGACCAAAGATATATTTTACGAGCGCTTAGAAGAAACTTATGACCGTTGTCCTGCCCATGACATTAAAATTGTACTAGGCGATTTTAATGACAAAATTGGAATGGAGAATATTTTTGGCCCAACAGTCGGGAAATTCAGTCTCCACAGTGAAACATCTGACAATGGTATGAGTCTGATAGACTTTGCAAGTGCATGAAACGTGGTAGTTAGCAGTACCAGATTTAAGCATCTCGATATTCATAAGGGTCTCCAGATCAAAGAACAAGAAATCAAATTGATCATGTTGTGATAGATGAAAGACATGCATCAAGCGTGTTGGATGTACGATCGTTCCGAGGTGCCAACATAGACTCGGACCACTACCTTGTTGCAGCAAAGGTACGTACCAGATTAAACGTAGCAAACAAAGTGCGAACAGATACAACACGGAAGTTGCAATCACAACAGATAGCCACAGCATATTCCACTTAACTGGCCCAACTGCTTAATCAAAGCACTCCTCGTCCCGATAACATATCAGGACAATGTTAAAACATTGCCCACTCCATGCAAACAGGTGCAAAATCAGTACTTGGATACCAGAGACCTCCGCCAAGGAATCCATAGTATGACCAGGAGTGTCGTGCTGCTACCAATGAGAAAAATGCGGCATATAGGGCCACTTTGCAATCAGTAGCAACGCGTAGCGCACGAGAGAGGTATCGAGAGAAAAGGAGAAACGTCTTTTCCGCGGGAAAAAGAGAGAGATGGAAAAGCGGGAGTGTGAACAAATGGAGATGTACTGGAGACAGAATGAAGTCCGAAAATTCTACCAAAGACTGAAACATCAAACTGATGGCTTTGGAACTGGCACATCCTCCTGTAAAGACCAGCAAGGTATTCTGGTAACTGATACAGATAGTGTGCTCAGGATATGGAAAGAACTTTTTTCAAAACTGTATCCAATAGCAGCGAAGACGACGAAGATACAACAGACCCAATCCCAGAAGATGGTATTGAATGTATACCGCCCAGCCAAGATGAGGTAAAGACAGCAATAAATCGGCTGAAGAATAATAAGGCAGCAGGAGCCGATGGGTTACCAGCCGAGCTGTTCAAAACCTGAGCTGACACGCTGATAAGGTGTATTCATCAGCTAGTTAGCACCAACTGGCAGGAAAAACGAGTAACCGACGATTGGAACCTGAGTATTATGCCCCCGTCCACAAGAAGGGAGATAAGACTGTATGCTCTAACTATAGGGTCATAAGTCTACTCCCTATTGCCTACAAGATCGTGTCAGGGATATTGTGCGAACGACTAAAGCCCATGGTCAACGAGATAACTGGGCCATACCAATGCGGCTTTAAACCTGGCAAGTCCACCATTGACCAGATATTTACCCTGCGGCAAATCCTGAAGAAGACCAAAGAGATGCAGATCGACACCTACCACCTTTTTGTCGATTATAAAGCAGCCTTCGACAGCCCGCTACGTTCAAAGGTATTCCAAGCCATGTCTGAATTTGGTATCCCCGTAAATCCCATTCGGCTTTGTAAAATGACTCTAACTGACACAAGATCTTCAGTTAAAATAGGAAAGAACTTCTCCGAAGAGTTTTGCATCAAAAGAGTTTTCAGGCAAGGAGACAGCATTTCGTGTGACCTTTTCAACATCCTGCTAGAAAAGGTTATACGAGAGGCAAACGTGATATAGACATCATGAGACGATCACTAAAAGAAGTAACGGATACCTTTATGAAGGTCGAAGGAGAATCTATTCTTCACTCCCACAGTAATCTTCATTCAAAATTTCAGAATTCAAGCTACATATATCCGTTCGCCCAACTTCTAATTGTACCAAATTTTAAGTACGAATTTCCAAGACTACCTCAATCCCGTAATCCAACATCAATCTTAATCCCAAATTTCTGGATTCAAGCTCTATCTGTTTACCCAAATCCAAATTGTAGCAATATTAGTACCATTTAGTACTTGTTGCACCCCTAAGTACGAATTTTCAAAACTACTTCCATTATACACTCCAACAGTAACCTTTGTCCTAAATTTCAGGATTCCAGCTCTATCCGTTCACCCAAATCCTAATTGTACCAAATTTAGTACCATTTACTACTTTTTCCACCCATCAGTACGTATTTTCAAAACAATTTCCATTCTACACTCTAACAGTAACTTTAATTCGAAATTTCAGGATTCCAGCTGTATCCGTTCGCCCAAATCCTAATTGTACCAAATTAAGTACCATTTAGTACTTTTCGTGCACATGTGTACACCTTTCCAAAACCACCTCCTTATGACAACCGTACATTTTAACATGGATTGTCACTCCAAATTTCTACCTTTAAGATTTATTGGTTCACAAAATACGAAGTGGTACCAAATTTAGTACATTTTTGTACTTTTCGTACACTTATATTTCGAATATCCAAAAACCCTTTAGTACATCTGTCCTACAATCTATCAAAATACGACTTGGTACCAAATTCAGTAAATTTTAGTACTTTTCGTACACTTATATTTCGAATATCCAAAAACCCTTTAGTACATCTATCCTATAATCTGTCAATGATCCCCATTTCAAATGTCGGAACTCTAGCTCTACGGGTCGCCAAAAACTAATGGTAAAATTTTTAGTACCTTTTCGTACCGATCTAGTTCGAGTTTCCAAAAACCCAGCCTTATCTGACACCTTCAGACCAAGAGCGACCCTTACCCAAAATTTCAAGATTCTAGGATGGATCGACATTGACCATTATGGAAGTGGATCTACAGCCACTACATATGGTGCCATAGGGTTTTTACACCCTTCGGGCTGTTTGCTCAAGAAGTGTGGATTTGCCCATGAAAAAACTTTTGCCAACGCAATTGAGGCAGCGAATGAAAGTTGCTTCAACAAAAATCAAAGTAATTCGATAGCAGGTCTTAAAGTGAATTTATCCGAAATTTTGTTCGGGAGGTACTGGATGAAGTGGACAAATATAGTCCATATTTGAACCTGATCTATATCTGGTAGATATATTAGGATGTGTAAAGTATGGACCAATTCGGCCACTCCCTTCAAAAGTTACCGTACGAACAATTTTCCGAACATTTTTGAAATTTTGTGGGGCAGGTACCTGAAGGAGTGGACCGATATGGTTTATCTTCGATCTTAAACTATGTTTGGACAAAATAAGACCAAATTTTGGATCCAATCGGCAGATCCGTTCGAGAGCTATCTTGCGCTCCAACCACACTGTGTCATAGGGGTTTTGTGCAACATTCAGGCTATTTTCTCAGGATGTATGGACTTGCCCTTGATGAAACTTGTACCTTCGTATAGGGGACAGTGAATACAAGATGGTACAACAAAAATCAAAGCGATTCGAGAGCAGGTCCTAAACTGAACTTATCCAAAATTTTGTTGTGGGAGGTATCCGAAGGAGTGGGACGATTGAGTCCATATTGGAACCTCTTTTAAGTCTGATTCACGATTTGCAAAGTATGGACCTAATCGGTTATTTCCTTCAAGAGTAATCGTACGTACACATTATCCGAACATTTTCGGAGTTTTGTGAGGGAGGTACCGGAAGGAGTGGACCGATATAACCCATCTTCGAATTTAAACTAAGTTTAGACAAAATATTACGAAAGGCAAATTTTGGACCGAATCGGCTGATCCATTCGAGAGTTATCGTGCGCTCCAGCCAGCCAGACAGACAGACGGACGGGCATTGCTCAATCGACTCCAAATTGTGTGAAACACATTTCGTCCAAACATACTTGGGGTCTAAAACCATTATTTCGATGAGGCACATTTTGCCCGTATGAAAGTTAATATACCCTCGTTAGCATAAATGCTGAGGGTATAAAAACTGCAGAAAAATCAGATACGCAATAAAATCGTAATATAAAATTATGTAAGCAATAAATATAAAAGAAGAAGCGATCAAAATTATTTTTTTGCCTAATTTTTTTTAAAGAGCTTTCGGTATTTTTGTGCTGGCGGTGTCTGATTGACTAGCTCTACTTTTGCGACTGACTCAACTGTACTGTAATGACCTTAGGACCGTTTCATGGATTGGGCTATTTGTGTTTTTTTTTTCATCAAACACTTTGGTTTTCCTGTTACCTTCCCAAAATTAAAACTTTAACTAAAAATTTACTTAAATTCATTTTGAGAGCTCCAAGAATTCCCTTATTTTAGTTGATATAGAATAATTAAAGTTCCCAGATAATGTCATCAATGTTGTCACCGTCATTTCAATGTCTCCATTTCTACAATGTACATACATACATACAGTTAGTCAACTATATTATTGCAAACGATGAATTTTTAAGAATTTAGACGTTTAATTAGGAATTACTACTAGAAATTCTTTCAATAATGTTGGGCTTTTTGTAAATATCTGTTGATTAACCTGTTAATGACAACATCAAGCCAATAAATCCAGAAATCGGTTGGAAATAACAAAAACAACGGGCAAAAAGGATAGGTACCTGGTTTTTGTGGTGTCAACTAAATAATTGCAAAATGAATAAATGTGCAATAAAATCATGGAGTTTCCCCATGATTTTTTGCATTTAAGGATTTTTATGGTATGTGGACATGTAAATCCATAATTTTTGATCATAAATTAATTTTTGTGTGTGTAACATAGACGGTATATTAAGAAAAAGAGAAAGTCAGGATAACGGTTTCGGAAAATATGCTACATTTGATCTATTCCAATTATAATAATGGTAAATCCGAAAGAGAAATCCCTAAAATCACCTCTCGTAAGCTAAGAAGTGTATACAACATCATATACCGCAACGAGAAAGAAGCCAGGTTCGAACTGAGGGCGATACAGGGCAGGTCCAAAATAGTAACCTCACGAATTGACTGTAGAATGATTAAAGAAATTAACGAAATAGCCCAAAGCAGCACCAGAAAATAACTTTTTCTAATTAAAAATGATTTTGGAGTAAGTGTGTCACATGGAAAAGTCAGAAAAGTGGTACATAATAACAAACACTCGTCACGAGAGACTAGGTAAAAACCATTGCCCTCCTATCATAATATATAGAAACTATTCCGACTTGTTATAGACAACTTTTCACGCCATCTTTAGTATTGGGATGGTGTTATATTTTCTGATGAGACTAAAATTATGTTGTCCTATCACAATGGACTTCAAAAAGTATTGGGAAAACCCTTGAAAGCCATGGAAAACAAAAATTTAATACATACCGTAAAGTTCGGAAAACTGTCACTTATGGTATGGGGTTGTATACCAAGTGGTGACCTTGGTAAAATCCTGATTTTGGAAGAAACAATGACATAGGAGGTTTATTTAGATGCTTTAAGAAAATATTTAACCAAAAGCATCAAGAAATTTGGGTCAGCTGAACCTGAAAATTTAAACAAATTGCAATATAAGTACTACCAAGACAACGACCCTAAGCATAAATCTAATTTATGTAAGACTTGGTTGTTATACAACTGTACCAAAGT
Organism: Musca autumnalis; assembly: GCF_047663935.1. Taxonomy (NCBI): domain Eukaryota; kingdom Metazoa; phylum Arthropoda; class Insecta; order Diptera; family Muscidae; genus Musca; species Musca autumnalis. Next base: position 155,497,618 of record NW_027411866.1, on the reverse strand, counting down.
CATTTACACCCCGTTCCAGTGTCTAGATATTAACCCCATCGAAAATTCATAGGTACACCTGAAGGAAAAAGTCGGGAATAGTTCGCCCACTTACCTGGGGGACTAAATAAAATGCAATAAAGAAGAATGGCTAAAAAATACCATTGGAATATGACATTCCGAAACTTATTTATTAAATTCAGATACGTTTACAAGCTGTTTTTGATGCCAAATGTGGGAATACGAAATATTAGAACCAACTCTTCGAAAAATACCGTGAAAGACTGAAAAGTTGTGAATTTTGCAATTCTTTAGTTGACAGTGCAAATAATGAGTTTTACTCATTTTTGTTAATTTTAAGAAAATGTTTAGTGAAATTTAGCTACTTTTTATTTTATTATATTAATAAACATGTGTAAGAATTGCATTGTTAACAAAAATATTAATAATGATATTTATTTATACCAATAAAATGATGTTTTATTTAAAATTTTGTAATAATTTTGGTTTTGCAATAATTAAGTTGACTAACTGTATGTATGTATGTATACATTGTGGTAATATCAAATATTGTGTGTGGGATATTTTTATTATCAAACGTTATTTTTTATTACACTCTACGCACACTGACCATAATGAAGTTAATTAATTTATTTTATCATCACACACATACATTCCGAGGACATATTGTGTTGTAGTTGAAAAAAAAGCGAAAATTATATTTTTCAACTCCCATCATTGCACAAATATGTTGTCAACCTCAAACTTTGCCACCAGGGTGACGAACGGACGAACGAGCAAACTGACATATAAATGGCCGCCCGAACTGTATGCCCATCAAATGTGTCTAACCGCAAATGCGATTTATCACATGTAAGTAACGCTTCATGTCTATCATTCGTTTACAATTTTCCATTGAATCTTTCCATAAATAAATATTTGCTAAGGTTGCCACCTTCCACCAGCAGCAGCAACAGCATTGGGCGCCACACATTACTGCCTAGTTTGGTTGTTGTCGATTTTTTTTCATTTCTCCGCTCTCTCATTCTCGCCTTTCTCTATGAAAAATGTATGCAATAAATAAAAGCCATAATATTGTGGTACGAAATGCCTAACCATTGATTGGACTCCATCATATTGTAATAGTAACTATGAGGTTTGATTTTATTGTGGGATAACTATGGGTTAAATGTGGAGTATGCGAAGGAAGACGATAAATTTCTTTATAAACGAGTGGAGAGTTGAACACGGACGACTATTCTATTATAATCCTTAAAGTGTTTATGTGGTATCCACACGGAGGAAAAAAATGCCTCTCTAACATATGTCCCAAACATATTTTGGAGCAAACATATATTTCTTTGCAATCAGTCCCAAACATAACATATGTTTGGGTCCTGCATACAAATATATGTTTGGGTGCAAACAAATTATATGTTTGGGTAAATACAAATATTTGTTTAGGTGCAAACTAATACAAAGCAAAAAATCACAAAAATAGGACCAGTGGGCGCTTACTGAGAGCAAGGGAACGTAAATTTCAATGTAAAACACATTTAAATGTATGCTCACTTGCTCTCAGTAAGCGCTCACTGGCTGTCTCTATCATATACACACATTTATAAATGGTGGTTTATTAAAAGGCATAGAAATACCAAACACAAAGCAATAACAGACACATATGTACATAAAAATTCCAAAGAAATACATAACAAACTTTAATAAAAGAAAAACTGAATGAAATAATTTATAAAAAAAATCACACTTTTAAAAACAAAAAATTTTATAGAAACACCGTTGAACTCTTCTCCTTAGTTGTGAAATAAAACACATTTTTCTCAAAGTTGAAATCATCAACGGGAAATCGGTATCTGGAATCAAATGATTATATAATGTAACACCGTCCTACAATTTTCAAAAAAAATTGTTCCACTTGAACCGGACTATATACGTTTGTATATAGGCAAAATGGGGTAAAATGGCATTTTTAATTTTTCGATTTCTCATCGTTTTGACCTTTTAGAGGACAATCAAATTTCAACGTTCAACATTTTTCAAAAAAATATTTTAAAAACTTGTACTCGTCGTACGATGCTGGTGTTAGTGCCATATTAAAGGAGAGAGTATAGGCTGTATATAATAATTATAAATTGTTGCATTCCAGGATAACAAGGACATCAAAAATGTTCTTGAAAAATTGAATCATAAAAAATCCATTGAATACATACTGCAATTTAAAAAAAAAAAAGAAATATGTGTTTATGTCCTTCATCTTATTTTTTATAGTTATTTATTTAGTTATTTTTTAATAAATATTTACATGAATTTTTTCGAAGAAAACAAAACATTTTATTCTATATCATTGTGCGACACGAACAAAATTACAAAAAAATTACGAACAAACCATATTTTGCTGCGGTGCATGATAAAAGATCAAAAATAAAAAGACACGTGGCACGGCGTTTTTCCCTATCACTTCCACTTTCGCTGTTATGGGCCCCAAAGGTTTGAGGCCTTGTTTTCAAAAGGGTTCATTTTGCCAGGCTCATATTTTCTAAGCCGCTAAAAATTTTAATTTGCTCTCGGAGGTATTTCTTCCACTACACGGTGATTTAAAAGACATTCATAAGATCGTCACAGGTGATGGAATGAGCCCGAAACAAAACAGCACTCGACCGTCTGGGTCTTCATAGACGAGCCAAGTCCAACGATGGGAGAATCACTTCAAAGCAAATTGTCGCCTGTTTCTTCGATAAAACTGGCCATGCGGCGACTATTTCGCTTGAGCAACATAGGGCGGTCAGTTTTTAGTGGTACACCACAATTTGTTTGATAATGACAGTGCGAGCTCTCACACATCGATTTAAACCAGTCCAAAAATCAAACTATAAAATTGCGAAATATTTTCCATTGTATCGATTACAGACACTTTGCTGACAAAAATTTTGTTTTTGCATTTTTGTTGTTGTAAATATTCACTCAGTTATTTACTATCAAATACAAGAAAATTTTGCTGCATCAGATTTCAAAAAAAATTTTTACTAAAAATTGTAATAAAACTGAACATAATTTATTTTTAATTGATAGCGGAGGGTGTGACTTAAATTATAAAAAATAGTTTTGTGTCAGGGGTACATAGTTTTATAGCAATAAATTAAAAAAAATATTTGTTATAGGGTTTTTATTGTTTTACGCGCTTTTTCCATGGAGTGCATCTTGTAAACTTGGCCGAACTTTGGTTCGATTATTTTTTGGGGAATTAAATTGGATTCTTTGGATACGGAATAACCACATTAGGGCTGCAAATATTTGCAAATCTTCTGATAACTGCACTTTTAAAATATAGGATTTTGCTTGAAATTAATACTAATCTAGCTGGGCATTTGTATGTGAGCTATATCAAAATATGGACCTATCGTGAGAAATGTTTGCAAAGGAGGAGTTCTACCCCCGGATACCCTAAAATACCATATTATAGCTAAATCCGGTAATAAATATGGGATAACAAGTTCAAATTCAGTGAATCGGGGCGTACCATAAAAGGGGGCTACATCAAAACATAAATCCACATTGAAAATGTTTTGTAAGAAGATTTTACACACAGTGATAACACGGAATGCAAAATAACAGCCAAGTCGGTTGAAAAATGTGATCATGATATTCAAAATACCTTAAATCTGGAGGTACGGTTACATGGGGACAATATTAAAACGTGCACCTATGTCCATAATTTTTGGTGGAAATGTTTTGTGACCACTAGGATTACAACTAATTTGCAACGAAAATGTGGCTTAAATCCTCCAAATACGGAAAATCGGAAGGTACCGTTATATGGGGGCTATACCAAAACATTAGCCAATATTGTTCATATTTGGCACATTATTACCCACAGACACAGGCTGTGTTTGTGCAAAATCTCAGTAACATATCTCAATTCGTTTTTAAGTTATTAATTTCGCGCCGCTAGATCAGTGGCTTCGACCACCGTGCAGCGCCTTTTTGACCGGACAAAATGTGGAATTAATGGACCATCAGTCGTACTGCACTGACTTGCATCCAATGCCTTCTTTTTATTTCGTCACATCAAGAAAAAAACGTGGCGTGGTCAACGATTTCCTTCGTCAGAAGATGCTATTGAAACCCTCAAAAACCATGTTTTAGAAGTGTCTCCTTCGGAGTGGAAAAAGTGCTTCAACAAGTGGTTTTAGCGCATGCAAAAGTGTATAAATCATGCTGGCGAATACCTTAAAAAACAATAAAACTAGTTTTGCTGATAAATATTAGATCAGAATGTTTTCTAGTAGTCCTCGTATCCTTTAAATTCCTCTATATGGGTGAGAAGGATTTAGGCTGCGTAGCCGGTTTTAGATCTGTCCATTGATCTCCACTGATCTTAGTTCAGTAATTATATCTTTTTCGTACTTTCATTTCAATGAACTAGTTCGTTCATGAACTAAAAAACTCTAAGGGAACGGTACTTCCGTAAATTTTAGGTGGAAAAGGATTTAGGTTGCGTAGGCTGTGTTAAGGCCCCGGCACATACGGTCCGTTGAGCGTAGCGTTACAACAACCACATGAAAACTTTAAGAACAAACTTGGCATCACTTACACATTTTTCATGTGGTTGTTGTTTTTAACGTGCAACGCGTCACACAACGGTACGTATGTATTTGGACCTTTAGATCTATGTATTGATCTTCACTGATCTTAGTTCAGTGATGATATCTCTTTAGTACGTTAATTTCAATGAATCGTTCAATAGAACTAGTTTGTTCATGAACTAAACAACACTAAGGGAACTGTACTTCTGACTCAGTCTAAAGCACAGACGAGGTCGGAAATTTAAGTCCACTCTACAATCCGGTAAGGAGATCAAATTATATTGGTCCACTCCTTCAGGTACCTCCCACACAAAATTTGAAATAAGTGCAGTTTAGTGACACCTCACGAATCGTTATGAAATTTTGTGTAGCAGGATGTTCGTGCGGCCCCAGTTACGTCATTGTAATATTTTTCGAGGACAAGTCCATAGTTCCCGAGATAATAGCGCATAACCTCAAAAAAAGAAAAAAAAGTTGGCGTTGGCAGATGAATTTTGTTATAAATGCCTATAGTTCACTGACAATGTCGAGAGCAAAAAATTGGGAAGGTCGGTCCACGTTTTGGGATAGTCCCCATGCAACGGTACTTCTTAATGTTACGGTATTTTGAATATTTTAGCTAAACTTATCAACCAAATTGGTTGAATTTTGAGATGCGAGGTTTTCACTTTACAAAAAACTTTTCCGATAAAAATTATGGATATAGGTCCACGTTTTGATATAGACCCCATATAACGGTACCTCCCGATTTTCGGAATTTTGAAGATTTTAAATATGTTTCAGGCCCAGATACGCCGAAATTTTGCATTGAGGGTTTCCAATGGACCAACAAACTTTTCTGATAAAAATTATGTACATAGGTCCAAGTTTTGATATAGATCCAATAGAACGGTATCGCCCGATTTTCGGAATTTTCAAGGTTTTAGCCACATTAAACAATCAATGTAGCTGATATTTATACCCTCAGCCTTTAGGCTAAAGAGGGTATTTACACTTTGATACGACCAAAAATGTGCCTCATCGAAATAATGGTTTTTACGATATCCGTTTCAGACAATTTTGAGTAGATCTAGCCTGGTTGGCTGGTGCGCACGATAACTCTCGAACGGATCAATCGATTCGGTTCAAATTTTGGGTATCGAAATATTTTGTCCATATTCGATTTAAATTCGAAGATGGGCCATATAGGTCCACTCCTTCAGGTACCTCCCCCACAAATGTTAAAAAATTGTCGCAAAACTTGTGCGCACGATAACTCTTGCAGGGAATAACCGATTTGGTCCATACTTTGCACATCGTGTAATTTCTACCAAACTTAGAGGAGATTCCAATATGGACTCAATCGGTCCACTCCTTCGGGTACTTCCCACACAAAATTTCGGAAAAGTTCAGTTTAGGACCTGGTCTCAAATCGCTTTGATTTTTGTTTACGCAAGTTGTATTCGCTGTCCTCTATACGACGCTGTAAGATTTATTAGGGGCAAGTCCATACTTCCTGAGAAAATAGCCTGAAAGTTACAAAAAACCATATGACACCGTGTATAGTGGTTGGAGCGCAAGATAACTCTCGAACGGATCTTCCGATTCGGTCCAAAATTTGGCTTTCGTAATATTTTGTCCAACTTAGTTCAAGTTCAAAGATGGATTATATCGGTCCACTCCTTCCGGTACCTCCCCCACAAAAGTTCGAAAATGTTCGGAAAATTTGTGCGTACGATAAATCTTGAAGGGAGTAACCGATTTGGTCCATACTTTGCCCATTATGAAATTTCTACCAGACTTAGATGAGGTTCCAATATGGACTCAATAGGTAAACTCCTTAGAGTACCTCCCACACAAAATTTCGGAAAAGTTCAGTTTAGGACCTGCTCTCGAATCGCCATGGTTTTTGTTGTAACATATTGTATTCACTGTCTGTAAGTTTCCTCAGGGGCAAGTCCATACTTCCTGAAAAAATAGCCTGAAAGTTGAAAAAAAAACCTATGACACCATGTTTATGGGTGGAAGCCAAGATAATTCTCGAACGGGAATGCCGATTCCGGCCAAACTTTGGCCTTCCTAATATTGTTTCCAAACATAGTTTCAGGTACCTACCCCACAAAAGTTCAAAAATATTCGGAAAAATTGTGCGCACGATAACTCTTGATTGGAGTGACCGATTTGGTCCATACTTTACACATTCTCATAATGTCTACCAGATATAGATCAGGTTCGAATATGTACTATATTTGTCTCCTTCCTCTGGTACCTCTCACACAAAATTTCGGATAAGTTCACTTTAAGACCTGCTCTCGAATCACTATGATTTGTGTTGAAGCAATTTGCATTCGCTGCCTCCATTAGACGGTAAACGTTATTTTAGGGGCGAGTCCATATTTCTTGGGAAAACAGCCCGAAAGGTGTAAAAACCCCTATGTCAGCATATTTGGCGGTCTGAGAGAACGATAACTCTCAAACTGTTCAACCGAGTTGGTCCAACATTTGGTCTTCGTCATATTATATCCAAACTTAGTTTCATGGGGCAACACCGGTCCACAATTTCCGGTACTTCTCCCCAATATTTAAAAAAATGTCACTAAAATGCTAGGACGATATCACTTGAATGGGGCAACCAATTTGGTCCAAACTTTGGATCTCCTAATATTTTGTCAAAATTTAGTTTAACTTCTAAAATGACCCATATCGGTCCTCCCATTTGTGTCTTAGTGCAGTTAATTCCTAATGTCCAAAAAGGGCCACAAAATTAAGAAGAGACCTTAAATACATTCGATCTGTCCGTAGGTGAAAGTTTCACTTCACATTGGCTGAGGGTATATATGTATCTGTCGGCAAAGCGGACTGACACTTTTTTACTTGTTTCCGCGAAAATTTACAACTTTGTCACTAAAGTTATGGGACCTCAGTATTTATATAATATGTAGGAAGTCATAAATTAACAATGTTTCTCAATATAATTAATAGCGTTTTTATACCCTCAGCATTTATGCTAACGAGGTACACTTTCATACGGGCAAAATGTGCCTCATCGAAATAATAGTTTTAGACCCCAAGTATGTTTGGCCGATTTAGCAATGCCTGTCTGTCTGGCTGGTGCGCACGATAACTCTCGGACGGATCAAATCACCGCTGTAGGCGTCCGAAGTATTGTGTTTGCTTCTTTTCTTTAGGTCCATGGCAGAGCTCAGATGACTCATTCTTTCTTACTTGTTTTAATACAATTTCATATCGAAAAATGGCATAAAATTAATGATTGTTTCATGCTAAATTGAATTGAATCGAATCTCTGAGTTGTGTGTAAAACTCAATTACTTCAAACACTATTTGCCAGACTATATTTTTCGAATTATAAATTATTCATCCAATTATATCACCTTATCACAATTTCATTCTATTGAATGTTCTGTCTAACCATATATGATGTGCATATGTATGTATGTCGTGTGTCTGTATAAAAATGTGTTACAACATTTTTGCACCTCAAAAACTTATCGCGCGTAATCACGTCTGGTAGTTGTTGTCCGTGGTAGATAGAAATGGTTTCGCTTGTTGTTTTGTGATTAATATTTTTTGTTAAACTGATGCTAAGGCAACAACCATTACCATCTCCTCTGTTTCATTTAGTTGTAACAGCAAATGTTGCTGCTGTTGTCGGTTAGTTGGCTGAGCTTTGGTCATTGTGGTCGGCCACTGTAACAGCAGCAGTGACTCGCTGCTGTTGTTATTGTGGCTATCGCTGATATGAGTGCTGCCAATTTTATTATAATGCGCCCTGAGTCAGAGCTGTTGTTGTCGCTGTCGTCCACCATGTTATCGGTCGTGTGGTGGATATACCTACCTATTTACAACTGAACTAACTATTCGTTCCACCATCTATCCATCCATCCATCTATCCCAGAGTGTAACCATTTGTTGATATGAATGTTAGTATGTACGAGTATGTCTGTCCTTCCGTTAGTCTGTCGAGAGATATTTAAGTATGTGTGTTTTTATTCATCGTGTACAGTGCTTGTGATATTATTGCGTTTGTTGTTGTTGCTGCTTATAAAAACGTGTGTACAACTAAGTACTTAATATTGTTTTGCTATTGCCATTGTTGTTGTTGCTGCTGCAGTCACTATTTGTATCTCGACGTGCTGCTAGTTGGCTTATTCATTTGTTTGTAACGGCTGCCATTTCTGCTGGTACCTATTCTTGTTAAAGTTTTTTCTCGGTAATATTTGTTGTTGTTGCTGCTTTTGTTTTGTTATTTTTATTGTCATTGTCGACGGTGCCGTTAAAATGTTGTTATTATTGTAATTGGTACTTTTTCCACCCTCCCTCCTCTCGCCCACATTTTACGTGGAACTTTCATACAAAAATATATCATAAATTTACTATAAATTTCAGAGGCCTCTCTACCACAAACCCATGGCTGTAGAGCTGTTATCGTAGCATTCATTTACAGGGGAGGTCTCTATAATCAAAAGCGCCTCCAAATTTGTCATTGTACTTACCTCTTCCACTGCCTGATTCGTTCGTTGTTGTCAGCCTTTTGAAAACAAGCAAGAGAAGAATAAAATCGACAAATGAAGAAAAGAAAATAAACTAAATGAATTATTTAACTGTTGGCGCACATATTCTGACACACAAACAAACGAATCAGCGATATACAGACTAGGGTTATGACTTTTTTACAACCTCATATCCCTGTATCATAGCGTGATGAGTTTTGCCATAAGATTACATAAAATCTTAATTATAAGGTGATTCGGTGAAAAAACCTCAAGCACAAAATGATTTTAAAATTTGAATTTATCAAAATTATGGACAATTTTTTGAAGTCACTGAAAACAGATATATAATTGAAAATAAACTTTAGAGCCACATAAGATAATTAAAATGACATAAAATTTATTTCTCACTATTTTTCTTCAATTCTGAGAATCGTAAAAATGTCGTAAACGCTTTTATTCAAAAATATAATTTTTTAACAAAAAACAAAAAATTTAAAATTTGTTCAAAGTGACTTTTTTCGCGACGTTTTTAATATTTGAATGAAATAAACGTTATTATGGTTATTAGTAGGCTTATGTTTATTCATTCGTGCAACAAAAAATAATTTTTTGAAAAAAAAAAATTTTTCCATTTCATATATTTTTTCAAAAAATTATTTTTTTTAATCGATTTGTGCGTGAACTTTTTATACCCTACACCACTATGTGGGGAGGGTATTATAAGTTGGTTTTGCCCAAAAAGTTTGTAACGCATCGAAATAATGGTCGTAGACCCATACTTATATATATCAAAATGAATGTCTCGACGAGCTGAGTCGATCTGGCTATGTGTGTCCGTCCGTCAGTCCGTCCGTCCGTCCGTCTGTCCGTCTGTCCGTCTGTCCGTCTGTCCATCTAAACCTTGTAATCACGCTACAGGTCGCAATTTTGATCGGATGGTCACGAAATTTTGGGTGTTGATGGGGGTCCCGGAGGGGAAGAAGCCTATTGATTTTGGTGATGGTCGGATAATATTTAGGGGTCGGAATGGGCAAAAAACTTATGTGGATAAAAAGACAACGTTTTTTTCCAAAGCGAATATCTCAGCTTTTATATGGGGTATACCAAAAGCAAAACCTGACAATGAAAGAAGAAAATATTGCCTTTCTAATGATGTAAAGTAGGTTATTGTAGGTGATCAAACAACGAAGATATCACAATAGTCGCAAATAAACCCCAAATTTTCATGTTTGTGATTTTAGTTATAATGACGAATATCACAGCTTTGGCTCGGGACTTTCCAAAAGCAAAGCCTGACTATGAAAGTAGAAGATTCCACCTTTACAATGATTCAAACTAGGTCGGTGTAGGTGACCAAATAGCGGAGATATCAAAATAGTCGGTAATTCATCCCATTTTTCCATTTTTTGGAAATCACGCTACGGGCCGCAATTTTGATCGGATCGTCACGAAATTTTGAGAGTTAATGGGGATCTCAAAGAGGAAGAAGCCTATTGATTTTGGTGAGGGTCGAATAATATTTAGGGGTCGGAATGGGCAAAGCACTTATTTGGATAAAAAGACAACGTTTTTTTCCAAAGCTAATATCTCAGCTTCTATAAGGGGTATACCAAAAGCAAAACCTCACAATGAAAGCAGAAAATATCACCTTTCTAACGATATAAAGTAGGTTCTCGTGGGTGATCAAACAACGAAGATATAACAATAGTCGCAAACTAAACCCAAATTATCATTTTTGCGATTTAAGTTATAATGACGAATATCACAGCTTTGGTTGGATACTTTCCAAAAGCAAAACCTTTCTATGAAAGTAGAAGATCCCATCTTTACAATGGTGCAAACTAGGTCGGCGTAGGTGACCAAATAACGGAGATATTGCAATATTCGATAATACATCCCATTTTTCCATTTTTTTAGAAATTACGCTACTGGGCGCAATTTTGATCGGATCGTCACGAAATTTCGAAAGTTAATGGGGGTCTCACAGAGGAAGAAGCCTATTGATTTTGATGATGGTCGGATAATATTTAGGGGTCGGAATGAGCAAAAACTTTATTTGGAGAAAAAGTCAACATTTTATTCCAAAGCAAATATCTCAGCGTCTATAAGGGGTCTACAAAAAGCAAAACCTGGCAATGAAAGTATAAAATATCACCTTTACAACAATGTAACGTAGGTTGTCGTAGGTGGTCTAACAACGAAGATATCGCAATAGTCGCAAATAAACCCCAAATTTTCATGTTTGTGATTTTAGTTATAATGACGGATATCACACCTTTGGTTCGGGACCTTCTAAAAGCAAAGACTGACTAAGAAAGTAGAAAATCCGATCTTTGAAATTATGCAAAGTAGGTTGGCGTAGGTAGTCAAATAATAGAGATATCCACTTTTTCTGCAATCACACTACAGGTCGGAATTTTGATCGGATCATCACGATCACAGAGATAGAAGCCTATTGACGTTGATGATGTCAAATATAAAATTAAATATTAATTATTTTGGTTCAGTTCGCCTTAAGTCATTTGGTATAAAAGCCAGATAGGTGAAAACTTTCGTATCTCCATAAAAGAAATGTTTTCGAGTGAAAAGATTATTCACAGAGTTGGTGGTGTAGGGTATCACATAGTCGGCCCCGTACCGACTATAGCCTTTTCTCACTTGTTTTATATTTCAATGGAATAAACGATAGCATAGTGATTAATAGGCAAAAGTTCATTCATCCCTGCTACAGGAAATCATTTTTGAGGAAAAATGTCAAAAAGTCATAACCCTAATACAGACACACAAACAACGGGGACAGGCCCACTTATCGATCATTTTTCATGTCGAAATGAAACGATTTGCGGATAATATTAAGAAATTATTGTTGATTATCATGATATTTATGAAATCTGAAGAGATGTTTTTTTAATTTTTGTTTCATTTTTTACTTCCAAGTAATTTTACATTTGATAAAATGAGCGCTTAACCCACTTAAAGCTACTGGTCGTTTGTTTAAACGCCACAAAAAATGATTGCAAAAATTTACGAATAACTCAGGTATTTTCGCATATTTTTGTGGGTTTTTTTTCATTTTGTTATAGTATTGTCTGTTTTCTGTCATTCCACGCTTATAAAGTTCATTGCCCAGCAATATAAAAAATAGAATTTTTCAATTCTACCTCACCTTCAAGGTCAAAATCGTCAAGGTCAAATTTCCCTTTTAATTTTTTCTCGGATTTTAGTCTACAGATATCAAACCGATCAAAATTGAAGCAAAAAACCAACTAGAAAAATTTACCTTAGATCTTAGTAAACAGCTTTCTAGAACATACGAACTCCGTAGAAGCGGTTCTTAATGGTCAAAATAGCAAATCAAATGCGATTTTTATCCTCTTTTTTCGGTCCCTGCTCCATAGATGCTAAACCGTTAAAAATTCAAGAAAACAATGGACCACAATAAGGTAGCAAAGATATCAGCAGACAACTTTCTGAAACATACGAGATGTCTATGACCGGTTCTTACATGTGAAAATAGCCAAAAACTTTTGAAAATATTCGATTTTTATACTTTTTTCCCCGATTCCGGTCCACAGATACTGAACCGCTCAAAAATTAAGGATACAGTCAACCACGAAAATGTACCTAAGATTTCAATAAACAACTTTGTAGAACATTAAAAGATTCTAGGAACGGTTCTTCAAGCTCAAAATTCGATTATTTTAGATCATTCTTTTCTGTTCTTACTTCCTTACTTAGCTGGCCTTTTACAGAACATTTGTTCCATAAGCCGAACTAAGAAAAAATCTCCAATCCTCTCTGTTTGCTGCTGTATTTTCCCCATCTGGGATATGTAGCTTACTGATATCTCGTTTCACTTGTTCGCTCCAACGAAGCTTTGGCCTTCCAGATCTGCGAAAACCTCCATGCGGCCCGTATTTATACGCCTTTTTAGTGAGTTCATCATCACTCATTCTTATAACATGGCCTAGCCATCGCAATCGTTGTATCTCGATTTGTTCAACTACATTGATGTCATTGTATATTCGCCGTCAACACAAATTGGCCCGTAGATCTTTCGAAGAATTTTTCTCTCGAACACACCAAGCACTACCTTATCTGCTTGAGCAAGTACCCATGCTTCGGAACCATACATTAGCACGGGTAGTATCAGTGTCTTGTAAAGAGTTACTTTTGTTTGACGAGAGGTGGCTTTATTCCTAAACTGCTTACTCAGCCCAAAGTAGCATCTGTTAGCCAACACTATTCTTCTGCGTATTTCACAACTGATGTTATTTGTTGTGTTTATGGCGGTGCCGAGGTAGACGAAGTCCTTTACTACCTCAAAATTGTAGGTACCAACATTCACAAATGGTGCGGGGTTTGTGGAAATATTACGCGTCGATACCATCAACTTGGTTTTTTCGCCGTTTACTGCCAGACCAACTTTAGCAGATTCTCTTTCGACTTTTGCAAAGGTGTCAGTTACTTCCTTTACCGATCGACCCATGATGTCAATGTCGTCGGCATAAGCCAGTAACATATGGCTGTTCGTGTATATCGTTCCATTTCTTTTGACCTTCGCGTCTCGTATGACCTTTTCCAGCAGGATGTTGAATAGATCACACGACAGGCTGTCTCCTTGTTTGAAACCTCTTTGGTAATAAACTCTTCGGAGAGGTTCTTTCCTATTTTAACTGAGGATCTCGTCTCAGTTAATGTCATTCTACAAAGCCGAATGAGCTTTGCAGGAATACCAAAATCAGACATGGCTTGCAACACCTTTGAACGTATAGGGCTGTCGAATGCTGATTTATAATCGACGAAAAGATGGAAGGTTTCGATCTGCATTTCTTGGGTCTTTTCCAGGATTTGTCTCAAGGTAAATATCTGGTCAATGGTGGATTTGCCAGGTCTAAAGCCGCACTGATAGGGTCCAATAATTTCATTGACCATAGGCTTTAGTCTCTCACACAATATGCCAGATACTATCTTATATGCAATAGGGAGCAGACTTATGCCCCTGTAATTGGAGCACACAGTCTTATCACCCTTCTTGTGGACTGGATATAGGATGCTCACGTTCCAATCGTCGGGTACGCGTTCTTCCTGCCAGATGGTGCTAACTAGCTGATGCATACAACTTATCAGCGTGTCGCCTCCGGTTTTGAACAGCTCGGCTGGTAGGCCATCTGCTCCTGCCGCCTTATTATTCTTTAGCCGGTTTATTGCTGTCCTTACCTCATCTATACATATACATTCAATACCATCTTCTGGGATTGGATCTGTGGTATCTTCGCCATCTTCACTGCTATCGGATACCAACAGTTTGGAAAAATGTTCTTTCCATATCCTGAGCACACTATCTGTATCAGTTACCAAATTACCGTGTTGGTCTCTACAGGAGGATATGCCTGTACCAAAGCCATCAGTTTGATGATTCACTCTTTGGTAGAATTTTCGGACTTCGTTCTGTCTCTTGTACATCTCTATTTGTTCACACTCCCTCTTTTCCATCTCTATCTTTTTTCCTGCGGAAAAGACGTTTCTCCTCTCTCCTTTTCTCCCGATACCTCTCTCGTGCGCTACGCGTTGCTACTGATTGTAAAGTAGCCCTATATGCCGCATTTTTTATACCATGGATTCTTTGGTGGAGGTCTCTGGTATCCAAGTACTGATTTTGCGGTAGTTTGCATGGAGTGGACAATATTTTGCCATTGTGCTGATATGTTATCGGGACGAGAAGCGCTTTCATTAAGCAATTGGGCTAGTTGAGTGGAATATGCTATGGCTATATGTTGTGATTGCAGCTTACCGATGTCTAACTTTCGTGTTGTGTCTGTTCATACTTTGTTTGCTACGTTTAACCGGGTGCGTAACTTTGCTGCAACAAGGTAGTGGTCCGAATCTATGTTTGCTCCTCGGAACGATCGTACATCCAACACGCTCGATGAATGCCTTCCATCTATCACAAAGTGATCAATTTGATTTATTGTTCTTGGGTCTGGAGACAGCCAAGTGCCCTTATGAATATCGAGATGCTTAAATCTGGTACTGCTAACTACCATGTTTTTTGCCGCTGCGAAGTCTATCAGCCTCATTCCATTGTCTGATGTTTCACTATGTACACTGAATTTCCCTACTGTTTGTCCAAAGATATTCTCCTTTCCAATTTTGGCATTAAAATCGCCTAGAACAATTTTAATGTCATGGGCAGGACAACGGTCATATGTTTCTTCTAAGCGCTCGTAGTTCCGTAAATAACAAACCGTTCAAATTTCCTTGGGTTTTGAATAATACGTTATTTCCAGAACTGCAGTGCGATTCTCTAACTCATTTTTTCAGTTACCGAAAATTATTGTTAAAATTAAAATGCTTATAATTTCGGAGAAACGTTAAAAATAATTAAATTTTTTGTGAATTTGAGTTTCATATAATTTCACATTCATATAAATTTAGTGATTTGTTAGGAATATTTTCTCAATCAATCTGGCTGGCTGGTGCGTAAGGAAGGAATCAACCGATTCGAACCAAATTTTGGGTATCGTAATATTTTGTCCAAACTTAGTTAAAGTTCGAAGATGGGCCATATCGGCCCACTCCATCGGGTACCTCCCCCACAAAAGTTCTAATTTTTTCTGTAAAATGGTGTGAACGATAACTCTCGAAGGGAACAATCGATTTGGTCCAAACTTTGCACATCGTATTATTCCTTCCAGATCTAGATAGGGTTCGAATATGGACTATATCGGTCCACTCTTTCGGGTACCTGCCACACAAAATTCGGATAATGTGAAGTTTAAGAGCACCTCGCGGATCGTTTTGATTATTTTTTCAGTAGGTTGTCCTTGCGGCTCCCTTTATGACGGTAAATTTTTTTCGGGCGCAACTCCATATTTCCTGAGATAATTGCCTAAAAGCTCCAAGAAAAAGTTCCTGACGGCACCAACCAAAATGTCAAATCTGCGAGATAATTCTCGCAGGGAGTTTCTGATTGGTGCAGACTTTGCACATCTTATTATTTCATCCAGTCATGTATCAGGTTGAAATATGGACTATATCGGACCACTCCTTCGGTCACCTCCAACACAAAATTCGGATAGAGTGAAGCTTAAGAGCTCTTCACGGATCGTTTTGAAATTTTTTTAGCAGGTTGTCCTTGCGACTCCCTTTACGATGGTACAATTTTTCTGTTTTAAATTCTCTTCAGACAAGTCAATAAAATAGAAAATCCGAAAATCCGTAGGTATCGTTCTATGGGGGCTATAAGAGGGCCTGAACCTTAACCGACAAATTTTACGTGGAAAGTATTTTACTCCCAAGGAAGACTTAATACCAAATTTCAGCCATGTCGGCGGGATATTATGGCCACATCCTTCAAAGTGCCGAAAATCGGGAGGTACCGTTCTATGGGTGCTATATGAAGACGTGGACCAATACCGAAAAATGTCAGGTGGAAAGTTTGTATTAAGTCTTCCTTGGGGGTATAAAACTTTCCACCTGAAATTTCTCGGTATAGGTCCATGCCTTCATTTGGCCCCCATAGAACGGTACCTCCCGATTTCCGGTATTTTGGAGGTTGTGGCCTCAATATCCCGCCGAAATGGCTGAAATTTGATATTAAGCCCCCCTTGGGGGTAAAAAACTTTCCATCTAAAATTTGTCGGTTTAGATTCAGCCCTTCATATAGCCCCCATAGAACGATACCTACCGATTTGCGGTACTTTGAAGGTTGTGGCTTTGGTTACACATTTCTCTATTTTATTGACTTGTTTTTTTTTTGCATATGCGAAATTTATGCATTTTGCATATGTCATATGTTTCGATTACAATTTAATCAGAAGCAAAAAATATGCCCAGTCCCAAAATTTGATATAAATCGGGCCAAAAATAGGGGTTGCATAAAATTCCGCTGTGGTAAATTATTATCTGCGAATAAACATAAGTGCAACACGATGGAAAAATATTGCAACCTGTAAGAATTCCGCATTGA
The DNA here is from genome assembly GCF_047663935.1 of Musca autumnalis. Taxonomy (NCBI): domain Eukaryota; kingdom Metazoa; phylum Arthropoda; class Insecta; order Diptera; family Muscidae; genus Musca; species Musca autumnalis. The sequence goes on along the minus strand of NW_027411866.1, from coordinate 155,480,573 downwards.
GAACTGTCTTCAGTGGACCATCTAATCTCATTATGCCCTACACATAAGTTGGTTATGGCCAAAAAGTTTGTAACGCATCAAAATAATGGTCGTAGACCCATACTTATAAATACCAAAATGAATGTCTCGACGAGCTGAGTCGATCTGGCTATGTGTGTCCGTCCGTCCGTCTGTCCATCTAAACCTTGTAATCACGTTACAGGTCGCAATTTTGATGGGCTCGTTACCAAATTTTGGGTGTTGATGGGGGTCCCGGAGGGGTAGAAGCCTATTGATTTTGGTGATGGTCGGATAATATTTTGGGGTCGGAAAGGGCAAACCACTTATTTGGAGAAAAAGTGAACGTTTTTTCCAAAGCGAATATCTCAGCTTCTATAAGGGGTATACCAGAAGCAATACCTGAAAATGAAAGCAGAAAATATCACACGGTGCTCTTGAATCAAATTTTAATGGAAGGTGCTTACACCTGGGAAGTTTTTGCGGATTCTGAAACAGCAATGTTTATAGACGAGAAAAATCCAAAAACAAGAAAAAATCGCTGGATGGATTTTTAATAATCTCGATCAAAGTTCACATATTTAGGTTTCTTTAGGTTTTCACGGTTTGCTTGGAAACCGCAAGTCCTAACGAAATGGAACTAAAGAAAATGTTATAGCAGTGAAAATTCTGTACTAGATGGGCTGATTCATATTTTCCTAGGTTTTAAAATTTTTTTTTATATATAGAGGTTCACATCAAACTTTCAGATTTTTTTCTTAGGTTCTCAGGATTTAGCTTGAAAACTACGCCCATGATCTCAGCGTCTATAAGGAGTATACCAAAAACAAAACCTGACAATGAAAGCAGAAAATATCACCTTTCTAACGATGTAACGTAGGTTGTCGTAGGCGATCAAACAACGATTATAATGGCGAATATCACAGCTTTAGTTGGGGATCTTGAGCCTGACTGCGAAAGTAGAAAATCCGATCTTTACAATGATGCGAAGTAGGTTGGCGTATGTGGCCAAATAACGGAGATATAGCAATAGTCAACAATACATCCCATTTTCCCATTTTTAAAATCACGCAATTTTGACAGGATCGTGTTGGTGGTTAACATGGCTCCCAGAGAGGAAGAAGCATATTGAGATTGGTGATGTTCGGATAATATTCAAGAGTCGGAATGGGCAAAAAAACTTATGTGGACAAAAATTCAAAGTTTTATACTTATGCGAATATCATCACCGCTTTTAGTAGCCGTATTCCATCAATGGATGAGGAAAATATTACCTTTGTTATGATGCAAAATAGGTTGGCGCACATCCCACTTTCCTATTTTTATACCCTACATCACACTGTGGTAAGGGGTATTACGTGTTAGTGCATTTGTATGTAACATGCATAAGGAAAAGAGATAGACCCATAGTCCCTGCTAGGGATATGCATAGAATCACTTTCTGAGTCGATGTATGTATCCGTCCGTCCTTCCGTTCGCAACGTACAGGTCGCATTTAATGTACGATTTGGCTGAAAATTGGGGAAGATAAATGTGACTCAATTTGGTCTAGAAAAAAATTGGCCAAACAATATTGAAGGCGTGGTGGTGTAGGGTACACTATGCAACACTGAAAATGCAAACAACTTCTAGTATGCATTTTTTTGAAATCACATATTGAGACTACAAAAACCTTAGGGGGTTTTGTCCGATCAGATTCAGTTCGGATTGTATGACCTTATCTAAACCGGGATAAAACTACAGTTTTTTTACATTTATTGCGCCTTTATCTCAGAAACGATTAGGAATTGCTGTCTTTGTAAATATTGTAGCCTTAAACTAGCAGAACTTATCTTTTAAACAGACTGCATAAGAAAAACTCTATCACTATGCAATACTGAAAATGCAAACAACTTCTAGTATCCATTTTTTGAAAGCACATATTGAGACTACAAAACCCTAGTAGGGTTTTTTCTGTCAGATCCAGTTCGGATTTTATGGCCTCATCTAAACCGAAACTACAGTTTTTTGCATTTATTGCGCCTTTATCTCAGAAACGATTAGGAATTTGCCCTTGCTGTCTTTGGAAATATTGTAGCCCTAAACTAGTGGAAGTTATATTTTAAGCAGACTACATAAACAACTCTATCTAGGGCATCAAAATCAATAAAATATAGAAAATATTACAAAATTGCTGAAATTCGGGTCAGTATCAGCTAAACTTCCAAATAAAGTTCTCAGCAATTCTTCAGAATATTCAGAAACTCTAAAATGCTTACTTCATGTTGTTTCAGCTGTATTTTGTATCATATTTTTTACAACACGCATTTCGAACACGGTTCACACCAACCCTTACATTTCGGATTTCACCACATTATTGACATATTTATTAAATTGTCGTTGAAAAATGTACTGAAAGCAACGGCATAGAGGCATTTTACAACAATGACATGTTCTGAAGAGTTGTGTATTACATTCCAGCGAATATTTTTTCGATTTTTAAGAAAACAAGTAAAAAAGTATCAGTCGGCTTTGCCGACAGAGGTATACCCTCAGCATGTGTATATTGAAACAATTTTTTCCCCAAATTACGTATGTATTTATGGGGTTTTAAAAAATTTGGGCGTTTGAACCGACAAAAATGCTGATTAGGATTAAAGATCAAAAGTTATGGAAGTGGATCTCCAGCCACAACCAGAGTTCGAAAATAAACAGTACACTAAAATAGTGTACCGCTCCGAGAACAGTATCACTAAAATATTTTTAGCGTTAGTGATCCGGAACACAAACACTAAAAAATATTTTAGTGATACTGTTCCGGAGCACAACGAAAAACGTAGTGTACCACATTTTGGTACACTAAAAACGTTGGGTACCGCAGTCGGAACACTAAAAATCGTAGTGCTCCGCAGTCGGAGCACTAAAAATCGTAGTGCTCCGCAGTCGGAACACTAAAAATCGTAGTGCTCCGCAGTCGGAACACTAAAAATCGTAGTGTTCCGCAGTCGGAGCACTAAAAAAACGTAGTGTACCACATATCGGAACACTAAAAAATAACGTAATGATAATGTACCACACACGAGTTTATTATGATTTGGGAGGAAAATTAAATATTTATAATTTTTGAATTAAGTACAAATTAAGACATAAAAACACAGATACACCTGTTATATCCATGTATGTATACATATTAATTAATAACGTTGGGAACTTAAGTAGAAAATATGACAAACTTTAATTCGGTTCTTGTACAATGGCGCACTAAAAATTGTAGTGTTCTGACTGTGTATACATAGAAAATACCACAAAGGAGTTTATTATGATTGGTGAGGAAAATTAAATATTTTATAATTTTTTTAATAAATACAAATTAAGAAATAAACTATAATAGAACACGTGAAAATCGTCTGATTTGATTTTTGGAGAATGGATCAATAAAAATCGTAGTGTTCGGCTGCGGAGCACTAAAAATCGTAGTGTTCCGACTGCCAGATCACTAAAAATCGTAGTGTTCCGACTGCCGGATCTCTAAAAATCGAAACAATGGATCAATAAAAATCGTAGTGTTCGACTGCGGAGCACTAAAAATCGTAGTGTTCCGACTGCCGGATCTCTAAAAATCGAAACAATGTATCAATAAAAATCGTAGTGTTCGGCTGCGGAGCACTAAAAATTGTAGTGTTCCGACTGCCGGATCACTAAAAATTTTAGTGTTCCGACTGCCGGATCTCTAAAAATCGAAGGAATGGATCAATAAAAATCGTAGTGTTCGGCTGCGGAGCACTAAAAATCGTAGTGTTCCGACTGCCGGATCACTAAAAATTTTAGTGTTCCGACTGCCGGATCTCTAAAAATCGAAACAAAGGATCAATAAAAATCGTAGTGTTCGGCTGCGGAGCACTAAAAATCGTAGTGTTCCGACTGCCGGATCACTGAAAATGTTAGTGTTCCGACTGCCGGATCTCTAAAAATCGAATCAAAGGATTAATAAAAATCGTAGTGTTCGGCTGCGGAGCACTAAAAATTGTAGTGTTCCGACTGCCGGATCACTAAAAATTTTAGTGTTCCGACTGCCGGATCTCTAAAAATCGAAGCAATGGATCAATAAAAATCGTAGTGTTCGGCTGCGGAGCACTACGATTTTTAGTGCTCCGGCAGTCGGAACACTAAAATTTTTAGTGCTCCGCAGTCGGAACACTACGATTTTTAGTCCTCCGCAGTTGGAGCACTACGATTTTTAGTGCTCCGGCAAGCGGTACACTACGATTATCGTTGTGTTCCGGTACAGTATCACTAAAATATTTTTTAGTGTTTGTGTTCCGGAGCGGTACACTATCGTAGTGTACCTATCCCCCTTGGTACGGTACAGAACGGTACGGTACGATACCATAGTGTTTATTTTCGAACACTGGCCACAACATATGGTGTCATAGGGGGTTTTTACACTCTTCGGGCTGTTTGCTCAAGAAGTATGGACTTGCCCCTAAAAAAACTTTAAATATCGTAATTGAGGCAGCGAATGCAAGTTGCTTCAACAAAAAAAGTTAGTCGATATTAGGTCTTAAAGTGAACTTATCCGAAATTTTGTGTAGGAGGTACCGGATGGAGCGGACAAGCATAGTCCATATTTGAATCTGATCTATAAGATGTGTAAAGTATAGACCAATTCGGCCACTCCCTTCAAGAGTTACCGTACGAACAATTTTTCCGAACATTTTTGAACTTTTGTGGGGGAGGTACCTGAAGGAGTGGACCGATATTGCTTATCTTCAAACTTAAACTATTTTTGAACAAAATATTACTAAGGCCATATTTTGGATCGAATCGGCAGATCCGTTCGAGAGTTATCTTGCGCCCCAACCACCTCACAGGGTGTCATAGTAGAGCTGGCAAACCATCGATATTCCCAACATTAGATATTTTCGATATAATGTTTTAAAATATCGATTGATATCGATAGTATCGTTAAGTTGTCATAGCCATTAATTTGGAGATGAAAATGGCGGAAATGTCAATGATGTTCTTGAAATTATGCAAAAGTGGTTCACAGAAATGTAAAGGAGAGTAAACAACTGCTTTTATTTTATAAAAAATGTAAAAAAACACATTTTATCTAATATATAAAAGGCAATGTGTGTATGTTAGTATGTTTGTTTGTTTGTATGTTTGTATGTTTGTATGTTCCGAATAGACTCAAAAACGGCTAAATAGATTTTCTTGAAAATTTCAGATAATGTACTGGGAACACCGGTGGTGAAAATAGGCTATATATTTTTTGAATGGTCGTCGCGGAAGTGAAATATCGCGGTCATCCCAAATTATTCAAAAATGTATTATTTCAGATAATATACCTAATTTTAGTAAGCGTGACTACAAAACCGCTAAAACACTGGCTTCAATATGTGGGATAACGCGGTCAACGCCATATTTTGGAATACAGTAAAATGCCGATGACTTGAGATGTCACTATATAGAAATTCCGAAAAATCGATTGGGAAATCTAATGAAATTTTGTATGTGGAGTTTTTAGGTCTGAGAATAGGTCGTAATCTATTTTTTATCCCGCTAAGTGAAGTGACCGGTGGTCCTCCCCACAATTTTTTAAGAAAACCGCGAAATTCATGATACTTTTTAATATATTGTTTACAAATTGTTTGCAATGCTATGGTAATTACAGTCTTGACGACCATTCGTCGCGGAAGTGAAAATGGCGGTCATCCCAAAATTTTCAAAAATGTATTATTTCAATCAATTAGAACTGTCGTAAGCTGTTTTTATAGTGACCGGTGGTCCTCCCCCACAATGTTTTTAAGAAAATCTGAAATCTTTGATATTTTTGAACGTATTGTTTACAGATTGTTTTCCCTGAATAATCGCGGTCATCACAAAGTTTTCAAAAATGTATTATTTCAATTAATATACATAATTTTAGTAAGCGTGACACAAAAATGATATAAACACTAGCTTGAACAAGTGGGATAGCGCGGTCGTGAGCTATTTTAATACGGCTGAGTGTAGTGACCGGAGGTTCTCCTTCAATTTTTTTTTTTTTTTAGATCTGAAGTCCATGATATTTTTGAACGTATTGTTTACAGATTGTTTGCAATACTACTGTAATTACTGTCTTGACCCTGAATGGTCTTCGCGGAAGTGAAATATCGCGGTCATCACAAAATTTGCAAACATTTATTATTTCAGATAATGTACATAATTTTGTAAGCATGCCTAAAAAACGCTATAAACGCTGAACACTAAACAATAAGTGGAACAGCGCGATCAACTCCATATTTTGGAATACAGTAAAATCCGGATAACTTGAGATGTCACAAGATCGAAATTCCAGAAAGATCCATTGGAAATCAGACAAAGTTATTGATATACAATACAATATCATCATTGGAATCAGAATACCGCGTTCGTGTTCGATTTTTGAAAATATTATAATTACGGATAAAATCTCAAAATGTGGGAAGTGAAACTTCATGAGCATTGATTTCAGTTCTTGGAATAGCTAGGTAAAGATACATTTTTTAAATACAGCAAAATCTCGATAATAACAACTACAATTTATAGAAGTAATTTTTTTATGAATTATATAAATGTTGCCATACATATCCCGAAGGAACATACATTTCGCTGAGGGGTATTTTACCACTATTGCATAGAGAGCGAGGAAAAAAAAAAGCGTTACGTTCGATCGGCCTGAATGAGGTTAAATCCCCCAATAATAGCGAAAATCAGGCGCCACCGTTCTATGGGAGCTATATCAAAACGAGGACATATACTGAACAGTGGCTATATCTCTGAACTATCGAAAATCGGGAGGTACTGTTTTATGGGAGCTATATCAAAACGTGAACCTATTACTGTTACATACCGAGCGCAAATAAAAAGGCGTGTCTTTCGGTCGATACGAATATTTATGCCCTCCTCTTTAAAATATATTAAAACCAGATTTCAGCCATTTCGGTGTGATAATGATGTTAAATCCTCAAAAATAGCGAAAATCAGCCGGTACCGTTCTATGGGAGCTATATCAAAACGTGGACCTATACCAACAATTCTTTGCAGTAATAATTTCGACCCCAACCGAGACCAACAATCCAATATATAGCAATGTCAATTGACGTGCACCGACCATTATATGTGGGTCACAAAGTGCTTTAAACTGTCGATTTATGGTGAAGGGTATAATAAAAGAGATTTTATATCTTAAATTTGGGGGATACCATTACATGGAATTTATGTCAAAACATTGATTTATATTATGAAGTTTCTAGAGGGATGCCTAATTATGGGTGTATCAATACTGGATAGATAACTAAAGTTTACACGGAGAACCCAAACAACGGGCCAGCAACGCGGACCGGGTCAGCTAGTTTTACCGAAAAATCTGTACGTGTGAGTACGGACTTACTTTCTTACACATACATAACCGAAAAGCAGCGAAATTTATATTTATTTCAATGGATTTCAGGTTAGGGGTTTTTATTCCGATAATATCGATAGGCAAAACTATCAATCGATATTAAATTTTTAAATAATAATCGATATTATCGATAGTGCCATCGATTTTTTGCCAGCTCTATGTCATAGGGGTTTTTTGCAACTTTCATGCTATTTTCTCAGGAAGTATGGACTTGCCCCTGATGAAACTTGTACCGTCGTATGGAGGGCAGTGAATACAAGTTGCTAAAACAAAAATCAAAGCGATTCGAAAGATGGCCCTAAACTGAACATTTCCGAAATTTTGTGTGGGAGGTACCCGAAGGAGTGGACCTATTGAGACCATATTGGAACCTCATATTACTCTGGTAGAAAGTTTACGCTAGACAAAGTATGGACCAAATCGGTAACTCCCTTCAAGGGTTATCGCGCGCACAAACTTTCCGAACATTTTCGAACTTTTGTGGGGGATGTACAGGAAGGAGTGGACCGATATAGATCTTCGAACTTAAACTAAGTTTGGGCAAAATATTACGAAAGCCAAAATTTGAACCGAATCGGTTCATCCGTTCGAGAGTTATCGTGCGCTCCAGCCAGCCAGACAGACAGACAGACAGACAGACGGACGGACATTGATCAATCGACTCCAAATTGTCTGAAACACATTTCGTCCAAACATACTTGGGGTCTAAAACCATTATTTCGATGAGGCACATTTTGCCCGTATGAAAGTGTATATACCCTCCTTAGCCTAAAGGCTGAGGGTATAAAAATTAACGGTTTTAAAGATATGTATAAAAATTATGGAAATTTTCGATATTTTATTAAATTTGAGGCAATAAATGTAGTTTCTCGCTTTCATTATTTCTCCAAATATGTTATTCTTGCCCTTATCTACAATTTTGCTTCAGAGATCAGATTAAGATTCACATAGGTTTCAGAGATATAGCCCAGAATGGCTTTAAAAAGTCAATATTTAACCATGTTTAGATGGGCCCATAAAATCCAAGCTGGATCTGACACAGCAAAACCCAACTTGGTTTTTTGTCGTTTGGGTCTGTAGTTTCAAAAAATCTCCAGTTCAAATTGTTTGCTCAAATTTACCTCAAACATTTTGAACAGTGGTATCTTATAGCCGGCCCCGCCCGACTTTGATCTTTTCATTTTTGGTTTTATTTGAATTGTACTGAGGAGTATCTCAGCTTTGGTTGGATTTATTTCCATGTCAGATATATCTTCTTCTGTTGGACATCTTTCAAGGAGAGAGCTTGATAACGAAACTAAACCATCTGAGCTTTAAGTTTATATTTTGAAGTTTTTACTTTAATGATAAATTCCTCTGCTTCTATTTGGTGTATTAAAGGCATGTAAAATGCTAATCAAGAAGACCGGCAAAGCTTTCAATCAGTACCAAGTAGATGTCGACAGTAGTCAAATATTAAATTAAATATTAATTATTTTGGTTCAGTTCGCATTAAGTTATTTGGTATAAACGCCAGATAGTATCCCACTAAAAGACATGTTTACGAGTGAAAAGCTTATGTGCAAGGGTAGTGGTGTAGGGTATCATATAGTCGGTCAGTCCCAAATATAGCATTTGCTCACTTCTTAACTACTATTTTGGGTAGATAATATGGCTAGGAAATTGTAAGCTTAAAGTATTTCAATAGAACAATTCCCATCAATAATTTCAAAGTCAAAAAGGGTCCATTGAATGTGGTTTTGTTTAATTAACGAATATTTCCACTTATGTATCTATTTCCGCTACCAACAACGTTGTGTTTGCTTGCTTTTGTTATTTAAATTGCTGTCAACTTTGTTGTCTATTTATCAAAAAAACTGAATTTATTTTCAATACAAATTCAATTGACTTTCTATTTGAGTTTTGTTTAGTTGTTTTTATTTGTTATTTTGCTCTGCCTTCGGTAATTTTTCATAAGCTGCGCAAAAACAAGTCCAAAGGTTTCACACCCTCCCCTTAAAAAAAAAGACTAAAAAATCAACTGAAAACAACAAACTGACTGACGACTCTTAGTGTTATTCAATATTTTCTCTATAATATGCGATAAACAAAATCATAACTTTACATATGTATAAGTGTGTGTGACTGTTGATTGCTGTTGTTGTCGATTTCTTCTTGTCTGTCATAATAGATTGCCAGGCCCATGGCGCTATTATATGTACTGGTATATGGATATATTCGTCGCATTGTGAACGACCATACAATGTTATCTTAAAACAAAAATAATATTTTTTATTGTTAGGTAATACAACAAACTAAGAAACTAGGGAGACATTTCTTAATACTACATTCTACAATGTCAAACACTGTTTTGTTTGAAATATTATTCAATGAGCATTGACAGGTAGGTACGAGTAGGTGTAGGTTTTATGACTTCTTTATGGTTTTATTTTGAAAATAACACATGGCGTTAGCGGAGGTTAACTGGAATTAGTAAAATTTACCTCTTTAATTCCTTTACAGCTGCACTAATTTGCGAAAAAAAAATATACCAAATAATTTCAACAGTTATGGAAGACTAACAGCTAACTACCTGGCCAAACAGTTGTCATAAACACGGTGTCTAACATTTTATGACCGCAAAATAAAGATTTTCCTTTCGAAATTACAACTTCTATGAGTGTTCAAGACCCTGCGTTTCACAGTAAACGCCTACACCGTTACCTTCTGCCTTCGGATAAGGTCATCACTTATTTATGTACTTAGTTGGCCCTCTACAGAACATTTTTTCCTATAAGCCGAACTAAGAAACCAACTTCTACAGTTGGACCGAATTCTAGGGACGCATTTCGCGTCGATACTATCTCCGTTTACTGCCAGACCCTCTTTAATATAATCTCCTTCAATCTTCTTAGTGGTATCAGTACTTCATGATCGACTCATGATGTCAATATCGTCAGCACAAGCAAGTAACATGTGGCTGCGGCTCCTTGTCTGAAACCTCTTTTTGTACTGAACTGTTCGGAGAGATTATTTATATTAACTAAGAACCCAGTATCAGTTAGACTTATCTTATAAAGCTGAATGAGTTTGCGCGAATTCCAAATTCAGACATGGCTTGGAATTCCTTTGAACGTAGGGGCTGTTGAAGGCTGCTAATTAGCGCACACGGTCTTTCTCCTTTCTTGTGGATGGGACACAGGATGCTCAGATTTCAATCGTCGGGTATGTATTCCTAGTGTCCGATGGTGATAACTAGCTGAAGCATAAACCTTATTAACGTTTCGCCTCCGGATTTGAACAGCTCGGCTGGTAGGTTATCGCCTTCTACTTACTTACTTAGCTGGCCCATTACAGAATATTTGTTCCATAACCCGAACTAAGAAAAGATCTCCAACTCTCTCTGTTTAGCGCTTCGCTTTCTGGAATACCGCGCTTTGTCATCTCTTCATCCACTTGTTTGCGCCATCTATTCTTTGGCCTGCCAATTCTGCGTTCACCACCATGCGGCCCGAATTTATACGCCTTTTTAGCGGGTTCATCATCCCTCATTCTTATGATATGACCTAGCCAACACAATCGTTGCATCTCGATACGTTCATCTATACTGATGTCGTTGTATAGCAGATACAGCTCGTGGTTCATACGACGTCGATATTCACCGTCAACGCAGATTGGTTCATAGATCTTTCGAAGAATTTTTTCTCTCAAACACACCAAGCACTGCCTTGTCTGCTTGCCCAAGTACCCAGGCTTCTGAACCATACATCAGTACGGGTAGTATCAGTGTTTTGTAAAGCTTTGTTTTTGTTTGACGAGATGTGGCTTTATTCCTAAACTGCTTACTCAGCCCGACGTAGCATCTGTTGGTCAACACTATTCTTCTTCGTATTTCACAACTGATGTTAAAGGTTGTGTTTACGGCGGTGCCGAGGTAGACTAAGTCCCTTACTTACTTACTTAGCTGGCCCATTACAGAACATTTGTTCCATAGACCGAACTAAGAAAAGATCTCCAATTCTCTCTGTTTCGTGCTTCGCTTTTGGGAATACCGCGCCTTGTAATCTCTTTGGCCTGCCAATTCTGCGTGCACCGCCATGTGGCTCGAATTTACACGGCTTTTTAGCGGGTTCATCATCGCTCATTCTTATTATATGGCCTAGCCAACGCAATCGCTGCATCTCGACACGTTTGTCTATACTGATGTCGTTGTATAGCAGATACAGCCCGTGGTTCAGACGACGTCGATATTCACCGTCAACGCAGATCAGTCCGTAGATCTTTCGAAGAATTTTTCTTTCAATTCCAATTATTTCGTTGACCATGGGCTTTAGTCGTTCACACAATATCCCTGACACTATCTTGTAGGCGATAGGGAGAAGACTTATGTCCCTATAGCTGGAGCATAAAGTCTTATCTCCTGGACGGGACCATCCTGTGTCAGGTTCCAATCGTCGGGTACGCTTTCTTCCTGTCAGATGGAGGTAACTTGCTGATGCATACACCTTATCAGCGTGTCGCCTCCGGTTTTAAACAGCTCGGCTTTTAGGCCATCAGCTCCTGCTGCCTTATTATTCTTCAGGCGGTTTATTGCTGTCTTTACCTCATCTTGGTCGGGTGGTATACATTCAATACCATCTTCTGGGATTGGATCTGTGGTATCTTCGTCGACTTCGCTACTATTGGATACCAACAGTTTGGAAAAATGCTCTTTCCATATCCTTAGCACACTATCTGTATCAGTTACCAGATTACCATGCTGGTCTCTACAGGACGATGTACCAGTTCCAAACCCATCAGTTTGATGTTTCACTCTTTGGTAGAATTTTCGGACTTCATTCTGTCTCCTGTATATCTCGATTTGTTCACACTCCCACTTTTCCATCTCTCTCTTTTTCCTGCGGAAAAGACGTTTCTCCTCTCTCCTTTTCTCCCATGCTACGCGTTGCTATGATTGTAAAGTAGCCTTATATGCCGCATTTTTCTCTTCGGTAGCAGCACGACACTGCTGGTTATACCATGGATTCCTTGGTGGAGGTCTCTGGTATCCAAGTACTGATTTTGCGGCTGTTTGCATGGAGTGAGCAATGTTTTGCATTGTGTTGTTATGTTATCGGGACAAGGAGTGCTCTCATTAAGCAATTGGGCTAGTTGAGTGGAATATGCTGTGGTTATCTGTTGTGTTTGCAGCTTATCAATGTCCAACTTCCGCGTTGTATCTGTTCGTGCTTTATTTGCAACGTTTAGACGGGTACGTACCTTTGCTGCAACAAGGTAGTGGTCCGAATCTATGTTTGCTCCTCGGAACGATCGTACATCCAACACGCTCGATGAATGTCTTCCATCTATCACAACATGATCAATTTTATTACTTGTTCTTTGATCTGGAGATAGCCAGGTGCCCTTATGAATATCGATATGCTTTTTTGCAGCCTCATACCATTGTCAGATGTTTCACTGTGGAGACTGAATTTTCCGACTGTAGGGCCAAAGATACTTGCTTTTCCAATTTAGGCATTAAAATCGCCTAGAATAATTTTAATGTCATGGGCGGGGCAACGGTCATAAGTTTCTTCTAAGCGCTCGTAAAATATATCTTTGGTCTGTTCGTTCTTGTCTTCAGTGGGAGCATGAGCGCAAATAAAGCTGATATTGAAGAATTTTGCTTTTAATCGAATTGTAGCGAGTCTTTCATTCACTGGGGTAAAGCTGGAGACCAGATGTTTTAACCTCCGACCAACTACAAATCCGCAACCAAACTCATGATTTGTGTCATGATAGCTATAATACAGTGCGTCACCTTTAGGTGTTGTTGTGTTGCCTTTCCCGTCCCATCGTATTTCCTGTATGACAGTAATATCGGCCTTGTACTTTTCAAGTACATCTGCCAATGCGTAAACTGCACCTTCTTTATAAAGAGTGAGAACATTTCAGGTGCCGATTCGCAGATCATGGTCCTTAAGGATGTTTCATTATTTGGTAGAATTTTCGGACTTTATTCTGACTCCTGTACATATCGATTTCTTTACACTTCCGCTTTTCCGTTTCTCTCTTTTTTCCGCGGAAAAGAAGTTTCTCCTCTCTCTCTCTCCTGATGCCTCTCTCGTGCGTTACGACAGCACCCTATGACAGCGAAGAAGAACATCAGTTTGGTTGTCCATAGTTCTATGAAGCCCTTCAGCTGTTTCCATATTTTCAATACGGTAGCTGTGATTTTGTTCTTTCTGTGTATCTGTATCTATTCCATTTTTTGCTTTCTCGGTTTTCTATAAGGATTTTTGGAGACTCCATCAAAAGATATTTCGAAAAGTATTTTCATATGGTCCCAAGAGGAACATCTGGATAATCTAGAACAACGTTGCACACACCCATTTTCTAGTCCAGCATCTGGCGGACACCCAGGTTTGGTGGATCAGTGTCCTCGAGAGGCATGCAGACTGAGGACAGGAGTGGAACTTTCCATGTTCCAGTCTAACCCTGCGTATGTCTCCATTACTGTAATTAGATAGAAAAATTACATTTAAATTTTTCCTACCTACTACACAAGTCTTAACCTTGTCCTCCACGGTGGAATCGAAGATGTTAAAGTTTGCATTGCTTAGTTCAGAAACTATGTAATGTTCCACAAACATCCCAAAATAGAGAAGTCTCCCTTCTCTCATATCAATGAGTGCACCCCGATTCATATAAGCTTAATGATATGGGACCTACTGTTTATCGTGGAGTCGGAAAGGCTTGTCTTACGACACCACTTGTAGAGAAGTTTTACATGGCTGAAATAATCAGAAGATGTCGCCAACATTACACTCTACCCCTCAGTGGAAAAATTTATGTTGGCTGTCTTAACGCAGATCTTCTGGGTAAATGGCGGGTGTGCATACCATCACACCACGGTGGCACTAGAAATTACGTTCTTGTCGATATATAAAGCCAGCATCCGGCAAAAAAGGGCGCATGTGCCCTTGATGAGAATAACAACAGAAAAACCACCACTCAGTCTTCGTTCAGAAGCCAATGAAGACGGTTCTGCTGTCGCTTGTTTCAATAATTTTTAATTGTAGCAATGCATTAACGCACACGCTGTTTGTGGAGAGCGAGAGAGAGTCGTATGCGTGAAGCCGCAAACAATGCGTTTGTATTAGTGCCGATACCTGTATAAAGCAATGCCTATTTCAGAACTCGCGATATAGAATACTAGTTTTAGCGGTTGTAGCGGCTTTACAATGGTGCAGATTAACCTGAACGATGCGTAGAGCTTGTCGCTTCCCTCCCCTTATTGAGTTGTGTGAGGTTGATTCAGACGAAACCGAATCCATCGCAAACCTATATTCAAATTTCTCTCGGTCTTCCTTAAATACATCTCCCCTGAAAATCCCGCAGCAACCTTAGAATCCATTCCTTCATTCTCCTCACAAGGAATTATATTAGTAATAGTCCAGTCAGATGTTGAATCTGAGTCTACAACATTTTCAGTATGAGCTCTTCTTGATTCGTATTCCTACCTAGAGAAAATCATGAAAAGGCCTTCGAGCTATGGAAGACCCTTGAAAGTTTGCAAGCTTTAGAAAAACGTTGAAAGGTCTTCTAGCAGTAGACGACATTTAAAGGATATTCGAGCTACAGAAGGCCTTTGAAACGTCTTCGAGCTATATTAGTCCCTTGAATGGTCTTCGGGCTATAGAAGACCTTCGATAGGTATTCAAGCTATAGAAGACCCATGAAAGTTTTTCGAGCTATAGAAGTCCTTTTAATAGCCTTCGAGCTTTAGCTATAGAAGACTCCTGAAAGGTCTTTGAGCTTTATAAGACCTTTGAAAGGTGTTCGAGCTTTAGAAGATATTTGAAAGTTTTTCGAGTTATAGAAGACCATTGAAATATCTCGAGCTATAGAATACCTTTGAAAGGTCTTCAAGCTATACAAGACTTCTTCGAACTATAAGAGAGAGTTGATAGGTCTTTTACCTTTAGGATACCCTTGAAATGTCTTCGAGCTATAGGACACAGTTCGAAGGTATTCGATGTATAGAAGACCCCTGAAAGGTCTTCCAGCTATATAAGACCCTTGAAAGGCCTTCTAGCTGTAAAAGACCATTGCAAGGTCTTCCATCTATAGAAGACTCTTGACAGGTCTTCTAGCTATAGGAGAGAGTTGGGAGGTCTTCTACCTCTAGGCGATCCTTGAAAGGTATTACAGCAATAGAGGATCCTGGAAAGGGTTTCCTACTTAGAGAAGACCCTTACCAGGTCTGCTAGCTATAGAAGACCGTTGAAAGGTCTTCTAGGTATCAAAAACCCTTCAGAGGCCTTCTAGGTATACAATACCCTTCAGAGGTCTTCTAGCTACAGAATACTTGTGAAAGATCTTCGAGCTATAGAAGAGCCATGAAAGGTCTACGAGCTGTATAAAACAGTTGAAAGATCTTTGAGCTAAGAATACCATTGATAGGTCCTCGAGCTATTGAAGACCCGTCTAAGGTTGCTAGCTGTGGAAGACCTTTACAATGTATTTGAGCTATAGAAGGCCTTTGAAAGGTCGTCGAGATATAGAGGTGCCTTTAAAGTTTTTCTAGCTATAAAACTCCTTTAAATAGTCTTCGAGCTATAGCTATAGAAGACCCTTGAAAGATCTTCTTCCTGAAAGGTATTGGAGCTTTATAAGACCTTTAAATACTACTCCCCTGAAAAGCCCACAGCAACCTTAAAATCCATCCCTTCATTCTCCTCACAAGGAATTATATAAGTAATAGTCCAGCCAGATGTTCAATCTGAGTCTACAACATTTTCAGTATGAGCTCCTTTGGGGTAACCCATGCAGCTAACACTTTTCTAATTCGTATTCCCAAAATTCACCAAAGTCATTAACAAATTTCGCAATTTCTTGTTATGAGTGTTTATGACTTTGATGCCCTTTTGAAGAAAGTCGAACTGATTATCACCCTGAAAAATTGCACTCTAAAAACCGGTTTCGACTAGAAACGCATGACTGTTGCTGTTTCTCCCATCGGGCACATATTTCATGTCCATGTCCATACGCCTTATAGTGCGCTTTTTCCCGAGAAGGCATTTACCTTCTCAATACTGGGCTTATTCTCCTTCGCTTTCTGGTCAAGGACAGCTACATAGGAGCAATGAACGGAAACAAACAAAACAATTCTGAATCGTTTCATTCTCACAACCAAAACAAAACTACAAACTGTTCAATGTAAAAAGATGAAAACTGTACGATTGCTGAAATGTACTTCGGCTATGCTTTGCCGAGTTGTTTCATTCACCACCCAAACAAAAAGAATGTTTGGCAAACGTTTGCTGTGCGTTATGGTCAATGACACACTCAGGCAAGTTAGCATCAGCATACCACAGTGAATTTTATCTACCACCAAACGTTTTTGATTTATTCACATGTGTTTAGTACTATTTCGTTTTCTATCTGTTCGTTTTGTTCGCACTCACGAATGTAAACAAAACGAAACTAAACAGCGAGCTCGGCCAACGTGCGTTATGTTTCGTTTTGTATTGTTCCTATGGAAAATACGAAACGAAACGATTGGAAATGTTATTTAAAGTATTTTTACGTACGCTGCATAGGAGATCGATTGGTTGACTGTTCAAAAGCCACCGTCTTCTTGGGCGAATGCTAAGGCCCTTCGGAAGAACAAAATATTTGGTAATGAGTTTGCCGAAGAGATTTCTATGAAATAGCTCGACACCAGGGAAGGTTGGAACGAATTTTGAGCGCAGCCAACAATAATAAAGAAAATGTTGACCAAATCGGCATGTCTGGTTTTTTTCACCCTGGAGAAAAACAAATTGTTTGTACAGCGGACCTTATTTGGGAATTCTGGACTTTAGCCTGACTGGGGCGTGGTACAGCTGCTGCTACCTATGAACAGTTGGAATGGCAAACATCGCTGAAATTGAGAGTGGTTTTTCAAAGTGGCTATAAAAGTTGTCTGTATGCATGCTGAGAAAAACATATTTTTATTATGGAGGTGGTGGTTAACATATTATTATTATTGTGAACACCAAATAATAAAGAATAGTTTATTAAGATTGTATTATATTTCTTGTGAAAGTTTCTTAAAATAATTCTGGAAAATTCACGTTTATAGCTCTGATAGATAGTCCCTTAAAAAATATTTTTATAAGAAGTCCCTTACATTATGCCATTAAAAAATGTCGATTCCATGCTGACTTCTTCTTAAACTTATTACACCATAAAATTATCGTATAATACGATTGACTAAATAAAAATTTATTCACAACTTGCCGGTCGAATGTTGTTCGTTTTACAGTCTTTAAGAGGTATGGAGTTGTTCTTTTTCTGGCGTTGTAACTTTTTTATGTGTGTCATTATCAGTTCGCTTTTACGAGTTTATACATACATACGTATGTATGTATGTTTGTATTTATGTTCACATATCTAAATGTCCGGCTGTAATTTTTGCCCAAAAAGTCGCCTATAAGCATATGTAAGCCGATAAATGAGTGACCAATTCATACATCTGTTTATAAGTCCACAAAAGTTGACGCTGGCGACTACGACGATGATGATGGTGACGTCGAACCCAACCTATAAAATTAATGTGTATCTCTCTGTGTGTGTATATTTTGATCTGATGTATCTTTGTTTTCGTTATTCTTTTGTAGACAGACATCTAGAGAAAGGGGGGCAGGGAAGGGGATGAAGCTTAAATTGAGTAAAATGCGAAAAAAATCAACGGTACGTAAGAGCAACAGCACCAGAAAAAAAAAATAAGAACCAAGTGTATGAATTTTTTTTAAGCAGATCTTCCAGAGCAAACAAAACCGACAGTCAATTAGCTGCAAAAGGAAAGAGGAACCAAATGTGCTGCATGGTTAGATGTATGGACGACAAAGGAAATATTGAACTTGAGTAGTAGCAGTAGTAGCTGTAGTTGTTGGACTCTCGTACCCGCATTATTGTAACTAGTGGCACTCCAGAGACTCAGTTACTTGTCAAAGAGCTACATGCCATTCTATGGCGCAGTGTGTAATACTTGCCATAGACACACTGTCACGGAACACCATGTAAAGTAGTTAACACATTGGAGTTGAGGGTAACCAAAAGAAAAGCAATATATTTAATGGTTCTGGTGAGGCTTTGCTGGCACGAGCTATGAGAAATATTTTTAAGTAATTAAAAAAAGTTTAAATATATTCTACTTCTATTTTCGAGCAATCCAACACCGTTATAAGGTCTTCTAGCTGTAGAAACCCTTTAAAAGGTATTCTGGCTGTAGACTACCGTAGAAAGGTGTTTTAGCCGTAGAAGACTGTTGAAAGGTGTTCTACCCACAGAAGACCCTCGAAAGGTATTTTAGCTGTAGAAGACCACTGAAGGTCCTTCTAGACCTTCTAGCTACAAAGACCGTTAAAGGGTATTCTAGCTATAGAAAACCATTGAAATGTCTTCGAGCTATAGAAGACCCTTGAACGATCGCCGAGGTATACGAGACCTTTGAAAGGTCTTCCAGCTATAGGAGACCTTTGAAAGGTCTTCTTGTTGTATAAGACCGTTAAAAGCTCTTCGAGCTATTGAAGACCTTTGAAAGGTCTTCTAGCCATAGATGACGGCTGAAAGATCTTCTAGCTGAAGAAGACCGGTGAAATCTCTTTGAGACCCTTGAAAGGCCTTCGAGCTATAGAAGACCCTCGAAAGGTCTTAAAATAAAGAAGACCGTTGAAAGGTCTTCAAGATATAGAAGACCCTTGATAGGTCTTTGATCTATAGAAGACCCTTGAAAGTCTTTCGTACTATAGAAGTCCTTTGAATAGTCTTAGAGCTAAAGCTATAGAAGACTCTTGAAAGATATTCGAGCTATAGAAGACTCCTGAAAGGTCTTCGAGCTATAGGAAATACTTGAAAGGTCTTCGAGATATAGAAGACCATTGAAAGGCCTTAGATCTATATAACTCTTGATTAACCTTCTAGCTTTAAAAGTCAATTGAAAGGTCTTCTATCTACAGAAGACTTATGAAAGGTCTTCGAGCTATAGAAGACCCTTGAAAGGTCTTCGAAATATGGAAGACTGCTGAAATTTCCTCGAGCTATGGAAGACCTTTGAGAGGTCGTCAAGCTATAGACGATTCTTGAAAGGTCTTCGAGCTATAAAATACCCTTGAAAGGTATTCGAGATGTAGAAGTACTGTGAAAGATCATCGGACTTTAGAAGGCCTTTGAATGGTCTTCGAGCTATAGATGACCCTTGCAAGGCCTAAGAGGTATAAAAGACCATTGAAATGTTTTCGAGCTATAGTAGGCCCTTGACAAGTTTTCGAGTTATAAAATACCTTTGAAAAGTCTTTAAGCTATAGAAGACCTTTGAAAGATCTCCAAGCTATAGGAGACCCTTGAAAGGTCTTCGAACTATAGGAGACCCCTGAAATTTTTTCAAGCTATAGAAGACCCTTAAACCGTGGTCAAGCTTTAGAAGACAATGGAAAGTCCTTCTAGCTTTGGGAGACCCTTGAAAGGTCTTTAACCTGTTAGCTATAGAAGACCATTGAAAGATCTTCGAGCTGCAAAAGTCCTTTTAAAGGTCTTCAAGCTATTGAAGATGCCTGATAGGTCTTCGAGTTATAGAAGTCCCTTGACAAGACCTTTGATAGGTCTTTGCGCTATAGAAGACCCTTGAAAGGACTTCGACCTATAGAAAACCGCTAAAAAGTCTTCTAGCAATAGAAGACCTTTAAAAGGTATTCGAGCTATGGAAGGCCTTTGAAAGGTCTTTGAGCTATAGAAGTCTCTTGAATGGTCTTCGAGCTATAGAAGACCCATGAAAGTTTTTGGAGCTATAGAAGACCTTTGAACGGTCTTCAAGCTATAGCTATAGAATACTCTTGAAAGATCTTCGAACTGTAGAAGACTCCTGAAAGGTCTTCGTGCTATAGAAAATACTTGAAAGGCCTTAGAGGTATAGAAGACCATTGAAAGGTCTTCGAGCTATATAAGACCCTTGATAAACCTTCTAGCTTTAAAGGACGATTGAAAGGTCTTCTAGCTACAGAAGACTTGTGAAAGGTCTTCTAGCTATAGAAGACCCCTGAAAGGTCTTCGAAATATAGAAGACTTCTGAAATTTTCTCGAGCTATGGAAGACCATTGAAAGGTCGTCAAGCTATAGATTCATGAAAGGTCTTCCAGCTTCAGAAGACTCCTGAAATTTCCTCCAGCTATGGAAGACCATTGAAAGGTCGTCAAGCTATAGACAATTCTTGAAAGGTCTTCGAGCTTTAGAAGGCCGTTAAAAGGTCTTCGACCTATGGGTGACCCTTGAAAGGTCTTAGAGGTATAGAAGACCATTGAAATGTCTTCAAGCTATAGTAGACCCTTGAAAGATCTTTGAGCTAGAAAAGACCGTTGAAAAGTCATCATACTATAGAAGACCTTTGAAAGGTCTTCAAGCTATAGAAGACCCTTGAAAGGTCTTCGAACTATAGGAGACCTCTGAAATTGCATCGAGCTCTAGAAGACCCTTGAAAGGTGGTCAAGCTATAAACGATTCTAGAAAAAGTCTTCGAGCTATAGAAGACAGTGGGAAGATCTTCTAGCTTTGGGAGACCCTTGAAAGGTTTTTAACCTATAGATGACCGTCGTAAGGTCTTTTAGCTATATAAGATCGTAGACGATTCTTGAAAGATCTTCGAGCTTTAGAAGACTCCTGAAATTTCCTCTAGCTATGGAAGACCCTTGAAAGGTCGTCAAGCTATAGACGATTCTTGAAAGGTGTTCGAGCTTTGGAATGCCTTTAAAAGGTCTTCGAGCTATAAAAGACCTTTGAAAGGTGTTCGAGATGTAGAAGAACTTGGAAAAGTCATCAGGCTTTAGAAGGCATTTGAAAGACCTTCGACCTATGGGTGACTCTTGAAAGGTCTTAGAGGTATAGAAGACCATTGAAATGTCTTCAAGCTATAGTAGACCCTTGAAAGGTCTTCATACTATAGAAGACCTTTGACAGATCTTCAAGCTATAGAAGGCCCTTGAAGGGTCTTCGAACTATAGGAGACCCCTGATATTTCATCGAGCTCTAGAAGACCCTTGAAAGGTGGTCAAGCTATAAACGATTCTGGAAAAAGTCTTCGGGCTATAGAAGACAGTGGGAAGGTCTTCTAGCTTTGGGTGACCCTTTGAAAGGTCTTTAACCTATAGACGACCGTCGTAAGGTCTTTTAGCTATATAAGATCGTTGAAAGGTATTCGAGCTACTAAAGGCCTTCTAAAGGTCTTTAAGCTTTTGAAGACGCTTGATAGGTCTTCGAGTTATAGAAGACCTTTAAAAAGTATTTAAGATGTTGATGATCCTTGGAAGGTCTTCGATCTATAGGAGACAGTTGGAAAGTCTTCTAGCTTTAGGAGACCCTTTGAAGCTACAGAAGACCCTTAAAAGGTCTTCTACCTACATCAGACCCTTGAAAGATCTTTGAGCTACCGAAGACCTTTGAAAGGTCTTCGAGCTATAAACGGTACTTTGAAGATTTCCAAGCTATTGGAGATGGCTGAAAAGTCTTCGACCCTTAAAAGGTCTTTTACCTACATTAGACCCTTGAAACGTCTTCTAGCTACAGAGGACCGCTGAAAAAGACAATAGAAAGGTTTTCGTGCTATGTAAGACTCTGTAAAGGCATTATAGCTACAGAAGATCGTTGAAAGGTCCTGGAAATGTCTTCTAGCTGTATAAGACTCTTAACAAATCTTCTAGAGATAGAATACACTTGAGAGTTATTCGAGCTTTGGAAACTTCTTAGAAAGACTTCGAGCTATAGAAGACACTTGAAATATCTTCTAGCTATAGAAGACCTTCTTCTTGCTGTAGAGGTGTTGTTTTAATGTTTTTTTTTTTTTGTTCATAGAAGACCCATAGCGACAAAAGAGCATTCAAAGGTCTTCCCAATACATTTTCTACAAGTTTTCCTCACGTCACCCACTGTACAACAACAAAGCTGTCAACCACAGTTGTTATATGTGTGGCAAAGAAACTTGCGACGAGTGTGAATATAATCAGCACGCGAGTCAACTATTATGTACATACATATGTATGTATACAACATACAGACAAACGTACTATGTAGACATAAGCCTGCTGCAATAACGTAATACTCGAACAAATCGACAAACATTTAGTTGTAAAACCATCGCAATTTTCAGATCCGCAGAAATTCTATGTAGTATCAAAATGTATGTAGGTATGTATGTGAGTAGTGTACAAAGGGGGGAGAAAAACGAATATCGTGTGCATATGTTCATATATAGCTCTACAATATGTATGTTTGTAGGTATACGAAGGGAGAATACATATAGGCCGCCTGTCCATCTGTTTCCCCGTTCGTATAATTGTACATTTGCTTTGTACATTGAGCTAAACTGAAAATTGTATTTCAGGGAATCTTAACACGCGCTCATAAAATGCCAAATAAAAAAACCCTACTTATATACATATGTATGTACATACATACAGACAGACCCCTCAAACTTATGCCACCAGCAATACTTTTTCAACGGCGTCAATGTCGTCGTCGTTTTTGTTAGCATCGCGGCTAAATTTTCCTTATTCGTCGCTTTGTTTGTTATAACTCTTGTCAGACAGGAGGCTAACTTGCCGGCTGCTCCTCTTGCCTTGTCTCCTAAATCACCAAAAAATATAAAAAAATACAAAAATCCCACATTCACATGCGGACTTTGTGTCCTCTTCTTTAACGGTGGTGCTGCTCTGCTGAGTACGTAAAGTGTTAAGTCGAGAGTATCTTCACGCTGTTATTTAAACGATTTGTTTGGCTACGTTAGCATTCTGATTTGTTTTATGATTGGGATTTCTTAATTCGTTTCTTGTTGCTCTTTTTCTCCTTCATGAATTTCTTGTTTGGCGTTGTTTATATTTTTCGGGTGATTGTTACTGTGATTTTTAGTTGTTTTCTTCTTTGTTGTCTTTTTTTGGAGTTTAGCATCGGCATTTGTATGCTGAGAATTAACGACATAAACGACTAAGCTGGAGGTGGCTTGATTACACTTTTGTTGTTTGTTTTTTTAATGTTTTGTCATTTTTGGGGAGATATTTGTTACCGTTTCAGTTGCTCATCTGTTATTTTGTCAACAAGTTGATCTCATTCTTATTTATCGTTTTTATATGTATTTGTGCGAGAAAAAATTAAAACGGAGCATCCAAAAGGTTAACAGTTTAACTCTTTTAAAAGTCGTCAGGATTTTTGGGAGTGATTGAAGAGAGAAAATTACAAAAGACTCATAAAATTCCATAGCCTACTGGACAAAGGATTTCTGTCTATAGAAGACTACTCAATGGTCTTCCATCCATAGAAGACTCTTAAAAGCGCTTCTATCTGTAGGAGACAGTTCAGAATCTTTGAATACTTCCACCAGAGACCTCTATACAAAGAAGACGCCATAGGATATTTGAGTAAAATAGAAGACCTCTAAGAGAAGCTTGTGTAGTATAGAAGGCTATTATAGAAAAGAAGGCCTTCACATGAGGCTTCTCCATGCGATTTTTCTATAGAATAGAAGACCTCCATGGGAGGCGTCTACAGAATAGAAGAACTCCATGACAGGCTTCAACAGAATAGAAATAGATGAGGCGTGTATAGGATAAAATGCATCCTTAGGAGGTCTTCTATCCTACAGAAGCTTCCTACGGAGGAAGGGCTCCTTGGGAGGCTTCTATAGGACAGCAGACCTCCGTTGGAGGCTTCTATAGGATAGAAGACCTCCGTAGGAGGCTTCTATAGGATAGAAGACCCCCGTAGCAGGCTTCTATAGGATAGAAGACCTCCGTAGGAGGCTTATATAGGATAGAATGCCTTCTAAGGAGGCTTCTGTAGGATAAAAGACCTCCGTAGAACGCTTCTATAGGATAGAAGACCTCCGTAGAACGCTTCTATAGGCTTCTATAGGATAGAAGACCTCCGTAGGAGGCTTCTATATAACAGAAGACCTCCGTAGGAGGCTTCTATATAATAGAAGACCTCCGTAGGAGGCTTCTATAGGATAGAAGACCGCCGCAGGAGGCTTTTATAGGATAGAAGACCTCCGCAGGAGGCTTCTGTAGGATAGAAGACCTCCGAAGGAGGCTTCTGTAGGATAGAAGACCTCCGTAGGAGGCTTCTATAGGATAGAAGACCTCCGTAGAACGCTTCTATAGGCTTCTATAGGATAGAAGACCTCCGTAGGAGGCTTCTATATAATAGAAGACCTCCGTAGGAGGCTTCTATATAATAGAAGACCTCCGTAGGAGGCTTCTTTATAATAGAAGACCTCCGTAGGAGGCTTCTATAGGATAAAAGACCGGCGCGGGAGGCTTTTATAGGATAGAAGACCTCCGCAGGAGGCTTCTGTAGGATAGAAGACCTCCGTAGGAGGCTTCTATATATTAGAAGACCTCCGTAGGAGGCTTCTATAGGATAGAAGACCGCCGCAGGAGGTTTTTATAGGATAGAAGACCTCCGCAGGAGGCTTCTGTAGGATAGAAGACCTCCGCAGGAGGCTTCTGTAGGATAGAAGACCTCCGTAGGAGGCTTCTATAGGATAGAAAACCGCCGCAGGAGGCTTTTATAGGATAGAAGACCTCCGCAGGAGGCTTTTATAGGATAGAAGACCTCCGCAGGAGGCTTCTGTAGGATGGAAGACCTCCGAAGGAGGCTTCTGTAGGATAGAAGACCGCCGCAGGAGGCTTTTGTAGGATAGAAGACCTCCGTAGGAGGCTTCTATATAATAGAAGACCTCCGTAGGAGGCTTCTATAGGATAGAAAACCTCCTCTATAGGATAGAAGACCTACGTAGGAGGCTTCTATTGGAAAGAAGACCTCCTCTATAGGATAGAATACCTCCGTAGGAGGCTTCTATAGGATAGAAGACCTCCGTAGAAGGCTTCTATAGGATAGAAGACCTCCGTAAGAGGCTTCTATAGGATAGAAGACCTCCGTAGGAGGCTTTTATAGGATAGAACACCTCCTTAGGAGGCTTCTATAGGATAGCAGACCTCCGTAGTAGGCTTCTAAAGGATAGAAGACCTCCTCTATAGGATAGAAGACCTACGTAGGAGGCTTCTATTGGAAAGAAGACCTCCTCTATAGGATAGAATACCTCCGTAGGAGGCTTCTATAGGATAGAAGACCTCCGTTGAAGGCTTCTATAGGATAGAAGACCTCCGTAAGAGTTCTATAGGATAGAAGACCTCCGTAGGAGGCTTCTATAGGATAGAAGACCTCCTTAGGAGGCTTCTATAGGATAGAAGACCGCCGTAGAAGGCTTCTATAGGATAGAAGACCTCCGTAGGAGGCTTCTGTAGGATAGAAGACCTCCGTAGGAGGCTTCCATAGGATAGAAAGCTTCTTAGGAGGCTTCTATAGGATAGAAGACCTCCGTAGGAGGCTTCTGTAGGAGACTTCTTTGGGAAAGAACATCTCCGTAGGAGACTTCTATGGGATAGAACACCTACGTAGGAGACTTCTATAGGATAGAAGACCTCCTTAGGAGGCTTCTATAGGATAGAAGACCTCCGTAGGAGGCTTCTATAGGATAGATGACCTCCGTAGGAGGCTTCTATACGATAGAAGACCTCCGTAGGAGGCTTCTATACGATAGAAGACCTACGTAGGAGGCTTCTATACGATAGAAGACCTCCGTAGGAGGCTTCTATAGGATAAAAGACCGCCATAGGAGGCTTCTATAGGATAAAAGACTGTCGTAGGAGGCTTCTATACGATAGAAGACCTCCGTAGGAGGCTTCTATACGATAGAAGACCTCCGTAGGAGGCTTCCATATGATAGAATGCATCATTAGGGACCTCATTAGGAGGTTTCCAATGAGTAGAAGGTCTTCATAGGAGACTTATGTAGAATAGAACACTTTAATAGAATAATAGGCCTCCTTAGGAGGCTTCTTAACCCGCTCACCTCTCTCCTGATTCTTTATGGGCCCAGCCAGTCCATGTTGCATAATTTTTACTCTGGACACAGATACAACAAAGATGTCCTGCCTGATCCTGCCCTACGATATTGGCATGTGATAGCTGATGATATACCAGCAGGATCGGAAGAAAGAACAATACGTTAGTTTGCTGCAATTATGACCTCATTCATGCCTTCTGATGCAGAAGATCCACACAAATTAAATATCTAGACACTTAGGTCGCGATATGTATGAAATTTTATTGCTTGAGTTTCAATGGCTTCCCATTGATTTTGCTTGACCAGAGGACCAAATTGCGGCTGCAGAATTTTGGACTGAGCAACTGACAGTTTTATACGATGTCAACATGATCTCAGTTTCCTTACCCCAAAAGGCGCCCGAGATGGTTTTGTGCACATTTTTCTTTTTTGGTAATAAGGTTATCAAAGATCACAACCGACTGTTGGTGCTGTTCTGATAGCTGTTGGTTTGTTTTCTGCAGAAATCTAGTTAGGTTGCGTTGTGAGCACTAATTTTTCCACCAGTTCGCCATACTTCCGCCGTCTGGAAGGACGGAAACATATAGAGGTAAAAGTTAATAAGTAGAGTTGTCTCCTCCTTGCAATACGAATCGCTTAACCTTGCAATCCTTGTGCCTTCCTCTGAATTTTTACATGTGCTTCTAAAACTTTGAATAACAGTCAAAGCAATTGGAATAGGACGATATGATCCTCACCTAGCAACACTGCTTTGTTTGCTGTTGGTAGCGGAATTTTCAAAATCTCGGGAATCAATGACTTATTTACCAATAGCGTCAGAATTGCAGCTAGAAAGCGTTCTGCTTCAATACCAGTGTTTTACTATTGTTGGTGATCATTCAGAATCTGAAATGGCTGTCTGCTACTGAAGCTGAGACTGATAATATATCAGTGAATAAATAAAAGAGCGATAAAAAATCTGCCCATGTTTGCTTGCTTCACAATAAAGTATGTATGTATATATGTACCCAAAACCATTCATCTTTCACTTATTTTACGACTACACCATAACTCTAACAATAAAACAACCGGAAGTTATTATTCACTTCAATATTTCTAAAATTTATGCAGTGTATGACAGGTTACTTAACCTATTACCAATATGTACACTACCACCATCAACGCACAATACCCAACAACTAAACCCCTTTTAATTGATGCTAAGTAATAAATAAATAACTGAGGCAAGTGGAGTACATTGTTGTAACTAAACTCCTAACGGATTCTCGTAATGTGATGCCATTAAATGAAGGAATACATCATTGCGGGTGGTCGGCTGGCTGGCCGATTGGTCTGTAGTTCGTATGCCTGTGTTGGCTGGCTGGTCATAACCCTAAACAAGATTTCAAAAGTTTGGGGTTAAAGATAAATTAAACGGTATAACCGTTAATTGAACAAAAAGCCTACTTTTAAGTTTTGCCTGCCAAACTCTCTGGCAGAGCCAGCCATTGAAGCATTGTTAGTTGTTTTTGTACATGGTAAGTTTGTGTATATGACAGGCATAAAGGTGGACCTACCGACCGACAGACATACACCGTTTGTTTGTTTGTTGTATGTAGGCTATGGTGTGAGCCGCCAGTGTTATGTGTTGTTATCAAGACCATAAATTCACTTGCAATACGTACACACCGAAACGGACGGACGGACAACCAACCAGGCTGTGGATGGACGGACGGACGGACGTACAAGTATAAACGTTACGCTCGTTCATATATACTAACCAAATGTCTTAAATGTTGTATGTCCGTCTGTCCTTTTGGTGAGTCTTTTATTTTTGTTTCTTCCATTTGGATCTTCGGTCTGTATGTTTGTGTGTCAATTGGTGGTGTGTGCCTGCTGCTGGCTGCGTATGAAACTGCTTGCTGGCTGGCTGGATGGATGGATGGCTGGCTTAGTGCGTGTGATTGTTTTATATCCAACAGATATTGGAGTTTTATGGGTTTTTTTGTGCCATGGAAAGTAAACCTCTAAGACTGACTGGCCTGGCTCGGGCTCTTTCGCCGGCTGGTGGCTGTTGGATGTAATGAAAAAAGCAACACACAATTTCGTCGTCTTCGTCGTTGTTGTCGTCGTCGTCAATTGTGCCTGTTCAAAGGTAGTTTAGTCGTACATTTACGAGTTAGCGACGACGAGTAAGTTGCTGCTTATTCAGTGCCTTGTACAATTTTTCCACCATGATATTGATGTTGTTGCTGTTCTTTTGTTGTCGTTGTTGTTGTAGTTTGCCATTGCTATTGTTATTGCTTTGTACTTTTTTAATGTTGTTGTTATTACTGTGCTGTATGTTTTTCGTGGCCGTTATTGTTGTTGGAGTTGATTTGGATTTGGTTCGATTGTGTTTGCTTGGCTGGATGGCCCCTATGAACAACAGTTGTAGTTACAGAGGATAGATGAAGGTTTCAGGGGGAAACACACATTGCATTGAATTTCATATATCCACTACCAAACACTGCACACAACAGTAACATAGGCTTTCCTGGGCAACAATGTTCTGGAAAGCAACTGAATATTTCTTATTTCTGTTGGTTTATTAAGTACCGGATGACACTGGATTAACAGCGATCTAGTAGAAGAATCTTCTCCAAAGCCTCAGATCGGAGATGTTTTCCTAGAGAAAACTTTCCCAAGATCTAAATTGAGTTTTCTAAAGAAAAAAAAACTTTTGGACTGATGGGCATTTTTTGCAAAAAGAAAACTCTCAGGTGCCCCGGGACTGATGGAGTTTTCTAGCAAATGTTATCAGTCCCCCAGGACTGATAGGGATTTCTTTCAAAAAAGGTCTATAGAAGCACCCTTTGTCAGGAAGGGTGTATAGAACCACAATTTGTCACAGGAAGGGTCTACAGAACCACCCTTTGTCTGGAAAGGTGTATAGAACCACAATTTGTCACAGGAAGGGTCTCAGGAAGGGTCTATAGAGGCACCCTTTGTCACAGGAAGGGTCTATAGAACCACCCTTTCTCTCAGAAAGGGTCTAAAGAAGCACCCTTTCTCTAAAAAAGGGTCTATAAAATCACACTTTCTCTCAGAAAGGTTCTAAAGAGGCACCCTTTTTCTCAGGAAGGGTCTATAGAAGCACCTTTTCTCTCAGGAAGGGTCTATAGAAGCACCCTTTCTTGCAGAAAGGGTACATAGAAGCATCCTTTCTCTCGTAGAGGGTCTAAAGACGCACCCTTTCTTTCAGAAAGTGTCCATGGAATTAACCTTTCTCTGAGGATGGGTCTATAGAAGCACCCTTTTTTCAGAAAGGGTCTATATAACCACTATTTCTCTAGGGAAGGGTCTATAGAAGCACCCTTTCTCTAGGGAAGGGTCTATAGAAGCACCCTTTCTCTCAGGATAGGTCAATAGACGCACCCTTTCTCTCAGGAAAGGTCAATAGAGGCACCCTTTCTATCAGAAAGGGTCTATAGAAGCATCCTTTCTCTCATAGAGGGCCTAAAGACGCACCCTTTCTTTCAAAAAGTGTCCATGGAATCACCCTTTTTCTGAGGATGGGTCTATAGAAGCACCCTTTTTTCAGAAAGAGTCTACATAACCACTATTCCTCTGGGAAGGGTCTATAGAAGCACCTTTTTCAGAAAGAGTTTATATAACCACTATTTCTCTAGGGAAGGGTCTATAGACGCACCCTTTCTCTCAGGAAAGGTCAATAGAAGCACCCTTTCTCTCAGGAAGGGTCTATAGAAGCATCCTTTCTCTCATAGAGGGTCTAAAGACGCACCGGTTCTTTCAGAAAGTGTCCATGGAATCACCCCTTCTCTGAGGATGGGTCAATAGACGCACCCTTTCTCTCAGGAAGGATCAATAGAATCACCCTTTCTCCCAGGAAGGGTCTATAGAGGCACCCTTTCTCTCAGGAAGGGTCTATAGAAGCACCCTTTCTCCCAGGAAGGGTCTATAGTGGCACCCTTTGTCACAGAAAGGGTCTATAGAAGCACCATTTGTCACAGAAAGGGTCTATAGAAACACCCTTTCCCTAAGGAAAGGTCTATAGAAGCACCCTTTCCCAAATAAGGGTCTATAGAAGCAACCTTTCCCTAAAGAAGGGTCTATAGAAGCACCCTTTCCCTAAGGAAGGGTCTATAGAAGTAACGTTTCTCTTAGGATGGGTCTATAAAAGCACCTTTTCTCTAAAGAAGGGTCTATAGAAGCACCCTTTCTCTCAGGAAGGGTGTATAGAGGCACCCTTTCTCTCAGGAAGGGTCTATAGAAGCATCCTCCTTCTCAGGAAGGGTTTACAGAGCACCCTTCTTTGTAGAAAGGGTGTATGGAATTGCTTATAGAAACACCTTATTTCTCAGGAAGGGTGTACAGAATCACTATTTCTCTCAGGAAGGGTCTATAGAACCACCCTTTCTCTCAGGAAGGGTCTATAGAACCACCCTTTCTCTCAGGAAGGGTCTATAGAAGCACCTTTTGTCTCAGGACGGGTCTATAGAAGCACCCTTTCTCCCAGGAGGGGTCTATAGAAGTACCCTTTCTCTCAGGAAGGGCTTATAGAAGCACCTTTTCTCTTAGGAAGGGTTTATAGAAACACCCTTTCTCCCAGGAAGGGTCTATAGAACCACCCTTTCTCCCAGGAAGCACCATTCCTCTCAGGAAAGCATCCTTTCTCTCGTAGAGGGTCTATAGAAGCACCCTTTCTTTCAGAGAGTGTCCATAGAAGTACCCTTTTTCTGAGGATGTGCCTTAGAAGCGCCCTTTTTTCTGAAAGAGTCTAAATAAGCACTATTTCTCTGGGGAAGGGTCCGTAGAAGCACCCTTTCTGTAGGGAAGGGTCCGTAGAAGCACCCTTTCTGTAGGGAAGTGTCCATAAAAGCACCCTTTCTCTAGGGAAGGGTCTACAGAAGTACCCATTCTCTCAGTAAGGGTCTATAAAAGCACCCTTTATCTCAGGAAGGGTCTATAGAATCACCCTTACTCTCAGGAAGGGTCTATATAGAAGCACGCTTTGTCTTAGGAAATGTGTATAGAAGCACCCTTTGTCTCAGGAAGGGTCTACAGAAGGACCCCTTGTCCCAGGAAGGGTCCACAAAAGCACCCTATGTCTCAGGAAGGGTATAGAGAAGCACCCTATGTCTCAGGAAGGGTATAGAGAAGCACCATTTCTCTCAGGAAGGGTCTACAGAAGCACCATTTCTCTCAGGAAGGGTCTTGAGAAGCACCCTTTTCCTCAGGAAGGGTCTACAGAAGGACTCCTTGTCCCAGGAAGGGTCCACAAAAGCAACCTAAGTCTCAGGAAGGGTATAGAGAAGCACCCTTTGTCCCAGGAAGGGTCTATAGAAGCACCCTTTGTCCCAGGAAGGGTCTATAGAAGCACCCTTTTTCTCAGGAAGGGTCTACAGAAGCACCATTTCTCTCAGGAAGGGTCTTGAGAAGCACCCTTTTCCTCAGGAAGGGTCTATAAAAGTGCAATTTCTCTCATCAAGGGTCTATAGAAGCACCCTTTCTCTCAGGGCGGGTCTATAGAAGCACCCTTTATCTCAGGAAAGGTCTATAGAATCACCCTTACTCTCAGGAAGGGTCTTTAAAAGAGTCATTTCTTTCACACAGGGTCTATAGAAGAATGTTACACATCCCCCAGTACTGATGGAGTTTTCTATAGAAAATTGTATCAGTCCCCCAGGACTAGTGGGGTTATCTACAGAAAATTGAAAATTGTTGTCAGTCCTTTACAATTTTTTTCTATAAAAAAATTTTGTCAGTCTCCCAGGACTGACAGGGTTCTATATAGAAAATATTTTAAGTCCACCAGGACTGATAATGTTTATTGCCTCAGGACTATAGAAATTATCTTCTCATAAATCGGATGTCTCCAAAACACTGTGCATCTTGATTACAGTTGTTTGTTGTTTGGAGATTTCCTCATCATCGACACAAAACATCGTCGTCGTCATCATGGTATCCATGGTCATTGGCATCACCATCTTTTTGCATCAGATGAAACTTCATATGTACTGCCATGGAGTTGTCGTTAGTAGTTACTTACCTTTTCCAACCTTATTTTGAGATGCCAAAAACAAAAAAAAAACGAACTTACTTACCTTCCAACAAATGTTTGCATGCTATTTGTGTGTATGTATGTGGCCAGGCCATTTAGTCAGGTATGAACGAACATGTATGTATGTATATGCGTCCTTCCTTCCTACATTTTACCGTAAATACATTCATTCAAATCTGTATCTAAGTATACATATATACATATTTCTCATGTACATTCATACATAAATATATATTTATATCGTGGATATTATAATGTAGCTTTTTGTTGCTTTTCTAGCTTTATAAGCATTTTGTGTGGTGTTTACGGGGCTCATCTATATTAGTGTGGCTATAGTTTTGTACCTTTGAGATATCTGCATTTAGCTTGTTTTCACAGAGTGCCCAAGTAGTTGTTGTTTTTGTTGCTGTTTTTATGATTACTACTACTGCTAACGTTGGAGAAGGCTTTGATGCTGACGATGCTAGCTTTTGTGCAGTTGTGTGCTTTGCCAGGAATAAGGCCGCCGTTTCATATTACCACAACGTTAGAAACTGCAACAATCTATAACATCAAAAAGAAATCTCGGCTAATGTTGTTGCCTTCTTTTTGCTGATATCAGCAGCAAAGGAGACGAATAAAGCGAATAAAAACAACACAAAGTCTCTGTTGTGAACAAAAAAAAACCTTTCGATCTCAAATGGTTAGATACAAATAGTTTTTTAATCATTGCATTTATTAGTTCATTGTTTGCTGTTGGCGATAAAGGGGCTTACCGCAGTGGGATGATAGGATATTATAAGCGTACCAATTCAGTTAGCAGCATTAGTAATGTAATTGAAATTTCATCTAATTTGTGTATACCTTAAATCGTGTGTAGACGTTGTTTTATGTTTCGATACGATTTGTACTAAATAAACGGGGGTTCTTTAGATTACGAGTCTACAATGCTTTATTAACGTTCCTCCTCGTATTCGTAAGACGACTTCACTTAGCACACAACTTGTCTCTACTAAGGACACATATTTTTTTAAGCTATTAGTTGACACATAACTTCTTGGCTGACAGTTCGTAATTTGAATAACATATTCACGCATCTGCTATTCTTCTGTATTTATACTTGCTCGCTGATATATAGACTGTTCTAGAATCCTCGATGTAGGATGTTCTACAATGTTCAAACGAAATGTAACAATTCGCTTACACAAACAGAGGTAATAAACACGAGAGAATAGGAGGGGAAATAATGAATAAGTTCACAATATAGAAAAATAATTAAGCTAAAACACCGAATGACCAAAACAAATGTGGTAGATAATACAAAAAAAAAAACAATAGCAAAATAAACATGGAAAATAGTGTGTTAGTTACAATTCAAATTCTTAAATGGAAATTCATATAATTTAACTTCAATCTATCAATTACATTCGTAACATTAATTTATAACTTTTTGTTTGGTTTTAATATTAATTAATTATTTTTTTACAATTTCAGGTAGATGGATACATTCGAAAATGCATAAAAATATGTATATTTGCAGCGGCTAGGTGCAAAAGTCTATTATTTTTGAAAATTTGACAACTTTTTATACCCTCCACAATAGTATAGAGGGTATATTAAGTTTGCACCGGAAAGGTACAAGGCCGAAATTACTGCCATACAGGAAATACAATGGAATGGGAAAGGCGTCACAACAACACCTAAAGGTGACGCACTGTATTATAGTTGCCATGACATAAAGCATGAGTTTGGTTGCGGATTTGTAGTTGGTCGGAGGTTAAAACTTGCTACAATTCGAATAAAAGCAAAATTCTTCAACATCAAGACAAGAACAATCTGACCAAAGATATATTTCATGAGCGCTTAGAAGAAACATATGAACGTTGTCCTGCCCATGACAATAAAATTATTCTAGGAGATTTTAATGCCAAAAGTGGATAGGAAAATATCTTTGGCCCAAAAGTCGGAAAATTCAGTCTCCACAGTGAAACATCTGACAATGGTATGAGGCTGATAGACTTCGCAGCGGCAAAAAACATGGTAGTTAGCAGCACCAGATTTCAACATCTCGACATCCATAAGGGCACCTGGCTGTCTCCAGATCAGAAAACAAGAAATCAAATCATGTTGTGATAGATGGAAGACATTCATCGAGCGTGCAAACATACACTAGGACCACTTCCTTGTTGCAGCAAAAGTACGTAACCGGTTAAACGTAGCAAACAAAGTACGAACAGACACAACACGAAAGTTAGACATCGGTAAGCTGCAATCACAACAGATAGCCACAGCATATTCCTCTCAACTAGCCCAACTGCTTAAACAAAGCACTCCTCGTCCAGATAACATATCAGGACAATGACAGAACATTGCCCACTCCATGCAAACAGCCGCAAAATCAGTACTTGGATACCAGAGACCTCCACCAAGGAATCCATGGTATAACCAGGAGTGTACTGATGCTACCGAAGAGAAAATGCGGCATATAGGCCTACTTTACAATCCGTAGCAACGCGTAGCGCACGAGAGAGATACCGAGGGAAAAGGAGAGAGGAGAAACGTCTTTTCAGCAGGAACAAGTAAAAAAGTATCAGTCGGCTTTGCCGACAGAGATATACCCTCAGCCTGTGCAAATTGAAACACTTTTTTCACAAAAAACTTATGTATTTAGGGGGTTTCAAAATTTTGATCGTATGAACCGACAAAAATGTTGATTAGGATTAAAGTTCAAAAATTTTGCGGAAAAGGTACTTAAAGGAATGGACTGGCATAGACCATGGGGGTGCCATAGGGGGTTTTTACACCCTTCGGGCTGTTTTCTCAAGAAGTATGGAGTTGTCCCTGAAACAAATTTTACCATCGTAATTGGGGCAGCGAATGTAAGTTGCTTCAACAAAAATCAAAATGATTCAATAGCAGGTCTTAAAGTGAACTTATCCAAAATTTTGTGTAGGAGGTACGGGATGGAGTGGACAAATATTGTCCATATTCGAACCTGATCTATATCTGGTAGATATTATGAGAATGTGCAAAGTATGGACCAATCGCACATTTTTTCCGAATATTTGTGAACTTTTGTGGGGTAGGTACCTGAAGGAGTGGACCGATATGGCTTATCTACGAACTTAAACTAAGTTTGGAAACAATATTACGAAGGCCAAATTTTGGCCGGAATCGGCATATCCGTTCGAGAATTATCTTGCGCTTCCAACCATAAACATGGTGTCATAGGGTTTGTTTTTCAACTTTCAGGCTATTTTTTCAGGAAGTATGGACTGGCCCCTAGGAAACTTGAACCTTCTTATTGGGGACAGTGAATACAAGATGTTACAACAAAAACCAAGGCGATTCGAGAGCAGGTCCTAAACTGAACTTTCCGAAATTTTGTGTGGGAGGTACTCGAATGAGTTTACCGATTGAGTCCATATTGGAACCTCATCTAAGTCTGGTAGAAATTTCATAATGTGCAAAGTATGGACCAAATCGGTTACTCCCTCCAAGAGTTATCGTACGCACAAATTTTCCGAACATTTTCGAACTTTTGGGGGGGAGGTACCGGAAGGAGTGGACCGATATAATCCATAGTTGAACTTGAACTAAGTTTGGACAAAATATTACGGAAGCCAAATTTTGGACCGAATCGGCAGATCCGTTCGAGAGTTATCTTGGGCTCCAACCACTGCACACGGTGTCATATGGTCTTTTGTAACTTTCAGGCTATTTTCTCAGGAAGTATGGACATGCCCCTAATAAAACTTACAGCGTCGTATAGAGGACAGCGAATACAACTTGCGTAAACAAAAATTAAAGCGATTCGAGACCAGGTCCTAAACTGAACTTTTCCGAAATTTTGTTTGGGAGGTACCCGAAGGAGTGGACCGATTGAGTCCATATTGAAACCTCATCTATGTTTTGTAGAAATTACACGATGTGCAAAGTATGGACCAAATCGGTTATTTCCTACAAGAGTTATCGTGCGCACAAGTTTTGCGACAATTTTTGAACATTTGTGGGGGAGGTACCTGAAGGAGTGGACCTATATGGCCCATCTTCGAACTTAAATCGAATCTGGACAAAATATTTCGATACCCAAAATTTGAACCGAATCGATTGATCCGTTCGAGAGTTATCGTGCGCACCAGCCAGACAGACAGACACACGGACGGACATTGCTAGATCTACTCAAAATTGTCTGAAACGGATATCGTACAAACATACTTGGGGTTTAAAACCATTATTTCGATGAGGCACATTTTTGGTCGTATCAAAGTGTAAATACCCTCTTTAGCCTAAAGGCTGAGGGTATAAAAAGAGAGAGATGGAAAAGCGGGAGTGTGAAAATATCGAGATGTACAGGAACCAGAATAAAGTCCGAAAATTCTACCAAAGAGTCAGGCATCAAACTGATGGCTTTGGTGCAGGCACATCCTCCTTTAGAGACCAGCAAGTTAAATTGGTAACAGATACAGATAGTGTGCTCAGGATATGGAAAGAACATTTTTCAAAACTGTTGGTACCCAATAGCAGCGAAGACGATGAAGATACCGCAGACCTAATCCCAGAAGATGGTATTGAAAGTATACCGCCCAGCCAAGATGAGGTGAAGACAGCAATAAATCGGCTGAAGAATAATAAGACAGCAGGAACCGATGGCTCACCAGCCGAGCTGTTCAAAACCGGAGGTGACACCCTGATGAGGTGTATTCATCAGCTAGTTAACATCATCTGGCAGGAAGAACGAGTACCCGACGATTGGAACCTGAGTATCCTGTGCCCCGTCCACAAGAAGGGAGATAAGACTGTATGCTCTAACTATAGGGGCATAAGTCTACTCCCTATTGCCTACAAGATCGTGTCAGGGATATTGTGAGAAAGACTAAAGCCTATGGTGAACGAGATAATTGGACCATACCAATGTGGCTTTAGACCTGGCAAGTCCACCATTGGCCAGATATTTACCCTGCGGCAAATCCTGGAGAAGACCCAAGGGATGCAGATCGACACCTACCAACGTTTTGTCGATTATAAAGTAGCCTTCGACAGCCCGCTGCGTTCAAAGGTATTCCAAGCCATGTCTGAATTTGGTATCCCAGCAAAGCTCATCCGGCTTTGTAAAATGACTTTAACTAACACGAGATCCTCAGTTAAAATAGGAAAGAACCTCTCCGAAGAGTTTTGTAACAAAAGAGGTTTCAGACAAGGAGACAGCCCTTCGTGTGATCTTTTCAACATCCTGCTGGAAAAGGTTATACGAGAGGCAAACGTCAAAAGAAGTGGCACAATCTACACTAATAGCCACATATTACTTGCTTATGCTGATGATATAGACATCATGGGACGATCAGTAAAAGAAGTAACTGATACCTTTATGAATGTTGAAGGAGAATCTGCTAAAGTGGGTCTGGCGGTAAACGGTGAGAAGACCAAGTTGATGGTGTAGACGCGCAATGTGTCCATTGAGCTCGGACCAACTATGGAAGTTGGTTCCTATAATTTTGAGGTAGTAAGGACTTTGTCTACATCTGCACCTCCGTAAACACAACAAACCACATCAGTTGTGAAATAAAAAGAAGAATTGTATTGCTACTTTGGTTTAAGTAAGCAGTTTAAAACACACACACACACACATCTCGTCAAACAAAAATAACGCTCTACAAAACACTGATACTACCCGTGCTGATGTATGGTTCGAAAGCCTGGGTACTTGCGCAAGCAGACATGGCAGTGCTTGGAGAAAAATCTTCGAAAGATCTACGGACCAATCTGCGTTGACGGTGAATATCGACGTCGCATGAACCACGAGCTGTATCTGCTATACAACGACATCAGTATATATAAACGTATCGAGATGCAGCGATTGCGTTGGCTATGCCATATCATAAGAATGGGCGAAGATGAACCCGCTAAAAATGCGTATAAATACGAACCGCTTTGCGGTGCACGCAAAATGGCGCAAACAAATGGATGAAGAGATGAAAAGGCGCGGTATTCCAGAGCGCGAAGCAATAAATAGAGAGAATTGGAGATCTTTTCTTAGTTCGGCCTATGGAACAAATGTTCTGTAATGGGCCAGCCAAGTAAGTAAGGTTCCCATAGGTCCAAGTTATGTTATAGCCTCCGTATACAGCTACATTTTTTGACCGAACTACAGAAGTTCAAAATATCTCTACTAAAATATCACAAAATACCTTTGGTATAGCTTCCCATATAACGGTACCTTCCGATTTTCGATATTTTGAGGATTTTAGCTACATTTTTTTGACCGAACGACCTGTAATTTAACATTTGATGTTCCCTGTGGGTCACAAAATATCTCCGCCAGCAATTTTAATATATGTCAAAAATAGTAGATTCTTGCAGGTTCTGGAAAGAGCATTACTTAGGTGGCCTTTTCTATAAGCCGAATTAAGAATATGATCCCACTCCCGTTCATTTGTTGCTTTTCTTTTCAAATTTGAAGTATCGTGTTTTTGATCTCGTCTCTCGCTTGTTAACTTCAGCGATGCCTTGACCTTCCTCCATCGAAGCCTTGGCCGCACATTCATGATGAGCAAGGCAACGAAATCCTTGCAACTCGATACGTTCAATTATAACACTCTCGTTGCCGGTACACCTTCTCTTTTGCTCTTTTCGCATAATATCATCACCTTCATTTCGAATTTACCACACCCCATACTAAATCGTTTCGGGACGTTGACCAGGAAGGTACCGTTATATGAGGACTTTCTCATAAAAAACAAAATTGACCTGAGAACTCAAAACCCTTTAGCGGTTTTGCTCTTCTTACCTTATACCATCAATTCCATTTGGAATTTTTAACCCCAGACAATATTGATTGGGAACATGAACTTGGTAGGTAAGACCTTCATTGAAAATTCAGAACAGCCTGTCTCAACATGGCTGTTCTGAATGTCATAACCTTTGAAGAGGACTAACAGTCGTGTCCATACCATAAAGCAAAGGCAAACTGTCGATAGTAAACTATCGTTTCAACAAGGGCCAAGTTCATCCTGTATCAAACCAAGAATATCCAGGTGAGTTAGAGTGGTTATATTGAAATCCTTCCAGTCTTCTCCTTCGCGTACTCCTCCATGAAGTGTTCAAAACTCTTGGATCTTCTCCTTCGCGTAATCCCTCCCAGACTCCTTGAAGTGTTCTAAACTCTTGGGTCCTCCCCTTTGCGTAATCCTTCCCAGACACATTGACGTGTCCGCAACTCTTGTGCCTTCTACGTCTTGTAAACCATCTCAGACTCCTTGAAGTGTCCGGAACTATTGGTTCTTCTCCTTCGCCCAATCCTTCCTAGACTCTTTGAAGTGTTCGCAACTCTTGGAGCTCGTCCTTCGAGTAGTCCTTCCTCCGACTCCTCGAAGTGTTCGCAAAACTTGGAGCTCGTCCTTCGAGAAGTCCTTCCTTCGACTCCTCCAAGTGTTCGCAAAACTTGGAGCTGCTCCTTCGCGCAATCCTTCCCCTGACTCCTTGAAGTTTTTGCAACTCTTGGAGCTCCTCCTTAGTGTAATCATTCACTGATACCTTGAAGTGCTCGCAACTCTAGGACCTTCTCCTACGTGTAATCCTTCCCTGACGTGTCCGCAACTATTGTACCTTCTCTGTCCTCTAAACCATCTCAGAGTCCTTTAAGTGTCCGGAACTCTTGGGTCGTCCAGTTAGCCCACCCATTAGGAGAACTTATCATGGTCTCCCACTAAGCCTACGAAGAACTTATCCAGATTTCCCACCTAGCCCATCTATTCGGAGAATTTATCCAGGTCTCAATAGAGACGGACAAACAAAAACAGAAGTTTGGTAGTTTGAACTACTACCGAATTTGAATCGTCTTTGTGAAACAGGCCATTATTCTATGTCTGGAAGAAAAATGACGAGATATTTTTGGATCAAACCGGTTACTCCCTTAAAGAGTGGTTTTCTTGTCGGCTGGGGTAAGTTCAGTCGCGTCCAGGGTCTCTATAAGGACCCACTAAGCCTTAAGAAATGAAAAGATCTACAATCTACTTGTGTTTTAATGCGATAAAAATGAATTCAGTGCGTATATATTTGGATTAATTGTTGCCGTGAGGATTATGCAGACTCGCTGGGGTTTGGCAGCTGAGGAGCACGTGTTGAATTCTTCGAGGAAAACGGTGTTGTTTGTGTTCGGGTGTGAATGATCGGGAACACAATGTATTCGGTGTTTGGCTGCAGATGATCGGGAACACGATGGTTTCGGCGCTCGGCTGTAGATGATCGGGAAGATGATGTATTCGGTGTTCGGCTGTCGATTATCGGGAAGATGATGTATTCGGGCTCGGCTGTAGATGATCGGGAAGCGTTGTATTCGGTGTTCGGCTGTCGATTATCGGGAAGATGATGTATTCGGTGTTCGGCTGCAGATGATCGAGAAGACGATGTATTCGGTGTTCGGCTGCATATGATCGGGAAGATGATGAATTAGGTGTTCGGCTGCAGATTATCGGGAAGCCGATGGGTTCGGCGCTTGGCTGTTGATGTTCGGTAACACGATGGGTTCGGCTGTTGAGGTTCGGGAACACGATGGATACTCGGGTATCGATGTTCGGGAACACGTGAGTACGGCGTTTGGGTGTTGACACGATGGATTCGTCGCTCGGGTGTTAGACTAGGGCTACGATGTAGTTTCTACAATCTACTACTATTACCCAAACAGTGGAACAGCTGACCCAAAGGCCCTGTAGGACCGAAACCTCCGAAGGTCCAGTGCCGAATGGAACAGATGACTCGAAAGCCCTGTAGAACTGAAAATTCCAAAGGTCCAGTGCCGAATGTAACATATGACTCGAAAGCCCTGTAGAACTGAAAACCCCGAAGGTCCAGTGCCGAATGGAACAGATGACTCAAAACATTGTAGAACGGAAAAACCCGAAGGTCCAGTGCCGAATGGACCAAACGACCCAAGAGCTCTGTAGAACTGAAAAACCCGAATGTCCAGCGCTAAATGGAACAGATGACTCAAGAGCCGAAGGTCCAGTGCAATTTAGTAGCCACCACAATTTAATCTGTAGCTTCCAAAAAGTATTCCCAACTCGGTAACATCAAGGTGTACGTTGGCGGATTTAGAACAGGCTTTAGTTCCAACCCGTGTAGCTAACTCTCTGCAGTAGCCAGCCAACCATCAGTAAGCAACTCTGAAATATATGCGTGACTCTAGGCATGAAGTGAATGCGAATTATTCGCACTAGACACTGACTACGATGGCTGTAAAAATACGCTGGAGTTAAATTTACCAGCGTGTGGGCTGTTAACCACTAGTATCAGGTAGAGACAATGTACGGTGGAGTGTTTGTTGTCAAAGCGCTGTTTACCCATGACTGGTAGTAGTTGTTGTGTTATGTACGTGATCATATTGACATGATACAAGAGTTATCGTGCTCAACATTTTAGAGGAAAATATTGAACTTTGGTGGGCGAGGTGGCGTGGTGGTTGTACCCGGTGGAGTGGACCGATAATGCTCATCTTCGAACTTGAACTGACTTTGAAAAAATACTACTATGTGCAAAGTTTGGCGAGAGTTATTGTGCACAATCGCTCCACATACGGACAGACAAAGCTAAATAGGCTAAAGGGCTCTGCACATACGGTCCGTTGTGCGTCGCGTGTTAGAAACAACAACCACATGAAAAATGTGTAAGTGATGCCAAGTTTGTTCTTGAAGTTTTCATGTGGATGTTGTAACGCGAGTATAAAACAAGTAAAAAAGAGTAAGTCGGCTTTGCCGACAGATGTATACCCTCAGCCAATGTGAATTGAAACTTTCATCTACGGATAGATAGAATGTATTTAGGGTCTCTTCAGAATTTTGTGGCCCTTTTTCAACATTTGAACTTGCCGACAAAAATGTGGATTAGGAATTAACTGCACTTAGACACAAATGTTGAACTTTTGTGGGGGAGGTACCCTTAGGGAGGACCGATATGGACCATTTTAGAAGTTAAACTAAATTTTGACAAAATATTAGGAGAACCAAAGTTTGGACTAAATTGGTTGACCAATCCAAGTGAGATCGTCCTAGCATTTTAGTGACATTTTATTGGGGGAGAAGTACCGGAAGTTGTGCACCAGTATTGCCCCATGAAACTAAGTTTGGATAAAATATGACGAAGACCAAAAGTTGCACCAAATCGGTAGAACAGTTCGAGAGCCATATATGGTGACATAGGGCTTTTTACACCGTTCGGGATGTTTTCCCAAGAAATATGGACCTGCTCCTGAAAAAACTTTTACCGTCGTAATGGAGGTAGCGAATGCAAATCGCTTCAACAAAAATCAAAGTGATTCGAGAGCAGGTCTTAAAGTGAACTTATCCGAAATTTTGTGTGGGAGGTACCCAAAGGAGTGCACAAATATAGTCCATATTCGAACCTGATCTATATCTGGTAGATATATTAGGATCTGCTGAGTATGGATTACATCAGTCACTCCCTTCAAGAGTTATCGTGCGCATATTTTATCCGAAGATTTTTGAATTTTTGTGAGGGAGGTGCCTGAAGGAGTGGACCGGCATGGTTTATCTTCGAACTTAAACTATGTTTGGACAAAATATTACGAAGGCCAAATTTTGGACCGAATTGGCAGATCCGTTCGAGATTTATCTTGCGCTCCAACCACTACAGGG
The DNA here is from genome assembly GCF_047663935.1 of Musca autumnalis. NCBI lineage: Eukaryota > Metazoa > Arthropoda > Insecta > Diptera > Muscidae > Musca > Musca autumnalis. The sequence continues at coordinate 155,437,602 of NW_027411866.1, read as the reverse complement.
GTTTTTTTGCATCTTTCAGGCTATTTTCTCAGGAAGTATGGACTTGCCCCTTATGAAACTTGTACCGTCGTATGTGGGACAGCGAATACAAGTTGCTACAACAAAAATCAAAGCGATTCGAGAGCTGATCCTAAACTGAACTTTTCCGAAATTTTGTGTGAGAGGTACCCGAAGGAGTGGACCGATTGAGTCCATACTTAAACTTCATCTAAATCTGGTAGAACTTTCACGATGTACAAAGTGTGGGCCAAATCGGTTACTCCCTTCAAGAGTTATCGTGCGCACAAATTTTCCGGACATTTTCGAACTTTTGTGGGGGAGGTACCGGAAGGAGTGGACCGATATAACCCATCTTCGAACTTAAACTAAGTTTGGGCAAAATATTACGAAAGCCAAATTTTGAACCGAATCGGTTGCTCCGTTCGAGAGTTATCCTGCGCACCAGCCAGTCAGACAGACGGACAGACAGACAGACGGACAGACAGACAGACGGACGGACATGGCTAATTCAACTCCAAATTGTCTGAAACACATTTCGTCCAAACATACTTGGGGTCTAAAACCATTATTTCGATGAGGCACATTTTGCCCGTATGAAAGTGTATATACCCTCGTTAGCATAAATGCTGAGGGTATAAATATCAACGAGCGAGTAAATACCATCTCTATCCATGGATTCTAAGTCCCGGTTATAATAGATTTATCCCTTAGTTTAGTATACAATCTGATCCTATAGTTCTTATCACTCTAAACGCCTGTCTACACATTCATATGCCAGTTAAAAAACGATATGCAAAAAAAAACTTATTTTGTTCTGGAGAAAAATGAGTCCATCATTTAGTCACTGTAGCTGTCACACAAACATAGCGATGAACAGCAACAAATTCAACAACAACAACAACTACTACAGCAGACCCGATTAGTCAGTCAGTCATAACCAGCCAGTTCAGCTCAGCTATCAAAGCAAAGCAGTCAGTGATCTGGACAGTCAGCCAGTAAAGACATTTATTGTTGGCGGGTGTCGGCGGTATATGTTAAAGCTCTTCATTTGTTTCATCAGTGATTTTCATTTCATTCTTTTTTATGCGTTTTTTGTGGTTGTTGTTGTTGTTGTTGCTGATGTTTTAGTTTTATACTTTTCAAGCAGTTTCAGCTTCAGTTTCATTTTCTGTTTTCTTTTCATTTAAAGTTGTTGGAGGTTTTAGTTTGTTTTTTTTTATTTTTTATTTGTATTTTGTTTAGAAGTGGTCGTTCGTTCAATAGATGACGACGATGATGATGATGGCAGTGGGATATTCTCCAATGGATTGTTGTCGCTGCAATATTCCCTCTGTCCTCTATTCCTGATAAATTTGTTTTGTTTTTTACGTCCAGCCAATGTTGCAGTCTGTGATGGCATTGTAAGTGCAACAAACAACACAACTCTGGTCTGGTGTTGATAATGCCTCCAGAGTCGTCGGTCGTCTCATTGCTGTCGTCTCCATTGCCTTCCATTGATGATGGTGGCAACAGCATCCACACTCACTTGCCTGTGCTGGTTATGATGGCTGGTGAATAGTCAGTTGGATGGTTGACTGGCTGGGTGGCTGGTTGGCTGACTGTATGCTATTCCATCCAACATTGAACAACAAAAGTTTAGTCTCTCATTGCTCTTGACCAAAATGCTGGCCATTGCTGCAGAGGCAGGCAGGCAGGGAGGACTCCCAAACTGGCCGTTCTCTAAATAAAATCGGAAATTCCATTCCATTTGGCTGTTTTTTTGTTGTGTGCGTTTTTTCTGTTTTACCTAAACATTGTCTTCAGTAGTCTGGCTGGCCATGGTGCTGTTATCGTTGTCGTTGATTTTGCTTGGCCTTTTTTTCCACTGGGTGCTGGGGTTTTTTTTTTCAGATTTTTGTTTGGCTTTTGTTTGGATTTATTAGTTATTGCTGCCGCTGCTGCTTTGTCTACGCTGCGGCCACTGCTTTGGCCGCCTCAGTTTTGTGGTTGTTGTTTATTTTGTGAATTTGATTCGATTTTATTTCATTTAACTGTTGCTGCTGCAAATTGCCTCAGTTCACTGCTGGCTGGTTAGCTGGTCTTCTTAACGATTTAATACTTTTTGTTGTTTATTTTTTTGAAAATTATTTATTTAAAGTTATTTTGTTTTTTTTTTCTGTTGCTTGCCTTTTGGCTTCTTCTTTTTTTTTCTCGATTTGTAAGTTTGTGTGCGTTTTTAATGTCGTCACAATTGTTGGCGTTCTCGTTGTCACTGCTGCTGCTGTTGTTGTTGTTGTTATTGTCGTTTTTATTGTTGTGACTGACTGACTGGCTGACTGATTGCTCGAAGGCTAATTGAGTTTTGAGACATTTAAATGCGGATAATATGCTTTGTGATTAACTCCATCATGCAAACTATAGTCATACTAGTGGGTCGGTCTCTCTCTCTACTATCTCGGTGAGTTACATTGTTGTATCGATACGGAATTACGTGGTAAGTTCATGTTTCGTACGACACAGGGAGGAGGAGGTGTTTGTGGTTTCCCTTTGAATGTATAACGTCGTCTACAAACAAACACACAAACAGCTATCTGATATGCTTACGTTGTTTAACTTAGTTGATAATTTATGTAAAACAATGGGGTTTCCGGCGATCAAATTTAAACACCAGCTACAATAGCCCTGAACGGTATTGAATTCAATTCAATTAAACAATTATGAAAATTACCGTTTGATTTTATAAATCAATAGTTTCTTGTTGATAGAATAAAATGTGCATAATGTACTCTGGCAGTGTTTAATGATGAATTTGTAATTCTCTCATGGGTACATTATGCGCTGGTTGGGTGATTCAACGTCTGTATTGAAGTATGTACCTATTTAATATAATTCGCCATCAATCATTTTGTGATGCGGGTGAGGTTTTTCTTTCCCAGTTTTTGCATGTAAATTCCAAAAATTCACACTTATATACATTACTAGAAAAGTGTCAGCTACTTCGCATTCGGAAAAGGAATAAAAACGAATAAACAATACATACTAACACATATTTTAATGGATGTTTAATTTAAGTACTGTTCGTACCCATTTAATTCAATTTTCATAAAGAAAAAAAAACGACCGACGCAGATGTCTACGTTTTCAAATGAACTTACTAAAACGTTCAGTATACCAAACAATTTAACCGAAAAAAATATTTCAAGTTTCTTGATTTGATGTCAGTAAATTATTTAGAATTCGCCTTACACACTTTCACACGTACAATTATTGTTTATTTAGCCTTAGAACTTTTACACTAATAGTATAATTCCAAATTATAATTCCAGCTTAATTCCGCACGCAATACCAAAATGGTACCAAATTTAGTAAAAAATAATTCCTTATATCAACCAATCGCAATTAAGGCACTATTTAGTATATTTTATATACATACATACATACATAAGTACGAATTTCCAAAACCTCCTTCTAATATTTCAATCTTCTATCTCATCCCCTTTACTTACTTACTTAGCTGGCCCATTACAGAACATTTGTTCCATAGGCCGAACTAAGAAAAGATCTCCATTTCTCTCTATTTGTTGCTTCGCACTCTGGAATACCGCGCCTTTTCATCTCATCATCCACTTGTTTACGCCATCTATTCCTTCGCCTGCCGATTCTGCGTGCACTGCCAAGCGGTCCGTATTTATACGCCTTTTTAGCGGGTTCATTATCGGTCATTCTTATGATATGGCCTAGCCAACGCAATCGCTGCATCTCGATACGTTTAACAATATTGATGTCGTTGTATAGCAGATACAGCTCGTGGTTCGATATTCACCGTCAACGCCGATTGGTCCGTAGATCTTTCGAAAAATTTTTCTCTCAAACACACAAAACACTGCCATGTCTGCTTGCGCAAGTACCCAACCTTCGGAGCCATACATCAGCACGGGTAGTATCAGTGTTTTGTAGAGCGTTATTTTTGTTTGACGAGATGTGGCTTTGTTTTTAAAGTGCTTACTTAAGCCAAAGTAGCATCTGTTGGCCAATACAAATCTTTTTATACCCTACACCACTATGTGGTAAGGGGTATTATGTGTTAGTGCATTTGTATGTAACATACAAAAGGAAGCGAGATAGACCCATAGTTTCTTCTAGGGATATACATAGAATCACTTTCTGAGTCGATTTATGCATGTCCGTCCGTCCGTCCGTTCGCAACATACAGGTCGCATTTGTTGACCGATTTCGCTGAAAATTGGGGAATACCATTTTTTTAGCCGTCGGAAGATCAAGTTCGAAGATGGGCTATATCGGTCCAAGTTTTGGTATAGCCCCCATATATATTTTCGGCCGATTTCACGTATTTTCTGTAACACACACGCTATATATGTCCGATTTCGATGAAATTTGGAATGTGTGACTGAATTTGGTCTAACAATAAAGTGCCAAATTATATCGAAATCGGTTCAGATTTGGATATAGCTCCCATATATATGTTCGCCCGATTTCACGTATGCGATGTACCAATTACGCTATATACGTCCGATTTTAATGAAATTTGGAATGTTTGACTGAATTTGGTATAGAAATAAGAGTGCCAAATTATATAGAAATCGGTTCAGATTTGGATATAGCTCCCATATATATTTTCGGCCGATTTCACGTATTTTCTGTACCAAACACGCTATATATTTCCGATTTCGATGAAATTTGGAATGTGTGACTAAATTCAGTCTAGAAATAAATGTGCCAAATTATATCGAAATCGGTTCAGATTTGGATATAGCACCCATATATATTTTCGGCCGATTTCGCGTAGTTGCTGCTCCAAACACGCTATATAAGTCGGATTTCAATGATGTTTGGAATGTGTGACTGAATTCGGTCTGGAAATAAATGTGCCAAATTATATCAAAATCGGTTTAGATCTGGATATAGCTCCGATTTGTATTTTACATATTCACAGTGGTGTAGGGTATCATATAGTCGGCCCCGCCCGACTTTGATCCTTTCCTTACTGGTTTTTATTTTACAACTGATGTCGTTTGTTGTGTTTACGGAGGTGCCGAGGTAGACGAAGTCTTTTACTACCTCAAAATTATAGGAACCAACTTCCACAGTCGGTCCGAGCTCAATGGACGCATTGTGCGTCGACACCATCAACTTGGTCTTCTCCCCGTTTACCGCCAGACCCACTTTAGCAGATTCTCCTTCGACCTTCATAAAGGTATCGGTTACTTCTTTTACTGATCGTCCCATGATGTCTATATCATCAGCATAATCAAGTTTGCCTCCCGACAAAAAGGTGGTAGGTGGCGATCTGCATCTCTTGGGTCTTCTCCAGGATTTGCCGCAGGGTAAATATCTGGTCAATGGTGGACTTGCCAGGTCTAAAGCCGCATTGGTATGGTCCAATTATCTCGTTGACCATATGCTTTAGTCGTTCGCACAATATCCCTGACACGATCTTGTAGACAATAGGGAGTAGACTTATGCCCCTATAGTTAGAGCATACAGTCTTATCTCCCTTCTTGCGGACGGGGCACAGGATGCTCAGGTTCCAATCGTCTGGTACTCGTTCTTCCTGCCAGATGGTGCTACACCTTATCAGCGTGTCGCCTCCGGTTTAGAACAGCTCGGCTGGTAAGCCATCGGCTTCTGCTGCCTTATTATTCTTCAGCCGATTTATTGCTGTCTTTACCTCATCTTGGCTGAGCGGTATACATTCAATACCATCTTCTGGGATTGGGACTGTGGTATCTTCGTCGTCTTCGCTGCTATTGGATACCAACAGTTTTGAAAAATGTTGTTTCCATATCCTGAGTACACTATCTGTATCAGTTACCAAATTACCTTGTTGGTCTCTACAGGAGGATGTGCCTGTACCAAAGCCATCAGTTTGATGCTTGACTTTTTGGTAGAATTTTCGGACTTCATTCTGGCTCCTGTACATCTCGATTTTTTCACACTCCCACTTTTCCATCTGTCTCTCTTTTTCCTGCGGAAAAGACGTTTCTCCTCTCTCCTTTTCTCCCGATATCTCTCTCGTGCGCTACGCGTTGCTACGGATTGTAAAGTAGCCCTATATGCCGCATTTTTCTCTTCGGTGGCAGCACGACACTCCTGATCATACCATGGATTCCTTGGTGGAGGACTCTTGTATCCAAGTATGGATTTTGCGGCTGTTTGCATGGAGTGGGCAATGCTTTGCCATTGCGCTGATATGTTATCGGCATGCGGAGTGCTTTGATTAAGCAATTGGGCTAGTTGAGTGGAATATGCTGTGGCTATCTGTTGTGATTGCAGCTTACCGATGTCTAACTTTCGTGTTGTGTCTGTTCGTACTTTGTTTGCCACGTTTAAGCGGTACATCCTACGATCGTACATCCAACACGCTCGATGAATGTCTTCCATCTATCACAACATGATCAATTTGATTACTTGTTCTTTGATCTGGAGACAGCCAGGTGCCCTTATGAATATCGAGATGCTTAAATCTGGTACTGCTAACTACCATGTTTTTTGCAGCTGCAAAGTCTATCAGCCCCATACCATTGTCAGATGTTTCACTGTGGAGACTGAATTTCCCGACTGTTGGGCCAAATATATTCTCCTTTTCAATTTTGGCATTAAAATCGCCTAGAATGATTTTAATGTCATGGGCTGGGCAACGGTCATATGTTTCTTCTAAGCGCTCGTAAAATATATTTTTGGTCTGTTCGTCCTTTTCTTCAGTGGGAGCATGAGCGCAAATAAAGCTGATGTTGAAGAATTTAGCTTTTATTCGAATTGCAGCAAGTCTTTCATTCGCTGGGGTGAAGCTTGATACCAGATGTTTTAGCCTCCTACTAACTACGAATCCGTTCCCAATCCATCGTATTTCCTGTATGGCAGTAATATCGGCCATGTACTTTTCAAGTACGTCTGCCAATGCGAAGACTGCGCCTTCTCTATAAAGAGTGCGAACATTCCAGGTGCAGATTCGCAGATCATGGTCCTTAAAACGTTTGCGGGGTTCGTCAACTTTAGAGGGGTTTGTTTTTCTTTTCTTTCGTTTTTTCATAGTAGGCTGTTTTTTCTAGGGGAGCGTTACTAACCCGACGCCCAAACCCAAGTTTTTAACGTTCTTATGGGTGAACGCGCGGCACATGTTAGCTCACTACCTTTAACGGGTGTCAAAGGCAGTTCCCCAGGTGACACCACGGGGAGGTCAGTGTCCACTTGAGATGAAAGAGGGACCACGATTAATCCATGTTAATTCCATCAATTCCATCTCCAATCCTAAACCCAGTATCAAATTTAGTGCTATTTAGTACTTTTCGTGCACATAAGCAAAAATTTCCGAAATCTCTTTCATATTTTTACTCTACATCCCAACAGTTAATACTAAAATTTCAAATTCCAGTTCCATATTTTAGCAAATACCAAATGTTTCCCAATTTAGTACATCCATATCTGAATCCACAAAACCACTGAATTTCAAGCTTCAGCCGTTTCGTCTGGGCGATGATCTGTCAGTCACTCACTCATTACTAGACAGCGGAATCCTATGCAAATGCATAGGATGGTCGTAGACAAAATCTGATTAGACAGAAACTAGCATATCTTGCATATTTTGAGATATTTGCATAAAATGAGCATATGTAAAACCTTATTCAAGGATATCAGGCCTAAGTATCCCACCGAAATTTCTGAAATTTTGTATTAAGTCTTCGTTGGGGGTATAAAACTTTCCACCTGAATATTGTGGGTACAGGTCCATGTCTTCATATAACCCCCCATAGTACGGTACCTCCCGATTTCCGGTATTTTGAAGGTTTTGCCCTCAGTATCCCACCGAAATTGCTGAAATTTGGTATTAAGTCTTCGTTGGGGGTATAAAAAACCGTCTGAAATTTGTCTTCATATAGCCCCCATACAACGGTACCTTCCGATTTCCGGTATTTTGATGGTTGTGGCCTCAATATCCCTCCGAAATGGCTGAAATTTGGTATTAAGTCTTCCTTGAGGGTATAAAACAATCCATTTGAAATTTGTCGGTATAGGTCCACGTCTTCATATAGCCCCCATATAACGGAACCTCCCGATTTTCGGTATTTCGAAGGGTGTGGCTGTGGTTATACATTTCTCTATTTTATTGACTTGTCTGAAGAGTATTTTAAACAGAAACATTTTACACACAAACATTTTTGTACCTATTATTGAAATATTTGTTGCATAAGAAAATATGTAAAATGCATAAATTTTGCATATGTCATATGTTTTGATTGAAATTTAATCAGAAGTCAAAATTATGCCCAGTCCCAAATTTTGACATGAATCGGACCAAAAATAGGAGTTGCATAAAATTCCCCTGTCTATTCATCACTAAGCTCTTTTTATTATATAAAAGAAGATACGACTCTGTATGTGGTTCATAAATTACTTTGCTACTTGAATGGATTTAATTTTAAACACAACGCTTTGTTGCAAAAGCAGAGCGAAGAATAGGTTTCCAAATACACCAATCTTCTGCTTTACTTCCCGAATTTTGGATGCCATGTTTTGTGTATCATCTTTAACTTGGATTTTCATCGGTGTTGTGGTCTTCCCATGGGGCGTATACCATCAAATGGCTTATATTCATATGTGTTTCTGACCTACTACGCACTCGTTGTAGCTCTTTGATACGTTTTACGTTTTTTATACCCTCCACCATAGTATGGAGGGTATATTAAGTTTGTCATTCCGTTTGTAACACATCGATCTAATCATTTGCGACCCTATAGCCATGTCCCTCTGTCCGACCGTCCGTCTGTCCGTCTGTTGTAATCACTCTAGCGTCCGCAATAATTGAGATAGAGTGCTGAAATTTTGCACCCGAAGGTCTTTTTTCCATAGGCAGGTCAAGTTCGAAGATGGGCTATATCGGTCCACTCTTTGGTATAGCCCCCATATAACGGTACCTCCAGATTTGAGCTATTTTGACGTTCTTCGCCACATTTGCAGACCGAATTAGCTATAATTTGGCATTTAGGGTTCCTGGGGGGCAAACAACATATCTAAAAACAAGTGAGAAAAGGCTATAGTCGGTACGGGGCCGACTATGTGATACCCTACACCACTACCTCTGTGAATAATCTTTTTACTCGAAAACATTTCGTTTATGGAGATACAAAACAGAACCAAAATAATTAATATTTAATTTTATATTTGACTACTGTCGACATCACCAACATCAATAGGCTTCTATCTCTGTGAGAAAATTTCGTGATGATCCGATCAAAATTCCGACCTGTAGTGTGATTGCAGAAAAAGTGGAAAAAGGGATGCATTAACGACTATTGCGATATCTCTATTATTTGACTACCTACGCCAACCTACTTTGCATAATTTCAAATATGGGATTTTCTACTTTCTTAGTCAGGCCTTGCTTTTAGAAGGTCCCCAACCAAAGGTGTGATATCCGTCATTACTATTAAAATTGCAAAAATGAGAAGTTGGGTTTTATTAGCGACTATTGCGATATCTTCGTTGTTTGACCACCTACGACAACCTACGTTACATCGTTGTAAAGGTGATATTTTCTATTTTCATTGCCAGGTTTTGCTTTTGTAGACCCCTTATAGACGCTGAGATATTTGCTTTGGAAAAAAACTTTGTCTTTTTATCCAAATAAGTTTTTTGCCCATTCCGACCCCTAAATATTATTCGACCCTCACCAAAATCAATAGGCTTCTTCCTCTTTGAGATCCTCATTAACTCTCAAAATTTCGTGACGATTTGATCAAAATTGCGGCCTGTAGCGTGATTTCCAAAAAAATGGAAAAAATGGGATGAATTAGCGACTATTGTGATATCTCCGCTATTTGGTCACCTACGCCGACCTAGTTTGCATCATTGTAAAGGTGGAATGTTCTACTTTCATAGTCAGGCTTTGCTTTTGGAAAGTCCCCAGCCAAAGCTGTGATATTCGTCATTATAACTAAAATCGCAAGCATGAAAATTTTGGGTTTATTTGCGACTATTGTGATATCTTCGTTATTTGATCACCTACAAGAACCTACTTTACATCATTAGAAAGGTGACATTTTCTACTTTCATTGTCAGGTTTTGCTTTTGGTATACCCCATATAGAAGCTGAGATATTCGCTTTGAAAAAACGTTGTCTTTTTATCCACATAAGTTTTTTGCCCATTCCGACCCCTAAATATTATCCGACCATCACCCTCCGGGACCCCCATCAACACCCAAAATTTCGTGACGATCCGATCAAAATTGCGACCTGTAGCGTGATTACAAGGTTAAGATGGACAGACGGACAGACGGACGGACGGACTGACGGACGGACACACATAGCCAGATCGACTCAGCTCGTCGAGACATTCATTTTGATATATATAAGTATGGGTCTACGACCATTATTTCGATGCGTTACAAACTTTTTGGGCAAAACCAACTTATAATACCCTCCCCACATAGTGGTGTAGGGTATAAAAATTATGTATATAGGTCCAAGTTTTGACATAGCCCCCATATAACGGTAACCCCCCGATTTACGGTATTTTGAAGTTTTTAGCTACATTTGCAGACCGATTTAGCTATAATTTGACATTTAGGTTTCTTAAGTGTCAATAAACTTATATAATAAAACTAGTGGACATAGGTCCATGTTTTGGAATAGCCCCCATATAACGTTACCGCCCGATTGCAGGTATTTTGACGTTTTAAGTCACATGTCTAGACCGAAATAGCTATAATTTGGTATTTAGGGTTCGTAGTGACCAAAAAACGTATATTCGAAATAATTATGCACATAGGTCCATGTTGTGGTATAGTTTTAACCGAATTAGCTGTAATTTGAACATTTGTCATTTGAAGTTCTTAGTGGTCACACACCTCTCCACCAAAAATTGTCAAGAAAGGTTCATGTATGGATAAAGCCCCCATATAACGGTACCTCCCGATTTTCAGTAATTTGGCAATTTTAGCTACAATTTTTATCCGAACTAACTGTAATTTGACATTTGAAGGTTGTAGTGGTCACCACACATCTACATAAACAATTTTCAACATAGCCCCAATATAACGATACGTCCCGATTTTCGGTACTTTGAGATTTTACTTAAAATGTTTAACCGAACGTAAGTCCATGTTTTGGTATAGCCCCAAAACAAACCTCCCGATTTTCGTACCTTAGCTTTATTTTTTGGACGAACTTTCTGTAATTTGAAATTTAAGAGCCAACAAAAATTCTGCAACAAAAATTGTTCCCACGTTATGTACCGATTTTCAGTGTTTTGAGGATTTTAGCTACAATTTTTAACCGAATTAGGAGTTATTTGACATTAAAGGCTCCCATCAAAAGCTCAACATAGGTCCATGTTTTATTATAACCCCTAAAAATTGTCAACATACATAGTTAGATATAGGCACCATAAAAAAGGGCCTCCCGAATGAAGCATTTTATGTACATTATCTGACATTTTAACGTACCCACTTAAAGTTGGGAACAGGAATGAAAACTAATTATTCAATTTTTGTTCAGAAAATTTTATGGTGGAGGGTATGAAAAGTTCGGCCCGGCCAAGCTTAACGCTTTTTTACTTGTTACTATTAACGATGTCGGTGGGCTGATACAATTCGTAAGTAATACAACGCCGGTATTCACCTTCAATGCATATTGGTCCATAACTCTTTCGAAGAGTTTTTCTCTCAAACACCCCAGGTATCGCCTCATCTGCTTTTTCAAGTATCCATTCTTCGGATCCATATTTCAGATTGGGTGATAACTAGTTGTGTTTACCAGTATCCAGCAAAATGGCTAGTTATTCCCTAGTTACCCGAACAACTGGGTTTGTATGAGCAGGCTTGGTCTAGGGCATTTATTATCTCATTTAATGTTAAAAACTGTAAAAAAAATATTTTTATTATGTTATAAATAGAAAAACATAGGAAACCAACAAAAATAAAATATGCATATAAAACTTTTTCGCTTTTTCTTCACACTTTTCCAAATTTCACTAAACTGAAATCTTTGATCCCTAATAATACGCACACGAAATTACTGTAGACAAAACTTATCAAAGTACGCTTTGTTCACCGTTATGTTCCGTATACATCTATAGACTCAAAAGTACTATTTTCATAACAAAAAAGTTCCGTAAGAAACTGGAACTAAAATCCCGCTTACTGATTGATGCCTTCATTTCGACTCCAACATCCCTCCAGCATGGTTTTCATGTGCTTTTTATTCCGATTTACAAATGATTTGCTTTGCTGCATATGAGCAATTCTTTGAAGTTCGCATGAACCTTACGCTATCTATGTACATAATATGTTTGCAAAACGTAATTACCAACAAACATTTTTTTGAAAAACATTTTAATTAATTGAACAAACTTCGACGTGTGTATTAACTTAATATGACTATTATTGCATTATGAACGGATTGCTTTTTTACGAAATTGCAATGAAAAAAATACAAGGAATAAAAATACACAAAAATCCACAATAACAACAAACAACTGCCGGAAGTTATTTTGTTGTGTGAACATGGTTGTTGTTGTTGGTACATTTCGTAAAAAATGAGCAACAAATAAACGAAGAAAAAATGTGGTACATACAAGAAAAAATATATCGTTATTAAAATACGCACAAACTCACATACAAATATGCAGTAGATGTATCTAGATACAACTGGAACGTAATATAATAATGACCATATAGAAGATATTTTTGATGATAATGATTTAATAACAAAAATAAAGTACAAGAAACCAAAGATGAAGGGCGACAACATAACGATGTAAGAAGAAATTCCCAAAATTTAGTCATCTTTTGTGGAGGAAATTTTTTTAAAGAATTTTCTGGTGAACGAAATACAGATTAGTCCATGGCGTTTGACATTATCTTCTTCTTGTTTTCCTTTGCTTGTTACTCTTGGTGGTGGTTGATGAGAACAAAAAACAATTCCCCACAAATCAAATCCACACAAAATACTACATTTTTGTTCAAAGATTACTTGCATCCAATTGCTTAGCAACAAAACAAAAACACCAACGACAACATGGAAAAATTGTAATAGTTTCCTAAGTATGCCGAAGAGAAAAACGAAAAGTAACTAAAAGACAGACAACATCAACGACAACAAGAGGCCACGAAAAATGACATAAAACAACATGATAGCACTTACCGCGCCATGAACAATATCTTCCAACATACAACAGATATACAACATACAATTTGGATCGAATATACCCAAAGACAGCAACTTAAACAACAATGATATTAGTAACAGAAAAACTAACAGCGGCATGCAGCCAGCCAGCCAACCATCCATCCAACCAGCATTATTATAAATGAAACAAAAATAGAAATAAAATAAACAGGTTTAAAATGAATGAACAAATGAGAAGCAAAATAGCAAAAATGAAGAAACTACAGTTAACATAATTTTTAACAACATTTCGAATAGGGAAATCAAACATAGTTCTGTATTGCATTATTCCTAAAGCAGGACTTGAATTTCACTCTATTATAAGCCGCTCCAAGATGAAGGATTTTAAAGTCAAATGTTTCTATAACAAACCCCGGTATCGTAAACAGGGGACCTGATTATTCCACTGACAGAACCGATCAACAGAGTCTACGCAAAAATCCATAATCATTATACCTTACACATTTATGCTAAAGAGGGTATATACACTTTCAGACGGGCAAAATATGTCTCATCAAAATAATGGTTTTAGACCCCAAGTACGAGTATGTTTGTACGAAATGTGTTTCAGACAATTTGAAGTCGATTTAGCCATGTCCGTCAGTCTGCCTGGCTGGTGCGCACGATAACTCTCGAACGGATGAACCGATTTGGCCCAAAATGTGGCATTAGTAATATTTTATCCAAACTTAATTTAAGATCAAAGATGAGCCACATCGGTCCACTCCTTCCGCTACCTCCCCCACAAAAGTTCGATAATGTTCGGAAAAATTGTTCGCACGATAACTCTTGAAGCGATTAACTGATTTGTAGACAGCGGAATTTTATGCAACCTCTATTTTTGGTCCGATTTATGTCAAATTTTGGGACTGGGCATATTTTTGGCTTCTGATTACATTGCAATCTAAATATATGACATATGCAAAATTATGCAAAATGCATAAATTTTTGCATATGCAAAATTTATGCATATTACTTATTTTTTCGTATGCAAGCAATATTTCAATAATAGGTACAACAAGTAAAAAAGTGTCAGTCGGCTTTGCCGAAAGATATATACCCTCAGCCAATGTGAAGCGAAACTTTCACCTACGGATAGATCGAATGCATTTAAGGTCTCTTCAGAATTTTATGGACCTTTTTGGACATTTGAACTTGCCGACAAAAATGTGGATTAGGAATTAACTGAACTAAGACACAAATGTTGAACTTTTGTGGGGGAGGTACCCTTAGGGAGGACCGATATGGGCGATATTAGAAGTTAAACTAAATTTTGACAAAATATTAGGAGATCCATAGTTTGGACCAAATTGGTTGTCCCATGCAAGTAATATCGTCCCAGCATTTTAGTGAAATTTTTCAAGATTGGGGAGAATTACCGGAAGTTGTGGACCGGTATTGCCTCATGAAACTAAGTTTGGATATAATATGACGAAGACCAAATGTTGGACCAAATCAATTATCGTGCTCTCCGACCGCAACATATGGTGCCATAGGGGGTTTTTAAACCCTTCGCGATGCTTGCTCAAGAAGTATGGACTTGCCCCTGAAAAAACGTTTACCATCGTAATTGATGTAGCGAATGCAAGTTCCTTCAACAAAAATCAAAGTGATTCGATAGCAGGTCGTAAAGTGAACTTATCCGAAATTTTGTGTGGGAGGTAACGGATAGAGTGGACAAATATTGTCCATATTTGAACTTGATCTATATCTAGTAGATATATTAGGATGTGTAATGTATGGACCAATTCGGCCACTACCTTCAAGAGTTACCGTATGAAAAAATTTTCCGAACATTTTTGAACTTTTGTGGGGGAGGTACCTGAAGGAGTGGACCGATATGGCTTATCTTCAAACTTAAACTATGTTTGAACAACATATTACTAAGACCAAATTTTGGACCGAATCGGCAGATCCGTTCGAGAGTTATCTTGCGCTCCAACCACTTCACACGGTGTCATAGGGGTTTTTTTTGCAACTTTCAGGCTATTTTCTCAGGAAGTATGGACTTGCTCCTGCTGAAACTTGTACCGTCGTATGGAGGGCAGTGAATACAAGTTGCTAAAACAAAAATCAGAGTAATTCGAGAGATGGCCCTAAACTGAACTTTTCCGAAATTTTGTGTGGGAGGTACCCGATGGAGTGAACCGATTGAATCTATATTGAAACATTATCTATGTCTGGTACACATTTTACGATGGGTAAAGTATGGACCAAATCGGTTACACCGTTCAAGAGTTATCGTGCGCACAAATTTTCCGAACATTTTCGAACTTTTGTGGGGGAGGTACCGGAAGGAATGGACCGATATAGCCCATCTTCGAACTTAAACTAAGTTTCGCCAAAATATTACGAAAGCCAAAATTTGAATCGAATCGTTTCATCCGTACGAGAGTTATCGTGCGCTCCAGCCAGCCAGACAGACAGACGGACGGACATTGCTCAATCGACTCCAAATTGTCTGAAACACATTTCGTCCAAACATACTTGGGGTCTAAAACCATTATTTCGATGAGGCACATTTTGCCAGTATGAAAGTGTATATTCCCTCGTTAGCATAAATGCTGAGAGTATAAAAATGTTTGTATGTGCAATTTTTCTGTTTAAAATTCTCTTCAGACATGTCAATAAAATGGAGAAATGTATAACTACAGCCACAACCTTCAAAATGGGGGCTATACGAAGGCCTGAACCTTAACCGACAAATGTTAGGTGGAAAGTTTTTTACCCCAAGGAAGACTTAATACCAAATTTCAGCCATTTCGGAGGGATATTGAGGGCACAACCTTCAAAATACCAGAAATCTGGAGGTACCGTACTATGGGGGTTATATGAAGACGTGGACGTATACCGATAAATTTCAGGTAGAAAGTTTTATACCCACAGCGAAGACAAATTGCCAAATTTCAGTCATTTCTGTGGGATATTGAGGCCACAACCTTCAAAATACTGAAAATCGGGATGTACCATTCTATGGGGGCTATATGAAGACGTGGACCTATGCCGACAAATTTCAGGTGGAATGTTTTATACCCCCAACGAAGACTAAATACCAATTTTCAGTCATTTCGGTGGGATTTTGAGGGCACAACTTTCAAAATACCAGAAACCTGGAGGTACTTTACTATGAGGGAAATACATATGAAGACGTGGACCTATACCGAGAAAATTCATGTGGAAAGTTTTATACCCCCAACGAAGACTAAATACCAATTTTCAGTCATTTCCGTAGGATATTGAGGCTACAACTTTCAAAATACCGAATATCGGTAGGTACGGTTCTATGGGGGCTATATGAAGACGTGGACTTATGCTGACAGATTTCAGTTTTAAAGTTGCATACACCTACCGAAGACTTACTACCAAACTTTAGCCAATTCGGTGGGATATTCAGACCATAAATCCTTGAATATATTTTTGCATATGCTCATTTTATGCAGATATGTATGTATAAATATGTCAAAACATGCACGATATGCAAAATATTCGTTTTATTTTGTAATAAAACAAGTTTCTGTCTAATCAGATTTTCTCTGCTTTCCAATCGCTTTGGTTTTTGTTGTAACAACTTGTATTCGCTGCATTATGTTTGTAAGTTCATTATACCCTCAGCCTTTAGGCTAACATGGGTACACACAGAGAAGTGATATTGTAGCAGCAATCATATTCTAAGAGCAAAATAGTGTTTAAAAATTTGAAAATATATATTGTTGGTGCAGAAATATATTTTGTGCCACTATGTTTCCTGACACAAAATATATGGTTGAAACAACAATATGTATTTTAAATTTTTTTTTAAATAAACTATTTTGCTCTTATAATATGATTGCTCCTACAATATCTCTTCTCTGCGTGTATATACACTTTGATACGACCAAAAATGTGCCTCATCGAAATAACGGTTTTAGACCTCAAGTATGTTTGGACGAAATTCGATTCAGACAATTTTGAGTCGATTTAGACATGTCCGTCCGTCTGTCTGTCAGATCAACCGATTCAAACCAAATTTTACACTTCATAATATTTTGTACAAATTTGGTTTAAGTTCGAAGATGGGCCATGTTGGCCCACTCCTTCGGGTACCTCTCCCCCCAACAAAAGTTCAAAATTTTCTGTAAAATGGTGTGAACGATAACTGATGAAGGGAACCATCGTTTTGTTCCAAACTTGGCACATCATATTATTCCTTGCAAATATATATCGGGTTTGATTATGGACTATATCGGCATACTCTTTCCAGTACCTCCCACACCAAATTCGGAAAAGGTGTAGTTTAAGGGCTCCTCTCGGATGGTTTTGAAATTTTTCAGCGGGTTGTCCTTACAGCCCCCTTTAAAACGGTACAATTGTTTTCAAGCGCAAGCCTATACTTCCTATGATAATGGCCTAAAAGCTCCAAGAAACCCGGACGGCACCAACTAAAATGGAAAATCCGCAAGATAGCTATCGTAAGGATTTTCTAAATGGTCCAATCTTTGCACATCGTATTTCTTCATTCAGGTATTAGGTTGGAATATGGGCTATATTGGTCCCTTCTTTAGGGTACCTCCCACACAAAATTATGGAAAAGTGTTGTTTGAGAACTCGTCTCGGATCTGTTTGAAATTTTTTGTAGAAGGTCCCTATAACAATGGTATTTTTTTCGGAGTAAGTCCATACTTTTTGAGATAATGACCCTCTTGTAACTTTGGACCTCTCTTTCTAGATCATAACGATCCCTCCTGACATGCCTGGGGGGGTGTCCTATCCACCCGAGCAAGTCCTGCGATGAAAGCATGTAATATTGTTGCTATACTGGAAGAATCTTAATCTCCTCATGTAGATGTTCCCCGGAAAACATGAGGAGGCACCCTGCTACAGTTCTCAAGGCGGCACGCCGCGGCTTTCTGACATGTTTGAATATATTTTCATCGCCCTGCTCTTATGTATATTCGTAGACTAAACTGGCGCCGCATAGCTTACCACAGACCGACCTATTGCCCCGAGAATTTTGAGTTTGTTTGTGGTCGGAATTTTGCTACCATCGACCAACTCTATTCTCACCTCTGCCGTCCATTTGGTGAACAGAGTGACCGTAGATTTAGTAGCGAATATTTGATGACCAGTCAAATGGGAGTTCAGCATTTTACAAATGACATTAGAGAATATAGTCCATATTTGAAGCTGATATATATCTGGTAGATATATTAGGATGTGTAAAGTATGGACCAAATCGATCACTCCCTTCAAGAATTATCGTACTCACAATTTTTCCGAATATTTTTGAACTTTTGTGGGGGAGCTACCTGAAGAAGTATACCCATATGGTTTATCTTTGAAATTAAAGGAACGTTTGGACAAAATATTACGTAGGCCAAATCTTGGACCGAATCGGCAGATCCGTTCGGGAGCTATATTGCGCTCCAACCACTACACTCGGTGTCTTAGGGTTTTTTTCCAACTTTCAGGCTACTTTCTCAGGAAGTATGAACTTGCCCCTGATGAAACTTGCACCGTCGTATGTGGGGCAGTGAATACAAGTTGCTACAGCAAAAATCGAAGCGATTCGCGAGCAGATCCTAAACTGAACTTTTCCGAAATTTTGTGTGGGAGGTACCCGATGGAGTGGGCCGCTTGAAGCCGTATTGGAACTTTATTTAAGTATGGTAGAAATTTCACGATGTGCAAAGTATGGACCAAATCGGTTATTTCCTTCAAGAGTTATCGTGCGCACAAATTCTCCGAACATTTTCGAACTTTTGTGGTGGAGGTACCGGAAGCAGTGGACCGATATAACCCATCTTCGAACTTACACTAAGTTTGGACACAATATATTACGAAAGCCAAAATTTGGACCGAATTGGGGTCTAAAACCATTATTTCGATGAGGCACATTTAGCCCGTATAAAAGTGTATATACAATCGTTAGCATAAATGCTGAGGGTATAAACATTACTTTGACAAACTGTATAAACCTTAATAGGTCATATGTTTAAGACCACATCTAAATCTACTTTCTCACAATCATTATTTTTATACCCTTCACCATAAGGAGGGTATAATTAAATTTGTCATTCCGTTTGTAACACATCGAAATATTCGTCGGAGACCCTATAAAGTATATATATTATTGATCAGCATAAAATTCTATGTCGATTTGACCATGTCCGTCTGTCCGTCAGTCTGTCTGTTGAAATCAAGATACAGCTCGCAATTTTAAAGAAATTTGGTACAGAAGTTTTTATTACTTGCAGGATGGTTGGTATTGAAAATGGGATATATCGGTCCACGTTTTGATATAGCCCCCATAGAACGGTACCTCCCGATTTTCGGTATTTTTAATGTTTTAGCTTCAGTATCCTACCAAAATGGCTGAAATTTGGTACGTAGTCTTCTTTAGTGGTATAAAACTTTCCCCCAGAATTTTGTCGGTATCGGTCCACACCTTCATATAGCCTCCATTAAACGGTACCTCCCGATTTTCGGTATTTTAAAGGTTTTAGCTTCATTATGGCTGAAATTTGGTACTTAGTCTACGTTGGTGGTATAAAACTTTTCCCCAGAACTTTATCGGGATCGGTCCATGCCTTCATATAGCCCCCATAGAACGGTACCTCCCGATTTTCGGTATTTTAAACGTTGTGTCCTCAATATTCCACCGAAATGGCAGAAATTTGGTATTTAGACTTCGTTGGGGGTACTCAAACTTCCCCTTTAAATTTGTCGGTATAGATCCATGCCTTCATATAGCCCCCATGGAAAGGTACCTCCCGATTTTTCGTATTTTGAAGGTTATGTCTTCAATATTCCACCAAAATGGCTGAAATTTGGTATTTAGTCTTCAATGTAATATAAAGCTGTTCGCCAGAAATATGTCTGTACAGGTCCACGCTTTGATATTGCCCCATTTCTGACTAAAATTCGTCGGTATAGGTCCACGTTTCGATATAGCCCCCATAGAACGGTACCTCCCAATTTTCGTAATACTGAAGATTGTGACGTCAATATCCAACCGAAATGGCTGAAATTCGTTATTTCGTCTTCCAAGAGTTATAAAATATTCCACGTCTTCCTTTATCCCCATAGAAGCGTACTAATTGATTTTCGGTATTTTTTAAGTTTTAGCCACATTCTCTTACCGAAATATAGGAAATTTGGTAAAAAAATTGGAAAGTTTTTAGGTTAAAAGAAGACTAACTTTCAGCCTAAAAACTTTCCGTCAGAAATTTGTCGGTATAGATCGACGTTTTGAAATAGACACCATAGAATGGTGTCTCACATTGTTTTACCGAAATTGCTGAAATTTAGTATTAAGTCTTCTTCATACACGAAAGGAAACTAATTATTCCATTTTACTTCAATACAACTTGTGGTGGAGGGTATAACAAGTTCGGCCCGGCCGAACTTAACGCCGTTCTTACTTGTTATTAACGAGCTTTTATGTGACCACACTCGCTAGAAAACAAATTTTATATTATCTAAAACAACATTAAATCTGCATCTATAATAAGTTAAATTCAATACCAATGATTGGAAATTTGGAATCAGAGGAACAGAATATTGAAGATAACCAAATCCTTAAATTGCCGACTATTGGTACACTTAACCTGTATCCGTTTACAATTTATACCCTACACCACCTTGTGGTAAGGGGTATTATGTCTTTGTGCATTAGTTTGTAACATGCAAAAGGAAACGAGATAGACCCATAATAGTTCCTTTTAGGGATATACATAGAATCACTTTCTGAGTCGATTTACGCATGTGCGTCTGTCTGTCCTTCTGACCGTCTGTTCATGAATTTTTGTAAACAAAGTACAGGTCGCATTTATTGTGAGATTCGCATGAAAATTGGGGAAGATAGTTTTTTTGGCCAAAGGACAGACGCTATTTATTTTGGTAAAAATCTGTTCAGATTTGGATATAGCCCCCATATATGTATATCTTCACCCGATTTAAGGCATTTGGTGCACGAAACACGCTATACCTATACATACATACATATGTCCGATTTCAATTAAATTTGCAATGTGCGACGATAAGTGTGCCAAATTATATCGAAATCGGTTCAGATTTGGATATAGCTCTCATATATATTTTAGGCAGATTTGAGGTATTTGATGCACGTATTACGCTATATATGTCCAATTTTGATGAAATTTGGCCTACAAATAAATGTGAAAAAATTATATCAAATCTGTTCTGATTTGGATTTAGCTCCCATATATGTATATTTTACATATTCACAGTGGTCGGTATTATATAGTCGGCCCGCCTGACTTTGATCCTTTCCTTACTGGTTATATTTAAATTCCAGTGTTTATTTCAAAACGAAAATCCATCAATCATCCATCCATTAAATTCTACTGTGAAATCCAGCAGTAATTTCCTTCCTAAAGTCCCTAAAATTCCTTAATAGATTGCCACATTTTGGATTCAATAACTTTGGGTTAGTAACAACGAAAAATTGTGGTCCCATAGAAGCAGGTTTAAAGAAAAATCCACTGTATACCTAAAACTCTCAAAACAATAACACTATTTTTTACCTATAAATTTCTTGTTTATTATCTACTTGTTATTGCTTACTCTGTCGCTCTGTTACCTATTTTTTTGTTATTATTATTATTGTTAGATATTTTGAGGAACGCATATCAACCTAACAATGGCTAAACGCAACAACAATAACAAAACACCTTACTCATCAGCGCTACTACACGCTACATAAACAGCAAAGCAAGAAAAAAACTTGCAATTTCCATTTAACCTTATTAAGTATCTAAAAGATACGCATTAGCTATGCATACAATAAGCAAAAATACACAAATTAAAACAACAAAAACAACGCAGCGGCAGCAATGAACACACAAACGCAATCATTAAGAAGAGCTAAATGGCAAGAGTATTATGAAGAGAGCTAATAACACGCCGCGTCAAACCAACAACAACACACCAAAAACAATCTATAACAGAAAGCATTGGCAAAAGTCATAACAAACCAATTGTGTTGTGTGTGAGGTTGTGATGTTCTGTTCGTTTGTCCGTCCATTCATTCAAACAAACCAAAAAGACAAGCAGCCAACCAACAAACAAACGAACGAACGCCACCAATCTTTTGAAATTGTATCTACATATCTACACAACATACTTACGAGTTGGTGTGTGGATAAACGGAACACACATAGATACACACATGCTCATACTTAATATTTATGGCTTTTTGTTTTCAGTAATCATTGCACATAGAGTACAGCGGACGGACGGACGGACAACATCGTTAACATGAAATCTTTTCAAGTCTTTTAGAATTTAAGAGAGTCGAAATATTTACCTTTTTGGATGAGATACTGAGGGTAAAGAGAAAAATGTCTGCTTAACAATTTTGTTTGAGTGTCGTATATTTTGCTGTTTGGTTAAGAGGGAGTGCTGCACGGGTGTGTAGATAATATAACCTTAATAGAGCATTCCCCCATTCCCATTCAGATACGCTCTTTTCTTTTGTTATTATTCTCGATGTATGGAGAAGTATCTGTATCTTACGAATACCCATTCTCTTGCTCTCACACTTAATGTATAGAGAAAATGCAAAGAAAACAAACAAAACGATGACGTTTTTTTTTTGAACGCTGAAAACAATTAAAACAAAAATCGTAAACAACAACCACAATACAGACCCTGAAAATCAGCTGTTTGGCTGGTTCATAATAGTTGAGATAGTGATGGCTTGCCTATAATGATGTTGTTGCTGTTTTTTGGTTTCCTATAAACTTTTTAATTTGATGGCATGGTATGTTTAGGTAGAGAGGGTGTTATTTTCATTTGAGTTCATTATGACCTAAAAGTGTGAAAAGTATTGAAATATTGGTCACCGACCCATATTTTTCAATAGTAAACTTAGGGCTATTATTACATGTGTTCTTTTACAATCTAATGGATTTGAAGACGCAAAATAAATTCATTTTGAGGCATTAAAAATATAATTTTTACATTAAACGTTAATGCCAAGAAGCTCCTCTTTGAAATTCAATCATCACTTTTAACTTTAACTTAACCGGAACGCTATAAATCTGTTCGGTAAATCCAAACTATAACAAAAGAATACTTATAATAATGGGGGTTAAACTATTTTGCTATCCGAAAAAAACGTAATTTTTTCAATGAATCTGTTCAGTGATTCACTTGGTTCAAGTTAAATAGAAACAAAAAAAAAATAATAATAATTTTGTTGTTATGTGTGTCCATATGTTGTAGTATCTATACCTGTATTAGTAGCTACAAATCACAACATTTAAACATTTCAAGAAAATACACAACACGCTCTCATTTTTCTTTGTTAAGATAAAGCAACAACATAGAAGAACCTACTTCTAATTGTGCGGTATTGTATTGTTATTGTCAGATGTTAGCCATCACCTAATTTTTTGACACATCTTTCAAAAAAGTAACAAAATACACACACTCTGTTTTTGTTGTATTATTTCCTCTTGAAATGGCGTTGAAATGGCACAAAGAATAATTAATTTAAAAAGAAAATCATAGTCACATTTTTGTTGGTTATTAATTAAACAATTCGCATTAAATTAGTACTTGATATTCTCTTTTTTTTAAAGAGAGGGTGGACAAATGATTTCGCCTCCGCTATTTAAAATACATAGGTAGTTTGTATTTTTTCTTTTTATACCCTCAGCATTTATGCTAACGAGGGTATATACACTTTCATACAGGCAAAATGTGCCTTATCGAAACAATGGTTTTAGACCCCAAGTATGTTTGGACGAAATGTGTTTCAGACAGTTTGGAGTTGATTTAGACATGTCCGTCCGTCTGTCTGGCTGGAGCGAATGATAACTCTCGAACGGATCAACCGATTCGGTCCAAAATTTGGCTTTCGTAATATTTTGTCCAAACTTAGATTAAGTTCGAAGATGGGTTATATCGGTCCATTCCTTCCGGTTCCTCTCACACAAAATTTTGGATAAATTCACTTTAACACCTGCTATCGAATCACTTTAGTTTTTGTTGAAGCAACTTCCATTCGGTGCCTCAATTACGACAGTAAAAGTTTTTTCAGGTACAGGTCCATACTTCTTGAGAAAACAGCCCGAAAGTTGTAAAAAACTCCTATGGCACCATATGTAGTGGCTGGAGAGCTCGAACCGAATATTGCGGTCGTCCACACTTTGGATATTGTAATATTTCTTGGAATATAAAATAAAAAAATAAAAGTTAGGTTCACTCCTTCCGGTACCTCCCCCACAAAAGTTCGAAAGTATTCGCTAAAATGGTACGCGCGATGTCTCATAGACGTAGCAACCGATTTGGTCCAAACTTTGATTGGAGGATCCTGTTCGAGGATCCTTTGGACATTTTTACCGAAGGTTTTCTATTTTCAATACCAAACATCCTAGGAGTAATAGAAACTTATATACAAAACAAGTAAAAAAGTATCAGTCGGCTTTGCCGACAGATATATATCCTCAGCCTGTGCAAATTGAAACACTTTTTTCACAAAAAACTTATGTATTTAGGGGGTTTCAAAATTTTGGTCGTATGAACCGACAAAATGTTGATTAGGATTAAAGTTCAAAAATTTTGCGGAAAATGTACTTAAAAGAATGGTCCGACATAGACCATGGGGGTGCCATAGGATGTTTTTACACCCTTCGGGCTGTTTTCTCAAGAAGTATGGACTTGCCCCTGAAACAACTTTTACCATCGTAAGTTGCTTCAACAAAAATCAAAGTGATTCGAGAGCAGGTCTTAAAGTGAACTTATCCAAAATTTTGTGTGCGAGGTACGGGATGGAGTGGACAAATATAGTCCATATTCGAACCTGATCTATATCTGGTAGATATTATGCGAATGTGTAAAGTATGGTCCAAATCGGTCACTCCCATCAAGAGTTGTCGTGCACACAATTTTTCCGAATATTTTTGAACTTTTGTGGGGTAGGTACCTGAAGGAGTGGACCGATATGGCTTATCTACGAACATAAACTAAGTTTGGAAACAATATTACGAAGGCCAAATTTTGGCCGGAATCGGCATATCTGTTCGAGAATTATCTTGCGCTTCCACCCATAAACATGGTGTCATAGGGTTTGTTTTTCAACTTTCAGGCTATTTTTTCAGGAAGCATGGACTTGCCCCTGAGGAAACTTGTACCTTCGTATAGGGGACACTGAATACAAGATGTTACAACAAAAACCAAGGCGATTCGAGAGCAGGTCCTAAACTGAACTTTTCCGAAACTTTGTGTGGGAGGTACTCGAAAGAGTTTACCGATTGAGTCCATATTGGAACCTCATCTAAGTCTGGTAGAAATTTCATAATGTGCAAAGTATGGACCAAATCGGTCACTCCCTTCAAGGGTTACCGTGCACACAAAATTTCCGAACATTTTCGAACTTTTGTGGTTGAGGTACCGGAAGGAGTGGACCGATATAATCCATCTTTGAACTTGAACTAAGCTTGGACAAAATATTACGAAAGCCGATTGAGTCCATATTAGAACCTCATCTAAGTTTGGTAGAAGTTACACGATGTGCACAGTATGGACCAAATCGGTTATTCCCTACAAGAGTTATCGTGCGCACAAGTTTTGCGACAATTTTTGAACATTTGTGGGGGAGGTACCTGAAGGAGTGGACCTATATGGCCCATCTTCGAACTTAAATCGAATCTGGACAAAATATTTCGATACCCAAAATTTGAACCGAATCGATTGATCCGTTCGAGAGTTATCGTGACCACCAGCCAGCCAGACAGACAGACGGACAGACAGACAGACAGACAGACGGACAGACAGACAGACAGACGGACGGACATTGCTAGATCTACTCAAAATTGTCTGAAACGGATATCGTACAAACATACTTGGGGTCTAAAACCATTATTTCGATGAGGCACATTTTTGGTCGTATCAAAGTGTAAATATCCTCTTTAGCCTAAAGGCTGAGGGTATAATTATAAAGCACTAGCTTAACAAGTAACCAGTAAGGAAAGGATCAAAGTCGGGCGTGGCCGACTATATAATACCCTACACCACTGTGAATACGTAAAATATACATACATACATACATATGTTCCCACAACATCCCTGAAGGGACATGGGAGACTTCTCTCATATCAATGAGTGCACGCCAATTCATATTGGCTCAATGATATTTTTTATTGCCGAGTCCGAACGGCGTGTCTTACGACACCACTTGTAGAGAAGTTTTTCATGGCTTAAATACTCAGGAAATGTCGCCAGCATTACTGAGGGGAATTTTGCCACCGTTGAAAATTTGATGTTGATTGGCCTGGGTTTCGAACCGCAGACCTTCTGAGTGCAAGGCGGACGTGCTAACCATTGCACTACGGTGGCCCCACGTAAAATGTACATGGGAGCTAAATCCAAATCAGAACAGATTTCGATATAATTTTTCACATTTATTTGTAGACCAAATTCCGTCACATAGTCCAAATTTCATTGAAATCGGACAAATATAGCGTGTTTCGTGCATCAAATTCCTCAAATCTGCCTAAAATTTATATGAGAGCTATATCCAAATCTGAACCGATTTCTATATAATTTGGCACACTTATTTCTAGGCCAAATCCCGGAAAACATTCCAAATTTTATTGAAATCGGACATACATATATAGCGCGTTTCGTGCATCAAATACATAAAATCGGCCGAGAATATATATGGGAGCTATATCCATATTTGAACCGATTTCTATATAATTTAGCACACTTATTTCTAGACTAAATACCATCGCGCATTCCAAATTCAATTGAAATCGCACATATATAGCGTGTTTTGTGCACAAAATGCCTTAAATCGGGTGAAATTATATATGGAGGCTATATCCAAATCGGAACCGATTTCTTAAATCGGGTGAAATTATATATGGAGGCTTTATCCAAATCGGAACCGATTTCTATATAATTTAGCACACTTATTTCTAGACTAAATACCGTCGCACATTGCAAATTTAATTGAAATCGGACATATATAGCGAGTTTCGTGCACAAAATGCCTTAAATCGGGCGAAAATATATATGGGGACTATATCCAAATCTGAACTGATTTTTCCCAAAATAAATAGCATTCGTCCTTTGGTCAAAAAAACTATCTTCCCTAATATTCATGCGAATCGGACAATAAATGCGACCTGTACTTTGTTTACAAAAATACATGGACAGACGGACAGACATGCGTAAATCGACTCAGAAAGTGATTCTATGTATATCCCTAAAAGGAACTATGGATCTATCTCGTTTCCTTTTGCATGTTACAAACTAATGCACAACGACATAATACCCCTTACCATAAGGTGGTGTAGGGTATAAAAAGGTATCTGTCGGCTTTGCCGAAAAAGATATAACGTCAGCTTATGTGAATTGAATCTTTCATCTACGGACGGATCGAATGTAGTTAGGGTCTTTTCAGAATTTTGTGGCCCTTTTTGGACATTTGAACTTGCCGACAAAAATGTGGATTAGGATTAAAGTTGAGAAGTGTTGCGAAAAGAAATACACCGAGTTGTTCCATTATGGAAGTTGATGTTATTTTGGGAGTCATATCTTTTCGATAGATATACCGCCCACTGGTCATTCAAGTGTGTCATCGTATAATTTTTGGACCAGTATGCCAGGAAGCATGGACCTGTTATCGGAAACATAATATCGCTGTAAACAGAACTAGAACGAACAGCATCGGTACACATATCAAACGGATCTTCGAACAGACCCTAAACGGCACTTAGCCGCAAATCTTGAACTTTTGTCGTAACACAAATCAAAGTGATTAGAGAGCAGGTTTTAAAGTGAACTAATCCGAAATTTCGTGTGGTAGGAACCCGAAAGAGTGGACAAATATAGTCCATATTCTATATCTGGTAGATAAATTGGGATGTGTAAAGTATGGACCAAATTGGTCAATCTTATAAAGAGTTATCGTGCGCACAATTTTTCCGAACATTTTTGAACTTTTTTAGGGGAAGTACCTAAAGCAGTGGACCGATATGGCTTATCTTTGAACTTGAACTAAGTTTGGACAAAATATTACGAAGGACAAGTTTTGGACCGAATCGCATATCAGTTCGAGAGTTATCTTGGACTCCAACCACTAAACATGGTGTCATAAGTTTTTTTGCACCTCTCAGGCTATTTTCTGAGGAAGTATGGACTTTCCCCTCATGAAACTTGTACCGAGGAATGGGGGCAGTGAATACAAGCTTTTGCAACAAAAATCAAATCGATTCGACAGCAGGTCTTAAACTGAACTTTTCCGAAATTTTGTGTGGGAGGTACCCGAAGTAGTGGACAGATTGATTCCATATTGGAACCTCATCTAACTTTTTTCGAACTTTTGTAGGAAGGTACCTGAAGGAGTGGACCGATATGGAGTATCTTCAAACCTAAACTAAGTTTGGACAAAATATTACAAAAGCCAAATTTTGGTTGATCCGTTCGAGAGTTATCGTGCGCAGACAGACAGACGGACGGGCATTGCTAAATCAACTTCAAATTGCCTGAAACGGATTTCGTCCAAATATACTTGGGGTCTAAAACCATTATTTCGATGAGGCACATTTTGCCCGTATGAAAGTGTATATACATACCCTCGTTAGCATAAATGCCGAGGGTATAAATATTGCGACCTGTATATTGATTTCGAACAGACGGACATGGCTATATCGACTCAGAAGTTTATGCTGATCAGGAATATATGTATATACTTTATAGAATCTCCTACGAATATTTCAATGTGTTTCTATCGGAATAACAAATTTAATTATACACTCCGTATTATGGTGGAGGGTATAAAACGCCTTCAGTGTAATGGCTCATTGATATATGAGAAGTCTCCCCTGTCCCTACTGGGATGTTTGTGGAACAGTTATTATCAATCAAAGTGTGGACCTATATTGACAACTTTTGGTGAATAAGTTTTGTGATCACTGGGAACCTCAAATGTATAATTACAGATACATAAACTCCTGACAACACCTAAAATCGAGAGATACCATTATATTAGGGATATACCAAAACATGTATTTATGTATGTATGAATGTTGACAGGGAACCTCAAATGTTAAATTGCAGTTAGTTCGGTCAAAAAAGGTAGCCAAAATTCGAATATCGGGTGGTATCGTTGTATGGGGGCTATACAAAAACATGGATCTGTATTGACAATTTTCAGTACAACGGTGGGAACCTCAACGTCAAAATACTGAAAATCGGGAGGTACCTCAACATCAAAATACCGAAAATCGGGAGGTACCGTTATATGGGTGATATACCAAAACATGGACCTATGTTGGCAACTTTTGGTGGTGACGTTTTTGGCCTCTGGGAACCTCCAGGTAGTTCGGTCAAAAAGTGTCGCTAAAATTCTCAAAATATCGAAAATCGGGAAGTATAGTTACATGGGGGCTATATCAAAACACTGGTCAACTCGAATGTCAAATTACAGGTATTTCATTAAAAAAATGTAGCTAATATGGGGCATATACCAAAACATGGACATATGTATGTTGTCAATTTTTGGTGGAGTAGCTTTGGGACCACTGGGAACCTCGAATGTCAAATTACAGGTAGTTCAATCAAAAAATGTAACTAAATTCTAAAAATACCGAAAATCGGAAGGTAATGTTATATGGGGGCTATACCAAATCATGGGAACTGGGAACTTCGACGTCTAAGGATCTCTGAACCAGTGTTCGAAAATAAACACTATGGTATCGTACCGTACCGTTCTGTACCGTACCAAGGTGGATAGGTACACTACGATAATGTACCGTACCGGTACACAAACACTAAAAATATTTTAGTGATACTGTACCGGAGCACAACGAAAATCATACTGTACCGGCTGCGGTACACTACGATTTTTAGTGTACCGACTGCGGTACGCTACGATTTTTTAGTGAACCGACTGCGGTACAGTACGATGATCGTAATGTACCGCTGGTCGGTTCACTAAAACATAACGTACCGGTAATGTACCGTACATGTGTTGTTTGTGAATTGTGATGAAAAATTTTATGTTTGATGTTTTGATAATAAGAGTAAGAATAGTAAAAAAAAAATTCAAGATTATATAAATTAAAAGCACGAATGTGGTAAATTCGGTCGGTTACGAATTTTGCGAAAATTAGTGTGAAATATGAAGATAGCTAAAATTGCCAATCAATACATATTTTTAATTAATTCTATAGAAGTTTTAAGTGAACCACTTCCTATTAGGGCATACAGGTTGAAATCCACATTATTAATGTATGTATTTCCATTTAAATTTTTATTATAGGCTCATTAGGGTCCTTGAAGTCAATGTACATATCAAAACATTATCATACCCTACACAACAATGTGGAAAGGGTATTATAAATATGTTTTTCGAAATATTCATGTAACACCGCTAAATATGTGGTATACCAAAATTCATCACTCGGCGAGATAAAACGATTTTGAGACGTGTGTCCGTCCGTCCACTAAAAATTGTAATCAAGCTACAGGCCGCAATTATGAACCAATCGTCACGAAATTGTATATGGAGGTCGGGTTCAGACCAGAATAGACCCCAATAGTTGTCGATGATAGTGAAATATTTATGGGGTGAAATGAACCAAAAACTAAATGTTTATCCATATTTGTAGCGGTTCTGTAGGTCGCAATGGCAGTCTGAGAGACGCGAAATTTTAAGTTAGTTTTGGGTATACAGAGAAGTAGCTTGCGATTTTTCGTGATGATCAGATAATATTAAGCGGGTAAAATGAACCAAAACTTCTGTGTGAAATTTGCTACAATTTTTAATTTAATGACTATATCTTTATTGCTGGAAGACATGTTCCTTCCTCGTAAGTTATATTTGAAAGAGGAACTCTCTATACTAATTATGTTGAAGTACGTCGTCAGATAACAGAGTTACAGCATAGTTTATAAATAGATCCCGCAGTTTCAATTGTGCATTGTTATCATAATCAACGTAGATGTCGTAGTTATAGTTCAATACTAGAACAAATTTTCACGAGGTTAGGGTTTTGGTAAAAAAAAGTACCAATCATCTTGGATAATAACAGGATAGTATTTAGCGGGTGAAATCGGCCATAATTTTTTTGTGAAAATATTCACATTTAGTTTTTGTTCCATATTTTGAGTTCTGGGGGACATATTCCGACAAAATAGGAACGCGAAACTTGAAAACTAACTCTTGACCTCTCCCACATGTAAATTATAGCAATATAGTGGTTGAATATATATATATATAATATAAGTGGGTTCCTTGTCGTTAAGGTTTGTTTGCAAATAATTACATTTACCTCATGCTAGAAAATGTCGCAATCATTATAGAAATGTTTTTAAACCATGATAAAGAAATTTATATTTTTTTAATTGATGCAAATTGCAATGCTGTACGGGGTCTGAAGTTTGTGTATAACCTTTGGTAAAAAGCGATGCAATACATCGATATATTGTTTAGTCTTCTTTTATCTCGACCAAATATGTGCTTAATAGAAATGACGGTTTTAGACCAAGTATGTTTGGAAGGGATTCGTTTAGAAAATATGGACTCGATTTAGCCCTGCCCGTCTGCCTTCGAACAAAATTTTGAACTTCGTAATATTTTTCCCAAACTTCGTTAAAGTTCAAAGATGTGCCATATCGGGTCACTCCTTTCCCACAAAAGTTCAAAAAATTTCCAAAAAATGGTGTGAACGATATCTTTCGAAGGGAGCACTCTATTTGGTCCAAAATCAATACATTATGTTATTCCTCCTACATATACATACATCGGGTTCGAATATAGACTTTATCGATCCACTCTTTCGTGTTCCTGCAACACTTAATTTGGAAAAAGTGAAGTTTAAGTGCTCCTCTCGGATCGATTTGAATTTTTTTCGACAGAAGTTTGAAGCAGATGATTGCTGATTAAAATTGTTGGCATTTGCCAGTGATTTAGTATAGTCCCACATTATTCCACTAATTTTGAAGCAAAATTGTGATAAAAAATCAATATATTTTATATACGGTATAATTATGGGGTTTGCTTCTTTTTATTTTTTTGTCGGAGGCATAGCTAACTGGTGATTTCTTACTTGTTCTTTGGTCAATTCGGTAAAAATCACATTTTTTTTTAATACACATTCTAAAATAACATATAAAGTGTCGCAATAATATAAAAAAATCGTGGTATCGCATGTTCGGCCCCATCCGACTATAGCCCTCTCTTACTTGTTTTTAAAATATTGTTTGTTCCTTAGTTAAATAATTAGACAATTTTTACAAGTAACAAGTTAGAACGTCGTTAAGTTCGGCCAGGCCGAACTTGTTATACCCTCCACCACAAGTTGTATTGAAGCAAAATGGAACAATTAGTTTCTTTTCGTTTATGCAGAAGACTGAATACAAAATTTCAGCAAGTTCGATAAAACAACGTGGCCGTTCCTTGGGCCTATATCAAAAAGTCGATCTATAACTACAAATTTCAGGCGGAATGTTTTTAGTCTCAAAGAAGACTAAATACCAAATTTCCAATAATCCGGTAAAACCTTCAAAATATTCTTTTCAGGAATATTAAATAACCCCACGGAAGACTAAATAACGAAATTCACTCTTTCGGTGAATAATGACGTCACAACCTTCAGAATTACGAAAATGGGGAGGAACCGTTCTATGGACCTATAACGAAACGTGGACCTATACCGACGAATTTCAGTCAGAAATGCCTTTTCCTCTAACAAAGACTAAATACCAAATTTCAGCCATTTCGGTGGTTTGCTGCGGTCACAACCTTAAAAATACTGAAAATCGGAGGTAGCGTTCTATGAGGGCTATACTAAGGGTGGACCTATACCGACATATTTCTAGTAAAACGTTTTATACCCCCAGCGAAGAATAAGTACCAAATTTCAGCCATTTCGTTGAGATAATTATGCTAAATCCTTCAAACTACGGGAAATATGGTGGTACCGTTCTGTGGGGCCATTCTAAGGCGTGAACGTACGAGTATACCGAAAAATTTCATATGGAACGTTTAATACCCCAAATGAAGACGAAATGCCAAATTTCAGCCATTTCGGTGTAATACTCAGGCCACAACCTCCAAAATACGGAAAATTGGGAGGTACCGTTCTATGGGGGCTATATGAAGGCGTGGACCTATACCGACAAATTTCTGGGCGAAAGTTGTTTACCCCCAACGAAGACTAAATATAAAATTTCAGCCATTTCGGTGTGATAATGTTGCTAAAACCTTCAAAATAACGAAAATCGGGTGGTACCGTTCTATGGGGCTATATCAAGACGTGGACCGATATAGCAAATTTGCAATACCAAACATCCTAGGAGTAATAGAAACTTCTATACAAAATTACAACGCTCTATCTTAAAAATTGCGAGCTGTGGTTTGATTTCAACAGACGGACAGACGAAAATGGTTATATCGACTTAGAATTCTACCCTGATGAATATTTCGATGTGTTACAAACGGAATGACAAATTTAATTATACCATCCAAACCATGGTGGAGGGTATAAAAAGGGGATACTGTTCACTACAAACAAAAGACATGGGTATTATTTGTTGGTGCAGGTAATATTAATGTGGATTGATAGCAAATATTAAATTTTTTTAAATAATCTTTTTCGCAAAAAATGCTAATGACACCAAAATACTAACATTCTTCTTTACTTCTTCACGTAAATGATTTTATAATTCATGAATTTTCACCCTTTTTTACATATCATAAATGTCTAAGTGCCTAACTTGGTAAACAACATTATATTTTCTAGTAATTTTCTCAATATTTATAAACGATTAAAATGTAATTAATTTATATAATATTAAATTTATTTATTACACTTGCATATAGCAATTCATATTTCCTCATAAATAAAAAACACATGCTTGGTACATTACCGGTACGTTATTTTTTTAGTGAACCGACCAGTGGTACACTACGATATTTTAGTGTACCGACTGCGGTACGCTACGATTTTTTAGTGTACCGACTGCGGTTCACTACGATTTTCGTTGTGCTCCGGTACGGTACACTAAAATATTTTTTAGTGATACCGTACCTGGAGCGGTACGTTATTTTAGTGTACTGTTTCTTTTCGAACACTGCTCTGAACATATCCTAAATTGAAACTTAAACAAAAATGTTGAGCTTTTGTGAGGGATATACCCGAAGGAGAAGACCGATATTGACCATTTTCGAAGTTAATCTACGTGTTGACATAACCCAGCAAATTCATTTTTGGATCCAAAGCATGTCATTTACACCAACGCATTGACATGTCATTTTCACCAATGCTTTGGCATGTCATTTCCACCAACCCTTTGCAGTGATATAATCATTACGACGAGAGTTTTAACAACGTTGGTTGTGATTTCGAGTCTCCGACAACATCAAGCCTATTGTAAATAATTAATCTTATATATGTATATTGAAAAATTTGTATAAATAATAACACAAAATTCATCTCTATTCGATTGATGGAATGGGTTCAAATTCTGATGAAAAGATCGGATTTTTCACGACTTCCTTTGCATGAGTTCAAATGCTGATGAAAAGATCGGGTCTTTCACGACTTCCTTTGCATTGGTTCAAATGTTAATGATAAAATCGGATCTTTCACGTCTTCGTTTGAACCAATGAAAACAAGATGCCATGAAATCACGTCATCGCATGGAACCCCTTCCTTCAAATTTTACTGGGAATATTAGGAGATCCAAAGTTTGGACCTAGTCGGTTGCTCAGCGCCTACCATTTTAGTGAAATTTTTAAACATTTCGAACGTAAACTAAAGCGGGGTACACACGATCAGTTTTGACTTTCAGTTTTGCTCAAATAATCGGTTGCTTGTCAGTGTGGCCGTTCATTTTTGTCAGTCATCAGGAAACCACAAAATATTTTGTGGTTGCTGGACAGTTTGACATTTATCGATATTTCCGAAAAATCGACAATCAAAACTGATCGTGTGTACCCCGCTTAAGATAAGTTACGGTGGTCAAATTTTGAACCGATTCCGTTCATCCGTTCTAGAGTTATCGTGCGCACCAACCACTGCACAGGGTAGCCGTAGAGGTCTTTACAGTTTTCGTGCCATTTTCTCAGGAAGTATGGACTTGCTCTCGAAAAACACTTGTACCGTCGTAATAGGGACCTCGAGGACAATCCGTTGCAAAAAAAAATCAAAGCGTCAAAGTCGAGAGGAGGCCTTAAACTGCATTGTACTGAAATATCAAATAATGATTTTGGAGTCGAGTTAGCCTTGTCCGTCCGTCTGTCTCGAGCACACGGATTCGGATTCGGTTCAAAATCCGTAATTTTGTATATTGTGCAAATACTTTTAACTATTGCATATTTTAACTCAGGACCTGATATCAGTTAATGCCTTCTTTTAAAAACGGTTGAGAATATTCCTCAGTCGGTTTATGGAGTAAACATTCACTATCTTGACTGATGGTTCAAAGATATTCTCCTTTCCAATTTTGCCACAAAAAACGCCTAGAATAATGTTATTTGTAAGCGCTCGTAAAGTATATCTTTGGTCTGCTCCTTGGTCCATATCTTCGTGATGTTGAAAAATTTAGCTTTTATCCGAGTTGTAGCATGTCCTTCATCCACCGGTGTGAAAGTGGAGACCTGATGTTTAAACCTCCTTTAAATAAATAATTTTGAAACATACACATTTTTTTGAAAATTCTTAGATTTCTTAATAAAAGGTCGACAGAGTTGAAACACTTATTTTTAAATTATTTATTGTTAATCAATCCATCGCTATCAGCAAAACCATTGTCTTCAGCCTTTAGAAACAGACTCCAAACTGTCTATTGAGGAATAATAAACTCCGATACCTTACGTTGTGTAATAATTTTCTCTCACTGTTGTTATGAAATTGTTAGGTATGAATTCCAATTCTAATCGAATCTTGTAACACCCGATATGGTAATCGATAAGAATCGTTTTCAACAACCTAACACTCATCGAATACCGGTAATTAACTCATTCTAATCGTTAACGCCACCTACATAACAAAGTTATGGAGAAACCCTAAACTAATTTAAATTCATATTCAGATTGGCATTAGTTCCGTTTTACCTTGAAATGCTTTTAGTTTTGAAACTTTTTTTTGATAAAATAAAGTTATTTTTTGAAATAAATAAAATGCTGGTTGGTGGTGTCCGCTTGGCAAACTAGTGTAACAAGTAGTTTTGTCTATTTGTAAACATAATTTTGTACATATAGAGATGAATGAATGAATGTTCGTTCAAATACAAAAAGAAACGTCGTTGAATTGGATTTTGTATGACGTAGCGATGATATGCTGTCGTTGGGTAAATTTGTTTGTGCCATAAACAACATTTAACTGAACAAAAATACATACAGATATACTTACATACATACAACTACATATAGTTTGAGTGTTCAGTTCAGTCAAAGGGGAATAAATATATTTTTTGCTTGTTTTACTTCATTTTTCTCGCTGCTTGTTGTCATCACCGCTTGCTTCTCCTTCCGTCTTCAATCTAGTACTTTTCATTCTTTTCATTTCATTTTTGGATTTTATGGAGAGACGAAAATTATGTTGGCGGTGGTGGTTGGAATTGAAAAAAAAAACAATAAAATGCAAAAACAAACGTTCAATATAGCACAGGGACAAGTGATAAGCCTCAGATTTCAACTACCTTACATTTTTAGTAAGGGAAAATGAGTGAATGCATTTTTTTCCGTACAACAATGACAATGAAAAAACATTTTAAAGTAACAAATCAATTTCAATAACTAATGAAGACTACGAAAGTAACTCTCAATTGGTTTCGGTTTTTAGTGCTGAAGTTCTGTGTTTACTATGAACTTTTAATCTCAAATTACTGTTATTTCGGTAAAATATGTATCTAAAGTTCTAAAACTACCGAAAATCGGCAGGTACCATTATATGGGAGCTACACCAAAACATGGACCTATGTTGATAATTTTTGATGGAGAAGTTTTGTGAGCACTGGAAACCTCAATAGTCAAATAACAGATAGTTCGGCCAAAAAATGTAGCTAAACTTCTCCTGTCATACCACAACATGGGCCTATGTTGACAATTGCTTTTGGAGAAGTTTCGTGATGGCAAGGAATCTCAAATGTCAAATTACGTGTAGTTCAGTAAAACTGGCTGAAATTTTGTATTAAATCTTCGTTGCGGATATAAAACAGTCCACAGGAAATTTGTCGGTGTCAGAAAAGCCTGATATTTGGTATTTAGTCTCCGTTGGGGGTATACAAATTTCCCTCAGGTCCTTAATATAGCCCCTATAGAACGGTACCCCCGATTTTCGGCATTTTGAAGGTTGCGGCCTCAATATACCACCGAAATGACTGACAGTTGGTATTTAATCTTCGTTGGAGGTATACAACTTTCCACCTGAAATTTTTCGGTATAGGTCCACGTCTTCATATGACCCCCATAGGACAGTACCTATCGATTTTCTGTATCCTCCGGAATTCCTGAAATTTTGTATTAAGTTTTCGTTGGTGTTAAAAAACTTACCACCGGAAATTTCCCCCCAAAGTTCCACGACCTCATAAAGCACCCATTGAACGGTACCTCCCGATTTTCGATATTTTGAAGGTTGTGGCCTTAATATTTCACCGAAATGACCTAAATTTGGTATTTAGTCTTCCTTGGAGGTATACAACTTTCGACCAGAAATTTGTAGGTATAGGTTCACGTCTTCATATAGCTTCCATAGAGCAGTACCTCCCGATTTCCGGTGTTTTGAAGGTTGTGGCCTGAATATACCACTGAAATGGCTGAAATTTTGTATTAAGTCTTCGTTGCGGGTATAAGACTTTCCACCGGAAATTTGTCGGAATAGGTCCACGTCTTCATATAGCCCCCATAGAACGGTACCTTCCGATTTTCGGCATTTTGAAGGTTGCGGCCTCAATATCCCACCGAAATGACTGAAATTTGGTATTTAATCTTTGTTGGAGGTACCTATAAAACTTTCCACCTGGACCTATACCTCCACGTCTTCATACACTTAAACATTTTTGAAAATATTATTGAAATGTTTGTTGCATCGAAAATATATAGGTATGTAAAATGCATAAATTTTGCATATGCATAATTTTGTTCAACTATCGGTAATGCTGATGGAAGCTTGATTACATTACTTTATAATGGTAATGTGGCTTACTAATTTTTACTGGGAGTGAGAAAAGGCTGGGGGTTGGGAAATTTGTCCTTAATAAATCCAAATCGAAACACAATTTGTTAGTTAATTCCTCCTTAATTAAAAACAGTTTTTTTTTAATCATTTTATGATAGGTATTTGCTTTTATTTATAATCAACAACCTTTAAAATTAACTTCAAATAGCAAACAAAAACAACATAATTTAACGAGTAAACAAAAAAATCAATCTTTAAGATTCATTTCAGTATGTCTGTTAAGCAACTGAAAAAATGCCTTTGTTATATTTTGTTGAGAGGTAGTGTGTTGTTTTCAATTGCCAGTCTCTCAGTACTCATCTGAGAAATTCAAAAATAAAACATTTTTCATATCTTCTCTTAAAAATGTAGTAGCTGCTGAAATTCTCTTAAAAGAGAACTAAATTGAACAAAAGAAAAAAACGACCGCCACACATATCCATTCGTAGTCGGTCGCACGCACCGTTTTAAACCAGAAAACAGCTGTTTGATAACAGAATATGACATTTATATACTGACTGAGTAGGTACATTGTACTCACTTCCTCACACAGCGCAGCGCACAAACTCACTTACCCAAACCAACAACGAACGAAAAAGCAACAACAACAACAAAGAAACCTCAACCGTATTAAAATAACCGATTAATTAACCATTGCCAGTCAACACCTGTTTGACAATTCAAGCAAATAATAAATGGAAATTTTGCATTGTTGTATTGCTAAGTTAGCTGGGAATTTAAACTCATCAAAATAATAGCAATTTAATTAAAATGATTCAATTTTTTTTAATTTTTTTTAAATCATTTAATATTCTTTTAATTTCTTCCCCCTTTCCCCCTTCGGAAATAAATACAAGAAAAGAAAAACCTCTCTCTCACCCCCCTCACCATCTAACCTCACAACCCCGGCCATCTCGATACAATAACATCAAGTCATAAAATAACCTTTAGTCAGCCATCAAACCGAGCGACCGAGCGACCGAACGACCGACCCACCAAACAACCAACCACTTAGTTATTTTATTGTCATAAATAGTCGACAAAGAGGCCTCCTTTTTATGGAAGAAGACCTTAAAATTGTGATGAACATGGGTTATTCCCTGTGACAAAATCGTATCGTACGTCACACACATACACATTATGTGGTAAGGTTGGATATCGTTTTTCTCTCTGTTAAAATGTCATGTTTTTGTTGTTGGTGTTGTTGTGGCATAGTGTCATAGAAGCAAAAATAAGCAGCTGGTTTTTTTTAGATGACAAGAGCCATGTCAACGCCATCATTGAGAAACACCAATTTCTGTTTATCAAAAATACAATTTTTTTACTTGAAATGAAAATCTATTAAAAATTCTATTCATGCTGTGAAAAAATCTTAATTTAATGATGCACAATAAAAACTAGACACATTTACGAGTACATATGTATGTATTTATAAATTAATGCATACATACTTATATACAAAATTGTATAAAGAAACCACATACATACATTGTATGTGTGTATATATTTATATAGATACGTATTATATATTTATTTTATTTATGAGGATATAAAGAAACTGACAAGGTATCATAATGTTAAAGACCGGAGATTTGCGTATCTGCACCGAAATGTCCAGCTACAATCTTGCTCAAATCGAATAAGTGTTATTAGCCCAGTCAAAATAGACATTGAAATAGCAAAAATTCCCACAGAGCTGAAATTTGGTGGAAAGCTAGGGTTTGTCATTAGAAGCAACGTCCTAAAAGTCCCCATCGATCCCGTCGATCGGGGTCAAAGGTCAAATTTTAAGGGTTTCAACAAGTAAAAAGTATCAGTCGGCTTTGCCCCTCAGCCTGTGTGGATTGAATTTTGGGCGTTTGCACCGACAAAAGTTTGAATAGGATTAAAGCTCAAAAATTTGGGAGGATATCGATAGGTAGGGCTTTTTTATCACACTAGCCTGCGAAAAACATAATATCAGTGTAAACAGGGCCACTAGGAAAACCTTCGGTAAAAATGTCCAAAAGATCCTCGAACCACACAACAATTTCGAACAATTGTGTGGGTGGTACCACAAGGATTGGGCAGATATGGCCCATATTTGAACATAAACTAAGTTTCGACAATATTTAGAGATCCAAAGTTTGAACCAAATCGGTTGCTACGTCTATGAGAAATAGCGCATACCATTTAGCGAATATTTTCGAACTTTTGTGGGGGAGGTACCGGAAGGAGTGGACCTATAAGCACCACCTTCGAATTTCATCTAATATTCGAAGAAATATTAGAATATACGGAGTACGGACGAACACAGTATTCGATTCGAGCCCTCCAGCCACTACATATGGGGCCACAGGGTTTTTTTTTACTTTCGGGCTGTTCTCAAGAAGTATGGACTTACCCCTGAAAAAACGTGTACTGTCGTAGTTGAGGCAGTGAATGCAAGTTGCTTCAAGAAAAATCAAAGTGATTCGAGAGTAGTAACCAAATCGGTTACTCCCATCAAGAGTTATCGTGCGCAAAATATTTCCGAACATTTTTGCACAAAATAGTACGAAGACCAAATTGTGGACCGAATCGGCAGATCCGTTTGAGAGTAATCTTGCGCTCCAATCACTACACATGGTGCCGTAGGGCTTTTTTAACTTTCAGGCTATTTTCTCAGGAAGTATGGACTTGCACCTGATGAAGCTTATACCGTTATATGGGGGCAGTGAATACAAGTTGCTACGACAAAAATTAAAGCGATTCGTTAACAGGTGCTAAACTGAACTTTTTCGACATTTTGTGTGGGAGGTACCCGAAGCAGTAGACCTATTGAGTCCATATTGAAACCTCATTTAAGTCTGGTAGAAATTTCACGATGTGCAAAGTATGTACCAAATCGGTTACTTTCTTCAAGAGTTGTCGTGCGCATAAATTTTCTGAACATTTCCGAAATTTTGTGGGGGAGGTACAGGAAGGAGTGGACCGGTTATATCTTCGAACTTAAACTAAACAAAATATTACGAAAGTCAAATTTTGGACCGAATCGGTTAATCCGTTCGCGAGTTATCGTGCGCTGCAGCCAGCCAGACAGACGGACGGACATGGCTAAATCGACTCCAAATTGTCTGAAACACATTTCGTCCAAACATACACAACAGGCACATTTTGCCCGTATGAAAGTGTATATACCTCCGTTAGCATAAATGCTGAGGGTATAAAAAGTGACTAAAGTAAATATTGTAGACAGAAAAATTATCTATAAGATTGGTCTTTATATTTTTTCCTAGAGGGAACCATTCTTGAGATATAGCTGTTCTAAAAAACACATGATTTTTATGCACTTATAAGGGAAATATGCACATATTCAGACGAACCGGCTAAAATAAGCGAAGTAACCGGGTCTGTACCCCCAAAAAATATATATTTTCATGAAGAACGAAATTATACCTATCTTCTAAGAACTTACTTACTTAGTTGGCCCATTACAGAACATTTGTTCCATAGACCGAACTAAGAAAAGATCTCGCTTGACTTTTTGGAATACCGCGCCTTTCCATTTCTTCATCCACTTGTATGCTCCATCGAAGCTTAGGCCTGCCGATTCTGCGTGCACCGCCATGTGGCATGTATTCATACGCCTTTTTAGCGGGTTCATCATCGCTCATTCTCATGATATGGCCTAGCCAACGCAATCGTTGCATCTCGATACGTTTAACTATATTCATGTCTTTGTATAGCTTATATAGCTCGTGGTTCATACGACGTCGATATTCACCGTCAACGCAAATCGGCCCGTAGATCTTTCGAAGAATTTTCCTCTCAAACACACCAAGCACTGCCTTATCTGCTTGCGCAAGTACCCATGCTTCGGAGCCATACATTAGCACGGGTAGTATCAGCGTTTTGTATAGTGTTATTTTTGTTTGACGAAATGTGGCTTTGTTTTTAAATTGCTTACTTAGACCATAGTAGCATCTGTTGGCCAATACAATTCTTCTTTTTATTTCACAACTGATGTTGTTTGTTGTGTTTATGGCAGTGCCGAGGTAGACGAAGTCTTTAACTACCTCAAAATTGTAGGTACCAACTTCCACAGTTGGTCCGAGCTCTATGGACGCTTTGCGCGTCGACACCATCAATTTGGTCTTTTCGCCGTTTACCGCCAGACCCACTTTCGCAGATT
The DNA here is from genome assembly GCF_047663935.1 of Musca autumnalis. NCBI lineage: Eukaryota > Metazoa > Arthropoda > Insecta > Diptera > Muscidae > Musca > Musca autumnalis. The sequence continues at coordinate 155,395,103 of NW_027411866.1, read as the reverse complement.
CTGCTTCGACCTTCCTAAAAGTATCAGTTACTTCCTTTACTGATCGTCCCATGATGTCTATGCCATCAGCATAGGCAAGTAACATGTGGCTATTGGTGTAAATTGTGCCATTTCTTTTGACATTTGCATCTCGTATTACCTTTTCCAGCAAAATGTTGAAAAGATCACACGAAAGGCTGTCTCCTTGTCTGAAACCTCTTTTGGTACAAAATTCTTCGGAGAGGTTCTTTACAATTTTAACTGAGGACTTGGTATCAGTTAAAGTCATCTTACAAAGCCGGATGAGCTTTGCGGGGATACCAAATTCAGACATTGCGTGGAATACCTTTGATCGGAGGGGACTGTCGAATGCTGCTTTATAATCGACAAAAAGGTGAAATGTGTCGATCTGCATCTCTTGGGTCTTCTCTAGGATTTGCCGCAGGGTAAATATCTGGTCAATGGTGGACTTGCCAGGTCTAAAGCCACATTGGTATTGTCCAATTATTTCGTTGACCATTGGCTTTAATCGTTCGCACAATATCCCTGACACTATCTTATAGGCAATAGGGAGAAGACTTATGTCCCTATAGTTTGAGCATACAGTCTTATCTCCTTTCTTGTGGACGGGACATAGGATGCTCAGGTTCCAATCGTCGGGTACGCGTTCTTCCTGCCAGATGGTGCTAACTAGCTGATGCATACACCTTATCAACGCGTCGCCTCCGGTTTTAAACAGCTCGGCTGGTAAGCCATCGGCTCCTGCTGCTTTATTATTCTTCAGCCGGTTGATTGCTGTTTTTACCTCATCTTGGCCGGGCGGTATACATTCTATACCATCTTCTGGGATTGGATCTGTGGTATCATCGTCTTCGCTACTATTGGATGCCAGCAGATTGGAGAAATGTTCCTTCTATATCCTGAGCACGCTATCTGTAACTGTTACCAGATTACCTTGCTGCTTCTAAGAACATTCCAACAAAATCAGAGCGTGTTTAGTAGAGTTATCCAATGTTAAAGTCATTTTATGCAAAAATAGCCAGCCCATTTAACCCGCACGTGTAATCGAAAGCTCAAAGGGAACGACCCCCACGAAAACTTTCCGATTTTTTTAAAGTTTTTTCCGAAGATAGGGTTTGTTGCGCTGATTACGGAAATGTACAATTTTCATGGGCGGCGGATCCGGTTCGCCGGCTATTCGACCCGAAAGGCCAGTTTTAAAAACCGGGTTAGACCCGATTCAACTGAACCGATTACTGCAAAGTGGATATCGTTTGAAAGCTTAACACATAGTGTCGTTACTTTAACCGGTTCATAATGTACGTACGCATTTAATTTTTAATTTGATCTTTAGATCGCGATATCTCGAAAATGGTAAGTCCTTTTTAAAAATCATAAAGACAAATTTTGTAGACAATTATTAAATCTACAACTTTTACTTTAGCCGGCTTTTGCTAGGTTTTACCGTTTTTGAGAAAAATTAAAAAAAAAAAAAAAACTGAAAAATGCCTCCAAAAATGATCTTTGACCCCGAATAACTTTTTTTGCACACATGGGATCGATGGGGACTTTTAGGACGTTTTTTCTAATGGCAAACGCTAGCTTTCCACCAAAACTCAGCTCAGTGGGAATTTTTGCTATTTCCCCCTTATACGCATGTCTATTTTGACTGGGCTATATCTGTTCATTTGCCTGTAAAATGTTAACGGATTTTGACTTCATTGGCATTATAAATCATAGTACATCCAATGATATATTAATTGGATGCAAATTATAAAATGGAAATCCAACAGATGCTGGAGGAAGAGTACTTTTGTTGAGGCAATATCTCAGACAAGTAAAAAAGTGTTATGTTAATTTTTTATACCCTGCATCATGAAATATTCTGAACTTATATGGAACAATTAGTTTTCTTTCTGTTAGGACAGTACGAATGCGCACAATTGCAGTTTTTTTGGTCAACTAAAAACTTAAAAATACCTAAAAGGAAAAGATCATTTTAGTTCGAATTTGGATCTGACAAAAATAAACAGTGAAAAATGGGATTACCAAGCGGGACTTTAGGAAAAGTTTGGAGTTTCAATTAACTGACATAACTTCGCATATGCATTTATCTAATGAAGTGCGATATATATACTAGTTCTCAAGCTTTGCCTTCGTCTGGCACAAAAACAACATTCAATACGCCTGAAGATCGGCTTAACCACCCGTGAAACGTAGCGTAATGGTTGAATGTGTGGGACTTCGGTAGACTCCTAATTTTTCAATGTATATAATAGGTCTAATAAGCTCAACTCGAAAGAGAATTAATTAAATATCACTATAAATGACCTTCGCCTTAATAAGGCAAAAATAAAAAAAATGATTTAAGCATGAATGCCATGCTTTTTATGTAACGAGACCTTATCTTTATTACTACTTATAACTTAAAAAAAATCGAAAAAAATGTATTGCCTTATTTTGAAGTACAGGTAGCATAGAGTATGACGAAAAAAACTTGAAGTCGATCGGATCAAAATTAGCTGAGATATGACCGTTCAAAGTGAAGAACCCGTTTTGTTTTGTGTGTAGAAATGACATTTTTGAGTCACTGCCAACGACAGCTCGAAAACGAATGGACCCATTTTCATATATGTATGTACATACATATTTTGGTGAGCCTATTAAATACATAAAAATATTTTAAAGTAGAAGTAGCATAGAATATGTGGTCGATCGGGACAATACTGCCTGAGATATGAGCTTTCGAAGGGAAAAAATTATTATGTTTTGTATGCTACATAGAAATTGAAAACGTGTTTTTCTCCAAATGACATTTTGAAATCGGTGCCAACTCTAGCTCGAAAACTAATGAACCAATTGTCATACAATTTTGTTAGGTTATCAAGGACATCAAAATCTAGTCCTTGATCGATAGTTTTTTTACAAATATGTTAGCTCGGTTTATGACCAGAAAAAAGTCAGTTTTTAAGCCAAAAATTTATATTTTGAATTTTTTGGTCTACAATTTGAGTAAAATCTAACATTTAAAAAACTAGATCGATAAAGGACTAGATCTTTATGTTCTAAATAAGCCCTCAAACATTTCGATTTAGAATTGGCACCGCAAAACGCTTTTACAAAAGAAGGGTTTCGTAGACGGCCATTTGTCACAAAACCAAATACAATTTTTCATAATAAAATCAGACACAACATTAAGATGTGCTTTTCCAGATGAAGTAAAAAAACCTACCAAAAATTTAGGTAATTTTCTTGGAAAAATCATGAAAAATTACCGTTTTTGGCCTTACAAGTGGGAGTCACCGCTTAAGCGATATAGATTTTTTTATTTCTTTGCCCGATTTTTGTACAAACAAGTAAAGATAAGGTGACATTAGGCAAATATTTGCTCCAGCGACAGGCAGTGTGCGCTTACTGAGAGCAAGTGAGCATAAATTTCAATGCAATATATTTACGCTCACTTGCTCTGTGTAAGCGCACACTGCCTGTCAGTTTGCAACCAGTCCCAAAAAATATTTGTTTGGATCCAAACATATTTCTATCATTATTTTTCTACGTGTACCGACAAATTTCTGAGGGAAATTTTTGTAGACCAGAAAAAGACTAAATACCAAATTTCAGCCACTTCGGTTCAATAATGAGGCTAAAACCTTCAAAATGCGAAAATCTGGAGGTACCGTTCATGGGGGCTGTATGAAGGCGTGGAGCTTAACCGACAAATTTCAGGTGGAAAGTTTTATACCCCCAACGAAGACTAAATTACCAAGTTTTAGCCATTTCGTTTGGATATTGAGGCAACAACTTTAGAATACCGAAAGTCGGGAGATACTGTTCTCACGGGGCTATATGAATTTAAAATGGAAAGTTTTATACTCCCAACAAAGACTAACTATCAAATGTCAGTCATTTCGGTGGGATATTGAGGACACCATCTTCAACAAACCGAAAATCGGGAGGTACCGTTCTATGGGGACTATATGAAGACGTGTACCTATACCGACAAATTTCAGGTGGAAAGCTGTATATCTTCAACGAAGACTAAGTGCAAAATTTCAGCTATTTGGGTGGAATATTGAGGCCACAACCTTTAAAATACAGAAAATCGGGAGATATTGTTCTATGGGGCCTATATAAACATTTTTCGGTAGAATTGTTCTTAGCCTCTGGAGACACAAAATACCAAATTACAGCTGATTCTGTGGTCAAATGGGACTAATATATGCAAAATATCTTAAAACGACGCATATTGTATATTGGGCGTTATATAGGGGCTATACCAAAACGTGGACATAAATAATTTTTTTTTAATTTAGATAAATTTTTTAAAATTCTGTTTCGCTTAGAGTCAAGATTATCACTAATGAATTTATTAAAGCTTTAATTATTAAATCTTATATATTATAGTATAAATCTCCTTTTAGCAAACGAGTATAAAGTATATCCGATTTTCTTATCAATATCATTAGACCTCTCCAACCTCCTACCCTTCTTCGTAATTCAGTGTTAACAGAAATATGTTCTATTATCTTGCTTCTCATATCAAAACGGTTTTAGTCCTAAATAGTTGTGGCAAAATCAGAGTAACATCTAAACTATTTACACTACACGACTTCCCTCCCCGCCCAACAAACGTTAGTCCATATCTTATTTAATTCTTCGCCCATTTGTGTGTCCGTCTGTCTATGTTTCGACGATGGTTGTATTTGATACGTATGTTGTATATTTTTTTGGTGTGTAACTGCAAAAGAGGCATTGAATATTGTAGTAATACACCATAGCCTCTGTGTGTACTCTAAAAATTTTATGGATGATATATGAGCGCAATTATGTACACATGTATGCAAGTAAGGAAACATTTATTTGTATGCTTGTTGAAATACAGTATGCATCGTATACTCCTAAATAAGTATGATTATGTGCTCAAACACAAAAATATGTACACACTTGTATATAGACTAAAGCAAATGTTGTTCATTCATTCAGTTATTCATTCGTTCAAATATACTATGTTTGTTTGTTAGTATGTTTGTATTTCAATGTAGATTTTTGCGTGTACCATCATAAAAATAATATACTGTGATCAAATTTTAACGAGGCTACTATAATTTATTGAGAAATTTTAACTTTAGGTGGGCAGGTAGAGAATTTATTTATTTAGCCTATTCCGTCAGCAACATAAGCCATTTACATAGAATCTCCATCTTTGTCTATCTGATGCTATATATTTTAAATCATTAAAAGTTTTCCCGGTTTCTGTAACAATTGTGCGTCATCTGTTTCCTTGGCGGTTCCATTCGAAAGTTGCGTGGGATATTTCGTTGTATGGTGGGTGACGTAGGGGATGGAAGATACCAAGGAACGGTGCTGACCGGTTTTAACATGGCAAAGCCCAGGATTTATCTTGGTCCCTCTTTCATCTCAAGTGGACACTGACCTCCCCTGGTGTCACCTGGGGAACTGCCTTTAACACGCGTTAAAGTTAATGAGCTAATATGTGCCGCGCGTCGGGTTAGTAACCCTCCCCTAGAAAAAACAGCCTACTATGAAAAAACGAAAAAAAAAAGAAAAACAAACCCCTCTAAAGTTGACGATCCCCGCAAACGTTTTAAGGACCATGATCTGCGAATCTTGGGTGACGTAGGGGATGGAAGATACCAAGCAACGGTCCTGAGCGGTTTTAACATGGCAAAGCCCAGGATTTATCTTGGTCCCTCTTTCATCTCAAGTGGACACTGACCTCCCCGTGGTGTCACCTGGGGAACTGCCTTTAACACCCGTTAAAGGTAGTGAGCTAACATGTGCCGCGCGTTCACCCATAAGAACGTTAAAAACTTGGGTTTGGGCGCCGGGTTAGTAACCCTCCCCTAGACAAAAAAAACAGCCTACTATGAAAAAACGAAAGAAAAGAAAAACAAACCCCTCTAAAGTTGACGAACCCCGCAAACGTTTTAAGGACCATGATCTGCGAATCTGCACCTGGAATGTTCGCACTCTTTATAGAGAAGGTGCAGTCTTCGCATTGGCAGACGTACTTGAAAAGTACAAGGCCGATATTACTGCCATACAGGAAATACGATGGATTGGGAAAGGCGTCACAACAACACCTAAAGCTGACGCACTGTATTATAGCTGCCATGACGTAAAGCATGAGTTTGGTTGTGGATTCGTAGTTAGTCGGAGACTAAAACATCTGGTATCCAGCTTCACCCCAGTGAATGAAAGACTTGCTGCAATTCGAATAAAAGCTAAATTCTTCAACATCAGCTTTATTTGCGCTCATGCTCCCACTGAAGAAAAGGACGAATAGACCAAAGATATATTTTACGAGCGCTTAGAAGAAACATATGACCGTTGCCCTGCCCATGACATTAAAATCATTCTAGGCGATTTTAATGCCAAAATTGGAAAGGAGAATATCTTTGGCCCAACAGTCGGGAAATTCAGTCTCCACAGTGAAACATCTGACAATGGTATGAGGCTGATAGACTTTGCAGCTGCAAAAAACATGGTAGTTAGCAGTACCAGATTTAATCATCTCGATATTCATAAGGGCACCTGGCTGTCTCCAGATCAGAAAACAAGAAACCAAATTGATCATGTTGTGATAGATGGAAGACATTCATCGAGCGTGTTGGATGTACGATCGTTCCGAGGCGCTAACATTGATTCGGACCACTACCTTGTTGCAGCAAAGGTACGCACCCGCTTAAACGTAGCAAACAAAGTACGAACAGACACAACACGAAAGTTAGACATCGGTAAGCTGCAATCACAACAGATAGCCACAGCATATTCCACTCAACTATCCCAGTTACTTAATCAAAGCACTCCTCATCCCGATAACATATCAGCGCAATGGCAAAGCATTGCCCACTCCATGCAAACAGCCGCAAAATCCATACTTGGATACCAGAGACCTCCGCCAAGGAATCCATGGTATGAACAGGAATGTCGTGCTGCTACCGAAGAGAAAAATGCGGCATATAAGGCTACTTTACAATCCGTAGCAACGCGTAGCGCACGAGAGAGATACAGGGAGAAAAGGAGAGAGGAGAAACGTCTTTTCCGCAGGAAAAAGAAAGAGATGGAAAAGCGGGAGTGTAAAAAAATCGAGATGTACAGGAGCCAGAATGAAGTCCGACAATTCTACCAAAGAGTCAAGCATCAAACTGATGGCTTTGGTACAGGCACATCCTCCTGTAGAGACCAGCAAGGTAATTTGGTAACTGATACAGATAGTGTACTCAGGATATGGAAAGAACATTTTTCAAATCTGTTGGTATCCAATAGCAGCGAAGACGACGAAGATACCACAGTCCCAATCCCAGAAGATGGTATTGAATGTATACCGCCCAGCCAAGATGAGGTAAAGACAGCAATAAATCGGCTGAAGAATAATAAGGCAGCAGGGGCCGATGGCTTACCAGCCGAGCTGTTCAAAACCGGAGGCGACACGCTGATAAGGTGTATTCATCAGTTAGTTAGCACCATCTGGCAGGAAGAACGAGTACCCGACGATTGGAACCTGAGTATCCTGTGCCCCGTCCACAAGAAGGGAGATAAGACTGTATGCTCTAACTATAGGGGCATAAGTCTTCTCCCTATTGCCTATAAGATAGTGTCAGGGATATTGTGCGAACGACTAAAGCCAATGACCAACGAAATAATTGGACCATATCTATGTGGCTTTATACCTGGCAAGTCCACCATTGACCGGATTTTTACCCTGCCTCAAATCCTTGAGAACACCCAAAAGATGCAGGTCGACACATATAACTTTTTTGTCAATTTGGTATCCCCGCAAAGCTCATCTTTCTTTGTAAGATGACTTTAACTGACACTAGGTCATCAGTTAAAATTGGAAAAAACCTCTCCGAACAGTTCAGTACCAAAAGAATTTTCAGACAAGGAGACAGCCTTTCGTGTGACCTATTCAACATTTTGCTCGAAAAGGTAATACGAGATGCAAATGTCAAAAGAAATGGCACAATTTACACCAATAGTCACATATTACTTGCTTATGCTGATGACATAGACATCATAGGACGATCAGTAAAGGAAGTAACTGATACCTTTAGGAAGGTCGAAGGAGAATCTGCGAAAGTGGATCTGGCTGTAAACGGCAAAAAACCAAATTGATGGTGTCGACGCGCAAAGCGTCCATAGAGCTCGGACCAACTGTGGAAGTTGATACCTATAATTTTGAGGTAGTTAAAGACTTCGTCTACCTCGGCACTGCCATAAACACAACAAACAACATCAGTTGTGAAATAAGAAGAAGAATTTTATAGGCCAACAGATGCTACTATGGTTTAAATAAGCAATTTAAAAACAAAGCCACATCTCGTCAAACAAAAATAACACTATACAAAACGCTGATACTGCCCGTGCTAATGTATGGCTCCGAAGCATGGGTACTTGCACAAGCAGATAAGGCAGTGCTTAGTGTGTTTGAGAGGAAAATTCTTCGAAAGATCTACGGGCCGATTTGCGTTGACGGTGAGTATCGACGTCGTATGAACCACGAGCTATATAAGCTATACAAAGACATGAATATAGTTAAACGTATCGAGATGCAACGATTGCGTTGGCTAGGCCGTATCATAAGAATGAACGATGATGAACCCGCTGAAAGGAATGAATACATGCCACATGGCGGTGCACGCAGAATAGGGAGGCCTAAGCTTCGATGGAGCATAGAAGTGGATGAAGAAATGCAAAGGTGCGGTATTCCAAAAAGCGAAGCGAAAAACAGAGAGAATTGGAGATCTTTTCTTAGTTCGGTCTATGGAACAAATGTTCTGTAATGGGCCAGCTAAGTAAGTAAGTAAGTCTTCTAAGGTATGCCCAATTTTTTAAGTAACCTTTCTTTGATATTTTTACAATAATGTTTCCTTTCCAGTCTGTCGGTATATTCGCTGTAGCCCATATGTGTGTAAGCAATGGTAAAATTATTTTAGCTACCGTCGGAGGATTAGATTTAAAAAGTTCAGCTGATAAATCGTCTATGCCTGCGCCTTTTCCATTTTTCAGTTGAGTTATTGCAGTCGAAACTTCTATCAGCGTAGGATGATTTAAGTTTATGGTACCCTCGGGGATTTGTGTGGTGTAATGTGAGCTTGGTATGATTGATGTGATTGTTCTGACTGACACGTGGTATTTAAAACTTCTTCGAAATATTTGTTCCACCTATTAAGTTGTTCTTCATCACTCGTAAGAATATTTCCGCTTTTATCTTTAATGGGTGTTCGCGTATTTGTCTTCTTCCCCGAACGATTTCTAATCACATCAAAAACTGTTTTGAGGTCACCGCGCTGGGCTGCTGTTTCGGCGTTACTAGATATTATATTGATGATGCTACGTTTGTCATATATATTGCTCTTCTTTTAACATCCTTGATTAGCATCATAGCTTACATTGCTTTGCGTCGTTTCTGTACCAGAGTCCACAATTCATGGGATAACCATTCCCTATTTTCGTTTTGTGATATGCCAACGATGGTTTTTGCTGTCTCCTTGAACGAATTTTTAATTTTGTTTCATTCTTCGTCCACGTCTGAATTAGTGTGGAGAGGTATATCCATTATAAATGCTATTTGCGAAAAGTTCTTTAACTCCATCAGATTTTAATTTGAGTCGGTTATAGAAGTGGCGTTTGGGCTACTGAGTGTGAGTTTGAGTTCGGCAATCAAAAGATAATGGTCGGATGCGATGTATGCACTCCGTAGCACTCTAACGTCTTATATCAATTTAAAGCGCTTCTTGTTGATACAGACATGGTCTATCTGGCTTTAAGTGAAGAAACGTGGATTTCGCGACTGACAAGTAATTTTGTGATGCATTTTTCGCTGAGAGGGCGTAGCACACTTCTCTTAGTCTAAACCCCAAGCGAAAGTAACACCCCTTCGGATTCGAGAGTGATTTAACGGAGGTCCACAATTTACTTAATTCTGTAACAATGTTTGAGCTGTTCTATTCACTTTTTTAGCCAGCTTATAAAACCCTTCCCAAATAATGTTATGTGGTTAATCAGGGAACTGATAAGGATATAAGGGGACATCCGAAATTATAGTTTAATCATTTGGTTCACTTTTAAATATTTGAAGCAGCAAAATATGAACTTTAACTGAAATAAATGCAAGTCATATAAAAATATTATTAAATCGTCCAGTCAGTCCCCTCTTTATAGCATTAATCCATACCGCCCTCGTTGATTTCATTCATTTGTTCACAAATACTTTATTGCAAAGTGTGTCGCTGTCAAGTAAGAAAAAAAGAAACATCATTTGAAAATATGGGAGCGAAAAAAAAGAAACACATAAATGAAATGGAATACAAAAATCGTTCAACATCATTCAGATTGGTCTTGGGCTGTGCGTATGTTTGTCAAATTGTTTGATAATCAAGCATAGCATTTATATTTACAACAATGTTCAACAAAATTGACGTTGTGTTACAGAATAATTTCAACAATGAAATGCCTATTCTGCTTAGAAACAAAACCTATTTTTCAGAAAAAAAAAAAAAAAATAAAGCATACAGGCATATACATACATACCATATGATATGCTATTCAAATGTTTCTTCATCGGTCGGTCGGTCTGCCTATCTATTTGTTTGTCTCCATGCTTTGCCAATTCGTCTCATTTGCCACTACTTCCAAATGTAAATTATGTCGCTGTAATCCATGTATGATGTGTAGAAAATTACTATGATTCTCAAACCACCCCTCCCCACCCTACCCTGCCACCACTTCATCAAAGAAAAAAATTTTCAATGTTGTTGTGCCACAAACATGTCTCATGGCTTGGTTTGCTGTTTATTAAAAAAATTATACACTTTTCAGCAGCTTATTTCTGTTTCACTTCCATATGTCCATATGTTTGTCTATTTGGTTTGTTGTGCTTTGCTTTGGTCTATCTATCTATCCTCCTCCGTTATGAAATTGTGCTGATTTGCTGATTGTGGGTATACTCGTATGAAAAGCGAGAGCAATGAGCAGCAAATTATATATCAAATCAACAATGATTCATAATATGATAACAAGTATTGTTTGCCCGCCCCGTTTGTCATACATATATGTATGTATGTAATTATATGGCGATTTTCAGTAGTGGCAAGGAAAGAAAATTCAGAAGTGCAGAGAAATATTTAACAATTGATGGAAAGATTGGGATACACCATCTGGGAAGAATACCGTTTGGATTTCTATTTCCTGACGTACTTACGAGATTACATCTACAACATCTTACTTACTTAGTTGGACCTCTATAGAACATTTGTCCTATAAGCCGAACTAAGAAAATATTTCCATTCCTCTCTATTCGTTGCATTGCTTTTCCAATTTGGAATACCACGTTTTTCATCGAAGCCAGGGATTTTCAGTTCTTCGTTTACGGTCATGTGGCCCGTACATGGGCCTCTATAACATATGCCCCAAACATATTTTGCAGCAAACATATATGTGTTTGGAAATGGGTCTCCCTTGAGCGTAAATTTACTCTCGCTCACAGCCTGTGTAGACTCTAACTCAGAGTGAGGCAGAGAAATTTTTTGGATCTCCCTTGTGCTCTCAATGAGCGTAAATTTGTTGCTGCTAGCAACGTGTTAGCATCTACACAGGCTGTGAGCGATAGCCAATTTACGCTCACTTAGAGCACATTGGCTCTCTTGTGAGTCACAATGCCTTCCCCTGCTCTAACTGGTGTTGACCGAGAGTAAATCTACGCTCACGGGAGACCCATTGTCTTCTATAAATGTTGGTGTTTTTTATTGAAATGTATAGAAATAACAAACACAAAAGCAACAACACACGCGTAGATAGATACAAAATTCCAAATAAAAGAAATAGTGTCACACTTTTTGAAAGAAAAACAAATCAAAACTATTAATTATAAAATATAGAAACATCGTTTAACGCTTCTTGTTAGTTGTAAAATAAAACACATTCTCCTCAAAATTGAAATCATAAACGGGAAATCGCCATCTGAAATCAAATGATTATATAATGTAATAAATATATGCATGTATATGAAAAATTTATTAATGTTATTACCAATATTAAATGCGATTTTTTCTTTGTCCGATAAAATATTTCCATTCCTCTTTTTAATTCAATTATAAAATTTCCAATTATTAAATATATTTGGCATTTAATTTACTAAAAAGCACCATTTCTTTAATTAAATGCAAACATTGATATATTCACTCACTTTGTCGTTTTTACTCAACGATTGTATTTAGAAAACTGAAGAAAAAAGAACAACATAATTCATACCATTATTTTATTTTTCTCTTCGCTTGCTACGTTGGTTAACAACATCAAAGCACGAAACACACGTGTTTGGCCTGGCCGCATACACACCACCAACGAATAAACAAACTTTTTTACCCTCCCTTCTTCGCATCTGCCTCTTCTATACAGCATATACACAGCGCTTTTTTATTAAACAGCATTCAGCAGCCTTGTTGTTACTCTCTTTGACAAAAATCCTCTCTCCAACCATAAAAAATATGTTGGTACCCAAACAAATAAAATTGAGATATGTTACAAAATATTGCAAACATATATTTGTTTGCAACCAGTCCCAAACATAAATTTTGTTCAATCCCACGGCAGCGGGTTCTCTGTACCGGATTGACCCGGGACCACACAACATCAGCGTTCTGGCCAGCGGCTGCCACCTCAGTGTACATGTGTTTGTTTCGTTTTTCTGTGCTGGGAGCGGCATATTCCGGAATGTCTGCTCCGGATTCTTTTGGTCCGTGCCGGGACGGAGGAAAACCCAGGACCAATATATTTGTGCTCGGTTTGTCACATCCGCATATTCACCCATATCCAATCTTCGGTCAGATGCAATAGATTTCAGGAGTGGGTGCATTTAAGGAGTTGCTCTGGACTTGCCCATGCTCCGCGAACACAGCCCCTAGTGGGTCGTCGTCAGATTGCGAAACTCCTTCGTCATTGGATTACGAAACTCCTCCGCAGTCCCCCCAACAGCAGCCGCACGCGCAACATTTACCACCAGCCGTTGTTGTTCCAATCCCAGAAAATGCATCCTTTTTGCAATTTAATTGCAATGGGCTCCGAGGTTAAATCGATGAAATACTGGACTTTATGAATCGGAAGAAGATCAAGGTCGCGTCGGTGCAGGAAACCATGCTGAACGACTAAAGCTCAGTACGTTGCGATGGTTACAACGTAATAAGGAAGGATCGCACCTGATGTGGAGGCGGGGGATTAGATTTCCTTTTGCACCAGTCTGTTCATACAGACCTATCTCGCTTGAGCCTGCCTCTAACTACCTGTACATGGAATGTATGGGGGTAGCATCCCGCCGAGAAATAGCTGTATCTCAGATTATAAGCCTGACATTAGTCCGCTTTTGGAAGGTCATAATCGTTTGGTTCTGGGGGACTTTAATACGCATCATGAGATGTGGCATTCGGCCCTCGGAAACGACCAGAGAGGTCCAGCGCTGGCTGAGCAGATTGATAGCTCTACGTTTTGCACGGTCAATGAGGACGCCCCTACCATAATTAGAGGGGAATGTCACAGTTCGCCAGACATAACCATCGTGTCACCTGGTCTGGCTAATGACGTTACCTGGCAACCCGTCATTTCCCTTGGATCAGACCATCTCCCCATAATTGTCTCTATTAGCAGACCACCCGACTTCATCACCTCCGAACGGCGCACAATCGTCAATCGTCAATGTTCAGATAGCGGAAAGGACGTTCCGAGACATAATCAAGGCTGCAGCCGCTCGCCATATACCTGCTGGTCGAATACCCGAAGTAAGACCAAATTTCCCAGCAGAGGCGACGAGATTAGCAAATGAGCGTGATGAGCTTCGTCGAACCAACCACGACGACCCACTGGAAGTTAACAGGCTGGTCGGCGAACATAAGCGGAACAAGTGGTTAAATCATGTGAAGAGTTGCAACATTGGAGCCGGTATAAGTAAATTGTGTGGAACGGTTAAGTCACTCTCGAACCCCGGAAGGAGGGATGACAGGACCTCAGTCACGTTTGGCGACGTTACGTTGACTGACCCGAAGAGGAGTGCAAGTTACTTCAATCGAAAGTTTGTCGAGCACCCCGAGAGTGACAGGGCGAAGAGAAGAGTGTTACGTCGCATTAGATCTCTTCCTGCCGAGGATGAACCACCACAGTTTACAATGGATGATGTTGCGAATGCCATTAGATACGCTAAATCATCCAAAGCGTTGGGCCCTGACGGAATATCCATGGTAATGTTGAAACAGCTGGATGAGCCGGGAGTGGAGTATCTCAGGGTGGTCCCGCAACTGAAGCCAGGCAAGGATGCCAGCAAAGGTGAATCGTACAGGCCGATTTCGCTTTTGTCACCTGTAGCGAAGACCTTAGTCCTCCGCAGCATTAGAAATAGCTATCAAGTTGCCGATCATCAGCATGGATTACGTAAGCAGCACAGCACGACAAGAGCGATGCACGCCATCTCCAAGCCCCGTAGAGTGAAACAGGGAGTTCCCCCAGGAGGGGTGATATCTCTGGAACTGTTTAACCTCTACCTTTCCTGTATTCCGCCCCCTCCAGACGGCATTGAGATCGTACGGATGATTGTACGATCCTGGCGTCAGGTACCTACCCTGATGACATCTGTGAGAGACTGAACTCCTATTTAACCGATCTTACCAACTTTTTCCACGCGAGGCAAATGCAGATATCCGCCACTAAATCGACGACCACTCTGTTCACCACATGGACAGCGCATTATAGAAGAGAGTTGAATATCAGGGTCGATGGTAGCAGAATTCCGACCACAAACTGCCCCAAAATTCCAGGGGTCACATTCGACACCACTTTCACGTCGTCCTCGCATGCCACAGCTATCTGCGATAAACTGAAATGTAGGAAGAAGGTCCTCAAGTCTCTAGCCGGCAGCACTTGGGGTGCAGATAAGGAAACTTTGTTGACCACGTATAAAGCGATTGGTCGGTCTGTGGTAAGCTATGCGGCTTGATCTTGTCGTCATTTACTACCAGACCAACTTTAGCAGATTCTCCTTCTACCTTTTTTAAGGTATCAGTTACTTCTTTTACTGATCTACCCATGATGTCAATATCGTCAGCTTAAGCTAGTAACATGTGGCTATTTGTGTTTATGGTGCCATTTATTTTGACGTTTGCATTTCGTATAACCTTTTCCGGCAGAATGTTGTAGAGATCACATTAAAGGCTGTCTCCTTGCCTGAAACCTCTTTTGGTATTAAATTCTTCGGAGTTCTCGCAATTCTTCGGAATTAAAGTCATTTTACAAAGCCGAATGAGGATACCAAATTCAGACATGGCTTGGAATACCTTTGATAAAAATGTGGTAGGCGTCGATCTACATCTATTGGGTCTTCCCCAGGATTTGCCGCAGCGTAAATAGCTGGCCAATGTTGGATTGCAGGTCTAAAGGCGCATTGGTATGGCCCAATTATTTCGTTCGCACAATAACCGTGACACTACCACGTAAGCAATAGAGAGATAATACCTATCACCCTATAGTTACAGCATATAGTCTTATCTCTATTCTTGTGGACGGGACACAGGATACTCAGGTTTCAATCGTAGAGTACGCGTTCTTCCTGCCAGATGGTGCTAACTAGCTGATGCATACACCTTATTAGTGGTTTTGAACAGTTTATTGCTGTCTTTACCTCATCTTGGCCGGTATCTTCGTCGTCTTCGCTACTATTGGACACCAACAGTTTGGAAAAAATGCTCTTTCCATATCCTGAGCACACTAAGTATATGTATCAGTTACCAAATTGTCTCCACAGGAGGATGTGCCTATACCAAAGCCATCAGATTGATGTTTTGCTCTTTGATAGATTTTTTCGGACTTCATTCCGGCTCCAGTACATTTCGATTTTTTTCACATTCTCGCTTTCCATTTCACTATTTTTTTCACATTCTCGCTTTCCAATTTCTCTATTTTGCCTGCGGAAAATACGTTTCTTCTCGCTCCTTTTATACCGATACCTATCTCGTCTAATACGCGTTGCTACTGGTTGTATAGTATACCTGTATGTGGCATTATCTCCTCAGTAGCAGCACGACAATCCTGGTCATACCATTGGTTCCTTGGTGGAGGTCTCTGGCATCCAAGTGTGGAGTTTGCGGTTCTTTGCATGGAAAGAGCAATACTTTGCTACTGTGCTGATATGTTATTAGGACGAGGAGTGCTTCGATTAAGCATTTGGGTCAGTTGAGTGGAATAATCTTTAACTATGTGTTGCGATTGCAGCTTACCGATGTCCAACTTCCGTGTTGTGTCTGTTCGTACTTTATTTGCTTCGTTTAATCCGGTACGTGCCTTTGCTGTAACAAGTTGGTAGTCCGAGTCTATGTTTGCTCATCGGAACGAACGTACATCCAACACGCTCGATGAATGCCTTCCATCTATCGAAACGTGATCAATTTGAGTTCTTGTTTTCTGGTCTGGAGACAAGCTGGTGATCTTATGAGATGCTTCTCATAATGCTACTTCTAACTACCACAATTTTCGCCACTGCGAAGTCTATCAGCCTCATGCCGTTGTCAGATGTTTCACTTTGGAGACTAAATTTCCCAACTGTTGGGCCAAAGATATTCTCTGCTCCAATTATGGCACTAACCTCACCTAGAGTAATTTTAATGTCATGAGCAGGTCTTCTAAGCGCTCGTAAAATGTATCTTTTGTCTGCGGCCTTGTCGTCAGTGTGAGCAGGATGGCAAAATAAATCTGATTTTGAAAAATTTAGCTTTTATCCAAATTGTAGCAAGTCTTTCATTCACTGGGGTGACGCTGAAGACCACATGTTTATCTTCCGCCCACTACAAATCCACATCCTCTTTGTCATGGCACCTATAATACGGTGCGTCATCTTTAAGTGTGTTGTGACGCCTTTCCCAATCCATCGTATTTCCTGTATGGCAGTAATATCGGCCTTGTACTTTTCAAGTAGATCTGCCAATGTGTAAAATGCACGTTTTCCATACAGAGTGCGAGCATCTGCATTCCAGGTGAGGATGCGCAGATCACGGTCCTTAAAACGTTTGCGGATTCGTAAACTTTAGAAGGGTCTGTTTTTCTGTTCCTTTGTCTTTTCATAGTATATTGCATTTTAGAGGGATTGGTTAAAAGTCCAACGCCCAACTTCCTTAAAGCGCGGTACATGTTAGTTCGCAACCCTTAACGGGTGTTAAAGGCAGCTGCCTAGGTGACACCACGGGAGGTCAGTGTCCACTTGAGCTGAAAGGGGACCAAGATAAATCCGGGCTTGGTATCTTTCATCCACCACTTCACCCCATCCACAACATCGCTCATCATTGTAGTGGTACCTCCTGTTAGTCGTGTTAATTTCATGGTACTCCTTAAATTCCGGGCCTAGCCACTTTTTTCGCTTGTCAACTCTGCTGGACTGATATTAGTATTTCCGCTGCTAGGGGTGAAAGAGGTATCGCCTCATAAATCTCACCATTATTTGCCTAAATCATGTTGACAAATTGTTTCTAAATTTCTACAACAAAATTTCTTGTAAATCAATTTAGAAAGGATCTATCCAAATATAATATGGTTTTGATTACAAATAATATAAAATAAGCTGCGATAGCAGAAGCTATGCAACAGCAGCAATAGTAGTATCCACAAACAATCACACAGACATACATTAAATGATGTTATCTCTACTTAAGTTTGTATAAAATTTAATTTAAAAATAACAGAGCACAGCATATTTGGTCGATATAAGTGTATAAACTGTACACACATTACCTCCTCGCCTGAATGTGTTTGCATGTCTGTCTGTTTGCCGTTCTGTCCATCAGACAAACGCACATACTACACACTTTGTATGCGAACTGCTCTCGCAGTAATTTGCATCTACTTAAAAGTTATTCGCCTTGTTCGCCTGAATATGGCTATGTGAAATAAACGGACGGACAAGACAGGCATAAAGACAATCATACATAGATATATTCAGACAGACACAGATATCTGTGTGAACAATTCTGTAATGTGCTATGTTGTGTTCTTGTATACAGCTGAGATACTTTATATTATTGGATTCCTGCACTCTGTATTGTTGCTGCTGATTGTAACTTTTATAGTCAGTATATACAAAATCGCTCTACACAAATTTTCATTTAGACTGTGACTCAAAGGGCCATTCGTAGTCATTAAAATAGAAAGTGAAGTTGTAAAATTGTTAAAAACCCGTAAGAAATATATGCGAAGGGCAAAGGAATATAAAAATGTCTCGCTATACAGATGATAGTCGACATCAGTCAAACGTTCCGAGGTGCTACAGTCATATTTATTAAGATTTGCGAATATAATATTGCATAAACACCTATTCGAAAAAAAGTTTGTTCTCTCAAAGTAAAGTTAGATGAGTTTGTCGAGAAAGAAGCAGGGCGGTGGCTTGAGACACTTGCTGATCAGAAGGCAGCAATCCCCGTCTATTATATCCATCTCATTTCACTCAACATTGTGGTGCACAGAAACCCAACTACAAGTCTTTCAAATATAGTCGGACCTCGATTATCCATAATGGTCGGGACTTGAGCCATTACGGATATTCAATTTTTCTAGATAATGGAGTAACACTGTTTCTCATATATTTTTAATCACAAAATATACGTTCTAGCAAATATTTATAAACAAGAGCTATTGCGAGTTTAATGTGGAGTTTAAATGATTGAAACTGTACTAAAATAACTCTTTGGGCATTGTTTTTGCCCATTGAAATTTGATCGAATCCCGGATCATAAAGATTTTCACTGTTATTCGGTGTAAAATGATGAAAAAATTCTTTGTTTTCCTTTCCCGGATAATGGAGGTTTACGGATAATCGATTCCGAATAATCAATTCCCGAATAATCGAGCTTCCACTGTACATCGGTATTTTTGAACATTTTGAATTAATTGCTGTATTACCCCAGTGGTTTTCTTAATTGGGTAAATTCGAGTGGATCGCTTTGAACTCCTTACAGAAGGGATGCAATTCTTTGCGGGCTAGTTCATACTTCCTGAAATTATATTGTGGCCAACTAAAATCGAAGACTAAACACCAAATTTCTCTAATTAGTTTGGATAATGTGGCTTAAACCTTCAAAATACAGAAAACCAGGCGATACTGTTCTATTGGGTCTTATCAACACGTGAACCGACCTTTCCAGTTTTTAAACCCTCCACCATACTCTGCAAGGTATAAGTTTGTCATTCCGTTTTAGACCCTACAAACTATATACATATATTCTTGATCAGCGTGCAATTCTATATCGATATAGCCATGTCCGTCCGTCTGTGGAAATCACTCTAGCGTCCGAACGGATTGAAGTAGGAGGATGAGATAAAATCTATTGTATGTACGCAGGACTATTGGTATTGAAAACGGGCTATGTAGGTCCACATTTTGGTGTAGCCCCCATACAAAGGGACGCGCGACGCGTCGCACTATGTCGCGAGTTCATATTGACTGTGGGCCAAAATAGGAGTTATCGTAGGTGCATCAATTTTGGTACATGTACCTATTATTGGCTTGCAATCTTCAGAGCAAAAAAAAAATGGATGGTCGGTCCAGGTTTTGATATAGCCCCCATAGAACCGTACCTCCCGATTTTCAGTATTTTGAAAGTTTTAGTCACAATGACCAACCGAAATTACTGAAATTTGGTGGTTAGTCTTTGGCAGAGGTATGAAACATTCCAACAGAGAATTGTGGGTGTAGGTCCACGTTTTGATATAGCCCCCATAGAACAGTACCTCCCGATTATCGGTATTTTGAAGCTTTTAGCCTCATTTAGTCCTCGTTTGCGGTTTACAACTTTCACCTTGAAATTTGTCTCCATGGGTCCACTTCTTCATATAGCCCCCAAAGGACGGTACATCCCGATTTTCGGTATTTTTTAGGTTTTAGATTCATTATCACACTGAAATCGCTGAAAATTGGTATTTAGTCTTCAACTTTCCACTAGAAATAGAACAGTACCTTCCCATTTTCGGTATTTTGAAGGTTGTGGCCTCAATATCCACCCGAAATGACTGAAATTTGGTGTTCAGTCTTCATATTTTTGTAAGCTTATTGAATACAGCAAAATATTATCTTTCAATAAGAGAATTTTCCTTTAAAACCCTTATTTGACCGATTAATGACCAAAAAGGCCCATTTGTTGTAAAAAATCGAAATTCGAATTTCACTGCACGGTGCTCTTGAATCAAATTTAAATGGAAGGTGCTTACACCTGGGAAGTTTTTGCGGATTCTGAAACTGCAATGTTCATAGATGAGAAAAATCAAAAAACAAAAAAAAATCGCCGGAGCGCTTTTTAAATTAATCACGATTCAAGTTGACATTTTTAGGGGTTGTTTAGGTTTTTGCAATTTTGCTTGGAAACCGCAAGTTCTATCAAAATGGGATAAAAGAAAATGTTGTAGCTATCAAAATTCTCTACAAGATTGACCTTAATGATATGTTCATAGGTTTTACAACTTTTGAGATATAGAAGTTGAAATTGGGACAATTCAAATTCAATTCAATTCTGTATCGTCTCCTTTTAAAATAATGTCATGACTACAATTTCCCAACTTAAACTCATATATCTAAAAAAATTGTACAACCTAGGAAAAATAACATAACGCAGTCTTGTAGAGAATTTTCACAGCTATAAGATTTTCTCAGGTCACATGCCGATACGACGTGCCGTATTCAAGCAAAATCGCGAAACCCTAACAAAAAACCTAAAAATGTAAACTGAGCTTCTCTATCTCAAAAATGGTACAGCCTGAGAACAAATCATAAACGTCAATCCTGTAGAGAATTTTCACATCTACAACATTTTCGTTAGCTCCATTTCGATTGGACTTGCGGTTTCCAAGCAAAATCGTGAAAACCTAAAAAACACCTAAAAATGTGAATTTTGACTGCGATTAATTTAAAAATTCCTACAGCGATTTTTTCTTGTTTTTGGATTTTTCACATCTATGAACATTTTTGTTTCAGAATTCACAAAAACGTCCCCAGTGTAAGCGGTTTTCATTAAAAGTTAGTTAAGGCGCACCCTTCTTGACATTGATTTAATAGGGGGGCGATACAGGCAGTGCATTGTCCCAATTTGAACTTTAATATCTCAAAATGGTAAAACCTACAAAAATACCGTAGAGAATTTTCATAGCTACAACATTTTCTTCAGCCTCATTTTGATAGGACTTGCGGTTTCTAAGCAAAATCGTGAAAAATTAAACAACCCCTAAGAATTTCAACTTGAATCGCGATTTATTTAAAAAGCGCTCCTGCGATTTTTTTTTTGTTCATTGATTTTTCTCATCTATGAACATTGTAGTTTCAGAATCCGCAAAAACTTCCCAGGTGTAAGCACCTTCCATTTAAATTTGATTCAAGAGCACCGTGACTGTTCACCATTTTTTTTTAAATATATATTTTTAAAAGTCTCTCGTTAAAAAGCAAGAGTATTACGTACTTAATAAGCCCACAAAAATATATGATAATTGGTTCATTCGTTTTCGCGCTATAGCCAACACCGCAAAATGCTTAGTTAAAAACGGCGGTAAACCCTGAGTGAGGTGGTCACTGAAAAAGTTCCTCTGCAAACGTCTGCAGCTGGAACCTTTATACGTTTCAAGTGCTCAGTTTTCACCACTTAAACAGTAAATAATATGGATATACACTTTTATACAAATGTTTCCCTCTCCACTAATTTTAAAATTTGGTTTACAAAATCGATGTACTAAGTGTCACAGGCTTGGGTAGCTGTAAACACCATATGGTCACTACTTACTTCCAAACAAAATTAAATCCAGGTTTATTAAATTCAAAACAACTTTAAAAATTTATTTTAGAACGATGAATTATTTTAAGTATTAAAATATTGGAGAATAATATAAGTTATTGATTTTAGTCAAAAAGGACAAAAATATATATTTCCAACAATTATCGGATTTGAACCTTCACACGGACAAAACTACTTTGACAAATAAATACCATAACTCAAATTCCTTCAAATTGATTATATTTTGAGCATCTGTAACAAATTATTACATATTTGTCTGTTAAAAATATTTTTTGGAGATTTGAAATAAAAAATTCTGAAGTTTTTGTACTGAAAATGTACTTAATTAACAAGTTTTGTAAGAAATGTTTTCAAATTGTTTGTTCTGATACTTTCTGATACTGTAAAATCTAAATAACTTCTTTATGTCATATCATTCCATTTTCAAATAATAAAGAACATGGAATATAGAGGTCTCAAATTTTTATAATCATCCTGTGGAAAAAATATAGTGTACCAAATTCTGCTATATTTAGTATGTACATAATTAATTTACTTCGGCCTTTTGGCTAACGAGGTTATATACACTTTGATATGATACAAATATGCCTCATCGAAATAATGGTTTTAGACTCCATATTACATTGGACGAAATCAGTTTCAGACAATCTGGAATCATTTAGTACAATCCGCCCGTATGTCTAGCTGGAGCACATGATAACTTACGAACGGATCAACCGATTTGGTCAAAATTTTGGATCTCGTAATATGTTGCCCAAACTAAGTTTAACTCCCTCTGGTAGCTCCAAAGTTGAAAATTTTTCACAAAAATAATGCGCACGATAACTCTTCTAGCGATTAACCCCTTCAGTCTAAACTTTGCATATCGCATTATTTCTTCCAGGCATAGATTAGGTTCGAATATCGATTATATATAGTTTCGAATATCCCATTGGATCAGAACGTTACATATTGTAAAAGAACTGACAAACTTCGTGCACCTCCCTCACAAAACTTCAACATAAGGGCAATTTAATTGTTGTTCGAGGATAATTTAGACATTTTGACCAACTAAAAAATGTGTGATGGGCGCGGTAACTTTCGAAAGGAATAACTCTTGAAAAAAACATACACTTCAAAAATGGGCTATGTCGGTCCATTTCTTCGAAAGTTCAACACTTTTGCGCCTTAACCCAATTCAAATTTATTAGCAAAACAAAAACATTTATTCGGAACGTCCACAATCGTTAATACATTTTTGCCAAGTTGAGACAGACTCCTTGTTGATTAATTTGCTTATTATTAGCAAATTATTATTTAGGGTTCTATAGGGAGCGATTGTAAATCTTTATAAATAAAAATGAAAGGTCGTTCGTGGTATTTGAATCAGTTGAGAACGACTGGACCGATTTCGACAATTTTTTTGTAAATGTTTGCCATGGCCCAGCTTAGGTCTTTTGGAAAGAAAATATACCACGCCCACCTACTGATCCGATTTTCATGGAATGTACGGGGATCAGATTTCAGATAATTATTTTAAAATTTGTTTATAAAAAGTTTTTTAGATTAATAAAATACATTAGTGGATTACTGTATACCAAACCGATAGGGTTAATTTTCAATTCTAAATATCCACTGACTAATAATATTGTGAACTCTCTCTTTTGAATTTATATACTTTGTGTCAATATTTCATTAAAATCATCTAAAAACAACCTTTAAATAGGTTTACGTTACGCTTAGCAACATTTTAAATTTTCATGATTTTTTGTCAAGTTGGTATCAAACTAAATAAGCTCTTTATTGACCAAACTTAAGCAGGGTTTAAAATGCTAACGCCATATTAGCAAAAGCACCGAATATTTGCAGCTTTGCCTGCTAAAATTTCTTCGAAATATGTTTAGCAACAGTGAACAACGGCAACATGTAGCAACAAATTTCACAAAAATATTGCTAGCGATGCTGATTCTATTTGATATTGTTGCTATAATAAAGGAGCATCGGCCACGCATACTCATATTTTGCAGCGCACATGATCAACACATATCAGAAAAGAGAATAAGCAACAAAGTGTCAACGGCTTAGCCAGGTTTTCAGCAAACAATTGTTTTTGAGATCAGGGTTACCAGTGTAATGCATTAAAAATCACGATATAATTATTTCCAATTTTTCGTTCAAAGGACATGTGAATTTTTGGTGAAGCCGTTTAATATTTGTTTTTGTTATTTTTAAACAATTATAATTAGTATTTTTTATGTTCTACCATATGATGGAGGCATTTTGACATTAAATGACACCTTTTTTATTACTGCGTTGGCAACTCTAATCACAAAAACACACTCGGTTGTTAATTCGATGCGACGAATGGTCAGCCGACCGCTAAATTTGTAGCGTGGTTGTCGTTTATGCCTAACGAAAAAAGATTAGGCGTAAAAAACGAAATAAGCAAAAATGTACAAAAATAAATATGCGTTCGGTTGCATATTTAACCGTGTGTGTCAATGTTGTGTAGCAGTTGAAGTGTACAGCTAATGCTAATGGTTTTAGATGCTGGCTTTTAAACCGTGATTAGTAGTAGTCTAAAGATTTTATTTTCAAACAAGTAAGAACGGCGTTAAGTTCGGCCGGGCCGAATTTGTTATACCCTCCATTACAAGTTGTATTGAAGTAAAATGGAAATTAGTTTCCTTTCGTGTATGAAGAAGACTTAATACTAAATTTCAGCAATTTCGGTAAAACAATGTGGGACAGAAAGTCTTTAGACTCAAAGAAGACTAAATACCAAATTTCTTATATTTCGGTAAGAGAACGTGGCTAAAACTTAAAAAATACCGAAAATCAAGAAATACGCTTCTATGGTGATATAACGAATTTCAGCCATTTCGGTTGGATGTTGACGTCACAATCTTTAGTATTACGAAAATCGGGAGGTACCTTTCTATGGGGGCTATATCGAAACGTGGACCTATACCGACGAATTTTAGTCAGAAATAGGGCAATATGAAAGCGTGGACCTGTACAGACATATTTCTGGCGAACAGTTTTATATCACATTGAAGACTAAATACCAAATTTCAGCCATTTTGGTGGAATACTGAAGACGCAAACATCAAAATACGAAAAATCGGGAGGTACCTTTCCATGGGGGCTATATGAAGGCGTGGACCTATACCAACAAATTCAAAGGGGAAGTTTGAGTACCCCCAACGAAGTCCAAATACCAAATTTCAGCCATTTCGGTGGAATATTGAGGCCACAACGTTCAACATACCGAAAATCGGGAGGTACCGTTCTATGGGGGCGATATGAAGGCATGGACCGATACCGACAAAGTTCTAGGGGAAAGTTTTATACCACCAACGTAGACTAAGTACCAAATTTCAGCCATTTCGGTGTGATAATGAATCTAAAACCTTCAAAATACCGAAAATCGGGAGGTACCGTTCTATGGGGGCTATATGAAGGTGTGGACCGATACCAACAAAATTCTAGGGAAAAGTTTTATACCCCTAAAAAAGACTATGTACCAAATTTCAGCCATTTTGGTAGGATAATGAAGCTAAAACCTTCAAAATACCGAAAATCGAGAGGTACCGTTCTATGGGGGCTATATGAAGGTGTGAACCGATACCGACAAAATTCTGGGGGAAGGTTTTATACCCCTAAAGAAGACTACGTACCAAATTTCAGCCATTTTGGTAGGATAATGAAGCTAAAACCTTAAAAATACCGAAAATCGGGAGGTACCGTTCTATGGGGGCTATATGAAGGTGTGGACCGACACCGACAAAATTCTGGGGGAAAGTTTTATACCCCTAAAGAAGACTACGTACCAAATTTCAGCCATTTTGGTAGGATAATGAAGCTAAAACCCTAAAAATACCGAAAATCGGGAGGTACCGTTCTATGGGGGCTATATCAAAACGTGGACCGATATATTCCATTTTCAATACCAACCATCCTGCAAGTAACAAAAACTTCTGTATCAAATTTTGACTCTATATCTTTAAAATTGCAAGCTGTATCTTGATTTCAACAGACAGACGGACGGACTGACGGACGGACGGACAGACGGACATGCTCAAATCGACATAGAATTTTATGCTGATCAATAATACATATACTTTATAGGGTCTCCGACGAATATTTAGATGTGTTACAAACGGAATGACAAATTTAATTATACCCTCCATATGGTGGAGGGTATAAATATCAGCTGCATCTTTCCCCATCTTTGGAACTTGTTCCCAAAATACTGTGGATACCTTTAAGGGTGTTTTTGTCATTTTTTCAAAATGTGCAGGTGATACATTTCGGTACATAGTCTTTTTTAGGGGTATACAACTTTTCCCTAGAATTTTGTTGGTATCGGTCCACACCTTCATATAGCCCCCATAGAACGGTACCTCCCGATTTTCGGTATTTTGAAGGTTTTAGATTCATTATCACACCGAAATGGCTGAAATTTGGTACTTAGTCTACGTTGGTGGTATAAAACTTTCCCCTAGAACTTTGTCGGTATCGGTCCATGCCTTCATATAGCCCCCATAGAAATGGCTGAAATTCGTTATATCCCCATAGAAGCGTACTTCTTGATTTTCGGTATTTTTTAAGTTTTAGCCACATTCTCTTACCGAAATATAGGAAATTTGGTATTTAGTCTTCTTTGAGTCTAAAAACTTTCTGTCCCACATTGTTTTACCGAAATTGCTGAAATTTAGTATTAAGTCTTCTTCATACACGAAAGGAAACTAATTATTCCATTTTACTTCAATACAACTTGTGGTGGAGGGTATAACAAATTCGGCCCGGCCGAACTTAACGCCGTTCTTACTTGTTAAATATATAGAAGAGACATTGTGCGGTTCAGTTATATGAAGGATACGTCAAAATTTGGTCCTCAATGTAAGATTTGGAAAATTCAGTCATTTTGATCGATTATTACTGCTACAAGGAGGAAATAAAGGCCTCTCGTACATATGTCCCAAAAATATTTTGCAGCAAACATATATTTGTTTGCAATCAGTCCCAAATATAACATATGTTTGGGTACAGCAAACAAATAAATGTTTGGGTGCAAACAAATTATATGTTTGGGTGCAAACAAATACAAATCCAAAAGCCACAACAAATAAATTATTTAAAATCTTCAAAATTCCGAAAATCGGGCGGTACCATTATATGGGGACCCTATCAAAACGTGGACCCAATTCAATTTTTTTGGCAAGAACGTTTTCTAACACTAGGGAGTACCGTTAGCCACATTTTAGCCAATTTCATTGAAAAATGTGGTCAAGACCTCCCAAAATGCCAGAAATAAGGGGGTACCGTTCTATGGGGACTATACCTAAAGTTGGAGCTATGTTGATTTTTATTTTTTATTTTTTTATTTGTGTTGCTAAGCTAACCTTTACTGAAATTTTCGTATACATATATGAACAGGAAGTATTTTTGGCCGCTCTTCCCATACAAGTTCGACCACAATGCATTGATTTTGTTAATGATTTTTACCATATTGCGGAATCTCGCAAGTTGGTTTTATTTTGTATGATTGGAGCAAATATGGTATTTTTGGATTTGAAATTATAATGCTTGAATAAAACAAATAAATTGTTAGAACAAAAATAGATATCTCGTTCCAGCAAAAGCGAAAAATATGCGTGTATTTTTGGATTTGCAATTGAGTTTTGCAATTACATCCGAAAGTGCGTAAAAAGTGTCTTCTCTATAAAGATTAGAACATCATGACCGTTAAAAAGTTTGTGGGGGTCGCGGGTTACTAATCCTACGCCCAACCGAAGTTTTTATCGTTGTTATGGACGAACGCGCAGTAGGTGTTAAAAACAGTTCTTTGGGGTGATACCACAGTCTCTGTCAACTTAAGATGAATGAGGGACCAAGATTAGGCTTAGGATTTTAAATGTTAAAGCCGGTCAGGTATCCCGGCTTACAACCCCAACGTTACAATATAAGTTTAATGTATAAGCTTAAAATTTGCCCCCTTTATATAACTTTTAGCCACTGTAGGATAACATAGTCTCCACATGTGTACTACGTATGAACCTATTCAATGTAGAAACATTAACGTGTATTATTGTGATAAAAACTTGTTTAATTTTAACAATCCAGAAATCTCAGATTCAGAAATTTACAATTATCATGGTTGGCATGCCGCCGTTGCCACATGGATGATGAGATCTAGCAGTTATATGCGTTTGTGTGTATGGATGAAAGATTGGCCGCCCCAAAAAAGAGTCAACATCAACACTGCCACTGCTGAAAACGTTCTATGGGATTTTAAATGAAAATTTTTATTTTAATTCATTTATAATCAAATCAAACAATGACGACTACAGAGAGTAATGTGTACAGACGAACGAACAACCAACCAGCAACGAAAAGGATCTTTAATTATTTATGGCATCAAAACACTTTTGTGCAGCAAAGAATAATAACAAGTGAAAATTATATTTTTATGCCTTCGTTTATACAAACGCGCTTATACGGGACCCATTTGCTTGTTTGCTTGCAAAGTGTATTTTAATAATCATCAAATGAAATTTAATTTACTTATAAACATTTACAACTCAAGTCAAAGCTGTTGTGAGAGGGAGGGTTAGAGGGTGGCAACCCCATCAACACTTCTTGCTGTAATAACAACAACAACAATGTTAGCTTATTGAATTGTAAAGAAATTCTATAACTGGGCTACTCACACACTGTGGTGGTGGCTAAAATTGATTTGCTGAAAAGGGTTTATTTATAGAAATTCATTTGAAAAAGAAAAAAAAACGAAAGGTAAGCAAAAGGGAAATGTAAATAATAACCCTCGCGAGGTATTTGCATAGCTTCTTGAATATCAAGGGTTATATTTACAAGGGTTTTTTCTAGTATATATGCTATTAGCATTACATTTATAGTTGCCAGCCATATGTCTTTCATAATACCCCTTGGTGACTTGACCATTGGGTTATGTAATGTAACAGGGTTTTTGTATAAAATTATTTTTCACACCTTCTTAAACCGGTTTCATGTAATTAGTTAGTATTGTTCAATAAATTTAGCTTAAGATATTTTTAAACTGAGTGGCATTTCCTTCTTTAAGACCTTTTACAAGTTCAATGGGGAAATGATTCCTTATTAGGACACATAAATCATCCCCATTGCTTTCACGGAATTAAAATTAGACTCGCCATTCTGCTGAATTGTCTTCTTTAGATAAATTATTGTCCCACTGGTAAAATCAGTAATTCCTTAATTTCCATATCCCACTGTGTCTCCTAAATTCAAAAATTCATGTCACATTGTTGTTTATACATAGCTTTTCAAACACGAGAGTGTTTCATTATTAATGATTGGCAATTTTGTGTATTTCAAGCTGTTTCTTGTGGTTTATTTTAAATTAGCTCAACATCATTTCTTCATTTACTCACCCCCCTCACCCACATTCATTCACTGCTTCTTCGCTCTTTCCTTGCCCACTTTATTTTTTGCCAACAAATATTTATACACAAATATCAAAATATTTTCATTGTTGCTGTTGGCATTGCCACAAATAATTGCTTCAAGTACTCCCCCTTCCTGCCCGCTCATTTAAGAAAGTAACAAGTCATTGAAATCCAATAAAAAAGCGATTTCAACACAAACCACCAAGCAACCGACCAACCAACAAGCTGAAATGAGTTGAGTTCAGCTGAGAGGCATTTAGTGTAATAATATTTGCAAATTACCGATATAAATATTTTGTAATACTTGTTTGAATTTCATAATTAATTGTAATTATTGATAAAGTTAACAGATTAAAGGGTCTTAATGAAAGGAAAGCAATTGTGGTTTCAATATAAAAATAGAAATTTGGCAAAGAGAATATTTAGCAAAGAAATATCACAACTATAAGCGTAGATTTTTAAAGAATATTTTTCAAGGCAACATCACAACTATAAACGTGGATTTTTAGAGAATATTTTTTTCAAGGCAACATCACAACCATAAACGTGGATTTTTAAAGAATATTTTAAAGGCAATATCACAACTACAAACGTGGATTTTTTAAAGAATATTTTTCACGGAAACATCACAACTATACACGTGGATTTTTAAAGAATATTTTTCAAGGCAACATCACAACTATAAACGCGGATTTTTAAAGAATATTTTTTAAGGCAACATCACAACTACAAACGTGGATTTTTAAAGAATATTTTTCAAGGCAACATCACAACTATAAACGTCGATTTTTAAAGAATATTTTTCAAGGCAACATCACAACCATAAACGTGGATTTTTAAAGAATATTTTAAAGGCAATATCACAACTACAAACGTGGATTTTTTAAAGAATATTTTTCACGGAAACATCACAACTATACACGTGGATTTTTAAAGAATATTTTTCAAGGCAACATCACAACTATAAACGCGGATTTTTAAAGAATATTTTTTAAGGCAATATCACAACTACAAACGTGGATTTTTAAAGAATATTTTTCAAGGCAACATCACAACTATAAACGTCGATTTTTAAAGAATATTTTTCAAGGCAACATCACAACAATAAACGTGGATTTTTAAAGAATATTTTTCAAGACAATATCACATCTACAAACGTGGATTTTTAAAGAATATTTTTCAAGGCAACATCACATCTACAAACGTGGATTTTTAAAGAATATTTTTCAAGGCAACATCACATCTAAAAACGTGGATTTTTAAAGAATATTTTTCAAGGCAACATCAGATCTAAAAACGAGAATTTTTAAAGAATATTTTTCAAGGCAACATCACATCTAAAAACGTGGATTTTTAAAGAATATTTTTCAAGGCAACATCACATCTAAAAACGTGGATTTTTAAGGAATATTTTTCAAGGCAACATCACATCTAAAAACGTGGATTTTTAAGGAATATTTTTCAAGGCAACATCACATCTACAAACGTGGATTTTTAAAGAATATTTTTCAAGGCAACATCACATTTAAAAACGTGGATTTTTAAAGAAAATTTTTCAAGGCAATATCACATCTAAAAACTTGGATTTTTAAGGAATATTTTTCAAGGCAACATTACATCTAAAAACGTGGATTTTTAAAGAATATTTTTCAAGGCAACATCACATCTACAAACGTGGATTTTTAAAGAATATTTTTCAAGGCAACATCACAACTATAAACGTGGATTTTTAAAGAATATTTTTCAAGGCAACATCACAACTATAAACGTGGATTTTTAAAGAATATTTTTCAAGGCAACATCACAACTACAATCGTGGATTTTTAAAGAATATTTTTCAAGGCAACATCACAACTACAATCGTGGATTTTTAAAGAATATTTTTCAAGGCAACATCACAACTATAAACGTGGATTTTTAAAGAATATTTTTCAAGGCAACATCACAACTATAAACGTGGATTTTTAAAGAATATTTTTCAAGGCAACATCACAACTATAAACGTGGATTTTTATAGAATATTTTTCAAGGCAACATCACAACTATAAACGTGGATTTTTAAAGAATATTTTTCAAGGCAACATCACAACTATAAACGTGGATTTTTAAAGAATATTTTTTAAGGCAACATCACAACTATAAACGGGGATTTTTAAAGAATATTTTTCAAGGCAACATCACAACTATAAACGTGGATTTTTAAAGAATATTTTTCAAGGCAACTCACAACTATAAACGTGGATTTTTGAAGAATATTTTTCAAGGCAACATCACAACTATAAACGTGGATTTTTACAGAATATTTTTCAAGGCAGAATCACAACTATAAACGTGGATTTTTAAAGAATATTTTTCAAGACAACATCACAACTACAAACGTAGATTTTTAAAGAATATTTTTCACGGCAACATCACAACTATAAACGTGGATTTTTAAAAAATATTTTTCAAGGCAACATCACAACTATAAACGTGGATTTTTAAAGAATATTTTTCAAGGCAACATCACAACTATAAACGTGGATTTTTAAAAAATATTTTTCAAGGCAACATCACAACTATAAACGTGGATTTTTAACGAATATTTTTCAAGGCAACATCACAACTATAAACGTGGATTTGTAAAGAATATTTTTCAAGGCAATATCGCAACTATAAACGTGGATTTTTAACGAATATTTTTCAAGGCAACATCGGAACTATAAACGTGGATTTGTAAAGAATATTTTTCAAGGGAACATCACATTTATGAACGCGGAAATTTAACGAATATTTTTCAAGGCAACATCACAACTACAAACGTAGATTTTTAAAGAATATTTTTCACGGCAACATCACAACTATAAACGTGGATTTTTAAAGAATATTTTTCAAGGCAACATCACAATTATAAACGTGGATTTTTAAAGAATATTTTTTTAAGGCAACATCACAACTATAAACGTGGATTTTTAAAGAATATTTTTTAAGGCAACATCACAACTATAAACGGGGATTTTTAAAGAATATTTTTCAAGGCAACATCACAACTATAAACGTGGATTTTTAAAGAATATTTTTCAAAGAAACATCACAACTATAAACGTGGATTTGTAAAGAATATTTTTCAAGGCAACTCACAACTATAAACGTGGATTTTTAAAGAATATTTTTCAAGGCAACATCACAACTATAATCGTGGATTTTTAAAGAATATTTTTCAAGGCAACATCACAACTATAAACGTGGATTTTTAAAGAATATTTTTCAAGGCAACATCACAACTATAAACGTGGATTTTTAAAGAATATTTTTCAAGGCAACATCACAACTATAAACGTGGATTTTTAAAGAATATTTTTCAAGGCACCATCACAACTATAAACGTGGATTTTTAAAGAATATTTTTCAAGGCAACATCACAACTATAAACGTGGATTTTTAAAGAATATTTTTTAAGGCAACATCACAACTATAAACGGGGATTTTTAAAGAATATTTTTCAAGGCAACATCACAACTATAAACGTGGATTTTTAAAGAATATTTTTCAAGGAAACATCACAACTATAAACGTGGATTTGTAATGAATATTTTTCAAGGCAACTCACAACTATAAACGTGGATTTTTGAAGAATATTTTTCAAGGCAACATCACAACTATAAACGTGGATTTTTACAGAATATTTTTCAAGGCAGAATCACAACTATAAACGTGGATTTTTAAAGAATATTTTTCAAGACAACATCACAACTACAAACGTAGATTTTTAAAGAATATTTTTCACGGCAACATCACAACTATAAACGTGGATTTTTAAAAAATATTTTTCAAGGCAACATCACAACTATAAACGTGGATTTTTAAAAAATATTTTTCAAGGCAACATCACAACTATAAACGTGGATTTTTAACGAATATTTTTCAAGGCAACATCACAACTATAAACGTGGATTTGTAAAGAATATTTTTCAAGGCAGCAACACAACTATAAACGTGGATTTTTAAAGAATATTTGTCAAGGCAATATCACAACTCTAAACGTGGATTTTTAAAGAATATATTTTAAGGCAACATCACAACTATAAACGTGGATTTTAAAAGAATATTTTTCAAGACAACATCACAACTATAAACGTGGATTTTTAAAGAATATATTTTAAGGCAACATCACAACTATAAACGTGGATTTTTATAGAATATTTTTCAAGGCAACATCACAACTATAAACGTGGATTTTTAAAGAATATTTTTCAAGGCAACATCACAACTATAAACGTGGATTTTTAAAGAATATTTTTCAAGGCAACATCACAACTATAAACGTCGATTTTTAAAGGATATTTTTCAAGGGACCATCACAACTATAAACGTCGATTTTAAAGGATATTTTTCAAGGGACCATCACAACTATAAACATGAATTTTTAAAGAATATTTTTTCAAGGCAACGTCACAACTATAAACGTGCATCTTTAAAGAATATCTTTCAATACAACATTACAACTACAAACGTGGATTTTTAAAGAATATTTTTCATGGCAGCAACACAACTATAAACGTGGAATTTTAAAGAATATTTTTTTTTAAGGCAACATCACAACTATAAACGTGGATTTTTAAAGAATATTATTCAAGGCAACATCACAACTACAAACGTGGATTTTTAAAGAATATTTTTCATGGCAGCAACACAACTATAAACGTGGAATTTTAAAGAATATTTTTTTAAGGCAACATCACAACTATAAACGTGGATTTTCAAAGAATATTTTTCAAGGCAACATCACAACTATAAACGTGGATTTTTATAGAATTTTTTTCAAGGCAACATCACAACTATAAACGTGGATTTTTAAAGAATATTTTTCAAAGGCAACATCACAACTATAAACGTGGATTTTTATAGAATATTTTTCAAGGCAACATCACAACTATAAACGTGGATTTTTAAAGAATATTTTTAAAGGCAACATCACAACTATAAACGTGGATTTTTAAAGAATATTATTCAAGGCAACATCACAACTACAAACGTGGATTTTTAAAGAATATTTTTCATGGCAGCAACACAACTATAAACGTGGAATTTTAAAGAATATTTTTTTAAGGCAACATCACAACTATAAACGTGGATTTTTAAAGAATATTATTCAAGGCAACATCACAACTATAAACGTGGATTTTTAAAGAATATTTTTCAAGGCAACATCACAACTATAAACGTGGATTTTCAAAGAATATTTTTCAAGGCAACATCACAACTATAAACGTGGATTTTTATAGAATTTTTTTCAAGGCAACATCACAACTATAAACGTGGATTTTTAAAGAATATTTTTCAAAGGCAACATCACAACTATAAACGTGGATTTTTATAGAATATTTTTCAAGGCAACATCACAACTATAAACGTGGATTTTTAAAGAATATTTTTCAAGGCAACATCACAACTATAAACGTGGATTTTTAAAGAATATTTTTCAAGGCAACATCACAGCTAAAACGTCGATTTTTAAAGGATATTTTTCAAGGGACCATTACAACTATAAACATGGATTTTTAAAGGATATTTTTCAAGGCAACATCACAACTATAAACGTCGATTTTTAAAGAATATATTTCAAGTGACCATCAAAACTATAAACGTGGCTTTTTAATTTTTTTTTTCAGGGGACCATCGCATCGTGGTTTTTTATAGAATATTTTTCGAGGGACTATTACAGCTACAAACTTGGATTTTTTAAGAATACTTTTCAGGGTATCATCATAACTATAAACTAGAAATTTTAAAAAATATTTTGCGAGGGACACTCACAACTATAAACTTGGATTTTTAAAGAATATTTTTCAGGGCAATATTACAACAAATAAACGTGAATTTTTAAAGAATATTTTTCAAGGCAACATCACAACTATAAACTTGGATTTTAAAGAAATATTTCAAATGATCATCAAAACTGTAAACGTGTATTTTTAAAGAATATTTTTCGAAGGACCATCACACCTATAAACCTGGATTTTTAAAGAATATTTTTCGAGGGACCATCACGATCTAAACCTGGATTTTTAAAGAAATTTTTTTAAGGCACCACCACAACTATTAAATTGGTGCACCTCACTACTGAACCTTAACGTCCCCTTGCAATATTGAAACAAAGATTTATTCCCAAGAATCATTAAGAGCAACACAACAGTTCTTGTCATCACAAATTTACACTCAAACTGACTGCTGCGACCTCATTTAAGGACATACACGACTTACAAGAACAACGGCAATAAAATTTCCGGTCAAAAACATTTCTTTATACCACCCAAGTTAAGCGAACAAATGAACCTGCAAGAGAATCTTCTTCGTTTGCCATTCGCTTAAATTAAGCAACAGCAGCAGCAGCAAAATATGATGATGTTTGGCAATTTCAAAATGTGAACAAAGAAACTCTTGGTAGAAAATACAACAAAAACAAGAATAAACAACCTGCGAAAATTACAGACAGACAGATAAACCGACATAACCAAATGGTCAGTTTGGTTGGCAGTCGTTCGAGGACGACGAAATGCGACATTCAAACAAAAAAAAGTAACTAAACTCTACCACCACCATTAACGAAAACTGTAAGGCAAAGTAACGTTCCATGGTTGGCAGTAGAGTTCCTCACAAACAAAAACAAACACACATTCACACATATGGCAGCATCTCCAGCATTAGGTATTAATCGCCTTTTTTCTGCTAAATACAGAACGATGATTTAAGAAATGTGATAAAAAGGAATAGCCACCAGCAGCAACCAAACAACAGTGAATGAGCCAGACGTCAACTACAAAGAAAAAGTGGCACAAACACGATTAATACTGGTCCGTCTGTCCGTCGATTGCTTGGTTGTCCACATACACAGAGAATAAGGCTGGTTGCTGGTTAAGACAATAGTTAACAGAAGCACAACAACAACGCCAATAAAGGCTACTAAAACACCACCAGCAGCATCGATGCCAAGAAGAAACAAAAAACCAAATCAGGTTCAATGAAATCTGAACTCAAACGACCACTTACTCAAATATTCTCCTGCCTGTGCTTTGGCTGCAATAGCTATTGGTTGGAATCGAAGCCTGGCAGGTAGGTATCTTAAGCAACAGACAACATGCCTCAGGGAAAACGAAATGTTCAAATGTGAAACAATTAATTTGTGAACTTGTGAACGCGTCATTTCAAATCTGCAAAACAATGTTTCTGCTTATTGTTGGGCAACTAAATGTGATTTTTTCTTTCCAGCAATGTGTTAATCAATTGCTAAGGATGAAAGTTTTTGGATGATGTGTTTTTGTTATTTGTGGTAAAAATCAATGATAGTATATTAATATAATGCCTATTAGCTTGGAATTATATTGAATATTTTCAAGGGCTTATTACAATTATAAACGAGGATTATTAAAGAATAAAGAATATTTTCCAATAGTCTATCACAATTACAAACGTGGGTTTTTAAAGAATATTTTTCAATAGACCATCACATCTATAAACGTGGATTTTAAAGAATATTTTCCAATAGCCTATCACAACTATAAACGTGGATTTTTAAAGAATATTTTTCAATAGACCATCACATCTATAAACGTGGATTTTTAAGGAATATTTTTCAATAGACCATTGTAACTATAAACGTGGACTTTAAATAATATTTTTGAAGAGACCATTGCAACTATAAACGTGGGTTTTTAAAGAATATTTTCTCAAGGGACCTTCTCAATTGTAGACGTGGATTTTTAAAGAATAATCTCCAAGGAACATTCCCCACTATAAATGTGGATTTTTAAAGAATATTTTTCAAAGGACCATCACAGTTGTAAATGTTAAAAAAAAAACAAAATATTTTCAAGGGACAATCCTTACCACAACTATAAACGTGGATTTTACAAAGTGTTCAACGCTACATTTCCTAAGGAATATCACAACTGTAAATATGAGTTTATGACACATCTTCTATATATGTACATAAAAAGGATGATGTTAGTTACTACGCTTATAACTCAAGAACGGCTGAACAGATTTTGACAATTCGAACCAATTCGGAATGGTCTCATGGCAGAAAAGGATAAAACCTAAAAAAATCGCGAAAATTTGCGAAAAATTTGCAAAAATATTTTTTCAATAAAGTCAATTTTTCCACAAATTTCTATCGAGCTTCGCGTTTGGAGTAAATCGTGGCACTTATTTGGACAGTTTTTGGCGAAAATTGTATTCGCACCTACTGTGAGGGTCCATTGTACGCCTTTGTCAATTTTTATACCCTACACCACTATGTGGGGAGGGTATTATAAGTTGGTTTTGGCCAAAAAGTTTGTAACGCATCGAAATAATGGTCGTAGACCCATACTTATATATATCAAAATGAATGTCTCGACGAGCTGAGTCGATCTGGCTATGTGTGTCCGTCCGTCAGTCCGTCCGTCTGTCCGTCTAAACCTTGTAATCACGCTACAGGTCGCAATTTTGATCGGATCGTCACGAAATTTTGGATGTTGATGGGAGTCCTGGAGGGGAAGAAGCCTATTGATTTTGGGGATGGTCGGATAATATTTAGGGGTCGAAATGGGCAAAAAACTTATGTGGATAAAAAGACAACGTTTTTTTCCAAAGCGAATATCTTAGCTTCTATACGGGGTATACCAAAAGCAACACCTGACAATAAAAGTAGAAAATATCACCTTTCTAATGATGTAAAGTAGGTGCTCGTAGGTGATCAAACAACGAAGATATCACAATAGTCGCAAATAAATCCCAAATTTTCATTTTTGCGATTTTAATTATAATGACGAATATCACAGCTTTGGTTGGGGATCTTCCAAAAACAAACTCTGACTATCAAAGTAGAAATCCCATCTTTACAGTAATGCAAAGTAGGTTGGCGTTGGCGGCCACATAACGGAGATATCACAATAGTCGGCAATACATCCCATTTTTTCATTTTTTTCGTAATCACGCTACAGGTCGCAATTTTGATCGGATCGTCACGAAATTTTGGGGGCTAATGGGGATCCTACAGAGAAAGAAGCGTATTGATTTTGGTGATCGTCGGATAATATTCAGGGGTCGGAATGGGCAAAAAACTTATTTGGAGAAAAAGTCAACGTTTTATTTCAAAGCGAATATCTCCGCTTCTAAAAGGGGTATATCAAAAGCAAAACCTGCTAATGAAAGTAGAAAATATCACCTTTGCAACGATGTTACGTAGGTTTTTGTATGTGGTCACACAACGAAGATATCGCAAAAGCCGCTAATAGAGCACAACTTTTCATTTTTGCGATTTTAATAATAATGATGAATATCACAGCTTTGGTTCGGGACCTTCCAAAAGCAAAGTCTGACAATGAAAGTAAAAAATCCCATCATTACAATGATGTAAAGCAGGTTGGCGTAGGTACCCAAATAACGGAGATATCGCAATATCCCATTTTTCCACTTTTTTGGAAATCACGCTACAGGTCGCAATTTTAATTGGATCGTCACGAAATTTTGGCTGTTATTGGGGGTCCCACAGAGGAAAAAACTTTGTGATTTTTGATAATGGTCGGATATTATTCAGGGGTCGGAATGTGCCAAAAAAAATATTTGGAAAAAGACCAACGTTTTATTTCAAAGTTAATATCTCCCTTCTGTAGGAGGTATATCGGATTCTCACGAAATTTTGGGGGTTGATGGGGGTCTAACAGGGAAAGAAGCCTATTGATGGTTGGCATACATCCCACTTTTCCATTTTTTATTTGGGTTGTTCTGTCGATGCACTTAAATGCGTTTCAAAAAAATTTACCTGTGTTAATGAAGACGTTCAGAGCAAAGGCGCTAAGCTATCCCAATTTTAATATTTTGAATTTTATTAGTCAAAAGCTTATGAACAGGGGTAGTGGTGTAGGGTATCACATAGTCGGCCCCGACCCGACTATAGCCTTGGCTCACTTGTTAAAAGTTGTATAGAATTTTTTATTCACAATCAAATCGATTTTCATTTATTTTCAAGCGTCTTTTTAGGAAATTAACAGCGAAAAATAGTTAAAAGGGCTTAGTTTAGAGTTTGTAAAGATTAGTGGTGGTTTCGGTCAGATACCGATTGAAATGACTAAGATGATAATGCCAAAAGTGGTTTCCACAGTTTTGAGGAAAAAGGTACAAATCCACAAAATCGGTGGGTTAATTGAAACATCAAGAGCTCCGAGGTAATTTCATTGGAAGTGAAGTTGTGGCATATATGTATAATTTTATACCGTAGATAAAAACATCTTCGAAAGATAAACTTCCGATGTACGCGGTATAATATTTAAGCTGTACCAGATATATTTTGATACTGTTTAGATTCTGTCATGATACAAAAAAAGGCAATTACAAACGGCCAAATACATACATACAAACATACATATGTACATTGGTACACTGTATGTATGTCATTCGAAAAAAGGATGATATTCAAAATTGGAAAAAACAAGGAATCGGAGTTACTGGAGTTTTTTTGGTCGAATTATCTGACAAATATTATTTATCGGCGACATAAGTAGGTATATACTTATTAATCGTTAATTAGTTTGTGATATTAATTTGAATATGTTATTTACGTCGAAATTAAATATAGGGTGACCAAGTAATCGACAACAGTCACGTGTTAGTGTGACAAGACATCAAGCATCCGAAACGCACAAAGAACGGCAACTTATAGAATAGCTCTGTCCATGTTACCAGAACCATTGCATCTAATACCGAATTTGCAGTGCAAGTAGAAATCGAGAGATCACATTAAATAGAGAAGTCAAAAAGAAAGTAAAAAAGCGTTAAGTTCGGCCGGGCCGAATTTTTATATCCTCCACCATAAAATATTCTGAACTAAAACGGAATAATTATATTCTTTCCTGTCCACAATTTTAGACGAAGATATTTTGAGACCTCTGATACCTAAATAAGGTAAAAAACATAAAAAAATGTATTCAATCGGTAAGGAACCTTTTATGGGGCTATATCAAAGCGAAAATCGGGAGGTACAGTTATATAGGGGGCTATACCTAAACGTGGACCTATGTTGACAGGTTTTGGTGGAGATTTTGTGTGATTACTAGAAACCTCAACGGTCAAATTACATGTAGTTCGATCAAAAATTTTAGCTAAAATACTCATACCCCCGCTATATGGGGGCTATACCAAAACATGGACCTTGACTGTTTTTAGTGGATATACTTTGGGAACCATTGGGAACCCCAAACCTGAAATTACAGATAGTTCGGTCAAGAAATGTAATTAAAATCCACAAAATATAGAAAATCGGGAGGTACCGTTATAAAGGGGCTCTACCAAAACATGGACCTATGTTGACAGTTTTTGGTGGAGATGTTTTGCGATTACTAGGAACCTCAACTGTCAAATTACAGGTAGTTCGGTTAAAAATTTTCGCTAATATCCTCAAAATACCTATAATCGGGAGGTACCGTTATATGGAGGATATACCAAAACATGGACCTATGTTGACGGTTTTTGGTGGAGATGTTTTGTGACCACTGGGAACCCCAAACGTGAAATTACAGGTATATGGGGGCTATACCAAAAAGTGTTCCGATATAACCCATCTTCGAACTTGCCCGGCCTATGGAAAAAAGACGCACAAAGCTTTACTCTATTCAGGTTACTTCTTTACTTAAACTTACGGTTTAAAGCTCGCGGTTTATTAACAACAACTAACTCCCAACTTCTCCTTTCCCCTATTTATATGTCCCCGCTGCTACATAGACTGTTCTAGACCCCTTGATCTGGGAGCTTGTACAATGTGCAGACGAAACGCTAACCAATTGGCAAATACACACATGTACGCACATACAAACTGGCCGGTGAGTGTTTACAAATAAGGGCTGTTGTTAATAAGGGAGAGGGGACGGGGTTACAATGCAGAAGCATAATCGAATAGTAAAAGTAAATATAACGAGTACAACAACAAATTTAATTTTAATTTACACTGTAAATTAAGACTAAGCGATAATTTCATAATTGCAGTAATATTTGTTGTTGCAGAAATAAATAAGAGGGAGAGAACTGACGGCGTACAACAATAACAACATCAAAGCAACAAAGAAAAGTAGTGATTGGAATTCTTATAGAGTAATTGTTGTTGTAAATTTGATTTAAATGAACTAAATGCTTAATAAAAATTTACGTTACAATTCAAATTCATAAGTTAAAAGAAATTCGTCTAAATTTACTTAAGTCTACCAGTTACATTCGTAACAATACTAACAGAGCTAGAAATGTCAGCTTTTTTAAAAATATTTTCAATGAACTATCATAAATGTATGGATTTTTTATTAGTTTTTTAAAGGACTATCCCAACTATAAAGAATGTTTGTCAAGGTGGTATCGAGGATATAAACCTTCCTTAAATAACAAAAAAATATTGAAATATTAAGAGGAAAAAATTTAGAATTAATAATAGTTCCACAAACATCCCACACGGTGCTCTTGAACCAACTTTAAATGGAAGGAGCTTACACCTGGGAAGTTTATGCGGATCCTGAAACTACAATGTTCGTAGATGAGAAAAATAAAAAAAAACAACAACAAAAATCGTCGGAGCGCATTTTAAATAAATAATAAATTTTTGGTTTTCACGATTTTGCTAGGAAAACGCAAGTCCTATCGAAATGGGATTAGGGAAAATATTGTAGCTGTGAATATTCTTGATTGACCTTAATGATATTTTCATAGGTTTTACCATTTTTAAGATATAGAAGTTCGCAATTTTTAAGGTAAAGCTTTGAAATTTGGTATAGAAGTTTCTATTACTCCTTTTTGGTATCGAAAATTGGCTACATCGGTCCACGTTTTGATATAACCCCCATAGAACGGTACCACCCGATTTTCGGTATTTTGAAGGTTTTAGCTTCATTATCACACCGAAATGGCTGAAATTTGGTATTAAATGTTCGTTGGTGGTATAAAACTTTCCCCCAGAATTTTATTGGTATGGGTTCACGTCTTCATATAGCCCCCAAAAAACGGAACCTCCCGATTTTCGGTATTTTGAAGGTTGTGGTCTCAATATTACTACAAAATGGCTGAAATTTGGTATTTAGTCTTCGTTCCGGTAATAAAACTTTCCCACAGAAACTTGTTGGTACAGGCCCACGCCTTAATACAGCCTCCATAGAACGGTACCACTTGATTTTCGGTATTTTGAAGGTTGTGGTCTCAATATTACTCCGAAATGGCTTATATTTGGTATTTATTCTTCGTTGGGGGTTCGAAACTTTCCCCCAGAAATTTGTCGGTACAGGTTAACGCCTTCATATAGCCCCCATAAAACGGTACCTCCCGATTTTCGGTATTTTGAAGGTTACATACATACATGAAGGTTATGGCCACAATAATCCATTGAAATGACTGAAATTTGGTATTTAGACTTCGTTGGGGATATTCAACTTTCCCCTCTAAATTTGTCGGTGTAGGTCCACGCCTTCATATAGCCCCCTCAGAACGGTACCTCCCGATTTTCGGTATTTTGAAGGTTGTGACCTCAATGTTCATCCCAAGTGACTGAAATTTGGTATTTAGTCTTCGTTTCGGTAATAAAACTTTTCCACAGAAATTTGTTGGTACAGGCCCACGCCTTAATACAGCCCCGGTACGGTACCACTCGATTTTCGGTATTTTGAAGGTTTTAGCTTCGTTATCACACCGAAATGGTTGAAATTTGGTACTTAGCCTTCATATAGCCCCAAAAAACGGTACCTTCCGATTTTCGGTATTTTGAAGGTTGTGGCCCCAATATTTTTCCGATATTGCTGAAATTTGATATTTATTCCTCATATATAGGTCCACGATTTTCGTTTTTTG
This sequence comes from Musca autumnalis, assembly GCF_047663935.1. Classification (NCBI taxonomy): domain Eukaryota; kingdom Metazoa; phylum Arthropoda; class Insecta; order Diptera; family Muscidae; genus Musca; species Musca autumnalis. Next base: position 155,352,040 of record NW_027411866.1, on the reverse strand, counting down.
AGGGTTGAGGCCACAACAACAAACAGAAATGGCTGAGATTTGGTATTTACTCTGCGTTGGAAATAAAACCCTTTCCGACTGAATTTCTTCGGTATAGGTCCACGTTTCGATATAGCCCCCATAGAACGGTACCTCCCGATTTTCATAATTGTGAAGGATGTGACGTTAATATCACACCGAAATGACTGAAATTTCTTATTTAGTCTTTTATGGGGTTATAAGATGTTCCAGAAAAGAATTATCAGTATAGGTCCACGTCTTCCTATATCCCCTATAGAAGCGTACCTCGTGATTTACGGTATTTTTAGGTTTTAACCACATTATCCTGCTGAAATATCGTAAATTTGGTAATTAGTCTTCTTTGAGTCTAAAAACTACGCCAGAAATTTGTCGGTATAGATCGACGTTTTGATATAGCCCCCATAGAACGGTACCTCCCGAATTTCCGTATTTTGAAGGTTAGCGATATTGTTGAGAACTTGCAGTCATGACATTGTTTCATAATGAGACGATACAGTCAGTGAAATGTCCTATTTTGAACTTCTATATCTCAAAAATGCTAAAACCTACGAAAATATCATAGAGAACAATCTTGTAGAGAATTTTCACTGCTACAACATTTTCTTTAGCTTTGTTTTGATAGAGTTTGCGGTTTTCCAGCAAAATCACTAAAACCTAAAAAAACTAAAAATATGAACTTTGACCGCGATTTATTTAAAAAGCGCTCCGGCGATTTTTTTGTTTTGTTTTTATTTCCCTCGCCTATGAACATAGTAGTTTCAGAGTCCGCAAAAACTTCCCAGGTGTAAGCTCTTTTCATTTAAAGTTGGTTCAAGAGCACCGTGCCCAGAAAGCGACAAGGGTGACTTCTCCCAGCAAAATTTTAAGGAAGGGGTTCCATGCGATGATGTGATTTCATGACATCTTTTACATTGGTTCAAACCAAGTTGTGAAAGATCCGATCTTTTCATTAGCATTTGAACCAATGCAACAGAAGTCGTGAAAGTACCGCTATTTACATCAGCATTGGAACCCATGCAAAGGAAGTCGCGAAAGATCCGATCTTTTCATCAGCATTTGAACCCATTCCATCGATCCAATAGATATGAAGTTTGTGTTTTTATTTATACATTTTTTTCTAAATATATAAGATTAATTATTTACAATAGGCGTGATGTTGTCGGAGACTCGAAATCACAACCAACGTTGTTAAAACTCTCGTCGTAATTATAATGTCATTGCAAAGGGTTGGTGAAAATGACATGCCAAAGGCTTTGGTGTAAATGGCATGCTTTGGATCCAAAATTGAAAAGCATCTTTTGGGGTCCACGCTCATATAAAATTCATCGATGAAGATGCTAAAAAGATGACATGCCAGCTCACTTTCACCCATGATTGAATGGCATCATTGGCATCGAACATTTTGCTGGGCTCTCATACTACTAAGTGCAAGGATTATTTTAACTTTTTTGTTTTTCAAAATAGTCAGGCTTAATCCCATAGTCGTTGTTTTAATATTTTATTAAAACAACTTAAATTTATTAGTGGGAAAAAATTTGCGATGTTTACCAAGGGATAAGGTAGGGAAGACTATAGTTTCAGATCTCGCCACAGATCTTCATCAGCTCCTTTGTTTCTTGTTTTTCAACAAGAAACTTTTTATACCCAAGTGTCAATTGGCCGCTCAAATAGATATGTGGGATTAAGTCTGACTATTTTGAAAAACAAAATAGAAGTCGTCATCCCAAATAAAAAATGCCAACCCTCCGGATTATTTTAACTAAATGCGATTATTCCTTCCAGCAATGTGTTAATCAATGGATGTGGATTGAACTTTTCTAATAAAAACTTCTTGTTTTTTTACAGAAATCACTGATACTTCATTTAATATAATTTAAAATATCCACGTTTATGACTTTGATACTACATTGAAATGTATTCTCTTTAAATATCAACGTTTATGGCCCTTACTTGTTCACCTTGAATTTTATACTTCCGCAATTTCCGTAGTTAGGTTTGGCCATTTGTGTACATTGTACATAGCTATGCTTCGTTCAGTATGTCCTTTGTTTGTTCTTTTTGTTTTTTTTTTTGCATCTGACTCAATACACTTTATCCCCTACTCATGTCTATTGTCCCTCTATTAGTCTCTTTAAACACGCGTTCCTCTTTGGATGGCTGGTATGATGTCTATGTCTTGATATGTGTGTTTGTGTATTCTTTAAGACCGTTGAGTTTGTTGTAGGGTTTGTCGTGGTGGTACCTCAAAGTTGATTTTGATTCTGTATCCAAGCATTTGTAAACCTAAATCACTCAGTCAACGATTCTTAGGTTTTTTTTTTTGGTTTTGACATGTTTTTTGTCTTCTTGTGTTGGTTGCCCTGTTTGCTGCTCGAATGTAAAAGTAAAGGCATGCAGCCAAGCATTAGGATGTAATGCCGTTGTTATTGCCATACACTTTTTTGTTTTGTATATTTTACTGTGTGTGTTTTTGTTGGTCTTGCTTTCCGTTTTTCTTGCCATGCTCTCATACAGTCTAGCTGGCTGTTTGGTTGTTGGGTTAGTTGGCAGTCTGTCTCATATCCCTCTGCTGTCTTTCCTCTTCGATATGGAGTTAGGTTTGTATTCCTGGGATTCATTTCGTGTGTATTTTTTTTTTTAATTTTTGTTCCCAGAGATGTTCTCTTCAGTTGTTTTCGTTAGCTAGAATTTTGGTGTTGCCAATTCAACTTTTTAATTTACAAGGACAAAAGACCACAGAACAATAATTCCAATATACTCATTAGACTTTACCAAAAATTTTATTATTATTTATTGAAATGCATACCCTAAGCAATGGAATTCAACAAGAATCTCATATGTTCTATGTACTTTAATTTTTGAGTAAATTCCACTACAGTTCCCATATTTCGCACTGTGCGTTTTATGGGGGCTATATCAAAACGTGACCGATATAGCCTATTGACAATACCAAACATCCTAGGAAAAATAGCAAATTCTATACCAAACTCCATCTTTAAAATTGTGAGCGTATCTTGATTTCAACAGATACATGGACGGGCAGACGGACATGGTTATATCGAATTAGAATTTTATGCTGATCAAAAATAAAAGGTCCCCGACGAATATTTCGATGTGTTGCAAACGGAACGAAAAATTTAATTATACCCTCCATACAAATTTGTAAAGTGATATCGTGATAAATAGCACAGCTTCTAAGCCATAGCCTTAACAAAATAAACAAACCGAAGCAGTAACTCCTCACAGTGTCGTCATAGCAGTACTCTGGCAGTATTTCGATTTAATGTCGTCATTGTGTTTTACTTGCATTTGCTACTCCTTCTTCTTGTTTTGCTTTCCAAATATACGGTATGGTGGTGTTTGGATAAAACAATCCAAAAAAAATATCCAAGGAATAAAATCAAGAACACAAAAACAAAATACGAATAATGCTGAATATGTTCAACAGCCATATTACGAAAAAAAACTGCTGTTGCTTGTGCTGTTCACTCTGGTGTAGTGATTCAAGAAAAAAATACTTCCATCTATTTGTCGTCGTCCATCCATTGAACCATCCATATTTGTTTCCAAATATTGTCCGTCCCTTTATTTTGCATTGTTGTGTTCTTCGTATTCGTTTTCTTCTTCAGGGTGTTTTCTTTTTTTTGGAATTTTTGTTGATTATAGTGTTGCTGTGTTGTTGTTCTGGTTTTATCAAGATAAGTTATTTAAAGTAGCATTTCATTTGGAAAAGGGTGTCAAGGAAGGGACACAACACTTAGAGAGTACTTATTAATTGTGTTAAAGATTCGGTTAATTTATAACCAACCATTTCTTGTGCAAAACAAAGACATAAATATCTGTCGTTTAGAATTTCGACATTTCTGTAAATGATTCCATTGGGATTATTGGATAAATGTGGTATGCAGAGTAGCCACTATAGTATTTGTGAGGATAAATAAATAATGTAGGAATAAACAGACATGCGTTTGTTTATTTAATCAAATAATGACATAGTGTTGACTCAGCTAATGAGTTCACAGCCACATGCAGTTATACCGATAATACGAAATTATTTTTAAGGCCCCACATATTCTGCGAGTTGGAAAAAAATCGAGATACACACGAGTCCGAAGGAAGTCCGAAAATATTACGAATGACTGAAATGTGAAATTGATGGCTTTGGTTCAGATACATATATTCTCCAGTAGAGAGGAGCAAGGTTATTTGGTAATATGTATGCTATCTCGTTAGTTCTAATTGTTGGTACACAATCCCAGAGTAATACATAACATGTATACCGCCCAACCAGAATGTGGTAAGGTAGCAATAAGCCGGTTGAAGAATAGTAAGGAAACGTTGGTCAGCAAACAAACTGTTCAAAACCGAAGTCGACACGTTGATAAGGTGCATGCATTAGCTAGTTAGGAACGTGATCACCATTTGTCCCGTTCACAAGAAAGAAGAAGAGACTATTTACAGTGTACACAGAATATCGCGTATAAAATCCTATCCGAGATACTGTGTAAACAACTAAAGATATGTTTTAAGTAATTTCTCGTTGGAGTCGAGCTTAATGACCGATGGTTTTTGTAATTGAAAAAGGAAAGCCGAAGATTCGAACCCACACAACCACCATTATGTGACCGGTTTCGCCGTTGGTTTAGCGGCTCATCAGACATATCGGCTGTGGAGTGGCTTCTTTGTCATCGATATCAAAAGCCATAATGTTCAGAACTGGAAAAGAAAATCAACAGAGGCTGAAATCTGTTCTTAGTTCGTCTTATGGAACAAATGTTTATATATTGAAACCTTACACAGAAAAAAATATTTTAAGAATTTTTACATATTTTCGTTCGTGATGTAGTACTTACTGTACAGGTACCTCACATAAGTTACATATGCAGTTTCTTATATCCATCCGAAAGCCACTATTTTTTTAAAAATATGTAAGATTTTCATGAGATGCAAAATCATTTTCCTATTTTCCCTACATTCCCATTATTTGCTCTCATATTTCCTCTCTTGTTTGGTAAATGCTCTCAACTTTGTTCTCTTTTTCTTTTGAATTGTCTCATCGTCTCACCATCACATTGACACTGTATCAACAAACCACAACACAACTACCTGACTGAAATACAGATAAACGTGGCTTTTCCTCCCCACCATCGTCTCACCATCACATTGAGACTATGTATATCAACAAACCACAAGAACACACAACCTGACTGAAGTACAACTAAACGTTGCTAAACTACCACCGTCGTAATAACTAACAAACCAAAAAATTACAGTGCGTTTGGTGTCGAAAAAACAAGGCGATTCGCTGTACGATATAGTTCGCATCTAAATTTTTTTTAATTTCTTTAATAACAAGTGAAAAAGTGTCAGTCGGCTTTGCCGACAGAGATATACCCTCAGCCAATGTGAATTGAAACTATCATCTACGGACATATCGAACGAATTTACGGTTCCTTCAGAATTTTGCGGCCCTTATTGGGCCGGCATTTTTTTAAATATGGGGGAGAAGTACCGGAAGTTTTGGACCGGTATTGAGCCATCAAACTAAGGTTGGACATAATATGACGAAGGCCAAAATTTTTCCGGTTTTTTTTACACCATTCGGACTGTCTTCATAAGAAATATGGACTTGCCCCTGAAAAAAACTTTTACCGTCGTAATGGAGGTAAGCGAATGCAAATCGCTTTAACAAAAATCAAAGTGATTCGAGAGCAGGTCTTGAAGCGAACTTATCCGAAATTGTGTGTGAGAGGTACCAGATGGAGTAGACAAATATAGTCCATATTCGAACCTGATCTATATCTGGTAGATATATTAGGATGTGCAAAGTATGGATTACATCGGTCACACCCTTCAAGATTTATCGTGCGCAAAATTTTTCCGAACATTGTTGAAATTTTGTGGGGGATGTACCTGAAGTAGTGGATCGATATGGCTTATTTTCGAATTTAAACTATGTTTGGACAAAATATTACGAAGACCAAATTTTGGACCGAATCGGCAGATCCGTTCGAGAGTTATCGTGCGCTCCAGCCAGCCAGCCATACAGACGGACGGACATTGCTCAATCGACTCCAAATTGTCTGAAACACATTTCGTCCAAACATACTTGTCTAAAACTATTATTTCGATGAGGCACATTTTGCCCGTATGAAAGTGTGTATACCCTCGTTAGCATAAATGCTGAGGGTATAAAAAGGCAACAAGTATTTTTTGCTTTATGTAAGGCGTTTATGAAATTGTAACCTTGGCAAGACATTACGAACACTATTCCTAAAATTTTTTTCTGTGTAGTAAGTACATATTCAGCTCTCTTTATACAATTGCTCACACCAACATGTGTTGTTTTGTGTATAGCGGCGTCTGGCTCAATATTTACATCTAGTTCAACTTATTCCATTCCTATTGTTACTGCATTAGCAGCTTGTCGGGAACCTCATTGGGTACAGAAAGACTCGGATGGTTTACTGTTTCTGATATGCTTACTTACTTTGGTGGCCCACCCCAAAAGTCTCTAGTGCCGAAATGAGAGTAGATTTCTCGTCTTCTACTTGTTTATTCTATCTTGTTATCTTCTTATCATGAGTACTTGAGGAATCCATACTTGCAGATGGCGATTTTTTGTTTGCGAAAGCTGGCTGCTTAAACTGCTTACTTAGTCCAAAGTAGCATTTGTTATTCTTCTCATTATTTCTCCGACATATGGCTAAAGGGGAGATATAGCTTAGATCAATATCTCACACAAAATTCGGAACAAGTGAAATTTAAGAGCTCCTCTCTGATCGTTTTGAATTTTTTTCTGTAGGTTGTCCTTGCGGCTTCCTTTACGACGGTAAAATTTTTTTCTTGCGCAAGTCCTAAAACCTCCAAAAGAACCCTGAAGACAGCAACCAAAATGTCAAATCCACAAGATACTTCTCGCAAGGAGTTTCTGATTGGTGCAGACTTTGCACATCATTTATTCTCCTTCGGGTCCAATCCTTCGGGTACCTCCCACACAAAATACGGAGAAAGTGAAGTTTAAGAGCTCCACTCGTATCGTTTTGATTCTTTTTTCAGTAGGTTGTTCTAGCGGCCTCATTTACAACGGTACAATCCTTTTATGGAGTAAGTCAATACTTCCTCAGGTAATGGCCCAAAAGGTCGAAAACCCTACCGGCACATATTTAAATGGCTATTCGCAAGATAACTCTAAAACTTTTTCAAAAATTTCTTCCAAAATTAGTTTAACGTAATTTAATATTTCGAGTCCTTTATGAAGATGTTTGGTTTCTAAAAATGTTTGGTATATGTCGATGCCACATTATGGCACCTACAGATTTTAAAGCAAACTCTTGACAGAAAATCAATATATTTTATTTATATTGTTACGACGTGCTATTGTTAGGGATTCGCAGGAAGAACAGAAAAATATCAAAAAAGTTTGTTTGTATGATGGAAATAAAAAAATAGAGTTGTGTTTGTTCCAAAACTTTGGTCAAAATTTGCATAGTGTTTACAAAAGGAGTCCCCCTAATTATTTTCTTCAAATTTTTCCATGCTTAAGCATATGTATGTATATATCAGCATCCGGCAAAAAGGGGCACACGTGCCCTTGATGAGAATAACTACAGAACAACCACCTCTCAGTCTTCGTTCAGAAGTCAAAGAAGACGATTCTGCTGTCGCTTTTTTCAATGATTTTTAATTTTAGCAATGCATTAACGCACACGCTGTTTGTGGAGAGAGCGAGAGAGATTTGTATGCGTGAGACCGCAAACAATGCGTTTGTGTTAGTGCCGATACCTGGTATATATTGTGTTTGCCTGTATTTGTATAAATCCATGTAACAAGTACAATTTCTCTTTGAGTCTCCCAAACAACAACAAGCAAAAAGTTTATAAATTGTTCGTACTTAAGAAGCAGAGCTAAAACACAAAACAACAACTGTAGAGAAAAAATCCGTTTAATTAATGAACTCCCCGGCACGAACAAAGTAACAAAGCGACTTATAAAGTACTTAGATACTCTTTAGGTGCTTTTAATGGCATTGAGATTCTTTTGAGGTTGTCGGGTATTTTTTCTTGTCGTTTTCCTTCTTTCACAGCACATTAACAGCTGCAGTTCAGTATGGCAAAGAGTATAAAATCTGAAAAGAGAATAAATTAATGAAAAAAGAAAAATTATGGCGTTTTTTTAATAAAACCTTTGGCTGAATATCACAGTTGAAAAACAAAGACGTTTTTGGCGCCATTATTATGATAATTGTTAATTTCTGCAAACTTTTCCTTCTTAAGGAATTTGGTTTATTAGATAAGTGCAATATAATCACATCAATGTTAGAAAACTAACAAGTAAACATGTATCAGTCGGCTTTGCCGACAGAGATATACCCTCAGCCTGTGTATATTGAAACAATTTTTTTTTCCAAAAAACGCATGTATTTAGGGAGTTTTAAGAATTTTGGGCGTTTGAACTGACAAAAATGTTGATTAGGATTTAATATCAAAAGTTTTGCGGAGGAGATACTAAAAAGAATGGATCTCCAGCCACTATATATGGTACCATAGGGGTTTTTTAGAACTTCAGGGATGTTTGCTCAAGAAGTATGAAGGCAGCGAATGCAAGTTGCTTCAACAAAAATCAAAGTGAAAGCAGCTCTTAAAGTGAACATGTATCCGAAATTTTGAGTGGGAGGTGCCGGATGGAGTGGACAAATATAGTCGATATTTGAACCTGATCTATATCTGGTAGATATATTAGGATGTGTAAAGTATGGACCAATTCGGCCACTCTCTTCAAGAGTTATCGTACGCACAATTTTTCCGAACATTTTTGAACTTTTGTGGGGGAGGTACCTGAAGGAGTGGACCGATATGGCTTATCTTCGAACTTAAATTATGTTTGGACAAAATATTACTAAGGCCAAACTTTGGACCGAATCGGCAGACCTGTTCGAGAGTTATTTTGCCCTCCAACCTCCTCACACGGTGTCAAAGGGGTTTTTTTGCAACTTTCATGCTATTTTCTCAGGAAGTATGGACTTGCCCCTGATGAAACTTATACCGTCGTATGGAGGGCAGTGAATACAAGTTGCTAAAGGAAAAATCAAAGCGATTCGAGAGATGTTCCTAAACTGCACTTTTTCAAAATTTTGTGTGGGAGGTACCCGACGGAGTGGACCGATTGAGTCCATATTAAAACCTGATCTAAGTCTGGTACACGCTCCACAATGGGCAAAGTATGGACCAAATCGGTTACACCCTTCAAGAGTTATCGTGCGTACAAATTTTCCGAACATTTTCGAACTTTTGTGGGGGAGGTACCGGAAGGAGTGGACCGATATAGCTCATCTTCGAACTTAAACTAAGTTTGGGCAAAATATTACGAAAGCCAAAATTTGAACCGAATCGGTTCATCCCTTCGAGAGTTATCGTGCGCTCCAGCCAGCCAGACAGACAGACAGACAGACGGACGGACATTGCTCAATCGACTCCAAATTGTCTGAAACACATTTCGTCCAAACATACTTGGGGTCTAAAACCATTATTTCGATGAGGCACATTTTGCCCGTATGAAAGTGTATATACCCTTCATAGCCTAAAGGCTGAGGGTATAATGACAAAATGTTCTTATGATGACGGATATAGCTCTGAAATTCATCCAGAAATTTTTATAAATATATCTCGTATCAAAATATTTCTGTCCGATTTGTTTTATGGTAGCTGAGTTAATTTTCCCGAATAATCGAAATTAGACGGGCGATGGCGATGTGACTAGCAAGTAAGCGTGATGATGAGTTTCGTCGTACGAACCCTGAATTGTGTAGAGTTAGAGTTGAAGTCAAGAGACTAGTAGGAGAGCATACGAACGAACAAGTTGTTAAACCGTGTGAAGCAATGCAACATTGGTAAATTGTGGGCAACGGTTAAATAACTCTCCATTTCGGGAAAGAAAGATGATAGAACGGCTGTTACCTTCAACGAAGTTACAGTGAACGATCCGAAGAGAGCACCCCAAGAGTGATTAGACAAAGAGAAGTGAAATCTAAATATTAATGCTTAAGCAATTGGATTAACCAGGAGTTGCATAGTTGACAAGTGCCCTCAATTTCTCTATTGTCATCATGGTCACGCTACTGAAGCCAGGCAAGGATGGTAGCAGAGGCGTATGGTACAGGCTGATGTTCTTCCTGTCACCAGTAGCAAAAGATTCTATAGGCACTACTACTCACCGTGATGAAAAGCTGTTCCCCAGTGGTCCAACATCATTATGGATGCGCAGCACCACAACAGCATTATATGTATGTCATATCCATATATATCTGTCGAGAACTGAACCAGAACAGGTCGTGCGACCGAACAGTCATAGTGACTCTTTACCTATCGAAGGCCTTCGATACCTTTAAACATACCAAGATGTACATAGATATTACTTCTCTCCAACCATGTTTGAAACGTTGGATAATCCAATATACATATGTATGGACGCCAATCTTTTGTGTTATTCGGAAATAATAGGTCGAAGTCCCGGGTAGTGAAACATTGAGTTTTACAAGGCGGGGCGATATCTCCGGAACTGTTTAACCGCCACCTTTCTGTAATTCTACTTCCCCCAGACGGCTAGAGATCGTAATGATAGGATAAATGTCTACATAGCTGACCTAGGGCAGTTCTTAATTTTAATTTAATTTTATTTTATACCTAGCCTAGCCCACAGGGCCAAACGGTTCCAAATACAACAATAAAGTTACTATTCCGAATATTATTACTTCTCAAATACACTATGCAACACTAAAATTGCAAACAACTTCTAGTATGCATTTTTTGAAAGTACATATTTAGACTACAAAAACCCTAGTAGGGTTTTGTCCTGTCAGATCCAGTTCGGATTTTATGGCCTCATCTAAACCGGGCTAAAACTACACTTTTTTGCATTTATCAGGCCTTTATCTCAGAAACGAATAGAAATTTGGCGTTGCTGTCTTTAGCAATATTGTAGCCCTAAACTAGTAGAACTTATCTTGAAAAACCACATAAGAAAAACTCCATCTAGGGCATCAAAATCTACAAAATATAGAAAATTTTACATAATTGCTGAAATTCTGGTCAGTATCGGCTAAACTATTGGGAGTTGAACCAAGTAACCTTTTGCAAAAATCTTCCAAATAAAGTTCTCAACAATTCATTAGAACATTCTGAAACTCTAAAATGCTTACTTCATGTTTTCAGCGGTATTTTGCATCATATCTTTTACAACACGTATTTCAAACACAGTTCACACCAACAGTTTATTCTCGCATTTCGGATTTCACTACATTATTTACATTTTAAATAAATCGTCGTTGAAAAATGTACTGAAAACAACGGCATAGAGGCATTTTACAACAATGACATGTTCTGAAGAGTTGTGTATTACATTCCAGGGAATATTTTTCCAAAAGAAAATATTCCGAAAAAATTAATGGTTTTGGAGATACGGTGCGAAATGTATAAAAATTGTGGAATTTTTGCATATATTTTGAAATTTTAGGCAATAAATGCAGTTTTTCGAGTTCATTATTCCTCCAAATATTGTCCTTATCTACAAATTTGCTTTAGAGTTCAGAAGAAGATTCGCATTGTTTTCAGAGATATAGCCCCGAATTTCTTTAAAAACTCAATATTTAACCATGTTTAGATGGGGCCATAAAATCCTAGCTGGATCTGACACAACAAAACCCAACTAGGGTTTCTTGTCGTTTGGGTCTGTACTTTCAAAAAATCCTCAGATCGAATTGTTTGCACAAGATCACCTTAAAAATGTTGCACAGTGATATAAGCCCAGCAAAAATTCGGATCCGTTAGTCATTATGTAACCCATTACAAAGCACCCCAGTGAACGAAAGACTCGCTGCAATTCGATTAAAAGCAAAATTCTTCAACATCAGCTTTATTTGCGCTCATGCTCCCACTGAAGACAAGGACGAACAGACCACAGATATATTTTACGAGCGCTTAGAAGAAACTTATGACAGTTGCCCTGCCCATGACATTAAAATTATTCTACGCAATTTTAATGCAAAAATTGGAAAGGAGAATATCTTTGGGCCAACATTCGGGAAATTCAGTCTCCACAGTGAAACATCTGACAATGGTATGAGGCTGATAGACTTTGCAGCTGCAAGAAACATGATAGTTAGCAGTACCAGATTTAAGCATCTCGATATTCATAAGGGCACCTGGCTGTCGCCAGACCAAAGAACAAGAAATCAAAATGATCACGTTGTGATAGATGGAAGACATGCATCAAGCGTGTTGGATGTACTATCGTTCCAAGGTGCAAACATAGACTCGGACCACTACCTGGAAAGAGCATTTTTCCAAACTGTTGGTATCCAATAGTAGCGAAGTCGACGAAGATACCACAGATCCAATCCCAGACGATGGTATTGAATGTATACCACCCAGTAATGACAGCAATAAACCGGCTGAAGAATAATAAGGCAGCAGGAGCTGATGGCCTACCAGCCGAGCTGTTTAAAACCGGAGGTGACACGCTGATAAGGTGTATTCATCAGCTGGTTAGCTCCATCTGGCAGAAAGAACGCGTACCCGACGATTGGAACCTGAGCATCCTGTGTCCCGTCCATAAGAAAGGAGATAAGACTTTATGCTCCAACAATAGGGAATAAGTCTTCTCCCTATCGCCTACAAGATAGTGTCAGGGATATTTTGCGAACGACTAAAGCCCATGGTCAACAAAATAATTGGACCATACCAATGCGGCTTTAGACCTGGCAAGTCCACCATTGACCAGATCGACACCTACCACCTTTTTGTCGATTATAAAGCAGCCTTCGACAGCCCGCTACGTTTAAAAGTATTCCAAGCCATGTCTGAATCTGGTATCCCCGCAAAGCTCATTCGGCTTTGTAAAACGACTCTAACTGATACAAGATCTTTAGATAAAATAGGAAAGACCCTCTCTGGAGAATTTTGTACCAAAAGAGGTTCAGGCAAGGAGACAGCTTTTCGTGTTATCTTTTCAACATCCTGCTAGAAAAGGTCAAACGTCAAAAGAAGTGGCACAATCTACACCAATAGCCAGATGTTACTTGTTTATGCTGATTATATAGATATCATGGGACGATCAGTAAAAGAAGTCAACGATACCATTATAAAGGTCGAAGGAGAATCTGCTAAAGTGGGTCTGGCGGTAAACTGCGAGAAGACCATGTTGACCAACTGTTGAAGTTGGTTCCTATAATTTTGAGGTAGTAAAAGACTTCATATGCCTCGGCACCGCCGTAAACACAACAAACGACATCAGTTGTGAAATAAAAATAGGAATTGTATTGGCCAACAGAAGCTACTTTGGCTTAAGTAAACACTTCAAAAACAAAGCCAAAATAACTCTTTACAAAACACTGATAATACCCGTGCTGATGTATGGTTCCGAAGCCTGGGTACTTGCGCAAGTAGATAAGGCAGTGTTTGGCGTGTTTGAGAGAAAGAGATCTACGGACCAATTTGCGTTGACGGTGAATATCGACGTCGTATGAACCACGAGCTGTATCTTCTATACAACGACATCAATAGTATTAATATAAATCTTGTATTGTGTTTTTTATTATATAACTGTTATCCCGTAAATTATTTTCTTTAAGAAGGGTATGTATCTACTGCAATAATTCCTGTACTTTAATTTATAAGATTTTTATCTTGTTGTGCAAGAATATCAAATAAATAAATATCAAATATCAAAATATAGTTAAACGTATCGAGATGCAGCGATTGCGTTGGCTAGGCCATATAATAAGAATGAGCGATGATGAACCCGCTAAAAAGGCGTATAAATTCGAGCCATATGGCGGTGCACGCAGAATTGGCAGACCACAGAATAGATGGCGCAAACAAGTGGATGAAGAGATGACAAGGCGCGGTATTCCAGAAAGCGAAGCATCAAGGAGAGTGAATTGGAGATCTTTTCTTACTTCGGTCTATGGAACAAATGTTCTGTAATGGGCCAGATAAGTAACTAAGTTAGGTGGTGCACATGTAAGCGTTTAAACAACCCACAGTGTGTTCGGCTGCAAATCAGAAGTTCGTATGATCAAATCCAGCAGAGAGAAATATAAAAAAAATATGAAGTGTGTTGAAATTGGAAACAAATTCCACCTCAAATTTTCTAAAAATAGAACATGTTTTTAGCTTATTTTTCAACTTCTAGTGGTCATTGAATAACCAGTTATTCTAGTATTTATAGAATAGTAGAATAGGATAGTAGGTGGTTTTGTAAGTAGTCACGTCTACCAAAAAGTACTATAAAAACCCATTATTTAGTAAGGCTAAGTGGAATGAAAATATAAATTCATTGGTGTAACGTTCGATAGCATGTTTACTTCGTCCGCGCAAGCCACAGCTATTTCCTATAGGATCATAAGTAGCAACAAAGTTGGAAGAATCCCGGTCTGTGGTATGCAAATTAGCCGAATGCCGTACACTCCCGCTCGTCTGAATAGGTTTGAACATTTTTCTTTTTATATGTTAAAGTCTATTCGTCTGTGTTAGGAATACAGGTAGTTTTTGACGGCCCTATATTGTGCAAATTTTCTCAAGAAAAATCGCAACGATGTTGCCGTATTTTCGGAAAACATCCCTGTTATAATAAAAAGTACCAAAAAAGTGCTAAATTTGTTGGCTCATCTGAATAGGTTTGAATCAAATAAAATTGAAAAAAGGTACTACCTATGCAAATTTTGCCCAGTTTTTTGCTTTAATTTAGTAAAATGAAACATTCTGGAAATTCCTACATAAAGTTAGACCCACTTTAATAGGTACGTGGGTTCAAATCTCAACCTGGAAACCCCTCCTAATGAAACTTGAGCAAAAATACCAAAAATTGTCAATGACATTTGTGGTTTATCGATCCTAATATTATGGCAATTTTCGAAGCTTAGAAGGGGTTTTACGAAATCAAAAAGTCATTTAGATCAGGGTTATAAAATCTTTTTGTTGAAATATTTCTTGATTTTATATGAAAGTTCCTGGTAAGTTTTCCAGGTTGAGATTTGAACCCACGTACCTAATAAAGTGGGTCAAACTTTTTGTAGGAATTACCGGAATGTTCCATTTTACTAAATTAAAGCAAAATTTTTTTTTTTCAATTTTATTTGATTCAAACCTATTCAGATAAGCCAACAAATTTAGCACTTTTTTGGTACATTTTTATTATAAAAGGGATATTTTCCGTAAATATGGCATCATCGTTGTGATTTTTCTTGTGAATATTGGCATAATATAGGGCTCTCAAAAACTATATAGTATGGACCTGTAATCCAAACACAGCTGAAAAGACCTTAACATATCGTCGGTGTCATGCTTAAGTGTTCCATACGCCATTTGCCTGATTCGAGAAAAACTCAAGTTAATGTTTAATGTCATACAGGACAAAAATGGTGCCATAATCCAATACTTTAAAAGCTGAGTTCTACTTAACTAAACTCATAGAATATAATAGTAGTTTATTTTATTCAGATATCTGTGATAGTCTAGAAGTTATGGCCAATTTTTATAATTGTAAAAAGTTGCTGAATTGTTCCATGGAATCTTTTTTTCATGTTTTTGGCAGTTTGTGTCACATGGAACACATTTTGTCACATTTCAACCAAAACACTTTTTATAAATCGTGTTCCACCTCCCTTATATGAAGTGCTACAGTTGATTTAAAAAATCAAGACTTTAAATGAAACATTTATTTTTCTCATATAAATACAATAAGGACCATTATTTTAGGTTTCCTTAACATTTATTTAAGGGATTGCCTCCACTTATCACTATTTTTTTGTGGTAAAATCGGACAAAACGGATTGATGTTTTGCATTTATTAGGTAACATAAAATATTTAACGCGTTTTTCTTATAATACCATTTTTTTAATCGGTTTCCACACTAGCTTCAAGTCGATTGAACGTTTTTGCGTATATTTTTGTGGACTTACATCAAAACGTTGTCTTTAAACTAGGGATTTTTTTGTTTAATCGTTTGATAAATTTTAGTTTTCATATAACAATACAATATTCAAAACTTTAAAGCAATTTGTTCCATACGCCACATTATTCGTAACTTGGAAAAAAATGGGCAATTTTTTGTTCCAAACGCCATAATTTTTAGTGCGGAACAATTCGTTTTTATCTCTTTTTGTTCCATACGCCAAACGACATGGATATAATAATAAGTTCAAGGTTGTTTTGTTCCATACGCCAGGCTTTATATATATGGAACAAAACGACAAGATTTTTTGGGTCACAAAGCGGATATGGAACATACTGGCATCTGAATATCTCAGAAACTATACGAGATAGAGAAAAACCGACCAAAAAATTTGAAAGAGCAGGGTTCAAAACCTTGTAAGGTACCTTTATCTCAAAATGTCAAAAATGGCGTATGAAACGCTTAAGCATGACACCGACGATATGTAAAGAAAAATGTTCAATGCTATTCATATGAGCGGGAGTGTACTTAGGGACCAACCGCATCCATCGGAGCAGAAGAACGCCAGCTGCTAAGGCAAACACGAGTGGTTTTAGCCCAATTAAGACCTGGACAATGCTGCCGACTCAATTCGAATTGGGCCCCATTCCCAACACATGCTCGCAGGGTTTTGGAGTCGAGGTATTTTTGGAGGAGAAGACTCCCTTTTCCCCTTAGGTTGTGTGTATGTAGCTGTACTTTCGACAAAAGATGCCGAGGTACCCAAATCTCTTGCAAATGTTTGCTCACGATAGCTTTATAACGATGAGCTGTGACTCGCAGGCAGATCATTGGTCGCCGCCGGTACCGGCTATTTAGGCTGTGTACCGTAACTTTCATTTCCTGTTCGATTCCCACTATAATGTATTTTGAGGCCTAAATTGGATGTTAGCCTCGCCTTTAGGGTGACTAGGATCCATATATGAGCACTATCAATGTTAGGAGATTCTCTCTCCGACCTTTTAAAGGAATCTGTTACTTCTTCAAGTTTTTGCGCTTATGTCAATTTCGAGATCCAAAAAACTATTCTCTTCCAAAAATTATTCTCTAATGATTCCAAAATTATTCTCGGAGATAAAAAACCATTTCCAACTATACACATTTAATTTAATATCTAATCGTTTCGATAATAATAATTTTCAATGTCTCTGTGTCACCTAGAAAAAACTAACGAACGACGAATTGCGGTCAATTGTAAATGTTGAAATGCTATAGAGCAATAAGCAAGAATCACCCTCTCAGCAATTCGCCCCACTACACATGTTACGCTTTCGGAAAACTTTGGAGGTATTCAATTTATGTGTCATCATTTTTCATAATTTGCTGCTGTTTTAGTCGATGAACTTTTACCGCCGCCATCCATGTCATTTGAGCCAAGTTTTTCCTTTCTTTCTTGTCGTGTTCTTTGTTAACTGCTCTCTGACTGACTGAATTTCTGGTATTGTTGTAAATGTTCTTGTTGTTGTCGTTGCCGTTTTTTCGTATTTTGCTGTTTTATTGTTGCTATTTGGTTTGCTTTGTTTTTGTAAAATGGTGCTTCGTTTTGTGTGGTGCTGTTTTGTTGTTGTTTGTTTGTGTTTTTTTTTCATTCTTCCACTGGTGTTTTGACCTGATTCTTTGGTTGAGTTAAACAAATACCAAAATAAAAACAAAATACCTTTACGAGGAGCAGTTTTCAGGGATTGGACAAAATGAGGCGAAACATGTCATGTCACACAGTGGTGGTTGTGTGGGTTCGTATCGTCGGCTTTCCTTTTTCAAAAAAGCATCTTGGTCAGGAAGCTCGTCTCTAACGAGAAATTAATTAAAAAATGATGTTGTTTGAAATGACGAAAAAAAAGTGTTAACTAAGTCAGTAATTATTTGTTATCGAAAATATAGATAATCTCTCTTCTACGCGTGTAGCCTCATGGCCCTGATATTGATATTTCTCAAACCTTATTTTTGGTCCCTCCTACCTTCCATGTTGAATATTTTCATTTTTCTCTATTTACCATAAGTATTTTGTTATTATTGCCCGATTTTTTCTATAACTTGGTTGTAATTTTTTGTCAAATGGTGACGTTTTCTAGTTGTTGCCATTGTTGCCGTCATTTCTGCTTATGTTTCCAGCTACTAAAGCTGCGCTGCTGCCGTTGCATTTGATGTGGTTTTCATTTCAATTCGGCTTTCTTTTATTGTATACCATATTTCTTCTTGACTACTTACTTACTCGTCCTCCTCCTCTTCATGCTCCTCTAATTCTAATTTTCTTCAATGTTGCTGTTATGGAACTCATTTTCACAATACAATTTACATACATATGTATGTACATATTTATGTACGTATGTTTGTAGGGAAAATCAAGAAAAGAAGAAAGCAAAAAAAAAAAAAAAAAAATTATTAAAACAAGTTTTTTCCATTCTTGTTGCTGTGATTGTGTTCTGTCGTTTTTTCTCTTTCTTCTTCTATATTAAATCGTTATCCGTCTTTTTTCGGAACATTTCCGTTCTGTTTTGAATTTTCCCAAGGTTTTTGTTACATTGATCGGAAAAGTTTCTTTAGATTTATTTTGATTGACAGAGGAAATGATACTGATTAATGTAAAATGTGTATATAGGATTATTCGAAAAGAGAATTTGCAAAGTATAAATTTTTGTAATTTACTTATGTGAAAGTACAGAAAACGGAAGTTTTGTGCTAGCCATAAAGTGGATAAATCATTTTACTTACACATGCCAAAAGATGAAGAAAAAACGGAAAAACGTATTTTTATATTTATGTTGGTGCCGTGGTAGATGAAATCTTTAATTAGCAAAATATTTTAGATACTTTCACAGATGGTCCGAGTTCAATGAACAGTAACTTTTATTTATTATTTTATTACTGATTGTTGCTAGGAAATGAATAAGAAGTTTCCGGAAATTTACTGTTTTGTTTTGTTCATCACAAACTCTAAATATATTTTGAAAGAAGTAAATTGAGTAGTCCGGTTTTTTGCCAAGCCAAAATGGTTGCTTGCAAAATAAAAAAAGGATAGGAAGGTGGGAGTATCTATCGGTGTTTTCTTGTGTGCAACAAGGGGCGAATTGGATGTTTGACAGTCTCTTTTTCTTCTGCATCTTCGCATAACCTATAGTAATCAGTGTCACTGTCATTCCATTTTAACGTTAGCGACGTAGCCCTACAGTCTACAGTGACCCCTCATAAGTTCACAGTGATTTACATCCCTAACTTTTCAAGTGTGAGGGGTACGGCCGTTCTATGATGAGGGTCCACAGGCCAGAGTGTTTTGGATTTCCTGCATCCAGGTTTCATGGAAAGTGAATTACACGAAGTTTTCCGATGTAGTTGCACGTTGGTGACTGGATAGATTTATCTATGCCGCCCCCTGAGTAGGTCCCTGGTGATTCCTGTCGTTTGATGCAAGCTGACAATTAATTAATTTAAGACCTTCAAATGTCCGAAATGTCAAGTCCGTCACGAGGTCTGCTTTTGGACTCTGACTGACTCTCAGAGTCTAAAAGCCGACCTCGTGACCTCACAGCCTCAAAGTGAACCAGGATATCCGAGGTTGGATATCCAAGATGGCTAATCCATGACTACTTACCTACTTAGCTGGCCCATTACAGAACATTTGTTCCATAAGCCGAACTAAGAAAAGATCTCCAATTCTCTCCGTTGCTTCGCTTTCTGGAATACCCCGCCTTTTTATATCTTCATCCACTTGTTTGCTCCATCTAAGCTTAGGCCTGTAAATTCTGCGTGCACCGCCATGTGGCACGTATTTGTACATCTTTTAGCTAGTTAATCATCCCTCATTCTTATGATATGGCCTTGCCAACGCAATCGTTGCATCTCGATACGTTTACCTATATTGAAGGCGTTGTATAGCAGATACATCTCGTGGTTCATACGGCGTCGATATTCACGGTCAACGCAGATTGGTCCATAGATCTTTCGAAGAAATTTTCTCTCAAACACACCCATCACTGCCTTGTCGGCTTGCGCAAGTACCTAGGCTCCGGAACCATAGTATCAGTGTTTTGTAAAGTGTTATTTTTGTTTGAAGAGATGTGGCTTTGTTCATAAGCTGCTTACTTAAGCCAAAATAGCATCTGTTAGCCAATATAATTCTTCTTTTTATTTCACAACTGATGTTGTTTGTTGTGTTTACGGCGGTGCACAGGTAGTCGAGGTCTTTTACTACCTTAAAATTATAGGAGCCAACATCAAATTTGGTCCATTGCGTGTCGACACCATCAACTTGGTCTTCTCGCCGTTTACCGCCAGACACACTTTTGCAGATTCCCTTTCGACTTTTGCAAAGGTATCAGTTAATTCTTTTACCGATCGACCCATGATGTCAATGTCATCGGCATAAGCACGAACATATAGCTGTTTTTATATAGCCGAATGTTAAATAAGTCACACAAGAGGTTGTCTCCTTGTCTGAAACCTCTTTTCGTACTTAACTCTGCGGAGAGGTTCTTTCTTATTTTAACAGAGGACCGAGTATCAGTGAATGCCATTCTACAAAGCTATGCAGGGATACCAAATTCAGAGATGGCTTGGAATACCTTTGAACGTAGGGGACTGTCGTAGGCTGCTTTATACTCGTTAGAAAGGTGGTAGGTGTGAAACTGCATCTCTTGGGTCTTCTCCAGCATTTGCCGCAGGGTAAATAACTGGTTAATGGTGGATTTGCAAGGTATTGGTATGGCCCAATTATTTTTTTGACCATAGGCTTTAGTATCCCTGACACTATCTTGTAGGTAATTGGGAGAATACTTATGTTCCTATAGTTAGAGCATACAGTTTTATCTCCTTTCTTGTGGAGAGGGCACAAGATGCTCAGGTTCCAATCGTCGGGTACTCGTTCTTTCTGCCAGATGGTGCTAACTAGCTGATGCATACACCTTATCAGCGCGTCGCCTGCGGTTTTAAACAGCTCGGCTGGTAAGCCATCGGCTCCTGCTGCTTTATTATTCTTCAGCCGGTTGATTTCTGTTTTTACCTCATCTTGGCAGGGCGGTATACATTCTATACCATCTTCCGGGATTGGATCTGTGGTATCATCGTCTTCACTACTAATGGATACCAGCAGATTGGAGAAATGTTCCTTCCATATCCTGAGCACGATATCTGTATCTGTTACCAGATTACCTTGCTGGTCTCTACAGGAGGATGTGCCTGTACCAAAGCCATCTGTTTGATGTTTCACTCTTTGGTAGAAGTTTCGGACTTAATTCTGGCTCCTGTACATATCGATTTTTTCACACTCCCGCTTTTCCATTTCTCTCTTTTTCTTGTGGAAGAGACGTTTCTCTTCTCTCCTTTTCTCCAGATAACTGATTGTAAAGTAGCCCTATATGCCGCGTCATACCATGGCTACCTCGGTGGAGGTCTTTGGTATCCAAGTGTGGATTTTGCGGCTGTTTGCATGGAGTGTGCAATATTTTGCCATTGTGCTGATATGTTATCGGGACGAGGAATGCTAGTTGAGTGGAATATGCTGTGGCTATCTGTTGTGTTTGCAGCCTATCACTGTTCAACTTCAGCGTTGCATCTGTTCGTGTTTTATTTGCTTCGTTTAACTCGATACGTGCCTTTGCTGTAACAAGGTGCTGATCCGACTCTATGTTTGCTAACGGAAATTTGGATGTACGATCCAACACGCTCTTCATCTATAAAAACGTCATCAGTTTGATTTTTTGTTTTCTGGTCCGGAGACAGCCTGGTACCTTATGAATATCAAGATACTTAAATCTGGAACTGCTGATTACCATGTTGTTTGCAGCTGCAAAGTCTATCAGCCTCATTCTATTGTCAGATGTTTCACTGTGGAGACTGAATTTCCCGACTGTTGGGCCAAAGATATTCTCCTTTTCAATTGTGACATTAAAATCGCCTAGAATAATTTTAATGTCATGGGCAGGACAACGGACAAAAGTTTCTTCTAAGCGCTTGTAAAATATATCTTTGGTCTGTTCAGTGGAAGCATGAGCGCAAATAAAGCTGATGTTGAAGAATTTTGCTTTAAATCGAATTGCAGCGAGTCTTTCAGTCACTGGGGTGAAACTGGAGACCAGATGTTTTAACCAGTGTTGTCAACTTTAGAGGTGATTGTTTTTCTTCTCTTTTGTTTTTTCATAGTAGGCTGCTTCTTCTAGGGAAGGGTTACTAACCCGAT
The DNA here is from genome assembly GCF_047663935.1 of Musca autumnalis. Lineage (NCBI taxonomy): Eukaryota > Metazoa > Arthropoda > Insecta > Diptera > Muscidae > Musca > Musca autumnalis. The sequence continues at coordinate 155,329,856 of NW_027411866.1, read as the reverse complement.
GCCCAAACTCAGGTTTTTAACGTTCTTATAGGTGAACGCGCGGCACATGTTAGGTCACTACCTTTAACGGGTGTTAAAGGCAGCTCCCTAGGTGACACCACGGGGAGATCAGTGTCCACTTGAGATGAAAGAGGGACCAAGATATGTCCTGGGCTTTGCCATGTTAAAGCCTGTCAGGACCGTTCCTTGGTATCTTTCATTCCCTGCGTCACCCAATCTAAGACTAGCTGACTATTTATTCCACCACCAGTTTGGATGGAGATTTCTGCCCCAGATAGGATTGGACAGGAATCATCATAGCAAGTCAGTCCTCAACTGTGTGCAAAGTATTATATTCGGACAATTTTGTTCTCCTGTGATTTCAATGGGGACATTGTATAACTTCAAGGATAGAGATTTGGAATAGTATCATACTGTGTTCAGAGGAGGAACACATTTCCGATAAGCTCCAATTTTTTATATCAGTGTCGTCCATACTTCCCTACCTTAATCTATTGTAAAAAGTGGGAGAGTGATTATTTGCGTCGCACCGAAGTTTACCAATATTACCAAGTCTATGCTCCCCAGAGGCCCAATTCTGTTTCGATGAAAATGTGAAATGAAAACTTTTATAAAGGAAAAAACTGTCAAATGAAAAAAATTATAAAGGAAGTATTTTTCATTTCAAATTTTCATAGAACAATAATCCAGCCCCTGATATCAGAAGCCTCATGGCTGTGGTTCTCTTACGGCATGTAGATCGAGACCAGCATCAAAGTCTTGCTTCCACCAGCATCAAAGGCTTGCTTCCACCGCTTAGTCCGCTCCCTCGTTTTTATACAAATAAGGTTTTTAGGTTTTAGAGTTTGCAGGAGTTCAACAGCAACTGCATTGCAATGGTGCAGATTTATCTGCACAAAGCTAAGCTCTTGATGCTTCCATCCTTCTTGCGCTTCGGAGGGATTCCCGCTACTAGAAATCATTTTTGAAAAAAAAAAAAAATGCCAGAAAGTCATAACCCTAACAATCGTATTAATAATCCGAAGATTAACACACCCCCCCTCCCCCTCGACTTCTTAGATAGTCTCCTCTAGACTTGTCGCTGACAAACTAATGACAAGCATATTGATCTTCTAAAAAGAGTTTATAATTCTACACCTTTCCCACTGTAGACCAACATTCTGCTTCTCGACTGGCATTAGTTTTCTTTCCAAATTCTTTACATACAGTCTTATCTCCTGCAGTTCCTATCATCGAGTAGCTGGTGCATATATTTTATTAGCGAGCAGCCCACAGTCTTGACGAACTCCGTCCGCAAACCATTACTCGCCACGACTTTTTTCTTCAGTATACATTCAACACCATTTTCTGGGATTATTTCGGTAAGATTTTCTTTGTCTCTACTACTGGATACCAAGGGCTCGATCATGGAGCTTGCTATGAGCTGGGAGCGTGCTAAGCGCTGAGAGCTTGCTATAAGTTGGGAGCGTGCTAAGGCTGAGAGCTTGCTATGAGCTGGGAGCGTGCTAAACGCTGAGAGCTTGCTTTGAGCTGGATCGAATGTGGCTAACTAGTATGGTAGACTGCGGGCTAGCCACACGTCCATTCGTACTTTGTTTGACTGGTGATCGACGTCTTCGGTGAATAAAACTGAAATATACATTCGGGTGGTAACACGAATTGAATGAGAATTATTTTGCAGCAGTGGTTATCGTTAATTACACCGAAGTTAAATTTGTCCACTATGCTGACTGTGTAGTGGTGATTGATGGTAATGAATGCATGTATAAATACACGGTCACGTTACAACCCCCTTCAGCTTGTCTAAAGCATTCCCTTCAGCTCGTCTATAAAGACTTCCTTCATTTCGACTAGAAAAACATCCTTCAGGTTGTCTGTAAGGACTACTTGCAGTTCGTCTATAAAAAAAACCTTGGAGTTCATCTAGGCTCCTTAACGTTACTGTTAAATAATCTTCCCAGCTTGTCTATCAAGTCTCCCTTCAGCTCGTCTATAAACACTTCCTTCAGCTCTACTAGAAAGACACCCACCAGCTCGTCTATAAAGGCTCCTTGCAGTTCGTCTATAAAAACTCCGTGGAGTTCAGCTCTATAAAGACTACTTGGAGTTCGTCTATAAAACACATTGGAGTTCATCTAGGCTCCTTACCGTTACAGTTAAAGAATCTCCCCAGTTTGTCTATCAAGGCTCCCTTCAGCTTGTCTATAAGGACTCCCATTCGTTCTGGCAATAAAAAACTCTTTTCAGTTCGTCTAAACTCCCTTCAGCTCTTCTATAAAGTCTCCCTTCAGACTTTTTATACAGACTCCCTTTCCCTGGTGACCGACCCCCCCCCCCCCCCTACAACTTCCTTCAACTCGTCTATATTGACTCCCTTCAGCTCGTCTATAAAGGTTCATTTCTACGCGTCTATAACGACTCCCGATTTTATTCTGTATTTAAAGTTTTAGGTTCTATCGATTATTGTCGGTTACCAAAATTAGTTAACGAATTCCGGAACCCTTTTTTTAAATTATACGTTTAAGCTAAATTCATGTTTATAGCTAAGATCCCCAAGAGTAAACATTGAAACTATAAAATATACGCATCAAAAAATATTACAAGCAATCAATAATTCGGAATTTTTATTTCCTTTTCAAATTGTCAGATTTCTATGTCAAGCATAAGGTGAGTAGCATGACAAAAACAACAAACATGATTTATGAAAACAAATTGATTAATAGTTAATGATAAATTGGATATGACATTGTAGTGTCACTTGACTGTCAAAAGTGAAAAACTTATCTGCCTGTCGCTCACTTCACCCCGTGATTATTTATATTTTTAATTAGTAAAACGCATAAAGAATCTTTGCCAACAAATTGTGGCTGACTGACTATTCTTAGAAGCGTTTTTGAATAAACTACACAAACATTGTATGGGGGATAATTCGCACATGTGAGTATATCTACACACGAATATACAGACCCCATTCATTGCCTGAATGGAACCCCGCAAGTCAAAGATTAAAACTGCAAATGGGGGTCTAAAGCAATATTTTAAATTACCTCGCCGTTTTTAGCAATAAGTTACATTACAACCAGATGAGAAGATCACATAGGTCGCTCGATTTGTGGGTCGTTTACAATGTAAAGGAATTAAATCCTTTGTTGTTGTTTTTTTTCATCACCATCAAAGTCCTCAGCTTCTACAATTTTGTCAATCGTATGACTGACTCTGCGACAGTACTTAACTTGTACACACATGTGTAAATCAGTGATTAATCCATTAATCCTCCCTCACCCATTCATCCAGATATTGTCTGCCTGCCCGCCATGTGGCAGCCCCTCTATTTTACAGTCATCATCAGTCAGTCGTCGTCGTCAGTGAGTGAAAAACGCCCTTGGGGTGTTAATAATTTGTTTGAAATCGCACAACGTAATTTTAATTTATACATTTTAGCACTTTATTTTGCCGTGGCAGCATAACGGGAGGAGGAGTAGGCAGGCGAACAAACAACATTCGACATGTAGCATACAATTTTCAACAATGGTGTTGACGATAGCAGGCATCGAACATCGAACTTTTAATGGCGACAGCATCAGCGTCGACATTATTTAATGAACCATCATCGTGGCAGTTCTACTGATGCCGATGCTACTGCTGGCTGCCTGTATTGCCTGCAGACAATATTATGTTGAACGTCATTTAAGTAACTGTGTGTGGGTTTTGTTTTGTTTTTATATTGGGGTGTTGTAGAAAAGTATTACTAAATTATGCCTATAAGATATGGCTGAATGGATTCCATTATAATTTCTAGAACAAGGAAGAACAATTTTCAAAATATTATATATAGTGCCTATCAGGTCATCTCCTATAAAGACTCCTTTCTCCCTTCAGCTCGTCTATAAAGACTACCTTAAGCTTAGATCTGATAGCTCCCTCAGGACATCTATAAAACTAGTTTCAGCACGTCCATAAAAACGTTGCAGTTCGTATATAAAGCCTCCATTCAGCTCGCCTCGTTAGCTCCCCAGCTTGCCTATCAAGGCTCCCTTCAGCTCGTCTATAAAGACGACCCTTCAGCTCGTCTATAAAGACGGCCCTTCAGCTCGTCTATAAAGACGGCCCTTCAGCTCGTCTATAAAGACGACCCTTCAGCTCGTCTATAAAGACGACCCTTCAGCTCGTCTATAAAGACGACCCTTCAGCTCGTCTATAAAGACGACCCTTCAGCTCGTCTATAAAGACGACCCTTCAGCTCGTCTATAAAGACGACCCTTCAGCTCGTCTATAAAGACGACCCTTCAGCTCGTCTATAAAGACACGACCCTTCAGCTCGTCTATAAAGACGACCCTTCAGCTCGTCTATAAAGACACGACCCTTCAGCTCGTCTATAAAGACACGACCCTTCAGCTCGTCTATAAAGACACGACCCTTCAGCTCGTCTATAAAGACGACCCTTCAGCTCGTCTATAAAGACACGACCCTTCAGCTCGTCTATAAAGACACGACCCTTCAGCTTGTCTATAAAGACGACCCTTCAGCTTGTCTATAAAGACGACCCTTCAGCTCGTCTATAAAGACGACCCTTCAGCTCGTCTATAAAGACGACCCTTCAGCTCGACTATAAAGACGACCCTTCAGCTCGACTATAAAGACGACCCTTCAGCTCGTCTATAAAGACGACCCTTCAGCTCGTCTATAAAGACGACCCTTCAGCTCGTCTATAAAGACGACCCTTCAGCTCGTCTATAAAGACGACCCTTCAGCTCGTCTATAAAGACGACCCTTCAGCTCGTCTATAAAGACGACCCTTCAGCTCGTCTATAAAGACGACCCTTCAGCTCGTCTATAAAGACGACCCTTCAGCTCGTCTATAAAGACGACCCTTCAGCTCGTCTATAAAGACGACCCTTCAGCTCGTCTATAAAGACGACCCTTCAGCTCGTCTATAAAGACGACCCTTCAGCTCGTCTATAAAGACGACCCTTCAGCTCGTCTATAAAGACGACCCTTCAGCTCGTCTATAAAGACGACCCTTCAGCTCGTCTATAAAGACGACCCTTCAGCTCGTCTATAAAGACGACCCTTCAGCTCGTCTATAAAGACGACCCTTCAGCTCGTCTATAAAGACGACCCTTCAGCTCGTCTATAAAGACGACCCTTCAGCTCGTCTATAAAGACGACCCTTCAGCTCGTCTATAAAGACGACCCTTCAGCTCGTCTATAAAGACGACCCTTCAGCTCGTCTATAAAGACGACCCTTCAGCTCGTCTATAAAGACGACCCTTCAGCTCGTCTATAAAGACGACCCTTCAGCTCGTCTATAAAGACGACCCTTCAGCTCGTCTATAAAGACGACCCTTCAGCTCGTCTATAAAGACGACCCTTCAGCTCGTCTATAAAGACGACCCTTCAGCTCGTCTATAAAGACGACCCTTCAGCTCGTATATAAATACGACCCTTCAGCTCGTCTATAAATACGACCCTTCAGCTCGTCTATAAATACGACCCTTCAGCTCGTCTATAAAGACGACCCTTCAGATCGTCTATAAAGACGCCTCTTCAGCTCGTCTATAAAGACGACCCTTCAGCTCGTCTATAAAGACGACCCTTCAGCTCGTCTATAAAGACGACCCTTCAGCTCGTCTATAAAGACGACCCTTCAGCTCGTCTATAAAGACGACCCTTCAGCTCGTCTATAAAGACGACCCTTCAGCTCGTATATAAATACGACCCTTCAGCTCGTCTATAAAGACGACCCTTCAGCTCGTCTATAAAGACGACCCTTCAGCTCGTCTATAAAGACGACCCTTCAGCTCGTATATAAATACGACCCTTCAGCTCGTCTATAAAGACGACCCTTCAGCTCGTATATAAATACGACCCTTCAGCTCGTCTATAAATACGACCCTTCAGATCGTCTATAAAGACGACCCTTCAGCTCGTCTATAAAGACGACCCTTCAGATCGTCTATAAAGACGCCTCTTCAGCTCGTCTATAAAGACGACCCTTCAGCTCGTCTATAAAGACGACCCTTCAGCTCGTCTATAAAGACGACCCTTCAGCTCGTCTATAAAGACGACCCTTCAGCTCGTCTATAAAGACGACCCTTCAGCTCGTCTATAAAGACGACCCTTCAGCTCGTCTATAAAGACGACCCTTCAGCTCGTCTATAAAGACGACCCTTCAGCTCGTCTATAAAGACGACCCTTCAGCTCGTCTATAAAGACGACCCTTCAGCTCGTCTATAAAGACGACCCTTCAGCTCATCTATAAAGACGACCCTTCAGCTCGTCTATAAAGACGACCCTTCAGCTCGTCTATAAAGACGACCCTTCAGCTCGTCTATAAAGACGACCCTTCAGCTCGTCTATAAAGACGACCCTTCAGCTCGTATATAAATACGACCCTTCAGCTCGTCTATAAAGACGACCCTTCAGCTCGTCTATAAAGACGACCCTTCAGATCGTCTATAAAGACGACCCTTCAGCTCGTCTATAAAGACGACCCTTCAGATCGTCTATAAAGACGCCTCTTCAGCTCGTCTATAAAGACGACCCTTCAGCTCGTCTATAAAGACGACCCTTCAGCTCGTCTATAAAGACGACCCTTCAGCTCGTCTATAAAGACGACCCTTCAGCTCGTCTATAAAGACGACCCTTCAGCTCGTCTATAAAGACGACCCTTCAGCTCGTCTATAAAGACGACCCTTCAGCTCGTCTATAAAGACGACCCTTCAGCTCGTCTATAAAGACGACCCTTCAGCTCGTCTATAAAGACGACCCTTCAGCTCGTCTATAAAGACGACCCTTCAGCTCGTCTATAAAGACGACCCTTCAGCTCGTCTATAAAGACGACCCTTCAGCTCGTCTATAAAGACGACCCTTCAGCTCGTCTATAAATACGACCCTTCAGCTCGTCTATAAAGACGACCCTTCAGCTCGTCTATAAAGACGACCCTTCAGATCGTCTATAAAGACGACCCTTCAGATCGTCTATAAAGACGCCTCTTCAGCTCGTCTATAAAGACGACCCTTCAGCTCGTCTATAAAGACGACCCTTCAGCTCGTCTATAAAGACGACCCTTCAGCTCGTCTATAAAGACGACCCTTCAGCTCGTCTATAAAGACGACCCTTCAGCTCGTCTATAAAGACGACCCTTCAGCTCGTCTATAAAGACGACCCTTCAGCTCGTCTATAAAGACGACCCTTCAGCTCGTCTATAAAGACGACCCTTCAGCTCGTCTATAAAGACGACCCTTCAGCTCGTCTATAAAGACGACCCTTCAGCTCGTCTATAAAGACGACCCTTCAGCTCGTCTATAAAGACGACCCTTCAGCTCGTCTATAAAGACGACCCTTCAGCTCGTCTATAAAGACGACCCTTCAGCTCGTCTATAAAGACGACCCTTCAGCTCGTCTATAAAGACGACCCTTCAGCTCGTATATAAATACGACCCTTCAGCTCGTCTATAAAGACGACCCTTCAGCTCGTCTATAAAGACGACCCTTCAGCTCGTCTATAAAGACGACCCTTCAGCTCGTCTATAAAGACGACCCTTCAGCTCGTCTATAAAGACGACCCTTCAGCTCGTCTATAAAGACGACCCTTCAGCTCGTATATAAATACGACCCTTCAGCTCGTCTATAAAGACGACCCTTCAGCTCGTCTATAAAGACGACCCTTCAGATCGTCTATAAAGACGCCTCTTCAGCTCGTCTATAAAGACGACCCTTCAGCTCGTCTATAAAGACGACCCTTCAGCTCGTCTATAAAGACGACCCTTCAGCTCGTCTATAAAGACGACCCTTCAGCTCGTCTATAAAGACGACCCTTCAGCTCGTCTATAAAGACTCCCTTTAAATCGTATTTAATGACTCTCTTCAGTTCGTTTATAAAATCAGCCCGCTTATGAAGACTCCCTTCCGCTTGGCTATAAAGTTTCCCTTCTGCTCGTCTTCAGCGCACCTATAACAACTTTCTTCAGCATAACTATTAAGACTCCCATTAGCTCGCCCTTAAGTCTTTAAAGTTCGTTTAGAATAAGTTTATTCTGATGAATCTGAGGGAAAATTCGTCTACCTATGTAACTTTCAATAATTAACTTTCATGAAATTTTTTATCTAAAATCCACCCTTATAACGTCAGCAATGTGTGAAACTTTGTTAAGTTCGTTTTCATTGATGTCGTTGTTGTTGTTTCTGTGGCTTTTCATTTGAAATTTCATCGTGCGTTTCTGTGTAGCACATCGATTTTGCAATGTTCGTTCGGGTTATTTTCATTCAAAATATTTTTCCAACATTTTGACATACAACGAAACGATATCTACGAACATACATTGTCACAACTTCAACATCGGGTGCAAACAAATACTGTGGCAGAAAGTCGACAAAAATTCATAGCTAACGTCGTTGTTGCTGTTGTTCTCTGCAATTCTCTTATAATAACAGCATTTACTTTGGTAACTTCCTACTGCTTTAATCTGACACGAGCTGATTTTGTCGTTGTCGACAATGTACGTATGATACTCCTGTGGAATTCCGTAGTCAAGGTTTGTTGCTAGTTCTACTTCCGTTTTTTCTACTTATCAGCTTATTTTGTTTGAAAAGGAGTTTTTGCTCTTTCTCTCCTCCACCCATTTGCCGTATTCTTTACACACTGCCATTGTCTGTAAGAAAACAAAAGAATTCGAAAAATAATATCAAATGGAAATGGAAGAAATAAAGTTTTAATAATTTTTCATCCCTTCTAAGGACATAACCATTTCAATATTCCAACCATATTTTCTTTAAACTGTGAAAAAAATCTCAAATTATTGAAAGGATGGGAAAAGTATTCCAAAAGAATTGAATTGCCATGGAATTAACTTTTTAAGGAGTTGGTAAGACATTTTCTGTGCGAGAGTGTGTGCAACAATTTGCTAAGGTATGCGTAAAATGTTTTACTAATGAAAATTTAATATTTTTTATGGATATTTAATGTCAGATTTTATCATTACATTATGAAGTATAAGAAAGGAGGTAAGAATGATTAAGGCTTGGTTTTTGGAAAATACATAGGGCCATGTCTAGTAGAGTGATAAAGTTTTGTGTATATAAGCGAAGTTATAAATAGCTCATAATCGTTTTTGTAACTATTTTTCTAAACAGACTTCTTATCGAGGAACGCTATGATTGTCGAGATATGTAAGTTCTTTTTTTGTAAAAAACAATCGACCATCGGTGTTTCGTTCTTCCTTTCGAACGTATACCATCAAATGGCTCATATTTATATGCCTTTCTGGTGGGGCATCTTTATCCATCCTATTGACATGACCCAACTAACTCGATAAATAAATTTTACTAGTATATTACTGTCGGCAGGCTGGTACTACTTGTCGTTCATACAATGCTGGTATTCATTGTTACCACATATGTACAGAAGTGGACCTGGAGGTTTAGCCTTCCTATTGTGCCAGTCTGTTCAATACCGACCTATTTCTCTAGAGCCTGGCTCAAATGACTCGTATATGGAATGTATGGGTGTAACAATCAGGTGTGGAACTGCCGGGATAGAGTTGCCGCCGACAAATAGCTGTACTCCAGGTGTTAGGCCCAACACTAGCCTGCTTTTGCAATCATAACCGTCTGGTCTTTAATGTTCATCATGAGTTTTGGCATTCGGTAAACGACCAGAGGGATATAGAGCCGGCTTAGCAGATTGATAGCTGGACGTTTTGCACGATCAATGAGGACACCCCTACAAGAATTAGCGGAGAGTATCAAAGTTTGCCAGACATAACCTGATATCAAAATGATGTCACATGGCAAACCGTCGTTCCTCTTGCATCAAACCATCTCCCCATAATTATCTCCATCAGCAACCCAGCCGATTTCATCACCTCTGAACGCTGAGTCAGGGAGCAAACACTGGAATTTAAGAGGTTGGTCGGTGAGCATAAGCGGAACAAGTGGTTAAATGGAAAAGTTGCAACATTGTAGCCGGAATACGTGAATTGTGAGCAACGGTTTACTCTCAAGCCCTGGAAAGAAGGAAGATAGGACCTCAGTCATGTTTGGCCACGCTACGCTGATTGATTCCAAGAGGTGTGCAAGTGGTTTCAATCGACAGTTTTCCGAGCACCCCGTAAAGACAAGGCGAAGTTGTCTTCCTGCCGAGGATGAACCACCACAGTTTACAATGGATGATGTCGCAAATGTCATCAGGAACGCTATATCAACCAAAGCATTAGGCCCCGATATATAATCTCCATGGTGATGCTGAAACAGCTGGATGTGTCAAGAGTCGAGTATCTCTCTAAAGTTCTCATTCCCGAAGTCTGGAAAATGGACAGGGTGGTTCCGTTACTGAAGCCAGACAAGGATGCCAGAAAAGGTGAATCGTATAGACCGATTTGGCATTTGTCGCCCATTGAAAAGACCCTTGAGGCTTTGGTCCTCCCCAGCGTCAGAAACAGCAATTCAGTTGCCGATCACCAGCATGGATTCCGCCATCTCCACACATATTGTTAGAGGACCCAACCAGAGTAAGCCATGTGACAGCACAGTGATAATGGCGCTGCACTTATCAAAAGCCTTTGATACTGTCAAGTACTCCACGCTGTTTGAGGACATCGAGCAGACAACCCTCCAGCCAAGTTTTGAACGTTGGATAATAATTATATTTGTGGACGCCAGTCATACGTGAAATTCAGGAACAAGAAGTCCAATCCCCGTAGAGAGAAACAGAGAGTACCTCAAGGTGGCGGGATATATCCGGAACTGTTTAAAATTTACCTCTCCCGTATCCCGTCCCTCCATGCGGCATTGTGGTTGATTGTACGATCTTGGGGTCAGGTAGATTCCCTGAAATCATTTGTCAAAGGCGGGCGGTATTTGACTGATCTTGCCACCTTATCCCACGCGTGAAATAAGGAAATATCCGCAACTAAATCTACGGCAACTCCGTCCACCACATATATGAACGGCACAGGTGTGAACAGAGTTGAATGTCATAGTCGACCGTAGCAAAATTCCGACCACAAACTAACCCAGAATTTAATATTTCACATTCGACAGCATGTTCACGTCGTCCGCGCATACCACAGCTATCTACGACAAGCTGAGGTGTAGGAACAACGTCCTCAAGTCTCTTGCCGCGAATATAAGTGCAACACCATGGAAAAATATTCATTCTTGTCACAATTCCGCCCTAATGTCTTCAGTGAACCATCTAAATTAGGAGGTAGCGGTTCTTCCAGTACAGCAACACAATGGCATGCTTTCGTTGCATTACTTGCTCGAATGAAACAGTGAGAGCCATCCTATTTAACACCCAGACATGTCAGGACGGATCTTTATGATCTAGAAAGAGAGGTCCCGCTTTACAAGAGAGAACCGCTAAATAAACAAACATATCAAGCAGGTTTGAACAGTATTTATACGGAGCAGTCGCAGATGCCATAAACAACTCTCGTATGAATGCGGTCCTCGGAGAAAATCCCTCATCTATCGTACCTTTGGAGCGTCAGATGTCACGACAAACCAGAGTAGTTTTGGCTCAACTATGCTCGAGATGAAGGATCTATGACAACGTGCAAAACATCTGCCCAGCATGTGGCAAAAGCCCGCACGACACACTGCCCCTTTTCAACTGTCCTGCTAAACCAACTCAACTAAGTCGAGAAGCTTTGTGGTTACATAGAAGCAGCCACATTCCTTGAACTGTAGGTAGACCCAAAGCAAGATTAAGCAGAAAAATTAACTTACAAACATATCATAAAGACGTTAACGCATACTGGTCCAGAAATCGTTCGTAGAATTTTTCTCCCAAACACACCAGGTTCTGCCTCACCGGCTTTCACAGATTACGGGTAGTATCAGTGTCTGCCAGAGTGTGATTTTTGTTTAACGAGAGGAGAAAACTTATGCTGATGGTTTTATTTATGGTGGCGCCGGGGTAAATAACGCCATTTACTACTTAAAAATTTTAGTTTACTAAACGTCTTGATACCATAAACTTCGTCTTATCGCCGTTGACTGCCAAACCCACATTGGCAGACTATTTTTAAATTTTTCCAATGGTGATTGTCATGGCTCACATTAATCGACCTATTATGTCTATGTCATTTGCGTAGGCCAGTAAATTTTTTTCTTTATTGTATATGGTGCTATTTTCGTTTCTTGCCATATATACATTCGCATCTTGTATGCCCTTTTCTAGTAGGATGTTAAATAGTTCATACGGCTCGTATGGGCAGAACAGTTGGTATGTGTCAATCTGTTGTTCGTGGGTAGTTTTCAGTATTTGGCGCAGTGTGAATTGTTGATTTGCCAGATCTAAATCCGCATTGGTATGACCCGACTACTTTATTGACCATTGGTTTTAGACTTTCACACAGTACGCTCGACAGCACTTTGTATTCGATGTCTTATCTCTTTTCTTGTACCAATTTCGCTAATTAACTGATGCATATCCCTTATCAGCATTTCATCACCGGATTTGAACAGCATCTGCGGCTTTATTGTTTTTCAGCCGATTAATTACACTGTGACACAAAATGGAACTCAAAGTCTGGGGGGTGGACAATTTCTTTTGGAGATGAAAGTCCTTGATGAGTATACTAAGAACCCAAAAGGAAATTTTCGTCATAGGTCAAGTTACTGAGATATCGCGCGATGAAGTTTTCGATTTTTCCCCTATAATACTTGAGAAAGTAGCTCCATATCTCTGTTTGGCGTTGTTGTAGCTTCGTATTAAGGTGACATGTCTTCAGTCAAATCGATTGGCGAATCTTTTCGTAGAACATTTCATTATTCTAACTCAATGCCTTTCATGTTCTTTTCGTCCTTTATTTTATGAACCGTAGTGAAAGTACCACAAGATGAGATTTTTCAGCATCCAAATATTCTAAAAAATGTTGCCCAGAAGATTTTAAGAACGGTTCTCTTTGACAACTAATCGATTTTGTCCCGTTCTCATTGTGATTTTTGACATTTATTCGGACTTGGTTCAGAATTAAATTATGTTTTGTTTTTCTGTATATTCGTTATTTGTTATGTATAGGTATTAGGCCGGGGCGATTTGTATGGAAGGAAAAAAACTTAATGGGCCCTTCGCGTTTCTTGTTCCTGGGGTTGAACTGAGCAAAAACGTCCAGTAAACCATAGGTCTACGGTGAAAGTCGAGCCTCCCGATTTTGACTTTAAGTTTTTTATCCACGTTTTTTTGGACATTTTGGCATATAACCGCCAAACTATTGAGATTTTCGATCGAACACAAGGACAACAATTGTAGCCAAGACAGTATTTAAGAACTCTCTAATACATCGCAAAAGCATTGGAACGCTCCTTCAGGCAGTTTTGGCCTTGAGAAGGTGCAAACTTTTCGAAAAATGTCGATAAATGGCACTGTGCTACAAAAGTTGACCAGAAAAATATTCAAGCGTTATAACGACAATGCCTTTAGTTCGTTTGGGTCACTTCGTATTATTTTCTTATAACGGTAAAAGTTGTGAAAATCTGGGTTTCTTACATTTTCAAATTTAAACGGACATATCTTCTTTTTTCACAACGGATTTTTATTTCACGACCTTACAAGTTTTTTCCAGGGGCAAGTCCATACTTTCTGCGAAATGGTTCGGTATGTGTAGCGGCTGGAGTGCACGATAACTCTCGAAACGATCAGCCGAATCGGTCAAAAATTTGGCCGTCGAATCCCTTTGTTTTTTGTTGTAACATTTTGTATTCGCTTTCCCATTACGACCCTGGCAAGTCCTTACATCTTGAGATAATGGCCCAGAAGCTCCAAAAAGCCTACCTGCACCAACTAAACAGGGTAGTACGTAAGATAACTCTCGCAGGGCGAAACCGATTTGGTCCAAACGTTCTACATCGTATTATATAGACGTTAAAAGTATTGTGTGTTACATATTTTCTTTAGGTCTAGGCTGTCGACAAAGCCGACTAATACTTTTTTACTTGTTGCTGTCATGGCCTCGCTTTGGCTAGGTGGTAGACATTCAATGTCGTCGTGTGCGATTGGCTATGGCTTTGGCTATATTCGTTACTAAGAGCTTTGTGAAATGCTCTTACGGATCCTCGGTATGCTATCTGTATCAGTTACCAGATTCCCTTTATCATATTTGCAGGAGAATGTATCTGCACCATACCCGTCAGTCTGGTATTTTACACTTTGGTTAAATTTTCGGACTTTATTCGGACTCCAGAACATTTCGCTCATGCTCATGTTTCTCTTGTCCTACACGCTTCACCTCTTCTCCCGATATTTTTGGTAGCCTTATTTACCATAGATTTTTAAGTAGTGGTTTTTGGTAATCAAGTATAGATTTTGCGGCAGTTTGAAGAGAGTGGTCTATTCTTTGCCAGGGTATCGGCATGTGGGTCAGATGAACGGAGTAGGCTAATGCTATTTGTTGTGTTCTCGACATCCAGCTTCCGTCCTGTGTTAGGTGGCACTTTTGCCGCAACATTAAGACTACTGTGTACCTCCGTTGCCACAAGGATATGGTCCGAAATCAAAATCTATCAGCCTCATTCAGTTGTCGGATGTTACTTAATGAAGGCTGAACCTGCGACCGTGGCAAAGTGTGTTCGAAATGGATATTTTGTGTCAAAAATGTATATTTTCTGAACGGATGATATGGGGGCTATATGGAAATGTGGACCTACATTAAATCTTTTTTGCTGGGATGCTCATTACTCACGGTTCCAAAATGTCAATTTTCAGGCAATTTGGTTTTAAAATGTGGCTAGAAACCTTAAAAACCCCTTTAAATGGGAGGTACCATTATATGGGGGCTATATCAAGATGTGGACCTATATTGAAAAATTTTTTATAAGGAGATACTTCACTCGTAGAAAACTTTATATTTAAATTTTTAGCTAAATCGGTTGATTATTATAGGTAGAATGCTGGAAATACATAAATCGGGTGGAATCGTTAATCCGGGAATAGACCCCAGGGTTAGCAGTTGGTCGCAAGTAATGTGAACTTAATAGTTCTTTTAATTTATGTACCACTAGCTCAACCCTGCACTTCATAAGTAACCTTAATTATAAATTTCAGGATTCCTACTCTATCTGTTCACCCAAATCCAAATTGTACCATATTTAGTCCATTTAGTACTTTCCGTACCCATAAGTATGAATTTCCAAAACTACATTTTGTACTTTTCGTACACATAAGTACGAATTTCCAAAAATACCTCAATCCTACACTCCAAAAGTAATTAAATTCCAAATTTCAAGATTCCAGCTCTATCCGTTCACCCAAATTAACTTTGTAGCAAATTTAGTACCGTTTAGTACTTTTCGTAACCATAAGTACGAATTTCCAAACCTACATCAATTCTTCACGCCATCAGTAATCTTAATTCCAAATTTCAGGTTTCCATGTCTATCCAAATCCAAATTGTACCAAATTTAGTACCATTTAGTACTTTTCGTACACATGATTATTAATTTCCAAAACTACCCCAATATCTCAATCGTACACTACGACGTAATCTAAATTCCAAATGTCAGGTTTTCAGCTCTATCCGTTTATTTAGTACTTACGAACTTCCAAAATTGATTAGTTGTCAAAGAGAGCCGTACCTAAAATTTTCTCAGCGACATTTTTGCAGAACATTTCGAAACTGAAAAACGTCATCTTGTGGTACTTGTATAGCGGGTCTTAAAATAAAGGAAATGGCATTGAAGGAAGCGAGCTTCTAAGTGCTCTGCGAAAATAATCCTCATTCGATTTGATTGAATACATGTCATCTCAAAAATAAGCTAAAGCAACAGTGAACAAAGATAACGCTAATTCCTGATGGCTTACAGGGTCTCTAGCAAAAACTTCATCACACCATAACGCGGAAGTTCGACTCACGGCGGATCTGTCCTTCGGGATTCTTAATATACTCACCAAGGGCTTTCATCCCCAATGGGAATTATCTTTGCCCCAAAATTTGTGTTCACAGTGTTATTTATTATTTACGTTCACCCAAGATCAATTTGTACCAAATTTAGTACTTTTCGTACTAATAAGTACGAATTTCCAAAACTACTTCAATCCCTTACTGCAAGAGTAATCTTAATTCCAAATTTCAGTTCTATTCGTGTACCAAATTTAATGCCATTTAGTACTTTTTGTAGAAATCAGTACAAATTTCCAAAACTACCCCAATTCTTTACTCAAACAGTAATTTTAGTTCCAAATTTCAGGATCCCAACCCTATCCGTTCACACAAATCCAAGTTGTACCATATGTAGTACCATTTAGTACTTTTCGTACCAATAAATATGAATATCTAAAACTACTTCAATCGTGTACTCCAACAGTAATCTTTGTTCCAAATTTCAAGAGTCCAGGGGCTCAATTCTGTTTCTATGAAAAAGTGAAATGAAAACTTTTATAAAGGAGAAAACTGTCAAATGAAAAAAATTATAAAGGAAATATTTTTCATTTCAAATTTTCATAGAACAAGAATCCAGCCCAAGCTCTATCCGTTCACACAAATTCACATTGTACCAAATTTAGTACAATTTACTAAACATAACTACGAATTTCCAAAACTACCTCCATATCTCAATCCTACACTCTAACAGTAATCTTAAATCCACATTTCAAGCTTCCAGCTCTATCCGTTCACTCAAACCCAAATTGTACCAATTTTAGTACTTTTCGTACATATGTATAAGTACCATAATCCAAAACCACGTCCATAACTCTATCCTCCACTCCAACAGTAGTCTTAATTCCAAATTTCAGGTTTCCAGCTCTATCCGTACATCCAAATCCAAATTGTTCCAAATTTATTACCATTTAGAACTTTTCGTACACATAAGTACGAATTTCCAAAACCACCCTCATATCTCAATCCTACACTTCACCTGTAATCCTAATTCCAAATTTTATGTTTCTAGCTCTATCCGTTTACTCAAATCCAAATTTGACTAAATTTAGTACCATTTAGTACTTTTCGTACGCATAAGTACGACTTTCCAAAACCAGTTCCTTATATTAAAACTACTTCCCAACCTTGATTCCCATGCCAAATTTCAAGATTCTAGCTATATCCGTTAAAAATACAATTGATACAAAATTTAGTAACTTTTAGTACATTTCGTACACTTATAGGGCGAATTTCCAAAAACCCTTTGGTACATCTTTCTAAATCTCCCTTCTCTTCCCGTTTGCCAAATACAAGAGGTACCATATTTAGTACCATTTAGTACTTTTCGTACCATTCCAGTTCGAATTTCCAAAAACTCAACCTTATCTCACCCCTACACACCAACAGCAACCCACACTCAAAATTTCAAGCTTCTAGCTTCAGCCGCTTCGTCTGGGCGATGATCTGTCTGTCACTCACTCATCACTAAGCTCTTTTATATATATAGATTAGAATAGTGTGACCCCGTGGAACTTTTTAGTTAGATCCTATTAAACAAGGATTAATAAAAAATATGGACGCAAAACGGTTCCAAAACAAATCCGGTTGTTCTATAGAACTGTAACCCATATTCAATTGCTTCTAAACACATTGTAACAGTTCAGGTTTCGTTCTATCGGATAGCAATAAGAACAATTAACAAATTCTAATAACTAGTGATAATATGGTCTACACAAAATCGACGAATTTCCTTGCCGTTTTTGAGTATTTTTTAAGGAAAAAAGGTATTTTTGTAGATATTGTTACTTCAAATATAACGGTACATTCAACAAAATTTTAATTTTTCTCTTTAATTTAGCTTGTTTTCTATCGTATTTAAAATTTTTGGGAATTTTTAAAAAGAAGTTTTTAGCATTTTTTTCACAAAATACAGAATTTGGACACGTACCAAAGATGGTTTCCCTCGTTTGTGATCTTTTCGTCGGCCTGATTCCATCGCACTTCCTGTAAGGCGATATTATCAACTTTGTACTTACCAAGTACATCAGCCAGTGCGCAAACTGCACCAACTCTGTAAAGAGTCCGGGCATTCCAGATGCAGATTTCTCCGTTTTCGGGGGTATTCAACTTTGTTTTTCTTCTTTTTCTTTGTTGTTTCATAGTACGATTTTTTTTTTGTAATATTCGCTTATTTGCGAGACTTCTCAATGGTTGAATTACCTAACCTTTTCACGCCCTTAAGCGGGCGCATAAAGTTAAAATCCATCTTCCATGGTATGTATCATCCATCGTCTTCTTCAATTTACGACATTTCCAAACATGTTCCAACAAGTTTATAGACTTTAATTCACACCAACAATTTGTTTTAACATATACCGTTATTCGCAAACTAATTTTCTAAATTGTTTTTTATGAAATCAAGAACTCTCTTTCCCCTAAAAACATTTTGAAAAGTTGCTGTTTGTAACCAAGAGTCTTTTTTGCCACTTAAAGAATTAATTAACACACTTTAAATATTTTTGGCAATTCATCGCAGTTCATTTGCGATGATAGCTTTAACATTGATTTAACAATCATTCTTGCCCTACAGACAAGATGACCTTAAATATTTTGATTTCTGAAATTATTGCGAAAATGAAATAAAGAAACAAAATAATTAAAGAATTCAACTCAACGCCATCGTCAGGCATTCATTTCGTCAAATGATGACAATTGTAATGGTGTCGATGACAATCATAATGATAGAGTTGCTACTCTGATAGCAATGGTGTCGATGATGGTAATTGCGATGGCGATGAGGATGATGACAACGATGATTGTTAATTCATAACTCACGTGTAAATATGTTATTAACTTTAGTGTTCGTAGCTAGTAATAATAACTAACCGATAATCTTACCAACTCCCACACCAAAATACAAAATAATATCGTATACACATGAATTTAATATGAGCGTTTATACGTACATATGTAAGTATGTAGTGTAAGCGTTGAAGTTGATAAACGTTGGTAATAATGAGATATTTAATCGCAGGCGTTTATCATTATTTGTTTTCCAATGGTAAATAACACTTCGTTTTTTTCACTTCGTCGAGATGAAGTCATTGAGGTTTATCTGAGCAAAGGTGACTTAAAGTAGTAATTTCAGAATATGTATAATTTATATGGTAATTTGATTGGTCGTTTTCACAACCTTAGAAGGCAAAACTGTATTCTAGCGGAAGGAGCACACACAGATATTATATCGAACAGTCTAAAGATATAAATGTTAGCTGCGAATATGGTTTTTTGGTAGAAATCAAAAACTAAACATTACATTTCAGCAATTTCGGTTGAATAATGCGGATATAAACTTCTTTCTTTCAAAAAGGGTATACAAGGCACCCTTTATTTCAGAAAGGGTATACAAGGCACCCTTTATTTCAGAAGGGTATACAAGGCACCCTTTATTTAAGAAAGGGTATACAAGGCACCCTTTATTTCAGAAGGGTATACAAGGCACCCTTTATTTAAGAAAGGGTATACAAGGCACCCTTTATTTCAGAAAGGGTATACAAGGCACCCTTTATTTCAGAGAGGGTATACAAGGCACCCTTTATTTCAGAAAGGGTATACAGAAGCACCATTTATTTCAGAAAGGGTATACAGAAGCACCCTTTATTTCAGAAGGGTATACAAGGCACCCTTTATTTAAGAAGGGTATACAAGGCACCCTTTATTTAAGAAAGGGTATACAAGGCACCCTTTATTTCAGAAAGGGTATACAAGGCACCCTTTATTTCAGAAGGGTATACAAGGCACCCTTTATTTAAGAAAGGGTATACAAGGCACCCTTTATTTCAGAAAGGGTATACAAGGCACCCTTTATTTCAGAGAGGGTATACAAGGCACCCTTTATTTCAGAAAGGGTATACAGAAGCACCATTTATTTCAGAAAGGGTATACAGAAGCACCCTTTATTTCAGAAAGGGTATACAGAAGCACCCTTTATTTCAGAAAGGGTATACAAAGCACCCTTTATTTCAGAAAGGGTATACAAAGCAACCTTTATTTCAGAAAGGGTATACAAAGAACCCTTTATTTCAGAAAGCGTCTACAGAAGCACTTCTTCTTTTAGAAAGGGTCTACAGAAGTACCCTTTCTTTTAGAAAAGGTCTACAGAAGCACATCTTCTTTTAGAATGATACAGAAGCACCTATTCTTTTAAAAAGGGTCTACTGAAGCACCCTTGCTTTCAGAAAGGGTCTACAGAAGCACCTATTCTTTTAGAATGGGTCTACAGAAGCACCCTTTCTTTTAGAAATAGCCTACAGAAGCACCCTGTCTTTTAGAAAGGGTCTACAGAGGCACCTTTCTTTTAGAAAGGGTCTACAGAAGCACCTCTTTTTTAGAAAGGGTCTACAGAAGCACCCTTTTCTTTCAGGAAGGGTCTACAGATGCACCCCTTCTTTCAGAAAGGCCTACAGAGGCTCCCTTTCTTTCAGAAAGGGTTCATAGGAGCATGTCTTCTTTCAGAAAGGGTCCATGGAAGCACCCTTTATTTTAGAAAGGGTCCGTAGAAGCACTCTTTCTTTTAGAAAAGGTCCATAGATGCACTCTTTCTTTCAGGAAGGGTCTCTAGAAGCACCCTTTCTTTCAGAAAGGGTCCATAGAAGCACCCTTTCTTTTAGAAAGGGTCCATAAAAACACCCTTTCTTTTAGGAAGGATCCATAAAAACACCCTTTCTTTTAGAAAGAGTCCATTGAAGCACCCTTTCTTTCAAGAAGGATCCATAGAAGCACCCTTTCTTTCAGAAAGGGTCCATAGAAGCACCCTTTCTTTCAGAAAGGGTCCATATAAGCATCATTTCTTTCTGAAAGGGTCCATAGAAATACCCTTTCTTTCTGAAAGGGTCCATAGAAATACCCTTTCTTTCAAAAAGGGTCCATATAAGCATCATTTCTTTCTGAAAGGGGACATAGAAACACCCTTTCTTTCAGAAAGAGTCCATAGAAGCACCCTTTCTTTCAGAAAGGATCCGTAGATGCACTCTTCCTTTCAGAAAGGGTCTATAGAAGCATCCTTTCTTTCAGAAAGGGTCCATAAATACTCCCTTTCTTTTAGAAAGGGTCCATGAAAGCTCCCTTTCTTTCAATAAGAATCCATTGAAGCACCCTTTCTTTCAAAAAGGATCCATAGAAGCACCCTTTCTTTCAGAAAGGGTCCATAGAGGCACCCTTTCTTTCAGAACAGGTCCACAGAAGCACCCTTTCTTCAAGAAAGGGTCCATAAAAACAGCCTTTCTTTTAGAAAGGGTCCATAAAAACAGCCTTTCTTTTAGAAAGGGTCCATAAAAGCACCCTTTCTTTTAGAAAGGGTCCATGAAAGCTCCCTTTCTTTCAAAAAGGGTCCATATAAGCATCATTTCTTTCTGAAAGGGTCCATAGAAACACCCTTTCTTTCAAAAAGGGTCCATAGAAACACCGTTCCTTTCAGAACAGGTCCACAGAAGCACCCTTTCTTCAAGAAAGGGTCCATAAAAACAGCCTTTCTTTTAGAAAGGGTCCATAAAAACAGTCTTTCTTTTAGAAAGGGTCCATAAAAGCACCCTTTCTTTCAGAAAGGGTCCATAGAAATACCCTTTCTTTCAAAAAGGGTCCATATAAGCATCATTTCTTTCTGAAAGGGTACATGGAAACACCCTTTCTTTCAGAAAGAGTCCATAGGAGCACCCTTTCTTTCAGAAAGAGTCCATATAAGCACCATTTCTTTCAGAAAGGGTCCATAGAAACACCCTTTCTTTCAAAAAGAGTCCATTGAAGCACGCTTTCTTTCAGAAAGGGTCCATAGAAGCACCTTTTCTATCAAAAAGGGTCCATATAAGCACAATTTCTTTCAGAATGGGTCCATAGAAACACCCTTTCTTTCAAAAAGGGTCCATATAAGCACCCTTTCTTTCAGAAATTGTCCATAGAAGCACGCTTTCTTTCAGAAAGGGTCCATAGAAGCACCCTATCTTTCAGAAAGTGTCCATAGAAGCACCCTTTCTTTCAGAAAGGATCCATAGATGCACCCGTCCTTTCAGAAAGGGTCTATAGAAGCGTCCTTTCTTTAAGAAAGGGTCCATAGAAGGATCCTTTCTTTAAGAAAGGGTCCATAGAAGCACCCTATCTTTCAGAATGGGTCCATAGAAGCAACTTTTCTTTCAGAAAGGATCCATAGATGCACCTTTCCTTTCAGAAAGGGTCTATAGAAGTATCCTTTCTTTAAGAAAGAGTCCATAGAAACACACTTTTCTTTCAGAAGGGGTCTATAGAAGCACGCTTTCTTTCAGAAAGGGTCCATAGAAGCACCCTATCTTTCAGAAAAAGTCCATTGAAGCACACTTTCTTTCCAAACGGGCCCATATAAGCATCCTTTCTTTCAGAAAGGGTCCATAGAACCACCCTTTCTTCCAGAATGGGTATATAGAAGGAACCTTTCTTTCAAAAAGGATCCATAAAAGCACCATTTCTTTCAAAAAGGATCCATAAAAGCACCATTTCTTTCAGAAAGTATCCGTAGAAGCACCCTTCTTTCAGAATGGGTCCATAAAAACACCCTTTCTTTCAAAAAGGGTCCATAGAACCACCCTTTCTTCCAGAATGGGTCTATAGAAGCACCCTTTCTTTCAAAAAGGATCCATAGAAGCACCATTTCTTTCAGAAAGTATCTGTAGAAGCACCCTTCTTTCAGAATGGGTCCATAAAAACACCCTTTCTTTCAGAAAGGGTCCATAAAAACACCCTTTCTTTCAGAAAGGGTCCATAAAAGCACCCTTTCTTTCAAAAAGGGTTCATATAAGCATCCTTTCTTTCAGAAAGGGTCCATAGAACCACCCTTTTTTCCAGAATGGGTCTATAGAAGCAACTTTTCTTTCAAAAAGGATCCATAGAAGAACCCTTTTTTTCAGAAATGGTCTATAGAAGCACCCCTTCATTCAGAAAGGGTTCATAGAAGCACCCTTTCTTTCCGAAAGGGTCCATAGAAGCATCCTTTCTATCAGAAAGAGTCCATAGCAACACCTTTTCTTTCAGAAAGGGTCCATAAGAACAACCTTTCTTTCAGAAGGAGACCATAGAAACACCCTTTCCTTCAGAAAGGGTCCATAGAAGCACACTTTCTTTAAGATAGGATCCATAAGAACACCCTTTTTTTCAGAGGGGGTCCATAGAAGCACATTTTCTTGCAGAAAGGATCCATCGAAGCACCCTTCCTTTAAGAAAGGGTCTTTAGAGCATCCTTCCTTTCAGAAAGGGTCCATATAAGCACGCTTTCTTTCAGAAAGGATCCATCGAAGCACCCTTCCTTTAAGAAAGGGTCTATAGAGCATTCTTCCTTTCAGAAAGGGTCCATATAAGAAAGCATCCTTTCTATCAGAAAGAGTCCATAAAAACACCTTTTCTTTCAGAAAGGGCCCATAGAAGCACCTTTTCTTTCAGAAGGGTCCATAGAAGCACCCTTTCCTTCAGAAAGGGTCCATAGAAGCACTTTTTCTTTCAGATAGGGTCCATAGAAGAACCTTTTCATTCAGAAAGGGTCCATATAAGCACTCTTTCTTTCAGAGAGGGTCCTTAAAAGCATCCTTTTTTCAGAAGGGGTCCATAGAAGCACCCTTTCTTTCTGAAGGGGTCCATAGAAGCATCCTTTCTTTCAGAAGGGGTCCATAGAAGCACCCTTTCTTTCATATATTGTCCATCGAAGGGCCTATAGAAATACCATTTCTTTTTGGCGGGGTAATTAGGAGCACCATTTCTTTTAGGCGGGGTGCCTAGAAACACACTTTCTTTGAAAGGGGTATATAGAAACACCGTTTCTTTCGGAATGGGTCTACACAAGCACCTTTTTTGAGGAAGGGTAAATAGAAGCACCCTTTCTTGTGGAAAGGGTCTACAGAAGCACAGAGAAAATAATTTAATGACAGAGAAAACTTATTGGCCTTTTAAAAAACGATATTGTCAATGTCGTACATGCTTCCTGTTAACAGGCTTCCGTTTATCAAAGAAATCCGATATAACGTCCACAATTTGTTGGTAGTTATGTCGGATTTTGTTGGCGGACATACATTTGAAAATCATCTTGTCAGTTATGCCCGGTCACCTCATTTTCTTTGTTCTTCTGAAAATACACTTCTCCTCACTCCCCGTCAACCGATATTTTTCATTTTCATCGTGTTGCAACTGACTATAGGGCTGTACTGTATACCCCGTTCTGCTCTTCAACAGCTTTACGATACTCCTGATCGTACGGCACTCCTGAAGTAAAAATACTTTGTGGTTTTTGGTTCCCAAGTATACATTTTCCGTTTTAAGATAGTGTGCAGTTCTTTTCCACTACACATTTCTGTGGAAGGGATGCCGGATTCCAACATGTGAATAAGTTTATAGAAGTTCGTTGGTGTTATTTGTTAACATCCGGCCGTCATCCTGTGTTTAATCATTGATATGTTTTCTGTCGAGGTATTGCAACTTAGACTGGACAATACAGAAGATGCAGCGTATCGAGCGGTCCCAGTCCATATGCAGGGATTGTGCTGTCAATTCGGACCCAATACGAATTAATGCTACTACACCGTTCGGATTTTATTTGATCTAGATCCACTCGTGTTTGAATTGGAAAATCGTGTTCTTCTGCTACAATGGATCGGATTGGTCTTCGAGTTCGGCATTTATACTATATCATTGAAATGTCTCTTCATCTGCATCAGTGTAAATGCTATGCAAACCTGCCCAATAGGCTCGTTGATCTAGAGGTTTCCGTTTGTATCTTTGTAGCGCTATCTCTCAAGTTATGTGTTCGCGAACATAACTCCCAAGAATAAAACGCAAGTTGAAATGTTGATTATAACTACCCGAAACGCAGAATGATATAGGAATTATGTACGAATAAAGGAACATTGATTTAAAGAAACGTTGTTGACTTCTTTTGGGTTGGAACCGGTACAAGTTTATAACATCTTTTTAAGTGTTCCAAACTATTGTCTATGTCACAAAATACACATTTTACACATTTCATCGGTAATGTCTCGCATAAAGATATAACCATTATTAAATATGTATGTACGTACATATGCATCTGTACGTAACTCCATGCAGAACATTTTATATAAGTGGCTATGATGATTATATTGATATTGTACTTTCATAAATGTATCTGATGGATGGATGGATGGATACCCACCATGAGTCCGTATGCATTTCATCCAACTAAGCTACTTATAGCTGCTGGTTTCATGTTGTAAATGAATCGAGAATGAACGAACAAACGGTAATAACCCTGCTCACACTGACTGGCTGGTTGGTTGGTGGCAGGAGCAGCAGCACTTGGTCTCGTTAACATTTCAATTTCATATGGCTGTCAATAGGTTATCAATGATGTATAAGTGCTGTCTGCATTTGTGCTCTTGTTGCTGCCACATCATGCCAATGCCATCTCTAACCCCCTCGCACACCGACACACGTAATTGGGTGGTGGCGTGGAAATGGAAGTTCATATTCATAATATTATATTGGGTTCGCGCTCGTATTCAGTCTATAGGTAGGAGTAGTGAGTATGGTGATATTTGTGTAACACAATCACGGCGTGTACATACATATGTGTGTACGTTGTATGTATGTGTGGGTCTGACACGTAAGGGAAAACTGTGAAGTTGCAAAAGAATATTCTGTTTACATGTCAGCTTTTGCTGAAGTCTTCTTGTGGGGGTGGTTGACAAAATCTATGCGAAAAGCTTATTGATGTACATATGCAAAAATATCATGGGGTATCAAAGAGGCTAAATGGCAAGAACTGTGTGTGGGGTTTATTTTTCTTTCTTGTATTTAAACGTTTGTATGTATATACGTATGCTATTAATTTTTATCATACTTGTATTTTATGTTAATGGTGCCACAAACAAAAGTGTATAATATTTCAAATTTATGGACTATTTCCATTAAATGGTATATTAATCGAAGGCGGGAGAATCATTACATCATTGGTATTGTAGCCATGGAAGCCCTCATTGGTATTCTATCCATAAAAGACCTCATTGGTCTTCTTTACATAGAAGACCCTATTGAGCTTTTAACCATAACAGGACATTTTTCGTCATCTAACCATAGAATACCTCTCTGGTCTTTTATCTATGAAATACCTCATTGGCCCTATATAGGAAGACCTCATTAGCCTTCTTTCCTTTGAAGGCCTCATTGGTCTTCTATCCATGGAAGACCTCATTAGTCTTCTGCCCATAGAGACTTCATAAGTCCTCTACGCATATAAACTTCATTGGTTTTCTATCCACAGGTAGCATCATTGGTCTTCAGTACGAAAATCAATTAGTATTTTATCCATAGAAGGCGTCATTGATATTCTATATGAAGACCTGGCTGAAATACTCAGGAAATGTCGCCAACATTATTGAGGGGTATTTTGCCATCGTTGAAAAATGTTTGATGTTGCCTGGCTGGGGAATCAAAACCACGACCTTCAGCGGGCACGGCGGGTGTGCATACCATTGCACCACAGTTGTATCAAACAGTCTTCTACAAATAGAAGACCTCATTGGTCATCTCCCTACAGAAGACTTCATTACTCTCCTATCCACAGAAGACCTCATTGGACTATCGATAGAAGACCTTATTGGTCTTCTGTACATAGAAGACTCCGTTGGATTTCAATCCAAAGAACACCACATAAGTCTTCTATCCACTGGTTCTTCTGTTCATAGAAGAACCCGCTTATCTTCTATTCATGGAAAACCCATCAGGCCTTCCATCCAAAGAAGGCCCCACTGGTCAAGATCCCATTGGTCCTTTATACATAAAAGGCCTCATTAGTCTTTTATCCACAGAACAACCCGTTGATCTTCTATTCATAGAAAACCTCGTTGATCTTCAATCCATAGCAGACCCCATTGGTCTTCTATCCATAGAAGACCTTATGGGCTTCTATAGATGGGGAAACCATCTAGCCTTCCATCCATAGAAGATATTTGCTTTTAAGGACCCTTTCTTACGGAAAGGATACCTTAAGAAAAGGGTGCTTTTTAGACCCTTTCCTGAGAAAAGGGTGCTTTTTAGACCCTTTCCTAAGAAAAGGGTGCTTTTTAGACCCTTTCCTAAGGAAAGGGTGCTTTTTAAGACCCTTTCCTAAGGAAGGGGTGCATTTTAAGACCCTTTCCTAAGGAAAGGGTGCATTTTAAGACCCTTTTCTAAGGAAGCGGTGCATTCTAAGGCCCTTTCCTAAGGAAAGGGTGCTTTTTAAGACCCTCTTCAATGGAAAGGGTGCTTTTTAAGACCCTCTTCAATGGAAAGGGTGCTTTTTAAGACCCTCTTCAATGGAAAGGGTGCTTTTTAAGACCCTCTTCAATGGAAAGGGTGCTTTTTAAGACCCTCTTCAATGGAAAGGGTGCTTTTTAAGGCCCTTTACTATGGAAAGGTTGCCTTTTAAGACACTTTCTTAAGGAAAGGGTGCTCATTAAGACCCTTTCCTAAGGAAAGGCTGCTTTTTAAGACCCTTTCCTAAGGAAAGGGTGCTTTTTAAGACCCTTTCCTAAGGAAAGGGTGCTTTTTAAGACCCTTTCCTAAGGAAAGGGTGCTTTTTAAGACCCTTTCCTAAGGAAAGCGTCCTTTTTAAGACCCTTTTCTAAGGAAAGGGTCCTTTTTAAGACCCTTTCCTAAGGAAAGGGTGCTTTTTAAGACCCTTTCCGATGGAAAGGGTGCTTTTTAAGTCCCTTTCCGATGGAAAGGGTGCTTTTTAAGTCCCTTTCCGATGGAAAGGGTGCTTTTTAAGTCCCTTTCCGATGGAAAGGGTGCTTTTTAAGTCCCTTTCCGATGGAAAGGGTGCTGTTTAAGACCCTTTCCGATGGAAAGGGTGCTTTTTAAGACCATTTCCGATGGAAAGGGTGCTTTTTAAGACCCTTTCCGATGGAAAGGGTGCTTTTTAAGACCCTTTCCGATGGAAAGGGTGCTTTTTAAGACCCTTTCCGATGAAAAGGTTGCTTTTTAAGACCCTTTTCCGATGGAAAGGGTGCTTTTTAAGACCCTTTTCGATGGAAAGGGTGCTTTTTAAGTCCCTTTCCAATGGAAAGGGTGCTTTTTAAGTCCCTTTCCAATGGAAAGGGTGCTTTTTAAGTCCCTTTCCTAAGGAAAGGGTGCTTTTTAAGACCCTTTACTAAGGAAAGGGAGCTTTTTAAGACCCTTTACTAAGGAAAGGGTGCTTTTTAAGACCCTTTACTAAGGAAAGGAAGCTTTTTAAGACCCTTTACTAAGGAAAGGGAGCTTTTTAAGACCCTTTCCTAAGGAAAGGGAGCTTTTTAAGACCCTTTCCTAAGGAAAGGGAGCTTTTTAAGACCCTTTCCTAAGGAAAGGGTGCTTTTTAAGACCCTTTCCTAAGGAAAGGGTGCTTTTTAAGACCCTTTCCGATGGAAAGGGTGCTTTTTAAGACCCTTTCCGATGGAAAGGGTGCTTTTTAAGACCCTTTCCGATGGAAAGGGTGCTTTTTAAGACCCTTTCCTAAGGAAAGGGTGCTTTTTAAGACCCTTTCCTAAGGAAAGGGTGCTTTTTAAGACCCTTTCCTAAGGAAAGGGTGCTTTTTAAGACCCTTTCCTAAGGAAAGGGTGCTTTTTAAGACCCTTTCCTAAGGAAAGGGTGCTTTTTAAGACCCTTTCCTAAGGAAAGGGTGCTTTTTAAGACCCTTTCCTAAGGAAAGGGTGCTTTTTAAGACCCTTTCCTAAGGAAAGGGTGCTTTTTAAGACCCTTTCCTAAGGAAAGGGTGCTTTTTAAGACCCTTTCCTAAGGAAAGGGTGCTTTTTAAGACCCTTTCCTAAGGAAAGGGTGCTTTTTAAGACCCTTTCCTAAGGAAAGGGTGCTTTTTAAGACCCTTTCAGATGAAAAGGGTGCTTTTTAAGACCCTTTTCCGATGGAAAGGGTGCTTTTTAAGACCCTCTCCTATGGAACGGGTGCTTTTTAATTCCCCTCATAAGGAAAGGGTGCTTTTTAAGACCCTTTTTAAGAACCTTTCCGATGGAAAGGGTGCTTTTTAAGACCCTTTCCGATGGAAAGGGTGCTTTTTAAGTCCCTTTCCGATGGAAAGGGTGCTTTTTAAGTCCCTTTCCGATGGAAAGGGTGCTTTTTAAGTCCCTTTCCGATGGAAAGGGTGCTTTTTAAGTCCCTTTCCGATGGAAAGGGTGCTTTTTAAGTCCCTTTCCGATGGAAAGGGTGCTTTTTAAGACCCTTTCCGATGGAAAGGGTGCTTTTTAAGACCATTTCCGATGGAAAGGGTGCTTTTTAAGACCATTTCCGATGGAAAGGGTGCTTTTTAAGACCCTTTCCTTAGGAAAGGGTGCTTTCTAAGACCCTCTCCTATGGAAAGGGTGCTTTTTAAGACCCTTTCCTAAGGAAAGGGTGCTTTTTAAGACCCTTTCCGATGGAAAGGGTGCTTTTTAAGACCCTTTCCTAAGGAAAGGGTGCTTTTTAAGACCCTTTCCTAAGGAAAGGGTGCTTTTTAAGACCCTTTCCTAAGGAAAGGTTGCTTTTTAGGACCCTTTCCGATGGAAAGGGTGCTTTTTAAGACCCTTTCAGATGAAAAGGGTGCTTTTTAAGACCCTTTTCCGATGGAAAGGGTGCTTTTTAAGGAAAGGTTGCTTTTTAGGACCCTTTCCGATGGAAAGGGTGCTTTTTAAGACCCTTTCAGATGAAAAGGGTGCTTTTTAAGACCCTTTTCCGATGGAAAGGGTGCTTTTTAAGACCCTCTCCTATGGAAAGGGTGCTTTTTAATTCCCTGTCCTAAGGAAAGGTTGCTTTTTAAGACCCTTTCCTAAGGAAAGGGTGCTTTTTAAGACCCTTTCCTAAGGAAAGGGTGCTTTTTAAGACCCTTTCCTAAGGAAAGGGTTCTTTTTAAGACCCTTTCCTAAGGAAAGGGTTCTTTTTAAGACCCTTTCCTAAGGAAAGGGTGCTTTTTAAGACCCTTTCCTAAGGAAAGGGTGCTTTTTAAGACCCTTTCCTAATGAAAAGGGTGCTTTTTAAGGTCCTTTCCTAAGGTAAGGGTACTTTTTAAGACCCTTTCCTAAAGTAAGGGTGCTTTTTAAGGACCTTTCTAAGGAAAGGGTGCTATCTATAGAAGACCTCATATCCATAGAATGCCTTAATGGTCTTCTATTCTTAGAAGACCCCATTGTCCTTCAACCCATAAAAAATCTCCTCTTCTATCTATAGGGGGCCTTATTAGTTAGAGCATTTTTTGTAAAAAATGATCATATTGCTTTAAATCGAAAAGCTTTGTTGGCAACAAATTAAATTCTATTGTAATTCACTTTACGCTGAAAATCACTTTACATTTTTCCTCGTTTGAAGCAAAGAAAAAATCCCTTTTATAGATTTACAAATAAAATTTAGAGGCTTCCCCTCTTTTACAAGATACTTAAAATCACCAGTTATGAAGACGGAGAGCCGGACAGAAAAAGACGATAAAAGGGCGAATTTTCCATATCCCTTTTTGCAGTTTAATAACCAATACAGGAAAGGGTGTAACACCAGATGTTGATGTTGAATAGGCATGTTGTTGTTGGTGGTTGTAGAATATTTCCTTTTTAAAATTCATATGGAGCAGTTCACGTTCCCGCCGGTATTCTGTGTAAACGATAAACTCTTTTTTTGTGAGTTGATGTGTTTCGTTAGGTTTATTTCGTGGCCGAAGTACTTTCTTTTTTGTTTTTTTTTTTGTTCATCTCTCGTTTACTTCTTTCTTATCAGTCAAGGCGGCAAAATATAGAAAACTCTAGTTTTATGAAAATAGAAAAAAAAACAGAAAGAAAGGAGGGAAAATGTATACAGGCACACAACAATCAGCCACATCAAGTTGAAGTTTTTGTTGTTGAATTTTTCCCAGTTTTTGACGTTGTTGTTGTTGTTTTCCTCTTCGATTCCCCAGTTGAGTAGTGGTAGCGTGCGGTGGTCGTTGGGTCTTAGCGAATAAAGAGAAAATTATTTGTCAACTACTTGTAGAGGTTTCTGTACACCATGTTATGGCTGTCTGTCCAACCGTCTGTCTATCCATCCATTCGCCCAGCTATTCATCCATCCAAACATTTGTACATTCATCTAACCATTTACCACTCCGTCGGTCGGTCTATCACTCCTCTATAAGTTCCTCGTCCGTTCGCCTGTCATTTCATGTCCATACATACCCCCGGTCTGATTGTTTCTTTGATTTTGAGTTGTTTCTTCTTTCTCTTTGTTTTGTTGTGTGTAAATATATTTTCTTCTTTTTTTCCTGCTTAAGCTTTAAAGCAATTTCATTTCGTTTCATTTCATACGATTTAATTTCGCTTTTTTTATTGTTTGCTTTAAAAAGAATTTCATTGCTTCACTCGAGCGCACACACACCAAATGGGAGGTGGCCAAGTGAGGCGACAATGATGACGAAGACGACTACAACGACGACTTATTGTATTGGTTCCCCACTATGTAAAGCAGCTTTTATTGCTGTCAACTTGCAGCTATTTGCTGCCAACAATTCAATTTCAATATCACTTTTATTTATTGTTGTTGTTGCCGTTGAATGAAATAATGAAATGGCTTGACTGGCTATGTGTGCCTATGTAGCGTTTCTTTCCGTATTTATTTATTTATTTATTTATTTTTTTGTTTTGTTTTTTTTTTTCAGGCAAAACGTGTGACTGAAAGCAAAAGTAAAATATTCTAAACTGAATATTTTTTCTCGAGTGTGCCAAATTTTGTTTAACAATAGAAATTAAGATTGATTTTGTGGGACAAACATGTCACGTTTTGTCACATGCTCAGCAAACGCCTAGCAGAGATTCATCTCAAATGTTGTATGTGTTGACGCCAACCATTATTGACTTCTTTCCACTAAAGCAAACCACATAACCCTCAACTCATTTTATAAACTCCACTTATACAAAATTCACCCTCTCCATTAAAACAGATTTATGTAAAAAAGTCAAGTAATAAAATATCTAAAATATTTTTAATTTCATAATTTATTGAAATCCATTCAATATTTAATATGTTAGAAAAAACCCTCCCTGCCCCCCTTAAAAAATCCAAACATATGTAAATTGCCAATAAAATGTTCACAATTAACACTTTGGCAATTGAGAGATAAAATATTTGACCGCATTTTCAGATAATGCGTAATTCCTATTTACCCCGACATTCTCATAAAACAGCCCTCGTAATAGTTTTTTTGGCAATAGCAGAAAAAAACCGAAAGTCCCATACAAGTGTACAAACTTTAACCGTTTTAAGAGAAATCATATTGGACATGATTTGTTACCTACCCCCAAAAAAAGCTTAAAGCAACAGACTAGCACATACATACATACAAACATACATATACTATACAGCAACAACATCAACAAGTCATAAACTACTACTGCCTGCTCTAACATGAATTGTGATAATATCAGCTAAACAATCTTTTACCCCCTTCGTTGGCTGGCCCATAGTTTGTCGGCTTAACTTGTCGTTGACTTACTTGTGTAGATGTCTTCAATTTTTATTTTACACAAAAATACAGAAAGCAACAAAAACATAGAAAATAATCCGCAATCCGTGAGATACAAAACACCACATATACCAAAGCAATGCCACAGAGATAGATAGTCCACCAGCGAACGATAAAGACAAAGACGTAGAAAAAAATATGAAAGCTGATGAGAAAATATAACACATTTGGGGCTGTTACTCTGATATTCTGGTCGTTGTTGTTGTAGATTTGAATTGTATTTGTTGTTGCCTATTTTCTACATTCAAAAAATAAAAATTTGTGCCATTATCTTTAGTAAAAAAATATGGGGTACAGTGGTCCCAAATAAAATATCAGTAAAAATATATACTTAAATATTGTTCTAAAATTATTTATAATAAATAAATATATTAAATATTGTAATATTATCCGCCATTTCCGGTGCAAAGCCCGGATGAGAAAGGAGCAGAATTTAGGGTATGGGTTGGTAATACTCCCATGTAAAAAACGAAATGAAAAACAAAACATAAATCCCCCAAATTTTGTTGTTTTTCTCTTTTGAGACGAGGTAAATGATCAGTTTTTTTAATGACAAGCAAAAAAAATCATTTTTTTTTTCCAAAAAACTTATGGATTTGGATTAAAGCTGAAAAGTTTTTTCGGGGAGGTACCTAAAATAATGGACCAACATAGTCCATTTTGGAAGAGAGTCTTATTTTGGCGCCCACCTGTCATTTCTGTTCGTCACCATATAATTCAGAGCATTTGGACCATTATATCAGTAAAAATTTACTTGCCTACGAAAAACATAATATCGCTGTAAACAGTACCACTAGGATTACCTTCGGTAAAAACTTCGAAGGGATCTTCTAACAGACCCTTAACCACACAAAAATGTTGTCCCTGGTACCCCAAATAGTGAACCGATAGGCCCCCTTTTGAGCATAAACAAAGTTTGGACAAAATATTCCGAGATCCAAAGCTTGGACCAAATCAGTTGATTCTCTTATGAGATATCGCGTGTACCATTTTAGCGAATGTTTTCGATCGTTTTTGGGGGAGGTACGGGAAGGGGTGGACCTATAAGTAGAGATGGACAGTGGGTAAATACCCAATGGGTAAATACCCGGTAAATTGGGTAAATTGGGTAAATACCGGGTAAATACCCATTTGTGGGTATTTATTTGGGTATTTACTATATTGAATCGCTAATACAACATCTTAGACACTATTTCTGGGTTTAGGTTATGAAATCGATTCAAAATGGATAGTTTTACAATACTTTAAACTAGTGGGTAAATACCCGAGTATTTATCCAAGTGTTGGGTAAAAACTCATTAACTGCCGAACCACTTGACGTATGCTGACAAAATTTGGCTCAAATCTTACTTATGTCAAGAGAATATCTAGCATTAAGGTATTTTTCATCTATTAGCCACATTTTACAACCAAATTGGCTGTAATTTGGCACAGTGAGTCCTCAATGAGTATAAAATATCCTTGCAAACATTTGTCAACATAGGTCCACGTTTTCTAATAGCCTCCATATAAGGGTACCCCGATTTCGAGTATTTACCCAAATGTTGGGTAAAAACTCTTTAACTGCCGAACCACTTGACGTAGCCTGACAAAACTTGGCATAAATCTTACTTATGTCAAAAGAACTTATGGTACTGAACATGGGGTCTCTGGGTCCATGTTTTGATATAGCCCCCATATAGCCGTACCTCCCGATTTAAGGTATTTTTCATCTATTAGCCACATTTTACAACCAAATTGGCTGTAATTTGGCACAGTGAGTGCTCAATGAGTATAAAATATCCTTGCAAAAATTTGTCAACGTAGGTCCACGCTTTCTTATAGCCCCCATATATGGGTACCCCGATTTCGAGTATTTACCCAAATATTGGGTAAAAACTCCTTATCTGCCGAACCACTTGACGTTGGCTGACAAAATTTGGCTCAAAACTTTTTTATACCAATAGTATTAAACGTAGTGAAACTGGAGTCCCTGGGTACATGTTTTGGTATAGCCCCCATATAGCCGTACCTCCCGATTTAAGGTTTTTTTCATCTATTAGCTACATTTTACAACCAAATTGGCTGTAATTTGGCACAGTGAGTCCTCAATGAGTATAAAATATCCTTGCAAACATTTATCAACGTAGATCCACGCTTTCTTATAGCCCCTATATATGGGTACCTCGATTTCAAGTATTTACCCAAATTTTGGGTAAAAACTCTTTAACTGTCGAACCACTTGACGTTGGCCGACAAAATTTGGCTGAAAACTTTCTTATATTAATAGTATTAAAGGTTTTAAAAATTGAGTCCCTAGGTCCACTTTTTGATATAGCCGTACCTCCCGATTCCAGAAACCCATATTGGGGCTACAAGAAAACGTGGACCTACGTTGACAAATGTTTGCAAGGATATTTTATACTCATTGAGGACTAACTGTGCCAAATTACAGCCAATTTGGTTGTAAAATGTAGCTAATAGATTAAAAAAAACCTTAAATCGGGAGGTACGGCTATATGGGGGCAATACCAAAACATGTACCCAGGGACTCCAGTTTCACTACGTTTAATACTATTGGTATAAAAAAGTTTTGAGCCAAATTTTGTCAGCCAACGTCAAGTGGTTCGGCAGATAAGGAGTTTTTACCCAATATTTGGGTAAATACTCGAAATCGGGGTACCCATATATGGGGGCTATAAGAAAGCGTGGACCTACGTGGACAAATTTTTGCAAGGATATTTTATACTCATTGAGGACTCACTGTGCCAAATTACAGCCAATTTGGTTGTAAAATGTGGCTAATAGATGAAAAATACCTTAAATCGGGAGGTACGGCTATATGGGGGCTATATCAAAACATGGACCCAGAGACCCCATGTTCAGTACCATAAGTTCTTTTGACATAAGAAAGATTTATGTAAAGTTTTGTCAGCCTACGTCAAGTGGTTCGGCAGTTAAAGAGTTTTTACCCAACATTTGGGTAAATACTCGAAATCGGGGTACCCTTATATGGGGGCTATTAGAAAACGTGGACCTATGTTGACAAATTTTTGCAAGTATATTTTCTACATATTGAGAACTCACTGTGCCAAATTGCAGCCACTATGATTGTACAATGAGGCAAATAGACAAAAAATACCTTAAATCGGGAGGTACGGTTATATGGGGGCTATATCAAAACATGGACCCAGAGACCCCATTTTCAATGCTAGATATTCTCTTGACATAAGTAAGATTTGAGCCAAATTTTGTCAGCCTACGTCAAGTGGTTCGGCAGTTAATGAGTTTTTACCCAACACTTGGGTAAATACTCGGGTATTTACCCATGTATATACCCACTAGTTTAAAGTATTGTAAACTATCCATTTTGAATCGATTTCATAACCTAAACCCAGAAATAGGGTATAAGGTGTTGTATTTGCCATTCAATATAGTAAATACCCAAATAAATACCCACAAATGGGTATTTACCCGGTATTTACCCACCGTGTGGGTATTTACCGGGTAAATACCCGGTAAATACCATCTCTACCTATAAGCACCACCTTCAAATTTCGTCTGATATTCGAAGAAATATTACGATATGCAACGAGTAGACCAACACAGTATTCGGTCCGAGAGTTGTCGTGCGCACCAGCCACTACGCCTGCTAGCGGTAGGGTTTTTTTAAGCTTTCCTGTCATTTTCTCAAGAAGTATGAACTTACCACTCAAAAAACTTGTACCATCGCAAATGAGGCTTTGAGCGCAACGTGATGCAAGAAAAAACAAAACGATTCGGGAGGAGGTCCTAAACCAAACTTTTCCGAAATTTTGTGTGGGAGGTACCCGAAGGAGTTAACATATCGTCGGTGTCATGCTTAAGTGTTCCATACGCCATTTTTGATATTTTGAGATAAAGGTACCTTACTAGATTTTAAACCATGCTCTTTCAGATTTTTTAATCGGTTTTCTTCTATCTTCTATAGTTTTTGAGATATTCAGATGTCAATATGTTCCATATCCGCTTTGTGATGTAAAAAATCCTGTCTGTTTGTTCCATATCCATAAAGCCTGGCGTACGGAACAAAACAACTTTGAACTTTTTTGTTCCATATCCATGCCGTGTGGCAAAAAGAGAGAAAGACGAATTGTTCCGCCCCAAAAATCATGGCATTTGGAACAAAAAATTGCCCAATTTTGTTAAGTTACGCATAATGTGGCGTATGGAACAAATTATTTTAAAGGACTGGGCTTAAAAACTGAAGAATAATAGTTTCTCAATCTAAATATTTTTAAATAATGTAATTTTATATGAAAACCACAATTTCTTTTCGCTTAGGGTAAACATCTTCGTGTGGCTTCGTTTGGTTAGCGTGTTGGCGGTTTGGTAGTGTAATACTAATGTTTGGCCGTTCGGATTTTTTCTACTCACACAAGCGCAATGTATAATCTGCAAATGTGTGTTTTTGGCCATCAAGGGTTTAGAGGTTAAGGAACAAATTCTGGTTTCAAATCTATTCGCGTTCACAAAATTGACCGATGCGCGCAAAAGTTATAGCGGTTTTTATTCCCTTATAAAGAAAAAATATTTTAAAATTTCTTATTTATTGAGAAAATGTATGCATACATCAGTAACAGAATTTGATAACCATCCGTACATCCACCATAATTTCTAATATTTGTTTTTATTTTCGCGAAAAATCAAAAAAAAAAATTAAAAAAAAAATCTGGGAGCAAATTTAAATTATACTACCTCAGAGTCCGTATAAACCTCTAAAAAAATAAATTAAAAATACGTACAGAATCCAGACAGCGCGTAAAAAATATGAAACCAAAATTATGAACATTGACTTTATAAATTGCATATTATAGCAACAACAAAAGAGAAAAAATATATTTTTTGGTTTGATTAGAAAAGGTAGAAAAAAAATATTTGGGAGTTCTTCAACTATTTCGCTAAAATCCCATGAAATAATTAATGTATACTGCTAAAACTTCATCAAGAAATATGGTTTACCATCGCAAAAGCTTAACTGCTTCCTGTGATAACTTATTAGGATATGAAATTAAGAGTAATGTTGAAATTACAATCATTAAAAAATATGAAAGTTAAAAAGCCTGTTATTCGAGAATTAGTTAAAGTCGGTTTATGCGCATTTCAATATCTATGCATATTTCGATGTTTCACTCAGCGGCCATTGTGTGCCGTCAGTTGCATCTCACAATGCCAAAAACTTTAAAGTGGGTAAAGGCGCGTAATTTGCATACGATTTTGATGCGTATCCGGTTTCATTAGCGCCCATCAAAAAAACGAAAATATACACCTATTTTAAATATATTCCTCAAGAAAAGCAGATGTGCCTCCATCAGGGACGTAGCCAGGATTTCATTTCGGGGGGGGCCCACCTGACCAAAATTTGTAAAGTTAATGTTAGCGAAAATTTATTATTTAGCAATGATTTAGACTTTATTTTATGCTTATTTTACTGATGTAATAATTTTCATTACTATTTTTTAATTAAAATGGCGTAAGATTTCTTGGCCAATTTCCCCTTGTTTGAGGCCTCAATTTTCCACTCCAGAATATGGTCAATTTTTCAATTTCGGAAGTTCAGGTGTCCAATCGTTTTTATTGTCATAAAGAAACCAACTATCGTTATTTCCCTAAAGATATTTTGGTGTCTAATCGTAGATCTTATCACAAAGAATTTCTGAAGGCCGATAGTGGTTTTCTTGATAAAAAATATTCTGAGCAATAGTGAGTCTATCAATCATGCACCTAATCGCGGGTATGTAAATGACGAATTCTATTGCCCAATCGTGCATGTAAATAGACTATTTTGGCGTCCAATCGTCGGACTTCTCTTATAAAAATTCTGGTTTCCGATCGTGGATCTTCTCATAAATTGACCAGGAACTAGGAAAACTCTGGCAACCAGTCTTGAATTCTTTTAAAATGAAATTCTGGCGTCCAATCCAAGATCAATACATGTATACATTCTTTTAGCAAAAATCCATGAACAAAATGTTTCCCAATCTACATTTTTTATACTCTCAGCCTTTAGTCAAAATAAACCTCATCGATATAATGGTTTTAGGGCCAAAGTGTGTTTGGAAGAAATCTGTTTCAGAAAACTTAAAGTCGACTTAGCTTTGTTCGTCCGTCTTGGTGGAGGACACGATGATTCTCGAACAGATCGGTCCAAAATTTGGCCTTCGTTTTATTTTGCCCAAATTTTGATCAACTTCGAAGATGGACCACATCAATCCATTCTTTCGGTAACCTTCCACAGAGTATTTCAAAAATGTTCAGACATGTGCAGTTTAAGACCTCTCTCGACAATAAATAAGTGGATAAGTGTAAGCTGAAGACCTAAGTAGTCATGGCTTCACTTCCATTTTGCTAATAATTTAGTTATAAGTAAAAATATGATATAAATAAATTAATAAATAAAAAGACCTCTCTGGAAACGCTGTCCTTTTTTTTCAACAAGTGTTCTCGGGGCCACTATTACTACAGTACAAGTTTTTCAGGGGCAAGTCCATACTTTCAGAGAAAATGACCCGATATCTGTAAAGAACACCTACGGCCGTCATGTGTAGTGACTGGTGCGCACGACAACTTTCGAACCTTATACTGCGGTACATCCTTCAAAAACCATCAAAATAGTTGTTGAATGCAGTTTAAGGTCTGTTCGAGGATTCTTAGAAATGTTTACTGAAGGTATTCCTTGTGTTTAGAACGGTATTGTGTTTTTCGTGGGCAAGTCCATATTTCCTGAAAAATATTCTGTGACGAACTGAAATGACGGGTGGGAGCAAAATCTTTTAAAAGGAATGACATCCAAAATAAAATCTACTTCCAAAATGAACTATGTCAGTGCGGTCCATTTCTTCAGGTACCTTCTCCGCAACACTTGTGATCAATGATATAATCCACATTTTGTCGCCAAGTTCATACGTCCGAAAATGGCTACACAATTCTGAAAATCTCCTAATACATAGCTTTGGGTTAAAGGATTTTGGTTTTGCGGCCCCTATTCGATCTGTCCATAGATGAAAATTTCTGTTCACACAGACTCAGGGTATATTCCTGTCCGGAAAGCCGACTGATTCTTGTTGAGGTTTTGACGAAGAAGAGAATCTGTTTCCGATCAGTTTTTTTTTTTTTTTTTTTTTTTTTTTTTGATTTCGTTTGTCGTCACAAAGTCCTTTGTCAAAGCAGGAAAAAGAAACATTTCTACAAATGTGCATCCATAATTCCCAAAATACAATTCAACGAGTAACACTATGCAACACTGAAAATGTAAACAACTTCTAGTATACATTTTTTGAAAATACATATTTAGACTACAAAAACCCTAGTAGGGTTTTGTCCTGTCAGATCCAGTTCGGATTTTAAGGCCTCATCTAAACCGGTCTAAATCTACACGTTTTTGCATTTATCAGGCCTTTATCCACGAAACGAATAGGAATTTGACCTTGCTGACTTTAGCAATATTGTAGCCCTGTACTAATAGAACTTATCTTCTGAAAAACCCACATAAGAAAAACTCCATCTACGGCATCAAAATCTATAAAATATAGAAAATTTTACATAACTACTGAAATTCTGGTCAGTATGGGCTAAACTATTGGGAGTTGAACCAAGTAACCTTTTGCAAATATCTTCCAAATAAAGTTCTCAACAACTCTTTAGAACATTCTGAAAATATAAAATGCTTACTTCATGTTGTTTCAGCAGTATTTTGCATCATATCTTTTACAACACGTATTTCAAACACCGTTCACACCAACAGTTTATTCTCGCATTTCGGATTTCACTACATTATTGATATTTTTATTAAATCGTCGTTGAAAAATTTACTGAAAACAACGGCATAGAGACATTCTACAACAATGACATGTTCTGAAGAGTTATTCTAGGGAATATTTTTTCCAAAGAAAATATTCAGAAAAAATTAACGGTTGTGGAGATACGGTGCGAAATGTATAAAAATTGTGAATTTTTTACATATATTTTGAAATTTGAGGCAATAAATGCAGTTTTTCGAGTTCATTATTTCTCCAAATATTTTATTCTTGTCCTTATCTACAAATTTGCTTCAGAGGTCAGAAGAAGATTCGCATTGGTTTCAGAGATATAGCGCCGAATTTCTTTAAAAACTCAATATTTAACAATGTTTAGATGGGGCCATAACATCCGAGCTGGATCTCGCACACCAAAACCCAACTAAGGTTACTTGTCGTTTGGGTCTGTACTTTCAAAAAAAATCATCAGTTCGATTTGTTTGCACAAGATCACATTAAAAATGTTGCACAGTGTAATCGACAGAACAAATCCCTGAAGTTGAAATTCAATGTAATTTCGAAATATTGGGAATAATATGCAATAAATAAAATATAAATATTGACCTCAAGCTCATTAATCTTGGTTTTATTAACAAGTTCGCGGACACCCAATTTTTTTAGAAGTTAGTTTTTTTGTATTTATTAAATAGTTATTAGTCCTGTTAAAATTGTTTATTTATTATATTATGGATATTGATAACATTAATAGTACTATGTACTTTAATCGCAAAAACGTACGATTGTATAGAAGTAAATGACAAAAAATTGACTTTGCAAATGAATGCTATAGCATTCACGTTAACACTCGAAAGGTAGAACAAAACATAAAAGTACGACAGCAAAATCCTTTTTTGTACAATACACATTTACTAATTTGTAACAAGAGACCAGTTTCTAATAATCTCAACGAACAAGACTGCGGTGGAACAGAAGTTTTATCATAAAAAATGGTTGGTATAGTTCTTTTTTTGCAAATTTGAAACATAATAAAGAATAAGGACCACAAGAATGTTTTTTTCTAGATATCGTTTACAAGCCAGTAAACATCTTGTTCTGGACTCAACAACACTTACAGGCAGCCTAAAATTACTATTAAACGCTTAAACAACACCTTAAAACTTACCAACAACTATGCAGAAAATTGCTCAGAAAACCTAACTTCTTCATTATTTCATACTTTCAATAAGTAAACCAATGTAGTTGACCCAAATACTTTACATATTTCTTTAAAAATCTAAAACATTTTAAAATTTTACTCAAAAATGAAAAAAATGTGACACATAAGCTAATATCCTATAGGAACGAAAATCATTTCGGGGGGGGGCCCGGGCCCCCCGGGCCCCCCCCCTGGCTACGTCGGTGGCCTCCATATTTTAAAAGACCCATATTTCTCGGGTGTCTCTGTAATTTATGCCACGCGTTTCGCAAATATTATAATCGCGTATAAAGGATTCCATTTATGTACAAAGAAAATCGCGGATTTGTAAAAATATATTTTTGCTGATTTTCCCATTTCCAAGGTATCTATATCCGCGGTTTTAGTGGATGTATTCGGTCGCGGAAGGGCTCATTAGATCCGACGCGTAAAAAGTACTGAATTCATGCGGGGTTGAAAGGAAACTGAATGACACTTGTAAATTTTAAACGCAAAAAATAGGTGTTTTAAGAAAATTCACGCATCAAATTTTGGCCTTCAGACTCCAATTACAAGGATACTCTAAGAAGCACACTCACGAGATATACATTAAACGACGAAAAATCACGAGTTCTATAATCCAATTATGAGTTTTGAAAACTATCTTGTTGCGCGTCCGGATTATTAAAAAAAAATAAAAAAACCCTAAATTCCGGTTTCAAAATGTCATCATCAATTTACAGTGGATGCAGTGGATATATCGAAAAATCATACACTAGTATCATGTTGCCCATTGAGTATTCTGTGATTCTTTCTTTGGGTATATGTCTATAAAGTGTAAGGTTAAGCCAGAAATCGGACGAGAACATAAAAAAACTTGTTAGCTTCAACCCATTTTTACCCATTTTTCTACATTGATGCAAACACATCTTCCACGAAAATTTATTTTAATGTTCGACATTATGGGATCCCTCCTAGAACACAACAAGGAATGTGCCGATTTAGTCAATATTGGAACTACATCAAAGTCTGGTAGAAACTTCACGTTGTGTAAAGTATGGACCAAATCGGCTACTCCCTTCAAGTGTTATCGTGCGCACAAATTTTCCGAACATTTTCGAACTTTTGTGGAGGAGGTACCGGAAGGAGTGAATCGATATATCCCATCTTCGAACTTAAATTAAGTTTGAACAAAATATTACGAAAACCAAATTTTTGGACCGAATCGGTTGATCCGTTCGAAAGTTATCGTGCGCTCCAGCCAGCCAGACAGAGAGTCGGACATGGCTAAAACAACTCCAAATTATCTGAAACGGATTTCGTCCAAGCATACTTGGGGTCTAAACCCATTATTTCGATGAGGCACATTTTGCCCGTATGAAACTGTATATACCCTTGTTAGCATACATGCTGAGGGTATAAAACAGAATGTCAGAGAAATTGTCATCACAAACCAGTGCACAACATTTTTCGCACTTGGTGAAGGTGCTCATCAGGTGTATTTTATGCGGCTATCTGACTATCCAATATTTACAAACGTTTGAGGGACCATAATATGCGAATTTGCATTTGGAAGGATCGGACTCTTTCTAGAGATAGTGAAGTTTACGCACTGTAAGATGTACTTGCACAGTACAAACCCCATAGTACTGTTATACAGGAAATACGATGGATTGGGAAAGGCGTCACGACAACACCAAATGGTGGCCCACTATATTATAGTTGTAATTACACAAAGCATGAGTTGCGGGTTGGTAGTTTTCAGAGGTTAATTGATCTGGTAGTCATCTTCACACCAGTGAAATACTTGCTAAAATTCGGATAAAAACTTATTTTATGCAGTTAACGAAAGCGTGTGAACGACTAAAGCCTATGGTCAACAAAGTAATAAGGTCATGTCAATGCTGCCTTAGATCTGCCAAATCCACAATTGACAGTATATTTACCCTGCGCCAAATCCTAGAAGGTGCAGATCGACACTTACCATATTTTTATCGATCAGCCTTCGACAGCACATCTGACTTTGGTATTCCCTCAAAGTTCATTCGGTAGTATCGGCTATACAATTAAATCAGTATAGGCTAGAGATAATGAATGAACGCATTAAAAAGCGTGTAAATCGGGTCACATTGTGGTGCCCTGTAATAAACAAGTGGAAAGCGAGATCGAAAAACACGATATTCCAATTAGAAAAGTAAATCTCAGAAATATATACGCCGAAATAGGACAAATGTTCTGCAGAAGGTACTTATCTGGAACAGGTAAGCTTGTTTAGCAAGGCAGTTAAAAACTTGCAGCGCAGCGTAAGGTCCCAGTCCATAGGATGTCGTGCTATCAATTCACACACACTACGTCGTCCGTATCCCACTTGTGCTAAAACCAGCTGGAATGGGGTTGTGACCGAGTACGGTAATTACACTGTATCTTTGTACTACCTGAGAGGTTTATACCTCCCTCTAGATCATGTAGATCTCTTATAATGTGGCAGGGATGCTCGTGGACATAACATCCAAGTGGATGATGCATCGACAAGATATTGTTGTGTTGATGAACTGTTAAAATCTTTCTCCTAAAGAAAGTGGTTCACTAGTTCAGGAAGTGGTTCACTGTTGCAGTCTTTACATCGGTTTCCTGGCAAGTTTGAATAATCTTCCGCTGGGTATCGTTTACCTTTGTGTACCTCAACGGAGGCGTATAGCTTACCACAGCTTTATGCAACTAGA
This sequence comes from Musca autumnalis, assembly GCF_047663935.1. Classification (NCBI taxonomy): domain Eukaryota; kingdom Metazoa; phylum Arthropoda; class Insecta; order Diptera; family Muscidae; genus Musca; species Musca autumnalis. Next base: position 155,285,785 of record NW_027411866.1, on the reverse strand, counting down.
TCATCAAGGCTATCCAAGCCTGCCTGCTAGGTTTCTCGATCCAGAGGTTCTCGTTCGTACCTTTGGACCTCTCTATAGGTAATAAAGATCTTTCCTGAAGTGCCTAGGCGGATGAAGCATGGACACAAAATTGTGGCATGTGTACTCACGACGATAACACCAGGAACTGTATCGATGACATCTTGTTGTGCTAAAGCACCGATTAAATATTCCCATGCGTATGAAGATGTTCCACTAGTGCCGTGTGATGTTCCATTTGTTACAGAATACCTTAGTTTGCCATTCTGTCGCCGTTCGGACTCGGCGATAAGCAGTAGGTCCCATGAATGTTATGAATCGGTGTACACTCCCTATTCCTTTTGGGATGTTTGTGGAACAATTATTATATTATTATTTAAGCTTGATGTGATAATGTGGCAGAATCCACAAAGTTATTTCTTACAATAAGTTTATTTGTTGCAAAAAGAAATTTTGATTTGCCGAAAGCTAATTTCCAGGGGTAGTGGTGTAGGGTATCACATGGTCGGCCCCGTCCGACTATAGCCTTAGCTTATTTGTCACATACATATGTAATCGACAATAGGATATGACGCTAAGACCGTACAATAACGATATGTACACGGATGGTTTCAGGAAGGTAGAAGTTAAACTTTGGAGAACTTCCTGTTACATTTCTTATTTCTTAATTAAAAAAGAGTGACGTTTCAAAAACGGCTGGAGGGATTTTTTCATTGTGTCCTTGAACAGATGGCATTGTTGAAGGTCTTCGACAGGTTTAGAGCCACACTTAATGTTCGATTGCAAGCCCGGTTCTGCTTCCGTCCACAAATTATATGTGTGGATATGGCGTGTAATGCTGTTGTTGCACTATCTTCTAACGGAAAACGTCTGAGAGGGACCACCTGTCAATTTTCCAGGCTTCTGGTATAATATATTTGGTTAGCGATCAATTGAGGACAGTGCCAAATACTTAACTCCGCTGTGGATGATTGAGGGCTTCGAATGACATCTGCAGCATCGCTCATTAGTAATCCAACGTCCATTGTAACGACGTAGTTCCTTCCGGTTGCTGGGATAGATCGTGGATGGCCAGAGTCTGTCACAGAAATTTATAAAAGTAACCAAGAAAGTGAAACACAAGTTGGATATGTTTTAAATAAACAGTTTTTTATAGATCTGTTTAATAATTGTAACTGATAGAATGCTTAACTCGAGTTTCCAAAGGAGACCTGGAAAAGTACACCTAGTTGAAATAATTCCTTTCCTGGGTTCAGAGTATAAAGTACTAAGGGACTATAAGCACTCGAGCGTAAAAACGGAATCCTAAGAGTTACGAATACTACTTAAAGATAACGTGACGGTCCTATGGTCTCCAGAGGTTTAATGAAAGGAAAACTAGGAGTAACGGACATTACTTTGGCTGAAAAGGAACGGTCTCCATAGATAGTCTTCAGCGAGTTAAACAAGGACAACGTAAGAGTTTCGAATACTACTTGGGGTTAAACGAGGCGCACCTACGGTCTTCTGAGAGTTTAACAAGGGCAACCTAAAAGTTACGGACACTACTAAGGGTTAAGGGGATGGTATCTGAATGTTAAACAAGGGCAACCTAAGATTTACGGACTCTATTTAAGGTTAAGCAAGACGGTTATATGGTCTCGCGAGGGTTAAAGAGGGGCAACCTAAAAGTATTGACACTACATACGGTTAACGTGACGGTCTTGCGATCACTTTAAGGTTAAGCGAGAGAGAAACCAGATCGTTGCGAACACCACTATGGTTTTAGGAAGGCTGTGACGCTGGGAAACCACAGGTTCGGTGAATTATAAAACAACACTCTGACCCTTCACACTGGGTATATGGGTTAGTTTATGTGGCACTTGTTGTCGTTTGTTCCCGTTCTCCATGGCGTTGAAAGCTACAGACCAGAATTTAGTAAATATTGTACAATTGTTGCATCAGGTGGTCTAGCCATTTTTCCGCTTGTGCTCGCCTACTTGTCTGTTGACATTAAAAGTATGTTTCCTAACACTAGGGATTCAGAATTCGTGTGTTAATTTGTCGCCTATACTGGAAATTTTGGTCTTATTTCGGACATTTAAACAGCAGGCATGTAACAAGCGACGGCAGCTGAGTTATTTCCCGATTTTTTTGCTGCCTGAGGTTCGGGACAGCTTTCTGAAGCGGTGATCGGTAAATTCTCTTAACCCTTACCAATCAGCATTCAGAAAAATATGGCGGTCAGAGGTTATGAAATTTGGTGGTCTGTTAATGGAGATAGGAAGTTGGTCTGAGTGAGTCAAGTGAAATGACGGGCTACCACGACACGCATTTAGAATATGCATGTCGATGAGTCTTTCAGGCGTTTTAAGCAGAAATGATTAAAAACTTATGGATATGAAGTGTTTCGCTTTTTCTTGATTACGTTTCCCTGCTTTTGGTAAGATATGTATATTCGAAATGAGAAATATTTGATTAAATCCACGGTTTAAACGTAAATTTAATGATATTGTGTTGGCATTTTTATTTTTTTCAGAGATTCTGAAACTCGATGAATTCGTACGTGTATGAAACCACTGTAATAATTTCTATTTCGTATTCATAATTTTATATGAAGATACGCATAAAAAGCACAAGCGAAACTGATCAGAAAATGCGAGACCTGAATATGAATATTGTATTATTGTATGAATTTTTGTTGTTGCTACTACTGCCACAAGTGCTACTTGGTGCTCGGTGCAGTAGCAGCATCAGTGGCAATGGCAACAGAGCAGTAGCAGCTGCTTACTTTTGCTGCCGGCTTTACAGTTTATATCGTTGAATCGTTGTATATTACAACGCCATTATGTGTAGTGTAATGACAGTGATAGCTGAACTAAATCGCAGTATTTGTATAGTAATTCTCTGGCATTGGCGACTCTGCTGTGCTGCGAACTAAAATAATGTATGTATAAAATCTCCCCTAAGTTAAATATGGGATTTTTGTTTAAAGGGGATTTTTCAGCAAATACCATTGACCGCAGAATGCTGTTGGAGAGGAGAGATTTTCTTCGTGATTGTGAGTGGTGCAATAAGTTTAGTCGTAATACAATGACAACCAACACTACGTCATTGAAAATCATAAAAACGTCTTGACTGTTAGGAAGAGAAATGCATAACAACAATACGTGGCAAATGTGTGGCACAAACATAAGTATGCCACAAATTATGCGGAAAATAAATGTCAAAACCTATCTCATCTGTACACACTCCCATAAAGTGATTGCAATGTCTTCGATTCAAAGTTTTTTTTAAATATTCAAATAACGCCTCAATTAAATGCAGTCTAGACTATTAAGCAAACGAAAACAAAAAACCAATCCTAATATTTGTACAAATTAAATAAGTTCGCATTTCCACACACACACATACAACATACACATTGACGACTGGCTGAACAAATACGTAATTTAGTGATTCATTAAAAACAATTAAATATAGCTTTGTTTTGTTCAACAAACCACAGCAATAACAAAACACACTATGAAATTCTCAACAAAAAAGTGCTGAGTACCGAGAGTTATGCTTGACATCGACAACAACATCAGCGATGACATTGACCAATGTACGAAAAGCGAAAAATACAAAAAACTATAACAATTGTAGGTATTTGCCATTATTATTGTTGTTGTCGTTTGCCACTCGTTTTGTGAAGAAATTGTATTTTTGTTTTTGTGTTGTGAATTATTTGTGGCATAGATGACACAATAATTTCAACCAAAAGAAAACCTAACAAAATCAAGAGCCAGTCAGTCACTATGACAAGCCTGAAGCCACCAGCCAGCAGCGACCATGACTAGACTCAAATGATAACGTCATCAGTGTGTTTGGCATAAAACACGGTAATCAAGTGCTGCAAAAAAATCAGTTTCATACGATGTAAAATTAACAGAAGCAACATCGGCAGGGGCAACCAGATTACGGTAATGGTAAAAAAATTCACATTTCAATCCCACCACTTACATTCCATACCTGTCAATGGGGAAAAAGCAAAATTGCACTGGGTTACTTTGCGAAAGAAAAAAAAAAACAAATATAAATCGCACTAATTATGCCGTAACAACATCCATTCCGCATAACCAGCCTCCATTGCAAAAATATCAGCAACAACTACAACAACAACCACCACACTATACCAGAAATATTCAAACAATAGCCACCAACTTTTGCCGTGAAAACAAAAATTATAGTATAGTTGTCGAGGTGTGGATAGGGTGATGAGTTGGAAGAGGGTGGATGGCAGAGAAATGAACGCAATTCACACATTTTACATGAATGTGAATATAGCAAGCATGTCTGTGTGTGTGTGTGTAAATCGTCTATAAAACGTGTAATAATTGCTAGTTGTAGTAACGAACAACAACATCAACATTTACTCTTGGGGGAAGAAGCGACCCATTCGTAGTGAATATAACCAACCAGACAGCGACGAAAGTGTTCCTACGATACTGAATGGTGGCACATTTAAGCGGTGTTGGTTTTAATTGTTGGCACTGCTTAAAGAAAGAATAAAATAATATATTACGAATTAAATGAGAACAAAATGCTTTCTATGGGGGTTATATTAAGCTGTGGACCTATACCGACAAATTTCATATGGAAATTTTTATACCCCAAATGACGACTAAATATCAAATTTCAGTCATTTCGGTGGAATATTGAGGCCACAACCTACAAAATAGAGCAAATCGGGAGGTACCGTTCTATGGGGGCTACATGAAGACGTTGACCTATACCGACAGAATGCTGGGGAATAGTTTAATAACCCCAACCAAATTTCTGCCATTTCGGAGGAATATTGATGCCAAAACCTTCAAAATACCGGATATCTGGAGCTACCGTTCTATGGGGGCTATATGAAGCCGTGGACCTATACCGACAAATTTTATATGAAAAATGTTATACCCCAAATGAGGACCAAATGCTAAATTTCAGCACTTCGGTGGAATATTGAGGCCACAGCCTACAAAATACCGCATATCGGGATGTACCGTTCTATGGGGGCTATATGAAGGCGTGGGTCTCTACCGTCAAAATTTTGGGGAAAGTGTTATAACCCTAACGAAGACTAAGTGCCAAATTTCAGCCATTTCGGTATGATAATGAAGCTAAAACCTACAAAATACCGAAAGACGGGTGGTACCGTTCTGTGGTGGCTATATCAAAACGTTGACCGATATAGCCCATTTGCAATACCAAACATCCTAGGAGTAATAAAAACCAAATTACAAAACTCTATCTTAAAAATTGCAAGCTGTATCTTGATTTTAACAGATGTAGAGACGGGCATGGTTATATCGACTTAGAATTTTACCCTGATCAAGAATATATAGGGTCTTAGATGAATATTTCGATTTGTTACAAATGGAATGACAAATTTAATTGTACCCTCCATATTATGGTGGAGGGTATAAAAATACGCAGGAAAAGACACTTACAAAATCCGGACACGGCCGAAACATGTGTTGTCCGGATGATCCCCATAGAGGATACTTAACTCTTATGTATATCCGCGTTATATTTTCCTAACAATTGTAAATGTTAGTCAATTCTTTTTGATATATAGCGAGCCCTCCGGTCATTTCAGTTAGTCACCGTACAATTTAGAGCTTTTGGACCACTATGTCAGGAAGCATTGAATTGCCTACGAACGGGGTCACAAGGAGTAGCATCGGTTTAATTTTCCAAAGCATATTCGAACTGCACATATGGACCATCGAAGTTAAACTACACTTGGACATAATATCAGGAGATCCAAAGCTTCGGGTGATCAATTTTAGTGAGTTGATTGGGCGAGGTACCGGAATGTGTGGACCTACATTACCCATCTACGAACTTAACCTAAGTACGAAGGCCAAATTTTGGACTGAATCGGCTGCGCTTCAGCCACTAAACATGGAGTCATAAAGAGTTTTTTTTTAGTTTTCGGACGATTTTATCAGGAAGTATGGACTTGCCCCTGAAAAACTTATACCTTTTTAATGAGGGCAGCGAATACTTACTTACTTAGCTGGCCCATTACAGAACATTTGTTCCATAGACCGAACTAAGAAAAGATCTCCAATTCTCCTTGTCATCTCTTCATCAACTTGTTTGCGCCATCTATTCTTTGGCCTGCCAATTCTGCGTGCACCGCCATGAGGACCGTATTTATACGCTTTTTAGCGGGTTCATCATCGCTCATTCTTATGATATGGCCTAGCCAACGCAATCGCTGCATCTCGATACGTTTAACTATATTGATGTCGTTGTATAGCAGATACAGCTCGTGGTTCATACGACGTCGATATTCACCATCAACGCAGAACGGTCCGTAGATCTTTCGAAGAATTTTTCTCTCAAACACGCGAGGCATTGCCTTATCTGCTTGCGCAAGTACCCAGACTTCGGAACGGGTAGTATCAGTGTTTTGTAAAGCGTTATTTTTGTTTGACGAGTTGTGGCTTTGTTTTTGAAATGCTTATTTAAGCCAAAGTAGCATCTGTTGGCCAATACAATTTTTCTTTTTATTTCACAACTGATGTCGTTTGTTGTGTTTACGGCGGTGCCGAGGTAGACGAAGTCGTTTACCACCTCAAAATTATAGGAACCAACTTCAACAGTTGGTCCGATCTCAATGGACGCATTGCGCGTCTACACCATCAGCTTGGTCTTCTCGCCGTTTACCGCCAGACCCATTTTAGTAGATTCTCCTTCGATATTCATTAAGATATCGGTTACTTCTTCTTCTTCTATATCATCAGCATAAGCAAGTAACATGTGGCTATTGGTGTAGATTGTGCCACGTCTTTTGACGTTTGCCTCTCGTATAACCTTTTCTAGCGGGATGTTGAAAAGATCACGCGAAAGGCTGTCTCCTTGCCTGAAACTTCTTTTGGTACAAAACTCTTCGAAAGGGTTCTTTCCTATTTTAACTGAAGATCTGTCTGTTAGAGTCATTTTACAAAGCTGAATGAGCTTTGCAAGGCTACCAAATTCAGACATGGCTTGGAATACCTTTGAACGAAGGGGGCTGTCGAAAGCTGCTTTATAATCGACAAAAAGGTGGTAGGTGTCGATCTGCATCTCTTGGGTCTTCTCCAGGATTTTCCGCAAGGTAAATAACTGGTCAATGGTGGACTTGCCAGGTCTAAAGCCGCATTGGTATGGTCCAATTTTTTCGTTGACCATGGGCTTTAGTCCTTCACACAGTATCCCTGACACTATCTTGTAGGCGATAGGGAGAAGAATTATGCCCCTATAATTGGAGTATAAAGTCTTATCTCCTTTCTTATGGACGGGACACAGGATGCTCAGGTTCCAATCGTCGGGTACGCGTTCTTCCTGCCAGATGGAGCTAACTACCTGGTGTATACACCTTATCAGCGTGTCGCCTCCGGTTTTAAACAGCTCGGCTGGTAGGCCATCACCTCCTGCTGCCCTATAATTCTTTACCTCATCTTGGCCGGGTGGTATACATTCTACACCATTTTCTGGAATTTGATCTGTGGTATCTTCGTCGACTTCACTACTATTGGATACCAACAGTTTGGAAAAATGCTCTTTCCATATCCTTAGCACACTATCTGTATCAGTTACCAGATTACCTTGCTGGTCTCTCCAGGAGGATGTGCTTGTACCAAAGCCATCTGTTTGATGTTTCACTCTTTGGTAGAATTTTCGGACTTCATTCTGGCTCCTGTACATCTCAATTTTTTCACACTCCCGCTTTTCCATTTCTCTCTTTTTCTTGCGGAACAGACGTTTCTCTTATCTCATTTTCTCCCGATATCACTCTCGTGCGCTACGCGTTGCTACTGATTGTAAAGTAGCTCTATATGACGCATTTTTCTCTTCGGTAGCAGCACGACACTCCTGGTCATACCATGAATTCCTTTGTGGAGGTCTCTGGAATCAAGTATGGATTTTGCGGCTGTTTGCATGGAGTGGGCAATATTTTGCCAGTGTGTTGTTATGTTATCGGGACAAGGAGTGCTCTCATTAAGCAATTGGGCTAGTTGAGTTGAATATGCTGTGGCTATCTGTTGTGTTTGCAGTCTATCGATGTCCAACTTCCGCGTTGTGTCTGTTCGTGCTTTATTTGCAACGTTTAGACGGGTACGTACCTTTGCTGCAACAAGGTAGTGGTCCGAATTAATGTTTGCGCCTCGCAACGATCGTACATTCAACACGCTCGACGAATGTCTTCCATCTATCACAACATGATCAATTTGATTACTTGTTCTTTGATCTGGAGACAGCCAGGTGCCCTTATGAATATCGAGATGATTAAATCTGGTACTGCAAACTACCATGTTTTTTGCAACTGCAAAGTCTATCAGCCTCATACCATTGTCAGATGTTTCACTGTGGAGACTGAATTTCCCGACTGTTGGGCCAAAGATATTCTCCTTTCCAATTTTGGCATTAAAATCGCCTAGAATAATTTTAATGTCATGGGCAGGGCAACGGTCATAAGTTTCGAATTCGAATTGCAGCAAGTCTTTTATTCACAGGGGTGAAGCTGGAGACCAGATGTTTTAGCCTCCGACTAACTACGAATCCGCAACCAAACTCATGCTTTACGTCACTATAATATAGTGCGTCACCTTTAGGTGTTGTTGTGACGCCTTTCCCAATCCATCGTATTTCCTGTATGGCAGTAATATCGGCCTTGTACTTTTCAAGTACGTCTGCCAATGCGAAGACTGCACCTTCTCTATAAAGATTGCGAACATTCCAGGTGCAGATTCACAGATCATGGTCATTAAAACGTTTGCGGGTTTCGTCAACTTTAGAGGGGTTTGTTTTTCTTTTCTTTCGTTTTTTCATAGTAGGCTGTTTTTTCTAGGGGAGGGTTACTAACCCGACGCCCAAACCCAAGTTTTTAACGTTCTTATGGGTGAACGCGCGGCACATGTTAGCTCACTACCTTTAACGGGTGTTAAAGGCAGTTACCCAGGTGACACCACGGGGAGGTCAGTGTCCACTTGAGATGAAAGAGGGAACAAGATAAATCCTTGGCTTTGCCACGTTAAAACCGGTCAGGACCGTTCCTTGGTATCTTCCATCCCCTACGTCACCCTTGGACAAATTTTTACGAAGTCCAAATTTTGGACTGAATCGGAAGTATGTAGTATGGACTTTCCCCTGAGAAACTTCTACCTTTTTAATGGGGGCAGCGAATACAGCAATTTTTAAACGATTAGAGAGAAGACCTTAAACTGCTTTTAAACTTTTTTAAAATTTGTGTGGGAATTACCCGAGGGATTGGGCCGATATGGTCCATATTTAAACCTGATCTATGTCTCGCATATATATTACGATGTGCAAATTATGGAACTAATCGTTTACTGTCGTACCAGTTTAGTGAAAATTTGTGAACTTTTGTGGAGGTGGTACCCGAAGGAATAGACCGATATGACCCATCTTCGAACTTAAACTAAATTGGGACTAAATATTACGAAGGCCAATTTTAGACCCAATCGGTTGATCCGTTTGAGAGCTACGGTGCGCTCCAGCCATTACACATGTCGCCATGGGTTTTTTGCAGTTTCCGGGCTATATTCTCAGGATGTATGGACTTGCCCCTGAAAATCTTCTAGGGGGCAAGGTTTTGCATGAAGATTCAAAGCGTTTTTAAACCGCACTTTTTCGAAATTGTGTAGGGGAGGTATCCGATGAAACCTTTTCTATGTCAGGTAGAAATATTACGATGTGTATAGTATGAACCATTTCGGTTATTGCCATCGAGAGTTACCGTGCTCACAATTTTAGTAACAAATTTTAAAGTGGACCGATATGACCCATTTTCGAGATTAAACTAAGTTTGGACAAAATATTACGAAAGCCAAATTTTGGACATCGGTTGATCCGTTCGAGAATTGCCGTGCGCTCAGCCAACTTTCGTCCAAATATACTTGGGATCCAAAACCATTATTTCCAGGAGGCAAGTTTTTCCCGTATGAAATTGTATATACCCTCGTTAGTCTGTTAATAAATTTGATTTTGGATTAAAGCGCAAAATTGTTGAACTTTTGCCGAAATGTCTTTTCTTGAATTCAATCAAAAACTAATTTTGATTTTTTTTGGAGATACGACTTCGGGCGTTTATGGTGACGATATGCTCATACCATCCCTGTGTGTGCGTAAGTCACAACTCCAACTGCCTATTTAAAAAATGAATGCACTCTTATTTTGCTTGTTGTGATCTCTATAAAATTGATTAAATTCCTGTAAATCAAGATTCATTAAATAAAATATCATAAACAGTTTAAATCTCTATTTGACATTCATTCCAGTGACTACCGTGCAGGTAGGTATTACACTACCCCAATTTAAGCGTTCAATGAGAGCATTGTAAAAACATAATTGTGATTTAAGTGTATAAATGTGTGTGTTTGTGTGCTTTTGTCTGATGTACAAATTCACCCAGCTGTAGTTAACACAAATCCGCACACACACGGTACGGCAATCAAATCAAAATGCCAATGAGCCGCAAAACCGTGGAATAAGCGGAACAACAGCAGCTCATCGTTGTACCAGAGCAGACAATCGGCAATCGAAGCAGTAAAAGCAAATAAATGAGAGATGTAGACGAAGCAGCAGCAGCAGTAGTTGAAATAAACAAGTGAAGCCAGGCAGTGGTAGTAGGCAAAACATAGAGCTGTCTGTCCGTCCATCCAAACAGAAATGTGTAACGCGGGCGGGCAGCTAGACCATGGCATCCAGATCAACAGACAAACAAACAGATGTACAAGCATATTCACTCACATACAATACTTTGCTGAGCTCAGAATAAAAGGGGGAATGAATAAAAATCGGACGGACATCAAGCATTCATTCCAATGTTCCGTCAACGGAGCGCACACAGCCATCTCACAGATCGTTGAAGTTGTTAACACCACAATCGCATACAGACAATCTTGTCCAGCAGCATCTCCCATCATCATCGTCAACAGCATCATCGCAAAGGTGGTGATGGTGGCAAAGGCATTTACAGCAGTGGAAGGCGAGGTTGGAAATATGATTATGAACCACACCAAACCGACAAAACGACGACGACGACCACGACAACGACAAAAAGATGAATGAGCATTTAGTCTGGATATACATTTTTAATGCTTTTGTTTCGTTTCCCATTCTTTCTTCTTTTCAGTATCACTCTGTTGTTTTTATTTATATTTTTTAGCTGTTGTTGTTGCTGCTGCTGTTGATGATTTTTTCGTTGGTGTTATCCGTCCGGTCTCTTGTTCAATGAACAGATACAAATTGTATCTACCCGATTATAATGATGATTACGAACGACGATTATCACCATCAATGTGGCGTTGTGTGAATCTTGTGGCTCCATCCATCCATTCATCCACATAGCGGGGTGTAGACCAAAAGGTGTATGGAATGTTTAGCATAATGGACATACTTTAGGTTAATTATACTGAATTGCATTTATGTCTCACTGAATCCCATGGATAAGTTGATTGCCGTTGTCCATTTTCAGTCATCATTATCATCATCATCGCCATCATCATTTTGAGATTGAGTTAAGAGTTACCAATCTCTCGTTGGCTCAGGTTTCTGTATCAGGTTGTGTGTCCATTTATGGGCAATTAAAATAAGTAGTTGGGAAATCTAGTGTTGATATGAAAATATAAGATTTGTACATCCGTACATTTATGTACATATGTGTGTAAATAGGATATGTACGTACATGCATATGTATTTTTGAGTAGAATCGCAAAAATATTATTTCCTTGAATTAGTTCCTATTTCATTTTTCTGTTCATTTTTAGTTAATTAGATAACGACAAGTTAGACAAGCCGAAAATAGTGGGTCAATTGGACACACTGGCCACGGTTCGTACGTCTGGTTTTTGTTAGCGATGGCAATGTCCAAAGTGTTTACCCACGGGGCGAACATACAAACACTTTCGAAAACCGTAACACTTTGAAAATATATGTATGTATGTTTATCGTTAAATGAATTCTTCTCACCATCTTTCATATTAACTGGACACTAGGGAAATGCCTTTAACTCCCGTTAAAGGTATTGAAATAACATGTGCCGCGCCTTCAAAAACATGTACCGTCGTAATGCGGAAAGCGAATACAAGTTGTTACAACAAAAACCAAAGGGATTCGAGGTGCAAATTTTGGACCTATTCGGCTGATCCGTTCGAGAGTTATCGTGCGCTCCAGCCAATACACATGGTGTCATAGGGGTATTTTAAACCTTTCGGACTATTTTCTGAGAAAGTATGGACTTTCCACTGAAAAAACGATTTGAGAGCAGATCGTAGACTGAACTTTTCCGAAATTTTGTCAGGGAGGTATCCGAAGGAGTGGACCTATAGAGTCCATATTGGAATTTCATCTATGGTAGAAATGTCACGATGTGAAAATCACAACTATCGTATAATCTCATCTATGGTAGAATTTTTACGATGTGCAAAGTATGGACCAAATTGGTTACTCGCTTTAAGATTTATCGTGTGCACAAATTTTCCGAACATTTTCGAACTTTTGTGGAGGAGGCATCTGCAGGAGTGGACCGATATGGCTCATCTTTGAACTTAAACTAAGGTTGGATAAAATATTACTAATGCCAAATTTTGGGCCAAATCGGTTTATCCGTTCGAGAATTATCGTTCGCACCAGACAGCCAGACAGACGAACAGACATGGCTAAATCTACACCAAATTGGCTGAAACACATTTCGTCCAAACATACTCGGGGTCTAAAACTATTATTTTGATGAGGCATATTTTGCCGTATGAAAGTGTATATACCTTTGTTAGCAAAAATGCTGAGGGTATAAAAATGCATCCTACTATGAAAAAGCTAAGAAAAACAAGCAAAAAATTCGTTAAATTCGGCTAGGCAGAACTCTTCTTTTGGAAGTGGATCTTATTTTGGGACTCGTTTCTTTTCGATAGATAGAGCGCCCTCCAGTCATTTCAGTTGGTCAACGTATAACATAGAGGATTTGGACCACTACGAGTATGTCAAGAATCATAGACTTGCCCACGAAACAACATAATATCGGTGTAAACAGGACCACAAGGAGTAGCATCGGTATAATTTTCCAAAGGATATTTGAACAGATCCTAAACTTCAATTAAACAATAATGAACTTTTGAAGACGAATATGGACCACTTTTATGGAAGTTAAACTAATTTGGACTAAATATTAGGAGGTCCAATGTTTGGACCCCTAATGCCCATCTTCAAACTTAAACTAAGATTGCTAAATTTTGACCGTATCGGCTGATCCATTGCAGAGTAATCGTGCGATCCGTGGGAAGTATGGACTTGACCCCGCAGCGAATACAATCAAAAAAATAAAATGGATTCAAAAGTGGCCTTTAACTGCATTTTTCCGAAATTTTGTGCGGGATGTACCCGAAGGAGTTACCCTATATAGTCCACATTCGAACCAGATCTATGCCTTAAATAACGATGTACAAATTATGGACCAATTCGGTTACTGCCTTCGAAATTTAACGTGCGCACCATTTCAGCGAAAAGTTTTGAATTTTTGTGGGGGAGGTACGCGAAGGGGTGGCCGAATTTTCAAATTCATTTCCAAATTTAAGCTAAGTTTGTACAAAATATTGCGAAGCCCAAATTTTGGAACGAATCGGTTTATCCGTTCGAGAGTTATCGTGCGCTCCAGCCGGACAAACAGAATGGCGGGCATGGCTAAATTGACTACAAATTGTCTGAAACGGATTTCGTCCAAACATACTTGGGGTCCAAAACCAATATTTCGATAAGGCACATTTTGGTGTTACGAAGGTGCATATACTAGGGATATGACTTTTTTACAACCTCTTATCACTGTATGATATTTTGATGAGTTTTCCGCACAAAAAGCTTTTAATGTTTTTATTTTTCGAAGCTTTTGAAAATTTTTTGAAGTCACTGTAAGTAGATATTTACCTGAAAAAATATAGGGGTTCATTTCATAGAATTTGTTCAACAAACTTTTTTTTAAATGGTTTTATTTAACTTACCCCGTTTGTTTTATTATTTATTCTTGGGTCAAATTTAGTAATTCAAATTTCACCCTCTTCCTGTCAACCGATTAATCTGAAATTTTGTATACACTTTGGATTTTGGTGACAATACAATTATGTTTATTCATTATAAATTCAAGATGGCCGCCGCTACAAAATGGCGGATAACGTAGGTTTTATCAATCCCATCAATATACAATATACTATAAAAATTGAAATCCAAGATGGCGGTCGCTACAAAATTTGCGGATAACGTAGGTTTTATCAATCCCATCAATATGGGTATCAAATGAAAGGGCTCAACAAGCAGAATACAATATACTATAAAAAATTGATATCCAAGATGGCGGCCGCTACAAAATGGCGGATAACGTAGGTTTTATCAATCCCATCAATATGGGTATCAAATGAAAGTGCTCAACCAGTAGAATACAATGTACTATATAAAATTAAAATCCAAGATGGCGGCCTCTACAAAATGGCGAATAACTTAGGTTTTATCAATCCCGTCAACATGGGTATCAAATGAAAGGTCTCTACAAGTAGAATACAATTTACTATGCAAAATTGAAATCTAAGATGGCCACCGCTACCAAATGGCTGATAACAATTTTTTATCAATCCTACCAATATGGGTATCAAATAAAAGGGCTTGACTAGAAGAATACAGTGAACTATACAACCTCAATATTTAAGATGGGCGCAGCCACTAAATGGCGTATAATTAAGATTTAAATTTAGAAATTGAATCTGTAATTTAGGTATCTAATTAATCCAGCCTGATTTTTATCGTGTTGAGGACTGTGTGGTGTTAGGGTGGCTAAAAATGATACGTCGTTAGCGGTACACCACCCAAGTTAAGGTGAAAGGTTAAAACGCGCCGAGAACTGTATGGCATTACGGTGGATAAAAATGATATGTCGTTAGCGTTTTCCCCTCAAGACTCAGGCGCATCTTGTTGTACATAGCCTTGCCCCTTTATTGGACCTCTGGGGGGGTCGACCATTTAAATGTCCATTACTCGTGGGAACAAAATGGTAAAAAATATATAAAAAATACAAACACAAATAAAACAGAAACTGCAACACAACGTAAACGAAGGCTTCAAAAAGCGAAAGAAAAGTATAAAGCAAAACGAGCTAAAGAAAGTGAAGTCGATTACAGAAACGACGGGAACAATTAGCGTCAAAAATACCTGAGCAATATGAGGCCAGGTTAAAAAAGCAATGTCAGCGATATACACAAATGACGGCGTCAGAAACGCCTGAAGAATGTGAATCCAGGTTAACAAAGCATCGTGAGCGATACACACAAATGATAGCGTCAGAAACGCCTGAAGAATATGAAGCCAGGTTAACAAAACAACGGGAGCGATACACACAGATGTGTGTTGCCTTTAATACTATCATGGGCTTCTACAATACATAAAATGCAGGCCAGCACTGTGGATCACGCAGTCGTATACTTAGGTGCGAAACTGTTTGAAGAAGGTCAAGCCTACGTGGCTCTTAGTAGAGTAAGATCTTTGCAGGGACTACGTATAGAGGAGTTGGACTGCAATAAACTAACGGGCAAGAAACCTTGGAATAATGAAGCACTAAATGAATTAAACAGAATGCGAAATAAAAACTAAAAACTAGAAAATAAAAATAGGTAAAAAAACTTTTTAAGTTAAACGGTTTTATGTTAAACATACATTGCAATGTTTAAGATAAATGTACTAAAAACAAAAAAATAATAAAATAGATACAGTCGTAGGAATTATAAACATATGCATAGACTAGACTAAAATAAAACCGTGGGGCACGTCAATTGTCTACAAATTATCGACTTAATGTGCGATAGAAGAATCGTTTAATTCGTCGTTAGGCAGTTGGCCCGCAGACGGTGAGGAAATTACTTACTATTTCTTGCTCATGGAAATTCCAATAGTTATACACTCCATGTAAATAAAAGAGATGTTTCAACTAGTTTATCGTTGGACATTCACACTGCTGCCTGGCGAGGAAGCGTTTCACTGCTCGTAGTTTGTCTTTAATCGACAAAGTACTACTCGTTCGCCACTATGAAACCCTAAAACTCGCTTATAATCGAGCTTGCTAGCTTGTTTCCACATTCTAGCCCTACTTATCACACGTCCATCGTTGTCGGTTGAACAACTGCCTAATTATAGTGTAACACTACAAAACAAACATTTTAATCAACAATTGTAGACAATTGACGTGCCCCACGGTTTTATTTTAGTCTAGTCTATGCATATGTTTATAATTCCCACGACTGTATCTATTTTATTATTTTTTGGTTTTTAGTACATATATCTTAAACATTGCAATGTATGTTTAACATAAAACCGTTTAACTTAAAAAGTTTTTTACCTATTTTTATTTCAAAGTGGTTTGTGCGGAACCTTTTTATACGATACACCACTATGTGGGGCCAAAAGTTTGTAACGCATCGAAATAATGGTCATAGACTCATACTTATATATACCAAAATGAATGTCTCGACGAGCTGATTCGATCTGGTTATATCCGTCCGTCCGTCTGTCCATCTAAACCTTGTAATCGCGCTACAGGTCGCAATTGTGATCGTCACCAAATTTTGGGTGTTGATGAGGGTCCCGGAGGTGAAGAAGCCTATTGATTTTGGTGATAGTCGGATAATATTCAGAGGTCGGAATGGGCAACAAACTTATTTGGAGAAAAAGTCAACGTTTTATTTCAAAGTGCATATCTCCGCATCTATAAGGGGCATATCAAAAGCAAGACCTGCTAATGAAAGTAGAGAATATCACCTTTACAAGGATGTATAGAAGGTTGTCGTAGGTGGTCAAACAACGAAGATATCGCAATAGTCGCTAATACAAGCCAACTTTTAATTTTTGCGATTTTAATTATAATGACGAATATAACATCTTTGGATGGAAAACTTCCAAAAGCAAAGCCTGACTATGAAAGTAGAATATCCCACATTTACAATAGTGCAAAGTAGGTTGGCGTAGGTGGACAAATAACGGAGATATGGTAATATTCAAAAATGTTTTACAATCGTTGAAGTTGAGGTTCACCATTTAATAAGTCGCGAACTGTTAATATATTTTATAAAATATGAATATATTTACATGAACTGAAGTGTTTTAGCCACGATCTTATTATATGGACCATAACAAATAATTTTCGTGGAAGCTGCGTTGGTGGTAATATAAAAAAATGGGTAAAAATGTGTTGAAGTTAGCAAGCTTTTTTGTGTTTTTTCTTGATTTCTGGTCAAACGAGGGAAAATTCAGACCTGAGCTCAAAGAAAGGATTGAAGAATACCCCTTGGGCAACATGATGCTAATGTGTGACTTCTCGATATATACAGTGCATCCCTCTTAAAACGATGCTGACATTTTGAAGTTTTGAAATCGGGGTTTTTTGAAGTTTTCTTATAATTGGAGGGCGCAACCAGATAATGACCCAATCTATTTATTGGATTGTAGAACTCGTGATTCCACGTCGTTTGATGTATATCTCATGAGTGTGCTCCCCACAGCTCCCTAGTAATAGGAGTCCAAAGTCGAATTTTTGGTGCGTAATTTTTCTTTAAAAACCTATTTTTTGGCTTCAAAATTTACAACTATGACTCATGTACCCTTTAACACCGCGTGATTTTAGTTTTTTTCCGCGCCGGATTCACTGAGCCCAACCGCGATCGAATCCATCCACTAAAACCGCTGATATAGATACCCTGAAAATAGGAAAATAAGCAAAATTTTATTTTGACTAATCCGCATACTTAACCGCGATTGCCCTTAAATTGTTTTACATAAATGGAATCCTTTATACACGATTATAATATTTGTCAAAAAGGTGTGTCATGAATTTCAGAGATTCGGGAGTAGTATTCGTATTTAACCAAAAATAGAATCAGGTAGCACATCCGCGGTTCTTCACGAATCTGTATAAAATTTGTCTTATTGACGTATTTTTAACAGGGGGTCACTGAAATCGGATGCGCCTTATAATCATATGAACATCGCGTTATTTTTACCCACATGAATCATTTTGGTGTAGTAAGATGCAACTGATGGCACACTTTTGCGGTTAAATGAAATATGGAAAAATGCAAACATATTGACAGAGATGCACTCGCTCTATGCGAAAAGCACATGCGCCTCAACTGATTTTAACTATTTCGCGCGTTATACGGTTTTTAACTTTTATGTTTTTTCTTTGATTGTAATATCAATATCACTCTTTATTTCCTAATTCTATTGCTTATCACACTATGCAAATATACTTTCACGATGATAAACTATTTTCCTTGAAGAGGTTTTAGCAAAATAATTCAGGTTTTGTTAGGAAATTTAGCGAAATAGTAGAATAACTCCAAAAAATTTTCTCAAATTTTTCGTATTAAACCAAAAAATATATTCTTGAAATAATGTTCCAACAATAAACTTTTGTCTTTTGTTGTAGCTGCAATATGCAATTTAAAATCCTAATCAATAAAATTTTGGTCTCACATTTTTCTGGACATTGTCAAGATTCTGTACGTATTTTTAGTTTATTTTTTAGAGATTTTTATGGACTCTGAGTAAGAATAAATAAAATTTACTCCAAGATTCCTTCATTATTTTTTGATTTTCCGCGAAAATGAAAATAAATTTAGCTAATATTTAGGCGTCTACGGATAGATATTAAATGTTGTTACCGATTTATATATACATTTTGGTATTGCAACACAAAGGGAATTTTTAAACATTTTTTCTTTATAAGGGAATAAAACCCCCCATAACTTTTGGGCGCAGCATCCAATTTTGTGAACGCGAACATATTTGAAACCACGATTTTTTTCTTAACCCATGTAACAAAAATCGTGAATGTGCTTGTCAAAAATTTTTTAATTTTTTTCTCGATGGAATTGTAAAGGAAATTTGAATTTTACCATATGGCAATAGTCGGTAATACAACCCATTTATCAATTTTTTTCGAAATCGCGCTACAGATCGCAATTTTGATCGGCTCGTCACGAAATTTTGTGAGTTAATGAAGGTCCCACAGAGAATGAAGCCTCTTGATTTTGATGAGGGTCGGAATGGGCAAAAACTTATTTGGAGAAATGTCAACGTTTTATTTAAGAGGTATATCAAAAGCAAAGCATATCAAAAATATCATCTTTACAGCTGTCGTAGGTCGTCAAACAGCAGAGACATCGCAACAGTCGGTAATGCATTCCATTTTCCGACTTTTTTGTAATCACGCTAAAGGTCGCAATTTTGATCGGATCGTCACGAATTTTTTGGGAGTTGATGCGGGTCCCACAGAGGAAGAAGTCTATTAAGTTTGGTGATGGTCGGATAATATTCCGGATTCGGAATAAACAAAAGGATTATGTGAAGTAAAGCCAACGATTTTTTTTTATATGCGAATATCTCCGCTTCTGGTAGGAGTATTCCAAAAGGAAAGCCCGCCAATGGAAGAAGAAAATATCTCCATTATATTGATGCAAAGTATGTGGGCATAAGTGGGCAAACAACCGAGATATCGCAAAAGTCAGTACTATATCCAATTTTTCCATTTTTTGTAATCACGCTTCAAGCTGGAATTTTGATCGGATAGTCCCGAAGTGTTGGGGGTTGATGGGGCCCCACAGAGGAAGGAGCATATTGATTTTGGTGATAGTCGGATAATATTTAGGGTTCGGAATGGGGAAAACTCATGTGGAGACAAATTCAAAGGTTTATTCTTTGTGAATATATCGGTTTCTAGTAGGGGTATTCCAACGGCAAAGCCTATCAATGGAAGAAGAAAATATTACCTTTACATTGGTGTAAAGTAAGTTGGCGAAGGTGGTCAAACAAGGGAGATACCACAATAGTCGGTAATGCATCCAATTCTTTCTTTTTTTTTTTGCAATCACGATACAGGTCGCAATTTTGATCGGATGGTCACGACATCTTGGTTGCTTATGGGGGTCCCAGGGAGAAAGAGGCATGTTATGTTTGGTCTTAGTCGGATTATATTCTCTAAAAGAAATGTTTACCAGTGAAAAGCTTATGCAAAGGGGTAGTGGAGTAGGAAATCACATGGTCGTCCCCGTCCCGGCTATAGCCTTTGCTCATTTGTTGATTATTGTGGCCACAACCTTCAAAATACCGAACATCGAGAGGTACCGTTCTATGGAGGCTATATGAAGGCGTGAACATATACCGACAAAATTCTGGTGGGAAAGTTTTATAACCCCAACGGAGACAAAGAACAAAATTTCAGCCATTTCGGTGTCATAGTGAAGCTAAAACCTTAAAAATACCGAAAATCGGGTGGTTCCGTTCTATGGGGCTATATCAAAACGTGAACCGATATAGTCCATTTGCAATACCAAACATCCTAGGAGTAATAGAAATTTCTATACCAAATTACAAAGTTCTATCTTAAAAATTGCGAGCTGTATCTTTATTTCAAGAGACGGACGGACAATCGGACATGGTTATATCGACTTAATAGGGTCTCCGATGGAGGGTATAAATATGGGAAAGTGGAATGTGCGACAAACTATTTTGCATCAAAATAAAGTTGATATTTTCCTCATCCAAAATCGGGTGGTACCTTTCTATGGGGCTATATCAAAACGTGAACCGATATAGTCCATTTGCAATACCAAACATCCTAGGAGTAATAGAAATTTCTATACCAAATTACAAAGTTCTATCTTAAAAATTGCGAGCTGTATCTTTATTTCAAGAGACGGACGGACGGACAATCGGACATGGTTATATCGACTTAATAGGGTCTCCGATGGAGGATATAAATATGGGATAGTGGGATGTGCGACAAACTATTTTGCATCATAATAAAGGTGATATTTTCCTCATCCATTGACGGACTTGGCTTTTGAAATACGACTACTAAAAGCGGAGATATTCGCATAAAACTTTGAATTTTTGTCCGCATAAGTTTTTTGCCCATTCCGACTCTTGAATATTATCCGACCATCACAAACTGAATGTACTTCTTCTTTTTTGGGAGTCATATTGACCAAAATTTCGTGACGATCCTATCAAAATTGGGGAATGCATTACTGTCGCCCACATACTTTGGACCAAAGTAAAGCTTTGGTTTTGGAAAGTCCCAAGTCATAGCTGCGATATTTGTCATTACAATTAAAATCGCAAAAATGAAAAGTTGGGATTCATTTGCGGCTATTGTTTGACCACCTACGACAACCTACTTTACATCGTTAGAAAGTCGATATTTTCTATTTTCATTGTCAGGTTTTGCTTTTGATAAACCCCTTATATATATGCTGAGATATTTGCTTTGAAATAAAACGTTGAATTTGTTTCCAAAAAAAGTTTTTTCCTATTCCGACACCTGAATATTATCCGGGCATCACCAAAATCAGTATACTTCTTCCCCATCAGAGACCTTCCATTAAACCACAAATATGACGATCCGATCAAAATTGCGACCTGTAGCGTGATTTAAAAAAATGGGATTTACTACCGACTATTGCGACAGATATAGTCGTTTTTTGACCAAGTCCGACCACCTACTTTACATCGTTAGAAAGGTGATATTTTCTATTTTCATTGTCAGAGTTTGATTTTGATACTTTGCATCATTGTAAAGATGGGATTTTCTACTTTCATGGTCAGGCTCTGCTTTTGGAAAGTCCCCAATCATTGATGTAATATTTGTCATTGCAATTAAAATCGCAAAATTGAAAAGTTGGGTTTCATTAGCGACTATTGCAATATATTCGTGGTTTGAACACCAACGACAACCTACTTCACACCGTTAAAAAAGGTGATATTTTCTACTTTCATTGTCAGGTTTTGGTTTTGGTATACCCCTTATAGAAGCTGAGATATTCGCTTTGGAAAAAGACGTTGACTTTTTCTCCAAATAAGTTTCGACCCCTAAATATTATACGACCATCACTAAAATCAATAGGCTTCTTCCCCTCCGGGACCCCCATTAACACCCATTTGGTGACGATCTGATAAAAATTGCGACTTGTAGCGTGATTACAAGGTTTAGATGGACAGACGGACGGAGTGACGGACACACAGACACACATAACCGGATCGACTCAGCTCGTCGAGACATTAATTTGGGTCTACGACCATTATTTCGATACGTTACAAACTATTTGGCGAAACCTAACTAACCAACTTACAATACGCTCCCAACATAGTGGTGTGAGTGACTTTATCTCTGTTTGCTCTTGAAACAAAATTATCTAAACATTATCGCCTGAATCAATGGACCAAAAATATTTATGATGTTTTGAAAAAATACTTTTTGATCTTCCCTTCTTGAAATTAATCTCAATATTTCACACTCTTTTTGGTTCAATTCAAAAAAATCTCTACATCATTGTTTATTTTAAATGTTACAATACATTCAAATATTTTAATAGTTTTGTAATTGAATTATTATACAAAAGAAAAGAGGCAGAAAAAAATACAACAAGAACACCAACATAAAAATGAGAATCTATGTCAATCCCAGATTCACAAGTTTGTTTTTTTCCCTATCTTCTCCTAAATGTAAACATATGAATATAAGTTTATGTTGGTTGTTTAACATTCCCACCATTCATCCGTCCATTCTTCCGATTCGTTTCTAATCGAGATTACAATGATTTGTGTTATGAATCTCATAAATTGAGTTTTCACTTTGTTCATCATTTCATTTTTGGTTTGGTGTGGTTTGATTTCATTTTGATTCGATACGTTTTGCTTTAGCAGCCATTTACATTGTTCTGCAGTCGTGTCTTTGTTTAGTTTCATTCATTCACTCATTCATTGCCTTTGCTCTTCCCTTGGTTCATATCAGCTGCCATCAATTCATCCATTCAACCATCCACAATTTAACCAAAACGTTTTTTGTGATTTCTGAAAACGCCATCACCACCACCACTACCGCTAACATAAGACGAATACGAAAAAAATCCCCCCGATGATGCTGGTGACAAAACAAAAATTGAAAGAAAATACAAAAACAATCTGAACATTCTCGGACCACAAATAAAACAACAACGACACTGAATGATAGAGGAGGAATAAGCTTTTTAACACTCCATAAAACTAGGAAAGGGACGACAAGCCGACAGACGACGACCAACGACACGAAGAGCAACAATCTCCTCTCAATGCCATGCAACAAGATTTGGTGGCTTTGACTGTTGAACTGTTGTTTGGAGAGCTTACTCACACAAATCGGATGGAGGATGGTGGTAGTCTTCTATTTGACTGTCACATTGCCCAGGCTATTAAAAAATTGTTGGGTCCGGTGGTGGTGGTGATGATGGTGGCCAAACCAACTGCCTCGCCTGGTTACACTTGAAAATGACTCTGATGGGCCATTAACTAAGTGTGGCATGCAAAACTGGCAAATGGGGTTAACAAATTTTCTAAGGGAAAACTCTTTGTTGTTGATCTTATCTGCCGGAGAAAGGGGGCATTAATGTGCTCCAGACAACCGAAATCCACAAAATGGACATTGTTATAGAAGCTTTAAAGGTTGAACTGAACAGCCTGCCTGTCAGAGTTAAGCAATTCACAGAAAGTTCCAATGTACTTTCCAAAATTGAACAACAACAATGTCAATGATGCGATAGTAGTTACGTTAATTAGTTTGAATCGCTTTTTGGAATATTTGGCAGTTTAAGCGCATAACGAATTAATTAACAAATTTAGTTTCAACTGGTAAAATAACTCATTTAGAAAGATAGTGTATTTACTTACTTAGTTGCCTATTACAGAACGTTTGTCCTATACGTAGACCTAAGAAAAATGTTCCATTCCTCTCTGTTTGTTGATTTGCTTTTTGCAATACAACGTCTTTACATCTCTCATTTCACGTGTTTGCTCCATCGAAGCCTTGGCCTGCCTTCTCTGCGTGTACCGCATTATGGCCCGTATTTATACGTCTTTTTAGCGGGTTCACCATCGCTCATTCTTATAACATGGCCTAGCCAATGCAATCGTTGTATCTCGATACGTTTGACTATACGGATGTCTTTGTATAGAAGATACTGCTCGTTTTTCATATGACGTCGTTTTTTACCATCAACGCAGGTTGGCCCGTGGATCTTTCGAAGCATTTTTCTCTCAAACACACCAATCACTGCCGTATCTGCATGCGCAAGTACCTAGGCTTTGGAACCATACATTAGCACGGGTAGTATCAGTGTTTTGTAAAACGTTATTTTTGTTTGACGAGATGAAGCTTTGTTCTTAAACTGCTTACTTAAGCCAAATTAGCATCTGTTGGCCAATACAATTCTTCTTATTTCACAACTGATGTTGTTTGTTGTATTTATGGTTGTGCCGAGTTTAGGAACCAACTTCCACTGTCCGAGCTATATGGACGCATTCAGCGTCGACAACATCAACATGGCCTTAAGGTATACTTACTTCTTAAAGGTATACTTACTTACTTACTTAGAACATCAGGACATTTGTTCCATAGGCCGAACTAAGAAAAGATCTCCATTTCTCTCTGTTTACTGCTTCGCTTTCTGGAATACCGCGCCTTTTCATCTCTTCATCCACTTGATTGCGCCATCTATTCCTTGGCCTGCGGTCCGTATTTATACGCCTTTTTAGCGGGTTCATCATCGCTCATTCTTATGATATGTCCTAACCAACGCAATCGTTGCGTCTCGATACGTTTAACTTTATTGATGTCGTTGTATAGCAGATACAGCTCGTGGTTCATTCGACGTCGATATTCACCGTCAACGCAGATTGGTCCGTAGATCTTTCGAAAAAATTTTCTCTCAAACACAAAAAGCACTGCCATGTCTGCTTGCGCAAGTACCCAGGCTTCTGAACCATACATCAGCACGGGTAGTATCAGTGTTTTGTAAAGCGTTATTTTTGTTTGACGAGATGTGGCTTTGTAATTAATTAATTGAATTAATCGAGCTAACATGGCCTAAGGAGTTTTGTATTGAAAAATTAATTCTAGCGAAATACCACACACTCAACCATTACGCTACGATCGTTTCGCCTGGTGGTTTAAGCCAGGCTCATCAGGCGTATTTGAATGCTAATGGCTAGAAGACAAAGGCTGATTTTTATAACTTTTATTTATACAAACATTTTTACAAATTTGTAATTATGAAGTAGTCTTTTTCTTTATGAAGTCACCCTAGTGTCTTGTCTAGGAATCATTTTCTCAATACATACACATATACAATCGAAGGGGGGTTTCCTTCATGAATTGTAATGCTTTAATTTTTTGAAATTTTGGATAACATGTCGACTAGTTTGTTGATATGATAATTTGGCAGTGGCTTAGAACGCTGAGATCTCGACAACATTGTCTGTTTGTTGGAGAGGACCCAGGTTCAAACCTCAGCCGGGGCAGCCGGGCTCTGCTGTGGGTTTTTTATTTATTATTGTCATTTTAGGAGAAGGCCATTATTTATGAAAGTTTTTTAATTAATTAATTGAATTAATCTTGCTAACATGGCCTAACCCACTTAGCGCCGAGAATTTTTTTGCTAGAAAACTTAAAACTTTATATGAAGATGATATTTTTGAGACATTCTAAGCATTTTTTGTAAAATTACTTTTTTCTCTAAACCGTATAGCTTTCTTGCAATCGGGCCTTCTTTTAAAATTGTCGAAAATTTTGAAGGGTAATATAAATGTATTCTTACAAGGCGAATCCCTTGATTTTTTATTGAAAAAATACTCTTACTACATTCCTAACAAATCTCTGACTTTAGATGAATGTAACATTTATGGTTAAATTTTTATCGCATATTTAAATTTTTCCTCAAAAGTCGAAATTTACAAAAAAATCGATTTTTTGAATTGCTTGCGTTTTAAGCGGAGTACACACCATCAGTTTTCACTGTCGATTTTTCGGAATTATCGATTACTGTCAAACAGTCCAACAACCACAAAATATTTTGTGGTTGCCTGATGACTGACAAAAGTGAGCGGCCACACTGACAAGCAACCGATTATTTGAGCAAAACTGACAGTCAAAACTGATCGTGTGTACCCCGCTTTAGGCCAATTGCGTGGAAATGCATAGGCCAAATAAAGCTTTGTAAACATGAAATGATAGATAACAGACAATAATATACCAAAATGCAAAAAAGCCCACAAAAATTAGCGAAAATGTCCGAGTTTTACGTCAAATTTTGCAACCATTTTTGGTGGCGTTTAAACGGCCAGTGGCTTACGCCAAAGTAGAATCTGTTGGCCAAAACAATTCTTCTTTTTATTTCACAACTGATGTCGTTTGTTGTGTTTACGGCGGTCCCGAGGTAGACGAAATATTTTACTACCTCAAATTATAGGAACCAACTTCAACAGTTGGTCCGATCTCAATGGACGCATTGCGCGTCGACACCATCAACTTGGTCTTCCCGCCGTTTACCGCCAGACTCACTTTAGCAGATTCTATTTTGACCTTCATAAAGGTATCAGTTACTTATTGTACTGATCGTCCCATGATGTCTATATCATCAGTAGAAAATATGATTAGACAGAAACTCGTTTTATCACAAAATAAATTGAATTAGGCCCAGAAATTGTTGCATATTTTGCATATCGTGCATATTTTGACATATTTTTACATATTTGAATAAAATGAGCATGTGCAAAACCATATGCAAAAATATATACAAGGATTTGTGGTCTAAAAATCCCACAGAAATAGCTGAAATGGGGTATTAAGTCTTAGTTAGGGGTATTAAACTTTACACCTGAAATTTGTCCGCATGGGTCCACGTCTTCATATAGCCCCCATAGAACGGTACCGCCCGATTTCCGATATTTTGAATGTTGTGGCCTCAACATCACAATTAAATGGCTGACATTTTGTATAAAGTCTTCATTGGGAGTATAACACTTTCCACTTGAAATTTGTCAGTAGAGGTCCACGTCTTCATATAGCCCCCATAGAACGGTACCTCCCGATTTTCGGTATTTTGAAAGGTGTAGCCTCAATAGCCCACCATAATGACTGAAATTGGGTATTTAGTCTTCGTTGGGGGTATAAAACTTTCCACCTGAAATTTCTCGGTATAGGTCCACGCCTCCATACAGCCCCCATAGAACGGTACCTCCGGATTTCTGGTATTTTGAAGGTTGTGGCCTCAATATCCCTCCGAAATGGCTGAAATTTGGTATTTGGTCTTCATTTGGGGTATTAAACGTTCCATATGAAATATGTCGGTACAGGTCCACGTCTTCATATAGCCCCCATAGAACGGTACCTCCGGATTTCTGGTATTTTAAAGGTTGTGGCCTCAATATCCCTCCGAAATGGCTGAAATTTGGTAAGTATTCCTTGGAGGTACAAAACTTTCCACCTGAAATTTTTCGGTATAGGTCCACGTCTTCATATAGCCCCCATAGAAAGGTACCTCCGGATTTCTGGTATTTGGAAGGTTGTGGACTCAATATCCCCCCGAAATGGGTGAAATTTGGTATTAAGTCTTCCTTTGGGTATAAAAGATTCTACCTGAAATTTGTTGGTATAGGTTCACGTCTTCATATAGCCCCCATAGTACGGTACCTCCCGACTTTTGCAATTCGAGATGGCGATCGGATAATATTTAGAGGGTTAAATGGACCAAAACTTTTGTGTGAATATTGTGAAAATTTTTAATATACAGCTTATATCTTAATTCCTGGAAGTGACAATCCGGACAAGTGAGATACACTTGAAAGTGAGATACACTTGACCATTCAATTGATGCCAATTATGTTGGTGTGCATGATCAGATAACAGAGTTACAGCCTAATATATTCCGTTATTTGTTTTTAGTGTAATAATAAACTCGCTAAAAGTCGCAATTATACATCAATAGTCACGAAATTTTGCACCGGGTAAGAGTATAGGTCGAAAAAGATGCCTACAATTTTGAATGATGATCTGATATTCTTTAGCGTGTGAAATGGACCATTACTTTTGTATGAAAAATATGAAAATTTTATTTTTGGTCGATAATTTAATTTCTTGGGGACATATATATTTCGCAAAGTAGCCTACAAATGGAAAAAAACTACTGACCTTTCCTCTGATGTAAATTGCAATAAAGTGTTTGCTAGATAACGGGCCTACTGCCTAATATATAATGGGTTCTGTGTAGAGAACCACATTTTTATCCCATGCTACATAGTGTCTCTCCAAAAGTTTATGTAACACCACAAAATATTCGTCCTAGACCCCTTATTTGGTATGCCAAAATTCATATATCGACGAGATAAAGCGATTTAGCGATGTGTGTCCGTCCATTAAAAATTGTAAACAAGCTTAAGGCCGCAATTATGGACCGATTGTAACAAATTTTCTAAGGAGATTGGGTTCGGGCCAGAATAGAAATGATTAGTTTTTGGTGATGATCGTGAAATGTTCAGGGGATGAAATGGACCAAAAACAAAATTTTAACCAATTTTGTAGCGGCTCTGTAGGTGAAAATAATAACCCGCAAATTTTTAAACAAAGTTTGAGTTTATGATGAAGAAGAAGCGTACAAACCAATGTGAAGATAAGATAATACTTAGCGGGTTAAATGGACTGAAACTTTTGTGTGAAATTGGTAAAAATTTCAATAACGTAGCGGTTAAACAACGGAAGTAGTAGTTCTACATAAGTGGGTTTCATTACATTTTAGTTTTTGTGAACTAAATTTTCCTTTCCTGCTACAAAAGTGTCTTTGTCATGCTAGATAACTTTTTGGTTTTGGTCATAAGTATTATACATTACATCTCTGATATTTGATAATTACATTTTTACAATCATTGAAAAGAAGTTCCGTGGAGAGCTATTGCCCAGGGATAGTGGTATAGCGTATCCCATGGTCGGCTCCGTCCGACTATAGACTTTTCTTACTTGTTTGTACCTATTATTGAAATATTTTTTGCATAAGAAAATGCGTACATTTTTAATATGCAAAAAGTTATGCATTTTGCCTAATTTTGCATATGTCATATTTTTCGATTGCAATTTAATGCCCACTCCCAAAATTTGGCATGAATCGGACCAAAAATAGGGATTGCATAAAATTCTGCTGTCTAATCATCAGCATAAGGATAAGGATGGCTATTGGTGTAGATTGTGTCACTTCTTTTCACGTTTGCCTCTCGTATAACCTTTTCCAGCAGGATGTTGAAGGGATCACACGAAAGGCTGTATCCTTGCCTGAAACCTCTTTTGGTACAAAACTCTTCGGAGAGGTTCTTTTCTATTTTAACTGAGGATCTCGTGTCAGTTAAAGTCATTTTACAAACCCGAATGGGCTTTGCGGGGATACCAAATTCAGACATGGCTTGGATTACCTTTGAACATAGTGAGCTGTCGAAGTCTGCTTTATAATCGACAAAAAGGTGGTAGGTGTCGATCTGCATCTCTTGGGTCTTCTCTAGGATTTGCCGCAGGGTAAATATCTGGTCAATGGTGGATTTGCCAGGTCTAAAGACGAATTGGTATGGCCCAATTATATCGTTGACCATAGGCTTTAGTCGTTCGCACAATATCCTTGGCACTATCTTGTAGGCAATAGGGAGAAGACTTATGCCCCTATGATTAGATCATACAGTGCTATCTCCTTTCTTGTGAACAGGGCACAGGATGCTCAGGTTCCAATCGTCGGGTACAAGTTCTTCTTGCTATGGTGCTAATTAGCTGATGAGTGCACCATATTAGAGTGTCGCCTCCGTTTTTGAACAGCTCGGCTGGTAAACCATCGGCTCATGCTGTCTTATTATTCTTCAGTCGGTTTTTTGTTGTCTTTACCTCATCTTGACAGAGCGGTATACATTCAATACCATCTTCTGGGATTGGATCTGTGGTATCTTCGTCGTCTTCGCTACTATCAGATACCAACAGTTTGGAAAACTTTCCCATATACTGAGCACACTATCTGTAGCAGTTACCAAATTACTTTGCTGATCCCAGCAGGAGTATGTGCATGTACCAAAACCATCGGTTTGATGTTTCACTCTTTGGTAGAACTTTTGCACTTCATTCTGGCCCCTGTACATCTCGATTTTTTCACACTCCCACTCCCTTTTCCAATTCTCTCTATTTCCTGCGATAAAGACTTTTCTACTCTCTCCTTTTCTCCCGATACCGTTTTCGTGCGCTACGCGATGCTACTGAATGTAGAGTAGCCCTATATTCCGCATTTTTCTCTTCGGTAGCAGCACGACACTCCCGCTCATATAGTGGATTCCTTGGTGGAGGTCTCTGGTATTCAAATATGGATTTTGCAGCTGTTTGCATGGAGCGGGCAATACACTGCTTATATGTTATCGGGACGAGGACTGCTTTGATTAAGCAATTGTACCAGTAGAGTGGAATATGCTGTGGCTATCTGTTGTAATTGCAGCTTACCGATGTCTAACTTTCGTGTTGTGTCTGTTCTGTTATTTGTTACGTTTAGACGGGTTCGTACCTTTGCTGCCAAAAGGTAATGGTCCGATTCTATGTTTGTTCCTCGAAACGAACGCTCGATGATCAATTGTATTTCTGTATTACAACCAGGAGCCTTTATGAATGTCGAGATTAGGGTTATGACTTTTTGACATTTTTTCTCAAAAACGATTTCCTGTAGTGAGAATGAATGAACTTTTGCCTATTAATGCCTAAAATAACATTCAATCTATTTTATTATAAAAAAGGTTCCGCACAATCCACTTTGAAAATTTGTTTTCTTTTGAAAAATACTATAAAGTGAAAGAAAAAAATTTCAAAAAATTATTACCTGTTGCACGACTGAATGACCTTTTGCCTATTAATGACTAAACTAACTTTTATTTCATTTAAATATTGAAAAAGGCCCCACACAAACTACTTTGAATTTTTATGATATATGTATGACAATAGAATTAGTGTTTTCAGTCAAATATCAGCTTACAGTGACTTCAAAAAAATTTCAGAAGTTCTGAAAAAATAAAAACTTTTTTTTTTATCGGATCACATTAAAGTTCATATTTTATGTAATCTTAGGTTAAAACTCATCAAAATATTATACAGGGATACGGGTTGTAAAAAGTCATAATCCTAGTTAAGATACTTAAATCTGGTGCTGCTAACTACCATGTTTTTTGTCGCTGCAAAGTCTATCAGACTCATACCATTGTCAAATGTTTCACTGTGGAGACAGAAATTCCCGACTGTTGGGCCAAAGATATTCTACTTTCCAATTTTGGCATTAAAATCGCCTAGAATAATTTTAATGTCATGGGCAGGACAACGGTCATATGTTTCTTCTAAGCGCTCATAAAATATATCTTTGGTCTGTTCGTCCTTGTCTTCAGTGGGAGCATGAGCGCAAATAAAGCTGATGTTGAAGAATTTTGGTTTATTCGAATTGTAGCAAGTCTTTCATTCACGGGTGTGAAGCTGGAGACCAGATGTTTTAACCTCCGACCAACTACAAGTCCACAACCAATTACATGCTTTATGTCATGGCAGCTTTTATACAGTGCGTCACCTTTAAGTGTTGTTGTGACGCCTTTTCCAATCCATTGTATTTCCTGTATGGCAGTAATGTCTGCCTTATACTTTTCACATACATCTACCAATGTATAAACTGCACCTTCTCTATAAAGAGTGCGAACATTCTAGGTGCAGATTCGCAGATCATATTCCTTAAAACGTTTGCGGGATCGTCAATTTTAGAGGGGTTTGTTAGGAATTACTTTATCAATTAGAATGAGAAAAGTTTACGAATAAGACGTTTTTAAAACCAATACTTATTACAATATTTTAAGGGAGTACGAATCCTAATTTTGGTTTTGAATGGCTCCAGTTAAAATATCTACATACCTATCTCAGAATTTTTAAATAGGACAGTTCGGAAAAATTCTTTCCGCGTGTCCGTTGGACTCTTACTACTTCGGTGCCGCAATGGTATGGTATTAGTCGTTCATAGATTACTTTGTATATTATTTTATGGGCGATGGGTAGACGAGTATTATGCTCCTGTAGTTTGGCCATAAAGTTTTATTTCCTTTGTTGGGGAGAATCCAATACATTGATGCTCAATTTAGCATTGTAATTGTCAGGTTATGTTATGTTCCTCTTGTCACACGGTTCTAACTACCTGATGTATACACCATTTCAGAATTTCACCTCTGGTCTCAAACTGATCGGTTTTTTTTTCAGTCGGCGCATTTCTATCTTAACTTCTGTGGACGAGTCCGTTTGCACTCCGCTATGCTTCCTCGACCCAACTCTTTAAATATCTATTAGTATTTTAAATAAAATTTTTACACATTACAATGTGTTAACAAATTATTTATTTATTTTTCAGTGAAAATAACTCGAATTCCAGACACTTAAAGAATAAAAAAAAACAAATATCTATTTAAAATCTATCATAAATTGCTAGCATTCCTCCACTTCGCATAAATAACAATTTCCAAAATACATTCTTTTTCAGTGGTCCCAACGGAGAAACACAGGTAAATGATCCAACATTACATATTCGTTTATCTGTAGGAAAAATGCACAAACATATATTTGCACATACGTTAGTTAGGTTTCTATCTGTCTGGCAATGTCTGTTTGCATTGTAACAACAATCCAGGCGAATAGTCAACAAAATTTACACTACTGAAACGGAGGACTACGTCGGTCGTCCATTCAACAGAATCAAAGACATACGAACTGACGACTGGCAAACAAGTTTTTAAATTGAAATGAAAAAACAGCGAACGAATGTTGAAAATAAACTCCATAGTAGAGTAACTGCAACAGCCACAGCAACAACTTCACACAAATCATAGTTGCAATAAAAATCTGTGTGGCTTTAATGTAAAAAAACGGAAAAATATGAAATAGGGAAAGAATACATGGGCTAAATTACAATAAGAACAACATAGAACCAAAATGGAACAAAACAAACCGAAAACATGAAAAATGAATAGATGTGACCACTACCCAGTAAAGTGTCATCGGCAGCAGCAATGCGCTTACATTCATGACCATGTATGTTACAATTTTTTACTTATTTTTTCATAAGGGTTCTGATTTAAAAGGGCTTTTTTCGTTTGGATGTCTGTGATATTAGTATTTTATTTAATATAGAACTTTGGCTTTTGACCACAACCTAATGTAGACAATAAATTGTATTGTAAAGTGAGAGCAAGAAGTTTAGCCATTATCATACATACATACATATAACAAGAATAAATAGTAAAGTTTTTTTGGGATTCGGATATTGATTAATTAAATGAGACCTATTAGGGTTGAATCAGGCATCTATTATTAGAACTTTCCTTTGTAAATATATTATCTTAAAACTGAATTTACCCTTTGGATTAACATTTCAAGTATTTCTGTAACTGGGGTTGTGCAGTAGTTGTCTGGTAACTCCGATTTTAATTATTTTAAATGAAAAGTTTAAAACAAAAGCAATGTATATTGTTCAACGCATTGCTGATCATATCTAATTTAAAGAGACAATGTTAGCTACCTTTAATAATGAAAAAAAAAAACTTCGCTTTTCATTATTTGGCTTTGATGATTAAAACCCCCTGAAGATTTATTGATATGTCAATTCGATGACGGACATGCCAGTTTTAAGGCTAGTATACAAGCCATGTTGCGTATACTTTACACATTTGAATCAAACATGTATACGCCCCATAAAATCCCAGTTCTGCCTTATGTGCCCAGCAAAATGTTTGTAGCCAAAGAAGCAGTTAAATCATGAGTGCAAGTGATTTTGGACTACATCTTTTTACGTGAAAGAAGTCATGATTTTTACAAGGGCATGGTGCAGTGAGGATACTGTCTAATTTACTTCTTAAGCACACATTTTGCATTAGTTCTTTGTAGTGAATAAATCACAACAACATATGATTCAACTACTTCTTTGGCTACAAACAAAGATGTAGTTCGAAATCACTTTTATTATTTTTTGTATACAAATTACTTTTTATGGATGCAAACATATTGCTGTTATTATAATTAACAAGAAACAAATTATGTTCTTTGTCTTTTTGAGTTTTTTTTTTGCAAAATTTTGAAATTTCTAAAATGTGAAAAATTTATGAAATGGATTCAAATCGGACATTGTCAAAATGTGAAGAACGGACTGCATTTTTCATGACTCTGCGTGGACTGCTTCAAAAAAAGCTATTCAATCACTACTTCACAAGGAACAACTTCAAATAAATTTTGCTGGGTGTTGCTAGTAGAGCTTGCAAAAAATCGATGGCACTATCGATATTATCAAATATTTTTTTAAAAATTCAATATTGATAGATAGTTTTATCTATCGATATTATCATATTAAAAACCTCTAACCAAAAATCGATTGAAATGAATAGAAATTACGCGACTTTCGGGTTTTGTGGATGGAAGTATGAAAGTAAGTCCGTAGTCACCCGTACAAATTTTTCGAAAAATAAAGTTTTATTTTTGTGTATTTCACTGAGCAACATTTTTAAGTCAATCTTGTTCAAAATTTTTTTTGAAAGTACAGACCCAAACGACAAAATCCCTAGTTGGGTTTTGTTGTGTCAGATCCAAACATGGTTAAATATCTAAACATGGTTAAATATTGACTTTTTAAAGCAATTCTGGGCTATATCTCTGAAACCTATGTGAATTCTTATTTGACCCCTGCAGCAAATTTGTAGATAAGTGCAAGAGTAAAATATTTGTTGAAATAATAAACTCGAAGAACTACATTTATTGCCTCAAATTTTATAAAATATCGAAAATTTCCATAATTTGTATGCATTTCGGTGCGCTAATTTTTTTCTTAATGTTTTCTTTTGAAAAAATTATCGCTGGAATGTAATACACAACATTTCAGAACGTACCATTGTTGTAAAATGTTTCTATCACGTTGTTTTTAGTATATTTTTCTAAGACGATTTAATAAATATGTCAAAAATTTAGTGAAATCCGAAATGCGAGGATAAATTGTTGGTGTGAACTATGTTGGAAATACGTGTTGTAAAAGATATGATGCAAAATACCGTTGAAACTATTTTTGAGTTTCAGAATGTTCTGAAGAATTGCTGAGAACTTTATTTGGAAGATTTTTGCAAAAGGTTACTGGGTTCAACTCCCAATAGTTTAGCTGATACTGACCAGAAGTTCAGCGGTTATGTAAAATTGTCTACATTTTATAGATTTTGATGCCCTAGATAGAGTTTTTCTTATGCGGTCTGTTTAAAAGACTTGTGGTTTAATTTTGTCATCATTTTTACTTTAATTGCAAGCGTTTTATTTGAGTGATTCCATCATGAAGAATATACTTATTGAGGCTAAGCGAAAAATTATTTTCTAGTTTTTAGTGCATTTATAATTAGAAAACTGAAACTTAATTTTGTTAAATTATTTTGTATTTTTAACTTTTTAGTACATACATTTTTTGACTACTGAAAACAAAATTATAGTTAATTTAGGCCAAAAACCACCTG
The DNA here is from genome assembly GCF_047663935.1 of Musca autumnalis. Lineage (NCBI taxonomy): Eukaryota > Metazoa > Arthropoda > Insecta > Diptera > Muscidae > Musca > Musca autumnalis. The sequence continues at coordinate 155,250,340 of NW_027411866.1, read as the reverse complement.
AAATCGGGTGGTACCATATATCACGAAAAATTTCTAAAATTGTCTTCTCCATTTGAAATTTTTTTTTTTTTTTTGGATACTACATCAATGATTTTTGGTACATAGATAAAGAAAAAAAACGTCATTCCAAACCTGTATTTGTAATCAACTTTGATCGTTGCCCGCAAAAGATATAGGCGTTTCAATTTTAATAATTAGAAAAAATTCTAAAAAATAGCGGCTTAATAAGCTGATCTATCCTATTACTGTTTAAAATTGTTACCCTTTGCGATGATGGAAAAGTACTTATGAAAAGTCTCAACAGATTCGGGAAAAATCGAATTTCTTACAAAATTTTACGTATTTACAAAAATATTTTTAAAATAATAAAAAGATATATATTAAAAAAATACAACAGCATCCCTACTTTGTGAGAAATAAAATGATGCCTAAGTCGTGCAGTTTGGAGCTATAAAAATCATGTTATTTGCAAAAATACGAAGAAAAAATAAAAATCATATTTTTCTAATTTTAATTTCTTATGGTTTAATAGGAAAAAATATTTGAGTTATTCGCCTTTTTCGTCACAATTTAACCCAATAGTAAAGTATTCCGTTGCAACTAAATGTTGGCTTATAGTTTTCTTATTAGCGAACATTTTTAGATCATTATATTAAATCAGAAGGACTTCCAAGTTTAAATAAAGTTAAAGTAAATACAGTATAGTCTCGATAATCCGGACACTCGTTAGTCGGGACAACGCGGTTATCCGGACACTAGAATTTTTATACCCTACACCACTATGTGGTAAGGGGTATTATGTGTTAGTGCATTTGTATGTAACATGCAAAAGGAAGCGAGATAGACCCATAGTTCCTTCTAGGGATATACATAGAATCACTTTCTGAGTCGATTTATGCATGTCCGTCCGTCCGTCCGTTCGCAACATACAGGTCGCATTTGTTGACCGATTTCGCTGAAAATTGGGGAGTACTATTTTTTTAGCCGTCGGAAGATCAAGTTCGAAGATGGGCTATATCGGTCCAAGTTTTGGTATAGCCCCCATATAACGGTACCTCCCGATTTAAGGTATTTTAAGGATCTTAGCCGCATTTGTTGCCCAAACCAGCTGAAATTTTAAATTTGAGGTTCCCAATGACCGCGAAATTGCTCCACTAAAAATTGTCAAGATAGGTCTACGGTTCGGTATAGTCCCCATATAACGATACCTCCCGATTTACGATATTTTGACGTTTTTAGCTACATTTTCAGACCGATTTAGCTATAATTTTACATTTAGGGTTCCTAAGTCTCAGTAAACATATATAACAAAACTTGTGGACATAGGTCCACGTTTTGGTATAGCCCCCATATAACGGTACCCCCCGATTTACGGTGTTTAGACGGTTTTAGCTACATTTTTAGACCGATTTAGCTACAATTTGACATTTGGAGTTCTTAAGTATCAATAAACTTACATAACAAAAGTTGTGGACATAGGTCCACGTTTTGGTATAGCCGCCATATAACGGTACCCCCCGATTTACGGTATTTTGACGTTTTTAGCTACATTTTAAGACCGATTTAGCTATAATTTGACATTTAGGGTTCTTAAGTGTCAATAAACATAAATAACAAAACTTGTGGACATAGGTCCACGTTTTGGTATAGCCCCCATATAACGGTATTCCCCGATTTACGGTATTTTAACGGTTTTAGCAACATTTTCAGACCGATTTATCTATAATTTTACATTTAGGGTTCCTAAGTATCAATAAACTTATATAACAAAAGTTGTGGACATAGGTCCACGTTTTGGTATAGACCCCATATAACGTTACCCCCGATTTACGGTATTTTGACGTTTTTAGCTACATTTTCCGACCGATTTAGCTATAATTTGACATTTAGGGTTCTTAAGTGTCAATAAACATATATAACAAAACTCGTGGACATAGGGCCACGTTTTGGTATAGCCCCCATATAACGGTACCCCCGATTTACGGTATTTTGACATTTTAAGTCACATTTCTAGACCGAATTAGCTATAATATTACCGATTTTCGGTATTTTGACGATTCTAGCTAAAATTTTTAACCGAATTAGGAGTTATTTGACATTAAAGGCTACCATCAAAAACTGTCAACATAGGCCCATGTTTTATTATAACCCCTATATAACGGTACGTCCAATTTCTAGTCCACCAAAAATTGTCAATATACATAGTTAGATATAGGCACCATAAAAAAGGGCCTTCCGAATGAAGCATTTTATGTACATTATCTGACAGTTTAACGTACCCACTTAAAGTTGGGGACAGGAATGAAAACCAATTATTCCATTTTAGTTCAGAATATTTTATGGTGGAGGGTATAAAAAGTTCGGCCCGGCCGAACTTAATGCTTTTTTACTTGTTTACATTGTAGACTCTGTAATCCGGACATCACAAATTTTTCTTTCCTCGATAATTCGGACATAAGCATTTTTTCTATCGTGGGCATTAGATTCTTATCTATTTCAGTAAAGTTTTCGTTCTTAGCAATAACAATTGGAATAAGAAAAATTAAGTTTTTGAAAGGTTTCGGTCAAAATCTCGACTTTCTGGATAGCCGCTGTTGACTCATTTATACAGTGCAGTTAATTATCTGAGTCAGTCAAATGATTTTTCTACCGTTCAACTATTGATGGCTGACTATGATAAGCAGCAGTATTTGAAAATTAGTGTTGGGCAGCCCAGTTTCCTGAAATTGAAACAATTAAAGCGTTAGGTTTATAGCTTACACTTTCACTATGTCGAACGAAAATGAGACCGAAAGAAAAACAACTAAACTCCTGCATGATTTTTAAATTTTGTAGTTATTTTAAAGCAAAATCAAAGTCAATATTGCCATGAAAATCCAAGATTAGGTGCTTTTCGTTCGCAATCATTTTCTTTCGACATAGTGAAACAGGCCCTTAGTTTTTATTGGGATTTAAAGCTGATGGAGTAAACAGGTAGATACCTTGTATAGAATTTAAATAAATTATTAAAAAATCGTATGGCTCCTCTCATTTTCTTTCTTTGACATTCGAAATCACAAGTATGGCTAGGTATTGTTGTATTGTATGCCCGCAATTATGCAGCCAATAGATTTTTGGTCATTAAGTCAAAATGGTTTTCGCCCTAACAGGCAAAATTTGATGTAAACCCACGTCATCACGAAAACATATGAAGATGTTGTCACGACGTGTTAGCATTCAAAGTCAAACTCATAACTTCCAAAGGCTGCGCTAAAAAGAGTTTGTCATAGAAGTCTTAAAAATTGAACGGACACATATTCATCATTTTAAGCACACATTTCACTTGAGAATTAAAAGTTCGATGACAGAGAAGCCACTCCCATAGCCGATATGTCTGATGAGCTATCTACTGAACGCGATGACTAGTGGTTGTGTCGGTTGGATTCGTCGGCTTTCCTTTTTCACTTGCAATACAATTTTCGGTCATTAAGCTCAACTCCAACGAGAAAATTAATAAAATATAAAATGATCCCCGCCAAAAAATTTCAAGATTTAAATTCCATTTTGTCTTTTCGTAGGTTATAACGTTTATTTAAAACAATATCTCTTTTAGGTTTTGGCGACGAGATGAAGTCATTTGCTAACGTTCATAGAATTGTTTAAAATATATTCACCATAATGAGATGAGTGCATTTAAAATCTGAAGTTCAATCGCAAGTCATAAGAAGCTCACGACCCAAGGCGCGTGAAATCAATGTATACACATAGCTACGAAGTTTATATCCTTGAAAGAAAAAACACTTTGCATATCCTTGAAAATATTTATGCATCAATTGTATAGAGGTTTTAGAGTATAAAAATACTCAGGAAATAGCATTCAAATTGCGTGATATTGGCCTTAAATTAATTCGTTTACCTTAGATGCCAGGTTATTATATATTAATCGTCCGTTATTAATGATTTAAACTTTTAAAATTATATGTTTTGTTACTACTCGGAGGTGCAGACAATTCGATAATCCGGACACCATCGAAACATTTGGTGTCCGGATTATCGAGATTATACTATATACAACCCTTGAAACGCATAGAAACCGCGTAATAGTGGAAATGACATGATGCGCATCCGATTTTCCAAAACAGCGAATCAATCCCTTTTATTTCATATACACTTTGTGAAATTCCTTTTGGCGACCATGATGTAGCATCAGTTGCATGTTGGGGTGCAAAAAACAGTAAAATGCCCATAATTTCCACGATGTACAATTGCATTTTATGCGCATCCGATGATCACCATTAAACAAATACATCATTCTATGCCATTTCAGTGCGATCCATCAAGAACCGTGGAAGTATTAACGCACTCAGTTTTTAGAAATAATCTATTATATCTCGATCTTCGCGAACGTTTTTAAATATCTGGTTTCTCACATTTTCTCACATAGGCGTTTCGCTCTATTCATCTAAGTAGTAATGACACATCCAAAAAGCGTCTAATTACGCGTATTTTCAAAAATATTTTTTGCAGATTTTCGAAATTTGAGGGGTATCATATCCGCCGATCTAGTGGATGGATTTAGACGCGCAAAGGCTTGTTAGATTCAATACGTAAAAAAACCAAATTTACGCGGGTTTCCACAGAAATCGAATGGCATTTGTAAATTTTGAATCCAAAACACAGGTTATTTAGAAAAATTTACGCACAAAAATTTCGACTTTGAGCGCAGATTGCCGTGATCCTTTGAAGGTTATACGCCCAAGTTATACATTAAAAAATGCGAAATTGAGGGTACTACAATCACATAATAAGCTTTTAGATAAATCCAGCTGCGCGTCGCGATTAGAGCAAAAATTCAAAAACCCCATTTTCCAGTCTTCAAATTGTTAGCATCCGTTTGAGGTATATAAAGTGGATATATTACAAAATCATACATTAGAAACCTCATCTTTGAAGTGTATTCTTTAGCTTCTTCTTTGAACAATAAGTTCGACATTGTGTTATAAACCACTAATAGGAAGTTAACACAAAAAAACTAGTTTCCTTCAACGATTTTTTCCTATTTTTTTACATTAATACCACGACAGCTTCCGCTCAAATTATTATTTAAGGAAACCCATCGTTAAATCGGGCTAAAACAGTTTATTTCGCCGAAATACGTTCAAAAGTTATGGTATAGTACAACTGTTCGCGAGTTATAATACCCCATACCTCAGTTTCGACATAAGTTAATTTGCTAGAAAAAGGTCGATATATACGGTATATACCAAAACTTGGACTTATGTCCACAATTTTTGGTGGAGAAATTTCTGTACCATTGCGAACTCCAAATGTCAAGTTTCAGCCAAGTAGGGCTAAAAGTGCAGATAAAATCCTCAAACTACTTGGGTGGTACCGCTATATGAGGGCTATACCAAATCCGGGAAAAATGTCCCAGGTATAAGCGGTTTTCATTTAAAGTTAGTTAAAGGCACCGTACATGACATTGTTTTATAAGAAGACGATACAATCAGTGCATTGTCCCAACTTGAACTACTATATCTCAAAAATGGTGAAACCTACGAAAATACCATTAAGGTTAATCTTGTAGAGAGTTTTCACAGCCACAACATTTTCTCTAATCACACTTCGATAAAACTTGCGGTTTCCAAGCAAAATCGTATAAACCTAAAAAAATCCTAAAAATGTGAACTTTGACAGCGATTTATTTGAAAATCCCTCCGACGATTTTTTTTTGTTTTTTGATTTTTCTCTTCTATGAACATTGTTGTTTCAGAATCCACAAAAACTTCCCAGGTGTAAGCACCTTTCAATTAAAGTTAGTTAAGGGGTACCGTGAAAAATGTTTACCCATATAATTTCAAAAAAAAAAAAATAAAAAAAGTGTTAGACGAACGGAACGGGACGGTTACAAAATTATGTATAGACTGAAAGAGGACACTCTCGGGTATCATTCTGTGAAAACAGAAAATTTTTTCATGTTGTTCCACAAAAGTTCTAGTCCACTAAATTTGGAATTCCATTAAATTTAATACCTGAGGGAAAATAAAATAGCTAATGTTGTGTAAACGCTACGATAATTTGTTAAAACGATTTTTTAAAGGTCACAGTCTTACCTTAAAAGAACAATGAACACAATTCCTTGTATAGTTTTCGAGAAGTAGCTGCTTCTTTCTCCAGAAATTTGCAAACGTGCGGTATTTTTTGAAAATGGCGAAAAATGGTCGTATTTAGAACCACGCCTACACCTTCCAATATTTTGATCTTATTATACCCTACACCACTTTGTGGGGAGGGTATCATAAGTTGGGTTTGGCCAAAAAGTTTGTAACACATCGAAATAATGTATATATACCAAAATGAATGTCTCGACGAGCTGAGTCGATCTGGCTATGTGTGTCCGTCCGTCTGTCCATCTAAACCTTGCAATAGCCGCTAATAGAACCCAACTTTTCTTGTTTGCGATTTTAACAATAATGACGAATATCACACTTTGGTTGAAGAGTTTCCAAAAACAAAGCCTGACTATGAAAGTAGAGAATCCCATCTTTACAATGATGCAAAGTAGGTTCTCGTAAGTGGCCAAATAACGGAGATATCGCAAATAAGAGATATAAGGAAATTTGGGTATTAATGGGGGTCCCACTGAGGAAAAAACCCTATTGATTTTGGTAATGGTCGGATAATATTCAGGGATCGTAATGTGAATAAAAAAGGAAAATAGTATCAGTCGGCTTTGCCCACAGAGATGTACCCTCAGCCTGTGAATTGAAACTTTCATCTACGGACAGGTCGAATATATTTAGGAAGTTTTAAGAGTTTTGTGGGAATTTTTTGACATTTGAACTTGCCGACAAAAATGTGGATTAGAATTAAAGTTCAACAGTGTTGCACAGGAGATACGGAGATACTGGACGGACAAAGTCCATTATGGAAGTGGATCTTATCGGACCCACGAGTCATTTGAGTGGGTTATCGTATAACTTTTGGACCATTATGCCATGAAGCATAGGCTTGTTCACGGAACAAATAATATCGCTGTAAACAGGATCACAACAAACACCATCGGTATACATTTGCAAAGGAACTTCGAACAGACCCTAAACTGCACTGCACACAAAAATGCTGAACTTTTGTCTGGGAGGTACCCTAAGGAGATGATCGATATGGACCATTTTAGAAGTTAAACTAAACTTGGACAAAATATAAAAACATCCAAAGTTTGTACCAAATTAGTTTGTGCAATCACACTACGGGTGGAATTTTGTTCGGATCCTCACGAAATTTTGGGGGGTTGATGGGGGTCCCACAGGTAAAGAAGCCTATTGATGGTTGTCGTACCTCTCCCTTTCCCCTTTTTTGAGTTGTACTGACGATGCACTTAAATGCGTTTAATGAAGACATTCAGAGCAAAGGCGCTAAGCTATCCCAATTTTAATATTTTGAATTTTACCAGTCAAAAGCTTATGCACAGGGGTAGTGGTGTAGGGTATCACATAGTCTGCACCGACGCGACTATAGCCTTGGCTCACTAGTTTTTTGGTTTCCTTAGATTCAGTATGTTTACTATAGAATCCCATATAAAAATTAAATATCTGTGACAAAAACTTAACGCGTTTTTACTTTTTTTCTTTTTAGACGTTTCCAACGTAAGTATTATACGTCAAAAAATCTGGCATATGCGAATCACTTTCCACCAGACCAACTCTGCACTTCTCCAACAAAGTTTATGTATGAGCTTTTTATTGTACAGTACGAGGGGCACTAAAAAGCCTTATGGCCTAGGCAACTCGCAGTGTCGCCAAGTGTCATTTAACATTTTTTCTGGAAAGTTTGACAGTTTTTATCCTATGCGTACTGAGGTCAGTTTGACATATGACCATGTGTTGGGTTCTTTACAGTGACTTGAGAAAATTACTTTGCGAAAAAATGGAATTTACTTGTGAACATGTTCGTCCGAAAATTTTTCACAATTTTCGACGTGGATAATCACGATAAGAGTGCATCGATCAAACTAAATCTTTGTATGTTGATAAATGGTTCAATGAACGAAGGACGTCCAAAAACGACCGTTGTACAAGAAAAAATAAAGCCGTCCGTGAACGGATAATCCAAGATCGTAATGTTAAATACCGTTATATAGAGACATCCTATTTATTTAATTCACCAACTAACATTCGATATTGCATGAACACCTGGCCTCAAAAATGGATTTTTCTCGCTAGATTCAGCAAAATTGGTCAATCGCTCAAAAAAGGATCTCGTGGATTAGTGCAAAGAAATTGTGCATAAAAACAATCGCGGTGCTTCAAACGGCATTTATAAGATCAACACAGATGACGAATCTTGGATCTATGCTTAGAAGCCCGAAACAAAACAGTAATTGACCGTTTGGGTCTCCGAAAGCAAGCCAAATCCAACCAGAGTTGTTCGTAGAAATAGACCTTCGAAGCAAATGTTCGCCTGCCTTTTCGGCAATACTGACCGTGTGGCGACTCTACGGCTTGAGAAATAAAGGACGGTTAATTCTGAGCATTACACTACAATTTGTTTGACTGAAGTCCCCTGAGAAATTCGAAAAACGAACAAGAGAAGACGAATTGTTCTGCATCATGACAATGCGAGCTCTCACACATCGATTCAAACCAGCGCCTGTTTGACCGGACAAAACGTGGAATTGGTGGGTCATACGCCGTACGGCCCCGACTGGGGATCCAATGAATTCATTTGATTCCAGCAAATCAAGTAAAAAGACGTGGTTAACGATTTTCGTCGCTAGAAGATTTTATAAAAGCGTTCAAAAACCATGTTTTGGAGGTTTCTCAATCAAGCCACTGTAAACAACTCAACACATGGTCATATGTCAAACTGTCCTGAGTACGCTTAGGCTAAAAACGGTCAAACTTTCCAAAAAATGCCAAATGACACCTGGCGACACTATGAGTTGCCTAGGCCAGAAGGTTTTTTAGTACCCCTCGTAGGATCGCGATAATTCGTAACAAACTGCCGGTCCCTTGAAGCCATTTCCTTCGCATTTTAACCCCGCTAATTCGTAGAAAATGGCCGGCCCCTGGCATTACGAATTATCGACGTTCTACTGTAGATAATTTTTGGATATTTCGTACCCTTCCAGGACGAATTTCCCATGCCACATTTGATGATCATATATGTCTGATATGTCCGATTTTAGCTGTGTTCTAGAGACATCTCCCTATGTGACACCCAGTAGAGGCCACGATGCACTTAAAATATCAAAAAATTTACGATAAATGCGGAACAATGCCATGTTACAGCCAATTAGGACTGTTGCACGGTATTTACAATTCCCTATGTCTCACTAATTTTTCAATAGCTTTATTAGTTCTGCAGCTATCGCATTTTTCCCATGCGAGTAACGTTTTTTTTTTACAAAAAATCTCTGTTTCCCTTGGTCAAAATATTATTTTTTTTTTGCTTTCATTTGCTGACCACTCTGTCAGCCATCGAGAGAGCCTCGTGCATTATAACGCATGACATTCAGTAAGTTTGTCATTCAAACATTTTGCCACATACATAGTCACCTCTTTGGGCTCAGACTGGCGTTGTCGTTAACAAATACGGTCATGCCGACAGACGGACGGACGTACGGATATACTGTGTGTCTGTCTGTCTGGTTTAGTGTTCATCCATCCATATGGTTGATGGAGTTTTATTTTCTCTTGTTTTGGAAAACCTTTTTTATTCTTTCTGTTTTTTGGGAATCTTTTTGAATTTTATTTTGGTAAGAAAAGTTCTTCTTACCAAAACTTCCATAAAGCTAGCCGGCCGGTCGGTCGGTCGACCATCATCCATCCATCCATTCATTGTTGGCTTGGCTTGCATGTGTTTCTTTTTTTCTTTTCTTTGAACTGATGTTTTTGTGTGTTTTAACATATTTCTGTGTAGTGATGCTGCTGTAGATGATGATATTTGTCGTTGGTGGCTGTGAGAATTTCTGATAATAACATTGAGGGAAGCGATGTGGGGAAAAGCTGAGAATGTACGTAAATTCTTTGTCCATGGATATGGTTTGTATTGTGGTGACTTACAGGAAGAGCAGGAGGTGAAGGACCAAAATGTTTTTGTAGTTAACGATGATAGTGGTGATGGTTGGTTACTGTCATGTAGTCTAGTTGTGTTAGTGCCAGCCAGCATCGACAGTGGCAATGACTGAGGATGCTTGGAATGATACTGCCGGCAGGCTGGTTGGTTGGCTGGCTGACTGGCGTTTAAAGGTGTATGGCAAATTTCGTGGTCCGTGGTAATGGTGGTGGCTATGGCTGTGGAGAATTTAACATTATTGTTACACTTCTGTTTTTGACTAATAACATTGTCAGTTGGTATTTTATGTATGTTTGTATGTGTGGCTGTATATATTCCTCTTGTTGTTATTCTTCTTATTTCATGCTACTACTGTTGCTTATGAGGCCATGGTAGGATGATGACTATGCTGATACATATCGTTTGTGGTACTTTTTTCTGTAAATACATACAGAATTCATGTCTGTCTGTCCGGCCCTTCTGTGTGTCTTTTGATATCTACCAAATGTGTTTTTTTTTCTATATTGTTGTTGTTGCTGTTGTTACTGATTGTGATGATTTTTGTCTCGATTGTAATGTCGACGCGTATGATGATGACAATGATACAGATTGTGATGATGATGAGTCTGCCGATGTGGATTCTGATGATATTTAATCGTTTAGCAGTGGATTTCCATTATTCCGTTTGTGTTGGGTTTTCTTGTTGTTGTTTTTGCCCCCAGTGATTGTTGTACGTTTGTCTTACTTTCCTTTCAATTGAGTTTTGTCCCTTTGTTGATGCTGTTTATTTCATTTGTCGCCCCCACTACCCCCATTTTACTACCCTTACCCTTTCATTTGTTGTGTGCGTAAAACTTTTTGATTTTTTCCCACTTTGATGGTTACTATGGTTTTTTCCTTCTGTTGTTTTTTTCCATGATCTCTTTGTACGATGTCAAATCAAATTGTTTGATATGATTTTTGTGGATATCTCTATGGTTGGTGGATGGTTTTTTGTGCTTTCTTTTGTAGATGGTTCTCCGGCTACTCCTCCTCTTTGCCGGCTATCAAACAACAATAATGACATTGATTTAATCTGAGCGAATACCAAAACTAAACCATGTTTTGTGGTGTTTGTATGCATGTCGTTGTGTCGTCAGTGTGAGTGGAGCAAATACATTTTGACAGATTCCTTATTTGATAAATCAATATTGGTGATAATAAAATGAAGTCAAAAGTATTATGGCCAACATCTATCTAAACTGGCTATTATAGTATTTTGTATGAATTAACTGTGGCCTAATGTTATGACCAAACAATGGACAATATGGTAAGCCGCAAAACTTTGGAGTCATAAGTAACAGATTTTCATATCAGGGAGAGGAAAAAATGCAAAATTTTTTCTATAGATTTGAGTATTAGATGAATGACAATTTCGATGAAGTTTAAGAAGAGAATTTATGAATTTGATTATAGAAAACTAATAACGAAACAAACTAACCGGAATATATGACTCGCCTGGGAACATAGAAGTCAGAACAAGTAAAAAGTCGTTAAGTTCAGTCGCACGTAGGGGAAATGTACGTATGTCAAAAGTTGATTAAAACTCCTAAAAAGCTCATTTGTAGTCCGATTGACATGAAATTTGGCACACATCATATTTTCGGTCTAAAGAATAACTCTACAGCGAGAACTCGTCCAGATTTAGATATGACTCCCATATATATTGGCATCCGAGTTTAGATAAATCTTGCACGAAAAGCGCTGTGTACATTCGATAGAAGCCTAAACATGCATCCAAATTAGCTGGGAACAAATAACAAAAACAAGTAAAAAAGTATCAGTCGTCTTAGCTGACCGAAATATACCCTCAGCCAGTTTAATTTGCAACACTTTATTCCAGAAAATATGTGAAAAAATGTGGTTTAGGATTAAAGTTCAAAAGGATTGCGGAGTAGGTACTTAAAGGTATGGACCGACATAGTCCATTATGGAAGTGGATCTTATTTTGGGAGTCAAATACATAATTTCAGTTGATATCGCGCCCACTAGTCATTTCAGTTGGTCATCGTACCAACCTTTGCACCAGTATTCCAGGAAGCATGGACTTGTCCACGGAAAACATAATATCCCTAAGGAGAAAAAATTTAGGCAGAATATTGGGATATCCAATTCGGTTGCTCCGTTCAAGATATATCGTTCATACCACTTTAGTGACATTCTTTAAATATTGGGGGAAAGAACCGGAAAATGTGGACTGGTATTACACATCCTCAAACTGAAACTAAGTTTGTACAAAATATGACGAAGGCCAAATTTTGGACTAAATTGGTTGATCAGTTCGAGAGTTATAGTGCTCTTCAGCCACTACATATGGTGCAAGGGGTTTTTACACCTTTCGGGCTGTTTTCTCAAGAACCCCTGAAAAATTTTACCGTCGTAATTGAGGCAGCGAATCCAAGTTGCTTCAACAAAAATCAAAGTGATTCGAGCGCAGGTCTTAAAGTGAACTTATCCGAAATTTTGTGTGGGGGGTACCCGAAAGAATGGACAAATATAGTCCATATTCGAACCTGATCTATATCTGGTAGATGTATTAGGTTGTGTAAAGTATGGACCAAATCCGTCACAATCTTTCCGAACATTTTTGATCTTTTGTGGGGGAGGTACCTGAAGGAGTGGACCGATAAGGCTTATCTTCGAACTTAAATTTTGTTTGGACAAAATATTACGAAGGCCAAAGTTTAGACCCAATCGGCAGTTCTGTTCGAGAGTTATCGTGCGCTCCAACAACTACACACCGTGTCATAGGGGCTTTTTGCAACTTTCAGGCTATTTTCTCAGGAAGTATCGACTTACCCCTGATGAAACTTGTACCGTCGTATAGGGGGTAGTGAATACAAGTTGCTTCAACAAAAATTAAAGCGATTCGGAAACAGGTCCTAAACTGAAATTTTCCGACATTTTGTGTGGGAGGTACCCGAAGGAGTGGACCGATTGAGTCCATATTGGAACCTCATCTAAGTCTAGTAGAAATTTGACGATGTGCAAAGTGTGGACCAAATCGGTTACTCCCTTCAAGAGTTATCGTGCGCACAAATTTTCCGAACATTTGCGAACTTTTGTGGGGGAGGTACCGGAAGGAGTAGACAGATATAACCCATATACGAACTTAAACAAAGTTTGGACAAAATATTACGAAAAGTTTGAACCGAATAGGTTGATCCGGTCGAGAGTTATCGTGCGCTCCAGCCAGACAGACAGACGGCTAAATCAACTCCAAATTGTCTGAAACGAATTTTGTCCAAACATACTTGGGGTCTAAAACCATTATTTCGTTAGCATTAATGCTGAGGGTATAAAAACAAATTTTGAAATATATACACTTTCGCAAAAATAATGTCACTTTAATGTTCACCTAATTTCTTAGTATTCGAATATGTACTCTTTTGGTTTCATTATGGCTGAGTTCAATCGACTGAGGTATGATATTAGTTTACCTCAGAAAGTTGCGGATAGTAAAAACGAATGAAGAAAAGAGTCAGATTGCTGAGTACCAACATTTTGTTTTTAAAAACGCGATTTTTATACTTTGAGTTTTGCACAAATTTTGGCCTATGTTTCCCCTATGCGGGTCGGTTCGAACTTGTTATACTCTCCACAATAAAATATTCTTAACTAAAATAAAATAATTAGTTTTCTTTCCTGTCAACAATTTTAGGTGCAAAAAATGTTCGACCACTGATGTACCAGGAGTTATCTTTATATGGGGGCTATACCAAAATATGTTGCAGATTTTTGGTGGAGAACTTTCTTGACCACTGAGAACCTCAAATGTCAAATTACGACTAGTTCGGTTAAAAATTTTAGCTAAAGTCCTAAAAATACCAAATATCGGGAGGTACTGCTATATGTGGGCTTTGGACCTATGTTGACGATTTCTAGTGAAGAAGTTTCGTGGTCCATGAGAACCTTAAATGCCTAATTACAGCTAGTTCGATTAAATATTTTAGCTAAAATCCCCAAAATACAGAAAATCGGAAAGTACCGTTATATGGGGGATATATCGAAACATAGACCTATGTTAACGATTTTTTGTGGAGATGTTTTGTGACCGCTGGGAACCTCAATTGTCAATTACAACTAGTTTGGTTAAAAAATTTAGCTAAAGTCTTAAAAATGACGAAGGTACCGTTATAAGGGCCCTATACCGAAACATGGACCTTTGTTGACGATTTCTAGTGAAGAAGTTGCATGACCTCTGAGAACCTCAACTGCCAAATTACAGCTAGTTCGGTTAAAAATTATAGCTAAAATCCTCAAAATATCGAAAATCGGGAGGTACCGTTATATGGGGGCTGTACCAAAACATTGACCTAGGTTGCCAAGTTTTGGTGGAGAACTTTCCTGACCACTGAGAACCTGAAATGTTAAATTACATATAGGTCGGTTAAAAGTCCTCAAAATATCGAAAATCGGAAGACACCGTTTTATGGGGCCTATACCAAAATATGGACCTATGTTGACGATTTCTAGTGAAGAAGTTTCGTGACCACTGAGATCTCAAATGCCAAATTACAGCTAGTTCGGCCAAAAATTATAGCTAAAATAAATGATTAATAATATAAATGATTTTTTGAAAAATCTGTTTGCGGTACGTAATTAGAATATAACATACAACCACAATTCGCGAGTTTTAAAAGGGTAAACCTTGGCTTCAACTATGTTAAATTTTCAAGTATATTGCCATATACACTTTCATGACCGGCAAAGTCCACGATCTATCTTGGTCCCTCTCAAGTGTACACTGACCTCCCCGTGGTGTCACCTGGGGAACTGCCTTTAACACCCGTTAAAGGTAGTGAGCTAACATGTGCCGCCCATAAGAACGTTAAAAACTTGGGTGTGGGCGCCGGGTTAGTAACCCTCCCCTAGAAAAAACAGCATACTATTAAAAACGAAAGGAAAAAAAAAAAACAAATCCCTCTAAAGTTGATGAGCCCCGCAAACGTTTTAAGGACCATGATCTGCGAATCCGCACATGGAATGTTCGCACTCTTTATAGAGAAGGTGCAGTTTACGCATTGGCAGATGTACTTGAAAAGTACAAGACCGACATTGCTACCATACAGGAAATACGATGGAACGGAAAAGACGTCACAACAACACCTAAAGGTGACGCACTGTATTATAGCTGCCAATGACACAAAGCATGAGTTTGGTTGCGGATTTGTAGTTGGTTGGAGGTTAAAACATCTGGTCTCCAGCTTCACTCCAGTGAATGAAAGACTCGCTGCGATTCGAGACCAAAGATATATTTTACGAGCGCTTAGAAAAAACTTATGACCGTTGCCCTGCCCATGACATTAAAATTATTCTAAGCGATGTTAATGCCAAAATTGGAAAGGAGAATTTCTTTGTCCCAACAGTCGAGAAATTCAGTCACCACAGTGAAACATCCGACAATGGTATGAGGCTGATAGACTTTGCAGCTGCAAGAAACATGGTAGTTAGCAGTACACAGATTTAAGCATCTAGATATTCATAAGGGCACCTGGCTGTCGCCAGATCAAAGAACAAGAAATCAAATTGATCACGTTGTGATAAATGGAAGACATGCATCAAGCGTGTTGAATGTACGATCGTTCCGAGGTACAAACATAGACTCTGACCATTACCTTGTTGCAGCAAAGGTACGTACCAGATTAAACGTAGCAAACAAAGTGCGAACAGACACAACACGGAAGTTGGACATCGGTAAGCTGTAATCACAACAGAAAGCCACAGCATTGTCCACTCAACTGGCCCAACTGCTTAATCAAAGCACTCCTCGTCCCGATAACATATCATGACAATGTCAAAACATTGCCAACTCCATGCAAACAGCCGCAAAATCAGTACTTGGATACCAGAGACCAGAAAAATGAGGCATATAGGGCTACTTTACAATTAGTAGCAACGCGTAGCGCACGAGAGCGGTATCGAGAGAAAAGTAGAGGGGAGAAACGCCTTTTCCGCAGTAAAAAAAAGAGAGATGGAAAAGCGGGAGTGTGAACAAATCAAGATGTACAGGAGACGGAATGAAGTCGGAAAATTCTACCAAAGAGTTGAAACACCAAACTGATGGCTTTGGAACTGGCACATCCTCCTGTAGAGACAAGCAAGGTAATCTGGTAACTGATACAGATAGTGTGCTAAGGATATGGAAAGAGATTTTTTCCAAACTGTTGGTATCCAATAGTAGCGAAGTCGACGAAGATCCCACAGATCCAATCCCAGAAGATGGTATTAAATGTATACCACCCGGCCAAGATGAGGTAACGACAGCAATAAATAATTCCAGCCGAGCTGTTTAAACCGGAGGCGACACGCTGATAAGGTGTCATGGATATTGTGCGAACGACTAAAGCCCATGGTCAACGAAAAAATTGGATCATAAAAATACGGCTTTAGACCTGGACAATTCACCATTGACCAGATATTTACCCTACGGCAAATCCTGGAGAAAACCCAAAAGATGCAGATCGACACCTACCACCTTTTTGTCGATTAGAAAGCAGCCTTCGACAGCCCGCTGCGTTCAAAGGTATTCAAAGCCATGTCTGAATTTGGTATCCCTGCAAAGCTCATTCAGCTTTGTAGAATGACGTTAACTGATACTCGGTCCTCAGCTAAAATAGGAAACAGCCTCTCCGAAGAGTTAAGTATCAAAAGAGGTTTCTGACAAGGACACAACCTCTCGTGTGACTTATTCAACATTCTGCTGGAAAAGGTTATACGAGATGCGAAGGTCAAAAGTAATGGAACAATATATACAAACAGCCACATATTACTTGCTTATGCCGATGACAGTGACATCATGGGTCGATCGGTGATGAAAGTAACTGATACCTTTGCAAAAGTCGAAAGGGAATCTGCTAACCTGGGTCTGGCGGTAAACGGCGAGAAGGCCAAGTTTGTGGTGTCGGCGCGCAATGCGTCCATAGAGATCGGATCAACTGTTGACGTTGGTTCCTATAATTTTGAGGTAGTAAAATACTTCGTCTACCTCGGCACCGCCGTAAACACAACAAACAAAATCAGTTGTGAAATAAAAAGAAGAATTGTATTGGCCAACAGATGCTACTTTGGCTTAAGTAAGTAGTTTAAAAACAAAGCCACATATCGTCAAACAAAAATAACACGTTACAAAACACTGATACTACCCGTGCTAATGTAATGGTCCCAAGCAGACAAGGCAGTGCTTGGTGTATTTGAGAGAAAAATTCTTCGAAAGATCTACGGACGAATCTGCGTTGACGGTGAATATCGACGTAGTATGGAACACTAGCTGTATCTACTATACAACGACATCAGTATAGCTAAACGTATCAAGACACAACGATTGCGTTGGCTACGGCTTGTCACAAGAATTAGCGATGATGAACCCGTTAAAAAAGTCCTAGGTTTCGATGGACTTAACAACTAGAATACAAGATCGAAAACAGAGGAATTCCAAATTGGAGAAATAAAGAAACAAATTGAGAGGAATGGAAATCTTTTCTTAGTTCGGCCTATAGGGCAAATTCTCTATAGAGGGCCAACTAAGTAAGTACATGGTTTAGTTTCTTAGTTCGGCCTATAGGACAAATGTTCTGTAGAGGCCAACTAAGTACCTAAGTAAGTAAGTAAGTGGTCTAATTGAATTGTTTTAAAATATGTTTAGGTAGCACAAATCGTTTAGCTCCATAGCAAATACCACTATACAAAAATTCAATCCAAATCCTTAATTAATAGAGTTTGTTGTTTTAAAGTTTCCTGTCGACATTCTTTTTCACAACATTGCTGTTGATAACTACACCACCACCAACAACATCGATATAACACCACTTCACCCATCCTTCAGTATCTCGCCTTTTTTTCCAACAGCTAAAGTTAAAAACTTCGAGTTAAATTGCTTTGGCATGGACTTCAAAAAAATGGGGGAAGGAATATTACAAACGAATCACCAACAAGAGAGTGAATTCACAGTAAAGTGAGAGTAAAGTGATGAGGAGGCATGAGAAAAAACAAGTAAGAAAAGCGTTAAGTTCGGTCGGGCCGAACTTTTTATACCCTCCACCACAAATTTCAGCCATTTCGGTGGATTAATGTGGCCACAACCTTCAAAATACCGAAATTCGGAAGGTACCGTTCTATGGGGGCTATATGATGGCGTGGACCTATACCTACAAATTTCTGGGGGAAAGTTTTATACGCCTAAAGAAGACTAAATACCAAATTTCAGCCATATCGGTGTGATAATGAGGCTAAAACGTTCAAAATATCGAAAATCGGGAGATATTGTATTATGGGGGCTATATCAACACGTGGACCTATATAAACATTTTATGGTAGAAATGGTTCTTAGCCTCTGGAAACACAAAATACAAAGTTACAACCGATTCTTTGGTCAAATGGGTCTAATACATTCAAAATATATTAAAATGACGCGTACTTTATAAGAGGTCTTATGTGGGGACTATACCAAAACGTGGACCTATATAACCCAACTTTGGTAGGAATGTTTTCTGGCCTCTGAAGACACAAAATACCAAATTACAACCAATTCTGTGGTCAAATGGGTCTAATACATTCAAAATATATTAAAATGACGCGTACTTTATATGGGGCCTTATATGGGGGCTATACCAAAACGTGGACCTATATAACCCAACTTTGGTAGGAATATTTTTTGGCCTCTGGAGACACAAAGTACCAAATTACAACCAATTCGGTGGTAAAATGGGCCAAATATCTTAAAAATTCCTTAAAACGACGACGCGTCACGCGTCATTTTGTATGGGGGCTATACGAAAGCGTGGACCTACATAGCCCGCTTTCAATACCAAAAGTCCTACGTAAATATAACATATTTTCCCAAAATTTCATCAACCTACGTCAATCCGTTCGGACGCTAGAGTGATTTCCACAGACGGACAGACGGACAGACGGACAGACGGACAGACGGACGGACATGGCTATATCGATGTAGAATTGCACGCTGATCAAGAATATATATACTTTGTGGGGTCTACAATGATTATTTCGAGTAGTTACAAACGTAGTGACAAACTTAATATACCCCCATCCTATGGTGGAGGGTATAAAAACACAAATTTTTTGACCTGAATAAGAAGTTGTTTAAGTGAATTCTCCCCACAATTATATGTGAATTTGCATATTTACTTCATTCAATACAGGTTTACACAGGTACGGACGTAATTTGTACCCATGGATGATGGCCTTCATTAAAAAGTTATTTTAAGGTGATACTCAACAACTTGCTAGTATTACGGTGTTAAGACCAATGCAAATTAAAACACCAACACACAAACCTTATAAAACAACAAAAAATAAATAGACACAAAATTCAAACTCTGGTACATTAACCCGGACAAAAATAAATGCAGCAGATGTTGCGTTCGAACTAAACGTAAAATTTCACATACAGACAGCCAGCAAGTCAGTCACCTGCCTTGTGTTTATGACGTTCTTTTTAACGTTTTTATTAATGGCCGCAATTGAAGGTCAATTAGAGTAGCGGAGTGGTGGGAATATTTGTGTTTTAGACAGAATAATTATAAATATACATTTTTGTTATGGTTCAGATTTGTGTATAAAAATAAACAAAAATTGTGTAAATCAATATCTGCATATTTCGATATGCTTAAATTTATTTCCTTATAAAAATGATAAATTTATTGTGGTTGCTTCGTTTTTTAGACTTCATCAAAGAAACGAACATATGGCATCATCACTTGTTGAAATTATAAACATCTTCAAGGCGAATAATTATAAAATAGTCATTTTTTAATACATTCAATATTGGTGGGGAATGTTTTTAAAACGTTGGCATTTCTTTAGGTACTGAAAGTACACGTTAGTGTTTTTCTTCTAGTCGATTCTTCCACTTTGATCCTTCTTTGAGAGTTAAAGAGTTATTATACGTTTTAATAACATATGGGAATACATATGTACACTAAGCAAAATATATGTTGGAAATATGTTTGGATCCAAACAAATATATGTTTGGGACTGGTTGCAAACAAATATATGTTTGGGTCCAAACAAATATATGTTTGCAACATTTTGTAACATATTTCAATTATATTGGTTTGGGTACCAACATATTTTTTAAGTTAGAACATGTTTTTTGTCAAAGAGCGTAACAACAGGACTCTCGCTTATTTCATTATAAAAAGCTGTGTGTATGATGCAATACAAGACGTAGACGCGATGACGGGACGGCGAAAAACTTTGCTTTGATAGTGTATATTCGATATGCGGCCAAACACGTGCGTTTCGTTCTTTGTCGTTGTTTTTGTTGTGATTTATTCATCCACAAACAGCAAGCAAAGAGGAAAATAAAAAAGTGGTATGAATTATTTTTGTTCTGTTTTCTTCAGTTTTCCCAAAGCAGTCGTTGAGTAAAGACGGTAAAGTGAGTGAATAAATCAGTGTTTTGTGTTTTCTTAACGAAATTGTGATTTTTATTAAATTAAATTCCCATAACACTTTACTGTTGGAAATTTTATAATTGAATCAAAAAGGTGAATGGAAATATTTTGTTGGACGTGGAAGAAATCGTACTTAATATTGGTAATGACATTAATACATTTTTCATATACAGTTGCGAAAACAATAATAGCACCACCATTAACAACTGTGGAACAATGTTTTATATAGATGTGGGGCCAAATATTTATGTTTGAAGGGAAATCTTTTCTTTTCTCATTTAGATGTCCTCAAAAGCTCGGAATAGAACCAAAAATATATAACAAAGCCCATTAACAGAGGATTGTTTAACCGTAATAATATGGATCTGACTTTGCCGTCATTGACTAAACCCCAAACATGGCAACAATACTGTGAAGAATTAACATGTTATTGTTGAAATCCTAGAACATATGACTCTATTTCATTTAGAAGATAAGTTGGCACTAGTTTGGTCCTTCCAAAAGGATATGCACAGTAAAAATCTGGATTATAATCTGAAGGAAAGACAAAGAACTTGTGGTATAAAAGTTCTGTGGCCGTTCTCTAGGTTTGTACGTGTTTCCTAGACTGTAACAAATCAAAACAAGTGAGAAAAAGTTATAGTCGGTACGGGGCTGACTATGTGATACCCTCCACCCCTACCCCTGTGCATAATCTTTTCACTCGAAAACATTTCTTTTACGGAGATACGAAAGTTTTCACCTATCTGGCTTTTTTCACCAAATCACTTAAGGCGAACTGAACCAGAATAATTAATCAATAGGCTTCTATCTCTGTGAGAAAATTTCGTGATGATCCGATCAAAATTCCGACCTGTAGTGTGATTGCAGAAAAAGTGGAAAAAAGGGGTGGATTACCGACTATTGCGATATCTCTATTATTTGACCACCTACGCGAATCTAATTTGCATAATTTTAAAGATGGGATTTTCTACTTTCTTGGTCAGGCTTTGCTTTTAAAAGGTCCCCAACCAAAGGTGTGATATCCGTCGTTATTATTAAAATCGCAAAAATTAAAAGTAGGGTTCTATTAGCGACTATTGCAATATCTTCGTTGTGTTACCACCTACGACAATCTACGTTACATCGTTTTAAAGGTGATATTTTCTACTTTCATTGCCAAGTTTTGCTTTTTATATGCCCCTTATAGACGCTGAGATATTTGCTTTGGAATAAAATGTAGACTTTTTCTCCAAATAACTTTTTTGCTCATTCCGACCCCTAATTATTATCCGACCATTACCAAAATCAATAGGCTTCTTTCCCTCCGAGACCCCCATCAACACCCAGAATTTCGTGACGATCCGATCAAAATTGCGACCTGTAGCGTGATTTCCAAAAAAAAATGAAAAAATGGGATGTAGTACCGACTATTGCGATATCTTCGTTAGTCGGCCACCTACGCCGACTTGGTTGCATCATTCTACTTTCATAGTCAGGCTTTGCTTTTGGAAAGTCCCCAACCAAAGCTGTAATATTCGTCATTATAACTAAAATCGCAAGAATGAAAATTTGGGTTTTATTTGCGACTATTGTAATATCTTCGTTGTTTGATCACCTACGAGAACTTACTTTACACCATTAGAAAGGTGATATTTTCTACTTTTATTGTCTTGTTTTCGGTATTCCCCTTATAGAAGCTGAGATATTAGCTTTGTCTTTTTATACACATACGTTTTTTGCCCATTCCGACCCCTGAATATTATCCGATCATCACCAAAATTAATAGGCTTCTTCCCCTCCGGGACCCTCATCAACACCCAACATTTCGTGACAATCCGATCAAAATTACGACCTGTGGCGTGATTACAAGGTTTAGATGGACAGACGGACGGACGGACGGACACACATAGCCAGATCGACTCAGCTCGTCGAGACATTCATTTTGGTATATATAAGTATGGGTCTACGACCAATATTTCGATGCGTTACATACTTTTTGGGCAAAACCAACTTATAATAACCTCCCCACACAGTGGTGTAGGGTGTAAAAATGTGAACTAAGGTCAATAAGGCAACATACTTATTTTCTTACTTTACTCAGGTGGCTCTGCTTGCGCACAGAACATTTGTCCCATAAGCCGAACAAAGGATTGATTTCCACCTCTCCCGATTTCTTGCAATATCTTCCCAGTTTGAGGGAATACCACGGGCTTCGATGTCACATTTCACCTCTTCTTTCCATTGGAGTCGTGGCCTGCCAGCTTTTCGTTTACCGCCTTGCGGCTCATGTTCATACGCCTTTTTTGCGGGGGCATCGGCGTTCATTCTTATGACATGACCAAGCCAACGCAATCGTTGTAGCTCAGTACGTTTAATTATGTCGATGTCAGTATATATCTGGTATAGCTCGTGGTTCATTCGACGTCGATATTGATTGCCGACGCACAGTGTCACGACCGTGGCCAAAAATGGTAAAAACTAAATACTTCGTTGAACAAATTTATTGATGGGGAGTGATAGAAAACATATTTATTAAGAAGAATCTGAATTTTGGTGCTGATACGTGAAGTAGTTTTTGCTATATGAGGATTTAAATCCGACAATTTTAGTTAATACGTATTTTTGTGTTTTTTCTTCTTAAAGTAATCAATTATATTATGCGTTAATATTTAAAATTTAAAAGTAACGGTCGCTGCAAAAATGGTTCCTAAGTTCTCTTGGGATGTAATAAACTTGCTACACTTTTGTTTGCATGTAAATACTAATCATATGGTGTTTACATTTACCCAAACATGTATTACTAAGTTTATTAATTTTCTGAAGCAAATTTTAAATTGAGTGGAGTGGGGAAAAATTGTATAAAAGTGTATATCGATGTTTTTCGCTGTATGAGTAGTAAAAAGTGAGTACTTCAAATATATAAAGGTCCCAGCTGCAGAGGTTAGCAGACGAATGTGTCATTTCTCTTTTTCAGCGACCACCTCACTGAGAGGATACCCAATTTTTCAACAAATCTTTTTGGGGTGTTGGCTATAGCGCGAAAACGAATGAACCGATCATCATATATTTTTGTGGGCTTATTAAGTACCTAATAATCTTGCTTCAAAACGAGAGAATTTTAAAAATATCAATTTTTAAAAAAAATTGTGAACAGCGAAAATCAAAATTCGATTTTTTACAAAAAAATTTACGGTTCTTTGACCACTAATCGGTCAAAAAAATTTTTTAAAGGAAATTTCTCATGTATGGAGACAAGAGTTTGATATATTCAATATACTCACAAACAATATGAAGACTAAACACCAAATTTCAGTCATATCGGGTGGATATTGAGGCCACAACACTCAAAATACCGAAAATGAGGAGGCACGGTCCTATGGGGGCTATAGGAAGACGAAGACCTATACCGACATATTTCTGGTGGAAGGTTATAAGCTCCCAACGGAGACTTAATACCAATTTTCAGCCATTTCGGTATGATAATCAGGCTAAAACCTCCAAAATACCGAATATCGGGAGGTACCGTCCTATGGGGGCTATATGAAGGCGTGGACCTATGCAGACAAATTTAAAGGTGAAGGTATAATGCCCCCTACGAAGACTAAATACCAAATTTAAGCAATTTCGGTGTAATAATGAGGCTAAAATCTTCAAAATACCTATAATCGGGAGGTACCGTTGTATGGGGGCTATATCAAAACGTGGACCTAAGCCCACAAACCCCTGTTGGAATGTTTGATATCTCTGCCGAAGACTAACCACAAAATTTGAATACTTTCGGTTGGTCATTGTGTCTAAAACATTCAAAATACCGAAAATCGGGAGGTACGGTTATGTGGGGGCCATATACAAACGTGGACCGAACAACCCAATTTGTTGTCCTGAAGATTGTAAGTCAATAATAGGTACGTGTACCAAAATTGATACACCTGCGACAACTCCTTCTATTTTTGGCCACAGTTAATATGAACTCGCGACATTGTGCGACGGAGACTGGTCCGTATGTCTTGCAGAGGATTTTTCTCTCGAACACACCAAGTACTGCCTTATCTGCTTGCGAAAGTGCCCATGCTTCGTAGCCCTACATTAGCACAGGTAGTATTAGTGTCTGGTAAAGTGTGACTATGGTTTCTCGAGAGGTGGCTTTGTTTCTAAATTGCTTACTACGACCAAAGTAGCATTTATTTGCCAATATTATACGTCTCCTTGTTTCAGAACTGATGTTGTTTGCTCTGTTTATGGCGGTGGCGAGATAGATGAAGTCGCTAACTACCTTAAAGTTGTATTTCCCAACTTCTACAGATGGACCGAATTCAGATGATGTATTACGCGTCGACACCATTTGAACCCGCGACCTTGAAAACATATTAAAAAATGTTGTCACTGCGTGTTAGCGTTCAAAGCCAAACTCATAACTTCAAACACAGCGCAAAAAAACGTTTGTCATGAAGAAATACAATTCTACGGCCAAATATCCTTGAATGTATGAAAAACCAAAAGTTCTAGGACAGAGAAGCCATCCCACAGTCGATACGTCTGAAGTGCCACTCAACTAATAGCGAAACCAGGCAACGTACTTTGGTGACTGTGTGGGTTCGAGTCCTTGGCTTTCCTTTTTCACTTGCAAAGAATTTTCGATCATCAAGCTTAACTCTAAACGAGAAAATTAATAAAAACCATAAATTTTGTTTTATCGCCATTTACTGCCATCCCTGCCCTGGCAGATTCTTCTTCAACTCGTACAAAAATATTCTGTAAAACTTGTTCCGGCCGACCTATGATATCGATGTCGTGGGCATATGCGAGAAGCATGTGGTTTTTGTTGTAGATAGTGCCGTATCTATTCGCTTCTGCATCTCGTATCATCTTCTCCAGTAAGATATTGAAGAGATCGCACGAGAGACCATCTCCTTGTTTAAAACCTCGTTTGGTGACAAACTCTTCAGAGAGGTTCTTCCCTATTTTAACTGATGAACGGGTGCCCGATAATGTCATCTTGCAGAATAGTATCAGATTTGCGGGTATACCAAACCCCGCCATGGCTTCAAACACCTTTGTACGCAGAGGGCTGTCAAAAGCAGCCTTGTTATCGACAAAAATATGATATGTGTCAATTTGCTTTTCTTGAGTCTTCTTCAGAATTTGCCGTAAAGTGAAGGTCTGGCCAATGGTGGACTTTCCAGGTCTAGAACCGCATTGATATGGTCCTACTATACGCTTGCTATTACCTTGTAAGCGATGGGGAGCAGACTTATGCCTTTATAATTAGCGCACACTGTTTTATCTCCCTTCTTATGTAGGGGGCAGTCGCCGCGCATGCGTTCTTCCTGCCATATCTTGATAGCTAGCTGATGCATACACCTCATCAGCTCCTACTGCTTTGTTATTTTTTAATCGACTTATTGCAGTCATAACCTCACTATGACTGGCCGGTATACATTCGATTCCGTCACCTGGAATTAGTGCGGAGACCTCCTCCTCATCGATGTCGTTTGTTAACAATAGCTTTGAAAAATGTTCCTTCCATATGTTAAGTACGGTTCCTGTATCTGTTACCGGGTTCCCACGCTCGTCCTTAGAGGAGAATGTGCATGTTACATACCCATCAGTTTGGTGTTCCACTTTTTGATAGAATTTTCTGGCTTCATTTTGACTTCTGTACAACTCGAGTTCCTCACATTCGCGTTTTTCCATTTCTTTCTTGTTTTCTGTGGAAAAGACGTTTCTCCTCTCGATATCGCTCTAGCGTGCTACGCGTTGATACTGATTGAAAGGTAGCTCTGTGTGCTGCATTCTTCTCTTTAGTAGCAGCACCACACTCGTCATCATACCATGTGTCCTTTGGAGAAGGTTTTTTGTATCCAAGCACTGTTTTTGCGGCTGTTTGCATGGCATGTGCAATCCTTTGCCACTGTGCTGGTATCTTATCCGGGACAGGGGTGCTAATGTTTAACAACTGTGTTAGTTGAGTGGAGTATGCTGTGGCCGTCTTTTGAGATTGAAGTTTTTCGATTTCCAGTTTTCGGTCTGTGTTGGGGCGTATTTTATTCACTACGTTCAGTCGGGTGCGTACATTAGCTGCAACAAGATAGTGATCCGATTCGATGTTTGCTCCTCGGAATTATCGCACATCCAACACGGACGACGCATGCCTTCCATCTATTACAACATGATCAATTTGGTTTCTTGTTTTATGATCTGGTGAGTTCCACGTAGCCTTGTGTATATCGGGATGCTTAAACCTGGTGCTGCTAATTACCATGTTCCTTGCCGCTGCGAAGTTAATTAACCTCATTCCGTTATCGGATGTTGTGGAGGCTGAATTTACCGACAGTCGGGACAAAGATATTCTGCTTTCCAATTTTTGCATTAAAGTCGCCTAGAATGATTTTAATGTCATGGGCAGGACATCGAACATATGTTTTCTCCAGTCGCTCGTAAATAATATCTTTGGTTTGCTCGTCCTTATCTTCGGTTGGAACATGAGCACAGATAAGACTTATGTTGAAAAATTTAGCTTTTATTGGAATTGTCGCTAGCCTTTCATTCAATAAGGCAACTACAGCATCAAAACGAACATATCATATTGGGAGGTCCTTCAAGAAGAATCCTGCAAACCAATACCAGAATCCGCTTGCTTCAGTACCAAACCCATCCCCAGGCGGTACTAACATCATCAACTGAAAAATAAATCAGTAGACACTAGCTTCTATAGATGTACTGCTATTCTTGAGTAGTAAAGTGTAGATATTTTAAAATTTTAAAATAATTTTCAATAATGGTGCAATTATTTTTAGAGTTTTTGTAATGATTTGTTTAAAAAAGTTTCGAATTAAACTATGATTTTTGTTAATTTTAAATTCTTTGGAGTCGTTTCGTTATAAATATGCATAAAACGGTCAGCAAAATTTGAACATGTAAATAAGAATGCCTGCAAAACATTTTTTCTAGCAGCTGTACATGCATATATTTGAAATATGGGTGTACCTATTTATTACATTATATAATCATTTGTTTCCAGATGCCGATTTCTCGTTGATGATTGAGGAGAATGTGTTTTATTTTACAACTAACGTGAAGTGTTCAACGATGTTTTTATATTTTATAATTATTAATAGTTTTTATTTTTTTTAAAAGCCGTGATGTTGTCTTATGCTGAAGAAGAGATGCCACTAAGATGCACATTCCAGGAACATAACGAGCCAACACATGTATCGAAAGTGATTAAGGAGTGATTCCAAAACAATTCGACAAAGTTCTCCATTGGCCCGCCCAATCCACTGATCTTAGCTGTCTATTGGGGGTTGTGGAAAATCGTTAACTCAAAAATCAAACGAAAAAAAAAAATAAAAACCAAAGAAAATACATTTAAAGCCGCAAAAATAGTATGTTAAGTTTTATCGCCTGCAATAATTACAAATTTAATATCCTCTATGCCTAAAAGATGTGTTTGTGTCATCCAGAATAAAGAATACGCAACGAAATATAGATTTCAATAGTTTTTGTTGTACCTCGAATTGGGGGGTGCATTAGTTTACAACTTTGATTTTTCAAAAAAAAAAAAAAAAATACAATTTTAAAACAAATGTACTGTTATGAGTATTTTTTTGTATTTTTTCGACTTTTTTAAGGTGCGATATCTCTAGAACCGTTAGTCAAAAAAATCTGAAGATATAAATATATGAAGAGTAGCATTACCACAGCAAAAAATAAAGGAAATCAAAAACAACTTTTTGAACATTTGTCCGATTTCACCCCATATGTATGTAAATCCCCCATGTATGTAAATACCAACATAAAAAACTCCAAGAAGAGAAGGACGTTTTGCCAAATTGTGCCTAACCCTTTAATGATGGCACATGCCACTTCCATTTATCTGCATGTTAAGGAGTGTGTATACAAAAGTATGAGCTATTTCGTTTGATAAACTTATATACAGTATATACGACATATTTTACATATGTATGTACATAGGTACGTTGTATGTGTATTTGAGTACACATTTTTGTGGAGCATTTCAAAGCCATTGAAATAATCATTTTTCGTAACCCAGTTTGTTTTTCGTTTTGTCAAGCAAGCGCGATTACAACAATTTTCAAATTAAAGTTGTTTAATGAAGAAAAAATACGTCACTGAAATAAAAAAGATGTAGCTGAAATAGTAAGCTGGCCTTCTGAAAAAAAGTACAGAACCGACTGATATGGTTATTGATCTATTATCAAAGGAAACATGGTTCCTATTCAATTCAAAATATTCTCTTCCAAATGTACAAACAGCAGTATTGGTAAAAAGCATGTTACACATCGAATAAAATGTGCAATCGAATAAAATATGCAAATTACACAATCCACAATCCAAGAATCCACCTTCGACAAGATATTCATCATACGCCAAATTTTGTAGAAGACTCAATGGAAACTTCCAAGACCGAAAAAGTCACGTCAAGTTCGGTGAAATGTCTTTTTCGACTGCAATGGTGTGGTGAATAAAGTTAGTACTGTGCCAAGCAATTCGTCAGAAACGCACAGAATTGGGAAAAAACAATAATGGATTTTGCACAATGATAACGCACCAGCTCACACATCGGTGCTAAGGCGTGAGTTTTTTGCCAAAAACAAAACCGTTATCATGCCTCAACCACCGTATTCACCATACTTGGCCCCCGCTGACTTTTTCCTCTTCCCAAAATGGAAGACACCGATGAAAGGAAGGAATGATTGAGGAGATAAAAGAAAAATCGAAACAGTAGCTGTTGGCTATACCAAAAAGCACGTTTCAAAAGTGTTTCGAGGATTGGAAAAAACGCGGACATAAGTGTATTATATCTGAGGGGGATTACTTTGAAGAGGGCATGATAGTTATTAATGTATAAATAAATATTTTTGAAAAAATATCGGTGATCTGACCTCGTTCTTTGATACGATGAAAATGTGCCTCATTGAAAAAACGGGTTTCAGACCCCAGGTATGATTGGACGAGTTTCGTTTTAGACAATTCGGATTCGATTTAGTCATATCCATCCGTCTGCCTGTCCAGCTGGCGTAAGCACAGTCGACTGTATCAACCG
This sequence comes from Musca autumnalis, assembly GCF_047663935.1. NCBI lineage: Eukaryota > Metazoa > Arthropoda > Insecta > Diptera > Muscidae > Musca > Musca autumnalis. The sequence goes on along the minus strand of NW_027411866.1, from coordinate 155,220,799 downwards.
AAAAGTTGATTCTCTTAATATTTTGTCCAAACTTACTAGGCGCTTACACACAGACAGTATTGGCAAGACAATAGCAAAGTTACAAACCATTTACACCAATACATTCATACTTTTCTCTATACATATTTAAAAATTTATAAATGTATTTGTGAAAAAGGTATGTATTTCTGCTATTGTCTTGCCAATACTGGTATTTATAAACGCCGGATTAGAACCAATGTAAAGATGGGCCTCTTATTTTGTTACCACATTCAGAAATGTTCAACATTTTTCGCTAAAAATCAGATTCGGTCCACTCCTTCGAGTACCTCCCATACAAATTTTCAAAATTTTTGACACAAGTGCAATTAAGAGACGCTTGTCGGAAAGACATGAAATTTTTTGCTGCAGTTTGTATTCACGGGGCCTTTAACGATTGTACAATTTTTTTCTGGGGCACGTCCATACTTCCGGTACTCTAAATAACCCTGCCGGCTACAACTCAAATGAGTTTCCGATTTGCCCGAAACTTTGCACATCGTAAAATTTCTTCCAAACGTACATCAAGTTTCAAGAAGGTTTATATAGGAAAACATATTGGGATACCTCCCTCACAAATTTCAAAATTTTTGCTTAAGTGTAGTTTAAGTGCTGGTGGTGGTTTGGTTGCAAATTTTTACCGAGTGTAAATGTATTCTAAATAATTCCTTCAGACTTTTATATAAGTCAAATCTGCTGAATTTCTCATGTGGCGTCCCTCACAAATTTCAAAATTTTTGCTTAAGTGTAGTTTAAGTGCTGGTGGTGGTTTGGTTGCAAATTTTTACCGAGTGTAAATGTATTCTAAATAATTCCTTCAGACTTTTATATAAGTCAAATCTGCTGAATTTCTCATGTGGCGTATACATTCTTGATTGATATTTGTAAAGTATACGCAACATGGCATGTGCACTAGCAACGAAATGTCCGTCATTGCATTGACATACATATTTAATCAACACTTAAGGGGGCTTAAATCATCAAAGGGGAAAAACTCACCATATCGCACCTGTTCAACAAAAGGGTAGTAACTCAAAATTTCGAAATTTCCACTTGTTATTGATAATGATCGACTACACACACTGTAAAAACCTCCCAATATTTTGTCTACTCTTTGGCCAATAAATACAGTTATATCCATCTTCCTTTCTTTAGAGTAACTACTGAGGTGAAACACTTTTTGCGTCTACTGAAAAATAGAAAATTTTGAGTTACTACCCTTTTGTTGAACTGGTGCGATATCAATTTTTTTCTTATTATGGGAAACTGACATTGTCGGTCTATTGTGCGTGCATTTTTTAATGTTAAATGGAACTAACTTTATTTAAGGCATTAAGCAAAAGTTCACCTTAGTGTACCCTCATTAGCCTCCCGATTTTCGGTATTTTAAAGGTCGTGGCGTCAATATCGCACCGAAATGGCTGAATTTTGGTATTAAGTCTTCGCTGGGGGTATAAAATTGCTCACCTGAAATTTGTACGTCTTCATATAGCCCCCATTAAACGATTCCTCCCGATTTTCGGTATTTTGAAGGTTTCAGCGTCATTATCAAACCGAAATGAATGAGATTTGGTATTTAGTCTTCGACGGGTACTCAAAATATTCCAGAAGATAATTATCAGTATATAGTCCACGTTTTAATATAACCTTCTACCCAAACGGTATTGCCAAATTTTGGTATTTAGTCTTTGATGTGAATATAAAAATTTCCACCTGAAATTAATCAGTAAGGGTCCATATATTGCCCAGAGAACGGTACCCCCGAATTTCGGTGTTTTGAAAGTTTTAGCCACATTATTTCACTGAAATGACTAAAATTTGGTAGTTAGTCTTCGTTGAAGCTACGAAACATTCCTCCAGAGAACCCCCATAGAACAGTACTCCTTATTGTTGGTATTTTCAAAATTGTAGAGACATTATTCAACCGTTACTGAAATTTGGTATTTAATCTTCCCTTCAGATAGTATAGGTCCACTTTTTGGTATAGCCACCATGTAAGATTTTTTTTGTAAGATTTTAGACATTTTTTTCTAGAGAATTGGGTGTTAATTGAATTTTTTGTGCAATGGTCAGGCAACATCAAAATTTTCAACGGTGGCAAAGGGTTGAACACACAATTCTAGGACCAGCTCTCGAAACGCTCTTACTTTTGTTTTAGCAACTTGTATTTACTGCCCAGTAAACAACGGTACAAGTTTCATTAGGGGCGGGTCTATACTTCCTGAGTAAATAGCCTGAAAGATACAAAAAAACCCTATGGCACTGTGTGTAGTGGTTGGAGGGCAAGATAACCGTCGAACGGATCTGCCGATTCGTTCCAAAATTTGACCTTCGTAATATTTTGCCCAAACTTAGTTTAAATCCGATTATAAGTCATATCGGACCACTCCTTCAGGTATCTCTCCCACAAAAGTTCAAAAATGTTCTGAAAAATTGTGCGCACGATAACTCTTGAAGTGACAGGTTTGGTTCATATTTTACACATCCTAATATATCTACCCGATATAGACCAGGTTCGAATATGGACTATATTTGTCCACTCCTTCGGGTATCTTCCACACAAAATTCCGGATAAATTCACTTTACAATATGCGTTCGCTGCCTCAATTACGAGGGTAACAGTTTTCTCAAGGGCAAGTCCATATTTTTTGAGAAAACAGCCCGAAAGGTGTAAAAACCCCCTATGGCACCATATGTAGTGGCTGGAGAGCACAATAACTCTCGAACTGATCAACCGATTTTGTACAAAAATTGGCCTTTGTCATATTCTGTCCAAACTTATTTCGAAGATGGGCAATACAGGTCCACAACTTCCGATACTTCCCCCCTAATTGGGTTTTGTCCTGGCAGATCCAGTTCGGATTTTATATTCTCATTTAAACCGGACTAAAACTACACTTTTTTGCATTTATCAGGCCTTTATCTCAGAAACGAATAGGAATTTGCTGTCTTTAGCAATATTGCAGCCCTAAACTAGTAGAACTTATCTGTTGAACACACCACACAAGAATAGCTTCAGCTAGGGCATCCAAATCGATGAAATATGGAAAATTTTACATAATCTCTGGAATACTGGTTGGTATCAGCTAAACTATTGGGAGCTGAACCAAGTAACCTTTTGCAAAGATCGTCCAAATAATGTTCTCACCAATTCTTCAGAACATTCTGAAACTCTAAAATGCTTATTTCATGTTGTTTCAGCGGTATTTGGTATCATAACTTTTACAACACTCATTTCAAACACCTTCCACACGAACACTTTATTTTCGCATTTGGGATTCCACGACATTATTGACATATGTATTTATTAAATCGTCGTTGAAAAATATACTAAAAACCACGTGATAAAGACATTTGAAACAATGCCATGTTCTGAAGAGTTGTGTATCGCATTCTAGAGAACATTTTTTTAAGAAAACATTAAAAAAATTAACAGTTTTGGAGATATCGTGCGAAATGTATACAAAATAAGGAATTTTTAGATACATTTTGAAATTAGAGACAATAAATGTAGTCTTTCGAGTTCATTATTTCTCCAAATACTTTATTTGCTTAGGAGGTCAGAAGAAGATTCGCTTTGGTTTCAGAGATATAGCCCCGAATTTTTTCAAAAACGCAATATTTAACCATATTTAGATGGGGCCATAAAATCCGAGCTGGATCTGACTCAACAAAACCCAACTAAGCGTTTTGTCGTTTGGGTCTATACTTTCAAAAAATCCTCAGTGTGAATTGTTTGCACAAGATCACCTTAAAAATGTTGTACAGTGTAACTATGACCACTAGAAGTCAAAACATAAGCTAAAAACAAGTAAGGAGTATTATTCGGCTTGGCCGACACAGATATACCCTCAGCCTCGGACCTAAAGAAAAGAAGCAACACTCAATACTTCTGACGTCTATATAATACAATGAGTTTTATATAATAGACTAGCCGAACCCGGTGCGCTTTGCTGCCCCAACTACCATAAAATATAATGGAATGCGATAATTATATTAACTTTTTTAATATTTTAAAGAATAATATGAAGGCGTTATATATCTATTCAGGGTCGTTATGGAGCTACTATGGTATTTTGTATGTTTCAGGAGGTAACACTCCTCCGAAAGCCTTTCCTTTCAAAATAAAACATAAATCTTAAGAAGTCTCTCAAAGATATGATACTTGATAGCTGTAGCCTTGATCAATTCCTTCCCAAATATAAGTGCTTGTGTGAATAATGATGACTTCTACTGACTGCCAAGTCTTCAAAAGTTATTTGAAATTGAACATACGTAACAAATACATGAAATCGACCGCAAATATATATGGGAGCTATATTCCTATATGAACCGATCTCCATATAATTTGTCAAAATTATTTTTGACCAAAGCCTATCTCACATTCCAAATTTCATTGAAATTGATCATACATAGCGTGTTTTGTGCATAAAATAAGAAAATCAGCCGAAAATATATATATGGGAGCTATATTCAAACCTGAACCGATTTCGATATAATTTGTCCCATTTATTTCTAGAACGAATTCTGTCACGCTTTCCAAATTTCAGTGAAATTGGACATACATAGTGTGACCAAATCTGAACCGGTCTCGATATAATTTGGCACATTTATTTTTGGAACGAATTCCGTCAGACCTCCCAAATTTACAGCGACATTGGACACATATAGCGTGTTTAATGTATCAAATACAGAAAATCGGCCGAAAATGTATATAGGAGCAATATACAAATCTGAACCGATTTCGATATAACTCGGCACATTTATGTCTAGACCAAATTCCGTTACACATTCCAAATTTCAGCGATATTGGACATATATAGCGTGTTTGGTGCATCAAATGCGGAAAATCTGCCGAAAATATATATGGGAGCTATATCCAAATCTGAGCCGATTTCGATATAATTTGGCACATTTATTTCTAGACCAAGTTCTGTAACACATATCAAAATTCAGCAAAATTGGACATATATAGTGTATTTGGTGCATCAAATACATTAAATCGGCAGAAAATATATATAGGAGCTATATCCAAATCTGAACCGATTTCAAAATAAATTGGCACATATATTTCTAGGCCAATATCCATCACTCATTCTAAATTTCAGCGAAATTGGAAATATATAGCGTGCTTGGTGCCTAAAATAAGGAAATCGGCCGAAAATATATGTATGTGGGAGCTATATCCAAATCTGAACCAAACTCGATATAATTTGGCACATTTATTTCTAAAACAAATTCCGCCACACATTCCAAATTTCATTGAAATTGGACATAAATAGCATGTTTGGTACATAAAATAAGTAAATCGGCCGAAAATATATGTATGTGGGAGCTATGTCCAAATCTGAACCGATTTGAATGTAATGTAGTAAATTTATTTCTACATCAAATTCCGTCATAAATACAAAATTTGGAGATTGTATCTGTAATAGTTCTAAAGATATTTGCATACAAAATCTAAATTTTTTGGAGGTACCTCCGGTTTTGATGCTATATCTCCAGATCAACGCGAAATTTCAAAAAATGATATAGCCTATTTTCATTCCAGGCCATGTAGCAATGTACCCTAAACATTTCAGTAATATCTGTTCAGCGGTTTTCGAGTCTATAAGGCACAAACAAACAAACAAACAGACAGACAAACAAATTTCAATTTTATATATATAGATGTACAACGTTTGGAACAATTCGGTTTCTCCCTTTGATGGTTATCTTTCGTACTACCAAATTTAGTTGGTGCCGGAAGGCTTTTTTAGCGTGCGCTCCATGGATTTTCACCTGAAAAAATGTCTTCTGTCGTAATGGAGGCAGCGAATACAAGTTGTTACAAAGATAAGCAAAACGATTTGAGAGAGGGCCTTAAACTGCAATCTTTACTAATATTGTAAGGGATGTACTCGAATGAGTGGACCTATATAGTCCATATGCAAACCTGATCTATGTCCCGTAAAGATATTACGATACAAATAGTATAAACCAAATCGGTTGCTCCCTTCAAGAATGATGGTGCACACAATTTTTCCGAACATTTTCAAACTTTTGTGGGGGATGTACCTGAAGGAGTGGACCGATATGGTCTATCTTCAAACATAAACTAAGTTTGGACAAAATATTATGAACGCCAAATTTTAGACCGAATCGGCTGATCCTTTCGAGAGTTATAGTGTGCTCCTACCACTACACAGGGTTTTTTAAACCGTTCGGACTATTTTCTCAGAAAGTATGGACTTGCCCTTGATAAAACTTGTACCGTCGTTATGGGGCCAGCAAATACAATTTGTTACAACAAAATTCAAAGCGATTCGAGAGCAGGTCCTTAAGTAAACTTTTCGAAAATTTTGTGAGGGAGGTACCCGAAGGAGTGAACCGATAGAGTCCATATTGGAATCTTATCTATGTCTAGTAGAAGTTTCAAGGTGTGCACAGTATGGACCGATTTCTCGTTACCAAAGCTGGACGGTGTTGCCCTAAAACTTTCATCGGAAGCAAAATACCTCGGCGTTATCCTGGACCAAAGTCTAAATTGGAAAAGGAACACTGAGGAGAGGGCTAAGACGGGTTTTATGGCACTCTATTCCTGCAAGAACTCCATTGGTAAAAGTTTTGGTCTCAGACCAAAGATCATACACTGGTTGTATTAAACGGTGGTTCTCCCTATTCTTACCTGTGGCGGGCTTGTCTGGTGGCATGCTCTCGGGAACAGTGCACTTCTGTCCAAACTATCTAGTGTTCAAAGAGCCGCATCTCTGCTAATCTCTGGTGCCATCAGAAGCACACCTCAAGCCGCCCTGAATGTGATACTTGATCTCCAATCTCTGGACATCACTATCCACTTTCAGGCGGCGAGGACGGCTTTCAGGCTTAGAGAGTCAGGTGTGTGGCAGTGTTCACGATCTGGACATGCAAAGGTCCTCTCCCCTTTCACCGAATTACTTGAGTTTAGTGGATCCAATCGCGTCAGTGATTATATACCCACTGTACTCAACTTCAACCAAATTAACGTAACATTTCCAAGCAGGGATGCCTGGTCTAGTGGTAGCCCTGCTCTTGGCGGTCTTGCCACCTATACAGATGGCTCCAAGATGGAGGATGGCACAGGTGCCGGGGTCTTCTGCGAAAACCCACAAATTAAGCAATCCTTCAAACTCAACGATAACTGCAGCGTTTTTCAGGCAGAGATTTTTGCAATAAAGAAAGCAGTGGAGTTGGTCAAAGAACTTGGGAGCAGCCTCAAACGACCGGTGACTATTTTTGTCGATAGTCAAGCGGCCCTTAAGGCCCTCAAGTCGTGGACCATAAATTCAAAAGCTATCCTCGAATGCAAAAACGCTCTGCTTGAAGTACGTAATACCGTTGGACTTTGCTGGGTTCCAGGACACAGTGCTATAGAGGGAAACGAAGAGGCGGAAGAACTAGCACGGGGTGGCTCTCAGTCGATTGACTTACCAGTTGAGTCATCTACCAGACCACCAAAGTGCTACTACATCCGAAAACTTCGCGGTTTCTTTCTTGAGAAGGCAGGGCAAAGATGGCAAACGGAACCTGGTTGTAAGGTATCCTGGCCCAGCTACTTCCATCATAGAATCAACTCTCTCTTCTCACTCAACAAGTGAGGGATAAAGACCACTGTAGGACTTATTACCGGTCATGACCTGGTCAGGTCCCTAACTTCTAGATGGGACAACAGTAGTGTAGACTACTGTAGGCTATGTCAAGATCCAGAAGAAATAGAGGTCGAACATCTACTATGTAGGTGCCCCTCGCTATTCACGAGGAGACATCGATTCTTCGGTAGATGTGAGGTAAATACTCTGACTTTCTTCTCCGGCATAGACACCATCTACATATACACGCAGAGAAAAAAATATGTTTGATCCAACAATATTCCAAGAGCAAAATATGTATTGTTAACATATTGTTGGATTCCTCATGTAGTATTGTAAATCCAAAAATAGTTTGTGTCAACTGAACAATATTTCTCTCTTTTCTTCGAAAATTTGTTTCTCTTCTCTCGCTATTCGATGCCGTGTTGAAAAAACATTTTTGGTGAGTTGTGGTGTGTTTGTATGACATGCTGCCTTTACATTTGTTTTTGTGTGTATGTACTTGTGAGACTCTTGTTTTTATTTGTTTCTGTTTTGTTTCATTCTTCTTTCCTTTTCATGTTTGTTATGGTGTTTAATTATTCCTTATGTTGTGGTGGCTGCTTGTGGCTTTTTGTTTGTCTTTGTTGTCAACTAAAGTAGCAAACCATGTATTGCGTTCATCAATGCTCGTAATATTATACGCGATATTTACATCAAAGTTGTGTGGAAAGTGTATATGAGAAGTATATACACTCAAATCAAAAAATTTAGTATCTGGTTTTCAGGGCTGACAATATGTTTTGTAAAAAATTTAGATTATGATTGTTCCTACAATCGGTATTGTTAACGATTTTTACAATATTGCGGAAATTCGAAAGTTGTTTTTGTTTTCTATGTTCGGAACAAAAGATGGTATTTTTGGATTTGGATTACAATATTTGTACAAAACAAACACATTTTTGGAACCAAAATAAATATTTTTGTTCCAACAAAACCGAAAAATATTTTTTCTCTGCGTGTACCAATTTGCCAAAAATTTCACTTGGCTTGGCAAACAAAACTAATCAATTTACGTTTTTATTCTTCTTCACACAGGGGGGTAAAAATCGGCTCAACTATGAACTACACCTTCAGAGGGCACACACCCACATCCACAGTACATCACTCCACTACATCAACATCTTCACCACAACCTCAGCAGCCACACACCCATATCCAGTATTCATCACATCCTTCACACCAAACCACTCTACATCAGCAAAACCAGTAATAGATCAACCACCGTATTTTTCACCTCAGAATAAACCAGTAAACACACATTACGCATAACATCAACCACAATAAACCACTCTACTTCAACAAAACTGCAATTAACCAACCACCGTATATCACCTCAAATAGTCACCACCCACAACAATTTCTTTATAAACCGGCATCTATCATCATCACAACCTAATCAACAATACACCAACAACTCTACAATAGACCAACCGCAACACACAACCTTTCTAAGGATGATCACAATGGACCTCAAGGTCTCCGAGTGAAGTAGCTGCTAACAATGGTAGCTGCGCGTCCTAAAACCAAACCAAACCAAAGTATGGACCAAATCGGTCACTCACTTCAAGAGTTATTGTGTGCACAATTTTTCGGAACATTTTCGAACTTTTGTGGGGAGGTGTCTGAAGGAGTGAACCGATATGGCTCATCTTTGAACGTGAACTAAGTTTGGACAAAATATTTTGGACCAAATCGGTTTATCCGTTCGAGAGTTATCGTGCGCACCAGTCAGCCAGACAGACGGACATGGATAAATCGACTCCAAATTGTCTGAAACACATTTCGTCCAAACATACTTGGGGTCTAAAGCCATTATTTCGATGAGGCACATTTTGCCCGTATGAAAGTTTATATACCCTCGTTAGCGTTAATGCGGAGGGTATAAACATATGCCTTATTTTTTAAAACCATTTGAGGTGAATTTTCGTCCAATTTCACTCTCCATTATCGTGAATTTTTTATGGCTTAGCTCGCACTTATTGTCATATACAACCAAGTCAAACTTGTCTTAGAAGTTGCCCTTGCAGCTTTCAGAATTACGATGGAAACATCGACCCAATTACCCTATTAAATCATCTACAAAGCATAATTTTGTACATTAGATGGGGTGTTGAAGGTAAGAATATCAAATGAATAACTGGATACGATAAACCCAGTTTATTTCCTTAATAGGCAAAACTATTTTACAAAATTAACACAAGAATATTTTCATGCCCATCTTGGCCTCCATAGGCGTGGATTTTTTAAGAATATTTTCATGCCCATCTTGGCCTCCATAGGCGTGGATTTCTTAAGAATATTTTCATGCCCATGTTGGCCTCCGTAGGCGTGGATTTTTTAAGAATATTTTCATGCCCATGTTGGCCTCCAAAGGCGTGGATTTTTAAGAATATTTTCATGCCCATGTTGGCCTCCAAAGGCGTGGATTTTTTAAGAATATTTTCATGCCCATGTTGGCCTCCAAAGGCGTGGATTTTTTAAAAATATTATGACACCTAGTGGCTATTCATCGGCATGAAATCAGATTAAGAATTGCAATGAAGAATGTGGTTCTTACTATGCGGTACTAAAAATTCGATCTGCTGTTGATGAATTTGGTAATTTTTCAATACAAATAATCACACTTTATTTTTCAATCATTATTTCACAAACATACTTCCCAATAAATAGCTAAATAGTGGAAGTAAACAAAAAATGTCAATATTTTTCCCTGTACAAAAATAAGCATCTTATCTACTAAACACTGCCTTTTTCACAGTTTAATTGTTTATTAAGTGAACGATATTTTAATTATACCAAATACGGCAGTGGCTAAAAAAACAACAACAGCAGTAAGCATAACGAGAAATAAAAAATAAAAACAAAAGAAAAAAATGAAAACAAAGCTGTATGAATGCCAAGTAACGCACAAACTGTGGGGAAACTAATTTAAAATTTACTCAGTTTGTTGGGCTCTTCTTATGCGACGACTATACCTTCCTCTCTTTCTCATTTAATCGTTCTCATTACTCTGCAATTTAATTACGGCCACTGGCAGCGTTGCCAGTATTTTTTAGACTCTTTTCCCCAACTTGTTCAAAACTTTTCCCCAAAATTCCCCAGATTTTATTGAATTTCCTCAAAAAATACCCCAAAATTTTTTTAACAAATAATTACAAAAAATCAAAAGTAGTTTTATTTTACTATTGAAATTCATATCATTAAACTTGTAAAGTATTCTATACACTTATATATGAATTAAATGAACGATATTGAAAACTTCACTTTCAAGTGATTCAGAATCATTAGTCTCATTGGATTTATATAAATTTGTATAATGGAAGAGTTGTAACATTTCTTTAGGAGGGTCAAAATTTCTACAACAAATGGAGTTGTTAAAAAATTGATTATTTATTCTAGTAACTCGTACTGCATTTTATTTCTGAATATGGTTCAAAATAGAAAACTCTTTCGACTTAAGAATTACTTGTTGGAACGGAAAGCATATTTAATACCATCTGCAATGATAACTTTCTCCATTGCGATTCGTAAACAATCGTGGAGATTTTTGTGTTGACAACCGGATCTTAAAAGGTTCGTATAGAGCTAAAATTGTGTTGACCCAGTGAATTGCTGCAAATATTTGGGTAAAATTGCTTGTAAGTTTAAAAATTGCATATTTGTAGGCATCGGTTTCAGCATATGTATGTATTAACAGCGTTTAAGATATTCGGCACTGGTCTTTTAAACTTTAATAATTGTTTACTCAAAAAAAGTACAAGTCAAAATTAAAGCCTAGGTCGTTTTCGATCGATTCCACTATTTTTTCAATCTCTTCTTAATTTTTTATAAATGGTTTCAATATTCGAGTGCACTGGGAAAATGCATATTAGCAGTGTGCATCAGTTCGAAAACTTAGATTAAGGCCCGTTAAAATCCCTTTTTGTTATACCTTACTTTAAGAAAAATAAGGAATAAAGTTCGCATTACCAGGGATTTGTTATTACATCTTCCATTCCATTTCAAGCAAAACAATCTGTATACATCAAATTTACTCAAAACGGATTGGTTGATTGAATTTGCTCTCAAATTTTTCGTGTTTTTGTGCGCACTTTAAATTTTAAAAGGAACACAAAGTCCCTTTTAATATATCTGACACTTATTATTAAAGCAAACTTGTAGGAATAAAAAACGGGTTATCTGTCCGATATCGGCCAACATTCAACTACAAAAAGGATATAATAATGGGCCTAAGCATATTTATCACTTTTATAATTGGAGCCATGAATGGTTAATTAAGTTTAATTTCGTCATTGCCCATCAATCCAGAAATCATTTCTGCAGTTAAGTCCCCTTCAGCAGTAGAAATGATGGAAAATGTTATTTCAATTCAACCCACTGTTCTAGTACGCTGTCAGTCGTCGAACCGCATGATAACACTTCAAATCTGTCATAAATTATTGCAGCTGCGACCAGTTAGTATATGATGTATGTTATTTGTGCGTCACGCGTGCGCTACTACTATTCACGTACTGAAATTAAAAAAGATCAGATAATCTGAAGTAATTAGTCAAAAAAGAAATTCCCCTAAAATCCCCAAATATTTTTCAGATTTCCTCAACATTTTCCCAAATCCCCAAGTCGAAATTTTTTTCCCCATTTCAAATAAAAATTCCCCAATTTGGGGAAAAATCCCCAATACTGACAACGCTGGCCACTGGGCATATCACTCGGAAAATATATGAAAGTATCTCATCGATACTTATTTTCAAGAGTGAAAATTGTGCTCTTAAATACACCGCCGTTATGCTCTTACAGAGGTTTGACAAAAAGAAACCCCACAGATAATAATAAAACATCATTTGGGGGAAAATTATAGCAGCCACATGCAATAAACAGAGCACACATTCACTCACATACATAAATACACACGAAGCAATTATCAAACAATAACCAAGTTGTAGTGTTGGGGAAGACATTGACTCTTTGGCTTGACGGCTGGCAGGCTAACTGGCTGGTTGGATGGCTGCTCATAATCTCAGTTGTGTAGGTTGATATCTATGAAACTGATTTAGGGGGGAGGTATTCACCACATTGAGAAACATAAACATCCATCCAATGTCGTCGTCGTACTCTTTCTAAGAAAGTTTCTCTGTATTTCTTTGTTGTCGTTTTGAAAAGCATGCAACAACAACAAGAATTACAAAAAAAAAAAAACAACCATCGAGTCGACTATGTCGATGACTATGACGTTCATGTTAATTTGATTTGGGATATGCTTTGCTGTTGTTATTGAGCCGTTCGTTGTTGTTCAAATTATTATGGTAGCATTTTTTCCACTGTTTTGGCTGGCTTGGTTGGTGGCTCTTGGTCTCTTGGCTTTCTGAATTTACATCCAAGAGATACTTTCAAGTAGACAGAGAGTGAGAGCGTGAGTGAATAATGTTTATGTGAGTTGGTGTGTTTGTTGATTTGTGTGCTGCTTGCTGTGTGTTGTTGTATATTTCATTTGAGTTGTTTAACAAGTGACATCATAAAATTAAACGCTTCATTCGTATCAGCTGTAAAAATTTATTTACAATTATACAAACACACGTACACACAAACGCACGCATAATCATACAATTTACAATGATTGTGGCATGAATATACGAGTATGGAGGATGGATGGCATGCAGCATATAAAAGCGGTGGGGTAACTGACAGCCACGACATATTCACATACACACATACAGATTATGTTTCGTTTTATGGTTGTCGGCTTTTGTCCGTCCATTTGCAACACATTAAATGCTGGCTGGCTTGTTTGCCTGCTTGACTATTTAGTCAAATGACAAAAAGGACGAATATAAAAACACGATGGCATAACGACACAAAAGAAGAAAATTTTAACGACTAAACGGACAGACAGAAAGTGATTATTTAGTGGTGTTGAGTAGTTCCTCAAAGAAAATAATGATTTTGGGTATTCTAACGTTTTAATCTTTCCGCTGCTATTTTTAAGCATTCACACACAATGTGAAGAAAGTACAAAAATACGAGTCCTGTAACACAGGGGTACGAATGTACTGTGTGTAAAAATTATGTATATTAACCTCTAAGTGGTAAAGTAGGGGTGAATTTTTGGGCAAACAATGTGGAGATTTTGCTTAAATAACAAAAGGCATCCAAACAAAATTATTGTAGAATATTTCCGACCCACTGTTGGCCAAAATTTAATATTTTGTGAAAAATAACAAGTAAAAAAGCATTAAGTTCGGCCGGGCCGAACTTTTCATACCCTCCACCATAAAATATTCATTCCTGTCCCCAACTTTAAGTGAGTACGTTAAAATGTCAGATAATGTACATAAAATGCTTCATTCGGGAGGCCCTTTTTTATGGTGCCTATATCTAACTGTTGACAATTTTTGGTGGGCTAGAAATTGGGAGGTACTGTTAAATAGGGGTTATAATAAAACATGGGCCTATGTTGACAGTTTTTGATGGGAGCCTTAAATGTCAAATAACTCCTAATTCGGTTAAAAATTGCAGCTAGAATCCTCAAAATATCGAAAATCGGTACATAACGTGGGAACTTCAAATGTCATTAACAGCTAGTTCGGAGGTATCTGGGCTATAAGTAAATATGAACTTAAATGAACAACATTTGTTGCAGAATTTTTGTTGACTTTTAAATTTCAAATTACAGAAAGTTCGTCCAAAAAATAAAGCTAAGGTACGGAAAATCGGGAGGTTTGTTTTGGGGCTATAGAAAAACATGGACCTACGTTCGGTTAAACATTTTAAGTAAAATCCTCAAAGTACCGAAAATAGGGAAGTATCGTTATATTGGGGCTATGTTGAAAATTGTTGATGCAGATGTGTGGTGACCACTACAACCTTCAAATGTCAAGTTACAGTTAGTTCTGTTAAAAATTGTAGCTAAAATTGCCAAATTACTGAAAATTGGGAGGTACCGTTACATGGGAGCTATATCCGAACATGGACCTATGTTGACAACTTTTGATGGAGAGGTGTTGTGACCACTAAGAACTTCAAATGTCAAATTACTGCTTGTTCGGTTTAATATTGTAGCTAAAATCATCAAATTACTGAAAATCGGGAGGTACCGTTATATGGGGGCTTTCTTGACAATTTTTGGTGGAGAGGTGTGGTGACCACTAAGAATTTCAAATGTCAAATGTTCAAATTACAGATAATTCGGTTAAAACTTGTTGGTAAAATTCTCAAAATATCTGAAATCGGGCGGTAACGTTATATGGAGGCTATTCCAAAACATGGACCTATGTCCACTAGTTATATAAGTTTATTGACATTTAAGAACCCTAAATGTCAATTGATAGCTAAATCGGTCTGAAAATGTAGATAAAAACGTCAAAATGCCGTAAATCGGGGGTACCGTTATATGGGGGCTATACCAAAACTTGGACCTAGGTCCACAGCTTTTGTTATATAAGTTTAGTTACACTTAAGAACCCTTAATGTCAAATTATAACTATATCGGTCTGAAAATGTAGATAACAACGTCAAAATACCGTAAATCGGGGGTACCGTTATATGGGGGCTATACCAAAACGTGGACCTATGTCCACAAGTTTTGTCACATAAGTTTATTGACATTTAAGAACTTCAAATGTCAAATTATAGCTAAATCGGTCTGAAAATGTAGCTAAACCCGTCAAAATACCGTAAATCGGGGGGTACCGTTATATGGGGGCTATACCAATACGTGGACCTATGTCCACAACTTTTGTTATATAAGTTTATTGACTTTTAAGAACCCTAAATGTCAAATTATAGCTAAATCGGTCTGAAAATGTAGCTAAACCCGTCAAAATACCGTAAATCGGGGGGTACCGTTATATGGGGGCTATACCAATACGTGGACCTATGTCCACAACTTTTGTTATATAAGTTTATTGACTTTTAAGAACCCCAAATTTCAAATTATAGCTGAAAATGTAGCTAAAAACGTCAAAATACCGCAAATCGGGGGGTACCGTTATATGAGGGCTATACCAAAACGTGGACCTATGTCCACAACTTCTAATTTATAAGTTTATTAACACTTAAGAACCCTAAATGTCAAATTATAGCTACAGCGGTCTGATAATGTAGCTAAAAACGTCAAAATACCGTATATCGGGGGGTACCGTTATATGGGGGCTATACAAAAACGTGGACCTATGTCCAGAACTTTTGTTATATAAGTTTATTGATACTTAAGAACCCTAAATGTCAAATTATAGCTAAATCGGTCTAAAAATGTAGCTAAAAACGTCAAAATACCGCAAATCGGGGGGTACCGTTATATGGGGGCTATACCTGCAAACAAAAGACGCATTTTCCCAAAATTTCAGCGTCCTATCTCTATTTTTGTGGATGCTAGAGTGATTACCACAGACGGACGGACGTGCTCAGATCGACTTAGAATTTTACCCTGATCAAGAATATATATACTTTATAGGGTCGCAAATGAGTATTTCAATGCGTTACAAACGGAAAAACAAACTTAATATACCCTCCATACTATGGTGGAGGGTATAAAAAAACTAATACAGTTTGACAAAAAATGTATTTCAAAGACCAAAATTATAAATAAATTCATATTAATTGTTCGCTTATGGCCACAAATTATGTAAAAACTATACGGTGTTTTGGGCAAAACTCTTGCTATTTGTCCTCAAAACAATATTCCGTCAAAATATACATATAAAGTTTATTTGCAATTTATAACAAATGCGGACTAAAATAGGAATTACCTACTACTTTGAGGTGACTAGCGTCCGAACGGATTGACGTAGGTTGATGAAATTTTGGGAAAATATATTATATGTACGTAGGACTTTTGGTATTGAAAGCGGGCTATGTAGGTCCACGCTTTCGTATAGCCCCCATACAAAATGACGCGTGACGCGTCGTCTTTTTAATGAATTTTTAAGATATTTGTCCCATTTTACCACCGATTTGGTTGTAATTTGGTACTTTGTGTCTCCAGAGGCCAAAAAGCATTCCTACCAAAGTTGGGTTATATAGGTCCACGTTTTGGTATAGCCCCCACATAAAGTACGCGTCATTTTAATATATTTTGAACGTATTAGACCCATTTGACCACAGAATTGGTTGTAATTTGCTACTTTGTGTCTTTATAGACCAGAAAGTATTCCTACCAAAGTTGGGTTATATAGGTCCACGTTTTGGTGTAGCCCCCATATAAGGCACCATATAAAGTACGCGTCATTTTAATATATTTTGAACGTATTAGACCCATTTGACCACAGAAT
Source organism: Musca autumnalis (assembly GCF_047663935.1). Lineage (NCBI taxonomy): Eukaryota > Metazoa > Arthropoda > Insecta > Diptera > Muscidae > Musca > Musca autumnalis. The sequence goes on along the minus strand of NW_027411866.1, from coordinate 155,203,866 downwards.
TGGTTGTAATTTGGTACTTTGTGTCTTCAGAGACCAGAAAACATTCCTACCAAAGTTGGGTTATATAGGACCACGTTTTGGTATAGTCCCCTCATTTTAATATATTTTGAATGTATCAGACCCATTTGACCAAAGAAACGGTTGTAACTTTGTATTTTGTGTTTCCAGAGGCTAAGAAACATTTCTACTAAAAATGTTTATATAGGTCCACGTGTTGATATAGCCCCATAATACGATATCTCCCGATTTTCGATATTTTGAAGGTTTTTGCCTCATTATCACACCGAGATGGCTGAAATTTGGTATTTAGTCTTCTTTAGGCTTATAAAACTTTCCCCCAGAAATTTGTAGGTATAGGTCCACGCCATCATATAGCCCCCATACCTTCCGAGTTTCGGTTTTTTGAAGGTTGTGGTCACATTAATCCACCGAAATGGCTGAAATTTGGGTATAAAAAGTTCTGCCCGGCCGCACTTAACGCTTTTCTTACTTGTTATTTCACAACTGATGTCGTTTGTTGTGTTTACGGCGGTACCGAGGTATTCGAAGTCTTTACTACCTCAAAATTATAGGAACCAACTTCAACAGTTGGTCCGATATCAATGGACGCATTGCGCGTCGACACCATCAGCTTGGTCTTTTCGCCGTTTACCGCCAGACCCACTTTAGCAAATTCTCCTTCGACCTTCATAAAGGTATCGGTTACTTCTTTTACTGATCGGCCCATGATGTCTATATCATCAGCATAAGCAAGTAACATGTGGCTATTGGTGTAGATTGTGCCACTTCTTTTGATGTTTGCCTCTCGTATAACCTTTTCTAGCAGGATGTTGAAAAGATCACACGAAAGGTTGTCTCCTTGCCTGAAACCTCTTTTTGTACAAAACTCTTCGGACAGGTTCTTTCCTATTTTAACTGAAGATCTTGTGTCAGTTACAGCCATTTTACAAAGCAGAATAAGCTTTGCGGGGATACCAAATTCAGATATTGCTTGGAATACCTTTGAACTAGTGGGCTGTCGAAGGCTGGTTTATAATCGACAAAAAGGTGGTAGGTGTCGATCTGCATCTCTTGGGTCTTCTCCAGGATTTGCCAGGATGGTGGACTTGCCAGGTCTAAAGCCACATTGGTCCAATTATTTCGTTGACCATGGGCTTTAGTCGTTCGCACAATATCCCTGACACTATCTTGTAGGCGATAGGGAGAAGACTTATGCCCCTATAGTTGGAGCATAAAGTCTTATCTACTTTCTTATGGACGGGACACAGGATGCTCAGGTTAAAATCGTCGGGTACGCGTTCTTCCTGCCAGATGGAGCTAACTAGCTGATGCATACACCTTATCAGCGTGTCGCCTCCGGTTTTAAACAGCTCGGCTGGTAGGTCATCAGCTCCTGCTGCCTTGTTATTCATTAGCCGGTTTATTGCTGTCTTTACCTCATCTTGGCCGGGTGGTATACATTCAATACCATCTTCTGGGATTGGATCTGTTGTATCTTCGTCGACTTCGCTACTATTGGATACCAACAGTTTGAAAAAATGGTCTCTCCATATCATCAGCACACTATCTGTATCAGTTACCAGATTACCTTGCTGGTCTCTATAGGAGGATGTGCCAGTTCCAAAGCCATCAGTTTGGTGTTTCACTCTTTGGTAGAATTTTCGCACTTCATTCTGTCTCCTGTACATCTCGATTTGTTCACACTCCCGCTTTTCCATCTCTCTCTTTTTCCTGCGAAAAAGGCGTTTCTCCTCTCTCCTTTTCTCCCGATACCTCTCTCGTGCGCTACGCGTTGCTACTGACTGTAAAGTAGCCCTATATGCCGCATTTTTCTCTTCGGTAGCAGCACGACGCTCCTAGTCATACCATGGATTTCTTGGTAGAGGTCTCTGGTATCCAAGTACTGATTTGTTTGCATGGAGTGGGTAATGTTTTGCCATTGTCCTGATATGTTATCGGGACGAGGAGTGCTTTGATTAAGCAGTTGGGCCAGTTGAGTGGAATATGCTGTGGCTATCTGTTGTGATTGCAGCTTACCCATGTCCAACTTCCGTGTTGTGTCTGTTCGCACTTTGTTTGCTACGTTTAATCTGGTACGTACCTTTGCTGCAACAAGGTAGTGGTTCGAGTCTATGTTTGCACCTCGGAACCATCATACATCCAACACGCTTGATGCATGTCTTCCATCTACCACAACGTGATCAATTTGATTTCTTGTTCTTTGATCTGGCGACAGCCAGGTGCCCTTATGAATATCGAGATGCTTAAATCTGGTACTGACTACCATGTTTCTTGCAGCTGCAAAGTCTATCAGCCTCATACGATTGTCAGATGTTTCACTGTGGAGACTAAATTTTCCGACTGTTGGGCCGCCTTCCATCGTATTTCCTGTATGGCAGTAATGTCGGCCTTGTACTTTTCAAGTACATCTGCCAATGCGTAAACTGCACCTTCTCTATAAAGAATGCGAACATTCCAGGTGCAGATTCGCAGATCATGGCCCTAAAAACGTTTGCGGGGGTCGTCAACTTTTGAGGGATTTGTTTTTCTTTTCTTTCGTTTTTTTATAGTAGGCTCTTTTTTCTAAGGGAGGGTTACTAACCCGACGCCCAAACCCAAGTTTTTAATATTCCTATGGGTGAACTCGCGATACATGTTAGCTCACTACCATTAATGGGCGTTAAAGGCAGCTCTCCAGTTGATACAACGGGGAGGTCAGTGTCCACTTGATATGAGAGATGGACCACGATAACTCCTGGGCTTTGCCATGTTAAAGCCGGTCAGGGCCGTTGCTTGGTATCGTTCATGTTCATGTTCCACAATTTCAATTGGCATCGCCATCAGATACATATATATATATATATATATATATATATATATATATATATATATATATATATATATATATATATATATATATATATATATATAAGTTAACAATAAAAGACTTCTTCGTCTTTTGGTGAGCTTAAATAAACTGTTTCTTTATTGAAATCCAAAAACTTATTCTACTTAAACTACTTAAGTTATAAAAGACAAAAAGTGCTGACACCATGATCACGCCACTAGACGTAACACGACTCCATCAATGTAGCCTAGCACGCACACAACACAGCCAAGCAAGCAACAATGTTGTTTGTTAGTTCGGCAGGGATGTGCTAACTACCCCCTCACTTAAGTGGAGGCCGTCCTCGGTCTTCTTTATAGCCATTGCTACGGCAGATTTAAATCTTTGTTGTTCTCTTATCTTTGTCCTACGTTTGACGAGGCACAATATGAAATGGAGTATTTCGATACTCATAAAAACAACACCGCCAACTAAAATTGGTCGCATTCTTGCATCTTTTTCAAGGTCGCCAATATATTGTAAGTTTTGCAAGTTCATCTGATGGATAGATGACAAACTTAAAATTTCACTGTGGTTGTTTATAATAATTGAGGGGAATGATGGTGTTCCTGGTTTCCGCATATCAATGTTGTTTCTATTTACGAATAGTGTACCATTGACAGTCACATTTTTTTCAAAGGTTATGAGGAATGTGCCGTTTATGTTTCTTACATTTTCGGTTGCTTCTTTCACTTCTGCAATAGCGTCATTGACAATGATAATTCCATCGTCGATTTCTGCCACTTTATCAAGATTATTGCTTTGCGTATTACAGTGTGCTGATTCACCCGATATGAGTTGTTGAGCGCAGGTTTCGCTTGGCATAAGTTGACAATAGGTTGAAGATATTGTTTGCTTGCAATTTGTTGCTGAATACGTCTTGCCTTCGCAGTCTACTACAGTGTTGGTGTCAGCGAATTGGATAATTTTATTATCGTGAGGTACTGGGAATAAAGAAATTTTCTGACATGTTCTTATTGGAATAGGATATTTAATGATAAAATACAAACAATATTCATTTGATATTACTTTTACTTTAGACAAAGACATTAGTTCTGATATGGTGAAATCTGTGTGTTGCTCATTGCTCTGATTTTTTATAAATATTTTTAAATCGTCCTGGTCCAAAACTGTTGGATTTACAATATTTATTTTAGCTAAAGTTACGGATAAAATTATATTTTGTAGTTCCATAACTATCATCCGATTTCTGGCCATTAAAATTTCAAATAGATTTACGGTATCAATTTGTTCCTTTCTACGAGTCCTTAGAATCGTGTTTACAGCGTTTGTTAATTTCTCGATTTCAATTTGTATTTTTGTATTTATTTCTATCTGTCTATTGTTGGAGTCTACAAGTTGTTTTTCGATTAATTTTGCTTCTTCCCAATCATCTGCATCTGGTGTACCCGCAATGACCTTAAGTGCTTTGCCTATCAAATTAATGCTTCTTGCATGCCGATGATGTATGGTGAAGGTTGTTAAAAGAGTATCAATATGCAATAAATCGGATTCTAATATCTTTTTTACATGAGTCTGAGGAAATATGCTAATTGCATTTTTAGTTTCACGTTGTATCTCAAAGTACGTTGTTAAGTTAGTTGTATGCCTTAGATACCCATAGTCATTCCAAACGATGGCTTTCCCATCCAAAATTGGGACATAATCGGAGTGTGAATAGTCAATAATCTTTGCACGAGTCAACGTTAGTATGAAAAGAAATTGTAGTAACAGCCTAGGTAAAAAACAAAAGCAGAAAAAAACATTTTATCAATATAAACTAAAATTTATCTGAGGTTGTCCTTATGGACCACCCTCCCCTTTATTAGGACAGTTGTCCCCAAATCTGCTTCGACAGTAGCTTCTTCATAAAGTGGTGTCATTTTATTTCCAAGTCTACGATTATTCCTAACAAAGACTTTATCCCCCACATTGTAAACTTTGTCATGACGACTTTTATTAAAGTAATGTAACTGCCTGTTTTGCGCGTTAGAGATTCGCTCTTTAATCTTTTGTTTTACCTCAGAGGGTGCAGAATGTATCGTATCAATAGGTCTTTCATTCGTGACAGAATGAATTGTTCGGTTGTATTCTATAGTTGATTGTAAGATGAGTTCGACGGTATCCTCGATCTTCCTTTCTATTTTCAAGCATCTTGCGATTTCGGCAAGAGTGCTATGAAATCTCTCTACCTGCCCATTTGAGGTGCTGTGTAGAGGAGGTGAATTGACAATATCTACATTAAACCTGTTTTTCAGAATTGATCTGATAGTCTCAGAGTTAAAGGACCTCTCATTATCACAGTAGACAACTTTGGTATTTGGAAAAATATTCATTAATTGGAGAATTGGTTCTTTTACGTCTAGAATCGTTCTGGACGCTATTGGCTGTACCACAGCGAATTTTGAGAATTTATCCACACAAGTTAAGAAATGGTTTTTATCAGTTGAATAAATATCAATATGTAGAATTTCACCGGAATAAGAAGGAACCTTTGTTTCTCCTATAACGTGTTTTTCTGGATGCCGATTGTATTTTGCTTTTGAACATGTCTTGCAGTTGGCAACAACCTCATTCGCTATTTTCACCATTTTGGGGAAATAGTAGTCTGTAGTAGTAGTAGTCCGATGAGCTCTATTGTGTTCACTTACGACAATTTCTCTCTGGTCGCATTGGTTGAAAATGTCAGTGACAAATTTACTACAAAATCGGAACTTCGTTGAAGGGAACATTCTAATCAAATCGTGTTGAATGTGGGCCAACACAGGTAGGCCGCAATGAATAGCATTGACAACTTCAGTGTTGACTGCATCAACAATTTTGGCCAATATTTCGTTTTTATCTCTATATTGTACAATATGTCTCGTTTTGTTTCCGAAAAGTATAAAATTTCGAGTGGTGGGAAATTCCGACTCTTCCAGAATGATTTGGTTGCGAAAACAATTGACCGGTTTGTCTGAGCTTTCCATAGTGTAAGTGAATGACTCTTCACTATGGACTGTTGCCATGTCTGACGAATTATCGTTCTCCAACGCATGGACAAGTTGCCTTGATAGCGCATCTGCAACTTGATTTTCTTTTCCTGACTTATAATACAAGTTTGCATTATGTTCATCGATGAAAGCTTTCCAGCGCTTAATTTTTGCATTCGGATTACGATCCGAAACTGCATATGTCAAAGGTTGATGGTCAGTGAAGATGTTAAGAGTCTTCACACCATAGAGGTAATGTCTTAATGTTTTAAGAGCCCAGACTATTCCTAAAAGCTCCCTTTCGTTTGTTGCGAAATTCAACTCTTTATCCGACAATGCTCTAGAAATCATAGTGATTGGTCTTCCCTCTTGGGATAGGACAGCACCTAAACCATGTGCTGATGCATCAGTGGTAAGGTCGAACGGTTTTTTATAGTCAGGGTACATCAACATGACGTCCTCCGAAGATAGAATATTTTTCAGTTTGTGAAATGCATCCAGTTGGAAGGCGTTAAGATTGACTACAACCTTTTTGGATTTGGTTGCAGGAATTTTACAGTTTTCTCCTTTTAAAATATCAGTTAAAGGTTTTGCAATTTTGGCAAAGTCCTTGATAAAACATCTGTAATAATTTGCTAACCCAAGAAACGATCTTAGTGCGAACAACGTCGTTGGTTCTGGGAAATTTTGTATTGCACTTATCTTTGATGGTGCGGTTTTTATACCTTCTTTGGATACGACAAAGCCAAGGTATTCAACTTCAGATTTAAAAAAATTTGATTTTTCGACAGAGACTCTCATGTTTGCATCGAGCAGTTTCCTAAGAACACAGTCGATATGTTTTACATGATCCTCTTTGGTTTCTGAAAAAACAATAACGTCATCAACATAAACGTAACATGTTTTGCCTATTTCATCTCTTAGTATGTCATCTATCGCTCTTTGAAACATACTAGGAGCATTCTTTAGTCCAAATGGGAGACGGCAAAACTCGTACTTTCCGTTATTTACAGAAAATGCCGTTTTTTCCCTATCTCTTTCCGCGAGTTCAATTTGATGAAACCCGGATTTCAGATCTAAAGTGGTAAAGTACTTTGCTTTACCTAAATTTGATAATATCATTGTTACGTTCGGAACGGGATATTTATCACTAATTGTTTTGGCATTAAGCTTCCGAAAATCTATAACGAGACGTTTGTTTCGGTTGCCTAGATTATCGACACCTTTTTTGTCGACTACCCATACTGGGCTATTAAATGGTGACCTTGAAGGTCGAATTATACCATCTGCCAACAATTTTTTTATTTCTGAATTTACGAATTCAGATACACCCATTGGGTATGGATATAGTTTAGAATAAATAGGTTCTTCGTTCTCCATGTTAATGGTAGCAACGATATTTGTATTATAAGGTAGTGCTTCTTTAGGATCAGCAAAAACCTTTATTCGTTTTTTTAACATTTTCTGAAAATCCGCCTTAATTGCGAAAGGCACATCAATTTTATCGACGTCTATAAAATTAACATCTTTACATTCAAAAAATTCAATTAGTTCAGAGCCAGAATTATGTAGGATAAATCCTTTTTTTAAATCAATGTTTGCATTGATTTTCTTTAATAGGTCTAAGCCCACAATTCCATCAAATGCTGTTAGAGTTGGCAAAATGAAGAATGTAGAGTTCATGCCGAATAAATTTACAAAACATTTTTGTTTAATAGGAGTTTGTCCGTTGACAGAGTGAACTGAAAAAGGAGTACTTACGGGAATTATATGCTTCAGTTCATTGAGAGGTTTTATATAATTTTTTGAAGCACCAGTGTCAATTAAAAGGCGTATTGGTTTCCCTGCTATCGTCCGCCTTATGAACGGTAGTAGGGACCTGCCTCTAAAAAAATTTACATAGTCACGGTCTTCATTTACTTCATCGTTTATGTCTCCACATTCGGATTGAGCTATGTCACAATAGTGTCCCGCCTGCTCTTCTCCTGAATGGGATTCTGGAATCATATTATTCACTTTTTGAAATTTTGGGCCCGTAATCCGGCCAGACCCAGCTTGACGCTTAAATGGTTGTCTGTGAGAAGTTTTACCGTTACCATAATTGGTCGGTTGTCTGAATTTAGACGAAGTTGGGTCCAAGTCCATGTCCTCTATTTGATCTCTAGCTTGTAAATTAGCATCACCACCATTTTCGTAATGTGGATTTTTCTGTTTATGATAGTTTTGTTGTTTATAGTTCCAACCACTATCAGACGGTTTTCTTGGCTGAATTTTTTTTGAGGTTTCAGACCTTAACTTTTTTTCATCATTCCTATTATATGCCAGAATCGCTGTACGTACAGCGGATTCTATTAATGCAGTCATTTCTTCACTGTTCATATTGTCTTTTCAAACAAAAAATTGTTACGACTATAACAAGATCTAAATCACTGTGTTTCTTTTTTTTTTTTTTGCACAAAGATAAAAATGTTTTAAACACGCACTACACTTTGTTTTTTCTTAAATATTATGTTCTTAATACCACCAGTTTTGGACACAATTTTGAAATTCAATGAGTGACACACTTACATGACTTTATGTTGTTTAAAAAGAGTAAATCCTTATATTTTTCAGCAAGTTTTAAGCGGGGTCTCTTAATCCAGCAAGTTTTAAGTAAGGCTTCCTTCCAGTAAATATTACTTTCAGTAAGTATTACGTTATTTAAAAAGAGTAGATCCTTAGATTTTTCAGCAAATTTTAAGCGAGGCCTCTTAATCCAGCAAGTTTTAAGTAAAGCTTCCTTTTTCAGCAAAATTTAAATTTAAGATGATAGATCTCTTTTTTTAGATCTTCATATTTGTAGGGTTGAACCCGGTTGGGCGCCAGTTAACAATAAAAGACTTCTTCGTCTTTTGGTGAGCTTAAATAAACTGTTTCTTTATTGAAATCCAAAAACTTATTCTACTTAAACTACTTAAGTTATAAAAGACAAAAAGTGCTGACACCATGATCACGCCACTAGACGTAACACGACTCCATCAATGTAGCCTAGCAAGCACACAACACAGCCAAGCAAGCAACAATGTTGTTTGTTAGTTCGGCAGGGATGTGCTAACTTATATATATATATATGGAAAGATGGTATGTGATATGAAATTTTCGATTGTCAAAAAACCCAAATAAATTGTAAGCATTATACGTCGGAAATGTAATTATGTCATCTACATACGTCCCAATTTCTGACGGGCCACCTCCGATTACGCATACCTTCCATTCTATTCTTATTCGTTTTTCTATGGCAAGATCTGTTTTCAAGAGTGTATTATTAATCAGAAATCTTAATTCAAGCTTCTATCATTCTTGTGGGTGAACGTTTTGCCTGACACAGATTAACTTGCTACTTTTAACCATTTGTTTTTTTAAATTTGCATTATTCTCATTTATTTATTCCATCTGCCATAACTCATTTCAATTGCGCCACAAAAGTAAAGTAGCCATTCATTCATCAATCCATCAATCAGCATTCAATAGTAAGTATGTATTAAGCTTATTAGCTAATGATCCGCATAAGTTACAGAAAGTACAAACATTTCTCCTCTCGACTATGGCACTTAGTCACAATAATAAACATTCACACAGATACATACATACACACATGTAAACACTTGTAGGTATAACCCAAATGGAAGGGACATAAACCACTTTGCACTCTCCCTTTCTAGTCACCAACCACATCGTCATCATCATCATCAACATCAACATCATTGGCAGCAGCTAGCTAGCTAGATGTGTATTAGCTCAGTCAAACAGGCAGTCAACAAACCTCCCATACACATACACCCATCCCCAACCATTCATCCACCTTTCCACCCACCCATCCATTTATAAAAACAACATTGAATATCTCACCTTGTCCCGTTTCAATGAAATTGAAATTTGTATGTCATAATTTTTACGGAAACTCTTCACATTCCATTCCAACGTTGACGATGTCGTTGTTGTTGCTGTGTCGTTTTTTGTTTGTTGCTTTGGCGCTTGCTTGCATAGAAGAAAGAAAAAACAAACATAAAATTAAACACAAAAACCAACAGAAACAATTGACTCGATGGCACCAACAATCACCAGAAAGAGGAGCAAAAGAAAACAGAATTGGAAAAAATGCCTTTGCTTTGTACGTTTTTTTTTGTTGTGATTTTATGGTTTTTACAACAACAAACATATTTATTTCCTCAACAAAATTTGAAAATAGTTTAAATACCTCAAGCTACAATCCGAGGTGTTATGCATTTCAATATCTCTGGTGGTGGTATTTGCTTTAGATATTTTTCGCCCCGATATACAATTTGAATTCATTTCTGATTTGATGAAACAAAAACCAATTCGATATGGAAATGTTGAAATGGCTGCTTCTCAACGAAGCTGATAATTGTGAGCTATTTTGCATGTAAACAAAACAAACAAAAAATAGAAACAACCAAACAAACTATGAACAACATATATGCCCCCATAGCTGCTCAGAGAGTTAGCAGCTAGAAGAGTAACGACAGAAAAATAGCCCGAAAAATGACGCTAAAAGAAACCCATAAAATATCCCATAATCATATGAACAAAACACACAAACTGCGGGTCGGCCAAACCACCATGGCCTGCAACTGCTAAACACGTACCGACGACGACGACGACGACGACTTCAGCGTTGGCCCCAAATCATTGAAAGAGCGATTTTGTTTAGTGAGTGAGTTAACGAGCGAAGAGCAGCCGAAGAACAACTAAACTAAAGCGAAAAGAAACCAAAAAAGACATAAATTCCATTTTTTATGGGTACTTAGCCATGCACTGGCTGGCTGACTGGATGGCAGTCAGTCGTCACTGAGCTGAGTTATATTGGCGTACGAACGAGTCAACCCATTTGTCTCGTCGTACAGCTAGCCATACCGTTGGTGAAATAGTCATTCATTCATATTCTTTTGGGGGGCTCGCAAATGCACAGTGTCTAAAAGACCGTAAAGAGGTAATCTTCATATAGAAGAAGCTGGGAGGTCTTTTGTTTGTGGAAAACCATCAATAGGTCTTTTATCTGTAAAAGACCCTTGGCAAGTCTACAGAAGACCCTTATGAGGTCTTTTACATATAGAAGACCCGTAGAAGGTATTCTATCTATAAAAACCCCTAAGGAGTTCTTCACACTATAGAAGATCCTTAGAAGGTATTTTTTTAACTGTAGAAGGCCTTCAGGAGGTCTTCTATCTGTAGAAGACCCTTAAGTGGTCTTCCATCTAAAGAAGACCCTTTGGAGGTCTTCAATTTATAGAAGATTCTTAGGAGGCCTTCAATCAATAGATAATCTTAATATGTTTTCAATCTATAGAAGTTCCTGAGGAGGTCTTCAACCGATAGAAGACCCTTAGGAAGTCTACTATCAGTAGAAGACCCTAAGAGAAGACCCCTGTTTATAGAAGCCTCTAAAGAGGTCTTCTATCTATAGAAGACCCTTATAAGATCTTCTATCTATCTATAGAAGACCCTTATAAGATCTTCTATCTATAGAAGACCTTTAGGAGGAGACCCTGAGGAGGTCTTAGAAGATCTTCTATCTAAAGGAGAATCTTGGCAGGTCTTCAATCTAAAGAAGAGCCTTAGGTGGTATTCAATATATAGACGATCCCCAGGAGATCTTTTATTTGTAGAATACCCTTAGAAGGTCTTCTATCTACAGAAGAGCGTTAGGAGATCTTTTATCTGTAGAAGGCCCTTAGAAGGTCTTCTATTTACAGAAGACCCTTAAACGGCTTTCTACCTAAAGAAGACCCTTAGGAGGCCTTCTGTCTGTTGACGACCTTTAGGTGATCTTCTATCAGTAGAAGACCCTTAGGAGGTTTTCTATTTTTGGAAGACCCTTAGGAGGTCCTCTATCAGTAGAATACCCTTAGGATCCCTTTCATCTATAGAATACCCTTAGGACGTTTTCTATCTGTAGAAGACCCTTTATCTGTAGAAGGTCCTTAGAATGTCTTCTATTTGTAGAAGACCCTTGAATGGTTTTCTCTCTAAAGAAGACCCTTAGGAGGTCTTCTATCTGTTGAAGACACTTGGTGGTCTTCTATTTATGGAAGACTCTTAGGAGGTCCTCTATCCGTAGAATACGCTTAGGATGCCTTCCATCTATAGAAGACCCTTAGGTGGTTTTCTATCTGTAGAAGACCCTTAGAATCTCTTCTATCTATAGAGCAACGTTAGGAGGTCTTTTTCTAAAGAAGATCCCTAGGAGGTCTTCTATCAGTAGAATACCCTTAGGATATCTTCCATCTACAGAAGACCTTTAGCAAGTATTCTATCTCTAGAAGACAATTAAGCGGTCTTCTGTCTCTGAAAAACCCTTAGGAGGTCTTCTATCTGTAGAAGACCTCAATAAGGTTTTTTACCTATAGAACACCCATAGGAGGTCTTCAATCTACCGAAGATCCTTAGAAGGTCTTCTATCTATAGAAGACCAAAAAGAGGGTTCTATCCATTGAGGACCCCTAGGAGGTCTTCAATTTATGGAAGACCCGTAGGTGGTCTTTTATCTATAGAATACCCTCAGGAGGTCTTCTATGTGTAGAATACACTTAGGTGGTCTTTAATCTATAGAAGACCCTTAGGAGGTCTTCTATCTATAGAAGAGCGTTAAGAAGTCCTTTATCTGTAGAAGGCCCTTAGAAGGTCTTCTATTTGCAGAAGACCCTTAAACGGTTTTCTATCTAAAGAAGCCCTTAGGTTGTCTTCTATCAGTAGAAGACCCTTAAGAGGTCTTCTATCAGTAGAAGACCATTAGGAGGCCTTATATTTATGGAATACCCTTAGGAGGTCTTCTATCTGTTGAAGACCCTTAGGTGGTCTTCTATCAGTAGAAGACCCTTAGGATATCTTCCATCTACAGAAGACCCTTAGGACGTTTTCTATCTGTAGAAGACCCTTAGAAGGTCTTCTATCTATAGGAGAGCGTTAGGAGGTCTTTTATCTATAGAAGGTCCTTGGAATGTCTTCTATTTGTAAAAGACCTTTAAACAGTTTTCTCTCTAAAGAAGACCCTTAGGAGGTCTTCTATCTGTTGAAGACCCTTAGGTGGTCTTCTATCAGTAGAAGACCCTTAGGATATCTTCCATCTACAGAAGACCCTTAGGAAGTATTCAATGTCTAGAAGACAATTAAGGGGTCTTCTGTCTGTACAAAACCCATAGGAGGTCTTCAGTCTGTAGAAGACCCCTTTACCTATAGAACACCCTTAAGAGGTCTTTAATCTACTGAAGATCCTTAGAAGGTCTTGTATCTGTAGAAGACCATTAGGAAATCCTTTGTCTTTAGAAGGCCCTTGGAGGTCTTCTATCTATAGGAGACCCTTAGGAGGTCTACTATCACTAGAGAGCCGTAGGATGTCTTCCACCTATAGAAGACCCCTAGGAGGTCTTCTATCTCTAGAAGGCAATTATGAGGACTTCTGCCTCTAGAAACCCCCTAGGAGGTCTTCTATCTGTAGAATACCCCTGGAAGGTCTTTTATCTACAGAAGACCTTTAGGATGTCTTTTATCAGTGAAAGACCCTAAGGAGGTCTTCTATCGGTAGAAAACCAATAGGAGGGTTCTATCCATAGAGGACCTCTAGGAGGTCTTCAATTTATAGAAGACCCGTAAATGGTCTTTTATCTATAGAATACCCTCAGGAGGTCTTCTATGTGTAAAATACCCTTAGGTGGTCTTTAATCTATAGAAGACCCTTAGGAGGTCTTCTATTCCCAGAAGACAATTAGGAGGTCTTCTGGCTCTGGAAACCCCTTAGGAGGTCTTCTATTTGTAAAAACTCCATGAAGGTCTTCTATTTACAGAATACCTTTAGGAGGTCTTCCATCAGTGGAATAGCCGTTCGAAGGTCTTCTATCTATAGAAGACCATTAGGAGGTCTTCTATCTATATAGAACCCTTAGCAGGTATTCAATCTATAGAAGACCCGTAAGTGGCCTTTTTTCTGTAGAATAACCGCAGGAGGTATTCTATGTGTAGAAGACCCCAATGAGATCTTCTATTTCCAGAAGACAATTAGGAGGTATTCTGTCTCTAGAAAACTCTTAAGGGCAGAACAGAATTAATCGTCGCTTGCTTTGCTTGCTTCCCCAATTGTCAAATTATAAAGGAATGCCAGAGCCTCTTTGCAAATGCGCCTGCGTTCTCCATTAGGAGGCTCTGGCATTCCTTTATAATTTGACATTTGGGAAGCTAGCAAAGCAAGCGACGATTGATTCTGTTTTGGCCTTTAGGATGTCTTCTATCTGTAGAAGACCTTTATAAGATCTTTTATGAATAGAAGTCCGTAAGGCGGTCTTCTATCTACAGAAGAACCTTAGGAGTTCTTCTATCTATAGAAGACTCTAATGACGTAAGTCATGTATAAGTCCCCCTTAGGAGGTCTTCTAAACCCACTGTTTCAAACTAATAATCAAAAGTTTGTACCGTCCATCCAAGCAGCAACAACAGAAGCAAAAGTTAGCAAAGACCGAACCTCTCCTCCCCCACTAAAATCGAACAGTAGATAGAGCACATGTTTGTTGTTGTACACATTGGTTGTTTATTGCTGATGTTGTTGTTGCGTTTTAGTGGTTCGGGGTTCAGTTTTTAGTACGGTTGATTGTTTTGTTTTGTTTGTAACAAGTCAGAGTGAGGCAGTCAAGCAGCCAGTCAGGCAAACAGCCGGGCCGGGCAAGCAAAGCCGGCACTAAATAAAATGAACGTATCAAAGAATGAGAGAATATTGTATCTCAGTGTCGTATATATATGTACATAAGTATGTATGGCTTTGTTCGTTTGTTTGCTTGTATGAATCTTTTGCAAACAAGTAAGAGCGTGTATCTACGAAATGTATTTCAGGGTCAGTAGACGACAAAATGCGGCGTCACTCTGTGTTTGCATTTGTGACTGAGTGTATGGATGTAGGTACTGTTGTATGGATACACCTAGCGTACGCGAGTACGATTGTACGTACAAACATACTATGTATGTATGTATGGATCTTTTGTTATTGCCAGCCGTTTGTATGGACGTGTGTCAGTCAAAATATGCGGTGGACGTTTATTCGTTTGTTGAGTGTATAGAAATGAAATGCTCGTACATTTTCAATAAATTTCTTTACGAAATCTAATTGATTAGGCCACTAATAGATTGTCTATGAATTGTGTGAATCGATGGTTAGAATGGCGGGGAGGAGGTAGGAGGAGATGGAGAGCAGACAATATTCAACCATCTCATAGTTGTATCTGTGGCCAAAGATACCATACTTCTTGTTCTAGTCTACGATACAAAGTGTGTTTTGTACTGGCCGACCGACCGACCAGCCGCCTATATACCTAGTCATGGTTACATTTCATTTGCCTGATTTCGAATGAAAATGAAACGAATAGAGAAGTCTTATTTAGCTGGCCGGCTGACTGCTTCCTTGTTTTTTTCTTCTCGGTTTTTTCTTCATTTCATTCTCTATTGAATGATTGCAATGAAAAATGTTCAAATTGATGAGTTTGTGATAAACAAGAATTACACACGTATGCCTGTTTTAGACAACTTTTTTTGATGGCGTTGAACAAAATGCTGTTTCTCTAACTGACTACGGTGATGGTGGTCGGCCGGCAGACTCAATCACATTCGAAGGGCATAGATAGCAAATTCTCAGGAATTATTGAAAATCTTCGTCGAAATAGGAAGCACACAATGATTGTAATGCTGTCAATGTGTAAACCGGCCATGACGAGTGATGAGATGAACAGAATGTATTTTTCTTCAATTTTAATTCCCTAAATCGCCTCATAATTACCGAACTCATGAATGTCATTTTGAAATTTATCTTTATTGTGTTGTTTTGTGTGATAGGTAGATTGGAATGCAAGATTCTATTGATGTTACAAAATCTTATCTGTCAAATTTATTTTGGTTTGCTATTCGGTTGTCATTGAGACAGAGAAAAAAAGGGGAAAAGCACACACACTCGCACAGACAAATAACAGTATAATTTGCTGGAAATAATGATTAAATATTTTAGGTAATTTATTAGGTTAGGGTTCAATGAGTATAATTAATGTGAATTCTATAAAAATAAAAAAAAACTCACTAACTGAAATGATACCAAGCAACGGCCCTAAACGGATTTAACATGCCAAACCGCAGGACTTATCTTGGCCCTGTTTCATGTCAAGTGCACACCCGCCTACCCGTGGTCTCAGCAGCAAGTAAAAACATTAAGTTCGGCCGGACCGAACTTTTTATAACCTCTACCATAAAATAGTCTTAATTAAAATGGAATAATTAGTTTCCTTTCACAATTGTAGGTTGAAACATTTTCCTAACATGGATACCCCAAATGCCTAAATTATCAAATCTATCTAAAAATGTGTTCAGCCTGGTAAAAGATACCACCTACGGGGCTTTATCAAAGTGTCTACCTATCTTTACAATTGTTGGTGGAAAGTTTAATAACGCCATTACGGGTAGTTCCATCAAACAATGTAGCTAAAACCCTCAATCGGTAGGTACCGTTCTATGGGAGCTATACCGAAAACATTGACCTATGTTGACGATTTTTAGTGAAGAAGTTTCGTGATCACTGAAAATTCAAATTACAGCTAGTTCGATTTTTGGTGGAGAAATTTCGTGACCACAGAGAACCCTTAAATGCCAAACTACAGCTAGTTCGGTTAGCAATTGTTGCAAAATCCTCAAAATACCGAAAATCGGGAGGTACCGTTATATGGGAGCTATACCAAAAACATGGTCCCATGTTTGCGATTTTTGATGGAGAAGTGTTGAGACCACTGAGAACCTCCAAAGTCAAATTACAGCTAGTTCGGTTAAAAATTTCAGCTAGAATCCTCAAAATACCGAAAATCGGGTGGAACTGTTATATGGGGGCTATACCAAAACATGGACCTATATTGACGATCTTTGGCGGAGAAGTTTCGTGGCCACTGAAAACCTCAAATGTCAAATTACAGCTAGTTTGTGAAAAATTGTAGCTCAAATTCTCAAAAAACCGAAATCCGTGAGGTACCTTTATAAGGGGGCTATACCAAAACATGGACCTATGTTGACATTTTTTGGTGAAGAAGTTTCATGACCACTGAGAATCTCAAACGTCAAATTATAACAAGTTCCGTTAAACATTTTAGCTGAAATCCTCATAATATCAAAACTCAGGAGGTACCGTTATATGGGGGCTATACCAAAACATGGACCTATTTTGACGATTTTTGGTGGAGAAGTTCCGTGGCCAATGAGAACCTTAAATGCCAAATTACATATAGTTCGGTTAAAAATTTAACTAAAATTCTCAAAATACCGAATATTAGGAGGTACCGTTATATGGGGGCTATATCAAAGCATAGACCTATGTTGATGATTTTTGACGGAAAAGTTTCGTGGCCACTGAGAACCTTAAATGTCAAATTATAGCTAGTTCGGTTAAAACTTGTAGCTAAAATCTTCAAAATACCGAAAATTGAGGGGTACCGTTATATGGGGGCTATACCAAAACATAGTCCTACGTTGACAATTTTTGGTTAAGACCTCTAAGAACCTGAAATATCAAATTACAGTTAAACATTGTAGCTAAAATCATCAAAACACCGAAAATCGGGACGTGCCGTTATATGAGGGTCACACCAATACATGTTCCGATATAGCCCAGCTTTGAATTTGGCGCTCTAGCTCAATTTTTGTGGACGCTAGAGTGATTACTACGACAGACGGACATGGGTAGATCGACTCAAGAATATCTATGGAAACAAGTAAAAAAGTATCAGTCGGCTTTGCCGACAGAGATATTCCCACAGCCTGTCTAAATTGAAATACTTGTTTCCCAAAAAAAACTTATGTTTATAAGGGGTTTTTCAAAATTTTGGGCGTATGAACCGACACGGTGCTCTTGAAATAATTTTAAATGGAAGGTGCTTACACCTCGGAAGTCTTTGCGGATTATGAAACTACAATGTTTATAGATGAGAAAAATCAAAAAACAAAAAAAAAAATCGCCGGAGCGCTTTTTAAATAAATCGCGATTCAAGTTTACATTTTTAGGGGTTGTTTAGGTTTTCACGATTTTGCTTAGAAATCGCAAGTCCTATCAAAATGGGACTAAAGAAAATGTTGTAGCTATGACAATTTTCTACAAGATCGACCTTTATGGTATTTGCGCAGTTTTTACCATTTTTAAGATATAGAAGTTCAAATTGGGACAATGTACTGACTGTATCGCACCCTTATAAAACAATATCATGAAGGATGCGCCTTAACTAACTTTTGATGAAAACCGCTTACACAGGGAAAGTTTTTGTGAATTCTGAAACAGCAGAGTTCATAGATGAGAAAAATCCAAAAACAAGAAAAAATCGCTGTAGGGATTTTTAAATAAATCGCGGTCAAAATTCACATTTTTAGGTGTTTTTTAGGTTTTCACGATTTTGCTTGGAAACCGCAAGTTCAATCGAAATGGAGCTAAAGAAAATGTTGTAGCTGTGAAAATTCTCTACAGGATTGACGCTTACGATTTGTTCTCAGTCTGTACCATTTATGAGATAAAGAAGCTCAGTTTACATTTTTAGGTTTTTTTGTTAGGGTTTCGCGATTTTGCTTGAAAACGGTAAGTCTTATCGATATGGGACCTGAGAAAATTGTAAAGCTGTAAAAATTCTCTACAATACTGGCTTAAGTAACTTATCCTAAGTAGTAACATTTTTTTAGATATATAAATTTAAGTTGGGAATTTGCAGTCATGACATTGTTTTATAAGGTGGAGATACAGAATTGAATTGAATTTGAATTGTCCCAATTTGAACTTCTATATCTCAAAAACGGTAAAACCGACGAGAATATCATATAGGTCAATCTTGTAGAGAATTTTCATAGCTACAACTTTATTTTAGTCCCATTTTGATAGGACTTGCGATTTCTAAGCAAAATCGTGAAAACCTAAACAACCCCTAAAAATGTCAACTTAAATCGCGATTTATTTAAAAAGCGCTACGGCGATTTTTTTGTTTTTTTGATTTTTCTCATCTATAAACAGAATCCGCAAAAACTTCCGAGGAGTAAGCACCTTCCATTTAAAATTGTTTCAAGAGCACCGTGCCGACAAAAGTATGGATAGGATTAAAGCTCAAAAATTTGCTGGGATATCGATAGATAGAGCTTTTTTATCACACTAGCCTACGAAAAACATAATATCGCTGTAAACAGGGCCACTAGTAAACCCTTCGGTAAAAATGTCCAAAGGATCCTCGAACAGACCCTTAACCACACAAAAATGTTGAACATTTGTGTGGGTGGTACCACAAGTATTGGAACGATAGGGCCCAAATTTGAACATAAATTAAGTTTCGACAATATTTAGAGATCCAAAGTATGGATCAAATCGGTTGCTATGTCTATGAGAAATCGTGCGTCCCATTTTAGCGAATATTTTCGAACTTTTTTGCGGAAGGTACCTGAAGGAGTGGACCTATAATAATTAATAATTCGAATTTTATCTAATTTTCGAAGAAATATTACAATATCCAAAGTGTGGACGAACGCAGTATTCGGTTTGAGCTCTCCAGACACTACATATGGTGTCATATGGGTTTTTACAACTTTCGGGCTGTTTTCTCAAGAAGCATGGACATGCCCCTGAAAAAAAACTTTTACTTTCGTAATTAAGGCAGCGAATGCAAGTTGATTCAACAAAAACTAAAGAGATTCGAGAGCAGGTCGTAAAGTGAATTTTTTCGAATTTTTGTGTGGGAGATACCCAAAGGAATGGACAAATATAGTCCATATTCGAACCTGACCAAATCGGTCACTCCATTCAAGAGTTATCGTTCTCACAATTTTCCGAACATTTTTGGACTTTTGTGGGGCAGGTACCTGAAGGAGTGGACCGATATGGTTTATGTTCGATCTTAAACTATGCTTGGATAAAAAATTACGAGGGCTAAATTTTGGACCGAATCGGCAGATCCGCGCTCCAACCACTACCACGGTGTCATGGGGGATTTTTGCGTTTAGGCTATTTTCTCAGGAAGTATGGAATTGCCCCTGATGAAGTTTGTTCCGTCGTATGGGGGTCAGTGAATACAAGTTGCTACAGCAAAAATCAAAGCGCTTCGAGAGCAGGTCCGAAATTTTGTGTGGGAGGTACACGAAGGAGTGGACCGATTGAGTTCATATTGGATACTCATCTAAGTCTGATAAAAATTGTACGATATGCAAAGCATGGATCAAATCGGTTACTCCATTCAAGAGTTATCGTGCGCACAAATTTTCCGAACATTTCCGAACTTTTGTGGGGGAGGTACCGGATGGAGTGGACCGATATAACCCATTTTCGAAATTAAACTAAGTTTGGAGTTATCGTGCGCTCCAGTCAGACAGACAGACGGACAGACAGACATGACTAAATCAACTCCAAATTGTCTGAAACGGATTTCGTCCAAACATACTTGGGGTCTAAAACCATTATTTCGATGAGGCACATTTTGCCCGTATTAAAAATGTATATGGGAAATGTTGCCAATTATTTCATATTCCATTTCCAAAAAATGGAATTTTTTCTTTTCGCGCTACTTTAACGATTTTTGGTACATAGGTTAAGAATAAATTCCCTAGTACAAATCCGCTCGCGAACAAATTTTTGGTTGTTGCGGACAAATGTAATCGCGGTTTTACTTCTGCTTTTAAGAAAAAATTATCATAAAAACGCTAATTATTTTATTGAGCACAATTGTCACTAAAAAGTAATCACGAAGTGACGTCATTAAGTAGATTACATAATATTTGTAAAATGTTACTCAGCATTCGCGGAATTAAAAAAAAAATTTACAAAATCTTAAATGTTTTCCGAATTTTTTGAAAATAATAAAAATAACAGTTTTAAATAAACACTACACGGGGAATCAAATGAGACAAAACTTATAATCATCGGGATAGTAGTTAGGATATTATAGCCAAAATAAGCACATATTTGTGTTACAAAAAACAAATTTTGGTTTGGAATAATAGTTCTGACATGCATTCTAGAGTTAATTATTGGAAAAGTTCTATAAATATTATCCTATCGGTACCCCCATCAACACCCAAAATTTGGTGACGATCCGATCAAAATTGCGACCTTTAGCATGATTACAAGATTTAGATGAACAGACGGATGGACGGACACACATACCCAGATCGACTCAGCTCGTCGAGATATTAATTTTGGTATATATACGTATGGGTCTACGACCATTATTTCGCTGCGCTACAAACTTGTTGGCCAAAACAAACTTATAATACCCACACCCACAAAGTGGTGTAAGATATAAACACATTTCCAAATATATCTCTCTTTTTCTCTTTCCCCCTATGTAAACACTCCCCAATTAGCTTAATTTGTTATGGCAATTTCCTATTGTAACTTCTCTAATAACTTCTTTGGCACAGTTGCCAAAGAATTTTTTTAGATACGACAATTATGTGTTGATATTTATGGCAAAAATTTAGAGACAAGAAGAGGCAATAAAATTACGCTTACTTTATAAAGTCCGCTTCCTAAAAAATCATCCTTATCCAGATTTTAGCTATTTAAGATTCTTGGAATAAATGTGAATATCGTTTTCTTCGGATGCGGAGGTAAAAAAACGGAGCTAAAATAAATAAAAACCAAAAGTCATTTTGTCAACAAGAAGGCATTGTTGACTGGCTGGCGACTCTATGCTATTCGTACCAACAACCTGAAGTAGTTGTGATTTGCAATTCCCTCCCAAGTTCCTTTTTTTTGTTTTAGGCTAAAGATGCCAGACTTAAAACATTCAGATTAGTTTGTGATGATTATTCATAGTTTTGTGGTAGAGGAGAAGAACAACAACGACAATTATAACGACTGCTTAGCCAGCCAGACAAATATAAAACAGAAAATATTGTTGGTGATATAGAATGCAAGCTTTGTGATATTTTACTTCCAGCCAAATCTAAGATTTAGTTGTGTTACGTTTCTTTGTTAGTGTTGTTGTTGTTCGTGGTGCTGTGGAGTTTTAATTCTTAACCAAAAAAATACAACAAAACTCAACTTAAAAAGTATCTTCTTTGAAAACGAAAAAATATACACAACTTCAACTTTTGTGTCTCTGCAGTTCTGTTTGGTGTGGTGTGGAGTAGCTAAAATAAAATTTTATAGCAGTTATGGCATGAAAGAGGGGGTGTACGGAACGCTTGAATATTTTCTCTACAGCAACATCAGCTTTGTGCACAAACTTTTGTATGGCGGGATTGTCATCAAAGTAGTCGCAGTCGTCGTTCCTGGCATTCGTAATGGTTGATGGTTGCTTACAACAAGAGAATTCTTTGCTTCTTATCACAAAATAGCAACAGAAAATGCATTTTCATAATGTGCTGTAATTTAAAAACTATAAAAACGCAAGCAGGCTAGATTTGAGTATTGTGTATGTACTATGCACGTCTGTCTGGCAGTCAGTCCGTCCGTCCGTCTCCCCGACCCCATTTAGTTGTCCTATTACCATCTGACTGCCTGCCTGCCTGGCTGTTATATCTATTCCAATTGTCCGTCCATTTATTGTGCACACTTTGGCTGGCTCTAACTAAAAGCGAATATTGTCGTCATACATAGTGAGCTAGAGAGCCAGCCAGCCAGCCACATTTGCCAAAGAGCCGCAGGCGGTAAACAATGGAAAAACGAAACTGGGGACAACAACAACAGCAGCAGCAACAGTCATTCAGACAGCTAGCCAAGCAACAGCAAAAAAAAAAATAATACAAAACTAAACATCACCACTGCCACGAAGCGACGACGGCATGATGTGATGACGATGGCAATTACAACGTAGCAACAAATAAACATGTTCGATGTACTACTACACACTACGCGACGTACTTACTCGTAATAGTGTAGTATTCCACCATTTGTGCTTTGTAGTACTCTTTCAGACTGCTCTATAATTGTATGGTTGCCAAGAGATATGGCGGGCCTTCCGAATATGGCCGCAGATAGGTGGTAAAAGCTATACAAAAAAAATCACTAAAGGACAATCATGAAATGTACTTATAACCATTCTCGTCCTCCCACAAAATATTCTTCAAAAACCACGCTTATAGCTGTGATATTACTTGAAAAACTATTACTTAAGAAATCCACGCTTATAGCTGTGATATTGCTTGAAAAACTATTACTTAAGAAATCCACGCTTATAGCTGTGATATTACTTGAAAAACTATTACTTAAGAAATCCACGCTTATAGCTGTGATATTACTTGAAAAACTATTACTTAAGAAATCCACGCTTATAGCTGTGATATTACTTGAAAAACTATTACTTAAGAAATCCACGCTTATAGCTGTGATATTACTTGAAAAACTATTACTTAAGAAATCCACGCTTATAGCTGTGATATTACTTGAAAAACTATTATTTAAGAAATCCACGCTTATAGCTGTGATATTACTTGAAAAACTATTACTTAAGAAATCCACGCTTATAGCTGTGATATTACTTGAAAAACTATTACTTAAGAAATCCACGCTTATAGCTGTGATATTACTTGAAAAACTATTATTTAAGAAATCCACGCTTATAGCTGTGATATTACTTGAAAAACTATTACTTAAGAAATCCACGCTTATAGCTGTGATATTACTTGAAAAACTATTACTTAAGAAATCCACGCTTATAGCTGTGATATTACTTGAAAAACTATTACTTAAGAAATCCACGCTTATAGCTGTGATATTACTTGAAAAACTATTACTTAAGAAATCCACGCTTATAGCTGTGATATTACTTGAAAAACTATTACTTAAGAAATCCACGCTTATAGCTGTGATATTACTTGAAAAACTATTACTTAAGAAATCCACGCTTATAGCTGTGATATTACTTGAAAAACTATTACTTAAGAAATCCACGCTTATAGCTGTGATATTACTTGAAAAACTATTACTTAAGAAATCCACGCTTATAGCTGTGATATTACTTGAAAAACTATTACTTAAGAAATCCACGCTTATAGCTGTGATATTACTTGAAAAACTATTACTTAAGAAATCCACGCTTATAGCTGTGATATTACTTGAAAAACTATTACTTAAGAAATCCACGCTTATAGCTGTGATATTACTTGAAAAACTATTACTTAAGAAATCCACGCTTATAGCTGTGATATTACTTGAAAAACTATTACTTAAGAAATCCACGCTTATAGCTGTGATATTACTTGAAAAACTATTACTTAAGAAATCCACGCTTATAGCTGTGATATTACTTGAAAAACTATTACTTAAGAAATCCACGCTTATAGCTGTGATATTACTTGAAAAACTATTACTTAAGAAATCCACGCTTATAGCTGTGATATTACTTGAAAAACTATTACTTAAGAAATCCACGCTTATAGCTGTGATATTACTTGAAAAACTATTACTTAAGAAATCCACGCTTATAGCTGTGATATTACTTGAAAAACTATTATTTAAGAAATCCACGCTTATAGCTGTGATATTACTTGAAAAACTATTACTTAAGAAATCCACGCTTATAGCTGTGATATTACTTGAAAAACTATTACTTAAGAAATCCACGCTTATAGCTGTGATATTACTTGAAAAACTATTATTTAAGAAATCCACGCTTATAGCTGTGATATTACTTGAAAAACTATTACTTAAGAAATCCACGCTTATAGCTGTGATATTACTTGAAAAACTATTACTTAAGAAATCCACGCTTATAGCTGTGATATTACTTGAAAAACTATTACTTAAGAAATCCACGCTTATAGCTGTGATATTACTTGAAAAACTATTACTTAAGAAATCCACGCTTATAGCTGTGATATTACTTGAAAAACTATTACTTAAGAAATCCACGCTTATAGCTGTGATATTACTTGAAAAACTATTACTTAAGAAATCCACGCTTATAGCTGTGATATTACTTGAAAAACTATTACTTAAGAAATCCACGCTTATAGCTGTGATATTACTTGAAAAACTATTACTTAAGAAATCCACGCTTATAGCTGTGATATTACTTGAAAAACTATTACTTAAGAAATCCACGCTTATAGCTGTGATATTACTTGAAAAACTATTACTTAAGAAATCCACGCTTATAGCTGTGATATTACTTGAAAAACTATTACTTAAGAAATCCACGCTTATAGCTGTGATATTACTTGAAAAACTATTACTTAAGAAATCCACGCTTATAGCTGTGATATTACTTGAAAAACTATTACTTAAGAAATCCACGCTTATAGCTGTGATATTACTTGAAAAACTATTACTTAAGAAATCCACGCTTATAGCTGTGATATTACTTGAAAAACTATTACTTAAGAAATCCACGCTTATAGCTGTGATATTACTTGAAAAACTATTACTTAAGAAATCCACGCTTATAGCTGTGATATTACTTGAAAAACTATTACTTAAGAAATCCACGCTTATAGCTGTGATATTACTTGAAAAACTATTACTTAAGAAATCCACGCTTATAGCTGTGATATTACTTGAAAAACTATTACTTAAGAAATCCACGCTTATAGCTGTGATATTACTTGAAAAACTATTACTTAAGAAATCCACGCTTATAGCTGTGATATTACTTGAAAAACTATTACTTAAGAAATCCACGCTTATAGCTGTGATATTACTTGAAAAACTATTACTTAAGAAATCCACGCTTATAGCTGTGATATTACTTGAAAAACTATTACTTAAGAAATCCACGCTTATAGCTGTGATATTACTTGAAAAACTATTACTTAAGAAATCCACGCTTATAGCTGTGATATTACTTGAAAAACTATTACTTAAGAAATCCACGCTTATAGCTGTGATATTACTTGAAAAACTATTACTTAAGAAATCCACGCTTATAGCTGTGATATTACTTGAAAAACTATTACTTAAGAAATCCACGCTTATAGCTGTGATATTACTTGAAAAACTATTACTTAAGAAATCCACGCTTATAGCTGTGATATTACTTGAAAAACTATTACTTAAGAAATCCACGCTTATAGCTGTGATATTACTTGAAAAACTATTACTTAAGAAATCCACGCTTATAGCTGTGATATTACTTGAAAAACTATTACTTAAGAAATCCACGCTTATAGCTGTGATATTACTTGAAAAACTATTACTTAAGAAATCCACGCTTATAGCTGTGATATTACTTGAAAAACTATTATTTAAGAAATCCACGCTTATAGCTGTGATATTACTTGAAAAATACTATTATTTAAGAAATCCACGCTTATAGCTGTGATATTACTTGAAAATATTACTTAAGAAATCCACGCTTATAGCTGTGATATTACTTGAAAAACTATTACTTAAGAAATCCACGCTTATAGCTGTGATATTACTTGAAAAACTATTACTTAAGAAATCCACGCTTATAGCTGTGATATTACTTGAAAAACTATTATTTAAGAAATCCACGCTTATAGCTGTGATATTACTTGAAAAACTATTACTTAAGAAATCCACGCTTATAGCTGTGATATTACTTGAAAAACTATTACTTAAGAAATCCACGCTTATAGCTGTGATATTACTTGAAAAACTATTACTTAAGAAATCCACGCTTATAGCTGTGATATTACTTGAAAAACTATTACTTAAGAAATCCACGCTTATAGCTGTGATATTACTTGAAAAACTATTACTTAAGAAATCCACGCTTATAGCTGTGATATTACTTGAAAAACTATTACTTAAGAAATCCACGCTTATAGCTGTGATATTACTTGAAAAACTATTACTTAAGAAATCCACGCTTATAGCTGTGATATTACTTGAAAAACTATTACTTAAGAAATCCACGCTTATAGCTGTGATATTACTTGAAAAACTATTACTTAAGAAATCCACGCTTATAGCTGTGATATTACTTGAAAAACTATTACTTAAGAAATCCACGCTTATAGCTGTGATATTACTTGAAAAACTATTACTTAAGAAATCCACGCTTATAGCTGTGATATTACTTGAAAAACTATTACTTAAGAAATCCACGCTTATAGCTGTGATATTACTTGAAAAACTATTACTTAAGAAATCCACGCTTATAGCTGTGATATTACTTGAAAAACTATTACTTAAGAAATCCACGCTTATAGCTGTGATATTACTTGAAAAACTATTACTTAAGAAATCCACGCTTATAGCTGTGATATTACTTGAAAAACTATTACTTAAGAAATCCACGCTTATAGCTGTGATATTACTTGAAAAACTATTACTTAAGAAATCCACGCTTATAGCTGTGATATTACTTGAAAAACTATTACTTAAGAAATCCACGCTTATAGCTGTGATATTACTTGAAAAACTATTACTTAAGAAATCCACGCTTATAGCTGTGATATTACTTGAAAAACTATTACTTAAGAAATCCACGCTTATAGCTGTGATATTACTTGAAAAACTATTACTTAAGAAATCCACGCTTATAGCTGTGATATTACTTGAAAAACTATTACTTAAGAAATCCACGCTTATAGCTGTGATATTACTTGAAAAACTATTACTTAAGAAATCCACGCTTATAGCTGTGATATTACTTGAAAAACTATTACTTAAGAAATCCACGCTTATAGCTGTGATATTACTTGAAAAACTATTACTTAAGAAATCCACGCTTATAGCTGTGATATTACTTGAAAAACTATTACTTAAGAAATCCACGCTTATAGCTGTGATATTACTTGAAAAACTATTACTTAAGAAATCCACGCTTATAGCTGTGATATTACTTGAAAAACTATTACTTAAGAAATCCACGCTTATAGCTGTGATATTACTTGAAAAACTATTACTTAAGAAATCCACGCTTATAGCTGTGATATTACTTGAAAAACTATTATTTAAGAAATCCACGCTTATAGCTGTGATATTACTTGAAAAACTATTATTTAAGAAATCCACGCTTATAGCTGTGATATTACTTGAAAAACTATTACTTAAGAAATCCACGCTTATAGCTGTGATATTACTTGAAAAACTATTACTTAAGAAATCCACGCTTATAGCTGTGATATTACTTGAAAAACTATTACTTAAGAAATCCACGCTTATAGCTGTGATATTACTTGAAAAACTATTACTTAAGAAATCCACGCTTATAGCTGTGATATTACTTGAAAAACTATTACTTAAGAAATCCACGCTTATAGCTGTGATATTACTTGAAAAACTATTACTTAAGAAATCCACGCTTATAGCTGTGATATTACTTGAAAAACTATTACTTAAGAAATCCACGCTTATGGCTGTGATATTACTTGAAAAACTATTACTTAAGAAATCCACGCTTATGGCTGTGATATTACTTGAAAAATTATTACTTAAGAAATCCACGCTTATGGCTGTGATATTACTTGAAAAACTATTACTTAAGAAATCCACGCTTATGGCTGTGATATTACTTGAAAAACTATTACTTAAGAAATCCACGCTTATGGCTGTGATATTACTTGAAAAACTATTACTTAAGAAATCCACGCTTATGGCTGTGATATTACTTGAAAAACTATTACTTAAGAAATCCACGCTTATGGCTGTGATATTACTTGAAAAACTATTACTTAAGAAATCCACGCTTATGGCTGTGATATTACTTGAAAAACTATTACTTAAGAAATCCACGCTTATGGCTGTGATATTACTTGAAAAACTATTACTTAAGAAATCCACGCTTATGGCTGTGATATTACTTGAAAAACTATTACTTAAGAAATCCACGCTTATGGCTGTGATATTACTTGAAAAACTATTACTTAAGAAATCCACGCTTATGGCTGTGATATTACTTGAAAAACTATTACTTAAGAAATCCACGCTTATGGCTGTGATATTACTTGAAAAGCTATTACTTAAGAAATCCACGCTTATGGCTGTGATATTACTTGAAAAACTATTACTTAAGAAATCCACGCTTATGGCTGTGATATTACTTGAAAAACTATTACTTAAGAAATCCACGCTTATAGCTGTGATATTACTTGAAAAACTATTATTTAAGAAATCCACGCTTATAGCTGTGATATTACTTGAAAAACTATTATTTAAGAAATCCACGCTTATAGCTGTGATATTACTTGAAAAACTATTACTTAAGAAATCCACGCTTATAGCTGTGATATTACTTGAAAAACTATTACTTAAGAAATCCACGCTTATAGCTGTGATATTACTTGAAAAACTATTACTTAAGAAATCCACGCTTATAGCTGTGATATTACTTGAAAAACTATTACTTAAGAAATCCACGCTTATAGCTGTGATATTACTTGAAAAACTATTACTTAAGAAATCCACGCTTATAGCTGTGATATTACTTGAAAAACTATTACTTAAGAAATCCACGCTTATGGCTGTGATATTACTTGAAAAACTATTACTTAAGAAATCCACGCTTATGGCTGTGATATTACTTGAAAAACTATTACTTAAGAAATCCACGCTTATAGCTGTGATATTACTTGAAAAACTATTACTTAAGAAATCCACGCTTATAGCTGTGATATTACTTGAAAAACTATTACTTAAGAAATCCACGCTTATAGCTGTGATATTACTTGAAAAACTATTACTTAAGAAATCCACGCTTATGGCTGTGATATTACTTGAAAAACTATTACTTAAGAAATCCACGCTTATGGCTGTGATATTACTTGAAAAACTATTACTTAAGAAATCCACGCTTATGGCTGTGATATTACTTGAAAAACTATTACTTAAGAAATCCACGCTTATGGCTGTGATATTACTTGAAAAACTATTACTTAAGAAATCCACGCTTATGGCTGTGATATTACTTGAAAAACTATTACTTAAGAAATCCACGCTTATGGCTGTGATATTACTTGAAAAGCTATTACTTAAGAAATCCACGCTTATGGCTGTGATATTACTTGAAAAACTATTACTTAAGAAATCCACGCTTATAGCTGTGATATTACTTGAAAAACTATTACTTAAGAAATCCACGCTTATAGCTGTGATATTACTTGAAAAACTATTATTTAAGAAATCCACGCTTATAGCTGTGATATTACTTGAAAAACTATTACTTAAGAAATCCACGCTTATAGCTGTGATATTACTTGAAAAACTATTACTTAAGAAATCCACGCTTATAGCTGTAATATTACTTGAAAAACTATTACTTAAGAAATCCACGCTTATAGCTGTGATATTACTTGAAAAACTATTACTTAAGAAATCCACGCTTATGGCTGTGATATTACTTGAAAAACTATTACTTAAGAAATCCACGCTTATGGCTGTGATATTACTTGAAAAACTATTACTTAAGAAATCCACGCTTATGGCTGTGATATTACTTGAAAAACTATTACTTAAGAAATCCACGCTTATGGCTGTGATATTACTTGAAAAACTATTACTTAAGAAATCCACGCTTATGGCTGTGATATTACTTGAAAAACTATTACTTAAGAAATCCACGCTTATGGCTGTGATATTACTTGAAAAACTATTACTTAAGAAATCCACGCTTATGGCTGTGATATTACTTGAAAAACTATTACTTAAGAAATCCACGCTTATGGCTGTGATATTACTTGAAAAACTATTACTTAAGAAATCCACGCTTATGGCTGTGATATTACTTGAAAAACTATTACTTAAGAAATCCACGCTTATGGCTGTGATATTACTTGAAAAACTATTACTTAAGAAATCCACGCTTATGGCTGTGATATTACTTGAAAAACTATTACTTAAGAAATCCACGCTTATGGCTGTGATATTACTTGAAAAACTATTACTTAAGAAATCCACGCATATGGCTGTGATATTACTTGAAAAAGTATTACTTAAGAAATCCACGCTTATGGCTGTGATATTACTTGAAAAACTATTACTTAAGAAATCCACGCTTATAGTTGTGATATTACTTGAAAAACTATTACTTAAGAAATCCACGCATATGGCTGTGATATTACTTGAAAAACTATTACTTAAGAAATCCACGCTTATGGCTGTGATATTACTTGAAAAACTATTACTTAAGAAATCCACGCTTATGGCTGTGATATTACTTGAAAAACTATTACTTAAGAAATCCACGCTTATGGCTGTGATATTACTTGAAAAACTATTACTTAAGAAATCCACGTTTATGGCTGTGATATTACTTGAAAAACTATTACTTAAGAAATCCACGCTTATGGCTGTGATATTACTTGAAAAACTATTACTTAAGAAATCCACGCTTATGGCTGTGATATTACTTGAAAAACTATTACTTAAGAAATCCACGCTTATGGCTGTGATATTACTTGAAAAACTATTACTTAAGAAATCCACGCTTATGGCTGTGATATTACTTGAAAAAGTATTACTTAAGAAATCCACGCTTATGGCTGTGATATTACTTGAATAACTATTACTTAAGAAATCCACGCTTATGGCTGTGATATTACTTGAAAAAATATTACTTAAGAAATCCACGCTTATGGCTGTGATATTACTTGAAAACTATTACTTAAGAAATCCACGCTTATGGCTGTGATATTGCTTGAAAAACTATTACTTAAGAAATCCACGCTTATGGCTGTGATATTACTTGAAAAAATATTACTTAAGAAATCCACGCTTATGGCTGTGATATTACTTGAAAAAATATTACTTAAGAAATCCACGCTTATGGCTGTGATATTACTTGAAAAAATATTACTTAAGAAATCCACGCTTATGGCTGTGATATTACTTGAAAAAATATTACTTAAGAAATCCACGCTTATGGCTGTGATATTACTTAAAAAAATATTACTTAAATAATCCACGTTTATGGCTGTGATATTGAGGTAAATATATTAATATCCCCGTTTTTTTAATTTTCTTCTAAGAACTTGGCAACCTCGTCGACACAACTCCACATTGGCAAGTGTACAACTTGGTTTATGCCAAAGCCAAAAAATGTCCAAATAAAGCTCCTCTTCACCAAACCATTTTGGAGAAGTAGTACAACAAAATAAATAATGTTTATAAGTGCAAACACACATACACACCTTAGCTGGCTGACGCTTGTTTTCTATTTCATCGTTTTCTGTTTTTATAGTTTTTTCAATATTCATTGCAAAAAACTATTTAAATAAATCGTAGTATTATTTACAATAATATTGTCACAAACAACAACAGCAAATGACGACACACGAAGAAAAAAACAACAACCGAACGTCAATAGGTGGTGGTGGCAACAAATTTTCTAAGCTATTTACCTGACTATTGGTTGGTGGGTTGTTTTGCATGCCTAACGCCATCACTGCCACCACCTCCCATCGTCTTTACCGCTCGTCAACTCTTAAATGCGCCGCTATATCTTGTTAATTGATAACAACAAAGTTGACTTAGATACAAATGAACTAAGACAGCAACTACAACTACAATTGACTTGTTGTAAAAATGTATGCAAAAACAACAAAATAAATAAATAAACAACAGCAATCATGTCAACAATAAACAAACGTGTATTTTGTTGTTTAACTCTAATAAGCGGGAAATACCTTCTATTTTATATTTTTGGCCTTTATCATATTGGATTGATTTCGAATCAGATCCGTGTTTTATTCGAGGAATAATAACTTCGTGTGTATGTTCGTCAGCTAGTCAACAATGGCTTGATATTCTCCGTAATCAATTGTTTTAACGTCAATTGCATAAATTAATTAATTTTTGTTTTTTGTTTACGGATGAAATTGCGTCACATTTTTATGGCTCTCATTCTCGTCCATGGTTTCAAATCATGTTTGGACGAACATAATTTTAATGTCAGCAAATGAAACCTGTTGTGGAATAACTTTTACTAAAGCTTCACAAATATTTATATACATACATAAATACATATGTATGTACATTAGGCGGAACGGTTTTTGTTGAACTCCTATCCCTAACATTTTTTCCATTTGATCCAAATACCTTTTATGGTAGTTAAGGTTAACCCGTGCCAACCTAGCGATCTTTGTTTCCATAGTAATGTGTATGGAGCCAAAGGTGCATTTTCACAAAAATTCTCTAAAGACCGCAGTTATGATCCAATCGATGGAAAAACTTTACCATCAAAATCCAATCCGATTTTTAGAATTTTTTGTCGGATTCGTTTTTTAACCACAACACACAGTGGTTCCGCCCGTGGACAAAAATCGAAAAATTGATGGCGACAAATTTGATTGCGATTGAAATAAATATTCTCTAAACATTATTATTTTTGTAAATTTGCAGCGGTTATATGCCATGTTAAGTCGAAGAATTTGTGATTTGTATGTGAGGCGTTAAAAACGAAAAATACACCCACAGGTTAGGTTATGAGTAAAATTGTAAAAAATTGGAGAGGTAAATCTGCAAATGAAATAAAACTTATAGGCGATGGCATCGAAACGAAAAAACAAATCAAATTTCCGAAAATCGGTATTTACGTTTATAAGGGGGCTATACCTGAACATAGACCGATATTGAACATCTTTTGCATGGAGGTATTTGGTTCACTCAGAACTCAAAATGCCAAATTACAGCCAAATCAGTTGGAAAATTTCGCTAAAATTGTCAAAATACCGAAAATCTGAGGGTACATTTATATGGGGGCTATACCTAAACGTGGATCTATATTGAATATTTTTTGCAAGGAGGTAGTTTATTCACTCAGAACTCAAAATGCAAAATAACATCCAAATCGGTTGGTAAATTTGGCCAAAATCGCCAAAATACCAAAAATCGGGCAGTACCTTTCTATGGGAGCTATACCTAAATATGGACCTACATCCACTAAAAATGGGTTTCTATCTTTTCGGCTTGTTTTATAAACCTACGTTTAAAATTTAGAAGCGGTAGCTCAATTAGAACTATTTTTATACCCTCAGCATTTATGCTAACGAGGGTATATACACTTTTATACGGGCAAAATGTGCCTCATCGAAATAATGGTTTTAGACCCCAAGTATGTTGGGACGAAATGTGTTTCAGACAATTTGGAATTGATTTAGCAATCTCCGTCCGTCTGTCTGGCTGGCTGGAGCACACGATAACTCTCGAACGGATTAACCGATTCGGTCCAAAATTTGGCTTTCATAATATTTTGGCCGAACTTAGTTTAAGTTCGAAGATGGATTATATCGGTCCACTCCTTCCGGTACCTCCCCCACAAAAGTTCGAAAATGTTCGGAAAATTTGTGCGCACGATAACTCTTAAAGGGAGTAAACGATTTGGTCCATACATTGCACATCGTGAAATTTCTACCAGACTTAGACGAGGTTTCAATATGGACTCAATCGGTCTACTCCTTCGGGTACCTCCCACGCAAAATTTCGGATAAGTTAAGTTTAGGACCTGCTCTCGAATCGCTTTTATTTTTGTTGTAACAGCTTGTATTCACTGCCCTCCATACGACGGTGCAAGTTTTATCAGGGGATAGTCCCTACTTCCTGAGAAAATAGCCTGAAAGTTGTAAAAAAAATCTCTATGACACCGTGTGTAGTGGTTGGAGCACAAGGTAACTCTCGAACGGATAAACCGATTCGGTCCAAAATTTGGCCTTCGTAATATTTTGTCCAAACTTAGTTTAAGTTCGAAGATAAGCCAAATCGGTCCACTCCTTCAGGTATCTCCCCCACAAAAGTTCAAAAATGTTCGGAAAAATTGTACGCACGATAACTCTTGAAGATAGTGACCGATGTGGTCCATACATTGCACATCCTAATATATCTGCCAGATATAAATCAGGTTCAAATATGGACTATATTTGTCTACTCCTTCTGGTACCTCTCACACAAAATTTCGGTTAAGTTCACTTTAAGAAAGGTAGAAAAAACTCCAATGTCACCATATGTGACGGTCGGAGAGCACGATAACTCTCGAACTGTTTAACAGATTTGGTGTAACATTTGGTCTTCGTCATATTATATCCAAACTTAGTTTCATGGGCCAATACCGGTCCACAACTTCCGGTACTTCTCCCCAATATATAAAAAATTTCACTTAAATGGTAGGACGATATCACTTGAATGGGGCAACCAATTTGGTCCAAACTTTGGATCTATTTATATTTTGTCAAAATTTAGTTTAACTTCTAAAGTAGCCCATATCGGTCCTCACTAAGGGCAGCTCCCACACAAAAGTCCAGCATTTGTGTCTTAGTGCAGTTAATTCCTAATCCACATTTTTGTCGGCAAGTTCAAATGTCCAAAAAGGGCAACAAAATTCTGAAGAGACCTTAAATGCAATCGATCTATCCGAAGGTGAAAGTTTCACTTCACATTGGCTGAGGGTATATATCTGTCGGCAGAGCTGACTGACACTTTTATACTTGTTGGCACTATTTTCCATACAAGTGGGACCACTGTGCAACACCATGTTTTGGTATAGCCCCTATATAACTGTACCTCACGATTTTCGGTATTTTTAGACTTTTAGCTAAAAGTTTTGACCGACTTACCTGTAATTTGGCATTTCAGGTTCTTAGTTGTCACAAAACCTCTTCATCAAAAATTGTCAGCACAGGTCCATGTTTTTGTATAGCCCCCCATATAACCTCCCGATTTACGTTTTCTTGATGGTTTTAGCTACATTTTTTACCGAACTACCCGTAATTTAACATTTGAGGATACAAGCAGTCACGAAACTTAAACAAAATAAAAATTGTAAACATATGTAGGTCTATGTTTTCATATTGCTCCCATATAAAGGTACCACCCAATTTTTGGTATTTTGAGAATTTTAGATAAACTTTTTGACTGAACTACTCCATATTTGACATTTTATGTTGCCTGCAGTAACTGAAATTGTCTACAAAAAATTTTCAATATAGATCCTTGTTTAGGTATCGGCCCTTGTTTAGGTAATTTAACATTCGTGGTTCACAGTGGTCACAACACTTCTCCAACAAAAATTGTCTATATAGGTCCATGTTTTGGAATAGTCCCCATATAACGGTACCTACCCATTTTTGGTATTTTGAGAATTTTAGCTAAAAATGATTAACCTAACTAGCTGAAATTTGATATTTGAGGTTCTCAGTGGTCAAGAAACTTCTGCATTAAAAATCGTCAACATAGGTCCATGTTTTAGTATAGCCTCCCGATTTTCGTTATCTTGAGGGTTTTAGCTACAATTTTTACCCAACTAGTTGTAATTTGGCATTTGAGGTTCTCAGCGGTCACGCAACCTCTGCACTAAAAATCGTCAACATAGGCCCATGTGTTCACGAAACTTCTGCATTAACAAATTGTCAATATAGGTCAATGTTTTGCGATAACCCCTATATAACGATAACTCCCGAATTTCGGTATTTTGAGGATTTTAGCTAAATTTTTTAACCAAACTAGTTGTAATTTGACATTTGAATATCTCAGTGGTCACGAAACATCTGCACTGAACAAATTTTCATTATAGGTCGATGTTTTGGTATAGACCCCATATAACAGTACCTCCCGATTTTCGGTATCTTGAGGGTTTTATCTACAACTTGTAACCGAACTAGCTGTTATTTGACACTTGGTGGCCGCGATCCAGGAAACAAAGCTCACCGCCACCTGTAGCTTACATTGTGATGGTTATAACGATTTGCGGAAGGATCGCACAAGAAGCGGAGGAGGAGGACTTGCCTTCCTAATACACCAGTCTGTCCAGTACAGACCTATCTCGCTTGAGCTTGGCTCTAGGGACCCATACATGGAGTGTATGGAGGTAGCAGTAAAGTGTGGTACTGCCGAGGTAGAGCTGCTTAATGTGTACATACCGCCGATGAATAGCTGTACCCGGCGTTATATGCCCAATATTAGTTTGTTTTTAGAGGGCGATAACCGTCTGGTGCTAGGGGACTTCAATGCTCATCATGAGCTTAGGCATTCCGTCCAAGGTAATGGCCAGGGGGTACAGCACTGACCGAGCAAATCGATAGCTCCACGTTTTGCGTGGTGCATGAAGACGCTCCTACGAGGATTAGAGGAGATTGCCACCATTGTGGCACCAGTAGTGCGATTCTCTAACACATTTTTTGAGTTACCGACAAAAATCGGTAACATTAAAACGCAAAATTATGAATGAAAATATAAAATAAAAGTTGACAACACTCTTGGTATCTGTAGAACTTTACGACTGTTTTTTATTCGTCGCTAACTTACCGAAAAATATCGGTAATTACCGATATTATAAGCATTTTAATTTTACCGACAATTGTCGGTAACGCAATGGGTTAGAGAATCGCACTACAGGTCTGATAAATGACGTATCCTGGTAATCCGTCATTTCCCTTAGTTCGGACCACCTCCCTAAAGGGCTCGGCACATACGGTCCGTTGATCGTCGCTTTACAACAACCACATGAAAACTTCAAGAACAAACTTGGCATCACTTACACTTTTTTCATGTGGTTGTTGTTTTTAACGCGTAACGCGACTCACAACGGACCGTATGTGCCGGGGCCATATCATCGTCTCCATAAACAGACCACCCGACTTCATAACCTTTGAACGACGTACTTTCCTGAACCAAGGGAAAGCGGATTGGCAAGGTTTCAGAGAATTTACCAATCACCGCTTCAGACAATTGCCTCAGATCCTCGGGTAGCTGAGAGAACTTTCCGAGACATCATCACTAAAGCAGCCGCTCGCTACATACCTGCTGGTCGAATACCCGAAATAAGACCAAATTTCCCAGCAGACGCGACGGGACTAGCAAATGAACGTGATGAGCTTCGTCGTACGAACCCCGAAGACCCAAAAGTTAGAGAACTTATTCTTGAAGTCAACAGGCTAGTAGGCGAACATAAGCGGAAAAAGTGACTAGACCATCTGAAGCAATGCAACATTGGTGCAGGAATAAGTAAATTGTGGGCAACGGTTAAATCACTCTCGAGTCCGGAAAAGAAGAATGACAGAACGGCTGTTAATTTTAAACAGCGTGACTGACACAAAGAGGTGCGCGTGTTATTTTAACCGGCAGTTCATAGAGCACCCCGAGAGTAATAGGGTGAAGAGAAGTGTGCTACGCCGTATAAGAAGACCTCTTCCAGCCGAGGAGGTACCACTACAATTTACGATGAACGATGTTGCAGATGCCATCCAAAACGCTAAATCATCCAAAGCGATGGGCCCGCACCGAATATCGATGGTAATGCTTAAGCAGCTGGATGAACTTGGAGTGGAGTATTTAACAAGTGTTCTCAACATATCGTTAGCCACCCATGTTTTACCAGATACCTGGAGAGTTGGCAAGT
Source organism: Musca autumnalis (assembly GCF_047663935.1). Lineage (NCBI taxonomy): Eukaryota > Metazoa > Arthropoda > Insecta > Diptera > Muscidae > Musca > Musca autumnalis. The sequence continues at coordinate 155,165,743 of NW_027411866.1, read as the reverse complement.
TGGTCCCGCTACTGAAGCCAGTAGAGGTGCCAGCAGAGGTGAATCGTACAGGCCGATTTCACTCCTGTCGCCAGTAGCAAAGATCCTAGAGGCGCTACTCCTCCCCACGATGAGAAGGTATTTTCCAGTTGCCCAACATCAACATGGATTTCGGAAAATGCATAGTACTACAACAGCATTAGACGCCATATCCATACATATCACCTGAGGACTGAAGCAGAATAGGCCCCGCGACAGAACAGTCATAGTGTCACTTGATCTATCGAAGACCTTCGATACCGTCAACCATACCAAGCTGTTCGATGATATAGAGAAAACTAATCTCCAGCCATGTTTGAAACGTTGGGTAATCAACTATATGTGTGGACGCCAGTCGTTTGTAGAATTCAGAAACAAGAAGTCCAAAACCCGTAGAGTGAAACAGGGAGTTCCCCAAGGAGGGGTGATATCTCCGGAACTGTTTAACCTCTACCTTTTTGAAATTCCACACCCTCTAGACGGCATAGAGATCGTGATGTATGCGGATGATTGTACGATCTTGGCGTCGGGTCCTATCGTCGATGACATGTGTGATAGGTTAAATGTCTACATAGCTGACCTAGTGCAGTTCTTCCATCTGAGGAATATGAAATATCCGCAGCTAAATCCACAGCCACGCTGAGGCTCCCACTGAACATATTGGTCGATGGTGCACTGATTCCGACCGTAACGTTCGATAGCATGTTCAAGTCGTCCGCGCATGCCACAGCTATTTGCAATAAGATCAGAAGTAGGAACAAGGTTCTCAAGTCGCTGGCCGGCCGCACTTGGGGTGCTGATAAAGAAACCTTGTTGACCACCTACAATGCAATAGGCCGGTCTGTGGTAAGCTATGCGGCGCCAGTGTAGTCTGCAAAGGTTAGCGCATCGCAGTGGAAGAAGATTCAAACCTGCGAGAATGCCGCCCTGAGGACTGCAACAGGGTGCCTCCTCATGACACCAGTGGACCATCTTCATGAGGAGGCGAAGGTTTTACAGGTGCGTCAGCACAATAAGATGTTGTCGATGCAGTAACTGCTTGGCTGTTACCGCAGTGAGCATCCCTGTCACGATTTAATCCCCCCGCCCAGGCACGTCAGGAGAGACCTTCATGATCTAGAGAGAGGTCCAAAGGTATAAAAGAGAACCGCTAGATCAACGAGCCTATCAGGCAGTCTGCCAAGGCAAACACGAGTGGTTTTAGCTCAGTTAAGATCTGGACGATGCAGCCGCCTCAATTCGTATTGGGCCAGAATTGACGCCACGATACCCAACATATACCCAGCATGTGGATTGGGACCACACGATACTCTGCATTTATTCAACTGCCCAGCTAACCCCACTCACCTGTCTTCTCATTCTTTATGGACGCAACCAGGTTGCAGAATTCTTGAGTTTGGATACAGAGGAACTTGATAACTGAAATAATACACGAACGAACATATATGCGTTGCCACAACAACAACAAAAAATTGTCAACAAAGGTACATATTTTGATATAGCCTCCATATAACAGTACCTCCCGATTTTCGGTATTTTGAGGGTTTTAGCTACATTGTTTGAGGGAACTAGCCGTAATTTGACATTTGAGGTTCCCCGCAGTTACAAAACTTTTCCACACAGAATTGTCAAGATAGGTCCACATTTTGATATAGCTCCCATATAAAGAAACTTTTAGAATAGGTTAGACAATTTAGGAATTTGAGGTATCCGTGATCGAAAAAATTTTGCACCTAAAATTGTGACATGAAAGGAAACTAATTATTCCATTTTAGTTAAGAATATTTTATGGTGAAGGCTATAAAAAGTTCGGCCCGGCCGAACTTAACGATTTTTATTTGAAAATTTTGCCTATTAGGCGAAGGACATTTTTTTTTTTTTATTATTAATTTTTATTATTTAATTTCTCGTTAGATACGAGCTTACTGACCAAGATGCTTTTTGAAAAAGGAAAGCCGACGATACGAACCCACACAATCACCACTGTGTGACATGCATGTTTCGCCTTTGGTTTGGGAAGGCTCCTCAGACACATCGACTGTGGGGCGGCTTCGCTATCCTCTAACTTATTTCCTCTTTCAAATGCAAGTTGTTTTTTTACAAAGTTGAATTTTTTGTTCAAATCTTTGTATGGCTTTCATGACAAACGCTCAGCGTAGCCTTTGAAAGTTATGAGTTTGGTTCTGAACACTAACACGCCGTGACAACACTTTTTGCCATGTGTTTTTCAAGGACGTGTTTATTTTTCCTTCGAAATATTGATCTTGACTTCGATTTATATCGCAGTTTCCTTATAATTTGATATGTTCTTTCTTCGATTCATATTAGAAAACACGTCCAAAGCCTGTACAAGCATTGGTATTTGGTATGTTTAAAGTGTAGACTTTTCCACGCAATAGTCGTGGTGTAGTCGACTCATTTGCTTACTTAATGTTTAATAGTGCATTTATTACCTTCGACATTTTACTGAAACAGATTACAAATTATAATGCATTTGTAACATTTCACTTTGAACACTTTCATGTTTCCGCATTTCTATTGACTTATTATTCTTAGCAGCAGCAACAACAAAGGCAATATATGGCTATTCAAGTTTTTCTTCTTTCTTACGGTGACAACTAATTGCTGTGCAAATAATCCCATTGAAAACAATACGAAAATAACAGTTAAATGTCAAAGAAATTGAAATGTGTGTCAATATTCAACCTTGACTGACGAGTCAGAATCTAAGCGGATTTTCACCTCTCCCCATATACACAACAAAAACAAAACCAATATCATAAAAGATTCCAACGATTTATTAGGGATAAAATGTTATTAATTGGTGATCTCTAAATACCTACAGCTTGAGATTATTTATTACTTTGAAATGTTTATACAGACGTACAAAGAACATGCTAGAAGACACTTGGTGGTTTGGCTACCAAATTGTAGCTCTTCGCTCTCATCCCTTAATTATCGCTGAAAAAAAGACCTTTTGTGTGTTGATCTGATGCCCGAAGAAAGAAAGGGGTTTCCACGAATTTATTCCGTGCGATATGAAAAAGAAAGAAATAACAACTTCTGGATGATAAGTCCTCGTAACAAATATTTTGTTGACTTTTAGGCATACAAACATAGAAATTTATGTAGGTACATCCAATCGTTCATTATTTGTATGTGTACATATTTACATACGTGAGCAAATAAATATGTATTCTATGAAATGTATGTATGGCTTTAGGTATGCGGGTTATGTTGTTTAAATAGAATGATTAGTTGTTGTTCTTCACTGCTTTTTGTTGTTGACATACAAATTTAAGTAACCTCAACCAGCAAGAAAACAACAAGAAATTGAAATACAATAACAACAACATCGACAATTATGTACAATATTGAAAAACCAAAGTAAATGACTTTTAAATAATAAAAATAATGCCAAAAATAACCTTGATAAGCCGCTGTTTTTTCAGAGAGTTTTTTTTTTCAGTTCTGTTTTCATAGACATTTTTCATGACTTTTTCATACGTTCACTTTAGTAAATTTTACTACTTTGCTCTCTTGCTACTTTTGGGGCTGATTAATGCTCTTTAGTTAGTCTCTTTGGTGGAATACAGTGTTGTTGTTTTTTTTTTTCTTCTACACAAGTAAAGATTGTTCGCAACGAAAACAAAAAATTATTTCATTCATTTTGCCTTGCAAACCAAGAGACATTGACATATAAAGACATAATACTACACACAGATGGACCGGTAAATGCTTATAACAAACAATATAATACATTTTTATGGACATACATATGTACATATCATACATACATATGTATGTACATAAAAAAATATATACAAACATAAAGGCTTGTATCTATACATAACATAAACATAATGTGTAGACAAATTTACATGGTGAAATAATGTTTGTTGAAACTTTTACTCTGTGTATGTCACAACATTTTAAAAATCTGACAAATTAATTGGACAGATTTAAGATGTAGCGTATTGGTTTAAGTTATCGATAAGCGTATTAAGTATTCTCGCAAGTATGCAAATCTTTTCGAACAGTAAACTATCTTAAGAAATTTAAAAAAAATTTTGAATAATATCTTAATTAGTACTTGCAACTACTTCTCATTTCTCTTTTACTGAACAAGTTTGTTATCGAACTGCATTTTGTAAAAGTTTGTACATACATATTTGTTCCAACTTTTGGGTTATCCAACAGACCTAATAATAGCAAATATAACAAGTAAAAAATAGTTAAGTTCCGTCGTGCCGAACTTTTTATATCCTTTCCTTTATGGTCCACAATTTTATGTGGAGTAGTTTTGTTACCACTTGGAACTCAAGTGTCAAATTACAGATATTTCAATCAAAAAAATAGCTAAATTTCCCACAACGTCTAAAATAGGGAGTTATTGTTATATCCGGGTTATACCAAAGCATGGACCTATGTTGATTTTTGGGCATATGTTGACAATTTGCGACTACTGTGAGCCTCAAATGTCAGTTTTTTAAGGCAAAAATTGAAGTTTTGACTTTTTTCGGTCCAACATTTCAGTAAATCTATTTTTTTTAAATCGATCTTTATATCCTCAGCCTTTAAGCTAGAAATGGTATATCACGATTATTATCAATTATTTTATATTCCATTTCAGAAAAAAAGGATACATTTTTTCGCGCTACATTAACGATTTTTGATATTATAAAAACGCTAATTATTTTAATGAGCACAACTGTTACAAAAAAGTTCTCTCGAAGTGACTTAAGCGAGTAGATTGCATAATACCTGCAAAATGTTACACAGAATTCGCGGAATGTACATAAAATTGATAAATTATTGAATATAAGTAAACTTTTTTCAAAATTAGGGCCCATTTAGTGATCATAAAATTACATAAACATTTGTTGTGGATCAAAACTTCACGGCGAATCAAATGAGACTACAATCATACAGATTGGTGTTATAGTTTCGATGTTACAGACAAAATAAGCACATATTTTGGTCAATAAAATAATTTTTTATTTTTATTTGAAAATTTTTGCCTATTGGGCGAAGGTAATTTTTTATTAATTTTTTAATTAATTTCTCGTTAGAGACGAGCTTACTGACCAAGATGCTTTTTGAAAAAGGAAAAATATTTTTTCACATGCATTATGTAGTAGAAAATATTGTAAAAATCTATAGGAATACTTCCTTAATTTTGCTTAAATCTCCCAATAAAAAGACGGATTTTGCTTTATTGACATTCATATTAAAGCTTTCCCATTAGGGAAGGTAATTAGGTTGATGAGGATATATCTCAAAGCTTATGAGATGGAAACAGAGGTCAAATAACCCATTTTAATTTATATGCATTTTAAAATACGTGTAAATCGCGTAATTATCAAAATCATTTTGTCCGCATGTGATTTTCATGTACAACAAGACCAATCTATTAACTTGTATATATTTTTCGAAATATAATTTGGACTCTAAGATGCAGCATCGGCTGCATCTTAGCATTAAAAAACCTATAAAATATCGCTAATTTGCACAAACTGCATACAATTTTTTTTGTCCGCATCCGATTTCAGTGTCCACCATGGAGATCTAGATCGATATATATCTATTTGAAGGCGATCAATCAAGAACCGTGGATTTAGCATCACACACCATTTTTTGGGATAAAATGAATGTAGCTTCCTTATCATTGAAGTTTTCAAATCTCTGTTTTCGCTAAAACGAAGATGCTGCACTAGTTTTTTCTTTGCAGTGGAAGCAATCCGCAGAAAACGCGATAAAGTACGCGATATTTTCAAAAACAATTTTAGGTGATTTTTCTACTTTAGAATTTCTCGTAACTCGCGTTTTAGTAGATGGACTTTCAAACTAAAATGTGCAATAGAGTACGAGGAAATCGAATGACAATTGTAACAAGTAAAAAAGTATCAGTCGGCTTTGCCGACAGAGATATACCCTCAGCCTTTTTATATTGAAACAATTTTTCCCAAAATACGTATGTATTTAGGGGGTTTTAAAAATTTTGGGCGTTTGAACCGACAAAAATGTTGATAATGATTAAAGATCAAAAGTTTTGCGGAGGAGATACAAAAAAGGAATGGATCGACATTGACCGTTATGGAAGTGGATCTCCAGCCACACTACACATACGGGCTGTTTGCTCAAGAAGTATGGACTTGCCCTTAAAAAACTTAATTGAGGCAGCGAATGCATGTTGCTTCAACAAAAATCAAAGTGATTCGTTATTAGGTCATAAAGTGAACTTATCCGAAATTTTGTGTGGGAGGTACCGGATGGAGTGGACAAATATAGTTCATATTTAAACCTGATCTAAATCTGGTAGATATATTATGATGTGTAAGGTATAGACCAGTTCGGCCACTTCCTTCAAGAGTTACCGTACGAACAATTTTTCCGAACATTTTTGAACTTTTGTGGGGGAGGTACCTGAAGGAGTGGACCGATATGGCTTATCTTCAAACTTAAACTATGTTTGGACAAAATATTACTAAGGCTATATTTTGGACCGAATCGGCAGATCCGTTCGAGAGTTATCTTGCGCTCCAACCACCTCACACGGTGTCATAGGGGGTTTTTGCAACTTTTATGCTATTTTCTCAGGAAGTATGGACTTGCCCTTGATAAAACTTGTACCGTCGTATGGAGGGCAGTGAATACAAGTTGCTAAAACAAAAATCAAAGCGATTCGAGAGATGGCCCTAAACTGAACTTTTCCGAAATTTTGTGTGGGAGCTACCCGATGGAGTGGACCTATTGAGACCATATTGGAACCTCATATTACTCTGGTAGAAAGTTTTCGCCATAAAAAGTATGGACCAAATCGGTCACTTCCTTCAAGAGTTATCGTGCGCACAAACTTTCCGAACATTTTCGAACTTTTGTGGGGGAGGTACCGGAAGGAGTGGACCGATGTAGCTCATCTTCGAACTTAAACTAAGTTTGGGCAAAATATTACGAAAGCCAAAATTTGAACCGAATCGGTTCATCCGTTCGAGAGTTATCGTGCGCTCCAGCCAGCAGGACAGACAGACAGACAGACGGACGGACATGGCTAGATCGACTCAAAATTGTCTGAAACACATTTCGTCCAAACATACTTGGGGTCTAAATCCATTATTTCGATGAGGCACATTTTCATCGTATCAAAGTGTATATACCCTCCTTAGCCTAAAGGCTGAGGGTATAAAAATTAGGCCCGAAAAATATGATTTTTTGAAAATTTTTTCCACAAAATTTCCGCATTTGGATGCAGATTTCAATGAAGCTGTGCAGACTACATTCACAATATACGTATCAAATAACTCAGAATAGCGAGTTCTACAATCCTGTATATGATTTTTTGAAAAACCTGTTTGCGGAATGAAATTAGAAGGCAATTTCAAAAAACACTGTAAATCTGGCTTCAAAATGTCAGCATCATTTAATGCTAGAAGCAGTTAAAATTTTGAAAAGTAATACAATAGTGAGATGATCCTTATTTAGTTTGCTTCTACTTTTACTTTAACAGGAAAATCGTGAAAAGGGTGGTTGAATCACAAATCGAGAGAAAACAAAAAAAGACATGTTGGCTTCGACCCATTTTTATACCCTCAGCCTTTAGGCTAAAGAGGGTATTTACACTTTGATACGACCAAAAATGTGCCTCATCGAAATAATGGTTTTAGACCCCAAGTATGTTTGTACGATATCCGTTTCAGACAATTTTGAGTAGATCTAGCAATGTCCGTCCGTCCATCTGTCTGTCTGGCAGGCTGGTGCGCACGATAACTCTCGAACGGATCAATAGATTCGGTTCAAATTTTGGGTATCGAAATATTTTGTCCATATTCGATTTAAGTTCGAAGATGGGCCATATAGGTCCACTCCTTCAGTTACCTTCCCCACAAATGTTCAAAAATTGTCGCAAAACTTGTGTGCACGATAACTCTTACAGGGAATAACCGATTTGGTCCATACTTTGCACATCATGTAATTTCTACCAAACTTAGATGAGGTTCCAATATGGTCCCAATCTGTCCACTCCTTCGGGTACCTCCCACACAAAATTTCGGAAAAGTTCAGTTTAGGACCTGGTCTCGAATCGCTTTGATTTTTGTTTACGCAAGTTATATTCGCTGTCCTCTATACGACGCTGTAAGTTTCATTAGCGGCAAGTTCATACTTCCTGAGAAAATAGCCTGAAAGTTATGAAAAACCCTATGACACCGTGTGTAGTGGTTGGAGCGAAAGATAACTCTCGAACGGATCTGCCGATTCGGTCCAAAATTTGGCTTTCGTCATATTTTGTCCAAACATAGTTTAAGTTCGAAGATGGGTTATATCGGTCCACTACTTCCGGTACCTCCCCCACAAAAGTTCGAAAATGTTCGGAAAATTTGTGCGTACGATAACTCTTGAAGGGAGTAACCGATTTGGTCCGTACTTTGCATATCGTGAAATTTCTACCAGACTTAGATGAGGTTCCAATACGGACTCAATGGGTAAACTCCTTCGAGTACCTCCCACACAAAATTTCGGAAAAGTTCAGTTCAGGACCTGCTTTCGAATCGCCTTGGTTTTTATTGTAGCATCTTGTATTCACTGTCCCCTATACGAAGGTACAAGTTTCTTAAGGGGCAAGTCCATACTTCCTGAAAAAATAGGCTGAAAGTTGAAAAACAAACCCTATGACACCATGTTTATAACTGGAAGCGCAAGATAATTCTCGAACGGATATGCCGATTCCGGTCAAAATTGGGCCTTCGTAATATTGTTTCCAAACTTACTTTAAGTTCGTAGATAAGCCATATCGGTCCACTCCTTTAGGTACCAACCCCACAAAAGTTCAAAAATACTCTGAAAAATCGATTTGGTCCCTACTTTACACATTTTCATAATATCTACCAGATATAGATCAGGTTTGAATATGGACTATATTTGTCCACTCCATCCCGTACCTCCCACACAAAATTTTGGATAAGTTCACTTTAAGACCTGCTATTGAATCACTTTGTTTTTGTTGAAGCAACTTACATTCGCTGCCTCAATTTCGATGGTAAAAGTTGTTTCAGGGGCAAGTTCATACATCTTGAGAAAACAGCCCGAAGGGTGTAAAAACCCCCTATGGCACCCCCATGGTCTATGTCGGTCCATTCCTTTAAGTACCTTTTCCGCAAAATTTTTTAACTTTAATCCTAATCAACATTTTTGACGGTTCATACGACCAAAATTTTGAAACCCCCTAAATACATAAGTTTTTTGTGAAAAAAGTGTTTTAATTTAAACAGGCTGAGTGTATATCTCGGTCGGCAAAGCCGACTGATACTTTTTTACTTGTTTAACATAAATATAGCCACAGCTTTCACGCAAATTATCTTTTAAGGCCAATATTTTTGCCACGTCCAAAAACATTTCATTTTATACAAAAATATGTAATTTGTATAATATACAATCACAAGTCGTGTGTTCTAAAAGGGTAAACCTTGGCTTCAGCTATGTTAAATTTTCAAAAATGTTGGTGATATACACTTTGATATAACCCAAAGTGTGCCTCATCGAAATAATGGTTTTAGACTCCAAGTATGTTTGGACGATATTCGTTTCAGACAATTTGGAGTCGATTTATACATGTCCGTCCGTCTGTCTGTCTATCCATCTGTCTGGCTGGCTGGTGAGCACGATAACTCTATAAGCGATCAACCGATACGAACCAAATTTTGGGTATCTTAATATTTTGTCCGAGCTTAGTTTAAGTTCGAAGATGGGCAATATCAGTACACTTTTTCGGGTACCTCCCCCACAACATTTCTAATTTTTTTTATAAAATGGTGTGAACGATAACTCTCGAAGGGAGCAATCGATTTGGTACAAACTTTGAACATCGTATTATTCCTTCCAGACATAGATCGGGTCCGAATATGGACTATATCGTTTCACTCATAAAGATAAAGAGACGTTTAAGAGCTCCTCTCGGATCGTTTTGAAAACTTTTTCAGAAGGTTATCCTTGCAGCTCCCTTTACAACGGTACATTTTTTTTTTTTTTGGACCGCAAGTCCATACTTCCTGAGATAATGACTTTAAAGCTCAAAGAAACCCTGACGGCATCAACCAAAAATGGCAAATCAGCAAGATAATTTGCACCTCGTATTATTTCATCCAGTCATGTATCGGGTTGGAATATGGACTATATGGGCCCACTCCTTCAGGTACCTCCCATACAAAATTCGGATAGAGTGAAGTTTAAGAGCTCCTCTCGGATCGTTTTGAATTTTTTTCAATAGGCTTTCCTTGCGGCTCTCTTTACGACGGTACATATTTTTCTTGCGCAAGTCCACACTTCCTGAGATATTGGCCTAAAAGCTCCAAGAAACCCAACCAAAATGGCAAATCCGCAAGATAATTCTCGCAGGGAGTTTCTTATTGCTGCAGACTTTGCTCATCGTATTATTTCATCCAGTCATGTATCAGGTTCGAATATGGACCATATCGGTCCACTACTTCAGATACCTCCCAGACAAAATTCAGATAAAGTGAAGTTTAAGAACGCGTCTCGGATCGTTCTGATTCTTTTTTCGGTAGGTTGTTTTAGCAGCCTCATTTACAACAGTACAAATTGTTGCCGGAGTACATCAATACTTCCTGAGATAATGCCACAAAAACTTCAAAACCCTGACGGCACATACTGAAATTTGTTCCAAACTTAGTTTAAAGTACTTTAATATTTCGAGTCCTTTATGAAGAAGTTTGGTTACTAAAAATGTTTGCTATATGTCAATGATTCGGTATAGCCTCACATTACGATACGTACAGATTTTAAAGCAAACTACCCAGCAAACCAATCGTACCGACATCTTAACGAAATCGGAGCAAAATTCGGACGATACGTGCGATGTCTGATCCGAAATCGTAATGATATCTTAACGAAAGTTGTATGAAGTGGTTGACATAATTTCGGAACGAAATGTCTGAGCGACATCGTATCGATTTCGATCCGATTTCGTAACGAAATCTGGAGAAAATCCTTGGGAAATTCGGAAAGGAAATTTCTTTCCGACATTCGTTCCGAAATCGGTACAAAATCTGAACTATTTCCGCTCCGAAAAATCGGAACGAAATCTGAACGACGTTGCTTTCGAAATTGTTTAGACGTGTCGGACATCCGACATTTGGTTTGCTGGGTAGTGATACAATATCAATATATTTTATATAGGTCATAATTATTGTGTTTGGTTTGGTTTTTTGTCAATTGCTGAGGGTATATCTCCGGACTGGTACTTTTTTACTTGTTTTTATACCCTCAGCATTTATGCTAACGAGGGTATATACACTTTCAAACGGGGAAAATGTGCCTCATCGTAATAATGGTTTTAGACACCAAATATATTTGGACGAAATGTGTTTCAGACAATTTGGAGCTGACTTAGCCATGTCCGTCCATCTGTCTGTCTGGCTGGCTGGAGCGCACGATAACTCTCGAACGGATCAACCGATTCGTACCAAATTTTATGTTCTAAGATGGGCCCTATCGGTCCACACTTTCGTGTACCTCCCAACAACAAAAGTTCGAAAATGTTCGGAAAATTTGTGAGCACGATAACTCTTAAAGGAAGTAACCGATACTTTGCATATCGTGAAATTTCTACCAGACTTAGATGGGGTTCCAATATGGACTCAAACGGTCCACTCCTTCGGGTACCTCCTACACAAAGTTTCAGAAAAGTTCATTTTAGGACCTGTTCTCGAATCGATTTGATTTTTGTTGTAGTAACTTGTATTCACTGGCCCCCATACGACGCTATAAGTTTCATTAGGAGCAAGTCCATACTTCCTGAGAAAATAGCCTGAAAGGACCAAAAACCCCTATGACACCGTGAGGAGTGGTTGGAGCGCAAGATAACTCTCGAACGGGTCTGCCGATTCGGTCCAATATGTGGCATTCGTAATATTTTGTGCAAACTTAGTTTAAGTTCGAAGATAAGCCATATAGGTCCACTCCTTCCGGTAACTTCCCCACAAAAGCTCAAAAATGTTCGGAAAAATTGCGCGCACGATAACTCTTGACGGGGGTGACCGATTTGGTTCAACCACATCCTAATATATCTTCCACATATAGATTAGGTTCGAATATGGATAATATTTGTCCACTCTTTCAGGTATCTCCCACACAAAATATTGGATAAGTTCACTTTAAGACCTGCTCTCGAATCGCTTTGACTTTTGTTGAAGCAACTTGTATTCGCTGCCTCAATTACGACATAAAAAGTTTCTTCAGCGGCAAGTCCATACTTCTTGAGAAAACATCCCGAAAGTTGTTAAAACCCCCTATGGAGTGGCTGGAGAGCTTGAACCGAATACTGCGTTCGTCCAAATTTTGGATATTATAATATTTCTTCGAATATTAGAAGAAATTCGAAGGTGGTCCACTCCTCCTGGTACCTCCCCCACAAAAGTTCGAAAATATTCGCTAAAATTGTACGCGCGATTTCTCATAGACGTTGCAACCGATTTGGTCCAAACTTTGGATCTCTAAATATTGTCGAAACTAAGTTTATATTCAAATTTGGGCTCCATCTGTCCAATTCTTGTGGTACCACCCACACAAATGTTCAACATTTTTGTATGGTTAAGGGTCTGTTCGAGGATCCTTTGGACATTTTTACCGAAGGTTTTCCTAGTGGCCCTGTGTACAGCGATATTATGTTTTTCGTAAGCCAGTGTGATGAAGAAAGCCCTATCTAACGTTATCCCCGCAAAATTGTGAGCTTTAATCCTATCCATACTTTTGTCGGTTCATACGCCCAAAATTTTGAAAACTCCCCAAATAAATAAGTTTTTTTTTTTGGAAAAAAGTATTTCAATTCACAGAGGCTGAGGGTATATCTCTCTCGGCAAAGCCGAATGAAAATTTTTTACTTGTTATTTTGTTTTCATTTTGAATGGTTTAGTATCTATGGAGCAGTAACCAGAAGATACAAATGACATTTTGCTCTTCTATTACGCTATGTAGGAATATGGTTATGACAGACGGAAATATGGTACTTTTATGTCACACATTCCGATTAGTGTATTTTTTCTTTGCGAATTTGAGCAAGTTTCGAAATCTTATGAAATTTTAAAGCACGAATTAACCGCCCACTCATTTTAATTATGGCCTAGACATACTTCACGAACTTCTATTCGCGAATATCTAGTCCTTTATTGTACTAGAAAGAAATTTAAGTTAATTATGTAGATGAGTCTGAACGGTATTTGAATACAAAATGATGGCACTTGTCCCTCATTCAAAAAAAAAAAAAAAAAAAAAAAAACAAAACTTTGGTTGCCATCTTATCTCATGTCGTGGCGATATTATTGGGCTGTTTGTTGTAAGATGAAATAATTCGGCAAATTGATGATAAAAAACATCAACTCATAATCTGACCATCGGATAACAATTAGCCATTTGTTCCATAAATAAATGTCATCATAAACATTTGTTTACTCATTCATTCATGTAGATATGAGTAATTTTTTATAATTACTTACTCATTATTAAGCCTTTAAAATGTAACAATCAAAAGCATGTAACCCAACTATAAATCTGTCTTTTTCCTGTTTTCTAAAAAAGATGAAACAAAACGGTTTCATTTGTTGTCCCATATGGTACATCTTTGGGGTCATTTAGCACTTTTTAGTTGTTGTTTTTGTTGTTGACGATTTTTTTTTTCAAATTCGGTTAGCTTCAAACCTTAAAGCACACAACCGATACAGATACTCTCAAAGGCATTTACTCGGAGAAATCGATATGTTCACAAGGGTTGATAAAGAGCGGGAAGTGGGGAATTTTATTCAGAAAAATAAAATTTCAGAGAATTAAAAAAAAGAAAACAAATAAAAATAAATTCCAATGAAAAGAGGCCCTATAATTTCCTACATACGAAAGAGTATTTTAACCTCTGGCGAGAATAAACAACAACGAGAAAAGTAGCAAAAAATCACATGCCTCTCTTAGCCCAGAGGTTGAGCAATGCAACTGACTGACGAATAAACTCTTGTATCTTTCGGATTCATATTAAGAGCTAAATGTATCCATGAGATTGTTCAATTGATTCATGAGAATGAGAGTGTTTTCACAACAAAACCTTTTATAAAGAGAAATTATGAGAATCTGCCCGAAAAAAGTAAACAAACTTGTTTTATTTTGAGAATTTGAGTAGTACAATGGTGGTTCTACCGGATTTTTGTTTGTTTTTGCTTCCTAAGGGATAAACGGTAGTTTATCTCTGAGTATGATATACCACTCACCCCTCCACCACTACCTCCACTGCAACCAGCAATACCCTCATCATACAACAAAGGTGGCAAACTCAGACATCATTGAATGTTGTGTGGTGGCTCGTTCGTTGGCTGAATGCTATATGAAAAATTTAACTGACTTTAAATGGCCTTTTAAAATGTAACTTAAGGATACTCAAAGTGTAGCTGCTGTTGCCGCTGTTGAACATCTGAATTTGAGTCACTTAATGAAATTACAAGTGAGCTCTCAACACGCCTGTCCTGTCCGTCTTTAGCATACATTTGTTGGTGGCCGTTTGGTGTTTTTCCACTTTGTTGTAATGCTGTTGTTGTTGTGTGACCACTGCCAAAACGAAATAATTTCGTTTTTTTGTTCTTCTTCTTAAATATTTTCTTTTCGTTTGTTGTGTTATACTCATTTCTACACTTCCAGCTCTTCTTCCAAAAAAGAGATTTAGTATTTCAATTATTAATGAATGAAAGCAGAATATTCAAAGGAACCCCATAAAGAAAAATTAAAAGAAATCTGTTCATATTTTGTTTTGTTGTTCTTCATGTTTTCCATAATTTGTTGGCCTTTTGTTGCCGCACACACACAAAGGGACTCAGGTACATCTTAGAAGGTGAAAGGTTCCTCATCTTTTTGGGAATCAAAGGTAAGATTTTCAATTAAGATTTACATCAGAACAAGGTGCTTGGTTGGTTGGTTGGTTGCTTGTTATGTGGACTAACTAATACTGGTTGATGATTGATGTCAACATTTTGTTGGTAGAAACAAACAGACACACTTTTGTTTATTGCTGCTGGTGTACTACCCCGCCACTCATGGGAAACATCTGCTTACCTCTTTGTGAGGGTAAACGACAAATTGTCCTTGTTTCTACCAGCATGCATATAATGAGGAGGGTTAAAACAATATCTTAGATATGTTTATATTTATGAGATAAGTATTTTTTCTGGTTTGGAATTATTTTTATCTGCAAAACGATAAGGAAACAATGCGAAATAATAACAACAATAAAAAATTATTATTAAAAAAATATAATAAATAGTATTAGATTGACCCTTCATTGCGTCATGATGTAAAATTTTCCTGTTAATCTCCACAAAGAAAGAAACAAAATGCTTATACATGCTTATACATTTTGTTTCTTTTACATGATAGAGTCCAGTGTCTGACTTCAAAATTGTGATATATTGCACGAGTGCCTTAAAATATCATATGACCGCACTCCTAACCCTGATATTAACAAATTCTTTGAAGATTATGATGCCAAACATTATAGCCCAGGTATAACCGACAACGGAATGAGTAGTGAATGTCGGTCAGAGTGGCGAATTTTTCGGTACACACATGTTGAGAAGTTAGTTGGCAGACAAATCACGCCCCACTATGTCGCGAGTTCATATTAACTGTGGCCAAAAATAGAAGCAGTTCTCGTAAGTGCATCAATTTTGGTACACATACATATTGACATACAATTTCCTGGACAAAAATCTGGGATGGTCGGTCCACGTTTTGATCTAGCGCCCATAGAACCGTACCTCCAGATTCTCAGTATTTTGACAGTTTTAGTCACAATGACCATTGGTGGTTAGTTTTCGGCAGAGGTACGAAACACTCCAACAAAGAATTGTAGGTGTAGGTCCACGTATTTTGAAGTTTTTAGCCTCATTATTACACCGAAATTGCTGAAATTTGGTATTTAGTCTTTGTTGGGGGTATAGAAATTTCATCTTGAAATTTATCGGTATAGGTCCACGCCTTCATATAGCCCCCATAGGACGGTACCTTCCGATTTTCGGTATTTTGGAGATTTTAGCCTCATTATCACACCAAAAATGGCTGAAAATTGGTATTTAGTCTTCGTTGGGGGTTTATAACATTCCACCTAAAATCTGTTTGTATAGGTCCTAGTCATCATATAGCCCGCATAGGACCGTATCTTCCCATTTTCGCTAATTTGAGGTCTCAATATCCACCCGAAATTACTGAAATTTGGTGCTAAGTCTTCCTATTTTTTGGGAGCTTATTAAATACATCAGACTCTAGTCTTTAAATATAAGAATTTTCCTTTAAAAACTTTTTTGGCCGATTGATGGTCAAAAACTGCTCATTTTTTAATTTGATATTTTTAAAAGTTTCCCGTTTTAAAGCAAGATTATTACGTACCTAATAAGCCCACAAAAATATATGATGATCGGTTCATTCGTTTTCGCGCTATAGCCAACACCGCAAAACGCTTTGTTAAAAAAGGGGGTAATCCCTGTGTGAGGTGGTCAATGAAAAAAAGTAATAACATGTTCGTCTGCAAACCTCTGCAGCTGGAACCTTTATATGTTTGAAGTACTCATTTTTTACAACTTAGACAGCAAATAATATCAATATACACTTTTATACAATCGTTTTTCCCACTCCACTGATATTAAAATTTGGTTCACAAAATCGATGTACTAAGTACCACAGACTTGGGTAGCTGTAAACACCACATGATCACTATTTACTTCCAAACAAAATTAAATCCATGTTTATTACAACCATAGCAACTGTAAAATTTAGTTTAGAACGATAAATCACTTTAAATATTAAAATATTGGAGCATAATAAAAGTTATTAACTTTAGTAAAATAAGGACAAAAATTCACATTTCCAACAATTATCGGATTTGAACCTTCACATGGGCAAAACTACTTGACATATCAATACCATAATTCAAATTCCTTCAAATTGAAATGTTTACTATCAATTCTTATTAATAGATTTGTATTCCGACTTGATTTTGATCATTTTTGGCCACGGTCGTGACACTGTGCGCCCTAAGTCATATTTTTAGATTACTGACTAGAACTTATTAGGAATAGAATAAGGCGGTTAGGACAAAATGCCAATAGTGAACCGTTAAGAGATACTGATAACAGGACTATTGGGAGAAATGGTAGTGGAAGAAAATATAATTCAGTCATGAACACGATGAGAACGTTTGTACGTTGAATTGTAATTTAAACTAAAGGCGCTCGCTCAAGGTGTTCGTCTCTGATATAATTCTAAATAGGGAGCTGCCCGAAGAAAGGGTAATTTTAATGCAGATAAATCAGAGGGAAATTGACCATATCCCCACAGGGAAAGGATCAAGTATGCCATCGCCGATAATTTAAGACGGAGAAATATAATATATAGTAAACAAGAATAGGCGGGAAATACCAGCGAACACCAACAACAACACTCAATAGGTCCATATAGATCAGAGTACGGGGAAATGAACAGGAAAGTCAAAGTAGAGGCAGAAATTACTTACAACCTAGAAGAGCACACTAGATATACTTCCGAAAATACGAAGATAGTAATCATATAGAAGAAAAATAACTTCAGATGTTCTGAACATCGAAACATATTAGAACCTATGCACATACGCTATAATATCTCAAATCGCAGGTGAGATGAAGATAGAAGCACTATGTAATAATAAGGATATGTGCCGAAAATCTTGTGTAAACAGCAACCAAAGGACTACTAATAAATGTTAAAGTTTGCTTAACTTGATGTATTGAAATCCAAATTAATAAAAAAAAAAATAATTAAAAAAGTATCTGTCAGCTTTGCCGACAGAGATATACTCTCAGCCTATGTGAATTGAAACGTTCATCTACGGACAAATCGAATGTACTTAGATTCTTTTCTGAATTTTGTAGTGGGTCATCCTACAACTTTTGGACCAGTATGCTAGGAAGCTTGGAAATATCTACGAAAACATAATATCGCTGTAAACAGGACCACAACGAACAGCATCGGTATACATGTCCAAAGGACCTTCGAACAGACTATCGTGCTCCACAAGGGATTTTTTACACCTTTCGGGTAGCATGGATTTGCCCTTTTACCGTCGTAATCGAGGCAGCTAATGCAAGTTGCTTCAACAAAAATCAAAGTGATTCGAGAGCAGGCCTTAAAGTGAATTTATCCAATATTTTGTGTGGGAGGTACCCGAAGGAGTGGACAAATATAGTCCATATTCAAACCTCATCTATATCTGGTAGATATTTTAGGATGTGTAAAGTATGGACCAAATCGGTCACTCCCACCAAGAGTTATCGTCCGAACATTTTTGAAATTTTGTGAGGGAGGTACCTGAAGGAGTGGACCGATATAACCCATCTTCGAACTTAAACTAAGTGTGCACAAAATATTACGAAGACCAAATTGTGGACCGAATCGGGAGATCCGTTCGAGAGTTATCTTGCGCTCCAACCACTACACACGGTGTCATAGGGTACTTTTCAGGCTATTTTCTCAGGAAGTATGGACTTGCCCCTGATGAAACTTATACCGTTATATGGGGGACAGTGAATACAAGTTGCTACAACAAAACTCAAAGCGATTCTTCAATAGATCCTAAACTGAATTTTTCCGAAATTTTGTGTGCGAGGTACCCAAAGCAGTGGACCGATTGAGTCCATTTTGGAACCTCATCTAAGTCTGGTAGAAGTTTAACGATGGATCAAATCGGTTACTTCCTTTAAGAGTTATCGTGCGCACAAATTTTCCGAACATTTCCGAACTTTTGTGGGGGAGGTACCGGAAGGAGTCGACCGATATAACCCATCTTCGAACTTAAACTAAGTTTGGACAAAATATTACCAAAGCCAAATTTTGGACCGAACTGGTTGATCCTTTCGAGAGTTATCGTGCGCTCCAGCCAGCCAGACAGACGGACATGGCTAAATCAACTCCAAATTGTCTGAAACACATTTCGTCCAAACATACCCAGCAAAAATACTCATTACAAATTGGCCTACTTTCTCATTATTTTAACACGGGCATGTCATAGGGAGTAAGTACTTATTTTTGGCACTTAAAAGTAAATAAATAAGTACTTAAATAAGTAGTTACGACTAGAAGTAACCAGGGAGTAACTACTTATTTATCTACTTTTTAGTGGCCAAAAAGTAAGTACTTACTCCCTATGACATGCCCGTGTTAAAATAATGAGAAAGTAGGCCAATTTGTAATGAGTATTTTTGCTGGGTACTTGGGGTTGGTCTAAAACCATTATTTCGATGAGGCACATTTTGCCCGTATGAAAGTGTATATACCCACGATAGCATAAATTCTGAGGGTATAAAAACAAAACAAAAAAAAAAAAAAACAGATCCAGCGATTCGATACAAAATTTGGCCTTCGTAATATTTTGTCAGAGCTTAGGTTAAGTTCGAAGATAGGCCATATCGGTCCACTCCTTCGGGTACGTCCCACACAAAAGTTCAAAACTTTTCCTTAAAATCGTGCGGACTATAACTCCCGAAGGCAGTGACCGAATTGGTCCTTATCTTGCACATCGTATACCAGACATAAATCAGGCTCGAATATTGAAATAGTTCGGTACACTCTTTCCGTTACCTCCCACACACAATTTGGAAAACGTCTAGTTTAAGAGTTGCTCTCGAATCGCTTTTATATTTTGAAGCAACTTTCATTCTCTGTCTCCTTTGCGAGGGTAAAAGTTTTTTTTTAAGGTGCGAGTCCATACTTCCTGAGAAAATAGGAGCAATGCTTCAAAAAAAACCATAGTCCATATCTACATTCGGCAATTTTCCTTGCGGCAATTGTCAGTTTGTTGATGAGAGAGGGTGTTGAGGGGCAAAGGGTTACCATGTGCCCCACCTCTCTCTCCATCCAACTGACAATTGCCGCAAGGAAAATTGCCTAATATAAATATGGACTTACCGCCATCGCATGTAGTGGTTGTTGAGGACGACAACTTTCGAACTGGATACTGGGCAATATTTCGCCAAATCATAGACAAGGTTTGAAGATGGTACTTATCGGTCCACCCCTTCCGGTACCTCAACCAATAAAGTTCCTAAATATTTTGGAGCAACCGATTTGGTCCAAACTTTGGATCTCGTAACATTTTGTCCAAACTTATTTGTAGTTTTGGGCCAATGCTTATGGTACCTCCCTAAGAAATGTTCAAAATTTTTGATTAAGTGTAGTATAAGGTCTGTTTGAGGATCCTTAGGACATTTTTACCGAACGTACTCCTTGCGGTCCTGTTTACTGCGAAATTATGTTTTTCGTGGGCAAGACCATGTTTCATAATATAATGGCCCAAAAGCTCTAAATTATACGGTAACCAACTGAAAATACTGGTGTGCGACTCATCCGTAAAATTTGTTAACTTTAATCCAAATCCATACTTGCAAGTACATAGTCCAATGATTCGGAAAAAAATTGTCATTCCAAATCTGTGTTTGTAGCTAACTTTGATCGTTGCGCGCAAATGATATGACAGTTTTAATTTGAATGTTTTAAGCTGTTATACACATGTCCTTAGCATCAACTGAATTCGTACTAATGCGACGACGCAAAACTACTCCCAACATTGCTAAATGGATTCGCAAAAAATCAAATTTATTAAAAAACTAGCAAAGTGCCCGCTACTTCGTATGCGTTAAATATACAAAACAAATAAATAATATATAATATAGAATGGTGAACATGGAAATATTTTGTGTACTAATACGTACCACTTTAGTTCGATTTTCGTCACGCCTACACATCAAGATAAATCCACATTTTTTGAGATATTTTAATTGAGGTTCTCAGCGCAAATATGGCCTAACCCAACAACCGCCATCCTCATTTCCAGCTCTATCTGTTCCCCCAAAACCAATTATAGAACTATTTAGTACTTTCATGTAAATACATAAATACGAACTTCCTCCTATTATTTCAAAATTCCCTTTACACAATAACAAATTGTACCAAATCCTGTGCCATTTAGAACTTTTCGTATATTTATGGCTCATATTTCTTAAATCTCACGTTATAAGCAAATGATAACAGTAATCTTAATTCCAAATCTCACGAATCCAGATCTATCCGTTCATCCAATACAAAATTGTACCATACATGGAACCATTTCGTACCTCTTCTTCTTCTTTATTTGCTAATTCGTTTTCCGAATGTTAGCGACCAATATAATACAAATATTGTTTTTTTCTTATTAATTTAGTACCGTTTAGTACTTTTCGTACATATAAGTACGAATTTCCAAAACTTCCTCAATCCTACACCCCAACAGTAATCTTAATTCCAAACTTCAAGATTCCAGCTCTAGCCGTTCGCTCAAATCCAAATTGTACCAAATTTAGTACTTTTCGTACTCATAAGTACGAATTTCCAAAACTATTTCCATATCTCAATCCTACACTCTAACTGTAATCTTAATTCCAAATTTCTTGATTCCAGCTCTATCCGTTCGCTCAAATCCAAATTGTACCAAATTTAGTACTTTTCCTACCCATAACTAAAAATTTCCAAAACTTTATCAATCCTACAATTCAACAGGTATTAATTCCAAACCGTACCCATAAATACAAATTTTCAAAACTACCTCAGTGCTATGTTCAAACAATAAGCTTAATTCCGAATTTCAGGATTCCGATATATCCGATCACTCAAATCCAAATTTGGTACCATTTAGTACTATTCGTATCCAAAGTACGAATTTCTAAACCTATCTCTATCAACACTCCAACATCAATTTTAATTCCGAATTTCACGATTGCAAATGTGTCCTATTATTGATATCCAAATTGTATCAAATTTAGTACTTTTCCTACCCATAACTACAAATTTCCAAAACTTTATCAATCCTACACTCCAACAGTACTCCTTATTCCAAATCTCGGGATTCCAGCTCCCCAAATGCAAACTTTACCAAATTTGGTACCATTTAGTACTTTCGTACCCATGAGTACGAATTTCTACAACTACCTCAATCTTACACGCCAACAGTAATCTTAATTCCAAATTTCTGGTTTTCAGCTGCATCCGATCACCGTAATCCAAATTGTACCAAATTTGATACCATTTAGTACTTTTCGTATCCAAAGTACGAATTTCCAAACCTACCTCTTTCAACACTCCTACAGTAATCGTAATTCCGAATTTCAGGATTCCAAATGTATCCGATCACATAAATTAAAATTTGGTACCATTTAGTACTTTTTGTATCCATAACTAAAAATATCAAAAACTTCATCAATCCTACACACCAACAGTAACCCTTATTTCGAATCTCGGGATTCCAGCTATATCCGTTCACCCAAATCCAAATTGTACCAGATTTGGTACCATTTAGTACTTTTCGTACACATAAGTACAAATTTTCAAAACTACCTCAGTGCTATGTTCAAACAATAAGCTTAATTCCGAATTTCAGGATTCCAGATACATCCGATAACTCAAATCCAAATTTGGTACCATTTAGTACTTTTCGTATCCAAAGTACGAATTTCCAAACCTACCTCTATAAACACACCAACAGCAATTTTAATTCTGAATTTCACGATTCCAAATGTATCCTATCATTGAAATCTAAACTGTACCAAATTTAGTACTATTTAGTACTTTTCCTACCCATAACTAAAAATTTCCAAAACTTTATCAATCCTACACTCCAATAGTACTCCTTATTCCAAATCTCGGAATTTCAGCTATATCCGTTCACCCAAATCCAAATTGTACCAAATTTGGTACTATTTAGTACTATTCGTACCCACGAGTACGAATATCCACAACTACCTCAATCCTACACGCCAACAGTAATCTTAATTCCAAATTTCAGAATTACAGCTGCATCCGGTCACCGTAATCCAAATTGT
The DNA here is from genome assembly GCF_047663935.1 of Musca autumnalis. Lineage (NCBI taxonomy): Eukaryota > Metazoa > Arthropoda > Insecta > Diptera > Muscidae > Musca > Musca autumnalis. The sequence continues at coordinate 155,142,803 of NW_027411866.1, read as the reverse complement.
ACCAAATTTAGTACCATTTAGTACCTTTTGTTCCCATAGGTCCGAATTTCCAAACCTACCTCTATCCAATTCTCCAAAAGTAATCTTAATTTCGAATTTCAGGATTCCAAATGTATCCGATCACCCAAAACCAAATTGTACCAAATGTGGTACCATTTAGTACTTTTCGTTGCCATAAGTACGAATTTCCAAAAGTATCCCAATCCCACACTCCAATAGTAATCATAATTCCAAATTTCACTATTCCAGCTCTATCCGATCACTTAAATTCATATTGTACCAAATTTGGTACCATTTAGTACTTTTCGTACCCAAAAGTACGAATTTCCAAAAGACCTCTATCCTACACTCCGACAGTAATCCTAATTCTAAATTTAAGGATTCCAGTTCCATCCGTTCCCCCAAATCCAAATTGTACCTTATTTGGTACTATTTCGTACCTTTCGTACCCATATGTACTAATTTCGAAAACTACCTTCATATCTCAAACCTACGCTCCAACAGTAATAGTAATTCTAAATTTCAGAATTCCAACTTTATCGGTTCGCCCAAATTCAAATTGTACCAAATTTAGTACCATTTAGTACTATTCGTACAAATGAGTACACATTTTCAAAACCACCTCTTATTTCAACTCATCTTCTTAACCTTGATTTTCATTCCAAATTTCAAGATTTTAGCTCTATCCGTTCACGTAATACCAAATAGTACTAAATTTAGTAACTTTTAGTACTTTTCGTACACTTATAGTTCAAATTTGCAAAACCCCTTTGGTACACCTTTCTAACTCTCCATCAGTGACCTTCATTCCAAATTTCAAAGTTCTAGCTCTACCGGTTCGCCAAATACAAACGGTACCATATTTAGTACCTTTTAGTACTTTTAGTACCCTTCCAGTTCGAATTTCCAAAAACCCAGCCTTATCTGACCCCTTCGGACCAAGAGTGATCCACACCCAAAATTTCAGGATTCTAGCTTCAGCCGTTTCGTCTGGGCGTTGATGAATCAATCAGTCAGTCAGTGAATCAGTCACTCTACTCTTTTATTAATATAGATTGTACGTATTTGAAGACATATAATATCTCCGGATTCGCGATAGTTTTAAATACATATCTGTTTTCGCGCATTTTAAACAAATGTATCGTTCTATTTATTTATTTATTTATTTATTTATTTATTTAAAAATCAATACATAGAAAGCTTCCTAGCCAATTATACATGTATTGGAGATTACAATAAAAAAAAGCTAATACTATGGTAGTAACAATTATAATTCAAAAGTTAATAAAAATATTTAAAGATAATTGCATAGAAAAAACGATAAACGGCTCCCCAGCCATATGAATATTGCATGTTAATAAATGTATAAAGATACAAATCTAAGTTATATTTTCTTTTATGGTCCAATAGAACAGATAGATGTCTTTTTGAAAATAAAAAAAAAAATATATATTAAGATTTTAAGATTTTTGTTGAGAAACGAAAAATACTATCAGCAGGGGTGAGCAAGCCTGTGTGCTAGCACACAGACAAATTGTGAAAACGTACTATTAGTTTTTTGTGAACCATAAACAATTTAGAGTTTATGCAATTTTTTATTTATATTTTTTAATCATTTGCATTGTATACGATTTTAGACAACATTAATGTACAAAAAATTCTGAAATAAGTAGTGAAACATCAAGAAAGATTAAATATTAATTCTCTCTAAAATTTTCCTCTCTCACAATTCTGCTCAGCTCTGCTATTAGCTTCCTCTTAAATGTGATGTTAGAATATGAGAACATTTTCAAGGAACTCGGTAAATAATTCCAAACTCTATAAACCCGAACCAAAAACGAATGCTCAAGTGCAGAATTTCTCACCAAAGGAACTTCAATTTGCACGTTTCGTGTTGAGTGTATAAACAAAAACTGATCTACCAATAATTCAGGCTGTTGATATTTAATAATTTTATAAAAATGTGAGATATTCCTTGCTTTAATATAGACCTTAAAGCTGCAACCAAGAAATACTTCCAATAACTCGAACGTAAGTACGTGATTATGTACACTTATTTGATAGACATATCTAACAATTTTCCTAATAATACTTTCAATTTTATCCAGATTATAGTCCCAGGTCCCGGAAAAAACTTCAATTCCATAATTTACCAACGACATCAATAACGAAAAAGCTAATGTTTTCCTCACAGATATAGGAGTATACGCTTTTAGGCTATAAAGTCTTCTTAAGATAAGGCAAACTTTCCTTGATATATCATCAATGTGGTAACTGAAATTAAGATTGGAATCAATAATTACGCCAAGACATTTCATAGAATCCACATTATCAATAAATGTGGCCCAACCTTAATTCGGAAACCAGAAGAGAACTGATTACGAGAGTGAAAAAACATTGCCTTATTTAAGTAAAAGTGACACATCCAAAACGCGTTTAAATACGCAATATTTGCGAAACCATTTTTTGCAGTTTTTCGAAATATCTAACTGTAGGACACGCCACGGCTTATTTGATTCGAAATACAAAAAAAAACTAAATTCATGCGGATTTCCACGGGAATCGTATGACAGTTGTAAAATCAAAAAATAGGTTTTTTTGAAAAATTTACCCATAACAATTTCTAATTTGGCAGAGGATTGCTCTGATCCTATGAAGGTTACACTCTCGGGTTATACATGCAAAATTGCTTAATCGCGGGTACTACAATCACATATTAAGCTTTTGCGCGTCCAAAGTAGGGACACAATTCGCAGAGCCCCATCTTTCAGTCTTTGAAATGTCAGCATCACTTAGATGCGCATCACTTAGATGCTGATGTAGTGGATATATTAAAAAATCATACATTAGGAACTTCATCTTTGAAGGGCATTCTTTAACTCTTTCTTGGAGCATTAAGCACTACATTGTGTTTAAAAAACACTAATTGGAAATTAATATAAAAAAATCGTTTGCTTCAACACATTTTTCGTATTTTTTACATTATAATAATAATTGTTCCACAAACATCCCATAAGGGACAAGGGAGACTTCTCTCATATCAATGAGTGCACCCCGATTCAAATTAGCTCAATGATATGGGACCTACTTTTTATTGCCGAGTCCGAACGGCGTGTCTAAGACACCACTTCTGTAGAGAAGTTTTACATAGCTGAAATATTCAGGAAATGTCGCCAACATTACTGATGGGTATTTTGCCACCGTTGAAAAGTGTTTTGATGTTGCCTGGCCGGGGAATCGAACCCACGACCTTATGAGTGCAAGGCGGGTGTGCATACCATTGCACCTCGGTGGCACCCAATTAGACAAAAGCTTCCGCTTAAAATATTATTTTAAAACAAGTAAGAACGACGTTAAGTTTGGCCTGGCCGAAATTGTTACACCCTCCACCACGTGTTGTATTGAAGTAAAATGGAACAATTTGTTTCCTTTCGTTTATGAAGAAGACAAAATACCAATTTCAGTCATTTCTGTGGGATATTGACGTCACAACCTTCAGAATTACGAAAATCAGGAGGTATTGTTCTAGGAGGCTACATCGAAACGTGCACCTATACCGACGAATTTCAGTCGGAAATGGGGCTCTATAAGAAGGCGTGGACCTATACCAACAAATTTCAGGTGGAACGTTTTATATTCTCAACGAAGACTAATTAACAAATTTCAACCATTTTGGTGGGATAATGAAGCTAAACCCTTCAAAATACCGAATATCGGGAGGTACCGTTCTATGGAGGCTATATGAAGGCGTGAACCTATACCAACAAATTTCAGGTTCTATACACCCAACGATAACTAAATACCAAATTTCAGCCATTTCGGTGGAATAATGAAGCTAAAACCTTCAAAATACCGAATATCGGGAGGTACCCTTCTATGGAGACTATATTAAGGCGTGGACCTATACCAACAAATTTTAGGTGGAACGTTTTATATCCTCAACGAAGACTAATTACCAAATGTCAACCATTTTGATGGGATAATGAAGCTAAAACCTTCAAAATACCGAATATCGGGAGGTACCGTTCTATGGGGCTATATGAAGGCGAGAACCTATACCAACAAATTTCAGGTGGATACACCCAACTATAACTAAATACCAAATTTCAGCCTTTTGGGTGCGATAACGAAGCTAAAACCTCCAAAATACCGAATATCGGGAGGTACCGTTCTATGGGGGCTATATGAATGCGTAGACTTATACCAACAAATTTCAGATGGAAAGTTTTATACACCCAACGACAACAAAATACCAAATTTCAGGCATTTTGGTAGGATAATGAAGATAAAACCTTAAAAATACCGAAAATCGGGAGGTATGGTTCTATGGGGGCTATATCAAAACGTGGACCGATATATCCCATTTTCAATACCAACCATCCTGCAAGTAATAAAAACATCTGTACCAAATATTGACTCTATATCTTTAAAATTGCGAGCTGTATCTTGATTTCAACAGACAGACGGACATGGTTAAATCGACATAGAATTTTATGCTGATCAATAATATATATACCTTATAGGGTCTCCGACGAATATTTCGATGTGTTACAATCGGAATGACAAATTTAATTATACCCTCCTTATGGCGGAGGGTATAAAAATCCTCGATGAATCGAGCTAAAATACTTGATCTTACAGAAATGCGTTCAAAACTGATGGTATAGTACAATTTTTCGCGAGTTACAATACCCCATACATCAGTTTCAACATATGTTAATTTTCTACAATAAGCCCCATATCTCTGTCGACAAAGCCCACTGATATTTTTTGTTGTTAAATAATTTGTCACCATTAATTAACAATTAATATGCAATTTTTCAATTTTGGTTTTTGCAATCATTTTTTACTTGCCGTCAAATTTGTTCCAGAAAAACTTATAATTTGTACTTAATTTAAAAATACCACAAATTAATAGCTTTATCTATTTTATTTCATATGAGGTGAGTTGAATTTTATTTTTAATTTTCTCTGAACTGATTGAAATTGTTTACTAAATGTATGTATGTATGTACATTGTACATACATACATATGTATGTATGTGTCTTTGTCAACATTTTTGTGAAAATTAGATTTCAAACGTTCAGATAAAAGGCTAATAGTTATACCTACCAAATTTACATAAGTGAACATTAACCTACATACTAAATAATTTGCTGGGTCTATAGATCATGTAAATTATTTATATGCTGCTCATCTGCTACGAAACAAAAAAAATCTAATTGAAATACCCATGAATTGATATAAATTTAGATCTAACGGGATACACTCAGCCATACATACATACACACATATGTATGTAAATCAAATAAATTAACAACATTGCAGAAAGTAATCTTAGATAGGCGCTATATCTTTTATTTATCAGGTAACAACAAATTATGGCAACCTCAAAAATGAGTGCTAAAAACACTTCTTAAAATGGTAACACACAACGGACATGCACACACATACACACAGGCACATTTAGTTGTTGTATGGCTTTGTTTTTGTTTATTGTTTGCAATGATGATGAGAAGCACCGAACAAAAAAAATAAATGAAATGCCCATAGCAATGTTGTTGTGGTGTTGTTATTGTTTGCGATATTTTTTATATTTAATTTCAGGAGAGTGTGTTCCAAAGAGTATAGAGAATAAAACAGATACATTTCTACATTTCTTGAAAAATTTTCAAGAAATCTGTGTATCTTGTACTCTGTGTGCATGCTCTTTCCCGTTAATCATACTCTTTTGAGATACAATGTTAAAGAGATACAATAAACATTTGTATTTACCAGATACAGATACTTTTTGGGGAGACTATGAAATTTTCATATTATGGAACAACAGATACTGAGAGTGAATATAACGAGTCCCTCATTCTCTACTCTCTCTGGGCAAAGTCAACAAACCACCAAAACAACAGTTCATTTTATATTGCCATACTTCTTCTTCAGTATGGTTCAGTTCAGTTCAAATGGCTGACAAACAACCGACAGACGTCGAACGACCGACTTTTTGTGTATGTATCTCAGAAAAATGTGCGATACGAAAATACGTACGTACGTACTGATGGACTGGTTCGTTGTTCGTACTTATGGAAGCGGCAAATGATAGAGTATTTTTTCGGTTGTTGGTTGGGGATTTTTTTTTCGTTTGTTGGTTCCGTCGGGAAAGGGGAAAGTTGTGTGTTTGGCTTATGTTGTTATATGTCGGTCGGTCGTTTGGACAGATGGATGGATGGTTGGTCGGTCGGTGCATGAAGAGTACAAGGGCAAGAGATTGGTGGTAGGGAAGTTGTGAAGCAAAGAGCCCTCTATCTGTATAATATTCTCACACAAGTTAGGTATTTGCTTAAAGTGCTGCTGCCGCACATTCCCCCGTGCTCTTGAAAGCATACAGTTCATTTTTGTTGTTGTTATTTTTTTTTGGGTTACACTATATTTGATGTTATGCTTGTTGTTGTTGTTGTTTTTGATGTTCTGTGTGTTATAAATGGAGGTGGATGGCCCAGGAGAAATAACTATAGGGTCGGTCCAACGTTTTGGTTATTCAGAGCTGATTTTCACAGGAAAAAAAAAGAAATCAAACACCACCAACATATGGTTGTTGTAGCCACTGTGGTGTTATGTGTATTTCGTTTGGTTATGATACTTGTTTGGGTGTTGTTCTTGTTATTGTTGCTCTTAATGGATTATGATGAGAAGAGGAGGTGTTGTAGTTGTTGTCGTTGTTGCTGCTGTTGGCTTTCATAGCTCTTTATTATCATCAAAACAGAAATAAAACAAAGCTACCGCCAACGCCGGCTGCCACTATTTTGCTTTAATACTTGCTTTTGATTTCAGTGTTTCTTTGCTTTGCGTGAGGTGCGTCTGTCCGTCCGTCCGTCCAATCAAGCAAGCAACCGTTTATTGTTTGTTTTATTCTCTTAGTTTCTTTGACTTTTTCATCAAAAGCGTCATCATCAGAGTATGATAATCATCATCATGGTGGCAACGCAACGTTTCATTTTCACAAAACTCGTAAAAGTAATCCAATTAAATATATATGATAATATGATTTTTCACTGTCTCTGCTATTATTGTTCATCGCTGCTGCTTTGTTTTCCGCAACTGTTTCTGTTGTTGTTATTAAGCTTTTGAAAAATACTTGTTAACAGTTTCATGCCTTATGAATACATGTTTGTCTGCGTATTCGAATGTCGGCTCCATCTATGGCTCTATCTCTTTGACTTTGTTGGAACAAATTTGCAATAATCATGTGTAGTTTACTTGTAATTTCAAATCTAGAGTAGATGACTGTTCGCCCTCCCGACAAAATAACTAGTTGTAGTTTTTCATTATTTGCAACAAAGTTGCAAATTAACAATTGCACATTGACATTAGTTTTTATTCAATTACCATATCAACTGATCTGAATTATAAACGGATGGTTATGAGACAAAATGGGTAAATACCTATACAATGTAAAAAATTAGGCTTGCTGTCAAGAAACACAGCCTATGGCGATACAAAAACAATAACAGGAGTTATAGAAACAATTTCGAATCTAGGTTCGAAAATTTTACAAAAAAAAAAAAAAAAAAAAAAAACACTCGAAATACATTGGACAATACTGTTAATGGGGGCTACTCTACACGGAGGAAAAAGGCCTCTCTAACATATGTATGTCCCAAACATATTTTGCAGCAAACATATGTTTGTTTGCAATCAGTTTTAAACATAACAGATGTTTGGGTCCAATCAAATTATATGTTTGGGTGCCAAAAAGTATATGTTTGGGTGCAAACAAATATTTGTTTGGGTGCAAACAAATACAAACCCAAAAGCCACAAAAAAAACACATGCACCAGTGGGTAGATATGAGCACATTTTGATCAAAAACGTAGCGAAGGCGCCCCATGTTACCAGACACACATTTATAAATGTTGGTGGTTTATTGAAAGCAACACAAAAGCAACAACAGACACAGAGACGTACGCAGGAAATGGTTTGGTCCGATAAAATTTTTTGAGCTACTTTAACAAATTATTACTTGTTTTCTCTAAAATAATTTTTATTTTTGGAAATAAAAATGAAAAACCTTATTCTTCAGAAGGTTCTGTACTGAAAATGTATTTTATTAACAAATTGTTATGTTGTCCTTTTGAGAGAAACTTCTAGGAGAATCGAAATTACTTCTTTATGACATGGCATTTCATTGTCAAATAATAAAAGATCGCTGGAATTTGTACTTAATATAAAGGTCATTAGACTTTAAACTCAATCTGTATTCAAAAAAAAAAAAAAAAAAAAAAAAAAAAAAACGAGTTCAGTGCACGATGGGGCCAATAGCAGGTTTTTGAGGCAAGTCAGCGATTTTTTCAAGTCAGCGATTGAAATCAAATAATAACGGAATTATATTCTTAATACTTTCAAACCTCCAAAACCAAAAAATTACAACCTGGCAACGACCCACGGCGACATGACAAGCTGTCAATGATGTCATAATTATCATTCCGTTTATTTCTGACATTCAGTCGTAATTAAACAATTTAAGTATTTTGGCGCCAAACCCTGATCTGTTGATATTATCTATTTTTTTAAAAATGGAAAATACGGGTAATGGTATGTAAATTAAGATTATTATTAAAAGTGTAAATGTAATATTAGATGTGGTCAATAATTTGTTGTGTCAGTAAGTGATGGTTTTTGATGTAGTCTGTGGTATCGTCCATGTGTTCTTTGGAGTAGAACTTTCGGCTTCACGGTGCTTTCTCGTAAAAATATGTATCTGGTGAAAGGTGACAATGTCGGCTAACAGATTTAGAAAAGAAATTTTGCGTATACTTGCGAATAAAAAAATTATCAACTTCTAGATTTCGTAAAACTTAAAAATTTGGATATTTTTAATTTTTGGTTGGAAAATCAGCGAAAACCAATGGATTTCTGCAAAATTTAATCGAGGTTTCAAAGACTACTTCATGACGGAAGTTAAAAAGCAAATTTATAATATTTGTGCACGCCTTAACCAAAAATGGATAAAAAATTGGAGGTCAAAAAGTGGTGTATTACAATTTGAAAGCTTATGGTTAGCTAGCGACACAGTATTTACGCTAGAACAAGGTAATGATAACAAGTAAAAAAGTGTTAAGTTCGGCCGGGCCGAACTTTTCATACCCTCCACCATAAAATATTCTTAACTAAAATGGAATAATTAGTTGTTGTCCTGTCCCCAACTTTAAGTGGGTACCTTAAAATGTCAGATAATGTACATAAAATGCTTCATTCGGGAGGCCTTTTTTTATGGTGCCTATATCTAACTATGTATGTTGACAATTTTTGGTGGGCGAGAAATTGGGAGGTACCGTTATATAGGGGATATAATAAAATATGGACCTATGTTGACAGTTTTTGAAGGGAGCCTTTAATGTCAAATAACTCCTAATTCGGTTAAAAATTGTAGCTAGAATCCTCAAAATACCGAAAATCGGTACATAACGTGAAAACTTCAAATGTCATTAACAGCTAGTTCGGAGGTATGTGGGCTATACGAAAATATGAACTTAAATGAACAATTTTTTTGCAGAATTTTTGTTGGCTTTTAAATTTCAAATTACAGAAACTTCGTCCAAAAAATAAAGGTAAGGTACGAAATTCGGGAGGTTATACCAAAACATGGACCTACGTGGTTAAACATTTTAAGTAAAACCCTCAAAGTACCGAAAATCGGGAAGTATCGTTATATTGGGGCTATGTTGAAAATTGTTGATGCAAATGTGTAGTGACCACTACAACCTTCAAATGTCAAATTACAGTTAGTTCGGTTAAAAATTGTAGCTAAAATTGCCAATTACTGAAAACTGGGAGGTACCGTTATATGGGAGCTATATCCGAACATGGACCTATGTTGACAATTTTTTTATGGAGAGGTGTTGTGACCACTAAGAACTTCAAATGTCAAATTACTGCTAGTTCGGTTTAATATTGTAGCTAAAATCATCAAAATACCGAAAATCAGGAGGTACCGTTATATGGGGCTATACCAAAACATGTACCTATGTTCATAATTTGTTCGAATATAAGTTTTCTAGTCACTAAGAACCCTAAATATCAAATTATAGCTATATCGGTCTAGAAATGCGACTTAAATCGTCAAAATACCTGAAATCGGGCGGTAACGTTATATGGGGGCTATTCCAAAACTTTGATCTACGTCCACTAGTTTTATTATATAAGTTTATTGACACTTAAGAACCCTAAATGTCAATTTATAGCTAAATCGGTCTGAAAATGTAGCTAAAAACGTGAAAATACCATAAATCTAGGGGAACCGTTATATGGGGGCCATACCAAAACGTGGACCTTTGTCCACAAGTTTTGTTATTTAAGTTTAGTGACGCTTAAGAGCTCTAAATGTCAAATTGTAGCTAAATCGGTCTGAAAATGTAGCTAAAAACGTCAAAATACCGTAAATCGGGGGGTACCGTTATATGGGGGCTATACCAAAATGTGGACCTATGTCCACAACTTTTGTTATATAAGTTTATTGACACCTAAGAACCCTAAATATCAAATTATAGCTAAATCGGTCTGAAAATGTAGCTAAAAACGGCAAAATAACGTAAATCGGGGGGTACCGTTATATGGGGGCTATACCAAAACGTGGACCTATGTCCACAACTTTTGTTATATAAGCTTATTGACACTTAAGAACCCTAAATGTCAAATTATAGCTACATTGGTCTGAAAATGTATCTAAAAACGTCAAAATACCGTAAATCGGGGGGTACCGTTATATGGGGGCTATACCAAAACGTGGACCTATGTCCACAACTTTCGTTATATAAATTTATTGACACTTAAGAACCCTATGTGTCAAATTATAGCTAAATCGATCTGAAAATGTAGCTAAAAACGGCAAAATACCGTAAATCGGGGGGTACCGTTATATGGGGGCTATACCAAAACGTGGACCTATGCCCACAACTTTTGTTATATAAGTTTATTGACACTTAAGAACCCTAAATGTCAAATTATAGCTAAATCGGTCTGAAAATGTAGGTAAAAACGTCAAAATACCGTAAATCGGGGGGTACCGTTGTATGGGGGCTATACCAAAACGTGGACCGATATAGCCCATCATCGAACTTGACCTGCCTGCAAACAAAAGACGCATTTTCCCAAAATTTCAGCGTTCTATCTCTATTTTTGTGGATGCTAGAGTGATTACCACAGACGGACGGACGGACGGACGGACGGACGGACGTGCTCAGATCGACTCAGAATTTTACCCTGATTAAGAATATATATACTTTATAGGGTCGCAAATGAGTATTTCAATGCGTTACAAACGGAAAAACAAACTTAATATACCCTCCATACTATGGTGGAGGGTATAAAAAGAAGAGAGGGCGCCCTAATGTGGATTATAGTGAAGAAAGAAAACTTGCTTCGGAAGTCTGCTATGAACACGGCAACAATACCAAACCCTTGATTCATGCCGCCTCTGTTTCGGCCAATTTGTCAAAAGAAAAATATTTAAACTATGTTCTCAAGGAAGTTCGGTATCAACCAACTAAATTGAGTAAACAATTAACTTCGACAGAGAAAATTTATGAACGATATATCCAAATCTGAACCGATTTCAATATGATGTCTCAATAATGTTTTCTAGACCAAGTTCCGTCACACGCTTTAAATTTCATCACAATTGGACATATATAGCGTGATTGCTGCACGAAATTCCTAAAATCATATGAAAATATATATGGGAGCTATATCCAAATCTGAACCGATTTCGATATAGTTTGGCATACTTTTTTTTCTAGACGTAATTTCGTCACACATTTTAAATTTCATCGAAATTGGACAGAATTTGCGTGTTTGTTGCACCAAATACCTAAAATCGGGTGAAAATATATATGGGAGCTATATCCAAATCTGAATCGATTTCAATATAATTTGGCAAACATATTTCTAGACCAAATCCTGTCACACGTTTAAAATTTCTTCGAAATTGGACAGAAATTGGGTGTTTGTTGCACGAAATACCTCGGGCGAAAATATATAAGGGAGTTATATCCAAATCTGAACCGATTTCAAAATAACTTGGCAAACTTATTTCCAGTCCGAATTCCGCCATATATTCCAAATATCATCATAATTAGACAGAATTTTCGTGTTTGGTCCATCAATTACTCGAAATCGGGCGAACATATATATGAGAGCTATATCTATATATGAACCGATATCAACCAAATTTGGCAGATTAGCTTCTAGGCCGATTATAAACATCTGCACGAAATTTTGAAGGCCTAGCTTGCCCCTGTGATTTTTTGCCTCAAAAACTTATCATTGGCCCCATCGTGCAGTGTTGGGCGGATTAGAAGTGCGTGCAAAGGCATGTCTATTGGAGAAAATGTACGATATATGACTGAGTATATCTTGAAAACCAATTAGAAAATTGTTTTAATGCCTTAATAAAAATTTTAGATAAATTTGTTGCTAAATAGCAAGAGAAAATAATGGAGAGAATTTTGTTGTTGTGGGCCATAAAGTGCTAATATCTGCTATAATTAGCATACCCACCCGATTTTTTTCCTATCATTAACAAAGTTGTAGCTGAAAACAACCGTGAAAGAAATTTATGCTCAAACATTGGTTATATGGTATTAAAATGGTGCATCATCAAAATAATGGCATTTGACTTCTCTTATATTTTGAGCAAATCCGCTATAGTAAATTTGGAGTTGATTTAGCTTAGTTCGTCCGTTTGTTTGGCGCGAGCGCATGATAATTCTCGAATGGATCAACCGATATGTTCCAATCGTTGGATCTAGCAATATTTTGTCCAAACCTTAAGCTATATTGATCCTCTCTATCGGGCACTTTCCCCACAAGACTTCAAGATGTTTCGCTAAAATGGTACGCAGAATAATTCACGAAGGTCCAAATCGATTTCTCCTTGAGGTACCTCCACACAAAAATTCAAATACCCGAAACTTTGAACATCCTAAAATTACCTCCAGAAGTACATAAATCAAGTACCAATATGGTCTACATGGGACAACAACTTCGGATACCTCACTCACAATAGTTCAGCATAACTACAATTTATGGGCTGTTCGAAGATCCATTGGATATATTGACCAATGGTGCACCTTGCGATCTTCACATAATGGCCCAAAAGCTCTAAATCTTACGGTAACCAACAAAAATGACGTCACGATAACTATTAAAATTGCGAAATTGGGTCCACTTCGAAAATGGACTCTATCGGTCCATTTTTCAGGTTCTTCTCCGCAAAAGTGCAATACTTTTGCGCTTTTATCGAAGTCAAATTTATGAGCACAACATAAGCATTTGTTCGTGACGCCCACAATCATGAGGTTATAAATCCCAAATGTTTCAATATTTTTGTCGGAAAGTTTTTACGTCCAAAAAGGCCACAAAATGTTTTATTACTTGTTTTTCAGAAAACAGAAGTTATGAATTTTCATAAGTTTGCATCCGCTGTGCCGACAGAAGTGATTAATCTTTGGGCTTATTCCTTGGAAGGTTTTTAATGTCATCGAGTCCATAAACATCTACTCCTACCATTAAGATAGAAATAAGCCGAAACAACAACCATTGGGGTATCTGATGGAGTTTTTGCGATTTAACATGTTTTGTCAGGACTTAAAACTTAAAATTTTGCTAAAAATTTTTTTGCAAATCTTAAATATGGATTTCGTAGTCTTAGTAGGAGGATTCGGAGTCTTTGAGTCGTAGTTTGTATTTCCCGATTCCTAATAAAATTTTTTTCTTTTTTGTTTCTTAATGTCATTTTCTTATTTTTTAGTTGGCTTTGCGGACTCTGTCACTTCTGGTACAATAATAAAGTTTTGGTGTTTTTTTATTTTTCTTAAAATAGCTGGATAGACAATCAAGTTGGAAGAAAAGGCGCCGTAGACAATTGTTGATTGAAAATATTTGATCCAAGTCTAATCTGCACTCGCAGATTCGAGTTATTCTTCTTTTTGGATTTATTTATTTCAATTAATTAATTAATGATACAAATAGCATTAACGGGTTTTTGAGATAGATCTTTTTATCAGAATCAGCCTTCGTGGCAAAAATGTGTTCAATTGAAAACTTAATAAGGCAAAATTAATACAAAACTTTTTTAATGGGACATAAGTTAGTGTGTGATATCTGGATATGTACTTTAAAGATGAAGAAAAGGCGTTATGTTCGGGCCGAACTGTTTATATCCTCCACCACATTAAAACGTTGTCTCTATCTCTATTCGACATATTCGCGAATGCAATCCCTGTGTTCAAATGCGGATCTATTTTAACCACTTTCTTTTAAAAGTTAGGATAATAGCTTCGAAATGTCGAAAAGTTTTCGATTGCGAAAACGAACACCTATATTGGTAATTCTCTGGGGAAATTAGAACCCAAATTGCCAAATAAGAGCTAATAGGGTTGAAAATTCGGGGATATACCAAACAGTAAACATGTATGGGTAATATTCATTTGAAAGATTTTTTAGTTATTGCGTTAACGCTGTTGGAGATTTTGGTTTACATATTGAAAATACTGGGTGGAACCTATGTATCGGGACTATACCGAACGTTAATTGATGTGGTTCATTTTCAATTCTAAACATCAAAGGACTAACATAGTATACTCTGATCCAAATTTCAAACTTGTATCTAAAATATTGTATACTCTCTCTATTGAATTTATATAATTTGTGTCAATATTGCATATAAAATTACCTAAAAAACATTTTAAATAGCTTTTCGTAACGCTACACAACGTTTTTAAATTTTATGATTTTTAGTCAAGGTGGCCCCCCTCGAAATGAAATCCTGCGTACGTCCCTGAACAGACACATAGGTATATAAAAAAATCCAAAGAAATACAAAGCAGACTTTAATAAAAGAAGAACTGAATGAAATAATTTATAAAAAGTCACACCTTTCAAAAGAAAAAATATATAGAAACATCGTTGGACGCTTCTTCTTAGTTGTGAAATAAAACACATTTTCCTCAAAGTTGAAATCATCAGCGGGAAGTCCGCATCTGGAATCAAATGATTATATAATATTTCAAATATACATAGGTATGTATGTATATGAAAAATGTATTGATGTAATTACCAATATTAAATGCGATTTCTTCCTTGTTCAAAAAAATATTTCCATTCACCTTTTTGATTCAATTATAGAATTTCCAATTATAAAATGTATTGAGCATATAATTTACTAAGAAAACACAAAACACTGATTTATTCACTCACTTTACCGTCTTTACTCAACGATTGTATTTAGAAAACTGAAAAAATGAACAAAATAATTAATACCATTTGGTAAAAAAAACAATGCACGTTACAAAACAGCATTCCGCAGCCGCGAGAGCCCTGTTGTTACTCTCTTTGACAAAAATCCTCTCTCCACCCATAAAAAATATGTTCTAACATAAAAAATATGTTAGTACCCAAACACATAAAATTGAGATATGTTACAAAATGTTGCAAACATATATTTGTTTGGACACAAACAAATTATGTTTGGATCCAAACATATATTTGTTTGCAACCAGTCCCAAACAAATATTTGTTTAGATCCAAACATATTTCTAACATATATTTTTCTGCGTGTATATATGGATAGTTAATATCTGTTGGGGACACAACATTCTATTTTACAATCAATATGGCAGAAAATATCTTCAGCTCAAATCGGGTGTCAGGGCTATACCGAATCGAGTACCCTAATTTTTTGGAAGGGATGTTTTGTGCCTATTATATTTTGTAACCCTAGCAAAGAATAAGTACCAAATTTCACACATTTCGATTGAATAATGTGACTAAAACTTTCAAAATACCGAAAATTGGGATATATCGTTCAATGGGGGCTATATGAAAACGTGGGCCTATACCGACAAATTTCTGATGGAAGGTTTTATACCCCCAACGAAGACTAAATGCCAAATTCCAAACATTTCGGTTGGATGTTGAGGACACATTCTTCAAAATACCGAAAATCGGGAGGTACCCTTCTATGAGGGCTATATGATAAATGTCAGGTGGTCAGTCGTCAGCCGTCTCGGTTGAATATTCAGGCCACAACCTTCAAAATACCGGAAATTTGGAGGGAGCTTTCTATGACGGCTATATGAAAACACGGACCTATACTGATAATTCTCTTCTAGAATCACTTCTACCCCCATCGAAGACTAAATATGAAATTGCATCCATTTCGGTTTGATAATGAACGTTCTATGGGGACTTTATGAAGACGTGGGCCTACACATACTATTTTCTGGTGAAAACTTTAATACCGCCAACGAAGACTAAACCAAATTTATGCGATTTCGGAGGTATAGGAGACTTTATTTTTTTCTTTTCTTACACACTGGGACATATCAAAGGAAATAAAATGCCGAATTGAACTGGCAAGAAACTTTTTTTACAGTGTTTTATTTAACTTGCTTTGGTGTCCGTTTAGTTCAAATTTGGTAACTCTTTTTTAACACAGTTGAAGTTGACCAATCGAACTGAAACTTTGCACCCTTTTCAGATTTGGATGACATTACATGAATATGGGCCCATTTTTTCCTATAGCCCCCATACCACCCGATTTCAGGTATTTTGAGGATTTTTATATTCATTTTTAGCCCGAATTAGCTGTCATTTCGCATTTGGGATTCCCAATGATACAGTCATTTCCCCACCAAAAATTGTGAACATAGGTCCAGGTTTTGGTATTTTATATTCAGTTTTAGGCAGAATTGGCTGTAACTTGGCATTTGGAGTTCCCAATGGTACAGAAACTTCCCCACCAAAAATTATGGACATAAGTTCAGGTTTTGGTATAGCCTTTATATAACGGTACCACACGATTTTAGGCATTTTAAAGTTTTTATCTAAATTTTCGACCTAAATTGACTATAATTTTGTTCTCCGTGGTCAAAAAAATGTATTTACTAATAAAAAGTTAAAAATAAAATATAATTTATAAAAATTAAGTTTCAGTGTTTTATTTAGAAATTCAAATTTAAAATAGGAAATAATTTGTCGCTTTACATGGTATTTAGCAGTACCAGATTTCAACATCTCGACATCCATAAGGGCACCTGGCTGTCTCCAGATCAGAAAACAAGAAATCAAATTGATCACGTTGTGATAGATGGAAGACATTCATCAAGCGTGTTGGATGTGCGTTCGTTCCGAGGAGCAAAAATAGACTCGGACCACTACCTTGTTGCAGCAAAGTTACGCACCCGGTTAAACGTAGCAAACAAAGTACGAACAGACACAACACGAAAGTTAGACATCGGTAAGATGCAATCACAACAGATAGCCACAGCATATTCCACTCAACTAGCCCAATTGCTTAATAAAAGCACACCTCACCCGATAACATATCAGCGCAATGGCGAAGTATTGCCCACTCCATTCAAACAGCCGCAAGATCCATACTTGGATACCAGAGACCTCCACCAGGGAATCCATGATCAGTATGATCAGGGGTGTCGTGCTGCTACCGAAGAGAAAAATGCGGCATATAGGGAGATATCGGGAGAAAAGGAGAGAGGAGAAACGTCTTTTTCGCAGGAAAAAAATCGAGATGTACAGGAACCAGAATGAAGTCCGAAAATTCTACCAAAGAGTCAAGCATCAAACAGATAGCTTTGGTACAGGCACATCCTCCTGTAGAGACCAGCAAGGTAATTTGGTAACTGATACAGATAGTGTGCTCAGGATATGGAAAGAACATTTTTCAAAACTGTTGGTATCCAATAGCAGCGAAGACGACGAAGATACCACAAGCCCAATACCAGAAGATGGCATTGAATGTATACCGCCCAGCCAAGATGAGGTAAAGACAGCAATAAATCGGCTGAAGAATAATAAGCAGCAGGAGCCGACGGCTTACCAGCCGAGCTGTTCAAAACCGGATGCGACACGCTGATAAGGTATATTCATCAGCTAGTTAGCACCATCTAGCAGGAAGAACGACTATCCGACGATTGGAACCTGAGTATCCTGTGCCCCGTCCACAAGAAAGGAGACAAGACTGTATGCTCTAACTTTAGGGGCATAAGTCTACCCCAATTGCCAACAACGAAATAATTGGACCATACCAATGCGGCTTTGGACCTGGCAAGTGCATCATTGACCATATATTTACCCTGCGGCAAATCCTGGAGAAGACCTAAGAGATGCAGATCGACACCTACCACCCTTCTGTCGATTATAAAGCAGCCTTCGGCAGCCCGCTACGTTCAAAGGTATTCCAAGCCATGTCTGAATTTGGTATCCCCGCAAAGCTCATCCGGCTTTGTAAAATGACTTTTACTGACGCGGGATCTTCAGTTAAAATAGGAAAGAACCTCTCCGAAGAGTTTTGTACCAAAAGGGGTTTCAGACAAGGAGATAGCCTTTCGTGTGATCTCTTCAACATCCTACTGGAAAAGGTTATACGAGAGGCAAACGTCAAAAGAAGTGGCACAATCTACACCAATAGCCACATGTTACTTGCTTATGCTGATGATATAGACATCATGGAATAATGAGTAAAAGAAGTAACTGATACCTTATGAAGGTCGAAGGAGAAACTGCTAAAGTGGGTCTGGCGGTAAACGGTGAGAAGACCAAGTTGATGGTGTCGACGCGCAATGCGTCCATTGAGCTCGGACCAACTGTGGAAGTTGGTTCCTATAATTTTGAGGTAGTAAAAGACTTCGTCTACCTCGGCACATCCGTAAACATAACAAACGACATCAGTTGTGAAATAAAAAGAAGTATTGTATTGGCCAACAGATGCTACATTGGCTTAAGTAAGCAGTTTAAAAACAAAGCCACACCGTGTCAAACAAAAATAACGCTCTACAAAATACTAATACTACCCGTGCTGATGTATGGCTCCGAAGCCTGGGTACTTGCGCAAGCAGACATGGCAGTACTTGGTGTGTTTGAGAGAAAAATCTTCGAAAGATCTACGGACCAAGCTGCGTCGGCGGTGAATATCGACGTCGCATGAACCACGAGCTGTATCTGCTATACAACGACATCAATATACATAGTTAAACGTGTCGAGATGCAACGATTGCGTTGGCTAGGCGATATCATAAGAATGGCGAAGA
Source organism: Musca autumnalis (assembly GCF_047663935.1). Lineage (NCBI taxonomy): Eukaryota > Metazoa > Arthropoda > Insecta > Diptera > Muscidae > Musca > Musca autumnalis. The sequence goes on along the minus strand of NW_027411866.1, from coordinate 155,123,702 downwards.
TGAACCCGCTAAAAAGGCTTATAATTACGAACCGCTTGGCAGTGCAAGCAGAACTGTCAGGCCAAGGAATAGATGGCGCAAAGAAGTGGATGAAGAGATGAAAAGGCGCGGTAGTGCAGAGTGCGAAGCAATAAATAGAGAGAACTGGAGATCTTTTCTTAGTTCGGCCTATTGAACAAATGCTCTGTAATGGGCCAGCTAAATAAGTAGGTAAGTCTATCAAATTGGGTTTCGAGTTCTATTAAATTTTAACTTGGGCTAATTGTAGTTAAAATTCTAATTCCAATATTACCACTAAAACGTGAATGATGATGCTCTCCACTTTCGAATAAAATATTGACTCCATTATTAAAATTTAGGTACCTAGATATTTCGAATTTATCGATAATAATAAAAAAGAACTAAACATAATAATAAATAAACTAGACATTTAAATACCCAGACGAATTATCTAATTGTAACCACACAATAACCCCAAAAAATTGTGGCGTTAACTTTTGATATGCCTGGCAAGACATGGTTATCAACAGTTCGTTACAAACGATGGCGATATGGTGACGACCACCATATCGATAAAGCAGGAACTAACCCTATGATGATGATGAAGGGCTTGTTTATTGGGGTCTCTTTTCTTATCATTACGGACGGAGCTCTTTTGTGTTTGTCAACGACGATTCTTATCGCCGCTACATTTAAAACAAATTAAAACAAAATTTGACAAGCAAATGAGGTTCGTTGACTCGCCACGGAAGGCAATTTAAATTTATTTTAAAGAAGGCGGATGAATATGTCACCGGTTCGGTTTATTGTGGTCTCTCTTCAAACTATACACCTCACACAAATGAACAGAAAAAATACACACACACCAATTACTAAACGCTAAAGACATAATGAACACGCTAATCATTATCCATCAAATAATTTGCCCACAAAATCATTTCAAATATTTTCTTTCTTTTTGTTGTTGTTGTTGCTTTGTTTTCGACATGTTTTTAAAAAAGAAATTAATTGAAAAACGACCACGACAAGCAACCATACAAACAAACAATAACAACAACAACATAGCCACAGAGGCATTCAGAAGTGGCTACGAATTATATCCGATAAAAATACCACAAAATGAAAACAACAACAACAGCAACACCAACAACAGAAAACAATCAAATTAACATACAACAAAACACCGAGAGATAGGTAGTAGATACAAAGATACAACGGCAACAATAATAACAACAACGAAATACATAATACAAGAACATCAACAAAAACTTGTTGAGAGTTCAGAAAAGTGAAAAATAACAAAATAAAAACACACCAAAGAGATTCCCCTCAACAAATCCAAAAAAAAAAAAAATGATAAGACAAATAAGAGTTGTTTGGAAGCCCACGAAACTCTGAGAGCCTCTGCCATACAATGTCCATATGCCATGCCACCACCACACATTCCAACAATGTGTGAAGAGAATTAATGAAAACGAAAAGAAATCTTAACCACAAATCCATAATTATAATAACAACACAATGACTTATCCATTCATTCGGTCGGTCAAAACGCTAACAGACCGGCCGGTCTGTCTTTGTGTTTGTCCGCCAGCCACTTAGTCGGGCAATGTACGGCCGTTGTTATACGCTTATATGAAATGTTACACAGTAATCAGCCAACTACCGACCGACCACATAAACTACGTACAACAACGAGGCCCCATAATCACTCGGACTGTAATAACAAAAGAAACTGATGTCTCTCTAAACGCAATACGTCGTCGAAATTGAATGAAAATATTTTCATATTTTTCTTGAAAACACAGTGGTTGCGTTATCTAAACAGGCACAGTGGTTATTGGTAATGAAATGTAATATCATATTTGGCATATCTTTGCTAACATTTCCCAATATCGTGCTCACATTTAATCTGCATAACTTTTTAAAGGCAGGTATTTAAAAGTATAGCATCTTAGATTTTTTATACTGGCTTAAAGCATAATCGATCTTCCGTTGCAATTGTAAAACCAAGAGTTAATATTCTTACAAAAATATGGTCTGTTGTCAGTCAGGCCTATTTTAGACTGTCTTTTTATTTAAAATTTGTTGGTACATACAGACGGAGAACGGCCTTTCCGAACTAGAGAAACCACTTTTGATACGTCCTGCTTGGAATGGTGATTTCGATGACTGAATCTTCTGAAAAATCTGGGAGCATCGTGACCACTTGTTCGGTTTGTCACATCCGCATCCACCACATTCAAACTTCAGTGGGATGTTACGATGCCAGGAGCGGGTGTATCTCAGGTGTTGCTCTGGACTCATTCATATGAGGGACTACGACTGCGTGAACACAGCTCCCAGTCCTCATCAGAATACGAGACTCACCCGCATCTCATTAGAGGTCTTTCTTATACAAGAACACCTCCTTAAAGGCCTTTCTTATACAAGAAAACCACCTTTTTAAACACGACAAGGCTTCTTATTATATAAGAGGCCATAAGGGGTCTTTCTTAAACTAAGTATTTTCTTATACAAAACTTCCTCTTATTAAAGAAGACCTCAATACACACCTTCATTATAAATAAAAAAGAACTTCACTAAAATTCGAATTATTCTATTTATAATTCGAATTAATCTATTTCTAATTCTAATTATTCCACATGTAATTGGAATTATTTTATTTGTCAATCGAATTGTTTTATTTGTAATTCGAACTATTTCATTTGTAATTCGGAAAACTAAATATAATATATAATATAACCAACATTTTTTTAAATTTTTTTGTTTCGAATTACAAAGGGAATAATCCGAATTACAAATGAAATAATACGAATTACAAAGGGAATAATTCAAATTATATATGAAATAATACCAGTGTTCGAAAATAAACACTATGGTATCGTACCGTACTGTAGTGCTCCGGAACAGTATCACTAAAATATTTTTTAGTGTTTGTGTTCCGGAACACTAACGCTAAAAATATTTTAGTGATACTGTACTCGGAGCGGTACACTATGTTAGTGTACTGTTTATTTTCGAACTCTGAATAATACTTACTTAGCTGGCCCATTACAGAACATTTGTTCCATAGGCCGAACTAAGAAAAGATCTCCAATTCTCTCTATTTGTTGCTTCGCACTCTGGAGTACCGCGCCTTTTCATCTCATCATCCACTTGTTTGCGCCATCTATTCCTTGGCCTGCCAATTCTGCGTGCACCGCCAAGCGGTCCGTATTTATACGCCTTTTTAGCGGGTTCATCTTCGTCCATTCTTATGATATGGCCTAGCCAACGCAATCGCTGCATCTCGATACGTTTAACTATATTGATGTCGTTGTATAGCAGATACAGCTCGTGGTTCATGCGACGTCGATATTCACCTTCAACGCAGATTGGTCCGTAGATCTTTCGAAGAAAATTTCTCTCAAACACACCAAGCACTGCCATGTCTGCTTGCGCAAGTACCCAGGCTTCGGAACAATACATCAACACGGGTAGTATCAGTGTTTTGTAAAGTGTTATTTTTGTTTGACGAGATGTGGCTTTGTTTTTAAACTGCTTACTTAAACCAAAGTAACATCTGTCGGCCAATACGATTCTTTTTTTATTATACAACTGATGTCGTTTGTTGTGTTTACAGAGGTGCCGAGGTAGACGAAGTCTTTTATTACCTCAATATTATAGGAACCAACTTCCACAGTCGGTCCGAGCTCAGTGGACGCACTGCGCGTCGACACCATCAACTTGGTCTTCTCACCGTTTACCGCCAGACCCACTTTAGCAGATTCTCCTTCGACCTTCATAAAGGTATCAGTTACTTCTTTTACTGATCGGCCCATGATGTCTATATCATCAACATAAGCAAGTAACATGTGACTATTGGTGTAGATTGTACCACTTCTTTTGACGTTTGCCTCTCGTAAAACCTTTTCCAGCAGGATGTTGAAGAGATCACACGAAAGGCTGTCTCCTTGTCTGAAACCTCTTTTGGTACCAAACTCTTCGGAGAGGTTCTTTCCTATTTTAACTGAGGAACTCGTGTCAGTTAAAGTCATTTTACAAAGCCGGATGAGCTTTGCGGGGATACCAAATTCAGACATGGCTTGGAATATCTTTGAACGCAGTGGGCTGTCAAAGGCTGCTTTATAATCGACAAAAAGGTGGTAGGTGTCGATCTGCATCTCTTGGGTCTTCTCCAGGATTTGCCGCAGGGTAAATATCTGGTCAATGGTGTACTTGCCAGGTTTAAAGCCGCATTGGTATGGTCAAATTATCTCGTTGACCATAGGCTTAAGTCGTTCGCACGATATCCCTAACTCGATCTTGTAGGCAATAGGGAGTAGACTTATGCCCCTATAGTTAGAGCATACAGTCTTATCTCCCTTCTTGTGGACGGGGCACAGGATACTCAGATTCCAATCGTCGGGTACTCGTTCTTCCTGACAGATGGTGATAACTAGCTGATGAATACACCTTATCAGCTTGTCGCCTCCGGTTTTGAACAGCTCGGCCATCGGCTCCTGCTGCCTTATTATTCTTCAGCCGATTTATTGCTGTCTTTACCTCATCTTGGCTGGGCGGTATACATTGAATACCATCTTCTGGGATTGGGACTGTGGTATCTTCGTCGTCTTCGCTGCTATTGGATACCAACAGTTTCAAAATCAGTTACCAAATTACCATGCTGGTCTCTACAGGAGGATGTGCCTGTACCAAAGCCATCAGTTTGATGCTTGACTCTTTGGTAGAATTTTCGGACTTCATTCTGGCTCCTGTACATCTCGATTTTTTCACACTCCCGCTTTTCCATCTCTCTTTTTTTCCTGCGGAAAAGACGTTTCTCCTCTCTCCTTTTCTCCCTGTATCTCTACGCTACGCGTTGCTACGAATTGTAAAGTAGCCCTATATGCCGCATTTTTCTCTTTGGTGGCAGCACGGCACTCCTGACCATACCATGGATTCATTGGTGGAGGTCTCTGGTATCCAAGTATGGATTTTGCGGCTGTTTGCATGGAGTGAGCAATGCTTTGCCATTGCGCTGATATGTTATCGGGATGAGGAGTGCTTTGATTAAGAAATTAGGCTAGTTGAGTGAAATATGCTGTGGCTATCTGTTGTGATTGCAGCTTACCGATGTCTAACTTTCGTGTTGTGTCGTACTTTGTTTGCTACGTTTAAGCGGGTGCGTACCTTTGCTGCAACAAGGTAGTGGTTCGAATCAATGTTTGCGCCTCGGAACGATCGTACATCCAACACGCTCGATGAATGTCTTCCATCTATCACAACATTATCAATTTGATTTCTTGTTTTCTGATTTGGAGACAGCCAGGTGCTCTTATGAGTATCGAGATGATAGAATCTGGTACTGCTCGTAAAATATATCTTTGGTCTGTTCGTCCATTTCTTCAGTGGGAGCATGAGCGCAAATAAAGCTGATGTTGAAGAATTTAGCTTTTATTCGAATTGCAGCAAGTCTTTCATTCACTGGGGTGAAGCTTGATACCAAATGTTTTAACCTCCGACTAACAACGAATCCGCAACCAAACTCATGCTTTACGTCATGGCAGATATTATACAGTGCGTCACCTTTAGGTGTTGTTGTGACGCTATTCGCAATCCATCGTATTTCCTGTATGACAGTAATATCGGCATTGTACTTTTCAAGTACGTCTGCCAATGCGAAGACTGCACCTTCTCTATAAAGAGTGCGAACATTCCAGGTGCAGATTCGCAGATCATGGTTCTTAAAACGTTTGCGGGGTTCGACAACTTTAGAGGGGTTTGTTTTTCTTTTCTTTCTTTTTTTCATAGTAGGATGTTTTTTCTAGGGTAGGATTACTAACCCGACGCCCAAACCCAAGTTTTTAACGTTCTAATGGGTGAACGCGCGGCACATGTTAGCTCACTACCTTTAACGGGTGTTAAAGGCAGTTCCCCAGGTGACACCACGGGGAGGTCAGTATCCACTTGAGATGAGAGAGGGACCAAGATAAATCCTGGGCTTTGCCATGTTAAAACCGGTCAGGTCCGTTCCTTGGTATCTTCCATCCCCTACGTCACCCATAAATGAAATAAATGAAATAATACCAATTACAAATAGAATAATTCGAATTTCAAGTGGATTAATTAGATTGATATATTCAACAATTCGAATTGCAAATGGAATTCTCGAATTACAACTGAATTGTTTCGAATTAAAAATGGAATAATCGAATTACAAATGGAATGTTACGAATTACAACTGGAATGTTTCGATTTACATCTGAAAAAGTGTAGTCGTTTCTGACGACCGAATGCCACAAAACATGATGAACATTTAATCCCACCAAAAGCAGGCTGGCTAATATTTTGGGCCTATAACCTGGATCACATAAATTAACGACGTGATGTATACGTTCAGCAACTCTCTCTCAACAGGTGCACACTTGACTGCTACCCCCATACATTCCATGTACAGGTAGGTCGTTGGAGCCAGGCTCAAGCGAGATAGGTCTGTGTTGAACAGATTGGTGCAATAGGAAATCCAATCCCCAACCTCCACTTCTGGTGCAGACCTTCCTGCACCGCCGCGGCCGTGATATTTTTCTGACTCATGAAATCCACTATTTCCTCGATCTTGCCTCGGAGTTCATTGCAATTAGAGCGCAAAAAGAATGAATTTTCAGGGATTGGAACAACAATGGCTGGTGTTAAGTGCTGCACATTCTGATCACGACGACATGAATGCGGGTGTTGTGTTGTTCCGGGTCCATGCGGTATAGATGAACACGCCGCCGTGGTACTGCATGAAAAAGATGAGAACGGTTAGAGAATCTACTGGAAAATCAGGGGATTCTCAAAGGAAATCCCGGATCTTTCGGAGGAGGAAAGTGGCCGCGGAGACTGGAAAAGAGCCACAATCAACTCACGCCAATATGGTGTGATCGGCAACAATATTCTGTTGGCTACATAAGGTCTACCAGAAACCATTATTTCCTCACTGGTTTCATGGTGGTTCTTATGTTACCTCACGTCAAGGACAAACGATTGGGCCACATCCTTCACAATACCTGAATCATTTGGAAAGGAAATTCCAGACATTTTTGAAGAGGAAGGTGGCCGCAAAACTGGAAAGGGGCCAACAACAACTTACCCCAAGGTAGCAAAGTGGCAATATGGGGACGAACTGTGTTATAGTGTGACGGACAACATTAGCGGGTAAGTGCTGGCTATATAAGAACCTACACCTCACTGTACATATGTTTGAGTTTGTATAGTTTTTCTATGTAAGGGACAGCAAATCCCGGAATGTGGATGTGCAAGTTTTGACACATCCACCACACTCAAACTTCGGCGAGGTGCAATATATGCTGGGAGTGAGTGCTCTAGACTCGTCCATATGTGAGGGACTATGATGCTGCATGAACACAGCCCCCACTGAGTTGATGGCATATGATCACTCGAATCCAACGCAGTCTCCCTACAGCAGCCGCACACGCAGCACTTAATACCAACCATTACTGATCTAATCGTTGCCACTTAACTGTAATGGGCTCCGAGGTTAGATAGAGAAAATAGATGGATGGATGTATTTCATGAATCGGAAGAAGGTCAAGGTCGCGGCTATGCAGGAAACCAAGCTCAACAACTGCGGCATTAACACAATGGCATGTTCTCGTTGCAATACTTGCTTGCATGTTACCATGAGAGTCATCTTAATCACTATATGTTGGATAGGTCCCCCACCCAGGCTTGTCAGGAGATGTAACCTTAACAAGCCTATCAATCAGGTTTGAATAACATTCACCCAGATGCAGTCGCAGATGCCATAAACAACTATCGAGTGAATGCGGTTCTTGGAGTACATCTCCATCCATCGACAATAAAGAGCGCCAACTTCCACGACAAACCAATGCAGACAACTCAGTGGGATCACTGAGCAGCTCTGGTATAGAATGCAAAAAAGAGCAGCTCTGTACTAGCTTTATAGAAGCGTAATTAAGTCAATCTTAACGTAAGCAAAATTGTATAAAATGGAACACATTTGCAAAAAGTCTAGGGTATATGCGATCAGTATTACTAGGGTGGTGCCAAAAATATTACGTCACCTGAAATGCCCAAAGACGTAACCCCAAAAGGAACCGGGACTGGTGGACATTTCAGGTGACGATTAGTTTCATAGACATAACTGTTATAAATAATTCGATGTTGAATGGTGACCCCTTGCCCATAAAAAACAACTCACTTTACTTAAGACACTGATTATAGCAAGTACCGAGAAACAAATTAAAGTCAACAAAAAGAAATAAGCTAAAACAGAACATCGGGGTAGAAAAAATGCCATAAATGCGAAATGTGAAAACGTATTGTTTGGACAGACAGACAGACATACACATCAACCCGCACGGACAGAGAAACAAACGGTAAGACAAGTAGACGACGAAACTTAAACCAAATGAAATAGAGAGTGAAAATGCGATTTAACATCGTGATATGCGTGATGAATGCAAAACGCCACAAAAATTATGACCATAAAATATTTCGACATGTTATACAAATGTATGTACATCTGTATGTATGCTTTGCCTCGGTAGATATGAATGTACAAACGTAAATTCAATTATAAGTATTACATCTCTCAATGTCTCCCTCATACAAATGAGGCGACTGCGAGTAATTGAATGTTGAGAAATCATAAATTCCTTCCATAAATCTTACTCTTCTGCTCGAATATAGAGACCTCTTCTCTTAAAGCGTTTCTTTTGGTTTGTTTTGATAACATTTTCAATTTCATTTCAAGACAGAGGAAGCAACAACAACAAGTTTATTTGGTTTTGTATTAAATTGCAAAAACATACACACACCCCCACTGTAGTAGCCCACATTTGCCGGAGAGCAAAACGGCAAAGCAGAGAAAATAAATAAACATAGAAACAAACTTTTCAACATGAACGACGAATTCAGCAGATTGCTTGGGTTGAGGAGGTTGGTTGGTTGGCTGACTGAGTTAAGTAAATGAATGGTCGAATAATGAGGTAATTAAGTGCGAATAAACCGTAACGTAATGTAAGTCAAACAAGCAAACAAATCGTCAAGCAAAAATGTGTTGTATGATGGAATGTGTGTCGTTCGTTTGCATGTGGTTTTTGTTGTTGTCGTCGTTGTTGGTGTTGTTTTTGGTATAACCCCAAGTTAGTTCATTTCCTTGTTTATCGTTTAATGCTCTTTTTTTGTGAAACACACAAAAAATTGTATTTGCAAATTGAAATGAAAATAAGTTTTTTCCCTTGTATTTCAGTTACTTTGTGTACACTTGCGGTTGTTTTTATGCTTGACATACTTTAATATGTATGTGTATAAATACCACAATTTGTTTATTAATATCACTGAAGGTTGTCAAATCAAATGCGAAAGTAATTATCACACAATCACTTCCCACATGATACGGGAAAAAGTGAATGGATAGGAACACTAAAAACTGGGATCCATTCAATAGATGGATCAAAAAACAATATATGGAGTAAATATTCTGTGTCCAAACTGGATGTCGTTTACAATACAGGGTCTATATTCCTAGCATATAAGAAGGACAATGGATTGTGGAAATAGTCAGAACGCCATCTAAAGAACTACTTCCTGCCGGAATGCCTGCTTGTTTGGTTCTTGTTGGGATAGAAAAACCCCGAGCCATGGATCTCTTTGATTTGCCAGATCCGCATCGACTCTATGTTACATTCGGTGAGGTGTAATGTGTGTAGGGAATGAGTGAACCTAACAGGCTGCTAGGTTTTAGTCGCCCCCATGACTACTACGATAGGAATTATGTGTCATGTTATGTAGCATCTCCCACTTCGTCGTCGTAGGAATAGGAGACACCCTGCGGTCTCCCCAATCACAACAAGGGCAGCATCTAACACCCCAAGATTTAGATTTTCCCAATATTTTCAACTACTTAATGTATGTGAAAAATATTTTTTAAACAAAAATTATTTTTTTGACCAAAATATGTGTTTATTTTGGCTGTAGCATCGAAGCTATAATACCAATCTCATTTGATTCGCCGTGAAGTTTTGATCCACAGCAAATTTTTATGTAAATGGGCCTTTATTTAAAAAAAAACTTATATTCAATAGTTTATCAATTTTATGTACATTCCGCGAATTCTGAGTAAAATTTTACATGTATTATGCAATCTACTCGCTGAAGCCATTGCGAGAGAACTTTTTAGTAACAATTGTGCTCATTAAAATAATAAGCGTTTTATAATATTTTTTCTTAAAAGACGGAATAAAACCGCCGCAAATTTTATCCGCAACAGCCAAAAATTGGCTCGCGAGTAGATTCGTACTGGGAAATTTTTTCTTAACCTATGTACCAAAAATCTTTGATGTTGCGCCAAAAAAAATTAAACTTTTTTTATCTAATGAAGTGCGATATATATGTATACTAGTTCCCAAGCTTTGCCTTCGTATGCCACAAAAACAACATTCAATACGCCTGAAGATCGGCTTAACCACCCGTGAAACGTAGCGTAATGGTTGAATGTGTGGGACTTCGGTGGACTCCTAATTTTTCAATGTATATAATAGGTCTAATAAGCTCAACTCAAAAGAGAATTAATTAAATATCACTATAAATGACCTTCGCCTTAATAAGGCAAAAATAAAAAAAGGAATATGAAATAATTGTCGTACGGGGCCGGCCATTTGATACCATACACCGCCACTTATCATGTCTAGTCTGGTATAAAATATAAGCAAGCCATTTTCTGTGTATACATATGTTTCATATTTAACCACAATTACAATCTGTGTTGACCTTGCATAAGTTTAAACAGGGTTAATAAAAATTTGCCAATTATCTGCATTACTACATCATCACTATAGGCAACCCTTCTGCGGTGTGCCTCTATTAATAGTGCTCACTAAGTACCTCTTTGCTAATCCGAATTGAATGATCTTGATTTTTAGCATTTCATCTCTCCATCCATTCCACTATGATAAAAGAAATCCATGTGCTGCTAAGAGCGATATTGATGAGTTGAGGCTGCACATTGTTGTAGCCATTGGGAAACCTTCCTATCGTCTTTAATACAGAGTAAGAAAGACTAATTGGTACATGCCTTTGGGTAATGTGTGACTCTGACAATATTTGTGATATATTGTTTAATTTTGTTACTGTCATTTCCCTTATCGCAGACCACCTACCTATCATGGTATCCGTGAACAGACTACCCGACTTCATAACCTCTAAACGCCGTACTTTTCTGAACCATAAGAAGCTGATTTGCAAGGGTTCAGAGAATTTACCAATAAACGCTTCCGAGAGCTGTCCATTCATTTAGATTCATGGGTAGCTCAGAGAATTTTTTGGGACATCACCACTGCTGCAGCTGCTCGCTACATGCAAACCTGTTGGTTGAATACCCGAAACCAGACCAAATTTTCCAGCAGAGGCTACGGGACTAGAAAATGCGTGTGATGAGCTAATTTGTTTGTAGTCATAGCTTTTTTATCCCTAGAAAGAATTTCTATTATTTTGTATCGTTAGGAGAGTGTAGGCAATATAATTTTAAATCAGTTAACAAATCGTCGGTGTCATGCATAAGTGTTCCATATGCCACTTTTGACTTTTTGAGATATAGGTGGTTTGCAGGATTTTCGCGTATGCTCTATCTGAATTTTTGGTCGGCTTTTTCTGAGATGACCACCTTTCGGATAGAAAGCTTAAGTTCTTTTCAGGTATATTTTAATAACTTACTAATTTAAAAATATATTCCAAAAATTATGGGGAAATTTATTTGTTACTTTTTTTCCATGTGATTTACAATATTTTGCATTTGTGTCATAAGTGTGGATATGGAACAATTCGACAAAAATTATATTTTTAAATAATTCTCTATAGCTATTTTATTCCAACAGATATTTGTCTATATTTTGGCAAAGACATTCTATTGTTACTAATAATTACTAATAAATCTTGTCAAAAATATAAATATCTACTTCATTCAGCTCCACGCAGTTGTGACGCAAACATTAAAATGCGATTATCTCAAAACGGAAAATGGCGTATGGAACACTTAAGCATGACACCGACTAAATGGCAAAGTTATAGGGTTAATGTGTTAAAAAGCACATTAAAAAAATATATTTTTCCTTGGGTTTAAGCTGTTAAAAAACCAAACCACAGTGCGTATGATTGTTCATAATTAAATATATAATAATAACAATCATACGCACCATTCGGTAACAAAAAGCCAGGGAATTGCTGTGGTAGAGTTTGGTAATCTAATTCCTAGTTCACTGTTCGCCACAGATCCTCATCAGTTCCCTAGTTTTTTGTTTGTGGGATTAAGCTAGACTATTAAGAACAGAAATGATATAACAAGTAAACATGAGTATGACAAAACAAAGTAAGAAAGGGCTACAGTCGTACGGGGCCGGCCATTTGATACCCTACACCGCCACTTATCATGTCTAGTCTGGTATGAAATATAAATAAGCCATTTTCTGTGTATACATATGTTTTATAATTAACCACAATTACAATCGGTGTTGACTATTTTCATGGATCCAGCTTAACCGTTGTATTAGAGCACCTTGCATAAGTTTAAACAGGGTTAGTAAAAATTTGCCAATTATCTGCATTACTACATCATCACTATAGGCAACCCTTCTGCGGTGTGCCTCTATTAATAGTGCTCTTTAAGTACCTCTTTGCTAATCCGAATTGAATGATCTTGATTTTTAGCATTTCATCTCTCCATCCATTCCACTAGGATAGAAGAAATCCATGTGCTGCTAAGAGCGATATTGATGAATTGAGGCTGCACATTGTTGGAGCCATTGGGAAACCTTCCCAGCGTCTTTAATAGAGAGTAAGAAGGACTAATTGGTACATGCCTTTGGGTAATGTGTGGCTTTGCTTCCCCGCTTTGGGGATGTATATATGTTACCTTAAACAAGTCCGCCAGTATCGTTAGTACCGACTGAATCATTGTTGGTATTATATCATCGGGTCCCGGTGATTTGTAAGGCTGAAAGCTGTTAATATCCCATTGGAGTCTTGAGAAACTAGTTCCTCTGTCTATCAGCTGTTGATTCAGTTCGGCTTTAATTGTAACTTCCTCCAGGCAGGACATTATCCAAGACCACGCAATCGGGAGTCTCTACACCGAAGTTAGTCTAGAAACTGTCGCTCCGTTTAGTATCTTGCCAAACCTAGCCGCTTTATTAACTCCCTATATAGACTCACTAAAGCAGACCCAGAACTTCCGCTTAGCTTTCTTCAATCTTGTGTTTATTGAAATTAACGTTGAAGGTATCTAATTCAGTAATGAGCATCGTCTTACTTTATTGTAAAATCTCCTGCTCTACGAAGATTGGCTTGGTGTTTATTCCACCAAACCGGTTGGGATTTCTTCCATGTGGGTGATAATCATCACCTCGATTATTTGAATTAGTTGACGCTGTCACTGACCCATGACTACTCTGTATGCGGAATTTTTAAGTCAAGGCAGATGAAGAGTCAATTGAAACCCTATCGAAGGTTTTGGATACATCCATGCTTTTTGTCAGTCATTTTTAAAGACTGTGAGTTAGCCGCCTTGGGCGAAGATGTATCCGTATTCAAACAAGAGGGGCCTCGATAGGCATTCGTCACTTTTTTAATTGCGAATTTTGTTGAAAGCCCTTTACGCTCATAGTGTTCTGATCTTTTTTTACGTATCTATTGTAGTATCTTACTGCCCTATGGTATGTTTTCTTATCCATTGTTTCTTTGGCCTCGTCAGTTTTGGAGGTGATGGGTGTTTCTTCCTTAACACTTTCTAATGCTTTTGCCTGAGAATTAATGGCCCATGTGTATAGATAGGTTCAACAACCTTGCCAACGGATTGGGGTGAAGTATAATGACTGGAAGTGGAAGCATGGATCGTATCCATAGCTTCATCCTCTTCTGTAATTGATAAATTATCCCAAATGAGAAGACCAGTAAGTCTTCCTTAAAATGACCTGTAAATCTTCTAAAAGATCTTACCCAAGTATATTTGGAGCATGCAAACATTATTCCAATCAATTGACCCAAAAATGCTTCCGATACGCATTTTGTAGTCAAAATAGAGATTAAGAGTTTTTTTTTAAACTATGATCATTTAAATAAATTAAATTGATTTGACAAACGTTGATAAATGTAGAACAGATTGTTGCCCGGAGTCGGAGTCGAGCTTTTTTTCACGATTCCGGCTCCGACTCCAGCAAAATTTGCTAGACTCCGACTCCAACTCCGACTCCGAAGCCCTGGTTAGCATTTTAAACCCTGACTAGAACTTTAGCGGACTAGAACTTTTAGGGAACAGCATGGAACAATGTTCCGTTTTCGCTGAATGATGAATGAGAGTGTCCCCTTTCAGCCCATCATATTTGTGTACCCGTCCCGTTCCATCCATTTAACACTTTAACACGAAATTTCTCTCAAATCCGCATTTTTTCACGACTCCGGCTCCGACTCCAGCAAAATTTGCTAGACTCCGACTCCAACTCTGACTCCGAAGCCCTGGTTAGCATTTTAAACCCTGACTAGAACTTTAGCGGACTAGAACTTTTAGGGAACAGCATGGAACAAAGTTCCGTTTTCGCTGAATGATGAATGAGAGTGTCCCCTTTCAGCCCATCATATTTGTGTACCCGTCCCGTTCCATCCATTTAACACTTTAACACGAAATTTCTCTCAAATGCGGATTTGACTACAAAATGCATATCGGAAGCATTTTTGGGTCAATTGATTGGAATAATGTTTGCATGCTCCAAATATACTTGGGTAAGATCTTTTAGAAGATTTACAGGTCATTTTAAGAAGACTTACTGGTCTTCTCTTGTTTTTTTATTAGAAGTAATTTATGTCTGCTGTAAAAGAATCTGTTGGACTTCTATGAAATACCTTGTAGTACTTTAAGGGAAATCATACGAAAGACTTACCACGGTGCCCCTTAACTAAATTTAAATGGTAGGAGCTTATACCTGAGAAGTTTTCGCGGATTCTGAAACTGCAATAGCCGGAGGGCTTTTTAAATAAATCTCGGTCAAACTTCACACTTATAGGGGTTTTTTTTTTTAAATTTCCCGATTTTGCTTGAAAACCGCAAGTCCTATGGAAATTATGTAAAGAAAATGTTGTAGCAGTGAAAATTTTCTCTGCACTGACTGTATCGCCTCTTTATAAAACTATGTCATGACTACAATTTACCAACTTAAACTTATATATCTCAAAAATGGTAGAACCTAGGAAATTATTGCAAAAGTCAGTATTGTAGAGAATTTCCACAGCTATATGATTTTCTCAAGTCCCATTTCGATAAGATTTGCCGTTCCCAAGCAAAATGGTGAAAACCTAATAATAAAAACCTAAAAATGTGACCTAATCTGCTATATCTCAAAAATGGTAAAACCTACGAAATTGTAAAGGTCAATCCTCTAGTGAATTTTTGCAGAAACAATATTTTCTTTAGCCCTATTTCGATAGGACTTACCGTTTTTAAGCAAAATCGTGAAAACATAAAAAACCCTAAAAATGTGAACTTGAAGTAACCTTAACCACGAAAGTGTATGTTAAGGGGAAATAGGCTATTTTGGTCTTCTATCACGATGCGGTGTTAAAATATCGTTAATTTTCCATAACTCAAAAAATTACAAAGAGTGTTACCGGACAGTAATTATGGTAATTTGATATTTCGAGTCTCATTGGGCACATAAGTCAAATTCGGAAAATTGTAAATATACTCGTATGTTGGTGTTTAGGTAGAGAAACCTTGTAACGACACCGTCCGATTGCAGTTGCTTTGAAGGGGTTTGCTACATGTTCTGAAGTGTGATGTATACTGAAGTGCTTGCTACTTTGTATTCAGTACAGTCAACGAAAAAAAAAAACGAACAACTATGTTTTGGTATCCTTCCAATGTAATGTATCTTGAAGGTTCAAACTGAAATGACTGTAATTTGTGAATTTTATTTTATCTATTTTCGGAGTCGACTCCGGAGTTGGAGTCGGAGTCGGAGTCGAGAAAAAAAATTGGACTGAAGTCGGAGTCGGAGTCTGCCCAAAAATGGCTCGACTCCGAAGCCTTGATGCTAACGCCATATTAGCAAAAGCACCGAATATTTGCAACTTTGCCTGCTAAAATTTCTTAGAATGTACGACTGGGTAAAATAATACAATGTGCAAGGTTTGCATAAATCAGAAACTCCCTGCGAGAGTTATCTTGCGAATTTGTTATTTTAGTTGGTGTCGTCAAAATTGCTTAATGCTTTTAAGCCATTATCTCAGGAAGTATGGCCTTAACTTGTACAAACGTAAAGGAGGCCGCAAGGACAGCTTGCTGAAAAGAATCAAAATAATCCGAGAGAAGCTCTTAAACTTAATTTTCTCCGAATTTTTTATGAAAGGTACCCGAAGATGTGGACCGATATAGTCCATATTCGAGTCCTACGTATGTCTAGAAGAAATAATATGATGTACAAAGTTGGGACCAAATCGATTGCTCCCTTCAAGAGTTATCGTTCGCACCATTTTACAGAAAATTTTGTGAACTTTTGCGTGGGAAGAAGGAGTGGGTCCATATGGCCCATTTTCGAACTTAAACTAATATCGAGAAAAATATTACGAACTTCAAAATTTGATTGCACCAGCCAGACAGACGGACATACAGGGCTAAATCGACTCCAAATTGTCTGAAAGGAATTTCCGCAAACATACTTGGAGCTTAAAACCATTATTTCGATTAGGCACATATTTGGTCGAATCAAAGTGCATAAACCGTCATTAGCCTAAATGCTGGGGTATACAAATACTAATATTTCGAGGTATTGCATTGCTTTTTTACCAAAGGTAGTACACAAATCTCAGACGCATTTTCCAGCATGCGGTAAATATAGTTACTTGCAAGCCAACGAAAACGATAAAGGAACCCACTTATATGTACGTCAATAGTAGTTTTGTTATTTAACCGGTATATTGTTACAATTTGCATCAACGGATAGGTCAAGAGGCATTTTGAAAGTTTCGCGTTTCTAATTTGTCGGAATATGCCCCAAGGATTTAAAATATGGAACAAATCTATATTTGAGTATTCTTCCCACGAGAATTATTGTCAATTTCACCCGCCAACTACTATTCTATTATTATCTAAGACGATTGGCATTCTCCTTGACCAAAACTCTTACGTCGTGCAAAAATGTTTTAGTATAGAGCTCTAACTGTGATACCTAGCGTGATTATTATTACACTACACAATTAAAACTGTGGGATCCCTGTATAAAATAGGCTGTAGCTCTGTTATCTGACCACGCACATCAACATAATTTGTATCAATAGAAAGGTCAAGAATTCCAAATATAACTAAGGTGGGAGGAACATGTGTTCCAGCAATAAAGATATAGTCATTTTACTAAAATGTGTATCAATTTTCACACAAAAGTTTTGCTTAATTTAGCCAACCAAATATTATCTGACCATTATCTACAATTGCAGACATATCCTTTATCGTAAGCCCAAACTTTACTTAAAATTTCGCGCCGATCAGACTACCATTGCGACCTACAGAGCCACTACAAAATTGGATAAAAATTTTGTTTTTGGTCCATTTCACCCGCTTAATATTTAACGGTCATAGCCAAAAACTATAGGGGTCTATTCTGGTTTGAACCTGACCTCCGTACAAAATTTCGTGAAGATTGGTCCATAATTTCGGCCTGTAGCGTGCGTACAATTTTTAATGGATGGACAGACGGAGGACGGACACACATCTCAAAATCGCTTTATCTCGTCGAGATATAAATTTACGACATGGGGGTCTACGACGAATATTTACAATGAATAGTTCGAAAAACAAACTTATAATATCCTTCCCACATTGTGGAGTAGGGTATAACAATGAACACAATACCTATCTGTTATAGTTTCCGAGAATTAGCTATTTCTTCCTCCAGAAATTTGTAAAAATGAGTTAAAATTGGTCAACAATTTTCGTCTTTCAATATGTTTACTATCGAATCCTATTGGAAAGTAAATTGAAACTAAAAATAGAATATAAATAGAAATACAAAAAGGGTAAGAAAAGTACCAACGGGTTCCAATTTTTGTTCCATGCTATTTATGGAACGCGTAAAGCTAGAACCTTGAAATTTGGAATGTGTTGTACTGTTGGTGGGTGGCGGTGACACAATCTTGGGGTTTTAGAAATTTTCTCTGGATGAGTACTAAAAATTTTACCCTATGTATTAGGCAAACGGTGGAAATAGAATTCTGAAATTTGGAATGATGGTCACTGATTGAAAATTCTAAATATAAGTATACGAAGAGTACTAAAGTGTATAATGAATTTCGAACCAATTGAATTTGGGTAATTTCATGGAATGGAATTTTAAAATGTATTATCACTGTTAGGATTTAGATTTATTTGACGAATAGGTGCTCTTGCGGAATGGCAAATGTTTGCGATAATGATTAAATGTGATACAATTGTTGTTTCAGAACTACTTTTTCCAACAAGTTTTCAAACAGCTCTTTGAACTTTAAAGTACTTTATTAAACAAAATCCAAGCCTATATAATTCACATTTAACTTATGCTTCAACTAGTTTAACCTACACGTGATAAACTTCCGTCCAAGTTTAAACTGGCTTAATTTCTTGACGATAAGAAAATGTTAAAGGTTAACTAAACTTTTTTGAGGAAAGTTGTAGCTATCCAGAAGTTTAACTTTTAATGAACAATATTAACATTTTCGACCGGTAGAAAAACAATTCTAATGAACAAATAAAAAAGTAAATGATTTCGAACTTGTTCAGCCGGCAAAATAAACAATAAATTAAAATAATTCAATTGTGATCAACTTTGGAGTAGCTATACATTCATACATACAAACATAAAAACATAGCTGGGTAGGCAGCAGCTATTGTGTGTGTGATAAGTTAAAAGGCAAATAAATAAATTAAACAAGTCCATTATGTGTTTATATATTAATTAAAAGCCCCACCACGTAGTCGACGACCACAACAACAGCAACAAAAGACAAATAAAACAACAACAACAAAGATATGTGAAGAAAACTAAAAAATGAAATACAATTTTAAACCCACTTGAACCATAAGAGTGGAGCAAGCATAGCAGTTGTGTTAAAAATGGAGTAAAAAGAAAACAAAACAAAAAAAAGAAACGCCAAAAACCAGGGTTACCGTTTAAGATTTAATTTCTTTACATTGTGTTGTTATCATAGGAAATTATTTAAAAATATCTTTGTTAGTCCTTATCAGAGTAATATATTTAGTTTTTTGGAATTTTACTGGAAGAACTATCCAACTTATAATAAAGGATTATTTAATTTAATACGTTATATCCTTCTTATATTCAGCTTCACATACCTTGGAAGTCAAAAATAACACTCGACGGTTGCTCCCAGGCTGAAATCGAAATCATACTTGATTAAACTGAAATTCGCATATTCAACTCGATGGTAAAATTCGTACTTTTATACGGTTGTAAAATATGGCTAGTATCCACCAGAGGGTCTAATACAATGCTTTATTAATCGCCTGAACCCCAAATTCCGAATTACATAGCAGATGCACTCAAGTCACTATTGAGAAAGAAATGGCTAGCAAAGAAAATGGAGATGGGTAAAACACACGCTGCACAGTGGTTTAGAATCGTTTTTTCGTGGTCAAAATTCTGTAACTTTTGAACGGATAGAGAAATTTTCACAATTCTTTTTTTGTTAGACACAATCAGCTTTCCGGTGAATTAAAAGCGGTCAAATTCGGTCTGGTAGTTGCAGAGGAATTCAAGGTCAAAGTTAAACTTTTAAATTTGTTTACTACTTTTCATCAAAATATCAGTGTTTTTGTGTTTTTTATATCTTCTTATATATTAAAGATGGTGAAACACCAATAAATAAACTATAAAATACCAAAAAAAAAAAAAAAAAAACTAAAAAAAATCTAAAAATTTTTTTTCAAAAAAATGTATTTTTTTCAAATATTAAAATAAAACGTTCCTTGGGTTTTCATAAAACTTATATAACTCATATACTACAAAAAATGTTAATTTGTGTAAAAAGCTGTAATTCATAGGGGAAATGGTATGGAAAAACACACATTTTTACCCATGTAATTTCAATAAATTGAAAAAAATGTTAAACGGACGGATCGTGGCGGGAACAAAAGTATATATGGGCTGAAAGAGTAGACTCTCGGACATATTTCTGTGAAAACAGAACTTTGTTCCATGTTGTTCCACAAAAGTTCTAGTCCAATAAATTTTCAATTTCATTAAATTGAGTACCTGAGGAAAAGTAAAATAGCTCATGTTATGTAAACGCTACGGTAATTTGTTTAAACTATTTTTAAAGGCACAATCCTGCCTACCTAAAAAAAAAAAAAAAAAAAAAAAAAAAAAAACAGCGAATGCAATATATGTTATAGAAATAGAAATATCTATTTCTTTCTCAAGAAGTTTTCAAAAATTACGTATTTCTCAAACATGGGAAAAATGTTCGTTTTTCGGGTTCCCCACGCCCGCACCTTCCAATAGTTTTACCTAATTTTTTGGTTTCCTTAGTTTCAATATGTTTAGTATCGAATCCCATACAGAAATTAAATATCTGTGCCAAAACAAAATTTTGATTTTTGGCCAGGAAAATCGTTTCCTGAACCATTGTGCGCTGCGGAAATCCCCAGACAACAGAGCTAGACAGGCCTTAGGCTGTAACCCACAAGGGACTCAAAGTAGAGGACGTGTCAGAGGCTCTTGGCATAGAAGTTTATATAACACTGTGCGACAACAAAAAATGACAAGGCAAACTAAGCAGATTGTAAAAGTAGAGCTAAAAATATGAGACAAGTGTATCGGCGTTTTTTACAAATTTATACTTTTCAAGATTTATTGTTTTTGTATAGTCTCCGAACAAGATTAGCATTTAAAATTTTCAGGTTGAGTTTACATCTATGCTCTTTAATAATGGTGATACATATCCTCTTTATGAAAATTTTTTATAATAATTTTTAAGATTACTACAATTCCAATAGTGAAAAAGTCTATTTCCCCGTCGTTTCCCGACCATAGTTTCTTCTAATGTTTTATGCGCTTGAGTCTCAAATATCAGATTCAGTCATAAAAAATTGCGCATATTTGCGCCATTCCGAAAAAATCTAATTTTTCTCAACTATAATATGAAATATCTTTATATGGAATTGTAAGGTTTACTCACACTAAATTTTGTTCCGCCTTATAACCGGGACTCTTATTTATCAGACTAAACCAACACCTACACAAATATACAAATATGTTTGAATTATTTAGAAACATTCACGGCTTTTCTCATGTGAATTGAGAAAAATTAAATTTAAGTAAGTTTCAAAAAATAAAATTTGGAATGAACTATATGTATATGGGACTGTATATACATACATCTGTACCGATTTTTTTGAAAATTGGCTCAATGTTTTTTTTTAGGCTAGTTCAGGTTGCATGTGTCAAATTTTAGTGATTTTGGTGCATTTTTATCTCATATAAGATGCCAATATATATGGAATCTGCATCCAAATCTGGACCGATTTTCACTATTTTCTATAGGATTAATTCTTGTACAGAAGATATGCATTGTGCAAAATTTTATATCAATCCCACTATAAATGAGCTTTCTAGGGCTTTTGATCAACTTTTAACACAAATTTCCCTCTGTGCGATGTGGGGAATATTTTTGTTAACAATTTTAACCCTCATGTCGTTCATCAAAGGGGTCTTTTTATACCCTCAGCTTTTAGGCTAAAGAGGGTATTTACGCTTTGATATGACCAAAAATGTGCCTCATAGAAATAATGGTTTTAGACCCCAAGTATGTTTGTACGATATCCGTTTCAGACAATTTTGAGTAGATCTAGCAATGTCCGTCCGTCTGTCGGTCTGTCTGGTGCGCATGGTAACTCTCGAACGGATCAATCGATTCGGTTCAAATTGGGTATCGAAATATTTTGTCCAGATTCGATTTAAGTTCGAAGATGGGCCATATAGGTCCACTCCTTCAGGTACCTCCCCCACAAATGTTCAAAACTTGTGCGCACGATAACTCTTGTAGGGAATAACCGATTTGGTCCATACTTTGCACATCGTATAATTTCTACCAAACTTAGATAAGGTTCCAATATGGACTCAATCAGTCCACTCCTTCGGGTACCTCCCACACAAATTTTCGGAAAAGTTCAGTTTAGGACCGGGTCTCGAATCGCTTTGATTTTTGTTTACGCAAGTTGTATTCTCTGTCCTCTATACGACGCTGTAAGTTTTATTAGGGGCAAGTTCGTACTTCCTGAGAAAATAGCCTGAAAGTTACAAAAAACCATATGACACCGTGTATAGTGGTTGGAGCGCAAGATAACTCTCGAACGGATCTGCCGATTCGGTCCAAAATTTGGCTTTCGTAATATTTTGTCCAAACTCAGTTCAAGTTCAAAGATGGATTATATCGGTCCACTCCTTCCGGTACCTCCCCCACAAAAGTTCGCAAATGTTCGGAAAATTTGTGAGTACGATAACTCTTGAAGGAAGTAACCGATTTGGTCCATACTTTGCACATTATGAAATTTCTACCAGACTTAGATGAGGTTTCAATATGGACTGAATCGGTAAACTCCTTCGAGTACCTCCCCCACAAAAGTTCGAAAATGTTCAGTTTAGGACCTGCTCTCGAATCGCCTTGGTTTTTGTTGTAACATCTTGCATTCACTGTCCCCTATACAAAGGTATAAGTTTCCTCAGGGGCAAGTCCATACTTCCTGAAAAAATTGCCTGATAGTTGGAAAACAAACTCTATGACACCATGTTTATCGGTGGAAGCGCAAGATAATTCTCGAACGGAAATGCCGGCCAAAATTTGGCCTTCGTAATATTGTTTCCAAACTTACCCAGCAAAATAAATTGGAAGTAGTGCAATGTAGACTTGTTCTTTCACGGCATGTTTTCATGCAGTTCAAACGAAGTCGTGAAAAAGGCACTCCATTCCTCACATTTCAACCGCATTTGGATGCAATCCAAAGAATCACATCCAATTGTCACATTTTAACAACATCCGGAGGCAGTTCAACGGAGTCATGAAAAAGGCACTCCAATTCCTCACAATTTAACAGCATCCGGATGCAGTGCAAACGGAGTCGTGAAAAAGGCACTTCGTTCACTACATTTTATTAGCAGTTGTTAGAGATCCCTACATGTACATAAATCAGTTTGTACATCTCTACAAGCAGCGGAATACATTTCCAAAAAGAGAAAATCGTGTTAACATTTCCAAACATTTGTTAATACAAACTAAATAATATTTAATTTGTGAACATTTTTCCGGTAACTCACGAGAAGAAAATTTCCTAATGGAGTGCTGTTGGAGTACATGTCGAAATCTTAACTGGTGATGGGAAGACAATATCAAACCCATTTAGCAGATGAAGCAAAAGCACTTAAGCTTGGATTAAACGAAGAGCGGAGGAAACACACATGTTTGCGATTGAATTCAATAGAGAATTTTCATAATTTGTGTTAATTTAATAAAGTTATTAATATTGTTGTTTTACACAAATAATAAATGCATTTTATTTTGTTATTCAAAACACGTGCTCTGGACTGCCTCCTATTCTACCCCAAAGGGTCAGTTGAAATGCAATGCCAAAGGGTCAGTTAAAATGCAGTGCCAAAGGTTCAGTTAAAATGCAATGCCAAAGGGTCAGTTAAAATGCGGTGCAATGGAGTGCCTCTTTCCGGGGTCACTCCCTTGTAAAAATCATGAGTGAAAATGCATAATTTGATGCACTTCCAAATCACTTGTACATATCATTTAACTGCCTCTTTGGAGGCAAACTTTTCGCTGGGTAGTTTAAGTTCGTAGATAAGCCATATCGGTCCACTCCTTCAGGTACCTACCCCACAATAGTTCAAAAATGTCGGAAAGATTGTGCGCACGATAACTCTTGATGGGAGTGACCGATTTGGTCCATACTTTACACATTCTCATAATATGTACTAGATACAGATAAGTTTTTTTGTGAAAAAAGTGTTTCAATTTGCATAGGCTGAGGGTATATCTCTGTCGGCAGAGCCGACTGAAACTTTTTTACTTGTTGGTCCTTTTTTCGAAAATTTGTTAGAAACTCCTTTGAAATGTGATCATATCAAATCCAAATACTCTACAAAGTATTCGTCCTACAATTTTGCTATAGGTCTCAGAATACACCAAATCTGTAAATTGTATATAATCGCCAGGGATCTCCAAAAATGAAAAACACGTTTTAGGTTTAAAGTCAGACTTCATCTGAGTTTATTCAACATTGTCCCACAAAACATAATTTTAGAGAGATGACGTCAAAGACATAAATATTCTTCGTCAAATTTCACTCATTGGTCACCAAAGAAATGAAATATCTATTTATATTATATATCATGAAAATATCAGTATCAAATTTGCTGATATATTTCCCAATTTTTTTGATGAAATTTTTTTCTTTCTTTTTTTCATGTTGATACTTAAAAAAAATATGAAACTTAGTTCTAGGTGAAATGTGTTAAAAAATGAAAAATTCTACACAAAATTTCACTACGAGTTTTAGAATAAACAATATATCTAGGTATACTATTTTCTCAAGAAAATTACAAATGTATATATTTTGGAATAAAATTACTTACTTACTTAGCATTACAGAACATTTGTTCTATAGACCGAACTAAGAAAAGATTTCCAGTTCTCTCTGTTTCGTACTTCGCTTTTTGGAATACCGCGCCTTGTCATCTCTTCATCCACTTGTTTGCGCCATCTATTCTTTGGCCAGCCAATTCTCCGTGCACCCTCATGTGGCTCGAATTTATACGTCTTTTTAGCGGGTTCATCATCGATCATTCTTATTATATGGCCTAGCCAACGCAATCGCTGCATCTCGATACGTTTAACTATATTCATGTCGTTGTATAGCAGATGCAGCTCGTGGTTCATACGACGTCGATATTCACCGTCAACGCAGATCGGTCCGTAGATCTTGCTTGCGCATGTACCCAGGCTTCGGAACCATACATCAGCACGGGTAGTATTAGTGTTTTGTAAAGCGTTGTTTTTGTTTCACGAGTTGTGGCTTTGTCTTTGAAGTGCTTACTTAAGCCAAAGTAGCATCTGTTGTCCAAAATAATTCTTCTTTTTATTTCACAACAGATGTCGTTTGTTGTGTTTACGGCGGTGCCGAGGTATACGTCTTTTACTACCTCAAAATTATAGGAACCAGCATCAACAGTTGGTCCGATCTTAATGGACGCATTGCGCGTCGACACCATCAATTTTGTCTTCTTGTCATTTACTTTAGCAGATTCTCCTTCGACCTTCATAAAGGTATCGGTTACTTCTTTTACTGATCGTCCCATGATGTCTATATCATCAGCATAAGTAAGTAACATGTGGCGATTGGTGTAGCCTGTGTCATTTCTTTTGATGTTTGCCTCTCGTATAACCTTTTCTAGCAGGATGTTAAAAAGATCACACGAAAAGCTGTATCCTTGCCTGAAACCTCTTTTGGTACAAAACTCTACGGAGAGGTTCTTTCCTATTTTAACTGATGATCTTGTGTCAGGTAGAGTCATTTTACAAAGGCGAATGAGCTTTGCGGGGATACCAAATTCAGACATTGCTTGGAATACCTTTGAACGCAGAGGGCTGTCGAAGGCTGCTTTATAATCGCCAAAAGGGTGGTAGGTGTCGATCTGCATCTCGTGGGTTTCTCCAGGATTTGCCGCAGGGTGAATATCTGGTCAATGGTGGACTTGCCAGGTCTAAAGCCGCATTGGTATGGTCCAATTATTTCGTTGACAATGGGCTTTAGTCGTTCGCACAATATCCCTGACACTATCTTGTAGGCGATAGGGAGAAGACTTATGCCCCTATAGTTGGAGCATAAAATCTAATCTCCTTTCTTATGGACGGGGCACGGGATGCTCAGGTTCCAATCGTCGGGTACGCGTTCTTCCTGCCAGATGGAGCTAACTAGCTGATGCATACACCTTATCAGCGTGTCGCCTCCGGTTTTAAACAGCTCGGCTGGTAGGCCATCAGCTCCTGCTGCCTTATTATTCTTCAGGCGGTTTATTGCTGTCATTACCTCATCTTGGCCGGTGGTATACATTCAATACCATCTTCTGGGATTGGATCTGTGGTATCTTCGCCAACTTCGCTACTATTGGATACCAACAGTTTGGAAAAATGCTCTTTCCATATCCTGTATCAGTTACCAGATTACCTTGCTGCTCTCTACAGGAGGATGTGCCAGTTCCAAAGCCATCAGTTTGATGTTTCACTCTTTGGTAGAATTTCCGGACTTCATTCTATCTCCTGTACATCTCGATTTGTTCACACTCCCGCTTTTCCATCTCTCTCTTTTTCCTGAGGAAAAGACGTTTCTCCTTCCTCCTTTTCTCCCGACACCTCTCTCGTGCGCTACGCGTTGCTACGGATTGTAAAGTAGCCCTATATGTCGCATTTTTCTCTTCGGTAGCAGCACGACGCTCTTGGTCATACCATGGATTCCTTGGTGGAGGTCTCTGGTGTCCAAGTACTGATTTTGCGGCTGTTTGCATGGAGTGGGCAATGTTTTGCCATTGTCCTGATATGTTATCGGGACGAGGCGTGCTTTGATTAAGCAGTTAGGCCAGTTGAGTGGAATATGCTGTGGCTATCTGTTGTGATTGCAGCTTACCGATGTCCAACTTCCGTGTTGTGTCTCTTCGCACTTTGTTTGCTACGTTTAATCTGGTACGCACCTTTGCTGCAACAAGGTAGTGGTCCTAGCACTTCGGAACGATCTTACATCCAACTCGCTTGATGCATGCCTTCCATCTATCACAACGTGATCAATTTGATTTCTTGTTCTTTAATCTGGCGACAGCCACGTGCCCTTATGAATATCGAGATGCTTAAATCTGGTACTGCTAACTACCATGTTTTTGCAGCTGCAAAGTCTATCAGCCTCATACCATTGTCAGATGTTTCACTGTGGAGACTGAATTTCCCGACTGTTGTGCCAAAAATATTCTCCTTTCCAATTTTGGCATTAAAATCGCCTAGTATAATTTTAATGTCATGGGCAGGGCAACGGTCATAAGTTTCTTCTAAGCGCTCGTAAAATATATGTTTGGCCTGTTCGTCCTTTTCTTCAGTGGTAGTATGAGCGCAAATAAAGCTAGTGTTGAAGAATTTTGCTTTTAATCGAATTGTAGCGAGTCTTTCATTTACTGGGGTGAAGCTGCAACCAAACTCAGGCTTTTTGTCATGGCAGCTATAATACAGTGCGTCACCTTTAGGTGTTGTTGTGACGCCTTTCCCGTTCCATCGTATTTCCTGTATGGCAGTAATGTCGGCCTTGTACTTTTCAAGTACATCTGTCAATGCGTAAACTGCACCTGCTCTATAAAGAGTGCGAACTTTCCAGGTGCATATTCGCAGATCATGGTCCTTAAAATGTTTGCGGGCTTCGTCAACTTTAGAGGTTTTTTTTTTTTTTTTCGTTTTTTCATAGTAGGCTGTTTTTTCTAGTGTAGGGTTACTAACCCTTGCGCCCAAACCCAAGTTTTTAACGTTCTTATAAACGCGAGGCACATGTTAGCTCACTACCTTTAACGGGTGTTATAGGCAGTTCCCCAGGTGACACCACGGTGCAGATTCGCAGATCATGGTCCTTAAAACGTTTGCGGGTTTCGTCAACTTTATAGGGGTTTGTTTTTCTTTTCTTTCGTTTTTCGCTGTTTTTTTAGGGGAGGGTTACTAACCCTGCGCCCAAACCCAAGTTTTTAACGTTCTTATGGGTGAACGCGCGGCACATGTTAGCTCACTACCTTTAACGGGTGTTATAGGCAGTTCCCCAGGTGACACCACGGGGAAGTCAGTGTCCACCTGAGATGAAAGAGTGACCAAGATAAATCCTGGGCTTTGTCATGTTAAAGCCGGTCAGGACCGTATCTTGGTATCTTCCATTTGGGATAAAATTATTTGTTTTAATTTTGGACTATTAATTCTAAACTGTGTCCAAATCTAACAAGTTCCTTCACTTTTTGGAGATATTGTTAAAAGAACAAGTTATCGTGCGTTTCAGTCACTACAAACGGTGCCGCAGGTGTTTTTTACAGCCTTGCGGCCATTTTCTGAGGAAGTATGGACTTGTCCCGTCGTAATGGGGCAGCGAATACAAACTGCTACAACAAATTGCAAAGGGATTCGAGAGCAGCTCTAAAACTGCACTTTTCGGAAAATTTATGTTGGAGGTACCCGAAGGAGTTGATATAGTACTTATTCCAACCTAATCTGTACCTCGTAGAAATATTACGATGTACATAGTATGGACCAACTCGGCTCCTGCCTTTGAGAGTTATCGTGCGCACCATTTTAGTGAACAGTTTGGTACTTTTGTGAGTGAGGTTTTAGAAGGAGTGGAACGACAAAATATTTCGAAGGCAAAATTTTGGATCAAGTCAGTTGATCCGTTTGAGAGTTATCCTGCGCTCCAGCTACTACACATGGTGCCGCAGAGGGTTTTTACAGCTTTCGGCCATTTTCTGAGGAAGTGTGGACTTGCCCCTGAAAATACTTTTACCATCCTTATAGGGGCAGCGAATCCAAGTTGTTGCAAAAAAAAATCAAAACGATTCGCGAGGAAGTCTTAAACTGCACTTTTCCAAAATTTCGGAAAAGTGTGGGAGGTACCAGAAGGAGTTGACCGATATAGTCCATATAGAAAAATTAGGATGTGCCAAATTTTCGGTTACTGTCTTCAGTACCAAATCGGTTACTGTCTTCCAGGGTTATAGTTTACACCATTTTACAGAAAAATTTTGTGGGGGAGGTACCCGAAGGAGTGGACCGATATAGCCCATCTTCGAAATTAAACTAAGTTTGGGCAAAATATTACGAAGTGCAGAATTTGTTTCGGATCGGTTCGAGAGTTATCGTGCGCACTAGCCAGACAGACAGATGGACGGACATGGCTAAACCGACTCCAAATCGTCTGAAACGAATTTCCTCCAAACATACTTGGGTCCTAAAACCATTATTTCGATGAGGCGCATTTTTGGTCGTAACAAAGTGTTTATACCCTCGTTGGCATAAATGCTGAGGGTATAATTAGCTCAAAATATTGGAAGGTGTGGACGTGGTGTCCTCCTAAAGATGATAATTTTTTCCCCTAATTTTGGAAAATACGTAACTTTTCAGAAATTAATTATTCTGGCCAAGAACAAAAATTTTGTCGTCACCGATTTTCAATTTCAATGTAGGATTCGGTAGTAAACATGTTGAAACTAAGGAAATCAAAAAATTGGGTCTAAATATTGGAAAGTGTGGGCGTGGTGTGCTCCTAAAGACAAAAATTTTTCCCAATTTTGAAAATAAGTAATTTTTGCCAATTTCTGGAGGAAGAAATAGTTATTCCTCGGAAACTGTAACATATATTGTCTTCATTGTTTATTTTTTAGGTAGGTAGGTTTGTTGGCCAATAAATGACCGTAGCGTTAACACGAAGTGAGCTATTTTATTTTTCCTCTGGTACTTATTTTTACTGAAATTCCAATTTTAGGAGAATAGGACTTTTAGGGAACAAAGTTCAGCTTTCGCAGAATAATGCCAGAGAGTGTCCTCTTTCTGTCCATATATATATTTGTACCCGCCCAGTTCCGTCTGTTTAACACTTTTTTGGAAAATTTCAGATATAAATTATAAGTACTGTTCCAGTACTGCAAGAATCTACTAATTGTTACTATTTTTTTCGATAACATAAAGGAAAATATGTTATCGTAGTAAAAAATAGTAGCTTCTTGCAGGTTCTGGAACAGAGCAATAGCTTTTTTACTCAAATGGATATTTTTTTTTAATTTATGAAAACCCAAAAAATTTTAATTTTGAACAAACTTGGAATTTTTTAAAAATGTTTTTAATTGTTTTTTACGGTGTGTTCATTGGCGTATGACATTTTTTAGGAGGTTGGAGCATATGAAAACACCCAAAAAACTCAAAATTTTAACTTTGACCTCTGCAACTAGTAGACCGAATTTTAATGTTTTTAATGCATCGGAAAGCCGATTGTGTTATACGTCGAACAAAAAAAAATATATATATATATCTCTCTCTGTTCCAAAGTTACAGATTTTTGACTCGGAAAACCCAATTTTGAGCTACTGTGCGGCGCCAAAACAATAAATAATAATTCTTCTTCTATGGAAAAATCTTCTTCCACACGACTTTCTGGTTTTCTCTGAGTGGACAAAAACGGCAACACTGCCACCCAACCAACCAATCAACAGCTTGTTTGGTTCGATGCTTCTTAACACACATTTCATAGATGGATGGTAATGATTATTCATGAGTTTGTGGTTACTTGAGCGCTAACAACAAAACAAAAAGGTAACGATAAAAACAAAATACACAATAACATTTTTATTATAAAAAGTAGTAGTAGAGAAGGAGAGCCATGAAGTGAGCTCCAAACCAAAGAAACCACTTTTTAAAAGATATATTTAAGAGAATAAAATATTCCATATAATCAATGCTTTAAGTCTCTTTTAAAATTTGATTGCGCGCAGTGCAGCGACTTCTTTAACGATGCTCCAACAATCGATCATTTTAAGTGGAACAAACAAGCAAACACACAATGGAACCGTTTACATTCATAATTATTGTTTATCGAAGTATCGGGGTATCTATCGGCTTTATCGCTCTCAGATTGTAAGCTATGCATACCATCGTAGTATGTGTGAATATGGCATAATGTGCGATAACTACCGCTCACAGAATAATTGATCGTGCGAATGTTGATAATACTTTAATGACATAACACGCACGATAAAAAATTTTTGCTCTGCTGAGCATAAAAATGTAAAGGTAAGACAAGATTGTTTCCTTTGATTAGAAGATTAACATTTTGACATTGATGACTTACTTAATGGTAATTTATGAGTGTGTTTTTCTAACATTGTAAACTTTGTACATGTGTACATAATTCATGGTAATATTCACTTAACGATCGTTCTCAATTATTCTGACTAGCATTGTGGAAGGGTGGTGTATAACTACCCAGCAAACCAATCGTACCGATATCGTAACGAAATCGGAACACATTTCGGACGTTACGTCCGATATCTGATCCGAAATCGTAACGATATCTTAACGAAAGTTGTATGAAGTGGTTGACATAATTTCGGAACGAAATGTCGGAGCGAAATCGGATCGACTTCGGCCAGAATTCGCAACGAAATCGGAAGAAAATCCTTGGGAAATTCGGAATTCGAATTTTTTCCTCCGAATTTTCGTACAGATTTCTGAACGATTTCGGAATAATGTCGTATTAAAATCTGAGGTACCTTCCGAACTTTCGTAAAGATTTCTGAACGATCTTGGAATAATTTCGTATGATTATCGAAGGAAAAAAAATTTCTCTGATGCATCTTTTTTATTAATAAATTTTCTTTGTTATGTTTTGTATTGGAAGATTATAATTTCAAAGGTATCTAATGATTTTCACTGTTGTTATCATTTTGCAGTTATAGTAGAACAGTGTAAACTTTGTGTACGAATATGTTGAGTCTATCAGCACTAGCTTGAATTATTATATGTTGCATTTATATTTAAAATATTTAAAAAATGTATATGCGAATTTTATAACCAACCATTTTGTTTTTCGACAACAATCTAAAATGTTGCTTGTTAGATATATACAAAAGGTGGTTGTTGTGGGAAGGGAAATTTGTTTCCGACATATCGATCCGAATTCGTAACGAAATCGGAAGAAAAACATTAGCAAATTCGAAGGGAAATTTACTTCCGACATTTTCTCCGAAATCGAAACGAAATCTGAACGAATTCCCCTACGAAAAATCGTATAGAAATCGATACGAAATCTTAACGATTTTGCTTCCGAAATTGTTCCGATATGTCGGACATCCGACATTTGGTTTGCTGGGTACATAGAAATTGGGTCACACATTTAATTTTCAGAGTGCACCTGGAATGTCCGTACGGATGTACTTGGAAAATACCAAGCAAATTCAGACAAATTATGCAGATAAAATCTTCAAAGTAAGTGAAATCGGGTTTTACAGTTCTATGGGAGATATACGACAACGTGGCCCTATGGCCATAACTTTTGCCGGAAATGTTTTTGATAAGTATCCCTTGTCCCTTCTGGTATGTTTGTAGAACAATTATTATTATGATTATATTATCACGGTGCTCTTGAATCAAATTTAAATGGAAGGTGCTTACACCTGGGAAGTTTTTACGGATTCTGAAACTACATTGTTCATAGATGAGAAAAATCAAAAAACTAAAAAAATCGCCGGAGCGCTTTTTAAATAAATCGCGATTCAAGTTGACATTTTTAGGGGTTGTTTAGGTTTTTGCGATTTTGCTTGGAAACCACAAGTTCTATCAAAATGGGAATAAAGAAAATGTTGTAGCTATCAAAATTCTCTACATGAATGACCTTAATGATATTTTCCTAGGTTTTACAACTTTTGAGATATAGACGTTCAAATTGGGACAATTCAAATTCAATTCAATTCTGTATCGTCTCCTTATAAAACAATGTCATGACTGCAATTTCCCAACTTAAAATTGTATATATAAAAAAATGGTACAACCTAGGAAAAATTACATAAAGCAGTCTTGTAGAGAATTTTCACAGCTATAAGATTTTCTCAGGTCCCATGCCGATAAGACTTGCCGTATTCAAGCAAAATCGCGAAACCCTAACAAAAAAACCTAAAAATGTAAACTAAGCTTCTATATCTCAAAAATGGTACAGCCTGAGAACAAACCATAAACGTCAATCCTGTAGAGAATTTTCACAGCTACAACATTTTCTTTAGCTCCATTTCAATTGAAATTGCGGTTTCCAAGTAAAATCGTAAAAACCTAAAAAACACCTAAAAATGTGAATTTTGACCGCGATTTATTTAAAAATCCCTACAGCGATTTTTTCTTGTTTTTGGATTTTTCTCATCTATGAACATTGCTGTTTCAGAATTCACAAAAACTTTCCCTGTGTAAGCGGTTTTCATGAAAAGTTAGTTAAGGCGCATCCTTCATGACATTGTTTTATAAGGGGCCGATACAGTCAGTGCATTGTCCCAATTTGAACTTCAATATCTCAAAAATGGTAAAACCTACGAAAGTACCGTAAATGTAGATCTTGTAGAGGATTTTCATAGCTACAACATTTTCCTCAGTCTAATTTTGATAGGACTTGCGGTTTCTAAGCAAAATCGTGAAAACCTAAACAACCCCTAAAAATGTCAACTTGAATCGCGATTTATTTAAAAAGCGCTCCGGCGATTTTTTTAGTTTTTTGATTTTTCTCATCTATGAACAATGTAGTTTCAGAATCCGCAAAAACTTCCCAGGTGTAAGTACCTTCCATTTAAATTTGATTAAAGAGCACCGTGTTATGCTTTTGAACTACGAACCTTAAATGTTAAATAACAGCCAATTTAGGCCGAAAATGTAGATAGAAACCAAAAAAATAGCTGAAATAAGGGGCTACCGGGGTATGGGGCATATACCAAAACGTGGAACTATGTCCACAAATTTTAAATGCCAAAATACAGCAAAGTTGGGGCTTTATTGATTTATATCCAAAAAATACCGAATTATAAATAATTCGGCCTGAAAATGTAGCTTCAAAGTTAAAATACGTGAAGTTGGTCAGTACCGTTATATGGGGGCTACAACAAAACATGGACATATGTCCATAAGTTTTTGTAGATAAGTTCTGTGACCAGTAGGAATCTTAATGCGAAATTATAGGTGATTCTGTCTGAAAATGTGGCTAAAAACATAAAAATACCGAAGGTAAGTACATAAGGCGTAATTTACAGAGAGTGTTTGACATTTTTTTTTGCAATTTTTTGGCATTCGGCCCTTGGAAACGACCAGAGAGGTACAGCGCTGGCTGAGCCGATTGACAGCTCTACGTTTGCACAGTCAATGAGGACGCTCCTACCAGAATTAGAGGAGAGTGTTACAGCTCGCCAGACATAACCATCGTGTCACCTGGTCTGACAAATGACGTTACCTGACAACCCGTCATTTCCCTTGGATCAGACCATCTCCCCGTAATTGTCTCCATTAGCAGACCACCCGTCGACGAGCACAAGCGGAACAAGTGGTTAAATCATCTGAAGAGTAGCAACATTGGAGCCGGTATAGGTGAATTGTGAGCAACGGTTAAGTCACTCTCGAACCCTGGAAGAAGGGAAGATAGAATCTCAGTCACGTTTGGCGACGTTACGTTGACTGATCCGAAGAGGTGCGCAAGATATTTCAATCGACAGTTTGTCGAGCAGCCCGAGAGTGGCGAAGAGAAGAGTATTACGTCGCATCAGATCCCACCTGCTGAAGCAGCTGGATGAGCCGGGAGTGGAGTATCTCACTAAAGTTCTCAACTTGTCGCTATCCACCCTTATTGTTCCCGAAGTCTAGAAAATGGTCAGGGTGGTCCCACTATGGAAGACCGGCAAGAATGCCAGAAAAAGTGATTCACGCCATTACCACACATATTTGTCGAGGACTCAACCAGAGACTGCCGTGCGATAGAACAGTTATGGTGGCGCTTGACTTATCAAAAGCCTTTGATACAGTCAGGCAATCCACACTGTTTGAGGACATTGAGCAGACAACCCTCCGGCCAAGCTTGAAACGTTGGATAGTCAATTATATATGTGGACGCCAGTCGTACGTGGAATTCAGGAACAAGAAGTCCAAACACCGTAGAGTGAAACAGGGAGTTCTCCAAGGTGGGGTGATATCTCCGGAACTGTTTAACTTCTACCTCTGCTGTATTCCGCCCCCTCCAGACGGCATCGAGATCGTAACGTATACGGATGATTGCACGATCCTGGCGTCGGTTACCCATCCTGATGACATCTGTGAGAGACTGAACAACTATTTAACCGATCTTAGCACATTTTTCCATTCGAGGAATATGCAGATTTCCGCCACAAAATCAACAGCCACTCTGTTCACCACATGGACAGGGCAGTTTGGAAGAGAACGGAATGTTGTGGTCGACGGTAGCAGAATTCCGACCACAAACTGGCCCAAGATTTTAGGGGTCACATTCGACACTACTTGCACGCCACAGCTATCTGCGATAAACTGAAAAGTAGGAACAAGGTCCTCAAGTCCCTAGCCGGCAGCACTTTGGGTGCAGATAAAGAAACCTTGTTGACCACATATAACGCGATAGGTCAGTCTGTGGTAAGCTATGCGGCTCCAGTCTGGTCCCCGAGATTGCAGTCGCCAAAATTTTTATTAGGCGGAAATCGACAGCGCCGTGCAAGACATCTGCCCAGTATGTGGCATGGGGCCGCACGACACAAAACACCTTTTCAGCTGCCCAGCTAAACCTACTCATCTAACTCCAGTGGATCTGTGGTTACATCCCATCGAAGCACCCACTTTCCTGGAACTGGAGATAATCCCAGAGCCAGATTGAACAGAAGAACGAACATACAAATATAATAACAAACACTGTTACAACAACAACAGATTTAATGAATTTAATCGCGCCCGTCGCGCGGTGTTCAGAATCATTTTTTTCTTGTTCAAAACTCTGTAACTTTTGATAGATATTTTCACAATTTTCGACAGATGACAAATCCGCTTACCGCTAAATCAAAAACGATCAAATTCGGTCTTCTTGTTGCAAGGGAATTCAAGGTCAAAATTAAGATTTTGAGTTTTTGAGTGTTTTGGTATTTTATATAACCGATAAAAAAAATTTAAAAAAAAAATTATAGGTATTTCATGAAATCTGTTTACTAAATTTTTTATACCCTCAGCCTTTAGGCTAAAGAGGGTATTTACACTTTGATACGACCAAAAATGTGCCTCATCGAAATAATGGTTTTAGACCCCAAGTATGTTTGTACGATATCCGTTTCAGACAATTTTGAGTCGATCTAGCAATGTCCGTTCGTCTGTCTGTCTGTCGGTCTGGCTGGCTGGTGCGCACGATAACTCTCGAACGGATCAATCGATTCGGTTCAAATTCTGGGTATCGAATTATTTTGTCCATATTCGATTTAAGTTCGAAGATGGGCCATATAGGTCCACTCCTTCAGGTACCTTCCCCCGCAAATGTTCAAAAATTGTCGCAAAACTTGTGCGCACGATAACTCTTGCAGGGAATAACCGATTTGGTCCACACTTTGCACATCGTGTAATTTCTACCAAACTTAGATGAGGTTCCAATATGGACTCAATCGGTCCACTCCTTCGGGTACCTCCCACACAAAATTTCGGAAAAGTTCAGTTTAGGACCTGGTCTCGAATCGCTTTGATTTTTGTTTACGCAAGTTGTATTCGCTGTCCACTATACGACGCTGTAAGTTTCATTAGGGGCAAGTCCATACTTCCTGAGAAGATAGCGTGAAAGTTACAAAAAACCCTATGACACTGTGTGTAGTGGTGGGAGCGCAAGATAACTCTCGAACGTGGTTTTTGTTGTAACATCTTGTATTCACTGTCCCCTATACGAAGGTACAAGTTTCCTCAGAGGCAAGTCCATACTTCCTGAAGAAATAGCCTGAATGTTGAAAAACAAACACCATGTTTATGAGTGGAAGCGCAAGATAATTCTCGAACGGGAATGCCGATTCCGGCCAAAATTTGGCCTTTGTAATATTGTTTCCAAACATAGTTTAAGTTCGTAAATAAGCCATATCGGTTTACTCCCTCAGGGAGTGACCGATTTGGTCCATACTTTACACATTCTCATAATGTCTACCAGATATAGATCAGGTTCGAATATGGACTATATTTGTCCACTCCATCCCGTACCTCCCACACAAGA
This sequence comes from Musca autumnalis, assembly GCF_047663935.1. Taxonomy (NCBI): domain Eukaryota; kingdom Metazoa; phylum Arthropoda; class Insecta; order Diptera; family Muscidae; genus Musca; species Musca autumnalis. Next base: position 155,086,834 of record NW_027411866.1, on the reverse strand, counting down.
TTTTGGGTAAGTTCACTTTAAGTGCTGCTATTGAATCACTTTGATTTTTGTTGAAGCAACTTACATTCGCTGCCTTACCATTGTGAGGTAAAAGTTGTTTCAGGGGCAAGTCCATACTTCTTGAGAAAACAGCCCGTAGGGTGTAAAAACTCCCATGGTCTATGTCGGTCCATTCCTTTAAGTACCTTTTCCGCAAAATTTTTGAACTTTAATCCTAATCAACATTTTTGTCGGTTCATACGACCAACATTTTGAAACCCCCTAAATACATAAGTTTTTTGTGAAAAAAGTGTTTCAATTTGCACAGGCTGAGGGTATATCTCTGTCGGCTCAGCTGAGTGATACTTTCTTACTTGTTAAGTATAATTCTTATTTATATTTTTGTCCATGTAATTTCAGTATATTAAAAAAAGTGTTCAACGGACGGAACGGGATTTGTGCGAACGTATATGTACATATATGGGCTGAAAGAAGAAAGTATCAGGCATATTTTTTGAAAATAAAACGTTGTTCTCTAAAAGTACTAGTCCACTAAATTTGGAATTTCTCTACAAGTTAGTACCTGAGGATATAGCTCACTTTGTGTAAACGATACGGAATTTTTAAAACGTTTCTTAAAGGCAACCATCCTACCAACCTAACAAATAAGAATGAACACAATTTATGTTAATGTTTCCGAGAAATTGCTATTTCTTTCTCAAGAAATTTTAAAAAATTACATATTTTCCAAAATGGGGAAAATTGTCGAAGTTTGCAGCACGCCGCGTCCACATTATTATTAAAATTAATAATCGGTGACGACACAAAATTGGGGTTTTGGTCCAAAACATTGATATCGTTCGTGAACCGTGGGATAGAGGCATCCTTGGGCATTTCTTCCACCAGCATACATTGGATATTGCATGAACACCTGTGCGCAAAAAACGTTTGTCCTCAATAGATCCCGTGTCGAGCAATGCAAGAAATTTTTAAAAAATGCGATTGCGGTGCTTGGAACTTTTAATGTGTAACAGCAATCGCCAGAACATGCTGTTGAAGCGTGTGAAAACCATGTTTTAGAGGTGTTTCAATGGGAACGGAAAAAGGGCTTCAACAACTGGTCTAAGTACATCCAAAATGGATAGATCATGCGGGAAAATACTTTACAAAACAATAAAACCATTTTTGATGAAAATTATTCGCATTTTCATAATTAGGCCAGACACTTACATAGTAGATCTAGTATACACTGAGAACGGTTACAAGCCCAAAAAGAGGACGGGAATTTTGTAATACTTTAACAAAAATTTCAGCTAATATTAATTTAATTTCTGCCTAGGGTTCTCTAATTTCATTAGATTACGTATGTATTCACATGTATTTGTAAAACAAATCAAAAATAGAGGACATTGTACGTCCAATGCAAATAGAGGACAAATAGAGTATGTTAAAAAAATTGAGTGCAAACATCTACAATAGAGTACGGTTGGTCACCGTAGCTATAACAAAACGTGAATCGGTAAAGCTCATTTTCAATTTGACAAAAAAATTTTAGCATCCTATCTCTATTTTTGTGGATGCTAGAGTAATTACCACAGACCACTAATGATTATTTCAATGCGTTACAAACGGAAAAAAAATACTATAAAAAACATAAAAACAACGTCTGCGAATTAGCTCTTGTAGATGAGAAAATATCCACAATTCGTGTAAAAGCATAGTTGTTTAAAATCAGTCTCATTTGCACCCACCAAAGAGCAGTAGCCCTTTTCCCCCTTCAATTAATTTGCATAATTTTCAGATATCCCCTCCCCCAATTTTTTATTTGAGAGGCATTTTTAAGAGAGACATAGACCATAGGAAAAATATTCGTATCGCTATAAATATGTGGCTGCAATTGTAATGTGTAAAGTTTGTTTTACGATTTTCTTCAACTGCTATGTATGTATGTATGCCTTTTAAACTGACTAGAGTTTTCATTTGTATTTTTTGTTTTTATAAAATTTCCTGATCCAATAGTAACTCTAGCTTACGTTGTCTGTTGTGTGCATGTGTACAATGTTTTCATCATTGTTGCGTCTATTTTTATTTCTACTCTTTCAATGAATTTGCTTGGGTTATCTTCAATTGTCTAAAAATAAGTTTTGTTTTTATGTGTTTGGATTTTTTCGAGTTTGTCATGAGTTCATGGACACAAACGTAGATACATGGCTGAACATTAGGGTGCGTAAGCCATAGTGAAGCCTCTCTCAACCAGTTTTAAGACATCTAGTGATCTAAATACGAAATGGCTCCAGTTAGGATTGAAATATTGTCGAGTTGAATGAACATACATACCAATGATTTGGCGTTCTTTGGGATACCCTAATAAACATACAAATGCGATATTTTAATCAACAATGAAATTAAATGAAACTTTAAACGAATCAAACTAATACCACCGACAAACCATGGCCGGCCGATACAAAAACAAACGAAAAACCAATATTACCACTATGCATTTCAACGAACTCACTCACTCACTTGACCGACAGACAGACCCACCGTCAGCCAAACGGACGTTTAGAAATATGCAGCCAAATTCATACGTTTTTTTTTTCTGTGTTCATTTCACACGCACTCCAACCAACAACAAGAACTAATGCAGTAACAAGTTTTTCATCCGATACCAATACTTTTTTCAATACATAGGTATTTGTAGTGTCAGTCAGAGTTTGCTTCTCGCTCTCATCCATGTGTCAGAAGATAGCCGTCATTGTTGGAAAACAATAACAGCAATGATATTATAATACTATAGTAATGTACAAATAACAACAACATCAGTGCACCAAATGAACAATTATTGAAGTATGTATGTTTAGGCAGAAGTATGTACGTGCATCATGCTATTTGGTGTTGTCTTCTTCCATACTCATCCATGGCTCACCATCAACAACAACAACAATAACAAAATTTGTTCCATGATTACTGTTGTTGTTTTCATGGCGACGACAACGGTGTTGCCCAGCAGCACACGCACGCTCCCAATAATCCAACGTAATCGAATAAATTGTTTTGCTTAATCGACTAATCGGTTTTAACACATTTTTCAAGAGGTGATTATCGTCGGTATATCGCAGTATTTGATCTATGCCGATAATAGCGTATTCAAAATAGTTTTTGAATTAGTAAAAATACGCACAAAGCTGAATATTGGTGGAGGGGTATGGTTTGCAATTTGAAGTAATGTCCTCCTAAAAGTCCCCACCGACTTTATATGGTACAAAAAAGTTATTTGGCCTCAAAAAATATTTTTAAGTTTTTTTTTTAATTTTTTAAATGGTAGGTAGGCTTACCCATGGTTCCATGACCTTACCAAAATATGAGAATACAAGAACCATCACTCTATAGACATACATGAAGCCTTTTATTTCATAGAAGACCCCCAACAGAGGTCCTTTATTCAATAGAAGACCGCTAAGTAGGTCCTCTCCTCAACAGAAGACCTATATAAGCTTTCTTCCTTTACTTTTTTAATGGTAAAAGTGGTAAAAGAGAAAAGTGTCAAAATTGCTCTCTCATGAACATTTTTACCAGAAAAGTAACAGAACGGAAAAATGGTAGATTTGGTAGCAATGGCAAAAAGAAACATAAAAATCAATTTTTCTTCTTTTATTTCTAACGAGGTCTTCTATTCTATAGAAGACCCCTAACGAGGTCTTCTATTCTATAGAAGACCCCTAACGAGGACTTCTATTCTATAGAAGACCCCTAACGAGGTCTTCTATTCTATAGAAGACCCCTAACGAGGTCTTCTATTCTATAGAAGACCCCTAACGAGGTCTTCTATTCTATAGAAGACCCCTAACGAGGTCTTCTATTCTATAGAAGACCCCTAACGAGGTCTTCTATTCTATAGAAGACCCCTAACGAGGTCTTCTATTCTATAGAAGACCCCTAACGAGGTCTTCTATTCTATAGAAGACCCCTAACGAGGTCTTCTATTCTATAGAAGACCCCTAACGAGGTCTTCTATTCTATAGAAGACCCCTAACGAGGTCTTCTATTCTATAGAAGACCCCTAACGAGGTCTTCTATTCTATAGAAGACCCCTAACGAGGTCTTCTATTCTATAGAAGACCCCTAGCGAGATCTTCTATTCTATAGAAGACCGCTAACGAGGTCTTCTATTCTATAGAAGACCCCTTACGAGGTCATCTATTCTATAGAAGACCCCTTACGAGGTCTTCTATTCTATAGAAGACCCCTAACAAGGTCTTCTATTCTATAGACGACCAGTAACAAGGTCTTCTATTCCATAGAAGACCCCTAACGAGGTGTTCTGTTCTATAGAACACCCCTAACGAGGTCTTCTATTCTATAGAAGACCCCTAACGAGGTATTCAATTCCTTAGAAGACCCCTAACGAGGACTTCCATTCTATAGAAAATCACTAACGAGGTATTCTATTCTACAGAAGACCCCTAACGAGGTCTTCTATACTATAGAAGACCCCTAACGAGGTCTTCAATTCCTTAGAAGACCCCTAACGAGGACTTCCATTCTATAGAAAATCCCTAACGAGGTATTCTATTCTATAGAAGACCCCTAACGAGGTCTTCTATACTATAGAAGACCCCTAACGAGGTCTTCTATACTATAGAAGACCCCTAACGAGGTCTTCTATACTATAGAAGACCCCTAACGAGGTCTTCTATACTATAGAAGACCCCTAACGAGGTCTTCTATACTATAGAAGACCCCTAACGAGGTCTTCTATTCTATAGAAGACCAGTAACAAGGTCTTCTATTCCATAGAAGACCCCTAACGAGGTGTTCTGTTCTATAGAACACCCCTAACGAGGTATTCTATTCTATAGAAGACCCCTAACGAGGTCTTCTATACTATAGAAGACCCCTAACGAGGTCTTCTATACTAAAGAAGAACCCTAACGAGGTCTTCTATACTATAGAAGACCCCTAACGAGGTCTTCTATACTATAGAAGACCCCTAACGAGGTCGTCTATTCTATAGAAGACCCCTAACGAGGTCATCTATTCTATAGAAGACCCCTAACGAGGTCTTCTATTCTATAGAACACCCCTAACGAGGTCTTATACTCTATAGAAGACCCCTAACGAGGTCGTCTATTCTATAGAAGACCAGTAACAAGGTCTTCTATTCCATAGAAGACCCCTAACGAGGTGTTCTGTTCTATACAACACCCCTAACGAGGTCTTCTATTCTATAGAAGACCCCTAACGAGGTATTCAATTCCTTAGAAGACCCCTAACGAGGACTTCCATTCTATAGAAAATCCCTAACGAGGTATTCTATTCTATAGAAGACCCCTAACGAGGTCTTCTATTCTATAGAAAACCCCTAACGAGGTCTTCTATTCTATAGAAAACCCCTAACGAGGTCTTCTATTCTATAGAAGACCCCTAACGAGGTCTTCTACTCTATAGAAGACCCCTAACGAGGTCTTCTACTCTATAGAAGACCCCTAACGAGGTCTTCTATTCTATAGAAGACCCCTAACGAGGTCTTCTATTCTATAGAAGACCCCTAACGAGGTCTTCTATTCTATAGAAGACCCCTAACGAGGTCTTCTATTCTATAGAAGACCCCTAACGAGGTAATCTATTCTATAGAAGATCCCTAAGGAGATCTTATATTCTATAGAAGATCCCTAACGAGGTCTTCTATTCTATAGAAGATCCCTAACGAGGTCTTCTATTCTATAGAAGACCTTTACGAGGTCTTCTATTCTATAGAAGACCTTTACTAGGTCTTCTATTCTATAAAAGACCTTTACGAGGTCCTCTATTCTGTAGAAGACCCCTAAGGAGGTCTTCTATTCTATAGAAGACCCCTAAGGAGGTCTTATATTCTATAGAAGACCCATAACTAGGCCTTCTATTCTAGAGAAGATCCCTAACAAGGTCTTCTATTCTATACAATACACCTAACGAGACCCCTAACGAGGTCTTCTATTCTATAGAAGACCCCTAACGAGGTCTTATATTCTATAGAAATCCCCTAACGAGGTCTTCTATTCTATAGAAGACCCCTAACGAGGTCTTCTATTCTATAGAAGACCCCTAACGAGGTCTTCTATTCTATAGAAGACCCCTAACGAGGTCTTCTATTCTATAGAAGACCCCTAAGGAGGTCTTATATTCTATAGAAGACCCATAACTAGGCCTTCTATTCTAGAGAAGATCCCTAACAAGGTCTTCTATTCTATACAATACACCTAACGAGACCCCTAACGAGGTCTTCTATTCTATAGAAGACCCCTAACGAGGTCTTCTATTCTATAGAAGATCCCTAACGAGGTCTTCTATTCTATAGAAGACCTTTACGAGGTCTTCTATTCTATAGAAGACCTTTACGAGGTCTTCTATTCTATAGAAGACCTTTACGAGGTCTTCTATTCTATAGAAGACCTTTACGAGGTCTTCTATTCTATAGAAGACCTTTACGAGGTCCTCTATTCTATAGAAGACCCCTAAGGAGGTCTTCTATAGAAGACCCTAACGAGAGCTTCTATTCTATAGAAGACCCGTTAGGAGGTCTTCTATAGAAGACCCGTTAGGAGGTCTTCTATAGAAGACCCGTTAGGAGGTCTTCTATAGAAGACCCCTAAGGAGGTCTTCTATAGAAGACCCCTAAGGAGGTCTTCTATAGAAGACCCTAACGAAAGCTTCTATTCTATAGAAGACCCCTAACGAGGTCTTCTACTCAATGGAATACCCCTAACGAGGTCTTCTATTCTATAGAAGACCCCTAACGAGGTCTTCTATTCTATAGAAGACCCCTAACGAGGTCTTCTATTCTATAGAAGACCCCTAACGAGGTCTTCTATTCTATAGAAGACCCCTAACGAGGTCTTCTATACTATAGAAGACCCCTAACGAGGTATTCTATTCTATAGAAAATCCCTAACGAGGTCTTCTATTCTATAAAATACCACTAAGGAGGTCTTCTATTTTATTAAAGACCCCTTACTATTCTATAGAAGACCCATAACGAGCTCTTCTGTTTTATAGAGGACCCTATCGAGCAGAATTCAAATGCCTACACTTAGGTCGGCCAAACGCATCCACAATAAAAACGAAAAATGTGCCGAAAGGTATCAAAGCAGTTAAGAGCTCCACATCAATTGGTTCCGATGATTGGACACCAAAAATGCTGAAATCCTAAACATGTGGAAATCGGAAAATAGGACCCTTTCCCGAACATGTGAAGCCGGCACACGTGGAAAGTTCTTATGAAAATATAATTCTTATCGTTAAGGTGATATTATTCACTTTGTGAGGACACGATTTGAGCTTTTGTAGGTAAAATGTAAAGAAAATATCTAAAAAATTACTATTTCGGGAGGGATTACTGCACGGGGGCACTTCTGTCTACGTCGATGTTCCAAAAGACGTTATGGGGACAACTAATGGTAATCCTGGTAAAGTTTTGTGTTCACTTATCTTTAATGTGTCCGAGGTTGAGGGTATGTCTCTGTCGGCAAAGCTGACTGATAATTTCCTGCTTGTTTTTACAGTATTAGTTATTTGAGTTTAAATACAAAAAATGCTGACTTCTGATACATGCCGCACTAAGGAGCACTTAAGTCTTGCAAAATAACACGACTCGGATCTACGACCATTATTTGGATTATTACGCACTTTTGAGCCAAATCCAAAACATATGTATGTACGTATATGAAAATAGTGACCTTCTACATTTTTGTTCGTAAATATTTGAAGAGTCTTCTTGCCTGAGTTATAACATTTGCGTCACAGAATTAAATAATTTTGATTTTTTTTGTTTGGTGTTGGAATTTGCAAATTGCAAAAAAACACTTCTTTATGGGTTTTTAATTTGAAACACTTTATTGATGTGTTGTGATGGCATGTGCTTACTGCTTATTTCTTGTTGTCTGTGTTTCCAATAGCTTTAATTAGTTTGTTTCTGTGGCTTGCCAATGTATGTGTGTATGTTGTTATTTGTTTATTTGCCTTGATCTTGTACGTTTATTTACCTTTTACTTTTTTACTGCTGTCGCTAGTATATTTCACATACATACATATGTACATATTTTTATGACGTACCCCTACATTGCATTGGGTAGTAGTTTTGGTACTTCGAATAGCTTGTTTCTAAAAACAAATTTTATTTTATAACTTTCGGCATAAAGAACGGAAACCATTATCTAATAATAATCTCAGTAATGATGACTGACTCACTGACTGATTGATAATCAACGCCCAGGATAAACGGATAAAGCTAGAATCTTGACATTTGGGGTGAGGGTCACTCCTGGTCCGAACGTGTCACATATGGCTGGGTTTTTGGAAACGGTACGAAAAGTCGTAAAAGGTACTATATATGTTACATTTAGTTCATTTTAGTACTTTTCGTGCACTTGTGGTTCGAATTTTTGAAAACCGTTCGGTACGTTTATCAGTGACCCTCATTGTCGTACCATTTACGTACGGATAGAACTAGAAGCTTGAAATTTGGAATGACAATTAAGGTTGAGAAGTTGGGTTCCTACAAGGATTTGGCTTTGGAAATGTGTACTCATTTGTACGAAAAGTACAGAATGGTACTAAATTTGGTACAATTTGGATTTGGACTAACGGATAGAGTTGGAATAATGAAATTTGGAATTAGGATCACTGTAGGAACGTAGGATAGAGATATGGTATTGAATACTAAAAAAGTACTGAATAGTACAAAATTCGGTACAATAGGGATTTGAGTGAACGAAAACAGCTGCAATCCTGAAATTTGGAATTGGGATTGCTATAGGAGTGTAGGATGGGGGAAGTTTTGGAAATTCGTACTTATGTGCATGAAAAGTACAAAATGGTACTAAATTTGGTACAAGGCGGTTTGGGTGAACGGATAGAGCGGGAATCTCGAAATTTGGAATTGAGATTACTGGTGGAGTGTAGGATTGGGGAAGTTTTGGAATTTCGTACTTTTGAAAAGTACTAAATGGTACTAAATTCGGTACAATGGGGATTTGGGTAAACGGATAGAGCTGGAATGTCGAAATTTGGAATTGAGATTACTGGTGGAGTGTAGGATATGGGAAGTTTTGGAATTTCGTACTTATGTGTATGAAAAGTACTAAATGGTACTAAATTTGGTACAATGGGGATTTGGTGAACGGAATCTCGAAATATGGAATTAAGATTTCTGGTGGAGTGTAGGATTGAGGTAGTTTTGGAAAATCGAAGTTGTGTCTACTACACTTGGTACTAAATTTAGTACAATTTGGATTTGGGTGAACGTAGAGTGCTTGATTCCTCAAATTTTGACTGAGGGTCTCTGATGACGAAAGGGTTTTTGGAAACTATGAGTGTTCGAAAAGTACTAAATGGTACTAAATTTAGTACAATTTGGATTTGGGTGAACTGGTAAAGCTGGAATCCTGAAATTTGGAATTGTGATTTCTGTTGGAGTGTAGGATTGAGGTAGTTTTGGAAATTCATACTTATGGGAACAAAAAGTTCTAAATGGTACTAAATTTGGTACAATGGGGATTTGGGTGAACGGATAGAGCGGGAATATTGAAATTTGGAATTGAGATTACTGATGGAGTGTAGGATAAGGGAAGTTTTGGAATTTCGTACTTTTGAAAAGTACTAAATGGTACTAAATTTGGTACAATGGGGATTTGGGTGAACGGATAAAGCTGGAATCTCGAAATTTGGAATTGAGATTACTTGTGGAGTGTAGGATTGAGGTAGTTTTGGAATTTCGTACTTATGTGTATGAAGAGTACTAAATGGTATTAAATTTGGTACACTGGGGATTTGGTGAACGGATAGACCAGGAATCTCGAAATTTGGAATTAAGATTACTGGTGCAGTGTAGGATTGAGGTAGTTGTTGAAAATCGTACTTATGTCTACTACACTTGGTACTAAATTTAGTGCAATTTTGATTTGGGTGAACGGATAGAGCTTGATTCCTTAAATTTGGACTGAGGGTCTCTGATGACGAAAGGGTTTTTGGAAACTATGAGTGTACGAAAAGTACTAAATGGTACTAAATTTAGTACAATTTGGATTTGGGTGGACTGATAAAGCTGGAATCCTGAAATTTGGAATTGCGATTTCTGTTCGAGTGTAGGATTGAGGTAGTTTTGGAAATTCATACTTATGGGAACGAAAAGTCCTAAATGGTACTAAATTTGGTACAATGGGGATTTGGGTGAACGGATAGAGGTGTGATTCCGAAATTTGGAATTGAGATTGCTGTTGGAGTGTGTGATTGAAGTATTTTTGGAAATTCGTACTTATGTGTACGAAAAGTACTACATTTGGTACAATGGGGATTTGGAATCTGGAATCCTGAAATTTGAAATTGAGATTATTGTTGAAGTGTAGGATTGAGGTAGTTTTGGACATTCACACTTATGGTACAAAAAGTACTTAATGGTACAATAAGTACTAAATTTAGTACAATTTGGATTTGACTGAACGATAGACCTGGAACCCTTAAATTTGATAGTTTTGGAAATTCGTACTTATGGGTATTAAATGGTACTACATTTGGTACAATGGGGATTTGGGTTAACGGATAGAGCTGGGACAAGGAAGACTTCCCTAATATCAATGAGTGCACCACGATTGATATTAGCTCAATGAAATGGGACTTGCCTTGTACGCTGAATGCCCACGCTGGCACCCCTAACATATAGTGTGAACATCAATTCGGATTTTACCAATATTCTGTGATTGCAAATAATTTGTTATTGTTTTCTGCCTTTTGCATTTTTATAACGGATAGGGAGAGCACGTAATTTGTTTTTATACAAAATTTCATTTCACTGACGCCGTTATAGTCGCTGACGCCTGTTGTTCTTCGACATGGATGACGGCGGTCGGTTATTTAACCATTTGTGTTGATTATTTCAGAGATGATGTTCGCAGTCAGTTTCAACAATAATCCGTTCCATTTGTCCCAACAATGTTATTGAAAGTTACGCTCTTTTCACTGAACAGCGCCGCTGCGTTATTTACTTTTGTTTGGCTACACAGCTGCTGCTTGGCTGCGTTTAAGTTTGCTGTTGGCGGCGTTTATTGTTGTTGACCCACTCACTGTCAATGTCCGAAATAATTATTGAGAGGTTAAATGTAGATGCGTCACAAACATGAATACACATTCAACATTCATTGAATTGAACCATAGAAATGAAGGTGAAACGGTGTTTTTGTAGTGTGAGTTCGACAAAAATGCTATAAAATTTTTGAATGGTTGAAGGCTGACTGACTGACTGATCATCATGGTATCCAAGTGCAGCCAACAGTACCCATACGCAGTGTTAATGTGTATGAGTCGGTCTTCATATCTGTCTGTTGTTTTCGGGGTTTGTCGAGTTCAATGATCTTAGCAAGGTTTTCTGTATGCCGATATTTTGCTTTTTACTCTTTCTCTTGAAGTAATATAATTTATCAAAGTTCTCTTCTAACGATTGCAAATAATTAACATTTAGTATTGAAAGTGTTTAAAGATAATAGTTTCAGAAAACAATGTTTTTACCAAGCAATGAAATTTGTAAAATGCTTCCGTGTTTTGCTGTTAAAAATCTTAATTTAATGCCTTCCTTGGATGCTGCTAAAAAGCTTAAAAATGGTTTGATTTGCCACACTATCAATGATTTCGGGTTTTCATTTAAATTTAAAAAATTTATTTTCAGCTTAAAGTATACAATTATATTTGCGATTTTTCCAACAATATTTTATATTTTAATTGAATCCATAAAAACAACAGAGGCAATAAATTAAAGCCAAATAAAATGAGGGGAACAGAAAAAATGCGAAAAAACGAAATGCTTAAAGTGTCATTAATCATCTGCGAAATAATTTAGCATAAGTAAGTAGGTAGGTAAATAAGTAATCACAAGCAACGAACAAACTGTATGGATTTATGAGCGAATATTTTAAACAAAAGCCGGAAAGCGAAACGATTCTCAACACTTAGTAGCACACAATTGTTGTTTTGCTTGTTGTTGTTGTTCGTTTTGTCATGAAAGTTTGACGAAGCAGAAGCGTGAGCCAAATGATAGCTTCGTTGAAACGACCTTTGTGCTTATTGTAAGCGTGCAATCAATGCTTTAAGCTGTTGCCTGAAAATACAAAACAGAAACGTAACCTAACAAACACGGAAGCGTGGAAAAATATTTAAAGTTATAAATTTCTAAACGTTTAGTAGTAGTACTTTTAAACATTTAAAAATGTTTAGATTACACTGTGAACCAACCATTAGCCGTGTGTCAAACTTTCGATTTATGGAGTGATGTATTTTTGCTGGAGACAATATAAGGCATCAGTAATTGGGGTTACATCTTTGTCCGATGTTGTTTTAGCTTATTTTGTAACGTGACAATATGTTCACGTACATAATACAACAACTATTACCAAGAAACGCCCCCACATACATCGCTTCGACAACACTTGTCTACCTGACACTAGTGGCATCACAGATCACACACGGCTAAATTTAACTCCAGTGTATTTTTGCAACCATCGTAATTTAAGCTTAGGGCGAATAATTCTCATTCGCTTCATACTCAGAGTTATTAAAGCATTTCAGTTTTGGAGGCAAATGGCGAGCTGGCTACTGCAGGGAGTTAGCTACACGGGTTGGAACTAAAGACTGCTCTAAATCCGCCAACGTACACCTTGGTGTTACCGAGTTGGGAATACCTTTGGAAGCTACCCATTAAATTGTGGTAGCTAATAAATTGCACTGGACCTTCGGGTTTTTCAGTTCTACAGGGTCTTCGGGTCATCTGTTCCATTCGGCACTGGACCTTCGCGTTTTTCAGTTCTACAGGGCCTTCGGGTCATCTGTTCCATTCGGCACTGGACCTTCGGGTTTTTCAGTTCTACAGGGCCTTCGGGTCATCTGTTCCATTCGGCACTGGAACTTCGGGGTTTTCAGTTCTACAGGGCTTCCGAGTCATCTGTTCCATTCGGCACTGGACCTTCGTGTTTTTCAGTTCTACAGGGCCTTCGGGTCATCTGTTCCACTGTTTGAGTAATAGTAGTACACTGTAGAAACTAGACCGTAGTCCTAGACTAACACCCGAGCGACTAATTTATCGCGTCAATATCCAAACGCTGTACATTTCGCCTCCCGAACACCGATACCCGAGCATCAACACCCGAAGCCGTGTTCCCGAACATCAACAGCCAAACGCCGAAGCCATCGTGTTCCCGAACATCATCAGCCGAACATATCTTCTTCCCGATCATATGCAGCCGAACACCGAATACATCGTCTCCCCGATCATATGCAGCCGAACACCGAATTCATCGTCTTCCCGATCATCTGCAGTCGAACACCGAATTCATCGTCTTCCCGATCATCTGCAGCCTAACAGCGAATTCATCGTCTTCCCGATCATCTACAGCCGAACACCGAATACATCATTCACGCCCGAACACAAACAACACCGTTTTCCCCGAAGACTAACCCGCTAATTCAACACGAGCTCCTCAGCTGCCAAACCCCAGCGAGTCTGCATAATACTTACGCAAACTATTAGTCCAAATATATACCCATTAAATTCATTCTTATCGCATTTAAACACAAGAAGATTGTAAATTAGTATTTAATCAATAAATCCCCGATTTAGGTCCAGGAAAGGGAGAATACTAGTCTTTTCATTTCGTAAGGTTTAGTGGGTCCTTATGGAGACCTTGGACGCGACTGAGATTACCCCAGCCGACGAGAAAACCACGTTACAATTTTTGAGATCACATGCCTGCAGCCAAACCAAATGAGGATTTCTTCGTAGAACAGTTCGAATTTCTAACTCGCTTACATCAATGTCCTTTCCATCTCGGATTTAAATATTGATCAAAATTTACGTTTATATATAACCGGATATAACAAACACACTGGGTTTCAAATGTCAATTCCTTTGCTTATATTTCAAATAAATCCTCATAAATTTATCGTTGATGTCACTTTAAATAATATTGCACGGTTTTTTGTGTATATACATCTGTTTAACATGTACTTGTCTTGTATCCTACTTCGGTATAATAAAGGACAAGTTTTGCATTAAATTTGGTCTATCTAACAGTACAAAAACTTGCAATGTTTACATTTTTATATCTGTCTGTTAGTTATTTACAGTTTAAAGTTGAAAAATCTTCACATTGTTTGATTACGTAACCTTTTGTAGGTCATTTATTGGGTCCTGTTCCACATTATAGACGTCATAGAGAGTGGATGTATTCACAATTTTTATTTAAAATACATATTTATTTCTGTTTTCAGTTTGAATTACAATTTTTATAAAAATACTAGCGGACCCGGCGAACTTCGTCTCGCTATTAAGGAATAAAATTTCATACAAAAACTCAATTTTCGATTTTTCCAATTTTCCGACTTTTCCAGAGAGATTTTCCAAAATTTTCTTCCGTAAAGACCTTCTCCTCGAAAATACGAATAACTGACAAAAAATTTTACAGAAATCGGCCTAGCCGTTCTCATTTTATGAATTACTATACACTTTTTACACCATTTTTATATATATAGATACAGAAATCATGTTCAGTCTTGCTGTTTAACACAACTTTCTGCCGATATGCCAATATGCAATTGTCATATTTTTTCCAGATTTTTATTAAGAGACAGAGTCATTCCGATTGTACATAAAGTTCACTCATCTGGATTGCGCATAATCCAAAACTAATTGTATGTCAATATCTGTACCTAATCTTCTTTTAATAAAATTAGAACATAAAGATTTTACACTGTTTACAGTGTTGGTCACATAATTAGCACACCCCAACATTTATTTTGCCTAAAAATAATAACTGTTAATTTGAATAACCTCCAAAAATGTAAAAATGTCATAGATTGGACTGGACACGTAATTAGCACACCTTAAAAAATCACTAATATTGTGAATAGTTTCCATATTTTCGTCCATATCCAGTTTCAAATCCCTATCGTTTGGTAATAAGTTACAGTCTGCATGTTATACTCTCCACCAATCACCGAAATTTCAGTGTCAGAAGGGAATTATATGGGGTACACCTTGTGTCCCAAGGACTGATGGATACACAAATTCATTGGGGCAAGTAGTTCATAGAAACATCAAATAAAACGTCATATTCTTGTTCATCTTTGTAAATTTGCGAATAGTGGGATGTACCCACCAGCAGTGTGCATCTGTAAACTCCGTTTGACACAAAAATTTTCATTAAGAACTGTAATATGTTGCTTTGAGCTATAGATTTTATAAATTTTTTTCCATCTGGACTGAATTTCACCGATATGTCGTGATATATGCCACGATAAACCTATGATCATCTCTATGGGACATACGCAAATTTTAATAATTTTTTAAACATAAAGTAAGTGGGAGATAGTCTAGTGAAACCGCAAGATAATATGTTTCCCGGAGCTGAAAACGATTAAATTTAAAATCAATAATCCATAAAACATTTATCTTGAATAGTATATGCCTACTTCCATGGATATTAACCAATTTCAGCAAACCTCAAAATCCTTTATGGTCAGTCCTATCAAAAAATGCTATAAGTTTTGCGATTGGTCCCTAATGTCAGTTCTGTTTTGACATTTGTCTTGTAAACACATGCGAAATACACGTTAATAAACAATGTTACGCTACACTGCTCCAGAACGCGGAATATTGGTGACTATTTATTTGACCAATAATCGGTCGATGACTTTGGCACAACGTGAATTTCGTCGCAGAATTCCTGGCCGTCCAACGCGAAACACTGCGACGTTTAGCCGCTCGCCTCGCATGTAACCCTTGAAGAGCCATTACATCCGGTCAAAGTCACTGTATGGTGTGCTGTTTTCGCTGGAAGAGTCATCGGACATTTTTCTTCGAAGACGTCGCGGGCCAAACGGTTACTGTGAATGGTGTGCGCTATAGAGCAATGATCAACGAGTTCTTTTTGCCGCTACTTGATGATTTGGTTCCAACAGGACGGTGCAACGGCACTCACTGCAAGTGCCACAACCGATATGCTGAAGGATGCATTTCCCGGGCGCATAATCTCCCACTTCGGCGATTTTCACTGGCCAGCAAGATCGCCAGATTTGACAGCTCCAGACTTCTTTTTCTGGGGCTTTTTGAAGTCGCGGGTTTATGTCAACAAGCCTCAGACTCTTTTAGCTCTTAAGGACAATATCCGTCAAGAATGTGAGGACCTATCGCCGGAAGTTTTGGCCAAAGTGATGCAAAATGCCATAAAAAGGGCTCAAATGACAATAAACTGTGGTGGCGGCCATTTATCTGACATCATATTCTCGACTTGATGTAAATAAATTAAAAGACCAAATAAAAATAATCCACAAGAAGATTTAAAGTTTTTAGTTTTTTAAATCACAGCCAAAAAACGTCGGAAGTTTACTTTTGCGCCTCCTTGTACCTATAAACATACCCATGTTCTAGGTGTTCATCTAGTGCTTAGTTGACAGTTTTGTAGTTATAGGTCCTTGGTGTTATTCAGACGTATAATTTTGAATTACCAATGGTGTTACAAGTTGATCCTTCTTCACATAAGGGTGCAATTTATTGATCTTCTTTCTATAAACCCCTTCCACATCGAAAATGTCCTTGAATGATTTATCGACTTTAAACACTTTTTGAAAAGGTTTTGCACTTTATATTTGAACTTCGGTAATCGGTTAACAGTTCCAATAATTTCAAATCCAATTGTACATTTGTTTTTTAAGTTTTGGGGAATTTTTGACGTTTAAGTGTACATTTCGAAATATGGGCCGCTATTGGGATATATTTATATATTTTGATATTCCGGGGTGATAAATTTTTCTTTCAAAAAATGATTTGTTCAATACGTTTTAAATATGAATTAAATTCAATATAAACTAAGTTTTGTATACTAATTGAAATAAATTAAAAAATCTTAGGTTGTGCTAATTTTATGTGACAAACTTTTATTTTCAAAAAAACCACTGATAATACTATTCAGCTATATCATTAAATCTGTTAAATACATTATAGAAAAAAATTTAAAAAAATATTTCAAATTGCCCTAACAAAACTCTTAGCTGACTGAAATCATTTTGCCACCAGGGGTGCGCTAATTCTGTGACCACCACTGTAAATATTTCTCAAGAAAAGTCTATTAAAAATATTATTATTAAAAAACGGTATATTTTTTATTAGATCCTAATTTTGGACCAAATTTGTTCAAAAGATATCGTGCATACCATTTACGTGACATCTTTTAAATATTCGGGTGAACTACTGGAAGATTTGTACCGGTATTGCCTATCTTCGAACTGAAAGTATGGCCAAATTTTGGACCAAATCGGTTAGTTCGAGAGTTATCGTGCTCTCCAGCCACTACATACGGTGCCATTTTACAACTTTCAGGCTATTTTCTCAAGAAGTATGGGCTTGCCCCTAAAAAACTTTTACGTCGTATTTGAGGCAGCGAATGCAAGTTGCTCCAAAAAATCACAGTAATTCGGAAGCAGGTCTTAAAGTGAACTTTGTGTGATAGGTACCCAAGGGAGTAGAGAAAAATAGTCCATATTCAAACCTAATATATATCTGGTAGATATATTAATATGTGTAAAGTATGGACCAAATCGGTCACTCCTTTCAAGAGTTATCTTGTGAACAATTTTTCCGAACATTTTTGAACTTTTGTGGGGGAGGTTCCTGAAGGAGTGGACCAATATGTGTTCGAACTGAAACTATGTGTGGACAAAATATTACGAAGGCCGATTTAGTCCAAAAATTGGCCCTTGTAATATTTTGTCCACACATAGTTTCAGTTCGAACACATTTTTGAACTTTTGTGGGGGAGGTTCCTGAAGGAGTGGACCAATATGTGTTCGAACTGAAACTATTTTTGGACTAAATCGGCCTTTGTAATATTTTGTCCACACATAGTTTCAGTTCGAACACATATCGGTCCACTTCTTCAGGAACCTCCCCCACAAGTTGCTACAACAAAAATCAAAGAGATTCGAGAACACGGCCTAAACTGAACTTGTGTGGGAGGTATCCAAAGGAGTGGACCGATTGAGTCCATACTAAAACCTCATCTAAGCCTGGTAGAAATTTCACGAAGTGCAAAGTAATCAGTTACTCACCTCAAAAGTTATAGCGCGCACAAATTTTCCGAACATTTCCGACCTTTTGTGGGGGAGGTACCGGAAGGAGTGGACCGAACTTAAACGAAGTTTGGACAAAATAATACGAAAGCCAAATTTGGACCAAATCGATTCATCCGTTCGAGAGTTATCTTGCGCACCAGCCAGACAGACGGACATTGCCAAATCTACTCCAAATTGTCTTGGGGTCTAACCCTTATTTCGATGAGGTACATTTTGCCCGTATGAAAGTGTATATACCCTCGTTAGCATAAATGCTGAGGGTTTAATAAGGATTAACTACTAACATGTATCAAAAATATTAGGTATAGAATATCCCTACTAAGTCTAAACAAAAATGGTTCAACTCCGAAGCCCTTGTTTTGGGGAAAATACTCGGAGGAGGGTGCCACCGAGGTGCAATGGTATGGACACCTGCCTTGCACGCAGAAGGGCGTGGGTTCGATTCCCCGGCTGGGCAACATCAAATGTTCAACGGTGGCAAAATACCCCTCAGTGGTGTTAGCGACATTTCCTAAGTATTTCAGCCATGTAAAACTTCTTTACAAGAGGTGTCTTATGTCCGTTCGGACTCGGCGATAAACTGTAGGTCCCATATCATTGAGCTAAAATGTATCGGGATGCAATCATTGATATGAGAGAAGTCTCCCTTGTCCCGCCTGGGATGTTTGTGGAACAATTATTATATTATACTCGGAGGAGGTTTGGAACAAATAATACGATGTGCAAAGTTCCGGCCAAATCAGATACCCAATACATACATAAGTTAAAGTGCTCATCAGTCATTTTAAGTGATGCCGTGAGTAGTTTTAGAGGTTGTGGTCAGTTATCTAAATAAGTATGGACTTGCCGACGAAAAAAAATACATTATTGTAATCAGGACCACAAGGAATACCTTCGGTGGAAATTGTAAAACGATTCCTTAAACTGCACTTCTAAAAATATCTTTGAATTTCCGAAGTAAATTTTAGTTTGAGCGAAATATTACCAGATAAAACATACATTACAGTATGAACTGAAATTTTGGGACAGAGATAATTCTTTTTGGGGATGAAAGCCCTTGGTGAGTATATTAAGAATCCCGAAGGACAGAACCGCCGTGAGTCGAACTTCCGAGTTATGGTGTGATGAAGTTTCTGCTGAAGACCCTGTAAGGCATCTGAAATTAGCGTTATATCTTTGATAACTGTTGTTTTAGATGACATTTTTCAGACTCTGCCCCAGATCAACCAAATTGGAAAGAGCATATAAAGCTCAAAGCTCAAAAAATGCTGGAGAAGTTTCATTCCGTTCAAAATAAAATTGTATACCTTATAGCTAACATTTTGAATATTTTCATTATACTCCCATAAAACATATAAAAGCAAAATCAACCATAAATTTTACGCTCAAAAATGATTACATTTTCTTGTTGTTTTCTTTATTTCTTTTAGGTGCCACTAGCTCTGATGGATGTATTGTTGGATGACTGCTTTGACATGAAGACTAATGTGTATTGACTGGAGGAGGGGAGCCTTAAACACATAATCATAAAAACTCTCCCCAAATGAACTGTGACAATGACACCAACAACTGAATCAACTTCGTTTTAGCCTCGACCACTTGCTCTCAATAGCAGAGTGTTACAACTTTCCAAAGAAATCTAATTCAAACGTTTGTCTATGTCACTTCCTGTAAAAACCAACCAAACAAACACAACAGCCGCGCTAGCCCGTCCGTCAATGTGAATGGAATGATATGTGATTGTCTGCTATTATGGGGCTGTTGATGATGGCTGGCGCATCCAGTCAGGCATCCAGATTTTGATTTGAGTGCTTCTCACGATAATCAACCTTAAATAGAAATGACATAATTGCATCAATCTTAGCAGCCAACAAAACATAACAGAAACTGTTTCTGTTTCTCCGTTACAAAAAAATTGTGATGGGGGGAAGAAAGAAAAGAAAATGAATAAAAAATAAATCAAAAAATTAACACAAACATCCAAATGCAAGAAGGGATATCCTAAAGAAAACACTGACAAAAAACTGCTTTCCCTTTTGTTTCTCTTTACCTTCCCACCTCATCGCTGTTCAACAGCTGTGGACACGTACGCTTAACAATAGAAGAGGGGTCGTGGCAGAACAAATCGTCCAATAAAGTTGAAAAAATATGTACACAAACGACCGTAAAAGACCTCAGAAAAGAATATGAAATGTTTGACATAAAAATGTTCTTCACCACCATGCAAAGTCAACAAGAAGAGGAGAGAGAAAAAATCCTTCGTCGCCATCGCCAGAAGTCCCAACAGGGATTTTTGTTTTTGTTCTGTTGGCATCCACCATCATCTTCCATCCCATGAATAGCAAAACTCTAGGAAGACCTGGGCGACGGTAAGTTAAACATAGTAAATACGCATTTGTCATACAATCGAGGGTTCGTTCGGTTGGTATTGCTTCCATCCTTCCATCGTCGTTCCCGTAACAACAACGATGAAACATACAAAAGTGGAAACATTCAGGAGGATTGTTTTGTTTGCCTTTGGTTTTCCAACTTGATGATAGTCTTATACAAAACGACAACATGAAACAAAAAATGTGGAGAAAACAATAAAAACGCAATGTTGTTTCCAAGGAAATTTTGTGGAAAACATGGCACTGTACATGTGCACAGATGTATGTATGTAGTTGTGTACAACCTTGTTTGTGTAGTAGATTAAATACGAAACAAGGGATTGTGTTGCGGTTTAATGAATTTTTCAAAGGAGATAAGAAATGTTAATAGGAAACCTTGATATAGTTTTTATTTTTCAAATATTTGAATAGGTACATTCTCAGAACAACCTTTCCCAGAAATAATAATTGGGGATGATATTATAGTTGAATCTTTAACAAATTGGTGATTTTAGGTTAACTACACAGACAATGGTTTTTATCCAAATAGCTTACACAGTAATTGGCTTGTTGAGTCAAGGACTAGTAGCAAGGGACCACCAAATCGCTTAACTACCGTGAATACAGGCGGGATGTTTTGCGTCTTCGGAGGAGCTGAGAACCATGATCTACAAATGTTTAGAAAAGGCAGATTATCAACTGTCGAATATACAAACATGTAACATACAGTCCAATATTTCCGCACAACATCTAATCCATTGTACTAAACTATATACAAGGCATGAGTTTGCTCATGGGTTTGCGGTTAGCAGGACATAATCTGCAGATTCACAACAGAGGGTTGAACACTATTGAAGATTCGGATGAAATCCTTACATACTTACTTAGTTGGCCTATTACAGAACATTTGTTCTATAAGCCGAGCAAAGATAAGATTTCCATTCCTTTCTTTTAGCAGTTTTGCTTTTTGGAGTACCGCGTCTTTCCATCTCTTCTTCTACTTGTTTGCTCCATCGAAGCCTTGGCCTGCGAGCTCTACGTACCGTACCGCCATGTGGCCCGTATTAATACACTTTTTAAACGATGATGACATCGCTCGATATTATCGTTACGTTTTATATACTGATGTCGTTATATAGCAGACACAGCTCATGGTTCATTCGGCGAACAGTGGTTCAGAAATCGATGTTCCTGGCCAAAACACCAATTTTTGTTGCCACAGATTGTTAATTTCTATATGGGATTAGATAGTAAACATATAGAAGTTTTGGAAAACAAAAAACTAAATCAAAATATTGGAATGCGTGGGCGTAGAGTGCCCCTAAAATCAAAAAATGTTTCCCAATTCTGGAAAATACCTAATTTTAACAATTTGTTGGGGAAAGAAACAGCTATTTCTCAGAAAATATGACAGATATTGTGTTCATTGTTTTCTTGTTAGGTAGGTAGTATTTTTGCTGTTTTAGAAAATTACCGTAGCGTTTACACGAAGTAAGCTATTTTATTTTTCGTCATGTACTAACTTTTAGTGAAATTTAAGTTCAGTGGACTAGAACTTTCAGGGAACAACTTGGAACAATGTTTCGTTTTCACAGAATGATGCCCGAGAATGTCCTCTTTCAGCGCATCTATACTTTTGTACCCGTCCCGTTATGTCCGTTTAACACTTTTTTCGATTTTTTGAAATTACATGGGTAAAAATGTGTGTGTTTTTCCATACCGTTTCCCATATAAATTATAGCTTTTTCACACAAATTGATGAGTTTTTATAAAGCTGGGTACACATTGTCAGTTTTGAATGACAGCTTTGTTGTTGCTTGCTAGTGTGGCCGTTCATTTTTGTCATTCATCATGCAACCACAAACTATTTCATGGTTGCTGGACGGTTCGACAGTTATCGATAATTGTAAAAAATCGTCATTCAAAACTGACAATGTGTACTGTACTTAAGAGTTGTAAGAGTTTTATGAAAACCCAAGGAGTATTTTTTTCAATTTTGGAAAAAAATTAAATTTTTTGAAAAATTTTTAAATTTTTTTTTTTATTTTTTTTGTATTTTTATGGTTTATTTATTGGTTTTGGCCGATTTTAAATAGGACAAATATGAAAAACTCAAAAACACACATTATTTTTATGCAAAATACACTGTGCAGCATTTTCAAGTTAATTTCGTGCAAACGACTTTTAATGCGGGTTTAATGAAAGTACAGTCTATATAGACAAACCCCTCTTTGGGTTTTGTTAGATCGGGTTCGGATTTTGTGGCCCTATCTAAACATGGTTAAATATTGACTTGTTAAAGCAAATCGGGGCTATATCTCCGAAACCAATACGAATTTTTCCATGACATCCGCAGCAAATTTGTAGATAAGAACAAGAACAACATATTTGGATTAATAGTGAAGTCGAATAACTGCATTTATTGCCTGAGATTTAATAATATATATAAAAATTCCATAATTTGCATATATTTCGCAACATATCTCCTAAGCCGCTAAATTTTTCGTAGCGTTATATTTGAGAAAAATATTCGCTGGAAAGTAGTACACAACTTTGAGGAACATTCTATTATTGTAAAATGTCGCTATCGCTTTATTTCTAGAATATTTTTGAACGACAATTTCATAAATATATTAACAATTTATTGAAATCTTAAACATGCGAATAAACAGACTGTGTGAACATTGTTTGAAATATGTTTTGTAGAAAGTATGATATGAAATGTCGCCTAAACAACATGAAATATATATTTTACAGTTTCGGAATGTTCTGAAGAATTGCTGAACACATTATTTGGACAATTTTTGTAAAAGTTACTTGGTTTAACTCTCAATAGTTTAGCTTTTATTGACCATAATTGCTGAAATCATGTAAACTTTTCTTTATTTGATCAATTTTGATGCACTTGATGCAGTTTCTCCCAGTTAGTCGCTTTGACACTTAAGTTCTACCACTTTAGGACTACAATATTGATGAAGACCGCAAAGCAAAATTCTTATTATTTTCTGAGATAAAGCCTGGATAAATGGAAAAAAGCTTCGTTATAGCCCGCTTTAGATGAGGCCATAAAATTCACACCCGATCTAAAAACCCGAAACCAAAATAAGGGTTTTGTAGTCTCAATATGCACTTTCAGAAAATGATCATTAGAAGTTGTTTGCATTTTCAGTGCTGCACAGTGATATGAAAACAAAAATCAAATTGTTAGCTTTGGCCTTGAATTCCTCTGCAACCACTAGACCGAATTTGGTGGCTTTTTATGTGTCGGAGTGCTGAAAGTGTTGTCTATCTGTTCAATATTACAGTGATTGCACCACTGTGCGGCGTCATTATTCACCGTCAACGCAGATTGGCTCGTAGACCTTTCGAAGAAGTTTTCTCTCAAACACACCAAGCACTGCCTTATCTGCCCAGGCTTCGGAACCATACTTTAGCACGAGTTGTATCAGGGTTTTGTAAAGCGTTGTTTTTGTTTGACGGGACGTGGCTTTGTTTTTAAACTGCTTACTAAAGTCAAAGTAGCATACATATGTTGGTCAATACAAATCCTCTTTTTATTTCACAACTGATGTTTTTTGTTGTGTTTATGAAAGTGCCGAGGTAGACGAAGTCTTTTACTAACTCAAAATTATAGGAACCAACTTCCACTGTTGGTCGGAACTCTATGGACGCATTTCGCGTCGACACAATCAACTATGTCTTCTCGCCGTTTACCAACAGACCCACTTTAGCAGATTCTTCTTTGACCTTCTTTAGGGTATCAGTTACTGCTTTACTGAACGGCCCATGATGTCTGTATCGTCAGCATAAGCAAGTAACATGTGGTTATTGCTGTAAATTGTGTCATTTCTTTTAACATCTGTATCCGGTATAACCTTTTCCAGCACCTCATCTTGGCTGGGCGGCATACTACCTCCAAAAGTGCACACTGTCTGTATAAGTTACCAAACTACCTTGCTGGCACTTCATTCTGACTCCTGTACAACTCGATTTTTTTACACTCCCTATTTCCCATTTTTTTCTCGTGCGCTACGTGTTGCTACTGATTGTAAAGTAGTCCTATATGCTGCAGCATATTTTCTTTTCAGGACACTCCTGGTCATACCATGGTTTAGTTGGTTGAAGTCTCTAGTATCCAAGTATAGATTTTGCGGCTCTTTTCATGGATTGTGCAATATTTTGCCATTGTGCTGATATGTTATCGGTACGAGAAGTGCTTTGATTGAGAAATAGGGTCAGTTGAGTGGAATATGCTATGGCTATCTGTTGTGATTGCAGCTTACCGATGTCCATCTTCCGTGTTGTGTATGTTCGTACTTTATTTGCTACGTTCAATCTGGTACGTACCTTTTTGCTGCAACAAGGTGGTGGTCTGACTCTATGTTTGCTTCTCGGAACGATCGTACAGCCAACACGCTCGATGAAAGCCTTCCATATATCAATTTGATTTCTTGTTCTTCTATCTGGAGAAAGGCAGGTGCCCTTATGAATATCGATATGCTTAAATCTGGTACTGCTAACTACCATGCTTTTTTGTATATCAGCCTCATTCCATTGTCAGATGTTACACTTCCCTAATGTTTTGCCAAAGATATTCTCCTTTCAAATTTTGACATTGCAAACGCCAAGAATAGTTTTTATGATATGGGCAGGACAACGGTCATATGTTCCTTCTAAGCGCTCGTAAACTATATATTTGGTCTGCTTGCCATTGTTTTCAGTGGCTGCATGAGCGCAAATAAAGCTGATGTTAAAGAATTTTGCTTCTATCCGTATTATAGCAAGTCTTTCATTCACTGGGATAAAGTGGGAGACCAGATGTTTTAACCTCCGACCAACTACAAATCCGCAACCAGACTAATTCTTAATGTGATAGCAGCTATAATACAGTGTATAAATGTGTTGTTATGGCGCCTTTTCCAATCCATCGGATTTCATGTATGGCAGTTATGTCGGCCTTATAATTTATATTTGCCAGGGCGTAAACTACAGCTTCTCAATAAAGAGTGCGAACATTCCATGTGCAGATTCGCCGATCACGGTCCTTAACACGTTTGCGGGGATCGTCAACTTTAGAGAGGCTTGTTTTTCTTTTACTTAGTTTTTTCATATTAGAATGCTTTTTTCAAGGGGTGGGTTAACCCGACACCCAAACCCAGGTTTTTATCGTTCTTATGGGTGAACGCGCGGCACATGTTAGCTCACTACCTTTTACGGGTGTTAGAGGCAGTTCCCCAAGTGACACACGGGGAGGCCAGTGTCTACTTGAGATGAGAGAGGGATCAAGATAAATCCTGGGCTTTGTCATATTAAAGCCAGTCAGGACCGTTCATTGGTATCTTTCATCCCCTACGTCATCCCCTACGTCGGAGACCCCATAAAGTATGTATATTTTTGATCAGCGTCTTTTATGCGACGAACGGACGTGATTATATATGTTGACATCTGTCCGTCCGTCACTCCACCTGTCTGGTAAAATCAAGATACAGCTCGCCATTTTTAAGATAGAGCTTTGTTATATAGTATAGAAGTTTCTATTACTCCTAGGATGTTTGGTAGTGAACAAGGGCTATATCACGTTCGGATACAACTCCCATAGAACGGTACCTCCAAATTTTCGGTAGGTCCAAGCTTTCATATAGAGTGGTACCTCCCGATTTATGGTATGTTGAAGGTTGTGAATATCCCACTGAAATGGCTGAAATTTGGTAATCATGCTTTTTGGGGGTATGAAAGTTTCGACCTGAACGGTACTTCTCGATTTTCGGGATTTTAAAGGTTGTGGCCTCAATATCCCACCGAAATGACTAGAATTTGGTATTTAGTTTTCCATGTGTGTATAAAATATTCCAGAAGAGAATTATCAGTATAGGTTCACGTCTTCATATACATAGATAGCATAAAATAGTACCTCCCGATTTTCTGTATTTTAAAGATTGTGTCCTCAATAACCGACCGAAACCAAATTTGGTATTTGGTTTTCGTTCAGGCTATAAAACTTTCCACTTGGTATATCTTCAGGCCTTCATATAGGCCATATAGAAGCGTATTTCCCTGAAATTTGGTATTTGGTCTCCGTTAGGAGTATACAACTTTGTCGATGTAGACCCACGTTTGCGTATAGCCTCCAGAGAAATTTTCGAATTGCTGTAATTTAATATTGTGTGTTGCCGGAGCATACAAAAGCTCCATTCGGAAATTTTTAAATATTTGTCCATGTTTTGGAAAGAATAAATACGACGTCCCATATAAGCTCTTTTAGCGGGAGTGTTATCAGTTAAGATATTCTGCTCCTGCAAGGAATAAGAGGAAGAGCTTCTTTCAAAAGTTATCAATTTTTAATGACAGGTTTTTGTAGTTTCCGGGAAAATAACTCAGCATGCATGCTCCCTCCCATATGGTAAAAATGCCTAAGCTACACCTATTAAAAATTTTAACCTCGCTTAACCTCCAAATTTTGAACTTGTCTAGCGGAGATAGGAGATTTTTGTAGATATAATCTATATTCGAAGAAGAATAAATATTCATCGAACCCCGTAAAAAGTACAAACCTGATATTATAGGTTTGATCCTGTGAAGATGATGAAAGTAATTTGATAACTGATACAGATAGAGTCCTTAAGCACTGAATTAACCTTTCGGTATCAAACATGGACGGCGATGAAGATACCCCAGAACCAATCCCAAACGACGGCATTGAATGTATACCACCTAGTTAAAGTGAGGTCATGATACCAATTTCATACATACGTAACATCGCCAAAGGGACAAGGGAGACTTCTCTCATATCAGTGAGTGCACGCCGATTCATATTGGCTCTATGATATAAGACCTAATCTTTATTGCTAAATCCGAACATTACATCCCATCGAAACAGCCACATTTCTAGAACTAGATATAGACCCAGAGCAAGATTAAGGAGGAAACGAACTTACAAACATATAATAAAAATACACTGTTACAACAACGACGTCAAAGTTGGAGACACGCTTGGAGATGTTCTGGCATTGAAAACAGCAAATTAAATCATATTGCAGTGTTCGTGGAAGCGACAAAGATGAAAGAAGCCTATGTTGACATGTGTTTGATGCGGATTTGGCAAACGGAACTAATGTATGGCCAGGGATTTTTTTCCATTCCGGCACGGACAAGGCAATCTGGGATGTTCCAGGCATATATTGACAAAATACTCAGACACTAACATATAATTTTTGAGATTACAGCTCCTGATAAAAGATTCCTCCATGTCAATTCGGTGCATAGAATCGGTCACCGTGGTATTGTTTTTTTCGTAGTTTATTTTGCTGTTGTACAAATTTAATTTGTACAATTATAATTTACACACTCACTGTAAAGCAATGTTGGAATATTTATCTATATCAGATACTGTTGTCACCTGATTTTAGGACACGTGTATCTACGTAAATAAATACACCTACACATACCATGAATTTGTAAAATTACCCTACCATTGTACATTTGAATGGTTAATGTGTACAATGGCTAACATTTGGAGTAATAGGGAATATGAAATGCTAGTCAATGGTATTGTTCACACGAACCTACATTCGAAGGACACTACGATACAGTTTACGAGCATTCCTAATAAGGTAGAATAATTTACCACCACATTTGCCTGTTCAAAACAACAATAGAAAAAGCCATCACACGTAACAAATAACCCTTAATTAATGTTTCAGATAGTGGCAGGCAAGGTGTCTATATACTCGTTGTCAATTATCAAGTTAATGGAATAAATGATCCGGATTAAAGCAGAATGCTTAAAACAACAGTTTTGTAATAATTTTTTCCCTAGAAATAAAAGTTGAGACCAACATAAGGACACACTGAGACCAACTTCCTAACAAAAATTCCATTCCATTACAAAAACCCTCATGTGTGAACGAACACATCATCACATGGTCGACTCCTTTGTATTATACCCCGTCATCAATTTGCATTAGGTAATGTAACAATGTAGATTTGTTAAATGTTAAAGACATTCCAAATTCACCTTTCACTTAAAGGTTTCCTCGCTCCCTCTCTCTATACCTTCCTCAAATTTCGTTAAATATTCCTCACCATTAATGCTGCTGACAATGAACTCGTGTGTCTGTCCTTCCCTTGAATGTGAGGTAGCATTTACGCAGCTGTATGCGTTTCAATATCTAAACGTTGAACTTGGAAGTAGGGACAACGGGTCTAGCGGCCATTCCGTGCCACATCAAGTAAACACACCACGCACTATGCCACCGTTCGCTACAACATGTCGAACTCTAGGGGCAAAGAAAGAGAGAAAGAAATGTGTCTGGTTGGTTGCAAGGTAGGTAAGCAGACATGCAGTCATACTGGCTGTGGCACTTAAATGGTAATGTTTATGTCAACAATGCGTAATTACTGCCAGTCACAGGCACACACAAATGCACACAAATTCAAATAAACAACAACACCCTATAAACTAAAGTGCACAGTGGTTTGTGATTAGATTTTGAGAAGAAAATACATACGAGTTTCTGCCAGCTAAGGCCTTGAATCCAAGGAGATTAAAAAAATATGTATCATATAAGTGCAAAAGTTATAAGAATAGAATCCGTATGTTATTTTTCATAAAGCGCCAGCCATTTTTAAAAGCACAAACGGAAATACTGAAATAGACTGGTAGGTTCCCTCAAAGCAACACGAAGCGTAGCAGATCCAAACGTATTAAATATCCGTATACTGTAGGAAAATCAAGTCCTGAAACTCTTCACATCTAGATCTACAATTCTTCCAATAGAAGGACAAGATCTGGAAGACCGTGCGAACCTATCACCGTAGACCAGAAAGCCTTTTTGCAGTCTGCCTACCGGAGACATGAATGATTTCCACAAAGCCTTCTCTTATTAGATCTGAAGAGTAAGTTTTCTTAAAGAAGACTCGAGATTTTCTCATAGAAGACCAATAAATGTTTTTCTCCGAAGAACATAAATTCTGTCTATTTTGCCTACTTGTAGAAGACCACAAAACCTCATAATAAAGTACTAGTAAGCCATTCCTTAGAAGATCGGAAGACCAGAGGGTCTTTTAATGGAAATAGAAGACCAGAAGATTATCTCATAGAAGACCGCAAGGACTTCTTCTAGAAGACCGAAAGAACTTCTCACAGAAGACCGGAAGGATTATTTATAGAAGATCAAATGGTCCAGAAGGTCTTCCCATAGAAGGCGAGAACGTCTTTTCATATAGAACATGAAGGTCTTCTCACAAAAGACAAGAAGGTATTCTCATAGAAGACCAGAATGTATTCTCAATGAATGTCTTCTCATATATGACCAGAATGTCTTCTCATAGAAGACGAGCAGATTTTCGCATGGAAGACTGGAAGGTTTTTTTTTTTTAGAAAACCTAAATGGGTTCTCAAAGAAAACCCGAGCATGATCTTCCCATAGAAGGCCAGAAGGTCTTCTCATAGATGACCAGAAGGTCTTCTCATAGATGACCAGAAATTCTCATAGAAGACCAGTAGTGGGATTCTGTAACTCATTTTTGCTGTTATCGATAATTGTCGGTAAAATTAAAATGCTTATAATTTCGATAATTAACGAAATTTTTCGGTAAGTTAACGATGAATAAAAAGTATTCGCTAGCCTCTACCGACACAAACAGTGATGCCAACTTTTTTTTTATGTTTTTAGTCATAATTTTGCGATTTAATTTTACCGATTTTTGTCGGTAAAAGCAAAAATGAGTTACAGAATCCCACTACAGAAGGTCTTTTCCTAGAAGACCGGAAGGATTTCTCAATTCCGCTCATAGAAGACTAGAATGTCTTCTCATAGAAGACGAGCAGATTTTCGCATGGAAAACTGGAAGGTTTTTTGTGGAAGACCTAAATGCCTTCTCAAAGAAAACCAGAGATGACCAGAAGTTCTCATAGAATACCTTTTTCTCATGGAAGACCAGAAGTTCTTCTCATGGAAGACCAGAAGGTATTTTCCCAGCAGACCGGAAGTATTCCTCAATTCCGTTCATAGAAGACTAGAAGGTCTTCTCATAGAAGACCAAAAGGTCTTCTCATAGAAGACCAAAAGGTCTTCTCATAGAAGACCAAAAGGTCTTCTCATAGAAGACCAAAAGCTCTTCTCATAGAAGACCAAAAGCTCTTCTCATAGAAGACCAGAAGGTCTTTTCCTAGAAGACCGAAAGGATTTCTCAATTTCGCTCATAGAAGTCTAGAGTGTCTTCTCATAGAAGACCAAAAGGTCTTCTCATAGAAGACCAAAAGGTCTTCTCATAGAAGACCAAAAGGTCTTCTCATAGAAGACCAAAAGGTCTTCTTATAGAAGAAAAGAAGATCTTCTCATAGAAGACCAGAAAGTTTTCTCAGAAAAAGGTTTTCTCGCAGAACACCAGAATGTCTTCCCATAAATGACCAGAAGTTCTTCTCATAGAAGACCATAACATCTTCTCGTAATAGTCCTCTCATATATGACCGGAAGTTCTTCTCATAGAGGACCAGCAGATCTTCTCATAGAAGACCAAAAGGTCTTCTTATAGAGGACCAGTAGGCCCGAAAGTTCTCTCTTACAAAACTAGAAAGTCAGAAGACCGGAAGGACGTCTCACAGAAGATCGGAAGATCTGAATGTCTTCTCAAAGAAAGCCAGAACATGGTCTTGTCATAGAAGACCTGAAGGTCTTCTTTTAGATCACCAGAAGTTTTCATAAAAGAGCAGAAGGTCTTTTCCTAGAAGACCGGAAAGATTTCTTAATTCCGCTCATAGAAGACTAGAATGTCTTCTCATAGAAGACCAGAATGTCTTCTCATAGAAGACCAGAATATCTTCTCATAGAACACCAGAATGTCTTCTCATAGAAAACCAAGAGTCTTCTCAGAGAAGACCAGAAATTGCTTAAAGTCTTCTTCTAGAAGACAAGAAGGTCTTCTCATAGAAGACCAAAAGGTCTACACAGAGAAGACCAGAAGGTCTTCTTATAGAGGACCAGTAGGTCGAAAGTAAGCACGAAATGCCTCTCATATAAGACTAGAAAGTCTTCTCATAGAAGACCACAAGGTCTTCTCATTGAAGACCGGAAGGTCTTCTTACAGAAGACCGGAAGGTCGTATCACAGAATACCGGAAGGTCTTCTCGTAGAAGTCCAGCAGGTCTTCTCATAAAAGATCAGCAGGTCTTCTAATAGAGGTCTTCTCAAAGAAGACCAGAATGCCTTCCGAAATTGCTTAAGGTTCTCTTCTAGAAGACCTGAAGGAATTTTCCTAGAAGACCGGAAAGAATTCTAGATTCCGCTCATAGAAGACTAGAATGTCTCTCATAGAAGACCAGAATGTCTTCTCATAGGAGACCAGAATATCTTCGCAAAGAACACCATAATGTCTTGTCATAGAAGACCAGAATGTCTCCTCATAGAACACCAAAAGTCTTCTCATAGAAGACCAAAAAGTGCTCAAAGTCTTCCTCTAGAAGACCAGAAGGTCTTCTCATAGAAGACCAAAAGGACTGCTCAGAGAAGACAAGAAGATCTTCTTATAGAAAGTAAGCATGAAATTCCTCTCATATAAGACTAGAAAGTCTTCTCATAGAAGACCACAAGGTCTTCTCAATTAAGACCGGAAGGTCTTCTCACAGAAGAGCGGAAGGTCTTCTCACAGAAGACCGGAAGGTCGGATCACAGAATACCGGAGATTCTTCTCATAGAGCACCACATGGTCGTCTCACAGAAGACCAGAAGTCCCCTCATAGAAATGTCTTCTCATAATATACCAAAAGGTCTTCTCATAGAAGACCAGTAGATCTTCTCATAGAAGACCAGCAGATCTTCTCATAGAAGGCCAGCAGGTCTCCTCATAAAAGACCAGCAGGTCTTCTAATAGAGGTCTCAAAGAAGACCAGAATGCCTTCCTAAATTGCTTAAAGTTCTCTTCTAGAAGACCAGAAGGTCTGCTCATATAAGACCAGAATGTCTGCTCTTAGAAGACCAGAAGGAAGGTCGTCTCACAGAAAACCGGAAGGCTTTATTATATATGACCAGAAGTTGTTCTCATAGAATACTAGCAGGTCTTCTCATTACAGACAAGCAGGTCTTCTAATAGATGTCTTCACAAAGAAAACCAGATTGCGTTTCAAAAGTGCATAAAGTTCTCTTCTCATAGAAGAATGTCTTCTCATAGAAGACAAGAAGGTCTTCTTATAAAGGCCCAGTAGGTCGGAAATTCCTCTCATAGAAGACTAGAATGTCTTCTCATAGAATACAGGAAGACCGGAATATTCTTCTCCGGAAGTTCGTCTCATAGAAGACCGGAAGGTCTTCACATCGAAGACCAGCAGATCTTCTCATCGAAGACCATAAAAGACCAGAGGTCTTCTAATAGGGTCTTCTTAAAGACCCGATTGCCTTCCGAAAGTGCTTAAAGTTCTCTTCTAAAATACCAGAAGATCTTCTCATAGAAGACCGAAGGGAAATTGCACGGAAGACCGGAAGTTCGTCTAACAGAAGAACGGAAGATCGTCCCTCAGAAGACCGAAAGTTATTTTCATAGAAGACCAGCTGATCTTCTCATGGAAGCCAGAATTTTTTCTCATAAAAGACCAGAAGGCCTGTTCATAGAGACAAGAAGCTCTTCGCATAGAAGACCAGAAAGTAGAAGACAAGACGGTATTTTCATAGAAGACCAAAAGATCATATCAAAGAAACCTGAAGGTCTTCCTGTAGAAGATCTTCACAATGGAGACCAGACGTAAGTTTTCTCTTTGAAGACCAGATGATCTTATCATAACATACCAGAAGGCAAGAAGACCAAGGTGTAAAAGGTCATATAGTGAAGAACCTTCGAAACACTTATTGTATAGTGTTATTAGACATCCCACAGTGCAATATGTTATTAGCTCGCCAGGTCGTCCATTGTCACACATACTAGCCGTCAAGCAGTTTCGCTCGCAACATTTTGTCTCCGATTGTTGTTTGTGAGAGGTGTAGTAAATTGACTTTGGCACCCTTGACTGTGGTGCACAGAGTATTTATGTATGTATATTCTACAACTTACTAATGCTATAAACTTTCCTTACTTCCCCTACATTACGCCATCGACTTCACATCTTGCTAACACTGTCCCCCATCTATCTAACCATCTGTTCCGCATAAGCCATGTCATGTACGCAGGCGTGCATTTAAATATGGATGTAAAATGTAAACTATGACAAGCATTGAAATGATTTGAACAGAAGCGAGGGGGGAATTGGTGGTTTGATATTCACGGTAGTGGTAGGGCGTGAAGAGTGAAGCACACAAAAGACATTACAACTTGGTTATTGCCCTTTTTCATTCAATTGGTGTTTCGTTCGTTTACCAAAATGATGCCGAAGTATAGCAGCAGCCGTGAGCGCTAAAGAAGTGCAGGAAGAAAGAGCTGTTTGTGAATGGTTGTTGTTGTTTATTTGGTTTGGCTGTTGCAGTGGTTGCTAGAGTTGCAGCAAATATCCATCCATCCAGCCAGCCATCCATCCATGTCTGAGTATATCGTTTTGTGGCATCATCATCATCACAATCTTCTTGTTTGCTACTCAAGCTTCTACGTTTTCCTGCTCTTGTTTGTTGTCGTTGTTGTTTTTGGGTAAACATTTGTAGTTTTACTGTTGCTATTGTTTCCTTGCCTGCCTGCTTGTCGATGATAACATGAATTGTGATGGGAGGTCTTCTTGCGTTTCGACACTTTTCTAATTTGTTTCCCTTTTCCGTTTGTTTTGTTGTTCCCTTGTCATCTACTCTTGCCGTCGTCTTATATTTGATTGCCTTTAGTTTATAAGTGAAATGTTACAAGATTTGTGTGTTTTTTCCTCAATTTTAAAAGAACCCATGTCGTACGCTTCGATTTCACTTTGTATTTATAGAGTTTGAAAATTATTTTAATTGTATCTTTTTTGGGGTTGTTACATAGTGTCTTACAATAGACACACACACTAACATGGTACAGATGAATTTGAGGACGACAATATTTTATCGGTTCAATTTCGAACACAAAACAAATGTCATGGTCAATTTCTCACTTGGAGTAACTACTGATATGTCTTTTTTAACTCCAAATGGCTATTTTTCATTTTTCAAGGAGACCAGTAGGTATTCCCCCAATAGTCACTAAGAAGAAATGTTCGATGCGGAATAATGACTTTTTCACCTTAATATTTTCTTTATTATTAAAGTAATAGCAGATGGAGTGACGAATTATTAACTACAGGTAGGCAATGAATTGCAAATTATAGAAAATGTCGTATTAATTCTTCGTTTATGGCAACAAATCATGTAAAAAAAGTATCAAAAAAGTATCAATTTGCTGTGCCGACAGAGATATACCCTCAGCCTATGTGATTTGAACTTTTCATCTACGGACAGATCGAATGTATTTAGGGTCTTTTCAGAATTTTGTGGCTCTTTTTAAACATTTGAACTTGTAAACAAATATGTGGATTAAGATAAAAGTTAAGCAGGAAGCACGGACTTGTACACGGTAAGCACAACAGCATCGATATAATTTCCTAAGGATATTCTAACATACATACTGCACTTAGACACAAATGTTGAACTTTTGTGTGGGAGGAACCCTAAGCAGAGGAACGATATGGGTCATTTTCGAAGTTATACTAAATTTGAACAAAATATTAGGAGATCCAAAGTTGTGGACCGGTATTGCCCTACATATGGTGCCGTAGGTGTTTTTTTTTTACAACTTTCGGACTATTTTCTCTAGAAGTATGGACTTGCCCCTGAAAAAACTCTTACCGTCGTAATTGAGGCAGCGAATGCAAGTTGCTTCAACGGACATTAAAGTGATTCGAGATCAGGTCTTAAAGTGAACTTATGCAATACTTTATGTGGGGGGGCAACCAAAGGAGTCAACAGATATAGTACATATTCGAATCTGAACCAAATCGGTCCTTCTCTTCAATAGTTGCCAACATTTTTCCGAACATTTTTGAACTGTTGTGGGGAAGGTACCTGAAGGA
Organism: Musca autumnalis; assembly: GCF_047663935.1. Taxonomy (NCBI): domain Eukaryota; kingdom Metazoa; phylum Arthropoda; class Insecta; order Diptera; family Muscidae; genus Musca; species Musca autumnalis. The sequence continues at coordinate 155,051,344 of NW_027411866.1, read as the reverse complement.
GTTGATATGGTTTATCTGCGAACTTAAAGTAAGTTTGGACAATATATTAGGAAGGCCAAAGTATGGTCTTGCCTCTGAGGAAACTTATACTTATACAAAAATCAAAGCGATTCGAGAGTAGAACTTTTCCGAAATTGTATGTGGTAGGTGCCTGAAGAAGTGGTTAAATATTGTCCATATTCAAACCTGATCTATATCTGGTAGATATATTAGGATGTGTAATACCTGGGAGTGGTTCTTGATCATCGTATCAGATGCACTCTACTCCTGTAAGAACTCCATAGGTAAGAGTTGGGGTTTGAGACCACACGTGATACACTGTTGGTATATGACAGTGGTCAGTCCCATTTTGACCTATGTATGTCTTGTTTGGTGGCAGTCCCTGAACAGTAAGTGCACCCCTCCGGCAGCACTGAATGCTGTACTCAACATCCAACACCTGGATATTCTTGTTCAGTATCAAGCATCCCATAGTGCCTTGAGGCTCAAGGAGTTTAACCTGTGGCGATCTTTAGGGTCTGGACATGCTAGCATTTTACAGCAGTTAAGCAGTCAGATCGGACTAAGAAACGAGGGGAATGAATCCGACTACATCTCGCCTTCACTGGGCTTTGATGCAGCGAACAGAAGTGAATTGGAGCATGGCAGACCACTACCCGATAGCCTTTCCATCTTTAATGGCGGTTCAAAGATGGATGAAGGGACTGGAGCGGGAGTGTACTGCGAAGAGCTAAACATCAAACGCTCGTTCAAGCTTAGTGCGAATTGCAGTGTTTTTCAGAAGGAAGTCTTTGCAGTATTGAATTAGTGGTAGGAATGGCGGATCACGCAGGCAGGACAGTCACAGTCTATGTAGATAGCCAGGTTGCCCTCAAGGCGCTAGGACCTTATACTATTATATCTAGGATCTTTCAAAATTTTAGGTCCATCTTAAAAACATGTAAAGTAAGCGTTAACCTTTGTTGCAATGTTGAAGGGAATGAGATTGTTGATGAATTAGCAAGGCGAGGCTCCCAGTCCTCGGACCTTAAGGTGGAGGACTATGTCAAGCCGCCGCTCTGCTACTTCCTGGGCAAACTCTGCCAGTTCTATGCAGAGAAAACCGTAACAATTTGGCAAGACGTACCTGGTTGAAAGGTATCGAAGTCAATCTGGCCGGCAATCTCAAGGCGTAGAACTGCGTCCCTTCTCTCACTTTGCAAGTCGGAAATCAGAATCACTACAGGGGTCATAACTGGCCACTGCCGAATAAGATTTATGACATGTAAGTGGGATGATAACAACATTGAGTACTTGAGTTGTGTGAGGATGAGGAGGAAACGGAGACATTCGAGCATCTTCTATGTAGATGTCCAAGACTACTGGTGAAAAGACATAGACTTTTTGGTGTACATGTGATTGACTCTCTCTCTCTCTTACTTCTCCTCTATTGACCCTACAGTCCAGGTAGTTTACTGCAAGAGTCTGGGGCGGGTCAGTATAGGCTTAGAACAGTCTAGGAAATATTTCTTAACCAATCTTTCTTCTTAAAACAGTCTGTTTCACTCCTCTACAGTTACTCATTCTTCTTATTTTTCTCTCTTGTCTTATCACTTTCCACTTTCCACTTCCCTCCTTTCCCATCTTTCCAACTTAATCCACCATCTCCTCCCACATAGCACACTTCATCATCATCATCAACAGCCATGTATCATCATCTGCATGCACACAGCACCATACGTATAGTTTCATCCGGAACATGCATCACAACTTATGTTTCTTCCACACCATCATCACCTTATGCACACATCACCATAAAGTCATCAGTCACACATCATCATATAGCCTACCCCTTAACAAACATAACATCATACTTCTATTACACATCAATAATCACCTCACCCATGCATCTACAATCACCTCACCCATAGCAGATCCGTTCGAGAGTTATCTTGCGCCCAACGGTGTCAAAGGGGTTTTTGCACATTTCAGGATATTTTCTCAAGAAGTATTGACTTGCCCCTGATCAAACTTGTATCGTCGTATAAGGACAGTGAATGAGAGCAGGTTCTAAACTGAACTTTCCCGAAATTTTGTGTGGTAGGTACCCGAAGCTGTGAACCGATATTGTAACTTCATATATGCCTGGTACAAATTTCACGATGTGCAAAGTATGGAACCAATCGGTTACTCCCTTCAAGAGTTATTGTGCGCACAAATTTTCCGAACATTTTCGAACTTTTGTGGGGGGAGTACCGGAAGGAGTGGGCCGATATAACCCATCCTCGAACATAAACTAAGTTTAGACAAAATATTACGAAAACCAAATTTTGGACCGAAACGGTTAATGCGTTCGAGAGTAATCGTGAGCTCCAGCTAGACAGATTAGCGGACAGACATGGCTAAATCAACTCCATATTGTCTGAAACGGATTTCGTCCAAACAAACTTGCGGTCTAAAACCATTATTTCGATGAGGAAAATTGTGTCCGTATGTCTACAAATTCCCAAACTGTATTCATATCCGCACTAATTATGCTAACAGTTGACATACCCCCCATCTCTTTCTTACCGCCATTAATTTTCTAAATTAACCCGAGCGAAAAGCTAAACGTAATATTACCGTTATATGTTGCATACAAACATTCCTGAGTTAATAATACATTGTTATGAAAATATTTACACTGACTTTAGTTAGATATTTAGTTAATGCCATATAAACGTACGGACTTACATACATTTTATTTATAGTCAATAATAAGCTCATGTTATTCATTTTGTGGAAATTACATATGTACATACGTGTGTATCCACATACTATAATTATGTTATCCCTGCTAGGGTTTCGTCTAGTTATGCAAACGCTGCCACTGAAACTTTATTAGCTAACACAATTAAATACTACTAATTGTTTAGTAGTTAAAAATTATTGTTTTAATTAATTTTGTTGTTTTGTGTAGTGGGGACGGGTCCAATTATGTGATAACCTAAACCAAAGGTACAAAAGTTATTTGCCATCCTTGCTATTAATATCGGTTGACTTAAAACTAACTGAACCAAAACGTTACCAGTCACACTATCGAAATCAATTTTCAAAAATAAAAAAACCTATAACACAATTACTCATCATTTTCAAAAATATAAGGTTTTTTTGTTTTGTTCAATATATATTTTGAAAATTGTGAGAAATTCACTTATAGGTTTTTTGTGGGGGTTTTCAGACATAAACCACTATAACTTAGCCATTTGTTAACCCATTTAAAACAATAATAGCTTATTCAAACTGTCTTGGCTTAATCTCGAAAATCTCAATGGTTTGGCTGTATGCCAAGTTGCCAAGATGTCAAAAAAAGTAGATAAAAAACTTAATGTCAAAATCGGGAGGCTCGATTTTCATCGTAGACATATGGTCCAGTAGACGTTTTGCTCAGTTCAATCCCAGGAATCAGAAGTGCGAATGGCCTATTAAGGTTTTTTTCCTTCCACAGAAATTCCCCCGGCCTAGTATACATACATACATCAAATGTATTGCAAAACCCAAAATTGTAGAAAATGTCATATTAATTGTTCGTTTATGGCAACAAATTATGTAAAACTATACTGTTTTGTGTAAATCTCTTGCTATTGGTCGTCAAAACAATATTCCGTCAAAATATGCAGAGTTTAGTTGCGATTTATAATATATATGGTCAAAAATTAGAATTACCTACTACATGTGGTGTCAATAAAAGAAATTCTGGTCGTTATCGGTTGCAAAAATCTTCCGTATAATGTTCTCAGCTATTCTTCAGAACATTCTGAAACTGTGCAATGCTTATTTCATGTCGTTTGATTGGTATTTTAATCACGTATTTCATACACAGTTCGGGTGACGTAGGGGATGGAACGGTCCTGATCGGCTTTAACATGGCAAAGCCCAGGATTTATCTTGGTCCCTCTTTCATCTCAAGTGAACACTGACCTCCCCGTGATGTCACCTTGGGAACTGCCTTTAACACCTGTTATAGGTAGGGGCTAACATGTGACGAGCCTTCTCCCATAAGAAAGTTAAAAACTTGGGTTTGGGCGTCGGGTTAGTAAACCTCCCCTAGAAAAAACAGCCTACTATGAAAAAACGAAAGAAAAGAAAAACAAACTCCTCTAAAGTTGGCGAACCCCGCAAACGATTTAAGGAATGTTCGCACTCTTTACAGAGAAGGTGCAGTCTTCGCATTGGCAGACGTACTTGAAAAGTACAAGGCCGATATTACTGCCATACAGGAAATACGATGGATTGGGAAGGCGCCACAACAACACCTAAAGGTGAAGCACTGTATTATAGCTGCCATGACGTAAAGCATGAGTTTGGTTGGGGATTCGTAGTTAGTCGCAGACTAAAACATCTGGTATCCAGCATCACCCCAGTGAATGAAAGACTTGCTGCAATTCGAATAAAAGCTAAATTCTTCAACATCAGCTTTATTTGCGCTCATGCTCCCACTGAAGAAAAGGACGAATAGACCAAAGATATATTTTACGAGCGCTTAGAAGAAACATATGACCGTTGCCCTGCCCTGACATTAAAATTCTTAATGCCAAAATTGGAAAGGAGAATATCTTTGGCCCAACAGTCGGGAAATTCAGTCTCCACAGTGAAACATTTGACAATATTATGAGGCTGATAGACTTTGCAGCTGCAAGAAACATTGTAGTTAGCAGTACCAGATTTAAGCATCTCGATATTCATAAGGGCACCTGGCTGTCGCCAGATTAAAGAACAAGAAATCAAATTGATCACGCTGTGATAAATGGAAGACATTCATCGAACGTGTTGGATGTACGATTGTTCCGAGGCGCAAACATTGATTCGGACCACTACCTTGTTGCAGCAAAGGTACGTACCCGTCTAAACATAGCAAACAAAGTGCGAACAGACACAACACGGAAGTTGGACATCGATAGGCTGCAAACACAACAGATAGCCACAGCATATTCCAGTCAACTGGCCCAACTGCTTAATCAAAGCTCTCCTCGTCCCGATAACATATCAGGACAATGGCAAAATATTGTCCACTCCATGCAAACAGCCGCAAAATCAGTACTTGGATACCAGAGACCTCAACCAGGGAATCCATGGTATGACCAGGTGTGTCGTGCTGCAACGCGTAGCGCACGAGAGAGGTAACGGGAGAAAAGGAGAGAGGAGAAACTTCTTTTCAACAGGAAAAAAAGAGAGAGATGGAAAAACGGGAGTTTGAACAAATCGAGATGTACAGGAGACAGAATGAAGTCCGAAAATTCTACCAAAGAGTGAAACATCAAACTAATGGCTTAGAAACTGGTAACTGATACAGATAGTGTGCTAAGGATATGGAAAGAGCATTTTTCCAAACTGTTGGTATCCAATAGTAGCTAAGTCGACGAAGATACCACAGATTCAATGCTACAAGATGGTATAGAATTTATACCACCCGGCCAAGATGAGGTAAAGACAGCAATAAACCGGCTGAAGAATAATAAGGCAGCAGGAGCTGATGGCGGATCCGAGCTGTTTAAAATCAGTAGCAACGCGTAGCGCACGAGAGAGGTAACGGGTAACGTCTTTTCCACAGGAAAAAAAGAGAGAGAGAGATAGAAAACGGGAGTGTGAACAAATCGAGATGTACAGGAGACAGAATGAAGTCCGAAAATTCTACCAAAGTGTTAAACATCAAACTGATGGCTTAGGAACTGGTAACAGATACAGATAGTGTGCTAAGGATATGGAAAGAGCATTTTTCCAAACTGTTCGTATTCAATAGTAGCTAAGTCGACGAAGATACCACAGATTCAATGCTACAAGATGGTATAGAATTTATACCACCCGGCCAAGATGAGGTAAAGACAGTAATAAACCGGCTGAAGAATAATAAGGCAGCAGGAGCTGATGGCCTACCAGCCGAGCTGTTTAAAACCGGAGGCGACACGCTGATAATGTGTATGCATCAGCTAGTTAGCTCCATCTGGCAGGAAGGACGCTTACCCGACGATTGGAACCTGAGCATCCTATGTCCAGTCCATAAGAATGGAGATAAGACTTTATGCTCCAACTATAGGGACATTATTCTTCTCCCTATCGCCTACAAGATAGTGTCAGGGATATTGTGCCCATGGTCAACGAAATAATTGGACCATACCAATGTGGCTTTAGACCTGGCAAGTCCACCATTCACCAGATATTTACCCTGCGGCAAATCCTGGAGAAGACCCAAGAGATGCAGATCGACATCTACCACCTTTTTGTCGATTATAAAGCAGCCTTCAACAGCAATGTCTGAATTTGGTATTCCCGCAAAGCTCATTCGGCTTTGTAAAATGACTCTAACTGACACAAGATCTCTTAAGTTAAAATAGGAAAGAACCTTTTCGAAGAGTTTTGTGCCAAAAGAGGTTTCAGGCAAGGAGACAGCCTTTTGTGTGGTCTTTTCAACATCCTGCTAGAAAAGGTTATACGAGAGGCAAACATCAAAAGAAGTGGCACAATCTACACCAATAGCCGCATGTTACTTGCTTATGCTGATGATATAGACATCATGAAACGATCAACAAAGGAAGTAAGCGATACCTTTATGAAGGTAGAAGGAGAAACTGCTAAAGTGGGTCTGGCGGTAAGCGGCAAGAACACCAAGCTGATGGTGTCGACGCGAAATGCGTCCATTGAGATCGGACCAACTGTTGAATTTGCATCCTACAATTTTGAGGTATTAAAAGACTTCGTATACCTCGGGACATCCGTAAACACAACAAACGACATCAGTTGTGAAATAAAAAGAAGACTTGTATTGGCCAACAGATGCTACTTTGGCTTAAGTAAGCACATTAAGAATTAACGATGAAGAACCCACTAAAAGGCGTATAAATTTGAGCCACATGGCGCTGCGCTCAGAATTGGCAGGACAATGAATAGATCGCGCAAAGAAGTGGATGAAGAGATGATAGGCTCGGTTCTGGTTCCGCAATTTTTATTAAATTTTGATCATTCATTGGAGGATATTTTTCGACTTTTTTTCCTTAAATAAATTTAACAGTTTTGTAAGGGTTAATATCAAGATTTTGGCCCGAGGTATTTATTATAACTTTCGACGTGAATAATCACAGCAAGAGAGCATCGATGAAATTAAATCTTTGTATGCCGATAAAGCACCATCCTATAGAAATATGAAAAATCTGGTTTAATAAATTCAATCGTAGCCGACACTCCTAAAAAACGAAATTTGTGGTGGTGCAAAAAAAAAAAATAAATATGTTAAGCCTTGCGTGAACGGATAATGCAAGATGGTCATGTTATATACCATGAGTTAGAGGCATCCTTGGGCATTTCTTCCACCAACTAACATTTGATATTGCATAAACACCTGACAGTCGCTCAAAAAAGTTCTTGTCGATCGGTGCAAAGAAATTGTGAATAAATACGATCACGGTTCTTCAAACGATGTTTACAAGATAGTCACAGACGACGAATCTGGGATCTATGCGTTTGAGCCCGAATCAGTACAGTGTGGGTCTTCGAATATGAGTCAAATCCAATGAAAATGTTCATTGAAGAAGTACTTCTAAGCAAATGGTCGCCTGTTTCTTCGGAAAAACTGACCATGTGGCGACTATACAGCTTGATTTGAGAAGACGAATCATTGTACACCATAACAATACGAACTCTCACACATCGATTCAAACCAGCGCCTTTTTGGCGTGCAGTTAATAAGTCATCCGCCGACTAGCCCTGACTTGGCACCCAATGACTTAATTTCATTACCGCACCTCAAGAAAAAAGGCGAGGTTAACAGTTTTCATCGCTAATGCCAAACAAAAAGGTCGAATAAAATCACAATACACAAAGACTGTGTTTTTAGTTCTTGTGACCCCGTGGGTAGTTCCAGTGGCTTTAAAACAACTAAAGTTACTGCTAAGGTGGTCTTAAAAATACTCGTCACACAAACGGTTTATAAGCTTGTAGCTTCGAGTTTGAAGAGTAGTTTTTATGACCATTTTAGCAGTAATATTACAAGCCAAACAATAATATCCCGAACACCCTAATAATCGCATATGGTCAAAATAAATGGTGGCACACCATTGTCACTCATTGTTCTTCTCCCAACAAGAAAGTCCCATTTAAAAAGTAGTTGTAGAAGAAGAAAGAAAAATGGTTTGGGGTTCCAATGCCGAAAACTATGAGACGAGTGAACGGCAAAAAATATACATTCGGGTTTGTATACGTTGATGAGTGTGCTAAACGAAGAAACCCATAAAAACTGGAGGGAAAAATGCTAAGAGAAAAGAAGCTATAAAAACCCTCAGTTAATTGGCAATATGCTGCTATCGAGGCCAACACTGACAATGCCAAAGGCAATGTGTCATTGTGTGTTGTTTGTGGTTGTCGCTTCAAGAATGAAATATACACACGAACCATAAACTCGTACACACGTACTCACTCTTGTATTTCAATAAGATGTAGGCAAGTCAGGCAAATGAGCTATGTAGGCTATCTGTGTATGGCTGTAAGGACATATCGACACATTCTACTACATAGCATATTAACTGCCAACAAACAGTTGAGAAGCAAATAAATTGCTGCATTTATTGATTTCGTTGTGTGTAAACGATGACAATGAAAGTGAAGTACAAAGGAACGAACGAACGAATGTCGAGACTCAAGTATCGATGTTTAGGGAGCAACGGAAATAATTGCATTAAATACAACTTTTAATTGAAATTATATTCTCAAAGGTTCAAACAGAGTCAGGGTAAAGAATCATCCCTCATGCACACTATTCAAATGTGTGACGGCCTAACCTCAGATTGAACGATGATTCAATGATAACTTTTGCATTTTCATCCCCCGTAATCCCTGCAATCATTGTTGTGTCCCCTAAGTGTGGTTTTTAGCCCCCTTTTTGCCATTGATATTTTCCATGGCTGCAATGAGAAGACCATTAATGTCACTATTAAAGCAAAGAATAACTGCAACCAGCTGTAAAAATATGTATTAGACTGGTGTGTATTGCGTTCAATGTTCATTGCCTTCGTTTTCATGCAATTAAATCCCTCACTTATTTATTCCTCAAGGATTTCACTCTGGTGGAGTATTGTTGTCACACATAGGGTGTTTTAAAAAATGCATTATTGTTCTGGTGGATGAGTATTTTATTTACGGATATCAATTTAGATTTTAGAATTTATGAACTTGAATAGTGCTAGTGTTTGGAGGTTCTTAAAGATACCATACTCCCTTAAGAATTCAATTTAGAGATTTATCAGTGTGTGTTGCACAGAATTTCCGTTTAATTACATTTCGCCTGGTTTCCAATATCCAATTATCTGTGAAAATAAACAGCTCAAATAACATTACATTGTCTTTGACCTCTTAACTTTTAAAGAATGTTTTATTATGAAGATTTAAGAAGCGACGTGTTTTTGGTAATTCTATTTGAGAATGAAATTTAGCCATAACTACTAACGAAGAACCCTTAAACCCCTTTACCTATGCTAATTTTTAAATTTTGTGAGAGATGTATATGAATATGTTTTCCAAAATAGACCTTCTGGGAAATAGATGTATGTACGTGCGGAAGAAATTTTACGACATGCTATATTTTGGTGCTCGTCAGTGATTTGAGTCTACGCCGCACTATGTCGCGAGTTCATATTAACTGTGGCCAAAAATAGAAGGAGTTGTCGTAGGTGCATCAATTTTGGTACACGTACCTATTATTGACTTACAATCTTCAGGACAAACATTTGGGTTGGTCGGTCCACGTTTTGATATATCCCCCAAAGAACCGTACCTCCCGATTTTCGGTATTTTGAATGTTTAAGACACAATGACCAACCGAAAGTATTCAAATTTTGTGGTTATTCTTCGGCAGAGGTATCAAACATTCCAATAGAGAATTGTGGGCTTAGGTCCACGTTTTGGTATAGCTCCCATATAACGGTACCTCCCGATTATCGGTATTTTAAAGATTTTAGCCTCATTATTACACCGAAATTGCTGAAATTTGGTATTTAGTCTTCTCAGGAGCATTATACCTTCACCATGAAATTTGTCTGCATAGGTCCACGCCTTCATATAGCCCCCATAGGACGGTACCTCCCGATTTTCGGTATTTTGTAGGTTTTCGCCTGACTATCACACCGAAATGGCTGAAAATTGGTATTAAGTCTCCGTTGGGGGACTTATACCCTTCCATCAGAAATATGTCGGTATAGGTCCTCGTCTTTCTATAGCCCCATAGAACCGTGTCTCGTCATTTTCGGTGTTTTGAGTGTTGTGGCCTCAATATCCATCCGATATGACTGAAATTTGGTGTTTAGTTTTCATATTGTATGTGAGCATATTGAATATATCAAACTCTTGTCTTTATATATGAGAAATTTCCTTTAAAAAAAATTTTGACCGATTAGTGGTCAAAAAACGGTAAATTTTTTGTAAAAAATCGAATTTTGATTTTCGCTGTTCACAATTTTTTTTTAAAAATTTATATTTTTAAAAATTCTCTCGTTTTAAGGCAAGACTATTAGGTACTTAATAAGCCCACAAAAATATATGATGATCGGTTCATTCGTTTTCGGGCTATAGCCAACACCGCAAAACGATTTGTTAAAAAAGGGGGTATCCTCTCAGTGAGGTGGTCGCTGAAAAAGAGAAGTGACACATTCGTCTGCAAACCTCTGCAGCTGGGACCTTTATATATTTGAAGTACTCACTTTTTACTACTCATTCAGCAAAAAATATCGCTATACACTTTTATACAATTTTTTCCCACTCCACTCAATTTAAAATTTGCTTCAGAAAATTAATAAACTTAGTAATACATGTTTGGGTAAATGTAAACACCATATGATTAATATTTACATGCAAACAAAGGTGCAGCCAAGTTTATTACATCCCAAGAGAACTTAGGAACCATTTTTGCAGCGGCCGTTACTTTCAAATTTTAAATATTAACGCATAATATAATTTATTAATTTTAGAAAAAACACACAAAAATACGTATTAACTAAAATTGTCGGATTTAAATCCTCATATAGCAAAAACTACTTCACGTATCGGTACCAAAATTCAGATTCTTCTTAATTAATATGTTTTCTATCAATCCCCATCAATAAATTTGTTCAACGAAGTATTTAGTTTTTACCATTTTTGGCCACGGTCGTGACACTGTGCGCCGACAGCTTTTCTTAGAACTGTCAGGTCCTTCACCAGAGTCCATATCTACATTAAACAATCATCACTCATGGGAAATCGGATTGGCATAGTTTCAGGGTTTTCACCAATCACCGCTGCAGAGAACTACTCAACCCGTATGATGTCCGGGTAGCAGAGAGAACGTTCCGGGACGTCATCATCAAACAGGACAAGTTGAAACTCGTTAAAGATCACCGTATATTTAGTTATAGTTATATTTTGCTCAACAACTTTTTACACAGTTCCACAAAGTTGCTCCGATGCATACTTACTTTTGCCATATAAATGTTGGGCTTTTGGGATTCAAACCGTATATTTTCTTATGTATGCAAATATTACACACTTTTCATTGTTATCACAGAAGACTGCCTTCGTGTTTATCAAATAAAACTAATAATGTTGCATACTAACATTTGCCACAGACTGTATGTGTGGACGCCAGACATATGTATGTACGTGGAATTTGGAAACAAGCATTCGGCGCCCCTTAGAGTAAAACACCGAGATTTTAATGGTGGGTTTAAGTTCTACCTTTCCTGTAGTTTTCTCCCTTCAATTGGAGTATGATTGTACTACCTTGGCGTGGTTTCCTATTTAACCATCTTTTTCCGCCCAAGGATATGCGAATTTCGGGCTGCGGAAAAAAATAAATTTTGTTGACCCTATATGACGCGATAGATCGGCCTATGGTAAAATATGCCCGTTAACATAAGTGCAACGCTGTGGAGTAATATTTAATACTGACCAAATGCCGCACTCAGAACTGCAACAGGGTGTTTCTTTACGTTTTGTTACCATGAGAGTCATCCTCCCCTACCCAGGCATATTATGAAGAATCTTCATGGCCAAGAGAGAGGCCAAACAATACAAGAGAGAACCATAGATCAAAAAGCCTATCCAGAACATTTGGATATCATGCCATAGACAACTAGCGTGTGAATGCGGTCCTCAAAGTCACCCAATCTATCACATCTGTCATAACAAACTAGAGTAGTTTTGGCTCAACTACGTTGAGGATAGAGCAACCGTTTAAATTCCTATAAGGCAAGGATTAATGACACTGTGCAAAACATATGCTCAGCATGCATTACAGGCCCGCACGTCACACTGCACCTTTTCCACTGTCCTGCCGAACTTATTCGACAATATCCATCGCAGCAGCCATATTGCTAGCCCTAAAGATATGTAGGTAGCGATGTTAATGGCCTCCAACGTCATGTGAGTTTGCACGGTGTCAGTCGGCTTGGCCGACAGAGATATACCCTCAGCCAAAGTGAAGTGAAACTTTCATCTACGGACAGATCGAATGTATTTAGGATCTTTTCAGAGTTCTGTGGCCCTTTTTGAACATTTGATTAGGATTAAGAATTAACTGCACTAAGACACAAATGTTTAACTTTTGTGGAGGAGGTACCCTTAGGAAGGACCGATATGGGCTATTTTAGAAGTTATACTAAATTTTGACAAAATATTAGGAGAACCCAAGTTTGGACCAAATTGGTTGCCCCATTCAAGTGATATCGTCCTAGCATTTTAGTGGCATTTTTTAAACATTGGGGAGAAGTACCGGAAGTTGCCTATGAAATAAAATATGACGAAGACCAAATGTTGGACCAAATCGCTTGAACAGTTCGAGAGATATCGTGGCCGCCACATATGGTTACATTTAGGGTTTCCGACACCTTCCAATATTTCCAAAGAAATATGGACATGCCCCTGAAAAAATTTTTACCGTCGTAATGGAGGTAGCGAATGCAAATCGCTTCATCGAGAGCAGGTCTTAAAGTGAACATATCCGAAATTTTGTGTGGGAGGTACCAGAAGGAGTGGACAAATATTTATTCGAACCTGATCTATATCTGGTAGATATTTTAGGATGTGTATGTAAAATGGACCAAATCGGTCACTCAAATCAAAAGTTATCGTGCGCACAATTTTTCCGAACATTTTTGAACTTTTGTGGGGGAGGTACCCGAAGGAGTGGACCTATATGGCTTATCTTCGAACATAATCAAAGTTTGCACAAAATATTACGAATACAAAATTGTGGACGGAATCGGCAGATCCGTGCGAGAGTTATCTTGGGATACAAACCACTACACACGGTGTCATAGGGGTTTTTGCAACGTTCAGCCTATTTTCTTAGGAAGTATGGACTTGCCCCTGAAGAAACTTGTACCTTCGTATGGGGGACAGTGAATACAAGTTGTTACAACAAAAACCAAGGCGATTCGAGAGCAGGTCCTAAACTGAACTTTTCCAAAATTTTGTGTGGGAGGTACCCGAAGGAATTTACCGATTGAGTCCATATTGGAATCTCATCTAAGTCTGGTAGAAATTTCACGATGTACAAAGTATGGACCAAATCGGTTACTCCCTTCAAGAGTTATCGTGCGCACAAATTTTCCAAACATTTTCGAACTTTTGTGGGGGAGGTACGGGAAGGAGTGGACCGATATGGTCAATCTTCGAACTTAAACTAAGTTTGGACAAAGTATTGCAAAAGACAAATTTTGGACCAAATCGGTTTATCCGTTCGAGAGTTATCGTGCGCATCAGCCTGCCAGACAGACGGACAGACAGACAGACGGACGGACATGGCTAAATCAACTCCAAATTCTCTGAAACACATTTCGTCCAAACATACTTGAGGTCTAAAACCAATATTTCGATGAGGCACATTTTGCCCGTATGAAAGTGTATATACCCTTTCTAGCTTAAAGGCTGAGGGTATAAAAACGGTGTTAAGTTCGGTCGGGTCGAACTTGTTATACCCTCCACCACAAACTGTATTGAAGTGATTAGGAACAATGGTATCCATTCTTTTATGAAAGTACTAAGCTCTTCCTCTTATTCCTTGCAGAATCAGAATATCTTACTGATAGTACTCCCTTTAAAAGTGCTCATACGAGACGTCATCTTTGTTCATTCCAAAAAATGAACCAATATTTAAAATTTTCCGAATGAAGCTTTTGTTAAACCTTAAACCTGGATATATATGGACGAACATCAGGAGGTACCGTTCTATAGGGGCTATATGAAGGCGTGGAGCTACACCGAAAAATTGTAGGTGGAAATTTTTATAGCCACAACGAAGACCAAATGCCAAATTTCAGCCACTTCGGTCGGATATTGTGGCCACATCCTTCAAAATATCGAAAATCGGGAGGTACTGTTCTATGGGGGCTATAAGAAGACGTGGACCTAAACCGACAAATTTCCAGTGTAACGTTTTATACGCCCATTGAAAACTAAATACCAAATTTTAGCCATTTTGGTGGGATATTGAGGCATCAACCTTCAAAATACCTAAAATCGGGAGGAACCGTTCTATGGGAGCTATATGGAGGCGTGGAACTATACCGACAAATTTCAAATGGAAAGTTTTATAGCCACAACGAAGACCAAATACCACATTTCAGCCATTTCTGTGGGATATTGTGGCCACAAGCTTCAAAATACCGAAAATCGGTAGATACCGTTCTACTGGGGCTATAGGAAGGAAGACCTGGACTTATACCAATAAATTTCAAGTGAATAGTTTTATAGCCCCATTAAAAAGTAAATACCAAATTTCAGCCATTTCGGTGGGATATTGAGGCATCAACTTTCAAATTCCGAAAATTGCGAGGTGCCGTTCTATGGGAGTTATATGAAGACATATATCTATACCGACAAATTCCAGGTGGAAAGTTTATAGCCCCAGCTAAGACCAAAAAACTAATTTCAGCCATTTCGGTGGGATAGTGAGGCCACAATCTTCAAAAACCGAATATGGGGCCTATTTTCAGCCGTGAACCTATAACCAATACCTAAAAATTTCAGGTGGGAAATTTTATAGCCCTAACGAAGACCAAATACCAAATTTCATTAATTTCGGTGGGATATTGAGGCCAGAATCTTCAAAATACCGAAAATTGGCAGCTACAGTTATAGGCTACATGAAGACGTGAGCCTTTACCGATAAATTTCAGGTGGAACGTTTTATAGCTTCAACGAATGCCAAGTAACAAATTTCATCCATCTCCGTGGGCCACTACCATAAAAATATCGCAAATCGTGAGGTACCGTTCAATGGGGGCTATATGAAGGCGTGGACCTATGCCGACAAATTTTAGGTAGAACGTTTTTATCCGCAGCGAATTTTAGACAATTCGGAGTGATATTAAGGCCATAAGGTTAAAATAATCGAAAATCGGCGGGTACCGTTATATGGGGGCTATATCAAATCATGGACCGATATAGTACATTTGCATACCAAGCATCCTAGGAGTAATAGAAACGTCCATATCAAATTACAAAGCTCTATCACAAAAATTGCGAGCTGTATCTTGATTTTAACATGCAGACGGATATGGTTATATCGACTTGGAATTTTATGTTGATCAAGAAAATATGTACTTTACAGTGTCTCCGGCGAATATTTCAATGTGTTACAAACGGAATGCCAAATTTAATTATACTCTCCATATTCTGGTGGAGGGCATAACAAGGGCCACGGGGGTACAGTGGTATGCACATCCGCCTTGTACTCAGAAGGTCTGCGAGTCGATTCCCAGACCAGGCAACATCAAATTTTCAACGGTGGTAAAATACCCCTTAGTAATGTCCGTTGGTCAATGTCTCATATCGATGGCGAAGCTGCCCCGTGGGTGGGGAGGC
This sequence comes from Musca autumnalis, assembly GCF_047663935.1. Classification (NCBI taxonomy): domain Eukaryota; kingdom Metazoa; phylum Arthropoda; class Insecta; order Diptera; family Muscidae; genus Musca; species Musca autumnalis. The sequence goes on along the minus strand of NW_027411866.1, from coordinate 155,035,501 downwards.
CGTCGCCGATTTTCTCGCAAACTATAAGTGCTACAAAAAATTCGTTTAAGGCAAAATTTTGAGTTTAATCAAGATCTATCATCTCTCAAAAGTTGACAGTTGTGTCATAAGTATGATAGTGGACGCACGCGGTTTTGTGATATTAAAAAATATTTTATACCGTTTGAAGACAACTTCTGTCAATATATTAATATTATGAAAAAATATATAAGGGGGTGATAGGAGTATGGTGGGTTAATATCAGAAATTTGTCATGTTTAACCTAAATTCTTTATGTCACAGATATACCACACTATAACGTGAAGTTGAATATTATGGTAAATGTATCTTATTTAATAACACTGTGCAACATTTTAAGGTGATCTTGTGCAAACAATTCGAACTGAAGATTTTGTAAAAGTACAGACTTAAACAAGAAACCCTAGTTTGGTTTTGTTGTGTCAGATCCAGCTCGGATTTTATGGCCCCATCTAAACATGGTTAAATATTGAGTTTTTAAAGAAATTCGGGGCTATATCTCTGAAACCAATGCGAATCTTCTTCTGACCTCTGAAGCAAATTTGTAGATAAGGACAAGAATAAAATATTTGGAGAAATAATGAACTCGAAAAACTACATTTATTGCCTCAAATTTCAAAATATATGCAAAAATTCCACAATTTTTATACATTTCGCACTGTATCTCCAAAACCGTTAATTTTTTCTGAATATTTTCTTTTGGAAAAATATTTCCTGGAATGTAATACACAACTCCTCAGAACATGTCATTGTTGTAAAATGCCTCTATGCCGTTGTTTTCAGTACATTTTTCAACGACGATTTAATAAAAATGTCAATAATGTAGTGAAATTCGAGATGCGAGAATAAACTGTTGGTGTGAACTTTTTTTGAAATACGTGTTGTAAAAGATATGATGCAAAATACCGCTGAAACAACATGAACCAAGCATTTTAGAGTTTCAGCATGTTCTAAAGAATTGTTGAGAACTTTATTTGGAAGATTTTTGCAAATGGTTACTTGGTTCAACTCCCAATAGTTTAGCCGATACTGACCAGAATTTCAGCAATTATGTAAAATTTTCTATATTTTATAGATTTTGATGTCCTAGATGGAGTTTTTCTTATGTGGGTTTTTCAAAAGATAAGTTCTACTAGTTTAGGGCTACAATATTGCTAAAAACAGCAAGGCCAAATTCCTATTCGTTTCTGAGATAAAGGCCTGATAAATGCAAAAAAGTGTAGATTTAGCCCGGTTTATATGAGGCCATAAAATACGAACTGGATCTACCAGGACAAAACCCTACTAGGGTTTTTGTAGTCTAAATATGTACTTTCAAAAATGCATACTAGAAATTGTTTGCATTTTCAGTGTTACATAGTGTAATATTATGATTTTTGTACCTTAATACAAGGTATCTACTTGAAGGTCTCTACTTTAATAATTTTTGTGAATTTTGGAATAATTTTTGATTATTCAATAGAAAACATGTTCCTTTTTGGCATAATGTTGATGTTTAAGGAAGAAATTTGGCAAATTGCAGTTTTAGAGTACGTGGATTAATGTCCCATATCGAGGGCGAAGCTGCCCCATGGGTTGAGCGGCTTCGGCACTTTTTAGACATTTTGTAAATGATCAAAAATAATATTTTGAAAACAAAATTATTACCATTTATATACCAAAACTTACAGTCAAGATACGCTAATATTATAAGCAAGAATAATATTTGTAAAAATTTGAACGGTGTCGATATGAGAACATTTTGAACAAAAACGTGGCGAAGGCTCCCCATGTTACCATATATGCCTTGAATTTATCCTTAATACAAAGATTGAAATTTCATCTAATCAAATAGTTTCTATGTAACAATATTGTGTTTGTGATATTTACCTTTGAATTGTTCTTAAATCTACAAAACTAATTTCGATTAACTTCACAATTGTCTGTCTCACTTCATGTGTCAGAGACACTCTACATCTGTGTCGTTTGCAAAATGTTTACTCGTGTGTGTGTTTTTTGGGTTAGACGTAACCAAATAACTTTATCCTAGGAAGGAAAGGTATTGTGTATGTGTGCATATCTTTCCCCATTTAATAAATGGATATTCACACCTTTTGCGGAGGCATCAACAATACTACAACAACAGATACAATCACCAAAAACTTTCAAATTGTAAACTGATCTCTGAAATCTTTGACACCTTTTCAAAAATAAAATCTCTAACAAAAGGAAAATTGGTAAAGAGAATAAAAATCGTGTAGATTTCCATGCAAGTGTATTTCTTATTTGTTGTGGTAGTGGTGGTATTAGTTTTTACTTACATCGAACTTTCCATATGTTTGAGAATCATGGTTTCCCTTTCTTAGACCACAAAACATAAAATCCATTGACATTGTTGGCACGTTTTTAAAATGCGTATATCCGTTGCATGAGTTTACGTCATCTACTTCTAGTTGTAGGTTCTTCATGTGGTATATCCTTAGAACAGAACACCTTCTATGCTTGCTTACGAGGAAAATTTTTATATACACACACACAAACATCCAGATGCAAAGTGCCTGCCCAGCAAACCAAAGTCGGATGAAACGTCCGAGTTCGGATCCGAATTCGTGGTTGACGTGTTCTCTGACCGAAATTCGGATGAAAATCGGATGTTTTAGCCGACTTTCGGACCGAATTCGGTCCAAGTCAGATGAACTATCGTATGAACTTCTGATTTATTTACCACCATTCGACCAGAATTTGTTTTTATTATTAAAAGATGTTGAAAATACTCAGTTAATTCATGAGATATCCAAATCCTATAAAAGTTTATCTAATATAGACATATTAAAGGTTTTAATATCACATTATGCTGTGTTAAATGCGCGACTTGGTGGAAAAACAAACTGTGGAAAACAACAAATTCGTCAACACGATCTGTGAAATATGTGAAACAATTGTTATTAATATATGAAAAAATACATGTCTTCACATGCAAAAAATTTTTGATACACATAAAAGTGTTAAGAAACTTTGGCCATAAAAATATATAAAACAAATGACTTTCCACGGAATAGTGTTGAAGTTTGACGAAGAAAATCTTTACTTTCATTAACTTCATAAAAATAAAGAAATATGTGTGCAACCGATCACTATGAATAACATCAACACGCATAACAAAAATAAACCAAATTTGTTCTTCGATACCGAAATTAAAACCCAAACACTCAATTTTTCGTTCGTACTGCATCCACATCGGCACATCAACAATTACACATTTACAATGTGCGAGCGAAATATGTACAATTCTTTTCTCTCTGCTTACTTACACTTAATTTTTCCAAAGCAGCACAAGAGAATATAGAAAAATTCCCTTCAGATAGGGATAGAGAGGGCGGGAAAAAGTTCGTCAGACTAGTCGGATAGACTTCGGACCGAAGTCGGTCAGACGCGTCTGAAAAACTTCCGATTTTGAGCAGACGCGTCGGACTTCCGACATTGTGTTTGCTGGGTGGCTACATACATATGTATGTATGTACATTTATAATGACGCAGACTGTGGAAGTTCAGTGTTGGCAAACATGTGAGTTAGGATATACCACTTCCATACTTGATATTTAATATAAAATGAACACAACACAACAGTTTTTATGAGGAGTGGTATAAAATGTATGCGAAAAATAATCAACATTAGGAAAATTGGTATTGTATGCAACAGACGTATTCATAATAGGGATGCGTTATGGATGTCAGAAGTAGAATTTTCGACTTTCAGTTTTTTGCCTTTGTCTTAAAAGTCGACTTTTCGATCTTTCGATTATGATCAAAGTCAACTAAAATCGATTTTTGATCGATAATAGAGCCTTTTTACACCCTCCAGCATATTATGGAGGGTATAATTAAATTTTTCATTCCGTTTGTAACACTTTGAAATATTCGTCGTATGAAATATACATGCATAAAATCCCAGCAAAATGTTCGATGCCAAAGATGCTATTCAAGAATGGGTGCAAGTGAAATGGAATGTCATTTTTTCAGCATCTTCACTCATTCTTTTTACAAGAGCGTGACCCCCAAAAGATGCCATTCATTTTCAGATCCTAAGCATGTCATCTTTACTAACTCGATGGAATGGCATCTTCAACAATTCTTTGGCATGGCATCTATACCAATCCTTTGGCATGCCATCTTAACCAATTCCCAATAATAGCATTTTTACTAATCTTTGGCATGTCATTTTCACCAACCCTTTGGCATGTAATTTTCACGTCTTGTTCGGAAAATGGAAAATGCTCTATTAACCCAGATATGCCCAACGTCCTATATATAGGACACACAAAATTCTTGCTAATTTGATATGTTATGTTTATCAAAGTACCGTTTATTTTGGTGATATACTCAGTACACATCTGTAGCTCTTGGGATATTATATGATTCCATTATTTTGAGCTACTATTTTTGAGTTTTGAGGTCTAGTTCATAGAAGTTGCCACCTATCGCTTAGTTTTTACAATGATTTGCGTTATGACCGATTAATTATTGGGTAGTTTTATAACGAAAACATACACGATGTGGAGCTTACTACGAAAAAACGTTAACTAGATGCCGAAAAGGTGTTTTTGGACTATATGTCAAATGTTTTGTGTCCCATAACTGCCAGTTATATGATAAAGCCCTGTGTTCAAAAGTGGCCTCAAAAACCACTTTTTTCAAAAAATGTTTAAAAAACATATTAACATACTGTTATTATTTCACATTTGCTTCTAAAGTAATATAAAACAAGTAAGAAAAGTCTATAGTCGGACGGAGCCGACCATGGGATACCCTATACCACTATCCCTGGACAATCGCTCTCCACGGAACTTATTTTCAATGATTGTGACAATAATACTTATGACCAAACCAAAAAGTTATCTAGCATGACAAAGACATGTTTGTAGCAGGAAAGGAAAATTTAGTTCACACAAACTAAAATGTAATGGAACCCACTTATGTAGTACTACCATTTCCGTTGTTTAACCGCTACGTTATTGAAATTTTTACCAGTTTCACACAAAAGTTTCAGTCCCGCTAAGTATTATCTGATTTTCACGGTGGTTTGTACGCTTCTTCTTCATCACAAACTCAAACTTTGTTTAAATTTTTGCGGGTTATTATTTTGACCTACAGAGCCGCTACAAAATTGGTTAAAATTTTGTTTTTGGTCCATTTCATCCCCTTAACATTTCAAGATCATCACCAAAAACTAATCATTTATATTCTGGCCCGAACCCAACCTCCTTAAAAAATTCGTTACAATCGGTCCATAATTGCGGCCTTAAGCTTGTTTACAATTTTTAATGGACGGACACACATTGCTAAATCGCCTTATCTCGTCGAGATATGAATTTTGGCATACCAAATAAGGGGTATAGGACGAATATTTCGTGGTGTTACATAAACTTTTGGAGAGACAATATGTAGCATGGGATAAAAATGTGGTTCTCTACACAGAACCCATTATATATTAGGCAGTAGGACCGTTATTTAGCAAACACTTTATTGCAATTTACATCAGAGGAAAGGTCAGTAGTTTTTTCCCATATGTAGGCTACTTTGCGAAATGTATATGTCCTCAAGGAATTAAAATATCGACCAAAAATAAAATTTTTATATTTTTCATACAAAAGTAATTGTCCATTTCACCCGCTAAAGAATATCAGATCACCATTCAAAATTGTAGGTATCTTTTTCGACCTATACTCTTACCCGGTGCAAAATTTCGTGACCATTGATGTATAATTGCGACTTCTAGCGAGTTTGTTATTACACTACAAACAAATAACGGAATATATTAGGCTGTAACTCTGTTATCTGATCATGCACACCAACATAATTGGCATCAATTGAAAGGTCAAGCGTTCCACTTTCAAGTATATCTCACTTGTCCGGAATGTCACTTCCAGGCATTAAGATATAAGCTGTATATTAAAAATGTTCACAATTTTCACACAAAAGTTTTGGTCCATTTAACCCTCTAAATATTATCCGATCGCCATCTCAAATTGCAAGCTTCTCCTTTGTGATATACTCTTACCTTATTTAAAATTACGCGTTGATCGGACTATTATTGAGACCTACAGAGCCGCTAGAAAATTGGATAAATATTATGTTTTTGGTCCATTTCACCCGCTAAATATTTCACGATCATCACCAATAAGAATAGGGATCTATTCTGATCTGAACCCGACCTCCATACAAAATTTCGTGACGATCGTTCTATAATTGCGGCCTGGAGCGTGTTTACAATTTATAATGGACAGACGGACGGACGGACGGACTGACGGACGGACACACATCTCAAAATCGATTTATCTCGTCGAGATATGAAGATTGGTATACCACATTGGGGGTCTCCGACGAATATTTCGCGGTGTTACATGAATTTTTACCAAAACAAACTTATAATACCCTTTTCCACATTGTGGTATAGGGTATAAAAATAAAGCTTCAGTGTTTCATTTAGAAAAGCACTTAAAAGCACACACATCTCAAAATCGATTTATCTCGTCGAGATATGAAGATTGGTATACCACATTGGGGGTCTCCGACGAATATTTCGCGGTGTTACATGAATTTTTACCAAAACAAACTTATAATACCCTTTTCCACATTGTGGTATAGGGTATAAAAATAAAGCTTCAGTGTTTCATTTAGAAAAGCACTTAAAAATAGAAAATAATTTGTCGCTTAGCCTCAATAAATATATTCTTTCTCATGATGGAATCTCTCAAATAAAACGCTTGCATTTAAATTATAAATGGTGGCAAAATTAAACGGCAAGCGTTTTATTTGACAGATTCCATCATGAGAAAGAATATATTTATTGAGGCTAAGCGACAAATTATTTTCTATTTTTAAGTGCATTTCTTAACAAAACACTGACACTTATTTTTTACATTATTTTTTATTAGTAAATTAAATGCCCAATACATTTTATAATTGAGTCAAAAAGGTAAATGAAAATATTTTATTGGACAAGGAAGAAATCGGATTTAATATTAGTAATAACATTAATACATTTTTCATATACATGCATATATGTATTTGAAATATGGATGTACCTATTTATTACATTATATGATCATTTAATTTCAGATGCCGATTTCCCGTTGATGATTTCATTTTTGAGGAGAATGTGTTTTATTTTACAACTAACGAGAAGCATTTGATGATGTTTCGATATTTTATAATTAGTAGTTTTTATTTGTTTTTCTTTCTAAAAGTGTGACACTATTTCTTTTATTTGGAATTTTGTATGTATCTACGCGTCTGTTGTTGCTTCTGTGTTTCGTATTTCTATATATTTCAATAAAAGAAAAGCAACCCCCATTTATAAATGTGTGTATGTCGGAGTAAGACATTGGGTCTCCCGTGAGCGAGAGTAAATTTACGCTCACGGGAGACACATTGCCTTACTCTGGTGTATGTGTATGTGTTTTTGTGGATTTTGGATTTGTATTAATATTTCTTCTAAACATATATTCGTTTGCACTCATATATTTTTTGCAAGACCCAAACATATGTTACGTTTGCTGCAAAATATGTTTGAAACATATGTTAGAGAGGCCTTTTTTTCCTCCGTGTAGACTTTCGGAGCTTCAATGTGGTTTTCGTAAATAGAGACATCAAAATTAGGAGGTAATTAATTAAAATATTTATTTTTTACAATGATATATAAATATCTTGTTCCCCTCCTTATCACACCACCGTGCATGCATCCACCCACATATGGTTTACATTCAATATTTAGTTCACAACTTTGTAGCGTGACAATGTGTGGGTATGTGTGCTTGCACACAACATGTTGAAGAGTTTGTCGTTTGTAACAATTACATTTTATAAAGCATGTGTGAACACATAAACACACTGCCATGAATATACATGCATATTTAGTATGAATGTATGTAGATAGCATACAGCGCCACCTCTCCACCCTCAAAGCATCACCATCTACACGAGCCATACGCATAACCAACAGTTCAAACATTCCGACCGACACACAAACTCACGCCAACCATTCATTCATACCTTTGCCCGACGATATGTCAATGAATCTTGAAAATCTTTGCAGGGGGGAGTGATGCTCCTCCATTAGCATGTTTCCCCCACAAGCAGAAGAACAAACTGTTTGCCCTAATGCTATTTCCTGGAGAATTTCCACACATTTTTTTTAAATATTTTCCTTAATCACTACACAGTAGTCCATGGAAAACTTAAAGTGAAGTGGAAAAATGGTAAAAATGGGGGAGCCAACACTATAAGTGGTGTTAGCAAGCGCCTATTTTATCACTGGGGGTGGCTGCGGTTGTTTATTTGTCTGTGGATCATGCCACAGTTTTTGGACTTTTGTGTGTGTGTGTGTTCGTCAGTATTTTCCATTTTCTCCCCAATTTTGTTGACCAACAACAAATACCTGGGGAATTGTGCTGTTAGTGATGTTGAGTATTTTTAAAACGAAACTAAACATTTAATCCACCAACTGTAGGGTTCAACTATTTTTAAACGAAGAGAGACCATTCATTTCGATTTTGTTGGAAAAACAAAATTGAACAACTTGTGACGTTATTATTATGATTATTGCACCAGGGCTGACAAGCCATTCATTCTATTCCATTGTTGTTGGATGTTAGGTACCGAGCGGTTCATCTCTCCTCCTACATTTACAAATGCATAATTTAAATAAGCTCATAACCAAAACCAAATCAGACACATTGAACTATTTGAAATAGTTGCTACAAATATTTCAAATAGTTTGTTTTTAAGTAGAGATTATTTATGATTGAAGGCATGTTTGGAATTGTTGTTATCACATATAAATTAATTTTGACAGCTGTATTAAATGATATGGCAACATTAGTGTTGGTTTATTTAGCTAAATAACATCATTAGAAGTTATTACATTGCAAGTAAGCTGGAGTACATGAAATATTTTCATCCTTTAAAAAATATTAGAAATTCACTATTTGTAGGCCATATTATGTGTTTATTTCAGCTCAAGCCCATATTTTGTTGCTTCAATATTTGAAGAACAAAATGATTAACGGAGTTTTTCGTCTTCTTTTTTTCTCCCATCGGACGCCTCCCCAGGTGGTGGATAGGAGAACGCTCATCAGATATGGCGAGTACCGCAAAAATAAAATATGCGAGGCGAACCAAAAAAAGGGGAAAAAGGCAGTGTCTGATCGAGATTCGGCGGCAGCAAGCAGCGTCTGTACTTCAGTGGGGCGGCTGAAATATAGAAGGAAACTATAAACCCATCAGAAGGCAAGGGGAAACCACTGATGTATAATCCTTTGAAAATCGTACAAAACATGAACAATACAACGCAAAACAAACGGCCCTCAGTCTCCGGCCAAAAGAGGGTACTAAGAATCCCGGAGGTAAAACTAAATAAAAACTTGTAATTGGAACTTGGAATGTGAGAAGTCCTTACGGAAGTGGAAAACTTAATAACACAATAAGCTAGATGAACCGACTCCAAATTGATATCTTAGGTGTTAGCGAAACATGGTAGACGAAATGCGGTGATTTCAGATCAGAAAATATGACGGTGTATCATTCAGGAAACCATATGGGTGTTCACAGAAGAGGAGTATGTATTATTGTTAAAAATTATATAGCGGCATGTGTCACGGGATTTGTTCCAATGTCAGACAGGACAATGTTGATAAAAATAAGTCGAAAACGACTAAATATTAATATCATACACGTCTATGATCCCACTGGAGATGCAAATATGAATGAAGTTGAAGAATTTTATAATGATACTAGCAAAATGCCCGCTACTTCGTATGCGGAAAAGAAATAATGTTCATATAAACATTTAATATGGTGAACACTGAACATTTTTATGTATTTATAGCTATTTAAATTGATATTTAATTTCTTTCAAGTACTGTTCGTGCATGTTTTGCTCGAATCTCAAAAAAAAAGACCTCTACACTTTAACAGCGACCTACATTTTAAATTTCAGTCCGAATTTTGGAATTTGTGATATCAAAATGTAGAAAACCGATCGATTCCCCGGTCAGGCAACATCAAATTTTCGACGGTTGCAAAATACCCCTCAGTAATGTTGGCGACATTTACTGAGTATTTCAGTCATGTAAAACTTCTCTACAAATGGTGTCGTAAGGCACGCCGTTTGGACTCGGCGATAATCAGTACGTCCCATATTATTGATCTAATATGAATCGGGGTGCACTCATTGATATGAGAGAAGTCTCCCTTGTCCCGTCTGGGATGTTTGTGAAACAATTATTACATTATTTAGAAACCGAATTCGCGTCAACATAGATACAATAGAACATTATTCAGTACAATTGTTAGAATCCAGAACCTTAGCTCATTAGCTTGTTACAGTTTTAGCTCTACTTGTTCACCCAATGTCAATAGTATTACATGTGGAAACTTTTCATACATTTAAAGGTGGATTTTAATTCCGATCCAATCTCAACTGTGATCCTCACAACAAATTTCAATTACCGATTCACCCAATACCAGTGCTTCAATATTTAGTATTACTTAATACTCCTAGTACATTTATTGTACGACCACTTCTAAAAATAAACCTGTCAAATAGATAGGTATATTATCTATAGCCCAATTATATTCCTTAGCCCAATACCAAATTGATTGCAATTTTGTACTTTTCACACACTAATTATATTATTCCAACTTCATTGGTACACCAACGTCAATTTCATCTCTATTCATAATATCACTAATACTTTTCGTATGAAAGTACGAATTTCAATAACTATCTCCAACAGTAATTCCAAATTTCAGGATACTACCCTATCCGTTCGCCTAAAACTAAATTGTACGAAATTAAGTACCATTTAGTACTTTTCGTAACCATAAGTACGAACTTCCAAAACTATCTCAGTCTTACACTCCAACAGTAATCAAAATATCAGGATTCCAGCTCTCTCCGTTCACCCAAATATAAATTGAACCAATTTAGTACCACTTAGTGCATTCCGTGCCCATAAGTACGAATTTGCAAAACTTCCTTAACCCTACACTCCAGCAATAACCTTAACTCGAAATTCCAGGATTCCTGCTCTATCCGTTCACCCAAATATAGATTGTACTAAATTAAGTGCCATTTAGTACATTCCATACCCATAAGTACGAATTTCCAAAACTACCTCAATCCTACACTCCATAAGTAATCTTAATTATAAATTGCAGGATTCCAGCTCTATCTGTTTACCCAAATCCAAAATGTACAAAACTTAGTACCATTTAGTACTTTCCGTACCCATAAGTACGAACATCCGAAACTACCTCAATTCTACACTCCATAAATAATCATAATTCCAAATTTCAGGATTCCAGCTCTATCGGTACACGTAAATTTCAATTGTACCAAATTTAGTACTTTCCGTACACATAAGTACGAATTTCCAAGACTAACTCAATCCTACAGTCCAACAGTAATTCTTAATTCCGTGCACCCAAATCCAAATTGAGTACCACTTAGTACTTTCGTACAAATTTCCACAACTTGTTCAATCCTACAGCCCAATAGAAATCTTAATTCAATATTTCAAGATTCCAGCTCTGTCCGTTTACCTAAATTTAAATTGTACCAAATTTAGTACCATTGTACCAAATTTAGTATATTCCGTACCCATAGGTACGAATTTCCAAGATTAACTCAATCCTACAGTCTAACAGTAATCTTGATTACAAATTACAGGATTCCACCTATATCCATTCACCCAAATCCAAATTGTACCATTAATTATAAGGCGGTCAGCGACACAAATGAGACAATTTTTAGTACATTTTAGTGCTTTTCGCATCCTTCTAGGACGAATTTCCAAAAACCCAGCCTTATCGAGCACCTTCGCCCCAAGAATAACCCTCACACAAAATTTCAAGATTCTAGCTTCAGCCGTTTCGTCTTAGCGTTGATTATTAATCAGTCAGCCATACAAAAAGCACCATTGTTAGTACATTTTAGTACTTTTCGCACCTTCGCCACAAGTCTAACCCTCACCCAAATTTTCAAGATTCTAGCTTCAGCCGTTTCGTTTGAGCGTTGATTATTAGGCGGTCAGCCACACAAATTTGACAATTTTTAGTACATTTTAGTGCTTTTCGCACCTTTGCAGGACGAATTTCCAAAAACCCAGCCTTATCGAGCACCTTCGCCCCAAGACTAATCCTCACCCAAAATTTGGGAATTCTAGCTTCAGCCGTTTCGTCTGGGCGTTGATTCTTAGTCGGCCCCCACACAAATTTGACCATTTTTAGTACATTTTAGTGCTTTTCGCAGCCTTAATTCTTAATTCCGTGCACCCAAATCCAAATTGAGTACCATTTAGTACTTTCGTACAAATTTCCACAACTTGTTCAATCCTACAGCCCAATAGAAATCTTAATTCAATATTTCAAGATTCCAGCTCTGTCCGTTTACCTAAATTTAAATTGTACCAAATTTAGTACCATTGTACCAAATTTAGTATATTCCGTACCCATAGGTACGAATTTCCAAGATTAACTCAATCCTACAGTCTAACAGTAATCTTGATTACAAATTACAGGATTCCACCTATATCCATTCACCCAAATCCAAATTGTACCATTAATTATAAGGCGGTCAGCGACACAAATGAGACAATTTTTAGTACATTTTAGTGCTTTTCGCATCCTTCTAGGACGAATTTCCAAAAACCCAGCCTTATCGAGCACCTTCGCCCCAAGAATAACCCTCACACAAAATTTCAAGATTCTAGCTTCAGCCGTTTCGTCTTAGCGTTGATTATTAATCAGTCAGCCATACAAAAAGCACCATTGTTAGTACATTTTAGTACTTTTCGCACCTTCGCCACAAGTCTAACCCTCACCCAAATTTTCAAGATTCTAGCTTCAGCCGTTTCGTTTGAGCGTTGATTATTAGGCGGTCAGCCACACAAATTTGACAATTTTTAGTACATTTTAGTGCTTTTCGCACCTTTGCAGGACGAATTTCCAAAAACCCAGCCTTATCGAGCACCTTCGCCCCAAGACTAATCCTCACCCAAAATTTGGGAATTCTAGCTTCAGCCGTTTCGTCTGGGCGTTGATTCTTAGTCGGCCCCCACACAAATTTGACCATTTTTAGTACATTTTAGTGCTTTTCGCAGCCTTGTAGGACGAATTTCCAAAAACCCAGCCTTATCGAGCACCTTCGCCCCAAGACTAATCCTCACCCAAAATTTGGGAATTCTAGCTTCAGCCGTTTCGTCTGGGCGTTGATTCTTAGTCGCCCCCTACACAAATTTGACCATTTTTAGTACATTTTAGTACTTTTCGTACCCTTCTAGGACGAATTTCCAAAAACCCAGCCTTATCGAGCACATTTGCCCCAAGACTAATCCTCACACAAAATTTGGGGATTCTAGCTTCAGCCGTTTCGTCTGGGCGTTGTAGATCACATCATCACTTTACTCTTTTATATATATAGATAGCGCAGTTATTAAAGATGACTTTAATGCCAAGGTCAGAAACCAAGAAGTTGAAAATATTACGGGAAAATATGGCCTAGGCGAACGAAATGATAGAGGAGATAGACTAGTGCAATTCTGTCAGGAATATTGTATGAAAGTGAGCAATACGTGTTTTTCCCTACATCCCAGACGGTTATAAACACGGAACGAAGTAGAATGTGCTATAAAATACTTGAAAGATAAAAAGGCTACAGGACCGGACGAAATCCCTTCAGAATTGCTGAAGCTTATTGATTCCAATAACGTACAACTATTAATCAACCTTTTTAACCACATATATAACGCTGGAGACTATCCAGAAGAATGGCTTAAATCCACCTTCATCGCAATTCCCAAGATAAATAATGCAAAGAAATGCAGTGACTTCACACTCCTTAGCTTAATGAGTCATGCTTTGAAAATATTTCACACTCCTTAGCTTAATGAGTCATGCTTTGAAAATATTTCTAAAAATATTTCATAGCAGAATATATACTATATGTGAAGCACACATGGGAAATACCCAATTTGGGTTTAAATAAGGAATGGGCACAAGAGAAGCATTATACTGCATTCAAGTTGTAATACAGAAATGGAGAGATGTCCAGAAGGATGTGTTCATGTGTTTTATTGACTTTGAAAAGGCATTCGACACCGTCAAACATGACAAATTAATGGAAATCTTGAATACTATTGGAATACCAGAAAACAAACTCCAGTGGAATCAGTCGGCACGAATTGACGTAAGTGGAGAAGCCACAAAAGAAATTACCATATCAAGGGGTGTTAGACAGGGATGCCTTTTATCTCCCCTGTTATTCAACGTGTATTCAGATAAAAAAAATATTCCAAGAAACACTCGAAAGAGAAAACATCGGAATCAGAATTCATGGGAAACTAATCAACAATATAAGGTATGCGGACGATGCTACGTTACTGGCATGGAGCATATCCGGTCTACAAAAACTAGTAGAGAAAATGGCACGTGTAAGTGAGAAATGAAGAAGACGAAGTACAGGATCATTAGCAAAAAAATTCCTATGCTGAGGTGAACTTAAAAGTACAAGGTACAGAAATAGAAAGAGTGAGAACCTTTAAATATCTTGGGATGTTAATAAACGACCAATGGGATTCCTTGAAAGAAATAAAAAGTCGAATAGAGATGGCGCGAGATGTAAAACCCTGAAAAGACATGACATAAAAATAACAACAAAAATACGTTTTATAAAATGTTATGTTTGGTCCGTGCTGTTTTATGGAACAGAAGTTTGGACGCTCAAATCCTCTGATGAAAGAAAATTGGAGTCCTTTGAAATATGGATTTACCGGCGAGTACTGAAAATACCATGGACTGCGAAAATTTCTAATGACGAAGTACTAAGAAGGATGAATATAAGCAGGCAATTAATAACAACTATAAAAAGGCGTCAAATAGCGTATCTGGGACATGTATTAAGGAACAACAAATACATAATTTTACAAGCAATTCTGAAGGGAAAAATTGAAGGAAGGAAAGAAACATCCTGGCTCGAAAACATCATGGACTGGACAGGTTGTACCAACGAAACTGATCTGCTGAATGCTGCAAGACACAGAGAGCTGACAACCATTATACAATAAGATAATAACTAAAATGCGATAAATATTAAAAAAAGATGAATTGTACGATCACTTATATCCGGATAACGGATGAGTAAATAAAGAAGAAGAATTAAATTGAAATGTATTACTACGAGCAGAAGCAGAGAAGACTATAGTTTCGGAAGCAGCCAAACTTCCTCATCAGTTCCCTTAACAGCTGTATGGATAAACAGGTCAATAAGAGAGACCAGAAAATTAAAGAAAATGAGAAATTTTCTGCATTCTCCTAAATATAGACTCGAGCTGAAATAAACACATAACATGTATTATTTTGCAATCCAACAATACAAAACCAACAACAATAATAAATTTTCGTGTAATAAAGTACAATCTCCTCTTCTCAAATCTAACTAATTTATTTAATGTTTAGTTTTTCTAGTTGTTGTAATTTCGGTATCTGGTTGGTATATCCAAGTGTAGAGGGACTTCCGTCCATGGCTTCTTAGAGGTTCCATTCTAGCGCTATTCGAGTTATGTCATCTTAAGCTTCTCGAGTAACATAATTTTGAGGTTAATCTGGGTGTAATTCAATGCTTTGTCATTGACCATAGTTCGTGTTGGTGGTTGTCCTAGGCCGTCCGTCTTAGGTATATGTTGCTGAAAACCTGGATTGTGTCAAAATCGTGTGGCAAGCGTTCCAGGTTTCGCATCGTAAAGCAAGACTGATTTACAGTTTCAGTTGAGTATACCAAATTTGCCTTCAATTGTTATACCTTATACCCCCATATTGAGGTAAGTGTTATTATGTCTTTGTGCATTTGTATGTAACATACAAAATGAAACCAATATAGACCCACATTTCCTTTCAGCGGTGTACATTAGGGCAGCATATTACCATTTAGTCCAAAACACTTATATATGAAATTTTGTGGATGGATGTTTTAATCAAGAAAGTAACGGCCCAGCAAAATGTTCGATGCCAAAGATGCTATTCAAGAATGGGTGCAAGTGAAATGGAATGTCATTTTTTCAGCATCTTCACTCATTCTTTTTACAAGAGCGTGACCCCCAAAAGATGCAATTCATTTTCAGATCCTAAGCATGTCATCTTTACTAACTCGATGGAATGGCATCTTCAACAATTCTTTGGCATGGCATCTATACCAATCCTTTGGCATGCCATCTTAACCAATTCCCAAGAATAGCATTTTCACTAATCTTTGGCATGTCATTTTCACCAACCCTTTGGCATGTAATTTTCACGTCTTGTTCGAAAAATGGAAAATGCTGTATTGAACAAGTAAGAAAGTATCAGTCAGCTGAGCCGACAGAGATATACCCTCAGCCACGTACCCGAAGAAAAAAAGTTAACACAATACTTTTGTAGGTTTTTTAGCTGTTGGGAAAATTTTCCAGGATGGAAAGGGCCGCAAAAAACTACAGGTTGCAACAAAATTCAGAATGATCCAAGACGAGTGCATTTTTTCCAAACTCTGGATAGGGTGTACCCGTAGGAGTGATCCGATGTAGTACATATTCGGACCTAATACAAATCTGTAGGAAATAATTTTTTTCTTTATTAGTCTATGGATATTTTCCTTACAGACTATAAAATTAAAAATGTTGTACTTAATTTTCTGAATTTAAATAAATTACAATTTTAGTTTTCAATTTACAAAGTGTGAGCTAAATCGATTTCTCTCTTAAAGGGTTATTTTACACATTAGCCAGTTTAGGTGGTGCCGGTAGGATTTTCTGGACCTTTTTGGGTCATTACCTCAAGAAGTATGGACTTGCCCACGAAAAAAATTACAACGTCGTAACAGGGGCCGCAAGTGCAACCTGCTGCATCACAAATTAATAAGATCAGAGAGGAGTTGTTAAACTATACTTTTTCCAAATTTTGTGTGGGAGGTACCCAAATGAGTGGACCGATATAGTCCATATTAGAACCCGATCAATGCCTGAAAGTAATATTACCAATATCAGTTTGGCTCAATTCGGTTACTCCCTCCTAGAGTTATCATGCCCACAATCTTGGCGAACAATTTTGAACCTTTGTGGGGGAGGTACCGGAAGGAGTGGACCGATATGGTCTATCTTCGAATTTAAACTAAGTTTGGACAAAATATTGAAAGACCCAAAATTTTAACCAAATATGTTGATCCGTTCGCGAGTTATCGTGTGCTTCAACTACGACACATGGTATTATATGGGTTATTTGCAGTTTTCGTGCTGATTTATGAGGAAGTATGGAATTGCTCCTGAAAAAAATTATATCGTCGTAAAGGGGGTAGTGAATACAAGTGGATGCAACAAAAATCAAAGCTATTCGAGAGCAGGCCTTAAACTGCACTTAAGCAAAATTTTGTGTGGGACGTACCCGAAAGAGTGGACCAATTGGGTCCATATTGGAACCTCATCTATGTCTGGTACAAATTACACGATGTGCAAAGTATGGACTAATTCGGTTACTCCCTTCAAGAGTTACCGTGAGGACAATTTTTCCGAACATTTTTGCACTTTTGTGGGGGAGGTACCTGAAGGAGTGGACCGATATGGCCCATCTTCGAACTTAAATCAAATCTGGACAAAATATTTCGATACCCAAAATTTGAACCGAATCGATTAAATCGTTCGAGAGTTATCGTGCGCACCAGCCAGCCAGACAGACAGACAGACGGACAGACAGACAGACAGACAGACGGACGGACATTGCTAGATCGACACAAAATTGTCTGAAACGGATATCGTACAAACATACTTGGGGTCTAAAACCATTATTTCGATGAGGCACATTTTTGGTCGTATCAAAGTGTAAATACCCTCTTTAGCCTAAAGGCTGAGGGTATAAAAATGATTTTCATTTTTTTATTTTATTAATTCAAAGGAAATAACTATAATTTATTTATCATAATAAAGTTTACATCTATAATTGCGGTTTGTTCTCGTTGTTGTAACAGTAGTTAATATGTTTGTATTCTCACTTTTCTGCTTAATCTGACTCTGGGTCTATCAGTCGTAAGAATGTGGCTATTTCGCTATTTATATTTTTATACCCTCAGCCTTTAGGCTAAAGAGGGTATTTACACTTTGATACGACCAAAAATGTGCCTCATAGAAATAATGGTTTTAGACCCCAAGTATGTTTGTACGATATCCGTTTCAGACAATTTTGAGTAGATCTAGCAATGTCCGTACGTCTGTCTGTCTGTCCGTCTGTCTGTCTGGCTGGCTGGTGCGCACGATAACTCTCGAACGGATCAATCGATTCGGTTCAAATTTTGGGTATCGAAATATTTTGTCCAGATTCGATTTAAGTTCGAAGATGGGCCATATAGGTCCACTCCTTCAGGTACCTCCCCCACAAATGTTCAAAAATTGTCGCAAAACTTGTGCGCACGATAACTCTTGTAGGGAATAACCGATTAGGTCCATACTTTACACATCGTGTAATTTCTACCAAACTTAGATGAGGTTCCAATATGGACTCAATCGGTCCACTCCTTCAGGTACCTCCCACACAAAATTTCGGAAAAGTTCAGTTTAGGACCTGGTCTCGAATCGCTTTGATTTTTATTTACGCAAGTTGTATTCGCTGTCCTCTATACGACGCTGTAAGTTTCATTAGGGGCAAGTCCATACTTCCTGAGAAAATAGCCTGAAAGTTACAAAAAAACCTATGACACCGTGTGTAGTGGTTGGAGCGCAAGATAACTCTCGAACGGATCTGCCGATTCGGTCCAAAATTTGGCTTTCGTAATATTTTGTCCAAACTTAGTTCAAGTTCAAAGATGGATTATATCCGTCCACTCCTTCCGGTACCTCCCCCACAAAAGTTCGAAAATGTTCGGAAAATTTGTGCGTACGACAACTCCTGAAGGGAGTAACCGATTTGGTCCATACTTTGGACATTATGAAATTTCTACCAGACTTAGATGAGGTTCCAATATGGACTCAATCGGTAAACTCCTTCGAGTACCTCCCACACAAAATTTCGGGAAAGTTCAGTTTAGGACCTGGTCTCGAATCGCGTTGGTTTTTGTTGTAACTTCTTGTATTCACTGTCCCCTATACGAAGGTACAAGTTTCCTCAGGGGCAAGTCCATACTTCCTGAAAAAATAACCAGAAAGTTGTAAAACATACCCTATGACACCATGTTTATGGGTGGAAGCGCAAGATAATTCTCGAACGGATATGCCGATTCCGGCCAAAATTTGGCCTTCGTAATATTGTTTCCAAACTTAGTTTAAGTTCGTAGATAAGCCATATCGGTCCACTCCTTCAGGTACCTACCCCACAAAAGTTCAAGAATATTCGGAAAAATTGTGCGCACGATAACTCTTGATGGGAGTGACCGATTTGGTCCATACTTTACATATTCTCATAATATCTACCAGATATAGATCAGGTTCGAATATGGACTATATTTGTCCACTCCATTCCGTACCTCCCACATAAAATTTTTGATAAGTTCACTTTAAGACCTGCTATTGAATCACATTGATTTTTGTTGAAGCAACTTACATTCGCTGCTTCAATTACGATGGTAAAAGTTGTTTCAGGGGCAAGTCCATACTTCTTGAGAAAACAGCCCGAAGGGTGTAAAAACCCCCTATGTCACCCCCATAGTCTATGTCGGTTCATTCCTTTAAGTACCTTTTCGGCAACATTTTTGAACTTTAATCTTAATTAACATTTTTGTCGGTTCATACGACCAAAATTTTGAAACCCCCTAAATACATATTTTTTTTTGTGAAAAACGTGTTTCAATTTGCACAGGCTGAGGGTATATCTCTGTCGGCAAAGCCGACTGATACTTTTTTACTTGTTTGTAACCACAAAGCTGCAAACTTAAGTTTCTTAGCAGGATTGGTAGGGCAATTGAAAAGGAACAGTGTGTCGTGGGGGCCTGTGCTGTATGCTGGGCAGATGTTTTCCACGGTGTCATCAGTACTTGCCCTATAGGAATTTTGACGGCTGCACCATCCCGAGCGTATTGACCCAAAACTACTCTATTTTGTCCTGACAGCTGGCGCTTCTCAGCAGCGATAGATGGTAGATGTTCTCCAAGGACCGCATTCACACGATAACTGTTTACTGCATCTGCGACTGTATTCGTGTGAATGATACTTAAACCTGGTTGAAAGGGTTGTTGATCTAGAGGTTCTCTCTTGTAACGTTAGACTTCTCTTTCTAGATTATGAGCACGGCTTGCTCTGAGTGAGTCCTCTGCTAATATGGAGATGGCCTTCAGCGCAGTTGTGGTGCTGCTTACGGATCCTATGCTATTGATCGGCAACTGGATGGAAGAACTATAGCCACAAGGGTCATTGCTACGGGCGACAAAAGCGAAATCGGTTTGTAAGATTCACCTTTGCTGGCATCCTTTTCGGGCTTCAGTAGATGGCCTATTTTCCAGACTTCGGGAACGATGTGTTTGGCAAGCGACAGGTTGTAAATTTAAGTGAGAAACTTGACTTCCCAGCTGTTGCAGTCTAAACACCGCCGCTGCACGCAACAGAGTTTACTTCCTCAGCAACAGGTTTTGATTCATCTTACAAAGGATTTTACTTCCAATCAGTGCAGTGCAGATTTCGACATTGACTCCAACTGCAGATTACTATTTCGTGAATTTTATCAATTTTATTTTACAACGTTTTGGAAATGTGTGTTGTTTTGTGGGGATCTACAAATCGATTTGTTGAGCGGGGTTCTCTAGTGCAGGCAAGGAAACTTTTATAATTGGTCTGTTCCTTTACTTTTAAAAATGGTAATTGTTGCAAAAATGGTAAAAGTGGTGAACTGTTCTCATATAAATTTTATGGTTTTAAAAGTAAGGAAACACTTTGCGGGTAAAAACTGGTAACCTCAGGCACGTAAAGGAACACGACTAATACCAAAGAGCGCAGTCCGACTCTACTTTTAGCTCAATGATTGGGACTTCCTAGCATAATAAATCTTACATTGCTTTAAACGTACATATTTAGATAAATAAAAGAATATATACACGTGTAAAAATAAAAACACAAAATTCATCTCTATTAGATCGATGGAATGGGTTCAAATGCTAAGGAAAAGATCGGAAATATCACGACTTCATTTGAATTGGTTCAAATGCTGATGAAACTATCGGATCTTTCACGACTTCCTTCGAATGGGTTCAAATGCTGATGAAAAGATCGGATCTTTAACGACTTCATTTGAACCAATGCAAAAGATCCAGTGAAATCATGGCATCTCATGGAACCACTTCCATAAAATTTTGCTGGGGGTGAACGCAGATACATGCTAGAAAAACGCATGAATTATAAAAAGGACACAGAACACTGTGCCCTAATCTCATATATATATAAAAGAGTAGTGAGGTGAGTGACTGACTGATTCATCAACGCCCAGACGAAACGGCTGAAGCTAGAAACTTGAAATTTTTAGTGTGGGTTGCTGTTGGTGTGTAGGGGTGAGATAAGACTGGGTTTTTGGAAATTCGACCTAGAAATGTACGAAAAGTACTAAATATGGTACCCTTTGTATTAGGCAATCGGTAAGAGCTAGAATTCTGAAATTTGGAATGAGGGTAACTGATGAAGAGCTAGAAAGATGTACCAAAGGGTTTTTGGAAATTCGTACTATAAGTGTACGAAAAGTACTAAATGGTACCAAATTTAGTACAATTTTGATTTGGGTGAACGGATAGAGCTGGAATCGTGAAATTTGGAATGAGGGTCACTGATGAAGAGTAACAATGAAAGGTTGTTGGGATTCGAACTATAAGTGCACGAAAAGTACTAAATGGTACTGAATTTAGTACAATTTGGATTTGGGTGAACGGATAGAGCTGGAACCCTGTAATTTGCAATGAGGGTCACTGATGGAGAGTAACAAAGAATGGTTTTTGGAAATTCGAACTATAAGAGCTCGAAAAGTACTAAATGGTACTAAATTTAGTACAATTTGGATTTGGGTGAACGGATAGAGCTGGAATCCTGAAATTTGGAATGAGGGTCACTGATGAAGAGTAACAATGAAAGGTTATTGGGTTTCGAACTATAAGTGTACGAAAAGTAATAAATGGTACTAAATTTAGTACAATTTGGGTTTGGGTGAACGAATAGAGTTTGAATCCTGAAATTTGGAATGAAGGTCACAGATGGAGAGTAACAAAGAAAGGTTTTTGGAAATTTTGACAATAAGTGTACGAAAAGTACTAAATGGTACTAAATTTAGTACAATTTGGATTTGGGTGAACGGATTGAGCTGGAACCTTGAAATTTGCAATGAGGGTCACTGATGGAGAGTATCAAACAATGGGTTTTGGAAATTCGAACTATAAGAGCACGAAAAGTACTAAATTGTACTAAATTTAGTACAATTTGGATTTGGGTGAACGGATAGAGCTGGAATCGTGAAATCTGGAATGAGGGTCGCTGATGAAGAGTAACAATGAAAGGTTATTGGGATTCGAACTATAAGTGTACGAAAAGTAATAAATGGTACTAAATTTAGTACAATTTGGGTTTGGGTGAATGAATAGAGTTGGAATCCTGAAATTTGGAATGAGCGTCACTGATAGAGAGTAACAAAGAAAGGTTTTTAGAAATTAAAATTAAAAGTGTATGAAAAGTACTATGGTACTAAATATATTAATTTGGATATGGGTCAACGAAGAGGGCCGGAATACTGAAACTTGGGGTCACTGATGAAGAGTAAGAAAGATGTACCAAAGGTCGAAAAGTCCTAAATGGTAGTGAGTATAGTACGATTTGGATTTGAAGAACTGGAATCCTGAAATTTGGAATCAATATTACTGGTGGAATATGGAATCGAGATATGGAGGTAGCCATGGCACAATAATACAGGTACAGCGGCAAAAACAGCTGATCTTCATACCAGTTGTCAAAAAGCATTATATATATATATTAATATTAATAATATAAACATCCTAAATTACAATCTATCCTAAAACAATTGAATATACTAATATTAATTAATGATTTCCAAAATGTACTTATTATTTTGTCCATCAATTTTTACGACTTTTTTCTTAATATCGCATTTAGAAGTTTGTTTATCTTGAAGATCTACGCAAAATTTATTTTTTAAGTGTCATTTATGTTGCAAAACTTAAATTTAAACTGAACATTGTCTTACAGTGAATACATTTTCTGAATTGAACGAAAAATGTGCATACTTATGTTTGTACTAATTATTTTGGCCATATCTGTATATATAAGGGAGACTTCTCTCATATCAATGAGTGCACCCCGATTCATATTAGCTCAATGATATGTGACCTACAGTTTATTGCCGAGTCCGAACGGCGTGTCTAAGACACCACTTTTGTAGAGAAGTTTTACATGGCTGAAATACTCAGGAAATGTCGCCAACATTACTGAGGGGTATTTTGCCACCGTTGAAAAGTGTTTGGATGTTGCCTGGCCGGGGAATCGAACACATGACCCTATGTGTGCAAGGCGGGTGTGCATACCATTGCACCACGGTGGCACCCAAAAGCATTATTGTGAATAAAATCGCATACAAAATGTAAACAAGCAATTCACAGTAATGCATTATTGTGAGCAAATTTGACGTTTTATATGATTTGATGTAACACCTTCTTATTCCACCATGGAGGTAGCTTTGGAAAATCGCACTAATGTGCACGAAGCAGTACTAAATGGTACTAAATTCGTTACAATGTGTATTTGCGTGAACAGATTACTGTTGCAGTGTAGGGCTGAGGTAGTTTTGGAAATTCGTAATTATGGAAAAGTGCTAAATAAGACTACATTGGCTATAATTTGGATTAAGCTGAACGGATAGAGATGGGATATGAAAGTAGTTTTTGAAAAGTCGTGTACGAAAAGTGCTAAATGATAAAAAATTTTACCTTTTGGTATTTGCTATATGGTACAGAATTTTGTACAATTTGTGATTTTTAAAGGGGTAGAACTGGAATTTTGAAATTCGGTATTAGATTATCAATTTGTGTTTAAAGTGGAGGTAGGGAGGAGGTTTTGAAAATTCGCAGTTATTTATACAACAAGTACTAAGTAGTACTATAAAAATAGTACTGGAAAAGTGAATTGGGGTCGGGATATATGTTGAATATAAGGAAGTATTTTTTGAAACGTTTACCTATGTGTACGAAAAGTTGGGTAACATGTTGGTAAATACGGAAATACGCTATTTGTACAAAAAGTACGAAATGTACAAATATTTGTTATGAAGATCGCTCTAAAACTTGAGATAAAGTTGTGAGGTTGAAAAATTGTACTGAATATTGTTCCATTGATTTTATGTTAACGCAAAGGCGTTTCAAAATAATGTACTGAGATTAAGTAGTCAAACGTGAAGTATATTTTCAAAAAATGTTTTTTGTTCTGACCGCTTTGGTATGTTAATTTGAAAACGTGGCCCAATGCGGCAATTTTGTTAACTAGAAGGTACTTACCCCCTGATAAAAAAGCCTAAATTGAGATGCCTCAAAAAAAATTTCCGTTATATACGGTTGCCATACCCGTGCACATTAAGTAAAATTTTTTGTCAAAAAGTTTTACTAACCTTTCATGCCACAAATTCCGAATTTCGGTTAGAAAATGTGCAGAGGACCTTCAAAATATCTCTTCTAATAAACGTGGATTGAAGTGGACATTTTTTAAATTAAACTTTTTATATCCTCTGAGTATTCAATGTCCAAATTTAAAGAAAATTGGACAATATAGATTTGTTTTTCTTTTAAAATACACTAAGTCGAGAGGTACCGTTATATGGGGATATACGAAAACGTGGATTTTTATGGCCATTTTGAATGCCGAAAATTTAACGGACCTATTCGGGTTCCGGGCGAAACCGCTAAAGCTAGAACTTTACATTGTAAATGTGCGTCATTGTTGTTGTAAAGGGGTGAGATAAAGTTTAGTGTTTGGAAATTCGTACTGGAAGGGAATTCTGTGTTAGTGAAGGGTTAAAACCAGGAGTCAAATCTGAAATTTGCAATACGATACGTAGTTTTGGAAATTCGAAATAAAAAATATGGTAGTTGTGTAGGGATGCGATACGGCAGATTTTTTTTTTTTTTTTTTTTTTTTGTAAATTCTGGCTACAATCGAAAAAATATTGGTAATAAAAATAGGTCTTAGTACAACAGAATCTCCAGTATTCACCATTCCCGTATTAAATATCTACACGTAAAGCGGTGCCGAATAGAAACTACCAAGCAGTGTATTGAATATGCCGGTTGCTCTGAATATAATCGTCTTCCTCAAAACATAAAAAAATTAGTCAATTTGAGCCAAAATTGTAATAAACTTTCGTTGAATAAAAAATAAAAAAATAAAAATAAAATAAATATTGTTTATATATGTATATTTTGTTCCCTTTCCGCATACGAAGTAGCGGGCATTTGCTAGTATATAGATAGATATATTATCGGAAAACATAAAAAGCTTTAGTCAATTGGAAATTAGTTGGTAGACGGTAAAGAAAAAAAGCAACATTTAATTGAATTAATCGAGCTAACATGGCTTAAGGAGTTGTATTGAAAAATGAATTCTAGCGAAATACCACACACTCAACCATTACGCTGCGATCGTTTCGCTGGTGGTTTTATTAGCCAGCTCATCAGGCGTATTTAAGTGTTAATGGCCAGAAGACAAAGGCTGATTTTGTTAACTTCTATTTATACAACCATTTTTACAATTTTGTAGATATGAAGTATTTTTTGAAGTCTTTTTCTTTTTACTGATCCAGAAAAAGCTGAATTACTTGCGAGAACTTTTAGTAAATCACACGAACTAACATCCTCTTATAGTCACTCTATTGATCGTACTGTTAACAGAACTGTATCGCAATTGTATTCAGAACCACCGTCAGAAACGGATATTATTTATATAACAAATAATGAATTGACATCTATCATTTCAATGTTAAAATCGTCAAAAGCACCAGGCTTTGATAATGTACCCAACATTGCATTAAAAAACTTGCCGCAAAGGGCAATAAGTCTTCTTGTGCACATTTTTAACAGTTGTCTTCTCTCAATCACTTTCCACGAGCATTTAAATAAGCAAAAATCATTGCCGTACCCAAGCCAAATAAACCCCCATCAGAGCCAACCAGCTACAGACCTATTAGCCTCTTAAGCAATTTGGAAAAAATCTACGAAAAATTAATCCATTCAAGAATTTTGGACCTTGCAACAGAACTGAATATTATTTCCGAAAACCAATTTGGTTTTAAAAAAAATCATAGCACAACTCATCAAATCGCCCGAATTAAAAACAAAATAATTATTAACAAAAAACGAAGAAAATCGACTGGTGTTATACTTCTCGACATTGAGAAAGCGTTTGACACGGTGTGGCACAATGGCCTCCTATATAAATTGGTAAAGGCTAATATACCCACCTACCTATGTAAAATTATTTCACAGTTCCTGCAAACTAGAACATATGCCGTTGAAATTAATAAAAACGATACCAGCAGGACTTCCACAAGGTTCTATACTATCCCCTACTCTCTACTCAATTTATACATCGCAGTTCAAGCCTCCCCGTGAAGTCCTTACTATGCCGATGATACGGCACTAATATCATCAAGTAAATTAACATCTGCTCTTCTTAAAAAAATGGAGTTAAGCTTATTGGCGTGCAATGGAAATGAAATCAACATCGCCGACGAAATAAATTATCTCGGAGTCATACTGGACAAAAAGCTGAATCATCGTGCCAAAAAGCTCTAAAAGCCTTTCGTTCTTTATGGCCTTTCCTAAACAAAAGATCAAGTTTAAGCCTGAAAAACAAAAACCTAATTTTTAAAAGCGTTATTCGCCCAATTATGTCTTATGCTTCTCCAATTTGGTACAGAGCAGCAAAAACACATTTAAAATAGTTCCAAGTGATCCAAAATAAATGTCTTAAGATGATACATAGGAAACACTGGCGTTTCTCGACATCAAGACTACATGAAGAAACTGGCTATGAACTATTCATGGATTTTGTAAAAAGACTAAATGATAATTATTTCAATAAAATTTTAACATCATGATATTCTAAAATACGTGAGTGTATAGAAGAATTTTAATATATTTTAATATAACAATTTAAAATCATCAAAGGGAAAATTATTGTATTAAGACTGATTATGTACATATAATCTATGTTTAATCAATTAGTTTTCTAATTATATTTGAAATCTCTATAATATAATTTAAATATAGGTTTTGTATCCTTTTCCCTATAACTAAATCAAAATGAAATTCACTTATTAATGTAACATTACAAGAATCTCAATTGCTGTTAAATCTTTTAGATATATCTCGAAAATAGTAATACATGTAAATTATAAACTGATTATTGGATAAATAAAAATTGAATTGAATTGAAGTCTTTTTCTGTATCAAGTCACCCTAGTGTCTTGTCTAGAAATCATTTTCTCAATACATACACATGTACAATCGAAGGGGGGTTTCCTTCATGAATTGTAATGCCTTCAGTTTCTGAAGTTTTGTTGATATCATGTCGACAAGTTTGTTGATATGATAGTTTGGCAGTGGCTTAGAACGCTAAGAGAGGACCCAGGCTCAAACCTCAGCCGGAGCAGCTCGATTAATTCAATTAATTAATTAAAAACTTCATAAATAAATAATACAATTCAATATAATTCACAGCAGAGCCCGGCTGCTCTGGGACTTGCAATGAAATTTTGTGTAGAATATTTCTTCTGTTAGCACCTTTCGTCTAGAACTAAATTTCATGTTACTTTCATGCATCAACTCGAAACAAGGAACAAACAAATTTATATTGCAATTTGATGGATATTATTTTTGTCTTTGGCGTCTTCTATCTAGAATGAAGTTTTGTGGGACAAAACTTAATAAACTCAGATAAAGTACAACATTAACATTAAAACGTGATTTTACTTTTGGCAGATTCCTGGCGTTTAGGTACGATTTAGAGTTTTGGTGTATTCGAGGACCCATAGTAAAATTTTATGACAAACTAGCTGACCCGGTCCGCGTTGCTGGCCCGTTGTTTGGGTTCTCCGTGTAAACTTTAGTTATCTATACAGTATTGATACACCCATAATTAGGCATCCCTCTAGAAACTTCATAATAAAATTCAATGTTTTGACATAAATTCCATGTAATGGTATCCCCCAAATTTAAGATATAAAATCTCTTTTATTATACCCTTCACCATAAATCGACAGCTTAAAGCACTTTGTGACCACATATAATGGTCGGTGCACGTCAATTAACATTGCTATATATTGGATTGTTGGTCTCGGTTGGGGTCGTAATTATTACTGCAGAGAATTGTTAGTATAGGTCCACGTTTTGATATAGCTCCCATAGAACGGTAGTGGCTGATTTTCGCTACTTTTGAGGATTTAACATCATTATCGACAACGAAATGGCTGAAATCTGGTTTTAATATATTTTAAAGAGGAGAGCATAAATATTCGGATCGACCGAAAGACACGCCTTTTTATTTGCGCTCGGTATGTAACAGTTATAGGTTCACGTTTTGATATAGCTCCCATAAAAGAGTACCTCCAGATTTTCAATAGTTCAGAGATATAGCCACTGTTGGGGGTCATAAACAGTCTTGCAGAGAATTTTCAGTATACGTCCTCGTTTTGATATAGCTCCCATAGAACGGTGGCGCCTGATTTTCGCTATTTTTGGTGGATTTAACCTCATTCAGCCAGAATGAACGTAACGCCTTTTTTCGCGCTCTATATGCAATAGTGGTAAAAATACCCCTCAGCGAAATGTATGTTCCTTCGGGATATGTATGGCAACATTTATATAATTCATAAAAAAATTACTTCGATAAATTGTAGTCGTTATTATCGAGATTTTGCTGTATTTAAAAAATGTATCTTTATCTAGCTATTCTAAGGATTGAAATCAATGCTCATGAAGTTTCACTTCCCATATTTTGAGATTTTATCCGTAATTATAATATTTTCAAAAATCGAACACGATCGCGGTATTGTGATTCCAATGATGATATTGTATTGTATATCAATAACTTTGTCTGATTTCCAATCGATCTTTCTGGAATTTCGATCTTGTGACATCTCAAGTTATAGGGATTTTACTGTATTCCAAATGTAGAGTTGATCGCGCTATCCCACTTATTGTTTAGTGTTCAGCGTTTATAGCGTTTTTTAGGCACGCTTACAAAATTATGTTTATTATCTGAAATAATAAATGTTTGCAATTTTGTGATAACCGCGTTATTTCACTTTTCGCGATATTTCACTTCCGCGAAGACCATTCAGGGTCAAGACAGTAATTACAGTAGTATTGCACACAATCTGTAAACTATACGTTCAAAAATATCATGGACTTCAGATTTTTAAAAAAAAAAATTGAAGGAGTACCTCCGGTCACTACACTTAGCCATATTAAAATAGCTCACGACCGCGCTATCCCACTTGTTCATGCTAGTGTTTATATCATTTTTGTGTCACGCTTACTAAAATTATGTATATTAATTGAAATAATACATTTTTGAAAACTTTTTGATGACCGCGATCATTCAGGGAAAACAATCTGTAAACAATACGTTCACAAATATCAAAGATTTCAGATTTTCTTAAAAACATTGTGGGGGAGCACCACCTGTCACTACTCTTAGCCGTATAAAAACAGCTTACGAAAGTTCTAATTAATTGAAATAATACATTTTTGAAAATTTTGGGATGACCGCGATATTTCACTTCCGCGACGACCATTCAGGGTCAAGACTGTAAGTACCATAGCATTGCAAACAATTTGTAAACAATATATTAAAACGTATCTTGAATTTCGCGGTTTTCTTAAAAAAGTTGTGGGGAGGACCAACGGTCACTACACTTAGCGGGATAAAAAAATAGATTACGACCTACTCTCAGACCTAAAAACTCCACATAAAACATTTCATAAGATTTCCCAATCGATTTTTCGGAATTTCTATATAGTTATCTCAAGTTATCGGGATTTTACAGTATTCCAGAATATGGCGTTGACCGCGTTATCCCACATATTGAAGCCAGTGTTATAGCGGTTTTGTAGTCACGCTTCCTAAAATTAGGTATATTATTTGAAATAATACATTTTTGAATAATTTGGGATGACCGCGATATTTCACTTCCGCGACGACCATTCAAAAAAATATATAGCCTATTTTCACCACCGGTGTTCCTAGTACATTATCTGAAATTTTCAAGAAAATCTATTTAGACGTTTTTGAGTCTATTCGGAACATACAAACATACAAACATACAAACAAACAAACATACTAACATACACACATTGCCTTTTATATATTAGATAATTTTGTAGAATATTTTGATCTGATACGATCAAATTTTAAAGGAGTTTTTAAACGTTTTTGGAAAAGGGACCAAAAAGACCCATTTAGTGACTCGCATGAGGTTTATTTTTTCATAAAAAGATACCCCCCATCGTTGTCAGTACTATTGCCAAAGATACTTTTTACCTAAAATGCAAGGATTCCAAGGAATCTGATATCGAATATATCAAAACCTGTAGAAATGGGCGGAACTTTCCACGCCTATTTAGGTTACTTCCAGACGTTGACTTTCAAAACGCCGATACACGTGTCTTCTTTTTTCGGCCCCCTTTCATAATCTGTGCGGGGTTTCCTGTAATTAAAAAAAGTTCGATTTTGTTGTACTGTGTAAATAGTGTAAATAGGAATAGATACGCCTGCTTAAAATGTGCGAAAATAGATATTTAAAACTATAAAGAATCCCGAGATATTTTTTTGATTTTTTATAAAAATGGCTTGCGATGCTACAACCACGGTTCTTGATGGATCGCACTGAAACGACATAGATTGATGTATATTTTAATGGTGATCATTGAAATCGGATTCGCATAAAATGTAAATAGCTTTGAAATGGAAAAGACTATTTCAGAAATTTTTCCTGATATGTCAGATCGCAAATTGGGAACTTCTGAACTAAATCAGTACTCTCATCGACATAAGTTCTTTATAATTTGTTTTACTTAAAGAGACACTCCACTATATTAACCACAGTTAATGTTGCAATATTTGACCTATATTCAATAATTTATTAAGACTATGATTATGCGTTCAATAAAATTATCGTTGATTTTTGTGATTATGTTTTTGATTTGGATTTAACAAATCAGTTCCAAAATTAAAACGAAGCACTTTATTCTTTATCGGTATTTGGAAAGCTATAAAACTGCCAAGCCCCCAATTATTTGGTTAATGTATATTTCAACCACTAAAAAACTTATGTTTAATCTAATCAACAATTGAAATTGTTTTCATTTTGAACACTTTAAAAATAATCAAAACCACAAATAACTAAATCGAAATTAAACTGATTAACAAAAAAATAAATTCAAACGAGCCAATTATTAACCGAGACTAAAATATTTTGTCTGCAATATTTTTGCACATACTTTCACTACACATATTTTTTTATCAACAAAAAATTAAAAACAGCTATAAATATTAAAACAGTGTTTTGTTTTTTGTTATCTGTCGACTTGAATTCCAAAGTACACAACAAATATCTAATAATTTACAAACTGAATAAAAACGTAGAAAAATAAACAAATCGATTTCATTTCGTTCATTCAATGAGAATGCCAATAAACAGTTAAGTTTACGTTTGTTCTTGTTGTTGTTTGAATGTGACAAGTCTAAAAAAAAAAGATTTCAAATTCGATAAAAATCGTTGAGGCGAAACACGCGCCACTCAATTACAAAGATGAGAATGGAGATTAATTTTATAAGAATTAGTAACTTATAACTAAGTGGGTGGAATATACAAATCATCGGTTCTGATTGACTTGAATATGACAACATCTCAAGTGGACACTGACTAACCGTTGGGAACTACCTTTAACACCCGTTGAAGGTTGTTAGCCAACAAGAGCCTTGTAAAAAGTTCACCTATGAGAACGCAAAGGTGTCCTTGAAAAGTAAAAAACCTATATTACGTCCATACAAAGCTTTCGAAATTGCATCACAACAATACCTATTAATGGCGTGCTGTGTTATTGCTGCTATGATCTGGGAATGAGTTTGTGGGTTCGCGAGTATTCCTGCCGGTGGATGAATGACTATAATTCGGATAAAAACTAAAATCTTCAAGCCACCATCAACTTGTCAAAAATTCCGATGACAAATATTGATGATCAAATCTTCTGATACAGAAGGACATATATAAATAAAAGTGGAAAAAAGCTGCCTTAGTATTTGTAATAAAGGACTGAAAAATAGGGTTACCAGTCAAGTCGGACTATGAGAAATGTATGGAATAAAATAACTAACATTAAAATAAAATAAATTATAGTTCCCAAGCATAGCTTTCGTCCATCCACTAAAATAACATTATAATACGCCTGATGATATATGATCAGTTTTGCTGAATTTGACGATTTATCGTCATTTTGACGATTTTTTGGCCTAAAATTGAAAAATGACGATTTGACGATTTTATGGTCTAAAATGACGATTTTTCACGTAATCCCGAATTGCATGAAATAAAACATGATAAATATATTTTGACCAGAATTTCACGAAAGTCTTTAATGAAAGCAATATTCCAAACTCGGTTTCATGAGCTATTTTAATGTTTTTAAACAATTTCGAGACGGAATGGCTTTATTTAGGCACATACATATCTGGAATAGAGGTTTTTTCATAGTTTTTGCCTCATCTTGGATTTACATCAGCTGAACATTTTCATGTAGGATTGTTAATCAATGAAAATCTTCCTTTAAAATTTTTCGAGATATAATACTTCCGACCCATGTCTCTTTAATGAGAGTTTTTGTCGATTTTCGACTGCCCATCAACCAAATGTACGTGTACCGACAACATGGACGGTCACACTGTCAAGCAAGCGAAGTTTGAGGGAACAATTTCTTGATACTTTGAACGCGTTTTTTTCGAAATGGCATTTTTGAAGTCGGTGCCAACGATAGCTCGAAACTGAATTGACTGATCTTCACATGGTTTGGTAAGCTTATTAAAAAAATAAAAGGCAGCCCTTAAGCGAGACAGTTAAAAAAAAATTGCCAGATTTTTTGACAAAAAAAAACAGTCAATTTTTTTGTTAAAATCAAAATTTTGACTTTGACAGTTAATTTTTTTTATAAAAAAGTTTGTTTAAAATTCTGTTTCGCCTTAAGGTAAGATTAATAGGTTCTTAAAATGCTTACACACATGTGCGATAATCGACCAATTCGTTTTCGAGTCATCGTTGGCATCGCAAAACGCTTTTATAAAAAAGGGTTTCGCAGATAGCCATTTACCACAAGACTTTGCAATATTTGTCAACAACAAAAATACCAAAAGTAGTATAAGATGTGCTCTTTCTTTCTTGATGAACGAACTTTAAAAAAATGGTAGTTTCTTTGAAAACAATTCAAGAAAATGAGTTTTTGTGTCCGCCCAACTAGGGACAACCCTTTAAGTGAGATTGGGTTATATTTATTGCTGTGGGTTGTATATTTTATGTTGTCGGTCTCATTGACAAACCTATCGGCTAAAAAATTGCATTAAACGGCCGAAAACGGCAACGCTGTATATGATACATGATAACATTATGGTTGAAAGTGTGGGATTTCGGTGGATTCATAATTTTTCAATGTACCTCTTAGGTCTTAAACAGCTCAACTCGAAAAGAGAATTAATTCAAATCTTCAACATCGGTCTTTTTATACCCTCAGCATTTATGCTAACGAGGGTATATGGGGAAAAGTCAAAATTTTTTAGTTTCCATGAAGCCAAGGTTTGCACTATTATAATACGCGAACTATTGTAGTTTACCAGTAACTATGACTATTGCTGGATTAATTTAGATGTTTTTGTACAGAGCTCAAAAATTTAGCAAAAAAATTTAATTTACGTGGTAGTTACGACCGCGTAAAGGAAAAAACATAGGTAAAAACACGTTGAAGCTAAACAGGTTTTTTACATTGCTATTCGATTTCTGATTAAACCATTCAAATGACGGACATCTGTCCAAAGTAAAAGTGGGAGAATACAAAATGAAGATTACACTTCTAATGTATCACTTTCTAAAATTTCCACTGCATCCACCTTTTATGGATGCTGACATGTTGAAGCCGGATTTCAGGTGTTTTTTGTATTTTTTATGTAACTGGGACGCGCATTGGGATATTTAGAAAAACCAATTATAGGATTAAAGAACTCGCGATTTCGCATAATCTGATATGTATATTGAGTATGTAGCCCACACAGCAGCAGAGTAATCTACTGCCAAAGGCCAAAATTTAGTGCGATATATTTTCTAAAAAACCTATTTTTTGGGTACAGTATTTACAATATCGTTTTGAGTGTGCTGGTACCCCGCGATATTTTAGTTTTTCGACGATCCGGATCATATGAATCACAGATCGTAAAAATCCATCTACTAGAACGGCGGAAATGGCTACTGCAAAAATTGAAAAATTTGCGAAAAATGTTTTTCAAAATATCGCTGACTAATTCGCGTTTTATGTGGATCGTTTCCATTTCAATGAAGAAAGTGAGTCATCACTCGCGTTTGTGCGAAAACAGCGGTTTGAAAAATTTAGTGGCATGGGAGCTGTATCCGATTTATTCAAAAAATACTGTGTGATGCTACATCCACGGTTCTTGATGGATTTTATTGAAATATGTTTAGATCGATGTATTTTTTCACGGTTGATAGTGAAATCGGATGCGCATAAAAAGTGTATGCACTTTGTGCAAAATATAAGCGTTATACAGTTTGTTGGACACTAAACTGCAGACGATGCTACATCTTAGCGGCCAAAGTAAATCCTGGCAAATGTGTACAAATTAAAAGAGAAGAATTCGCTGTATTGGTAAACCGCATGCGCATCAAGTGATTTTGAGGATTTCGCGATTTTCACGCATTTCAAAATGAACATTACCCGATACAATTTTATTTCAAGATTATACCCCATTTAAAGGAACCCAACATTTATTTGAAAGATATCCATATCTTCTGCTAGATGTTAGCGTGTTTTCGAGAAGTGATTAGAATAAAAAATGTGATTTATTGCGTGAAATTTAACTAAAATAGAAGAAAAACTCCGACCTATTTTTCTTACATTTTGTTCAACTAACTCGCAAAATAAATTTTAATAAATATTTTCTCTTACAAAAATTTTATAAATTTTCTCAATATATTTTTTGTTTTTTGCTATAATATGCAAACTGCTAAACGGATTTGTATAGTTTTGGTTTCATTTGAATCTTCGCGATGTTTAGATTACGTACATATTTTTTATATATTTTTCAGATGCATAAACAGCTTGAATTTTATTAGAACAAGTTGTAAACTACCAATTGTTTTGAATGCTTTCCTAATTTCCGCGAAAATTTAAAACTTTTTCACTAAAGTTATGGGACCTCAGTAAACATATAGTATGTAGGGAGCCCCTAAATAAGAGAGTTTCTCAATATAACGATTAGAGTCTTTTAAAGATTTTTTTCTTTTTATCAGAATTGAAACCGCCATAACTTTTGCGCGCAACAACCAAAATTAGACTAGTGGTGACTACTAGTGGGCTCGATATCTATCGAAAAGATATTACTTCCAAAATAAGGTCCACTTCAATAAAGGACTATGTCGGTCCATTCCTTTAAGTACCTCAACTGCAACTCTTTTGAACTTTAATCCATATTTTCGTCGCCAAGTTCAAATGTTAAAAAAAAAAAAAAATATCAATTTACATAGGCTGAGGGTATATCTCTGTCGGCAAAGCCGACTGATACTTTCTAACTAGTTTATCTACGTGTTTGATTGAGGGAAACGACAGCCCAGAAATTGTATATAGCGAGTATAGCACGAACTGACACAACCCAAAAGGCCACACGGGGGATAAAAAAGGTCTCTCTAACATATGTCCCAAACATATTTTGCAGCAAACATATATATGTTTGCAACAGTCCCAAACATAACATATGTTTGGGTGAAAACAAATATTTGTTTAGATGAAATATAAATACAAACCCAAAATCCACAAAAACATACACATACAGACATTAACAAATTGTGGTGGATTTCCATTTTTTTTGAAAATTATATCATTTTATAGTACACTAGCTTAACCCGGTGCGCTTCGCTACCCCGACTAAGTGAAAAATAAATGAATGAGTCCTACGTAGGTCACATTTACAAATTTTATTTACTCTAAGGGCCTGTTTATGTATGTCGATAAGAAAACGAATGCGGAAAAAAACTACCAAATTTGGGTGTGTATTTCAAATTTATTTTTTGTTTTGAAGCAAAAGCAAATGAAATAATATTTCAAAAACTAAAGTTTGGGTGTCTTTCATGCGCACATATTTTCGTTTCGAAATACATAAACTGGGGGTAACACTCCTGAGTTCACTCTCTCCTTTAAAGAAGATAATTAAATTAGGAACAACACTTAAATTTAGTTCCTTAAGTTTGAGGATACTTGTAATTTATTCAGCCTATTGGGACATCTTAGGATAACTGCTTCTGTTATTGATCATTTTTACTCCAATATTGATATAGATATGTCAATAATGATACAAATTTCATTGAAATGGGACGTATATATCAAATCAAATACATGAAATCGGCCGAAAATATACATGTTGCACAATTATTTCTAGGCCAAATTCCGTCGCACATTACGAATGTCATTGAAATCGGACATATACAGCGTGATTGGTGCATCAAATAAATGAAATCGGCCGAAAATATATATGGGCGCTATATCCAAATCTGAACCGATTTCGATATAATTTTGAACATCTATTTCCAGGCCAATATTCGTCATAAATTCCAAATGTCATTGAAATTGTACATATACAGCGTTTTTGGTGCATTAAGTTCATCAAATCGGACGAAAATATGTATGGGAGCTATACCTAAATCTAAACCGATTTCGATATCATTTGGCACATATATGTCTAGGCTAATATCCGTCACACGTTAAAAATTTCATTGAAATCAGACATATATAGCGTGTTTGGAGCATCAAATACATAAAATCGGCCGAAAATATATATGAGCGCTATATCCAAATCTGAACCGATTTCGATATAATTTGGAACATCTATTTCTAGGCCAATATCCGTCACATATACCAAATTTCAACGAAATTGGATATATATAGCGTGCTTGGTGCATAAAATACAGGAAATCGGCCGAAAATATATATGGGAGCTATATTCAAATCTGAACCGATCTCGATATAATTTGGCACATTTTTGTCTAGACTAAACCCCGTTACGCATTCCAAATTTCAGCGAAATTGGACATATATAGCGAGTTTGGTGCATAAAATACAGGAAATCGGCCGAAAATATATAAAGGAGCTATATCCAAATCTGAACCGATTTCGATATAATTTGGCACATTTATTTCTAGACCAAGTTCTGTAACACATTCCAAATTTCAGCGAATTTGGACATATATAGCGTGTTTGGTGCCTCAAATGCGGAAAATCGCCCGAAAATATATATGGGAGCTACATCCAAATCTGAACCGATTTCGATATAATTTGGCGCATGTATTTCTAGACCAAGTTCAGTCACACGTTCCAAATTTTATTGAAATTGGATATAAATAGCGTGTTTGGTGCCTCAAACACATGAAATCGGTAGAAAATATATATAGGAGCTATATCCAAATCCGAAACGATTTCTATATAAATTGGCACATATATTTCTAGGCCAATATCCATCACACATTCTAAATTTCAGCGAAATTAGACATATATAGCGTGTTTGGTGCATAAAATAAAGAAAGCGGCCGAAAATATATATGGGAGCTATATCCAAATCTGAACCAATCTCGATATAATTTGGCACATTTATTTCTAAAACAAATTCCGACACATATTACAAATTTCATTGAAATTGGACATAAATAGCATGTTTGGTACATAAAATAAGGAAATCGGCCGAAAAAATATATAGGAGCAATATCCAAATCTGAACCGATTTCGATATAATTTGGCACATGTATTTCTAGACCAAGTTCAGTCACACGTTCCAAATTTTATTGAAATTGGATATAAATACCGTGTTTGGTGCTTCAAATACATGAAATCGACAGAAAATATATATTGGAGCTATATCCAAATCTGAACCGATTTCGATATAATTCGGCACATTTATGTCTAGACCAAATTCCGTAACACATTCCAAATTTCAGCGAAATTGGACATATATAGCGTGTTTGGTGCATAAAATAAGGAAATCGGCCGAAAATATATGTAGATGGGAGCTATATCCAAATCTGAACCAAACTCGATATAATTTGGCACATTTATTTCTAAAACAAATTCCGCCACACATTCCAAATTTCATTAAAATTGGACATAAATAGCATGTTTGGTACATAAAATAAGAAAATCGGCCGAAAATATATGTATGTGGGAGCTATATCCAAATCTGAACCGATTTGAATAAAATTTAGTAAATTTATTTCTACACCAAATTCCGTCACACATGCAAAATTTGGAGATTGTATCTGTAACAGTTCTAAAGATATTTGCATACAAAATCTAATTTTTTTGGAGGTACCTCCGGTTTTGATGCTATATCTCCAGATCAACGCGAAATTTCAAAAAATGATATAGCCTATTTTCATTCCAGGCCATGTAGCAATGTACCCTCAACATTTCAGTAAGATCTGTTCAGCGGTTTTCGAGTCTATAAGGCACAAACAAACAAACAAACAAACAAACAGACAAACAGACAAACAAATTTCAATTTTATATATATAGATATAACTTTATTTCATATATCATAAAAATTAAAAGTGGTTTGTGCGGGACCTTTTTTAAAATTTAAGTGGAATAAAAGTTATTTTAGTCATTAATAGGCAAAAGGCCATTCGTGTAACAGGAAATAATTTTTTGAGAAACAAATTTTTTTTCATTTCATAAAATTTTTTCAACAAAATTTTTTTCAAAGTTGATTATGCGGAAGCTTTTTTATAATAAAATGGAATGAATTTTATTTTATGCATTAATAGGTAAGAGCAGGGTTTCGGAGTCGATGTATTTTTGGCTCGACTCCGACTCCAGACGAGATTTTTTCACGACTCCGGCTCCGACTCCGACTCCGGGTCGACTCCGAGATTGAATTCCTATACCACTAAAAATGAATAAAATGTGCACAAATTTTTAACTTTTGCCTATATTTTGGCCTATATAGGCTAATGTGTTAGTTTTTCCTTACATATTCATTAGAAATGGCATTCGTTCGAATACATTCGAACATATCAATATTGTTTCTGCCGAATCTTATAGAGTTAATAGCAAAGTTAGAAAGTTTTCCTTTTTTGCACGAGTATATTCTGGACGGAATACTTCCGCGTGAGAAAATCTTTAAGCTTTCAAAATATGTGAAAATTAAGGGGCAATACAAATCATAAGGACTACATGCAATAAAAATTATAAGCAATCCATGACAAAGTTTCAAACTGGATGTTAGCCAACATTTTAGTGTGCTTAGCCTTAATTTTTACTTAATTGTTACTCAATTTTTTCGCAGATTTTTGTTTCTTCATCTGAAAGAGAAAAATGCTACGAAGTTTTGAGGCCGTCTACGAAACCCCGTTTTTTAAAGCATTTTGCGGTGCCAACTCTAGCTCGAAAACTAATAAATCATATATTTTTGTGTCCGATTTCGAAAGAAACAGAGTTTTAGAGAAAATAAAATAAATTGTTCCCATCCAACGCTCATACTTAGGCAATATTGTTTCGATCGACTTAAAAATTTGAAGCGTAACCATCCGAATTTTTACCGAAACACATAAACATACGGTTTTTTTTGAAAAAGTAATGTTTAAATCTGATAAAGGACAATGAAAACTTGACAATATCGATTTCTTGGATATGGGAAACCTACATATAATTTTCGGTGGAACATTTTTTAGAAAATTTCATTTTGTTTTTTATTTGAAAATTTTGCCTATTAGGCGAAGATCATTTTTTATTACTTTTTAATTAATTTCTCGTTAGAGACGAGCTTACTGACCAGGATGCTTTTTGAAAAAGGAAAGCCGACGATACCAACCCGCACAACCACCACTGTGTGACATGACATGTTTCGCCTTTGGTTTAGGAAGGCTCCAATAAATTGTGGGGCGGCTTCGCTATCATCTAACTTTTTTCATCTTTCAAATGCAATTTGTTTTTTACAAAGTTGAATTTTTTGTTCAAATCTTTGTATGGCTTTCATGACAAACGCTTAGCGTAGCCTTTGAAAGTTATGAGATTGGTTCTCAACACTAACACGCCGTGACAACACTTTTTTCCATGTGTTTTTCAAAGACGTGGGTTCGAACCCAAGCCTGGCTCAAGCTGATTTTTATTTTTTATTTGAAAATTTTGCCTATTAGGCGAAAATAATTTTTTATTAATTTTTAATTAATTTCTCGTTGGAGACGAGCTTTGTTTTACTTTTTGAGTTCAAGAACAAAAAGGACAGGGAAGGAACTGAGCTAGATGGACAGCATATTCTACAGAAAGGTTCCTTATTCTATTTATCTGAAAACATGTCATCTAAAATGATAAAACAATATCTCCAAACAGAGATATAAAGCTATTTTCTCAATGATTAATGGGGTCAATAAAAAAATTCATTATATCATAACACAGAAATTTTTATGGGATCCTTTGGGGTTCTCATTTGGAGCTTTCATTCCGAAAAGGAATGTTTCCTCCCCCACATAAGATTTCCCATAGAAATCACAATGTCTTTAATAGAAAACAAGAATGACTTCTCATAAAAAACAAAATAAGAATACCAATAGACCTTTGTGAGAAGACCAGTAAGACTTCTGACGAAAGAGGTTAAAGGTCCAATCTTAATTCAATTGTCATATAACTTTACTTTTGTTTGCAAGAATGTAAAGGATCAATTGGATCAACAAAATAAGGATGAATAGACTACACTTCAGAGGATAGTAAATAGCCTGTGAATTGTTCTTTAACATAGTATAATATACCGTTTACTTATATGTTTTCTTATACC
Organism: Musca autumnalis; assembly: GCF_047663935.1. Classification (NCBI taxonomy): domain Eukaryota; kingdom Metazoa; phylum Arthropoda; class Insecta; order Diptera; family Muscidae; genus Musca; species Musca autumnalis. Next base: position 154,994,375 of record NW_027411866.1, on the reverse strand, counting down.
TTTCTTTTAAAATAAATAATGATTTTTAAAAAAATGTTCTTGTTCCAAATTTAATGTTGTATTTCTATAACGTGGAAAAAATTTCGCCCGGAGTCGGAGTCGAGTTATTTTTTTCGACTCAGACTCCGACTTTGACTCCAGCAAAATTGCTCGACTCCGACTCGTAGACTCCGACTACGAAACCCAGGGTAAGAGTTAATTCATTCTTACTACTGGAAATCGTTTTTCAGAAAAAATTTCAAAAAGCCATAACCCTAGTGTATACCTTCACTAAAATTCGAGGTACGTTTTGGAAATAATATGCATTATGATTAGCAAATCTTCGATCCACTCAGATACTTATGTATCTCTTCATTCGCTCTCAGTTTTGCTTTTGTTTCTGAAAAATAGAATTTTGTTGCCCAGCGTTATTATGACTTTGCAGCCTTCCTTCAGAATATTTTACGTTCATTGTCAGTGAGCTAATCTTGACCTATTGTATCACAAAAACACCAATAACCAGTATCAGTCACCTTTCCCATTCTATAAAAGTGAAATATTTAAATAGTTCAACTAATCAAATTAGAAGAGAAAGTAATCTCCGTATTGAAATACAACCTAACTAACCCAATTAATATTGACTAAGTGCAATTATTTAATTTCTAAACAATCAACTTATTTGCCTTTCTAATGCCTCATTGATTTCCAATAAAAACACACATTATCCCAGCTGCCCACCCTTCTAAATGATTTCTTTACCTATAACTATAACTGCAATTAAATACTTCTCACAGCAGCATCAATATTATTTGTTGTTAGGAAATTAACTTTTGCAAATAAATTTCATTTCTCTTTTTTTACACTTTCCATAATCCAATAATTAATGAATAGGTTATTGTGCAATTAGTCGAGTGAACGAATGAAATGAGTGTAATATATATGTATATGGAAAAAAAATTACAGAATCATATCAATTCCATCTTTGTAAAATCATTCATCTGAAATATTGCCTAGAATTATCGCTGTAAACCCCACAACCCCACACTGCTGTCACTTGATTCTCTGATACATGGCATGGATTATTGATTGAGTTGGATTTATAAATGCTTGAGTTACTCGTATTTTACGCTGTAATATTGCAGCCTTTTACCGACTGCTGCTACTGCTGTAAGTGTTGTAATCATCATCATTACAACAATAGCAATTGCACCACATTTCATTTGACATTCGCTTCAATTAGAAGGTTTAATTACAGCATATGGTTCGGCACGACTAAGTATTAACGAGTGTTCGTGTTCTGATGGAAAGTGTAAAAATATATATGTAATTCCAGAACAGCAAAAAACAAAAATAATATTTTTTTGGTTTTATACGTAAGGGGTGTTCAAAGTTAGAATGTTTTTAACAAATAACTTCTTTTCCTAAGTCTATAAATGCTCCGTTTGGAGATCTTCCACCTATTGTAGACCCTTTCACAATGTTTTCTGTTAAGAGAAGTCCTTAGGAGAACGAGGACTTTCATTTATAGAAGACTCATTGTAACGTGACCGTTGCATTGAACAGCCGCATCTCTGACATTACACCCAGTATCAATACAAAACTACCTTATTAGTACATGCATAATTCCAACTTCATGCTTAACTACAACATCATGCATACATGATTTAATGAGTTATGTTCGGATATAATTCTCATTCACTCCGGATAAGATGTTTAGTTTCCGTCGCTGAATTTGTCGAGTGCTGGCCTTAAACGAAGTACAAGATAAGACTTGTGTCATTGACCGCAGTCACTTGAACCGAATCTAGCAACCGCCGCACAGTGGTTCAGAATCGTTTGTTCCTGGTCAAAATTCTGTAACTTTTGAACGGATAGAGATATATTCATAATTCTGTTAGACAGATAACACAATCAGCTTTCAGACGAATTGTAAGCGGTCAAGTTCGGTCTGGTAGTTGCAGAGAAATTCAAGGTCAAAATTAAACTTTTGAGTTTTTTAACTAGTTTTCATCAAAGTGTTTTTGTGGTTTTTATATCTTCCTATGTATTAAAGATGGTCAAACATCAACAAATAAACAAAATTATTATAAATTATACAAAAAAAAAATTAAAAAAATTCGAAAAAATGTAAAAAAATGTAAAAAAAAATTTTAAAAATTTGTAAAAAAAATTTTACAAAAAAAATTAAATTTTTTAAAAAATTAAAAAAAATTCTCCTTGGGTTTTAATAAAACTTATATAACTCGTATAAAAACTCATATACTCACAAAAGTTGTAATTTGTGTCAAAAAACTGTAAATCATATGGAAACAGTATAGAAAAACACACATTTTTACCCATGTAATTTCAATAAATTGAAAAAAGTGTTAAACGGACGGAACGAAACGGGTACAAAAGTATATATGGGCTGGAAGAAGAGACTTTCGGGCATCTTTCTGTTAAAACAGAACTTTGTTCCATGTTGTTCCACAAAAGTTCTAGTCCACTAAATTTGGAATTTCATAAAATTTAGTACCCGAGGAAAAATAAAATAGATCATGTTGTGTAATCGCTACGGTAATTTACTAAAACTATTTTTAAAGGCCACAATCCTACCTATCTTACAAAAAAACAAGTAAAAAAGTATCAGTCAGCTTTGCCGACAGAGATATACCATCAGCCAGTGTATATTGAAACAATTTTTTCCCAAAATACGTATGTATTTAGGGGGTTTTAAAAATTGTGGGCGTTTGAACCGACAAAAATGTTGATTAGGATTAATGATCAAAAGTTTTGCGGATCGACATTGACCGTTATGGAAGTGGATCTCCAGCCACAACATATGGTGCCATAGGGGGTTTTTACATTCTTCGGGCTGTTTGCTCAAGAAGCATGGACTTGCCCCTAAAAAAACGTTTACCATCGTAATTGAGGCAACGAATGCAAGTTGCTTCAACAAAAATAAAAGTGATTCGATATTAGGTCATAAAGTGAACTTATCCGAAATTTTGTGTGGGAGGTACCGGATGGAGTGGACAAATATAGTCCATATTTGAACCTGATCTATATCTGGTAGATATATTAGGATGTGTAAAGTATGGACCAATTCGGCCACTCTCTTCAAGAGTTATCGTACGCACAATTTTTCCAAACATTTTTGAACTTTTGTGGGAGAGGTACCTGAAAGAGTGGACCGATATGTCTTATCTTCGAACTTAAACTATGTTTGGACAAAATATTACTAAGGCCAAACTTTGGACCGAATCGGCAGACCTGTTCGAGAGTTATTTTGCCCTCCAACCTCCTCACACGGTGTCATAAGGGTTTTTTGCAACTTTCAGGCTATTTTCTCAGGAAGTATGGACTTGCCCCTGATGAAACTTATACCGCCGTATGGAGGGCAGTGAATACAAGTTGCTAAAGCAAAAATCAAAGCGATTCGAGAGATGTTCCTAAACTGAACTTTTCCAAAATTTTGTGTGGGAGGTACCCGACGGAGTGGACCGATTGAGTCCATATTAAAACCTGATCTAAGTCTGGTACACGCTCCACGATGGGCAGCGTATGGACCAAATCGGTTACACCCTTCAAGAGTTATCGTGCGTACAAATTTTCCGAACATTTTCGAACTTTTGTGGGGAAGGTACCGGAAGGAGTGGACCGATATAGCTCATCTCCGAACTTAAACTAAGTTTGGACAAAATATTACGAAAGCCAAAATTTGAACCGAATCGGTTCATCCCTTCGAGAGTTATCGTGCGCTCCAGCCAGCTAGACAGACAGACAGACGGACGGACATTGCTCAATCGACTCCAAACTGTCTGAAACACATTTCGTCCAAACATACTTGGGGTCTAAAACCATTATTTCGATGAGGCACATTTTGCCCGTATGAAAGTGTATATACCCTTCATAGCCTAAAGGCTGAGGGTATAACAATGAACACAATAACTGTTACAGTTTCAGAGAAATAGCTTCGTCTTTCTTCAGAAATTTGCAAAAATGACGTATTTCCCAAAAATGGGGAAAATGCTCGTCTTTAGGGGCACGCCACGCCCACACCTTCCAATATTTGGGCCTAATTTTTTGGTTTCCTTAGTTTTAATATGTTTACTATCGAATCCCATATAGAAATTAAATATCTTTGACAAAACAAAATTTTGATTTTTGGCCAGGAAAATCGATTCCTCAACCATTGTGCGCCGTCGGGCCTGCAATCCATTCGCTTTTTGCGACTCCTTCGCTCCTGCCGATCCGTTCGCTCTTTGCGATTCGTTCCCTACTGTCCATTCGTTCGCTCTTTGCGATTCGTTCGCTCCTGCCGATTCGTTCGCTCCTTGCGATTCGTTCACTCCATGCGACTCGTTTGCTCCTTGAGATTTGTTCGCTCCGCGCGATTCATTCGCTCCGTTATCTAAACATTGCCGACTCTTCCCTTTACAGAGTAGTACAATCGATAGTCACCCCGCCATCACTCACCCGAACTTCACCCAGCTGATTGCCTATCCGAGTACTGCCGAGACGAGTGTTGTCGATGACTGCCAACGAGCCGACAGCATCCGATTACCCCAGAGCCAAGCAACACACCCGACGAATGCCAACGATCCGACAATGTCCGACGAGCCGACGGCATCCGATTACCCAGAGCCGACAAACACAACCGACGATTACCAACAGCCGCATACCTCCGAGCCGATCCACACATCCGACGACTGTCGAGCCGACGTCCACCCGAATAGCACTAATCCGAGCCCCACACACGACTATCACGTAGCCGACAGCAACAACACGATTGTCATCGAACGATCTTATCAACCCGATTACCATCAACCCGACAGCATCCGCCCGAGATTGTTCGTAACATCAGCAAACCAACATACCGAACATCTCCAATTAATCTGAAAACCATTGAATTTAAAGAAGACCCGTTTAGGATGTATTCTATTTAGAGAAGAGTTTTCAGGAGGTCTTCTATCTATAGAAGGCCTCCTATAAGATGTCTTCTATATACAAAAGAGCTCTTCAAAGATCCCTCTCCAGAATAACTCTTCAGGATGTCTCTCATCTACAGAAGATCCTTTAAGAGAATGTTTTCTAGCTATAGAAACCACTTTGGTCTGTCTTCTAACCACCCCAATAGCCCTTCAGGATGTACTCTATTTACATAAAATGTCGTTTATCCTTCAGGCTGTTTTTTATCAATGTTAGATATTCTTTTAACAGGGTATATACATACATATATTTTAATATTGGTTTTAGGCAATTTGGAGTCGATTTAGCAATGTCCGTCTGTTTGCCAGGGTGGCTGGCTGGACACGATAATTTCCAAACAAATCAGCTAAATTTGGCCTTCGTAATACGAGTATTTTGTCCAAACTTCGTTTAAGTTCGAAAATGCGTCATATCTGTCTACTCCTTCAGGTATCTCCACCACCAAAGTAAAAGAAAATACTCGGAAAAATTGTGCATACGATAACTCTTGGAGGGAGTAACCGATTTGGTCCATATTTTGCATGTCCTTAAATTTCTACCAGACATAGATAAGCTTTCAATATGGACTCTATTGGTCCACCCCTTCGGTTACTTACCACATATGGAAAATGTGTTCGAAATTTGGAACTCATAACCACGATCTAAGATAGGCCATGTCGGTCCAATCTTTCCGGTACTCACCCACAAAAGTAAAACATTTTTCGCAAAACTGATTGGCACAATAACTTGCGGGCGGATCGACCGATGTTGTCTAAACTATTACTTCTAGGCATAGATTTGGTTCGAATAAGTACTATATCTGATCACTATTTCGGGTACCCACCATCAATTATTTACATTTTTTCGCACAAGTGCAATTTAAACACATGTTTCGGATCCTTTTGAAAGCTGTCTTCGAGGCCCACAATGCAACAATTCATTTTTTAGGGGCTAAGTCCATATTTCCGGAGATAATGACTCTCGCATCTCTTTGATTTTTGTTGTAACAGCTTATATTAGCTGGCCCTATTACGACGAGAGAAATTTTTTTAGGGACAAGTCCATACTTCCCGAGAAAATGGCCTGAAAGCTGTAAAAAGCCATACGGCCAGCATGTGCAGTGGCTGGAGCGCACGATAACTCTCGAACGTATAAGCCGATTCGGTCCAAAATTTAGCCTTCGTAATATTTTGGCTAAACTTATTTTAAAATGTAAAAAATGCCACATAAATGGTATCCACGATTATCTTGAACGGATAAACCGATTTGGACCAATCTTTGGGGCTTCTAATATTTTGTCCAAATTTAGTTTAACTTCGGCAATGGTGAACATCGGTCTTCTCCTTAGGATAATGGAATATGTCGATGTAGTAATTCTTCTTTTGAAATATTCGCCATAACCCAACTTAGGTTGTTATTCAAAGAAAATTCGAGCACGCCCACATTGACGCCAACTTTTTTAATTTTACTGATTTTCATGAAATTGTGAGGAAATGCACAGGGATGCCCCTGGTAAAAATAGGCTACATACTTTGTTAAATTTTTGAAGGGGTGGGATACTTCCCCTATACCCTATTTCTTTAAAAATGCTATATCTATATAAATAAAAAGCAAATGTCGTTCGTTGGTAATGGCATCAGTTGAGAACGGCTGGACCGATTTGGATAATTCGACCACGTCGACTTTTTTCAATTTTCTATTTTAATCTTTTCTACAAAAACTACTGAACTGATTTTCCTGAAATTGTCAGGGAATGTACAGGGAATGGACCCGGTGAAAATAGGCTACATATTTTGTTGAATTTCGGAGGGGGCGGGGAACTTCCCCTATACCCTATTTCTTAAAAATTATATATTTTCAATAATTACAAATGTATCAGTTTGGAAATTCATTTTTGAGACAATTGTGGTTGTGCCTCCAACCTTACGTACTTATTTCGGACCCAAAGGTTTCACAACGCCTACTTTTTCAAATATGTTACATCTACAAAACTACTGAACCGATTTTACTGAAATTTTCAAGGGTGTGAAAATAGGCTGCATATTTTGTTTGATATTTAGAAAAACGCTACATTTGCAATAATAACGAGTGTATCGGTTTGAAAATTTACGACTTAATCTAGAATCTTGGTACTTATTTTGGGCCTAAAGACCTGCCTACTTTTTTAAATATGTTATATGTATCTCCAAAATACTGAACCGATTTCCATGAAATTTGCAGTAAATGCTCAAGGTCTGCTGTGACAATGTGTACTTTATGAATTTCAGAGGAGGTGGGGTACCTTCTCAGGCATTTATTTTAAACGATATATATGTATATGGTGAAAACCAAAAATGTTTTACAATCGATGAATCCGAGTTTCACCCATTCAGAATTCGCGAACTGTTAACATATTCTATATAGTATGATATACATTCTTTAAAATGAAGTGTTTTAGGAGGAATCCCATAAGGTCGACCATTAAAATTAATTTACGTGGAAGCTGTGTTGGCATCAATGTAGATATATCCACTGCATCCACCTAAAATTAATGCTGACATTTTGAAGCCGGAATTTCAGGTTTTTTTTTGAATTTTTTTAATAATTCGGACGCGCAACAGGATAATATTCAAAACTCATAATATGATTATAAAACGTAGTTTAATGCATATCTCATGAGTGTGCTCCATACAGCATCCTAGTAATTGGAGTCTAAAGGCCAATATTTTATGCGTGATTTTTTTTAAAAAACCTATTTTTTGCGTTTAATATTTACAAGTGCCATTCAATTTCCTTTGTACCCGCGTGAATTTAGTTTTTTTTACGCGACGGATCTAATGAGCCCATCCGCGATCGAATCCATCCACTAAAACCGCGGATATAGATACCCTGAAAATAGGAAAATCACCAAAAATTTATTTTGACAAATCTGCGGACTAAACCGCGATTTTCTTTAATTTTTTTTACGTAAATGGAATCCTTTACACGCGATTATAACATTTGCGAAATCTCGTGTCATAAATTACAGAGATTCGCGAGTAATATGGGTTTTTTACCAAAAATAGAATGTGGAGGCACACCCGCGGTTCTTGAAGAATCTGTTTGAAATATGTGTATATAGACGTATTTTTGATGGGTGCTACTGAAACCGGATGCCATCAAAATCGTATGTAAATTGCGCGAGTTTTACCCACTTTAAGGTTTTTTGCATTGTGCGATGCAACTGGCGGCACACTTTGACCGCTGAGTGAAACATAGACATATGCATAGATATTGAAAGAGATTGATTCGCTGTATCCGAAAACGGATGCGCATCAACTGATTTTAACTAATTCGCGAATAATAGGCTTTTTAATTTCCACATTTTTTGAATGCTTGTAATTTCAATATTACTCTTAATTTCCTATCCTTTTAAGTTATCACAGTAAGCAAATAAGCTTTCACGATGGTAAACCATATTTCTTGATGAAGTTTTAGCAGTACACATTACTTATTGTATGGGATTTTAGCGAAAGAGTTGGAGAACTCCCAAATATTTTTTTCTAATTTTTCGAATCAAACCAAAAAATATATTTGCAACAATATTTCCCAACAATAAGTTTTTCTCTTTTGATTTTATCGGTTTCAGCTATAATTTTGGGAGACAACGGGGTTGTGTCTCCGACCTTAGGTACTTATTTGGAACCAAAATACCCGGCCACGCCCACTTTTTAAATATGTTATATCTTGAAAACTGTAGTCATCACTCTGTTCAATAAAAATAAATAATAAATCCTAACCCGCATTTGAATTGTAAAGCATAAACTCCATAAAAATTGTTCATTAAAACTCAATGCGACAACGCGGAGCCGGGTCTGCTAGTTTCAAATAAAAGGCCAGCTGAGCCCGGCTACGATTTGAACTCACAAGATGTGTTAGCGTTCTAAGACAAACTTGTAACTTCCAAAGGCATATGACACATATCCGTCGCTGTAAAAACATATTGCATTTGAGAAATCAAAGTTCGATGACAGAGAAACCACTCCCATAGCTGATATGTCTGATGAGCTGCATAACTCACAGCAAAACGGGTCACATAATTTTGTGGTACAAGGGGAAGTCTAATGCTAATGTGTTCAGGTGCTATAAAACGAGGTGCAAAACGAGCGTGTAATGCCGTCTTCATATTAAGGTGTAGGGTATAAAAACGAAAAGGTTTAACAGATATTACAAAACAAATTACTAAATTTAAATGAAAGGTGCTTACACCTGGAAAGTTTTTGCGGAATCCGAAACTACAATATTTATAGACGAAAAAATCAAAAAACAAAAAAAAAAATCGCCGGAGGGCTTTTTAAATAAATCGTCTTCAAAGTTCACATTTTTAGGGGTCTTTTAGGTTTTCACGATTTTGCTTGGAAACCGCAAGTCCTATGGAAATGAGAATGAAGAAAGTGTTGTAGCAGTGAAAATTCACTACAAGTTTGACCTCTATGATATTTTCGTAGGTTTTACTGTTTTTGTGATATAGAAGTTCAAATTGGGACAATGCACTGACTGTATCACCTCTTATAAAAACAATGCCATGCACTATGCGCCTTCACTAGCTTTAAATGAAAACCGCTTACACATGGCAACATTTTGCGGATTCTGAAACACAGAGAGCAGGTCTTAAAGTGAACTTATCCGAAATTTTGTGTGGGAGGTACCCAAAGGAGAGGACAAAAATATAGCCCATATTCGAACCTGATCTATAACTGGCAGATATATTAGGATGTGTGTGTGTGTGTGTGAATGGACCAAATCTGTCACTCAATCCAATAGTTATCGTGCGCACAATTTTTCGAATATTTTTGAACTTTTGTGGGGGAGGTACCTGAAGGAGTGGACCGATATGGATTATCTTCGAACTTAAACTAAGTTTGGACAAAATATTACGAAAGCCACATTTTGGACCGAATCGGTTGATCCGTTCGGTAGCTATCGTGCGCTCCAGCCAGAGAGAGAGACGGACGGACTTGGCTAAACCAACTCCAAATTGTTTGAAGCTAATTTGGTCCGAACATACTTGGGGTCTAAAACCATTATTTCGATGAATCACATTTTCATATATTTTTTTATACCCTCCACCATAGGATGGGGGTATATTAAGTTTGTCACTACGTTTGTAACTACTCGAAATAATCATTGTAGACCCCACAAAGTATATATATTCTTGATCAGCGTGCAATTCTACATCGATATAGCCATGTCCGTCCGTCTGTGGAAATCACTGTAGCGTCCGAACGGATTGACGTAGGTTGATGAAATTTTGGGAAAATATGTTATATTTACGTAGGACTTTTGATATTGAAAGCGGGCTATGTAGGTCCACGCTTTCGTATAGCCCCCCATACAAAATGACGCGTGACGCGTCGTCGTTTTAAGGAATTTTTCAGATATTTGGGCCATTTTACCTCCAAATTGGTTGTAATTTGGTACTTTGTGTCTCCAGGGGCCACAAAATATTCCTACCAAAGTTCGGTTATATAGGTCCACGTTTTGGTATAGCCCCCATATAAGGCCCCATATAAAGTACGCGTCATTTTAATATATTTTGAATGTATTAGACCCATTTGACCACAGAATCGGTTGTAACTTTGTATTTTGTGTTTCCAGAGGCTAAGAAACATTTCTACCAAAGTTGGGTTATATAGGTCCACGTTTTGGTATAGTCCCCACTTAAGACCCCTTATAAAGTACGCGTCATTTTAATATATTTTGAATGTATTAGACCCATTTGACCAAAGAATCGGTTGTAACTTTGTATTTTGTGTTTCCAGAGGCTAAGAAACATTTCTACCATAAAATGTTTATATAGGTCCACGTGTTGATATAGCCCCCATAATACAATATCTCCCTATTTTCGATATTTTGAACGTTTTAGCCTCATTATCACACCGATATGGCTGAAATTTGGTATTTAGTCTTCTTTAGGCGTATAAAACTTCCCCCAGAAATTTGTAGGTATAGGTCCACGCCATCATATAGCCCCCATAGAACGGTACCTTCCGAATTTCGGTATTTTGAAGGTTGTGGCCACATTAATCCACCGAAATGGCTGAAATTTGTGGTGGAGGGTATAAAAAGTTCGGCCCGACCGAACTTAACGCTTTTCTTACTTGTTTTCATTTCATATAATCATTTGATTCCAGATGCCGATTTCTCGCTGATGATTTCAACTTTGAGGAAAATGTGTTTTATTTCACAACTAAGGAGAAGCGTGCAACGATGTTTCTATAATTTTATTTCTTTTCAAAAGTGTGACTTTTTATAAATTATTTCATTAAGTTTTTCTTTTATTAAAGTCTGTTATGTGTTTCTTTGGAATTTTTTATGTAGCTATGTATCTGTCTATGCCTTTCAATAAATCACCACCATTTATAAATGTATGTATATGTTAGAGATAGCCAGTGAGCGCTTACTGAGAGCAAGTGAGCATACATTTCAATGTGTTGTACATTGAAATTGCTCTCAGTAAGCGCCCACTGGTGCATGAGTTTGTTTTTTGGTTTTTGGGTTTGTATTTGTTTGCACCCAAACATATAATTTGTTTGCACATTTGTTTGCAGGATCCAAACATATGTTATGTTTGGGACATATTGCAAACAAATATGTATATGTTTGCTGCAAAATATGTTTGGGACATATGTTAGAGAGGCTGTTTTTTCCAGTATATACCATCGTTAGGATAAATGCTGAGGTTATAAAAACCACAGATTTATTTTTCTCAATACTTCCGACTACCCCTACGTATAACGAATTTTGTTTTGTGTTTTATTTAAATTTTTATATTCTGCAATCATTTTTTATATGTGAGACAATATTCACACTCAGTACACCTGCGATGAATTCTGTCGCCAAGCTGTCCATCAGTACAATCTTTTTGTGTTTTTTCTCGTCGATTTTACCTTTGTTTTCAATCACAGCTGTCGCTGTTGTTGTTGTCGCTCGTGTGCCTTAAAAACAACAACAACAACGCTGACTACAGCGACAAATGGCGATAATTTATTATAAAATATTAATAATTATTGCTATTTACATAAATAAATCGTTCATTGTCGAGAGGCGGCGGCTATACTGTTGCCATTGAATGGGCGAATGGATGGATGGATGGAAAGATAGATGAATGGGGATAATCGTTATCAATATCAAACGATAGATACACATATTTTCAACACAGATAGATGAGAGAACAAAACAAATCAATTAGAAATTGTCTGATTAATGATCAAAGTGAATTTGTTGGTTAGAGTGGGAATGGGAGGAGGTGGGCTAAATGGGTGAAAAAAAAAACTTTGAAAGCACTAAGGTTATTGTTTGTCATTGAGAAACGAAATCATATCATTTTCCATAAATATTCTCATTGACACAGATGTTGTTGTGGCGATATTGAACAATTTTCAGTCTTTAAACAATTTTAAATGCAATGAGTTTTTTTATTTCGAAAAGATTGATAAGAAATTATGTGATGTAGTGTTTGAGTGTTGTGTTTTTGCTTAAGTTTTTTTTCTCAATGGGGATCATGAAAATTGCTGTGAATTTCAATGTTCTATGTCATCATCATCAGCTTTGTCAACAGTGGCAGCAACAAAGAACAGCATCACAATTTATTTTTATATAAATGATGACGCCGGATTTTTTTTATCTTATTTCTTTTTCGAATTAAGAAAACAGTGCCGCAATACAATTGCATAGAGTTCATAGTAAAAATATATTCAAACAAAGACTCTTACATTGTGTGGAATTATACGTTGTAAGATCGCAGACCAGATTGCTTTGGATACTTTGCATCCAGGTTCCATATGCGGTGTGTATTGTCAAGATAAATCTTATGAAGTTAGCTGATGTAGTAGCTCGGATATGTCGAGCTACCATTAGAGCCAGCCTGAACTACTTGTTAATCTGATTCGCTTCCCGTTGTTTTAGTATGTCTAGGAATCCAGCAAAGTTTAGCGATATTTCAATATCATACCGACAGCCTATAATCAAGAGCTGGCGAGTTTATGGTCCATGACTTGAGAGCCTTCTGGGTAACATGACTATTCTGTGAGACTGTGTTTAAGTCCTCTTACCAACTCTGCTGATTTCTTGGCAGCAATAATCTCTTATAAGCTTACAAGAGTGTTTGATGAATAGACGGCACACAGTGGGAAAAATACAGATCTAGCGTGCTGAAAATAAAAGTCTATGTTTTATTGCAAGCCTGTCCATAATTTGGATAATAATAGCATTAAATTTACAATTTTACTTAATTTATCGATATGTTGAAAAAAATTTTATTTTTTTAATATTTTTCTGGTATAGCCCCTATAGAATAGTACCTCCCGATTTTCGGTATTTTGAAGATTTCTGCAACATTACCCAACAGAAATGGCTAAAATTTTATGCGTAGTCTCAGTTGGGCTTATAAAATATTCCGACAGAGAATTTTCGGTACAGATCCACGTTTTGACATAGCTCCTGTAGAACGGCACCGCCCGAATGTAATTTTTAAGGTTTTAGCAACATTATCCAAATAAAACAGCTGAGATTTGGAATTAAGTCTTCGTTGGTGTACAACGCATTCTGAGAGAGAATTATACATGTCCACGTTTTGATATAGCCCTCCCTAGAACGGTATCACTCGATTTTTTTTACCCTCAATATTTATGCTAAGGAGGGTGTATACACTTTCATACGGGCAAAATGTGCCTCATCGAAATAATGGTTTTAGACCCCAAGTATGTTTGGACTAAATCCGTTTCAAACAATTTGGAGTCGATTTAGCAATGTCCGTCCGTCTGTCTTTCTGTCTGGCTGGCTGGTGCGCACGATGGCACTAGAACGGTTCAACCGATTCGAACCAAATTTTGGGTATCGTAATATTTTGCCTAAATTTAGTTTAATTAAGAAGATGTGCCATATCGGTTCACTCCTTCGGTTACCTCCCCCACAAAAGTTCGAAAATGTTCGGAAAATTTGTACGTATGATAACTCTTGAAGGGAATAACCGATTTAGTCCATACTTTGCACATTTTGAAACTTCTACCAGATGAGAAGATCCAATATGGATTCAATCGGTCAATTCCTTCGGGCACCTCCCACAAAAAATTTCGGAGAAGTTTAGTTTAGGACCAGCTCACGAATCGCATTGATGTTTGTTATAACAACTTGTATTCAAACAAGTTTCATCAGGGGCAAGCCCATACTTCCTGACAAAATAGCCTGAAAGGTGCAAAAACCCCTATGACAACGTGTGTAGTTATTGGATCGCAAGATAACTCTCGAACGGATCTGCCGATTCGGTCCAACATTTAGCTTTCGTAACTTTTTTGTCCGAACTTAGTTTAAGTTCGAACATAAGCCTTATCGGTCCACTCCTTCTGGTACCTCCCCCACAAAAGTTCAAAAATGTTGGGGGAAATTGTGCGCACGATAACTCTTGATGGGAGTGACCGATGTGGTACATACTTTACACATTCTAATATATCTACCAGGTTTTTATCAGGTTCAAAAATGGACTATATTTGTCCATACCTTTGCGTACCTCCCACACAAAATTTCTGATAAGCTCACTTTAAGACCTGCTCTCGAATCACTTTGATTTTTGTTGAAGCAAATTGCATTCACTAATGGTACAAGTTTTTTCAATATACCGGTCCGAAATTTCCAGTACTTCCCCACAAAATTAAAAAAAATGTCACTAAAATGGTATGCACGTATCTTGAACAGGGTAACCAATTTGATCCTTACTTTGAATCTTCTAATATTTTGTCCAAGTGGACAAGTTCAAGCTTCCTGACATACTGCTCCAAATGTTATACGATGACCCACTGAAATGACTAGTGGGTGCGATATCTATCGAAAATATATGACTCCCAAAATAAGATCCATGGACTATATCGGTCCATTCCATTAAGTACAACTTTAATCGTAATCCACTTTTAGTCTGTAAGTTCCAATATTCAAAAAGGGCCACAAAATTCTGAAAAAACCCTAAATACATTTGATCTGCCCGTAGATGAAAGTTTCAATTCACATAGGCTGAGGTTATATCTCTGTCGGCAAAGCCGGCTAATACTTTTTTACTTGTTGGTATTTTAAAGCTTCAGCCACATCATCTAACCGAAACGGCAGAAATCTGATTTGAATATACATAATTTATGATGGTGGGTATAATATGAGTTCAAAATTGTGCTCTTTAAGTAATAAAAACTTGAATGTAGCAGTTTGTTTGGGAATCGGATTCGTAGGACAGTCCTTTTCAATTTTTATTTTCTTACGAGTATCTGTTATGATGTGATCAATTCCCAGTCATATCAGATATTTTCCATTTTTTGATTTACTGCATGTTAGATCGATATTTTCCCTCAGCGGCGAATGCAAAATACAAAGGTTAACGGAAGAATATTCAAACCTGCAGGAATGCTGCCAAAGAACTGCAACAGGGTGCCTCGTCATGACACCATTGGACTATCATCATGAGCAGAGGAAGATTTTACCGGTACATCAAAACAACCGGATGTTGTCGATTAGCTTAAGTGCTATCGCCGTTCTAGTTGACAGACTTCCCCCTGGAGTGAGAGAGAGGGCCAAAGGTATAAGCGGGAACTTCTAGATCATCGAGCTTATCAGGCGGGCTTGAATAGCATTTATACTGATGTAGTTGCGCAAGCAGTCCAAAGCTACAATGTAAATGCCGTACTCGGATACCATCTTCCATCCATCGCAGCAGAAGAACACCAGCTGCCAAGGAAAACACGAATGGTTTTAGTTCAGTTAAGATCCGAAAGTTTCAGCCGTATTAAGCCATATTGGAACCGCATTGATTGCACGATATCCAACACATGTCCCCAATGTGGATTAGTCTTTCGGTCTGTGCCGGGAAAGGAAGAAAATCCTATACCAATTTGAATATGCTCGGTTTGTCACATCCGCAGCCACAACACTAAAACTTCGGTGAAATGCAATAGATGGCGAAAGTGGCTGCATCTTAGGGATTGATGTGAACTCGTCTATATAGGGGATTACGACAGACCTTGTTACTGCAGGAAACCAAGCGTCACAACAACTGTCGCAAGGTCGTAACCGACTGGTCGTAGGGGGCTTTAATCATCATTATAAGCGATGGCATTTGGTCATGATTGATAACTCTACGTTTTGCACGGTCAATGAGGCCACCCTAACAGAGCTAGAAGGGAGGGCCATAATTCGCGGAAAATAACCATCGTGTCATCTCGTCTGACAAACCATATTACCTTGCAACACGTTGTTTATCTTGGTTCATCTCCCTATAATTGTCTTCATCATCAGACCGCTCGACTTCCTCAACTCTGAAAGTCGCATAGTCAACAATGATGGTGAGACCAAATTTCACAGCAGAGGCGGCTGCACTAGGAAATGAGAGTGATTAGCTTCGTCGAGCAAGCCCTAGTTATCCCTGAGATAGGAGTTGACACTGGAATGCTTCCGTGTTCGGCTAGCACAAACAGAATCATCTGAAAAGTTGCAAAATTGGAGCCAGAATTAGTGAATTATGGGCAACGGTTATGCCACTGTCGAACCCTGGATAGATAGAACCTCAATCACGTCACGCAAATTTTGGAGCATCCTGGGATTGCTTTGACCTCGTCTATATGTGGGACTACGGTTGCTCTGTTGCCTAGCTAGCATCAGTCAGTCCAATACAAACCTATTTTTTTTTTGAGCCTAGATCTAATAACCTGTACATGGAATTCATAGGGGTTTCAGTCAGTTGTGGAATTATTGAAGTAAAGCTGCTTAACGCCGATTAATAGCTGCACTCCAGGTTATAGGCATAACATTAGCCCCTTTGGAAGGCCACCACCGACTGGTCGTAGCGGACTTTAATCCACCGACTGGTCGTAGCGGACTTTAATCCTGAAATTTGGTCATAGGTAATGACCATATTGAAAACTCTACATTTTGCAAGGTCAATGAGGACACCGCTACCAGAGCTAGCGGGGAGTGTCACAGTTCGCCAGATATAACCATCGTGTCACTTGGTCTGATAAATGGAGTCACCTGGCAACCCGTTGTTTCTCTTGGGTCGGACCATCTCCCTATAATTGTCTTTATCATATAGTATTTTCAACAATCATGGGAAAGCTTCGGAGAACTTTTCAAGCCTTCTGATGTTCTGGTCGCAGAAAGTATGTTCCGGGACATTATCACAGCTACTGCCGCTCACAATAAACCTGCTGGTCGGATACCCGAAGTGAGACCAAATTTCCCAGCAGAGGCGGCAGGACTAGCAGGTGAGCGTAATGAGCTCCGTCGAGATAATTGTAGTGACCCCAGAGTAAGGGATCAACTGAAGAGTAGTTGCACATTGAAACCGCGATTAGTGAATTGTGGTCAACGGTTAAGTCAAGAAGAAATATAGGATATTTGGCGACATTTCGCCGACCGATGCGAAGAAGTGCACACCCTTGGAGTGACAAGTCGAAGAGAAAAATACTATGTCGCATTAGAGATTTTCCCGCTAAGGAGGAAGCTCCACAATTTACAGATATTCCGGGATTAATGTGCAGCACTGCAACAGCGCCGAATGCCATTCACACATTAATTGAGGACTCAACCAGAATTAACCGTGCGATAGAACAGTGTTGGTGGCTCGACTTTTCAAGAGCCGTTGATATTTTCAAGCGCTTTACGCTTTTTGATGATAACGACCGGACTACCCTCCGGCCACGTTTGCAATGTTGGATAACACTGCTCAACAAAATTGAAAAGTTGAATGTTTCAACCGAAATTTATTTTGTTTCTAACTGATATCGGCGGGTTATTTTCATCAGCTCTTGTTCTTGAGATATAGCCCAAAATCGTTTTTTACGAGTTTTACTCAGGATTTCGTTATTTTCGGATACAAACAAATATTTTGTTGTGGATTTATCAACACTAATATATGAAGGAGATGTTGAATCGAGCTGATGGAGAAAAACCGCGACCGGATTTGAAATTAACTCGCCGATTTCAGTTAGAAACGAAAATTCGGTTGAAACAAAAGTCGTGTTTTATTTTTCCCTTATTAAGGCGAAGGTCCTTTATAGTGAATTTTTATTTAATCAATTAATTCTCTTTCGAGTTGAGCTTTTCATGACCTTAGAGATACATTGAAAAATTAGGAGTCTACAGAAGTCCCACGCATCCAACCATTACGCCACGTTTCACGGGTGGTTAAGCCGATCTTCAGGCGTATTAGGATGTTGTTTTTTGTGGCATACGAAGGCAAAGCTTGGTAACTAGTATATATATCGCACTTCATTAGATAAATGCATATGCGAAATTATGTCAGTTAATTGAAACTCCAAACAAACCAGTGTAATCAATAAGTTAAGTGGAAGCCAGTCGTACGGAATGAAGTCGAAGCTCAGTAGAATAGAAAATATGGAATTAACCAAGATGGAGTGATATATCCGGAATTGTTTAACATCTACCTCTCCTCCATTCCGCCACCTTCAGACTGCATTGAGATCGTAATGTATGCGTATGGCGTCAGGTACCTTCCCTGATGTCACTTTGTTCACCACATGGCCAGCAGAGGTGAGAACAAATGTGAAGGTCGTGGTCGATGGACGAACCACAAACTACACGAAAATTCTAGGAGTCACATTCGATAGAATGTTTACTTCGTCCGCGCATGCCACAGCTATCTGCGACAAGGTAAGAAGTAGGAACTAGATCCTCAAATCCATAACCGGCAGCAATTGGGGTGCAGATAAAGAAACCTTGTTGACCACATATAACGCGATAGCTTGGCCAGTGGTAAGCTATGCGGCCCCATTTTGGGCCGGGAATATGAGTGCAACGCGATGGAAAAATATTTACTCTTGTCAGAATGTCGCCATAAAAACTGCAACATGGTGCCTCCTTATGTCATCAGTGGACCATCTACATGCGGAGGCAAAACTTCTTCCAGTACAGCAACACAATGACATGCTTTCATTGCAGTACTTGCTCGGGGGTTATCGTGAGAGCCATCCTAATCACCATATGATGGATTGGACCCCCAGGTCAAGAGGGATCTTCATGATCTAGAACGAGAGGTGCAGCATTACAATAAAGAACCCCTAGATTAACAGGCATATTAAGCAGGTTTAAAGATCATTCATACGGATGCAGTCGCTGATGCCACAAACAACTATCGTATTAATGCGGTCCGGAGTGGTTTTGTCTCAACTACGCTCGGGATGGTGAAGCCGTCTAAATTCCTATAGGGCAAGGATCGGTGACACCATATGCCCTATACGACGGTACAAGTTTCAGCAGGGGCAAGTCCATACTTCCTGAGAAAATAGCCTAAAAGTTGGGAAAAATCCCTATGACACCGTGTGTAGTCATTGGAGCGCTCGATAACTCTCGAACCAAACTTCCGATTGGATCTTAACTTTGGCCTTCGTAATATTTTTTCCAAACAAAGTTTAAGTTCGAAGATAAGACATATCGGTCCACTCCTTCAGGTACCTCCCCCACAAAAGTTCAATAATGTTCGGAAAGATTGTGCGCACGATAACTCTTTATGGGAGTGACGGATTTGGTCTATACTTTACACAATCTAATATATCTACCAGATATAGATCAGTTTCGAATATGGACTATATTTGTCCATTCCTTCGGGTACCTTCCACACAAGATTTCGGATAAGTTCCCTTTAAGACCTGCTCTCGAATCACTTTGATTTTTGTTGAAGCAACATGCATTCGCTGCCTCAATTACGACGGTAAAAGTTTTTTCAGAGGCAAGTCCATATTTCTTGAGAAAACAGCCCGAAAGGTGTAAAAAAACCCTATGGCACTGATCGAACTGATCAACCAATTTGGTCCAAAATTTGGCCTTCGTCATATTTTGTACAAACTTAGTATCAGTTTGAGGATGGGAAATACCGATCCACAACTTCCGGTACTTTCCCCCAATATTTAAAGAATGTCACAAAATGGTACGAACGATATCTCTTGAACGGAGCAACCAAATCGGATATCCCAATATTTTGTCTAATTTTTTTTCTCCTAAGGGATATTATGTTTCTCGTGGACAAGTCCATGCTTTCTGGAATACTGGTGCAAAAGTTATACGATGACCAACTGAAATGACTAGTGGGCGTGATATCTATCGAAAAGATATGACTCCCAAAATAAGATCCACTTCTATAATGAAATATGTCGGTCCATTCCTTTAAGAACCTACTCCGCAATCCTTTTGAACTTTAATCCTAATCCACATTTTTGTGCGTATGAAGTAAGTTTTGGAATAAAGTGTTTCAAATTAAACTGGCTGAGGGTATATCGCTGTCGGCTAAGCCGACCGATACTTTTTTTTTGTTTCTTTGTTCACCTTTATACTTCGAGCTCACGATTGATGTTTGGGTATAAAAAGTTTCTGTTGAAGAAGTTATGAAAACAAGGGAACTGACGAGATCCTGTGGCGAAGATCGAAACTAGTCTTCCCTGCCTTACCCCTTGGCGAACAATGCCAAACTTTTTCCACTAATAAATTAGTTGTTTTAAAACAACAACAATGGGATTTAGCCAGACTATTTTGAAAAAAAAAAAAAATTGTATCAGCTATCACAATAAAAAATGCCACCAATGTTCTACTTAACTAACTCCAATAGACCTGTGGTTGCATCCCATCGAAGCAGCCACATTCCTAGAACTGGAGATAGACTCAGAGCCAGATTAAGCAAAAGAATGAAGTTACAAACAGATAATAAAAGCACTGTTGCAACAACAATATCAACACACAATCAAAAAAAAAACCGTTCGATAGGACAGTGTTGGTGACACTTAACTTCGAAAAGCCTTTGATACTGTCAAGCACTTCACACTGTTTGAGGACTTCGAACAAAGTACCCTTCAGCCAAGTTTGGATGTCAGTCATACGTGGAATTCAGGATCAAGTGGTCGAAGACCCGTAGGGTGAAATAGTGCAGAGTAATTGTATCATTGTATCATAGCGCAAATAGGATTGCATGTTTCTTCCGTATTTTTGCCACTGAAGGGAAAATAATGAAATATCAGTCGCTTTCTATTATATTGGAAAAGTTTAGGGGGATAATCAACGTCATTAAAAGCTCTTTAATGTGGGAACTACAAATCCTAACCTACTAACATGTTTAGAAACTGTCCAATTTTCCCTTTTCAATTCACTAAATATCTGTTAATAAAACGTTGTTAAAACTATGTTTTATATTCAACCTAGGCCAATAAATCCAATCGAATATTGTAACCTTCATGTTTGACATTTCCTTTGTAAACAACACCAACAAACGGTCATTGTTTGCATACAGGGTGTTCCATAATCGGTTTTGTGAACTATTTACATGATGGTCTCGCATGATTACCGACATGGTTTTCTAATTTCCGCACAATGGGAATATTTTGTGGTCAACGTGGCCCTATCCAACTAACCTTGTTTTTAGTATTGTTTTCTGTCGTAGCATGTTTTCTTTATACTGCTGTTCTTTGGCTATTAGTATTTACAACAACAAGTAGAAACGACAAAAACACTAACTTGAACGCAAGTTAAAACGGAAACTTTAATGTTTACATGTTACGCTTGAACTTCTAGAAAAATAGTTCCCCCCCCTATTTTATTTTGTTTTGTTACATTCGTTGGTTTTTTGTCATAGCCACCACCACCAATATTGTTAGTGGCGGCTGTTGTTCTTTGGAACTTAAAATGGCAGGCAATGCTAATAAATGCCACGTACTCAACTCCCGACTATAGGCCATATTCCAGACTAGACCACCAGTCATTCATTCTACTTCAAAACACACACACTTTAACTGACCCTGACAATTTTATTATGAAAGTCATTTGGAATATCTGATGACGACAACGACGCTCCTACAAGTGACTGAACAAGCAAGCACACACGTAGCCAAAGTGCATGTTGTGACCAACATGACATGAAGTAGGGGGTGGTGGATTCAGGCGGGCGGTAAATGGACGCACGAATGAACTAATGGACGCAACAGACAAACTTCTGTATGCCAGTAGAAATCAGCCAGTTGCGTTAGTTGTTGTAATTGTGTTGTAGTTGTACTCTGGTACCGGTAGTACAATAAACAAACACATAACCTTAACTGGCCAAGAAAATGTTTAAATTTAGAAAAAAAATTAAATAAATTACAACAAATCCAACCTTAAACGAATTTGCCTTTACTTGTTGTTTTTTTTTCTGTTTGCTGAAGTTGTGTTAAACTTGGTTGACAGATGACCTTTTTATTTGAAATGTGATTAAAGTGCGGTTCTTTGGATAAACATTTGATTTATATTTGCTCGTTTTGATGGAAGAGTGAGGACTACTGACTATTTAAAAGGTTAACGGTATGAACTGTTGTTTAATTAAATGAAACAAAACGTTTGGAGATTATTTGTTTTCAGGATTATGGCGCAAGCCATTACCAATTAGACACAATCGTCAGCCGTCATTAACGATAATTATTTTTAATGTATAAACAGTGATTTAAGAGTCAAGCTTGTGGAATTTTGTAGAGATTGCGGGACTTTATTTTGTAATATTAAGAAGCCAATCACAAATACTGCCGCTCACAATAAATCTGCCGGTCAGATACCCGAAGTGAGACCAAATTTCGCAGCAGAGGCGGCAGGACTAGCAGGTGAGCGTACTGAGTTTACTCGAGCCAACTTTAGTGACCGCAGAGTAAGGTATCAACTGAAGAGGAGTTGCACATTGGTACCGCGATTAGTGAATTGTGGTAAACGGTTAAGTCACTACTAACCTCTGGAAAGAAGGAAGATAGGACAAGAAGTGCACTTGTTATTTTAAGAGACAATTTGTCGAGCGAGTAAGCTCCACAATTTACAGATATTCAGTGATTAATGTGGATACCTACTGTCGAAGTCTTTGGTCGCCAAAACAAGGACTTGGACGTGAAGAGATGGGAGGTCTTCCACAGGGAGGAGCAGGAGGACGGAACTCTCCTTGTGGTCGGAATTGACCATCTCTCCATGGCTAGTCTGACAAAGACTAAGGGCAGGGCTTTCTATATCTCCAACGCTGTCCGCTTCAAAGCAGGAAAGGCGGTAATCGGCGAAAGCGAGGAAGCCAAAAAAAATAGCGAAGAGGTTATACCTCCTAGCAAAAGTGAAAAGGGAGTCGATGCCGTAATCATTGACTCTCAAGAAGCCCGTTTACTGGATGACCAATGATTGAGGTCATCCAGATAAACCTCCATCGGAGCGAGACGGCAACCATGGCCCAGATGGAGCAAATTAATACAGGTAAAATCCATATTGGCTTGATCCAGGAACCTTGGACTATTCAGAACAGGGTCTCTGGACTAAACCATATAAACTACCAAATTTTTTATGCAAATACGGGGTCTCGACCGAGAACCTGTATAATATGTCACAAAAACTTATGTTTTCTTTTCTCTCCTGAGTTGTCAACATCGGACGCAACTGTGCTGAAGCTGGGGAATGGCAATATATACCTTGCGTCAGTATATTTACCGTTCGACTCGCCGACACTACCACCTACGTCGGAGCTGCAGCGGTTGGTGTGGAAAGCAAAACAAACAGGTAACGAAGTACTAGTAGGTAGCGATGCTAACTCACACCACATTGCGTGGGGTAGTACTAATATTAACAAAAGGGGCCAAGCCCTTTTAGATTCCTTGAATACTAACGACCTAATAACCCTTAACATAGGTAATAAAGCCACCTTTGTTAACAAGATTAGGGAAGAGGTATTAGATATAACAATATGTTCCGAAAATCTTATAAACGAGGTTCAGAATTGGAGGGTCTCGGAAGAGCATTCCTTCTCGGATCATCGGTATATAAGATTTGAACTAACACGGCCACCGCCGAAACCTATAAGTTTCCGAAATAAATCCAAAACCAATTGGATAAAATTTGGAAAACTAATAAAAGATAGGCTAGGGCACGATAGTTATGAATGCCTAAGCACGGAAGATATAGACAGAAATGTCAACATTATAACGGAGGTCTTAGTAAAGTCATTCGAAGAAAGTTGTCCCCTTCGAGAGAGGAAATCTGCATACGAAAAACCCTGGATGACAGGAGAAATTCGTAACAAAGGCAAAGAGGTCCGAAGGCTTTACAACAGAGCTCGACGAAAGAATTAAGCTGTATTCTGGGACAACTATCACACAAAACTTAAAGAATACAACAGAATGACTAGAACAGCAAAGTGCAATTCCTGGAAACTTTTCTGTGAACAGGTAGACAGCGTAAATGATGTATCCAAAATAAAAAAGTTTCTATCGAAAACCCATACACAAACCGAGATCATGGTGAATGATAGGGGAAATAAGATGGAAACAATCGAGGACACGCTGGGGCTTTTGATGAATACACACCCGCCGAACACTGCGACGCACGCAGGGGTGCCGGTAGTTAGGGAATGTGTTACAGAGGAAGCACCAACAATTGATGAAGCGATGGTAAAGGATGCCATCAAGAGCTTCAAACCCTTCAAAGCAGCGGGGCCGGATGAGATATTTCCGGCCTTACTCCAGAAAGAGATGGACTACATTGCGCCCAAACTATCTGGAATTTTTAACGCATGCTTAAAACTTGCGTATACTCCTAAAGCCTGGCAGGAGGCGAGGGTAGTATTTATCCCCAAACCTGGGAAGGCTAGTTACGCAATTCCTAAGTCTTATCGTCCGATAAGCCTAACATCCTTCCTGCTTAAAACCATGGAACGAATAGTCGACACCATGATTAAGAGCAAGATTCCAAACGATATGCTTAAATACAAACAACATGCATACGTTAAAGGTAGATCAGTGGAAACCGCATTACATGAGGTTGTACACCACATCGAGAGCACCTTCGACATGAAGATGTATACACTGGCGGTATGCATTGATATCGAGGGTGCTTTCAACAACGTCAGCACCGAAACCCTTATCCAATCCTTAGATAAGTTTCAGGTGAATCGGGCCCTCAGGGACTGGATAAGCCACATGCTAAGGAATAGATGGATCAGCTGCGGGCTACTTGACGTAAAAATAAAGGACAAAGTTGGTCAGGGTACGCCACAGGGGGGGATTTTATCCCCACTCCTATGGGTCACTACCATAAATAGCCTATTAAGGACTTTAACCGATGAGGGATTTGACCCAGTATGTTATGCATACGACGTTATAATACTTCTAAGGGGTAAGAATCCAAACTTGCTATGCAGAAGAGCTGAATCAGCCCTAAAACTAGCGTACAACTGGGCTAGACCAAGAGGTCTTAATGTAAACCCGGAAAAAACGGAAATATGTCACTTTGAAGAACCAGTTTTCCTAAACAAGACGATCAATATTTCCAACAAAGTCAAATATCTGGGAGTAATTCTGGATAGGAAACTTAAATGGAAAGACCATATTCAGGAAAGAGCCAATAAAGCTCATAAATGTTGGTCAACCTGTAGTAGGGCTATAGGCGCCAAGTGGGGTCTTAATCCTAAGATGACACACTGGCTATACAAAAGCGTAGTTAGACCTATTCTAACATACGCTTCAGTAGTCTGGTGGACAGCTATGGATAAAAAGTGTAATATTAAAATACTACAGAAAGTCCAACGAATGTGCTGTCTAAGTGTAAGCGGCGCAATGAGGACAACATCAATGAGGGCATTAGAAACTATTCTATATATACACCCAATAGAAATCCAGATAAGGTATGAAGCGGCTGTCGCAGCTATTCGACTTAAAGCGATGGACGAGTGGATCAGTAAAGACCACGTAACATACCATCAAAACATTCTACAGGTAACAACGGGAGAGTCAATGGATAACATTGTATCGGACCGTATACCTGTTATACAGACGGCTCCATGCTAGGTGGGAGAACGGGACTGGGTCTCTTTATTGAAGAACCAGAGACCGAAATATCTCTTCGTTTGCCGGATCACAATACGGTCCATCAAGCGGGGATCCATGCGGGGAACAGAGGTAATGAGATAGCAAATTCTCTGGCAAAAAAGGGACGAGAATTAGCAACCGTAAACTTAGCGAACGCAAAGCCACTAAACGCGTCTCGGCTAGAGTTAAAAATGTGGGCAAAAAATGCCCACTTATCCCTATGGGATAGAGATGAATTAGGGAAAACCACAAAAATCCTATGGGGAGACCCAAATGAGGAAAAAACTAAAAACCTATTACTGCTAGGTAAAGCAGAGTTGAGTAGACTTACAGGTGTTCTTACAGGTCACCTGGGATTACAAGCTCATCTGCATAAAATTAATTGTGCAGACAACAGCATATGCAAGGCATGCGGAGAGGATGATGAGACATTGGAGCATTTTCTCTGCCAATGCCCCGCTTTCGCAAACATAAGATCCCAGTTTTTAGGGAACGACACAATATCAGATCTTAATCAGGTAATTGTAGACGACCTAAAACAATTACGGGACTTTCTTAAGGGAACAGAGTTCCTTAAATAAATTATAGTAGAGTCCCCTTCTTCAAAAAACTTAGACTAGAGCGCACAACAGGCCTACTTCATGGCTTATGTGTATGTCCTCCAGGACATGTGGCGAGTACTCGCCCCGCTTTTCAACCTAACCTAACCTAACCTACGGTCTAACACCACGGCGTTCTCACAACACTGAGCCGATTACGAGCGACAAATCAATGTCCCTTGAACCGTAGTGAGGTACAAATTATGTTCAAGAGTTTGACCCTGTTTACCGCCTTAGCTTGGTGCGGAACTCATGAAAAATTCATGTAGTTCTTCGGCTCAGACAGCTTGTTGCAATTCAATTTCACATTCAAGCCGGAGACTCTACGTGGTTTTTGGGTAGAACCACCTCGATACTCCCACAAGGGTGCCGACATCAACAATCAAACCAGGTTAAAGGACCCAGGGGTAACTGTACCTGTGGTACCAGAATTATGTCTCTTTTACGACTTCGTAATAAATCGAGCCGGTACTGGTGGCCCACAACCCACAAATGGATGCTATTGAAAATGCCAATCGGGACACTAAATTGTCCAAAGCTTTAGTCTCTCGGTATCTCCATGGATGACACCATGCAAAACATCTGCCCAGCATGCGGTACAGGCCCGCACGACACGCTGCACCTTTTCAAGTTTGCTGACAAAACACTTTCGTCGGGGTCGTTTGAGTTTGCAAAGAAAAACATCTCATTGAAGTTTTTTCTTTGTTCACCTTTATACTTCGAGCTGACGATTGATGTTTGGGTATAAAAAGTTTCTGTTGAAGAAGTTATGAAAACAAGGAAACTGATGACAGCCTGTGGCGATGATCGAAATAAGTCTTCCCTGCCTTACCTCTTGGAATAAACTGTTGTTGAATTAAATGAAACAAAACGTTTGGAGATTATTTGTTTTCAGGATTATGGCTCAAGCCATTACCAATTAGACACAATCGTCAGCCGTCATTAACGATAATTATTTTTAATGTATAAACAGTGATTTAAGAGTCAAGCTTGTGGAATTTGTAGAGATTGCGGTACTTTATTTTGCAATATTAACAAGCTATGCGATCATATAGCAAATACAGTTTTTCGCTAAGAGCATTGAAATTCAAACACCATGTCAGTCAGTTATCCACAAACATATCTACATGGAAGCTGCTCGGATAAGGGAGTATTCGGTAAGCACGATTATCTGGAGAAGCGGGGCATGTGTCTTGATGGTAAACACTTTGAGACCCTCTAATATCAGCCTGTGGTTCACAAAAATAAATTTAAAGCTATCAATTTGGCTGCGCTGAAATGGAAGAATAGGAAGGCTCAAGCAATCGCAGAAGGAATCCAGAATGTGTTAGACATCCAAGTTGATGTTGACAGCGCCATGTACTGGATCGCGCTCTTTTCGTTGTCATTGAAGGTTAGATCCATGGGTCGACTAATTCACCAAAATTCTTTGTGCAACATTTGAGCAATTATGATACTATAAAGGCAGCATTCACCAATGCTAAAGCTGAGATTAAGGAATCTTCCGTTACTTCACTGAGAGCAGTGAGATTCCTTTTGTAAGGTTAAAGCGGTCGAGAGGAACCTTTTTATGTGGTTACAGAAAAATGCAGACATATGTGTGGATAAGTATTAGAAGCATTTTAGTTTTTTCTTCATTTGGAAATTTAAATGCCGAATTTCAGTTATTATTGTGTGAAAAATTAGCTAAAATGTGGGTGTTATATCAACATACGGTCTGTCGCAAAAAGTCTGTCAAAATGTATTGGGGTTAAAAAAACCACTATAACTTATTGAAAACAACAAACAATTAGTTTTATTTAATGGATACGAAGGTAGTCTTCGGTGATAACTATGAAAAGAACCCTTATGGAACTGTGTAAAAAATTCTTGATATTTTTGAACAAAATAAAAGTAAAGCTTTGTTCACGTGCTTTTTATACCCTATACCACAATGTGGAAATGGGTATTATAAGTTTGTTTTGATAAAAATTCATGTAACACCGCGAAATATTCGTCGGAGACCCCCAATGTGGTATACTAATCTTCATATCTCGACGAGATAAAGCGATTTTGAGATGTGTGTCCGTCCGTCCGTCCGTCTGTCCATTATAAATTGTAAACACGCTCCAGGCCGCAATTATGGACCGATCGTCACGAAATTTTGTATGGAGGTCGGGTTCAGATCAGAATAGATCCCTATTCTTATTGGTGATGATCGTGAAATATTTAGCGGGTGAAATGGACCAAAAACATAATATTTATCCAATTTTCTAGCGGCTCTGTAGGTCTCAATAATAGTCCGATCAACGCGTAGTTTTAAATAAGGTAAGAGTATATCACAAAGGAGAAGCTTGCAATTTGAGATGGCGATCGGATAATATTTAGGGGGTTAAATGGACCAAAACTTTTGTGTGAAAATTGTGAACATTTTTAATATACAGCTTATATCTTAATTCCTGGAAGTGACATTCCGGACAAGTGAGATATACTTGAAAGTGGAACGCTTGACCTTTCAGTTGATGCCAATTATGTTGGTGTGCATGATCAGATAACAGAGTTACAGCCTAATATATCCCGTTATTTGTTTGTAGTGTAATAATAAACTCGCTAGAAGTCGCAATTATACATCAATAGTCACGAAAGTTTGCACCGGGTAAGAGTATACTCGTAGGTCGAAAAAGATGCCTACGATTTTGAATGATGATCTGATATTCTTTAGCGAGTGAAATGGACCATTACTTTTGTATGAAAAATATAAAAATTTAATTTTTGGTCGATGTTTTAATTCCTTGAGGACATATATGTTTCGCAAAGTAGCCTACATATGGAAAAAAACTACTGACCTTTCCTCTGATGTAAATTGCAATAAATTGTTTGCTAGATAACGGGCCTACTGCCTAATACATAATGGGTTCTGTGTAGAGAACCACATTTTATCCCATGCTACATATTGTCTCTCCAAAAGTGTATGTAACACCACGAAATATTCGTCCTATACCCCTTATTTGGTATGCAAAAAACCCATATCTCTCGTTTTTTGTGATGATCGTGAAATGTTCAGGGGATGAAATGGACCAAAAACAAAATTTTAACCAATTTTGTAGCTGCTCTGTAGGTCAAAATAATAATCCGCAAAATTTTAAACAAAGTTTGAGTTTATGATGAAGAAGAAGCGTACAAACCAACGTTTAAATCAGGGACGAGCTTCTATGCTTAAATCGTATAGTGAGGGCGCCCACTGAGTGGTTTTTGCATTTGCTTCTCTCTCTCAAGTACAGTGTAAATGAATGAAAACAAACAAAAACATAATGTGGTTGTTGCTTTTTTCACTCATACGTTCATACATGTCTTCGCTTTGGTTGTATTTCTGTGGTCGTCGCTGGTTTAAATGGACTGAAACTTTTTAGTGAAATTGGTAAAAATTTCAATAACGTAGCGGTTAAACAACGGAAGTAGTAGTACTACATAAGTGGTTTTCATTACATTTTAGTTTGTGTGAACTAAATTTTCCTTTCCTGCTACAAAAATTTCTTTGTCATGCTAGATAACTTTTTGGTTTTGGTCATAAGTATTATACATTACATCTCTGATATTTGATAATTAAATTTTCACAATCATTGAAAAGAAGTTCCGTGGATAGCGATTGCCCAGGGATAGTGGTATAGGGTATCCCATGGTCGGCTCTGTCCGACTATAGACTTTTCTTACTTGTTTTCTTATGTGAATATCTCCACTTTCCAAAAAGAAAGCCCGTCAATGGAAGAAGAAAAGCTCTCCTTTATATTGATGTGGGCAAACAATCGGGATATCGCAAAAGTCAGTAATATATCCAATTTTACCATTTTTTGTAATCACGCTACAGGTTGAAATTTTGATCGGATAGTCACGAAATTTCGGGGGTAGATGGGGCCCCACAGAGGAAGAAGCCTATTGATTGTGGTGATAGTCGGATAATATTTAGGGGTTGGAATTGGGAAAAACTCATTTGGAGACAAGTTCAAAGTTTTATTCTTTGTAAATATGTCGGCTTCTAGTAGGGGTATTCCAACGGCAAAGCCTGTCCATGGAAGAAGAACATTTTACGTTTACATTGATGTAAAGTAGGTTGGCGAAGGTGGTCAAACAAGGGTGATACCCCAATAGTCGGTAATGCATCCAATTCTTTCATTTTTTTCAATCACGCTGCCTAAAAGAAGTGTTTACCAGTGAAAAGCTTGTGCACAGGGGTAGTGGTGTAGGGTATCACATGGTCGGCCCCGTCCCAACTATATCCTTTGCTCACTTGTTAAGATCCTCAAGAGGATATTAATTAGTTTTAATTGTAGTTATATTACTTATATTGACTAATCATCCACCGTACACCGGGTCGTAAAACCCAGCATAATTGGTCATTTATAAATACAACTAGTGTAGCGCAAAAATTTCGCCTGTTATATCCTATTTATGAATTCAAAAGCCATAAAATCTAAGCATTTTATGCGTGGATTGAGACTAAGCGACAAACTATTTTCTACTTTTAAGTGCATTTATAAATAAAACACTGAAACTTAATTTTTTTAATTATCTTTTATTTTTAACTTTTTAGTAAATAAATTTGTTGACCACTGAGAAGTCCATAACCAAATTACAGTCAATTTAGGTCGAAAATTTAGATAAAAACTTTAAATGGGCTGAAATCGGGTTGTATCGTTATATGGGGCTACACCAAAATCTGACCAATGTCCACAATTTTTTGTGGGGAAGTTTTTGTACAATTGGGAACTCCGAATGCCAAATTACAGCCAATTCGGACTAAAAATTAAGACAAAATCCTCAAAACACCTTAAATCGTGTGGTACCGCTATATGGGGGCTATAGAAAAAAATAGACCCATGTTGGTTTTGGTTTCATATTCATGTATTGTCATCCAAATCTGAAAAGTGTGCAAAGTTTCAGTTCGATTGGTCAACTGCAACTGTGTTAAAAATGAGTTACTAGTTTTGAATTAAATCGGGTGATACCGCTATATGGGGGCAATACTAAACCTTGACCTATGTCCACAATTTTTAGTTGGGAAATTCCTTTACCATTAAGAACTGCAAATGGTTTCATATTCACGTATTGTCATCCAAATCTCGAAAGTGCGCAAAGTTTTAGTTCAATTGGTCAACTGCAACTGTTTCAAAGATGAGTTACCAAATTTGAAAAGCAAGATAAATGAAACAATGTAATAAGTTAAATAAAACACTGTAAAAATGCACCAATATTGGTTTTGATTTCATATTCATGTATTTTCATCCAAATCTGAAAAGGGTGCAAATTTTAGTTCAATTTGATGGAACTAAACGGACATTAAAACAAGTTATTTAAAACACTCTAATAAAAACACTTTTATCGGTTGTGTGTTTAATTTAATTAATAATAAATTAAGTTTTCGTTTACAGAATGTGTTTAGTTTTTATTAGCGTTACATTAAATAAAAAAATGTTTTGTTAAAGTTTTTCATTGGCAAATTAATGTTAAGGTGTTTGCCAAAGTAAAACGTTGACAAAAGCAAAAAAAAGTGTGAAAGTTTGTGTTTTTTATGTTGGGGGAACATGTGGGAGGCATCATACATTTTGTTGGTGTGAATTTCTTTGTTTACATTTTGACTTACTCATTCAGGGAAAGTGCAATCGAACAAACAACAACAAAACATATGTTGCAGGTACTAAAGAAATGAATGGGTCTCTTTGCACACTTCTAATGAATGCATGAATTGGACTGTGGACTTTTCTTGATTTACTTATTTGCAGTTTTTTTTAAATTTTTCATATCTTTATAAATAAAAATCAGATGTAGTTTAAGTTCGAAGATGGGTTATATCGGTCCATTCCTTCCGGTACCTCCCCCAAAAAAGTTCGAAAATTTTCGGAAAATGTGTGCGCACGATAACTCTTGAAGGGAGTAACCGATTTGGTCCATACTTTGCACATCGTGAAATGTCTACCAGACTTAGATGAGGTTCCAACATGGACTCAATCGGTAACCTCCTTCGGGTACCTCCCGCACAATATTTCGGAAAAGTTCAGTTTAGGACCTGCTCTCGAATTGCCTTGGTTTTTGTTGTAACAACTTGTATTCACTGTCCCCCATACGATGGTACAAGTTTTATCAGGGGCAAGTCCATACTTCCTGAGAAAACAGCCCGAAGGGTGTAAAAACCGCTATGGCACCCCCATGGTCTATGTCGGTTCATTCCTTTTAAAACCTCCTCCGCAAAACTTTTGAACTTTAATCCTAATCAACATTTTTGTTGGTTCATACGTCCAAAATTTTTTGGGAAAAAAGTGTTTCACTTTACACAGGCTGAGGGTATATCTCTGTCGGCAAAGCCGACTGATACTTTTTTACTTGTTTGGTATAGAAGTTTCTATTATTCCTAGGATGTTTGGTATTGCAAATGGGCTATATCGGTTCACGCCTCCATATAGCCCCCATAGAACAGTACCCCCGGATTTGCGGTATTTTGAAGTTTGTGGCATCAATATTATACCGAAATTGTTCACGTTTGGTATTTGATCTTCATTTGGGGTAAAAAACTTTCCATATGAAGTTTTTCGGTATAGGTCTACGCCTTCATATAGCCCCCATAGAACAATACCTCCGGATTTTCGGTATTTTTCAGGTTGTGACCTCAATATTCCTCCGAAATGGTATTTGGTATTGGTATATAGTCTTCATTGGGGGGTATTTAACTTTCCCCTCCCAATTTGTCGGTATAGGTGCACGCCTTTATATAGGCCCATAGATTTGTCGGTATAGGACCACGTTTCAATATAGCCCCCATTGAACGGCACCTTCCGATTTTCGAAATTCTGGGGATTGTGACGTCAATATACCACTGAATTGACTGAAATTTGTTATTTAGTTTTCCATGGGGTTATATATAAAATATTCCAGAAGAGAATTATCAGTATAGGTCCACGTTTTCCTATATCCCCCATAGAAGCGTACCTCTTGATATTTTGAAGTTTTAAACCACATTGTCTTACCGAAATATCGGAAGTTTGGTATTTAGACTTTTTTTATACCCTCAGCATTTATGCTAACGAGGGTATATACACTTTCATACGGGCAAAATGTGACTCATCGAAATAATGGTTTTAGACCCCAAGTATGTTTGGACGAAATGTGTTTCAGATAATTTGGAGTCGATTTAGCAATGTCCGTCCGTCTGTCTGTCTGGCTGGTGCGCACGATAACTCTCGAATGGATGAACCGATTTGGTACAAAATTTGACTTTCGCAATATTTTGTCCAAACTTAGTTCACGTTTGAAGATGGGTTATATAGGTCCACTCCTTCCGGTACCACCCCCACAAAACTTCGAAAACTTTGTGCGCACGACAACTCTTGAAGGGAGTAACCGATTTGGTCCATACTTTGCACATCGTGAAATTTCTACCAAACTTAGATTAGGTTCCAATATGGGCTCAATCAGTCCACTCCTTCGGGTACCTCCCACACAAAATTTCGGAAAAGTTCAGTTTAGGAACTGCTATCGAATTGTTTTGATTTTTGTTGCAGCAACTTATATTTACTGCCCCCTGTACGACGGTACAAGTTTCATAAGGGGCAAGTCCATACTTCCTGGGAAAATATCCTGAAATGTGCAAAAAACCCTATAACACCGTGTGTAGTGGTTGGAGAGCAGTATAACTCTCGAACGGATCTGCCGATTCGGTCCAAAATTTGGCTTTCGTAATATTTTGTCTAAAGTTAGTTCAAGTTCGATGATGGATTATATCGGTCCACTCCTTCCGGTACCTCACCCACAAAAGTTCGAAAATGTTCGGAAGATTTGTGCCCACGATAACTCTTGAAGGGAGTAACCGATTTGGTCGATACTTTGCACATCGTAAAACTTCTACCAGACTTAGATGAGGTTTCTATATGGACTCAATCAGTAAACTCCTTCGGGTACCTCCCACACAAAATTTCGGAAATTTTCAGTATAGGACCTGCTCTTGAATCGCCTTGGTTTTTGTTGTAGCAACTTATTTTCACTGTCCCCCATATGAAGGTACAAGTTTCATCAGAGGCAAGTCCATACTTCCTGAGAAAATAGCCTGAAAGTTCAAAAACCCCCACACAAAATTTCGGATAAATTCACTTCAAGACCTGCTATCGAATCACTTTTTGTTGAAGCAACTTACGTTCGCTGCCTCAATAACGATGGTAAACGTTTTTCAGGGGAAAGTCCATACTTCTTGAGAAAACAGAACGTAGGTTGTAAAAACCCCCTATGGCACCCCAATGGTCTATGTAGGTCCATTCCTGTAAGTACCTCCTCCGCAAAACTTTTAAACTTTAATCCTAAATAACATTTTTCTCAGTTCATACGCCCAAAATTTTGAAACCCTCTAAATACATACGTTTTTTTTGAGAAAAAATGTTTCAATTTACACAGGCTGAGCGTATATCTCTGTCGGCTAAGCCGACTGATACTTTTTTACTTGTGAGTCTACAAACTATCCGCCAGAAATTTGTCGGTATAGATCGAAGTTTTGATTTAGTCCCCATAGAACGGTACCTTCATAATTTCGGTATTTTGAAATTGCTGAAATTTGGTATTTAGTCTTCTTCATAATTGTTCAATTTTACTTATATAAAACTCGTGGTGGAGGGTATAACAAGTTCGGTCCGGCGGAACTTAACCCGTTCTTACTTGTTTAAAAATGCCATATCTTTATAAATAAAAATCAAATTCCGTTCGTTGGTAATGGCATCAGTTGAGAACGGCTGAACCGATTTGGAAAATTCTTTTTGTGAAATGTTCGCCATAACCCGACTTAGGTTTTAATGCAAAAAAAGTTTTAAGCCCTTTTTTAATGTTCAATTTTTATCTTTTGTACAAAAACTAATGGACTGATTTTCCTGAAATTGCCAGGGAATGTACAGCGATGGCCTCCTCGGTTTGACAATGGACCCAAGAAGTGATGTAGAAAGTACTTATTTTTGGATTGTCAAGCATAAAGTCCATGAAAAGTTCTCATTTAAACTCATTACGACGGGCCAGCAACGCGTACCGGGGTCGGCTAGTTAACCATAATTGTAACCACAACAATGTGGACATTAGGGTTCATTGTTTAAAAATTCGTAAAAGGTTTGTCGCGTAACGATTTAAGGTCAGGTTTTTTTTAATTTCTCTACTGATAAATTTGGTGCCCAATAGACATTTTTTACTCTCCGGACTTAAGTGAGATAATTTCAATATGACATTCACCTAAAAATCCCTCATTTAAAGAAACGTGTTTATTGGTTTATTTGATTTATAAAACGAAGTCCTGTAAATAAAACCCAAACGTTTTAACACATTGTAAAAAATCAACCAACATACTTAGTCCACTTCAATATACGAAGATATTGATAATCACCTGGTGGATTTATAAAGTGATTAAACTTTGATTGCTGTAATAAAATTTGGATTTTTATAAACATTAGCACGGAATTTTATTATTATCGTATCAACAACATTGTGTGTATGTACCTACGTGTGTTCGGTTCACCGCCTATAAACTTACCCTGGGAATAATATTACCTCTTCTTTGTCGTCTTGCTCGTCTACACCATGTTGAATGTACACACCAACAATATAATGCCTAATAATAGACTTGTGGCAGATACTCTCGTCGAATCAGTCTGGGCCACAAATGATTGACCCATAACAATGAATGTGGAACTACTCCACAATGAATATCGTTTGTATGTGGCACAATAGTGCCAACCCAAATACAATAATAAACAAAATAAACTTGAGACTAGAAATAAATGCTTATGGCCGGGCAAATCCTCCTCCGCCCCCATAAACTCGCCTACCATACAATTTCTGATAGATATTTAGAGGGGGTGTTGATTGTTGGTGTAGTTGGTGGTAGGTTGTCTATATTTGTTTTTCAATTAATTTTCTTCATCAACGATATGTTTAGAAAATGTTAATGTACATATAATTTCTTTTAATTGAAAACTTTAATGAGAAAGGGAAAATGATGTTATTTTATAGAAGGTACTTTACAAAAAAATAAACCATAATTCGTGATATAAATATGTGGGTCAGGGAATTAATGTTATGTAGTGAAAGCACGAAAAACTCAAAGTGGAAAAGGGGAACGGCCGCAAAACTTGTCATTAATTTGAGAGATACCAGTAATGTTTAATTGTCATCTCGTCACAAATTGAATGAGGGGCTGCTCAATGGACATCATTTTTAAATTTCCCGGTTCTCTGGGGCCCTGAACACTTTCTTGGCAACGTCGGTGGTCAGCACAGCAAGTTTACTTCAAAATCCAAAATTTTTTAAGTAATTCTAATCTTATTTTAATGCCTTAATGGTTTGTTTTTCGGTTTGTAAGGCATTGAAATAATCATTTCCGACCCTATTAAAAATAAATATTCTTGATCAGGATAAAATTCTGACTCGTTCTATCCATGTTACTCTGTCCGTCTATTGCACTCGCTCTAAATTGAGCTATAACACTATATTATAGCACCCGAGTGTGTGGTTTTTTTCATAGAAGATGTTTCGAAGATGGGCCCAGATTATGGTATAGCACCGGTACCGCTCGATTTCAGGTATTTTGAGGAATTTAGTTGCATTTTTATACCGAACTACTTGCAGTTTGATATTTGAGGATCTCAGTGGTCACTAAACTTCTCCACCCAAAAATTGTAAAACCAGGTCTCTGTTTTGGTATGGATCCCATATAACGGTACAATCCGATTTCAGGGTTTTTAATGAATTTAATTACATTTTGTGAACGAACTACTTATGATTTAACATTTGAGGTTCCCAGTGGGCAGAAAAATTCTTCACTACAAAATGTCAAAATAGCTCCATTTGTTGGTATAGCCCCCATATAATGGTAACTCCGGATTTTCGGTATTTTCAGAATTTTAGCTAAACTACCTGTAATTTGACACTTCCACAACACTTCTTCAACCAAAATTGTTAAGGTAGGTCCATGTTTTGTTATAGCTTCCATATAACGGTACCTCCCGAATACATTTTTTGAGGGTTTTTAGACAATTTGACAGTCAAGGTTCTCTGTAGTCACGAAACTTTTCAACCAAAAATTGTCAACATAGGTCCATGTTTTGGTATGGCACCCATATAAATGTAACTCCCGGTTTTAACTATTTTAACCAACCTGTTATTTAACATTTGAGGCTCTCTGTGGTCAGAAAACTTCTCCATCACAAATTTTAGACATAGTTCCATGTTTTGACATTGGATCTTGCATATAGAGATACCGCCCGACAGAAGAAATTTTTAGATACATTTTCTGACCTAATTTATTCCATTAGTTATTATATTTTAGTTAAGAATATTTTGCTGTGGAGGGTAGGCCGTACTTAGGATTTTTTAATTGTTTTTAAACATTATTTAACACACGTCAGATTGTCAGGTTGTCTGAAACGTCGTTGGTATTGAAACTCAGACATAGCTTGGAACGCTTTTTATTTTATTGGGCAATCTGTTTTTCATGTGTTTTCTCTATGATTTGGGGTAGAGTGAATATTTGATCCTTTATAGATTTCCGATGTCAAAAGGCATTGGCATGACTCGATTAATCCTTTGACAATATGTTTGTTCACGCAATACATCCGACAATACTTTATATACATCTGCAGTTGGCACAAACCGTCTTGTCTCGTTTCTTGTGCACGGGACATCGTATACTGAAGTTCCAGTTGGCTATGCATTCCTCCAGCCAAGTTCCGCTAATCAAGTAATGCATACTCCTTGTCAGTATGTCGCCAGTCATGAACAGTTCGACAGGCAGCTCTTGACCTCAATGCTGTTGTTTTGGATTGCTTATGGGGTATCTTCAACGCCGTCCATATTTCACAACAAAAGCATAATAAAGTGCCCCTTCCTGATCCTCAGTACGCTACTTGTATCATTTATCGGATTCCCTTCAACATCTTTGCATCATCTCTTCAGTCTGGTGTTTGGTACAACTTTCGGACTTCATTCTGACTCCTGTACATCTCGAGTTTCTCACGCTCACGTTTTTACTGTTTTTCTTCTTTCTGAAAATACGCTTCTCTCCTCTTCTTCCGATATTTTTCCTTGGCGCTTCCTGTGGCTACAGGAATTGCTCCGAATGCGGCGGGCATGGTCCGATTCGATGTTTCGTCCTTTAATCCATCGGACAGGTAGCACACTGGAAGAGTGTCTTTCGGCTATCACTACCTTGTGTAGGTCTGTATATATGTATGAAGCTGACAGGATGTTACCTCATGAAGCTGGCCAATGATACTTTCATTCACAAATTTCTCATTCAAATCTCCTAGCGCAATCTTAATGTTGCGGTCAGGACAGCGATAATATGCTCTCTCGAGGCAGTCGAATAATATATCATTGGTCTGTTATCATCAGATTAGACTCATCAACCGGAGTGAATTTGGAGCCAGATTTTCAAGCCTCAGATTTACCATAAATCCAACAACTAGCCCAGGTTGCGTTTAATTACCGCAGTAACTCAATGCGTAATGGTATCTGATCTTTACGTCTGCCCTATTCCATCGCACTTCTTGTAAGGCGATAACATCAGTTGTGTAGTTATTATGTATATCCCTTAGTGCGCAAACCGCACCTACTCTGTAAAGAGTCCGGGCATTCCAGGTGCAAATTAGTAGCTCAAAGTCCTTAAAACGATTGTGGAGGTGGTCAACTTTTTATACCCTCAGCTTTTATGCCAACGTGGGTATATACACTTTCATCGAAATAATGGTTTGGTTGTCTTTCTTTATATTTTGTCCAAACTTAGTTTAAATTCGAAGATGAGCCATATCGGTCCGCCCGTTCCGATACCTCCGCCACAAAAGTTCGAAAATGTTCGGAAAATTTGTGCGCACTATAACTCTTGAAGGGAGTAACCGATTTGGTCCATACATTGCACAACGTGATTTCTACCAGACAAAGATGAGATTCCAATATGGACACACAAAATTTCGGAAAAGTTCGGCTTAGGGCCTGCTCTCGAATCGCTTTAATTTCCGTTGTAACAACATGTATTCACCGCCCGCTATACGACGGTACACGTTTCATATGGAGCAAAATAGCCTGAAAATTAAAAACATATGTAATGGTTGGAGCGCAAGATAACTCTCGAACGGATCTGCCGATTCGATTCCAAAATGTTACCGTAGTAATATTTTGTCCAAACTTCTTTAAGTTCGAAGATAATTCATATCCGTCCACTCCTTCAAGTACATCCCCCACAAATGTTCAAAAATGTTCGGAAAAATTGTGCGCCCCGATAACTCTTGAAGGAAGTGACCGATTTGGTCCATACTTTACACATAGTAATATATCTACCAGATATATATCAGTTTTGAATATGGACTATATTTGTCCCATCCTTCGAGTACCTCCGACAAAATTTTGGATAAATTCTCTTTAAGACCTGCTCTTGAATCACTTTGATTTCTGTTGAAGCAACATGCATTCGCTGCCTCAATTACGATGGTAAATGTTTTTATACCCTCAGCCTTTAGGCTATGAAGGGTATATACACTTTCATACGGGCAAAATGTGCCTCATCGAAATAATGGTTTTAGACCCCAAGTATGTTTGGACGAAATGTGTTTCAGACAATTTGGAGTGGATTGAGCAATGTCCGTCCGTCTGTCTGTCTGGCTGGCTGGAGCGCACGATAACTCTCGAACGGATGAACCGATTCGGTTCAAATTTTGGCTTTCGTAATATTTTGCCCAAACTTAGTTTAATTTCGAAGATGAGCTATATCGGTCCACTCATTCCGGTACCTCCCCCACAAAAGTTCGAAAATGTTCGGAAAATTTGTGCGCACGATAACTCTTGAAGGGAGTAACCGATATGGTCCATACTTTGCCCATCGTGGAGCGTGTACCAGACTTAGATCAGGTTTTAATATGGACTCAATTGGTCCACTCCGTCGGGTACCTCCCACACAAAAATTTGGAAAAGTGCAGTTTAGGAGCATTTCTCGAATCGCTTCGATTTTTGCTTTAGCAACTTTTATTCCCTGCCCTCCATACGACGGTATAAGTTTCATCAGGGGCAAGTCCATACTTCCTGAGAAAATAGCCTGAAAGTTGCAAAAAACCCCTATGACACCGTGTGAGGAGGTTGGAGGGCAAAATAACTCTCGAACAGGTCTGCCGATTCGGTCCAAAGTTTGGTCTTAGTAATATTTTGTCCAAACATAGTTTAAGTTCGAAGATAAGCCATATCGGTCCACTCCTTCCGGTACCTCCCCCACAAAAGTTCAAAAATGTTCGCTAAAATTGTGCGTACGATAACTCATAAAGAGAGTGGCCGAATTGGACCATACTTTACACATCTTAATATATCTACCAGACATAGATCAGGTTCAAATATGGACTATATTTGTCCACTCCATCCGGTACCTCCCACACAAAATTTCGGATACATGTTCACTTTAAGACCTGCTTTCGAATCACTTTGATTTTTGTTGAAGCCACTTG
Source organism: Musca autumnalis (assembly GCF_047663935.1). NCBI lineage: Eukaryota > Metazoa > Arthropoda > Insecta > Diptera > Muscidae > Musca > Musca autumnalis. Next base: position 154,953,518 of record NW_027411866.1, on the reverse strand, counting down.
CATTCGCTGCCTCAATTGCGATGGTAAAATTTTTTTCACGGGCAAGTCCATACTTCTTGAGGTAGCAGCCCGAAGGGTGTAAAAACTTCCTATGGCACCATATGTAGTGGCTGGAGATCCACTTCCATAATGGTCAATGTCGATCCATTCCTTTAAGTATCTCCTCCGCAAAACTTTTGATCTTTAATCGTAATCGACATTTTTGTCGGTTCATACATGCAAAATTTTTAAAACAATACGTTTTTTTGGGAAAAAATTGTTTCAATATACACAGGCTGAGGGTATATCTCTGTCAGCAAAGCTGACTGATACTTTTGTACTTGTTCAAGGGCAAGTCCATACTTGAGAAAACATCCCGAAATGTGTAAAAACACCTATGGCACCATATGTAGTCGCTGGAGAGCACGACAACTCTCGAACTGATCAACCGATTTGGCCCAAAATTTGGCCTTTGTCATATTTTGTGCAAACATAGTTTCACTTCGAAGATGGGCAATACCCGTCCACAACTTCCGGTATTTAAAAATGTCATTAAATTGGTATGCACGATATCTCTTGAACGGGGCAACCAATTTGGTCCAAACTTTGGATCTCCTAATATTTTGTCCAAATATAGTTTAAATTCTAAGATGACCCATATCGTGTTTTGGGTACCTTCCCCACAAAAGTTAACATTTGTGTCTAAGTGCAGTTTAGGGTCTGTTCGAAGATCCTTTGGAAATGTATGGTAATGCTGTTCGCTGTGGTCCTGTTACAGTGTTTCCTGGTATACTGGTCCAAAAGTTATACGATGACCCACTGAAATGACTAATGGGCGCGTTATCTATCGAAAAGATATGACTCCCAAAATAAGATGCACTTCCATAATGGACTATGTCGGTCCATTCCTGGAAGTGCCCCCTCCGCAACACTTTTAAACTTTAATCCTAATACACATTTTTGTCGACAAAAAGGACCACAAAATTTTGAAAATACCCTAAATACACTCGATCTGTCCACAGATTCATAGTATGTTGCTTTTTGAAGGGATGGGTTACTAGCCAAACACCCAACCCAAGTCCTTGTTGTTAATGTGGGCGAACGCGCAGCACACGTTAGCTCACTACCATTAAGGGGTGTGAACGGCGTCCACTTGAGATGAATGAGGGACCAAAATAAGTCCTGGGCTTTGCCAGGTTAAAGTTTGGTATCTTTCATCCCCTACGTCACCCAACTTCAGATTACGGCTAGTATAAATGTTAGCACATTTTCCATCCGAATTAGCTGTAATGACCTGCCTAATAAATGTTGTTGACCAGTGTTTTGGTATAGCCCACAGAAAACCTTCTTGCAAAAAATTTTTGATTGTGACGAAGTCATAGTGGAGTGGAAACGCTCGATTTTTATTATTTTTTAAAATTGTCCAATCGGAATCCATCTTCGAGAAAATTTTCAATATATACAGGTCCATGTTTTGATATAGGAACCATATGAATTTACATAATCTTAGATGGACCTCTACAGAATATTTGTCTTATAAGCCGAATTAAGAATAGAGTTCTTCCTCCTCTCTATTTACTGCTTTTCTTTCAAATTTTGAATAACGTTTAATCTCGTTGTATCATCGACGTCTTTTTTCTCACACGCAAGAATGCCTCCTTGTCTGAAACATTTTTTGGTATTAAACTGTTCGGAGAGCTTCTTTCATATTTCACCTCTTGTTGGTGTTGTAATACATTTGTCAATCCATCGTTTTTCCAGTACTACAGTAATATCGGCCTTGTACTTTGCATGTGCATCGAAGATTCGCAGATCATAGGAATCATATAAAGGAACCCACTAATATGAGATGTTTTGCAAGCATCCGTCACTTCATAAGGTTGTAAGTGAAGATTTAAGAGATAAACAGTTCAGCCCTGTCCGAACATTTTAGCTGGCTTTTTAGCAGGTGAAAACAAATTGCATTACCTTATTTAATTAAATTGAAGTGAAAATTATATTTTTCTAGTTCACAGAAAAATAAACAGTTTTCAAAATACAAATACTATTTTTCAACATACAAATAAGTCTCCAATATGATAAAATACACACCGCATATGGATATATATATAGACACATAGTTTTGGGGAACATACACTTACACACCCCTTTTGGTATGCACGAATGCAAATTTTATCCATTACCCCAAACAAGTTGAAATTGTTTATTCTTAGACAGACAGACATGCTAGAGAAGCATTTGTTGTTGCTGCGTTTAAATCAAGACCAAATATTTTCTCGTTCAACTATTTTCGGAAGCAAACAATAAAAATCTATTTCTATTTTTAAAGTGACTATCAATGGAAACTCAAACAAACAAATAGCGAGAGAGCCATGGGGGATTATGCCGTGGGAATAACTAATATAATTTTGTGGCATATAAGAGAATGAATGGATACAGACTCTGTATTACAGACGTTATTTTCAAGATAACTTAATTTTTAAGAGAACTCATAGGAGATATACTTGCCCGGAAAGAGCTTTGATTCTGACCATTGTGGTGGTGAACAACAAAACTTTTATTCATTCATCATTAATCACTTTTAAAAAGTGGGCTGCTATTAAACGCTGAGGGAGATGATGTGCTGTGCTAAACACAAAAATAGCTTAACAATTTAAGTTTGGGAGAACATAATTTTATAACGCTGTTGTATATGAATGTAATTAAATTCTAGAAAATATATCAAAAACTAATTTATTTAGGAACTATTTATGGTTTACGCAATTACTTAAAACAATTCTTAAACTACAACAACAATTTTATAATTTTTTATACACAGTTGGTTTATAGAATAAAACCTTTCTTTCAGAAAGTGGCCATAGAAGCACTTTTCTTAGGAATGGTCTTTGGAAGCATCCTTTCTAAGGAAGGGGCTTTTTAAGCAAACGAAAGTGTGCTTAAAGGGTTTATAGAAAGGGTCTATAGAAGCAACCTATCTTTAAGAAAGGGTCTCCTTTTCTTTCTGAAAAGGTCTATAGAAGCTCCTTTTCTTTCTGAAAGGGTCTATAGAAGCTCCTTTTCTTTCTGAAAGGGTCTATAGAAGCTCCTTTTCTTTCTGAAAGGGTCTACAGAAGCTCCTTTTCTTTCTGTATGGGTCTATAGAAGGTCCTTTTCTTTCTGAAAGGGTCTATAGAAGCACCGGTTCTTTCAGAAAGGGTCCATAGAAGCACCGGTTCTTTCAGAAAGGGTCCATAGAAGCACCGTTTCTTTCAGAAAAGGTATATGGGAGCACCCTTTCTTTCCTAAAGGGTCTATAGAAGCACCCTTTCTTTCCTAAAGGGTCTATAGAAGCACCCTTACTTTCCTAATGGGTCTATAGAAGCACCCTTTCTTTCCTAAAGGGTCTATAGAAGCACCCTTTCTTTCCTAAAGGGTCTATAGAAGCACCCTTTCTTTCCTAAAGGGTCTATAGAAGCACCCTTTCTTTCCTAAAGGGTCTATAGAAGCACCCTTTCTTTCCTAAAGGGTCTATAGAAGCACCCTTTCTTTTAGAAAGGTTCCAACGAAGCACCCTTTCTTTTAGAAAGGTTCCGCAGAAGCACCCTTTCTTTTAGAAAGGGTTTATAGAAACTTCCTTTCTTTCAGAAAGGTACAGAAGCTAACTTTCTTCCAGAAAGGGTCTATAGAAGCACCGGTTCTTTCAGAAAGGGTCCATAGAAGCACCGGTTCTTTCAGAAAGGGTCCGTAGAAGCACTGTTTCTTTCAGAAAAGGTATATGGAAGCTCCCTTTCTTTCTGGAAGGGTCTATAGAAGCTCTCTTTCTTTCTGGAAGGGTCTATAGAAGGACCCTTTCTTCCAGAAAGGTCTATAGAAGTAAACTTTTACTCAAAGGGTCTATAAAAGAACCCTTTTATTCAGAAAGGGTCTATAAAAGCACGCTTTATTTCAGAAAGGTCTATAGAAGCAAACTTTCTTTCAGAAAGGGTCTATAGAAGCGCCTTTTCTTAGGAAGGGTGTTTGGAAGCATCCTTTCTAAGGAAGGGGCTTTTTAATCAACCTTTCGTTTAGGATGGTCTTTGGAAGAACCCTTTCTTTCTGGAAGGATCTATATAAGCACTTTTTCTTTCAGAAAGGGTCCATAGAAGCACCTTTTCTTTCAGGAAGGATCTATAAAAGCACCCTTTCTTTCAGGAAGGATCTATAAAAGCAACCTTTCTTTCCTAAAGGGTCTATAAAAACACCCTTTCTTTCCTAAAGGGTCTATAAAAACACCATTTCTTTCCTAAAGGGTCAATAAAAGCACCCTTTCTTTCCTAAAGGGTCTATAAAAACACCCTTTCTTTCCTAAAGGGTCTATAAAAACACCCTTTCTTTTCTAAAGGGTCTATAAAAGCACCATTTCTTTCCTAAAGGGTCTATAAAAGCACCCTTTCTTTCCTAAAGGGTCTATAAAAGCACCCTTTATTTCCTAAAAGGTCTATAAAAGCACCCTTTCTTTCAGAAAGAGTCTTAAAATGCACCCTTTCTTTCAGAAAGAGTCTATAGAAGCTCACTTTTTTCAGAAAGGGTCTATGGAAACACCATTTCTATCAGAAAGGTTCCAAAGAAGCACCCTTTCTTTCAGGGAGATTCCAAAGAAGCACCCTTTCTTTCAGGAAGGTTCCAAAGAAGCACTCTTTCTTTCAGAAAGGGTTTATAGAAGCACCCTTTCTTTCAGAAAGGGTTTATAGAAGCACCCTTTCTTTCAGAAAGGGTTTATAGAAGCACCCTTTCTTTCAGAAAGGGTTTATAGAAGCACCCTTTCTTTCAGAAAGGGTTTATAGAAGCACCCTTTCTTTCAGAAAGGGTTTATAGAAGCACCCTTTCTTTCAGAAAGGGTTTATAGAAGCACCCTTTCTTTCAGAAAGGGTTTATAGAAGCACCCTTTCTTTCAGAAAGGGTTTATAGAAGCACCCTTTCTTTCAGAAAGGGTTTATAGAAGCACCCTTTCTTTCAGACAGGTTCTAAAGAAGTACCCTTTCCTTTAGGAAGGGTCTAGTAGTAGTACCCTCTCTTTCAGAAAGGGTCTAGTAGTAGTACCCTCTCTTTCAGAAAGGGTCTAGTAGTAGTACCCTCTCTTTCAGAAAGGGTCTAGTAGTAGTACCGTTTCTTTCAGAAAGGGTTTATAGCAGCACCCTTTCTTTCAGAAAGGGTTTATAGCAGCACCCTTTCTTTCAGAAAGGGTTTATAGCAGCACCCTTTCTTTCAGAAAGGGTTTATAGAAGCACCCTTTCTTTCAGAAAGGGTTTATAGAAGCACCCTTTCTTTCAGAAAGGGTTTATAGAAGCACCCTTTCTTTCAGAAAGGGTTTATAGAAGCACCCTTTCTTTCAGAAAGGGTTTATAGAAGCACCCTTTCTTTCAGAAAGGGTTTATAGAAGCACCCTTTCTTTCAGACTTTCTTTCAGAAAGGGTGCTTTCTTTCAGAAAGGGTTTATAGAAGCGCCCTTTCTTTCAGAAAGGGTTTATAGAAGCACCCTTTCTTTCAGAAAGGGTTTATAGAAGCACCCTTTCTTTCAGAAAGGGTTTATAGAAGCACCCTTTCTTTCAGAAAGGGTTTATAGCAGCACCCTTTCTTTCAGAAAGGGTTTATAGAAGCACCCTTTCTTTCAGAAAGGGTTTATAGAAGCACCCTTTCTTTCAGAAAGGGTTTATAGAAGCACCCTTTCTTTCAGAAAGGGTTTATAGAAGCACCCTTTCTTTCAGAAAGGGTTTATAGCAGCACCCTTTCTTTCAGAAAGGGTTTATAGCAGCACCCTTTCTTTCAGAAAGGGTTTATAGAAGCACCCTTTCTTTCAGAAAGGGTTTATAGAAGCACCCTTTCTTTCAGAAAGGGTTTATAGAAGCACCCTTTCTTTCAGAAAGGGTTTATAGAAGCACCCTTTCTTTCAGAAAGGGTTTATAGAAGCACCCTTTCTTTCAGACTTTCTTTCAGAAAGGGTGCTTTCTTTCAGAAAGGGTTTATAGAAGCGCCCTTTCTTTCAGAAAGGGTTTATAGAAGCACCCTTTCTTTCAGAAAGGGTTTATAGAAGCACCCTTTCTTTCAGAAAGAGTCTATAGAAGCTCACTTTTTTCACAAAGGGTCTATGGAAACACCATTTCTATCAGAAAGGTTCCAAAGAAGCCCCCTTTCTTTCAGGCAGATTCCAAAGAAGCACCCTTTCTTTCAGGAAGGTTCCAAAGAAGCACTCTTTCTTTCGGAAAGGATTTATAGAAACATCCATTTTTCAGAAAGGGTCCACAGAAACACCTTTTCTTCGAAAGGTCTATAGAAACACCCTTGCTTTCAGAAATGGTTTATAGAAGCCCCTTTTTTCAGAAAGGGTTTATAGAAGCCCCTTTCTTTCAGAAAGGGTTTATAGAAGCACCCTTTCTTTCAGAAAGGGTTTATAGAAGCACCCTTTCTTTTAGAAAGGGTTTATAGAAGCACCCTTTCTTTCAGAAAGGGTTTATAGAAGCACCCTTTCTTTCAGAAAGGGTTTATAGAAGCACCCTTTCTTTCAGAAAGGGTTTATAGAAGCACCCTTTCTTTCAGAAAGGGTTTATAGAAGCACCCTTTCTTTCAGAAAGGGTTTATAGAAGCACCCTTTCTTTCAGAAAGGGTTTATAGAAGCACCCTTTCTTTCAGAAAGGGTTTATAGAAGCACCCTTTCTTTCAGAAAGGGTTTATAGAAGCACCCTTTCTTTCAGAAAGGGTTTATAGAAGCACCCTTTCTTTCAGAAAGGGTTTATAGAAGCACCCTTTCTTTCAGACAGGTTCTAAAGAAGTACCCTTTCCTTTAGGAAGGGTCTATTAGTAGTACCCTCTCTTTCAGAAAGGGTCTAGTAGTAGTACCCTTTCTTTCAGAAAGGGTCTAGTAGTAGTACCCTTTCTTTCAGAAAGGGTTTATAGAAGCACCCTTTCTTTCAGAAAGGGTTTATAGAAGCACCCTTTCTTTCAGAAAGGGTTTATAGAAGCACCCTTTCTTTCAGAAAGGGTTTATAGAAGCACCCTTTCTTTCAGAAAGGGTTTATAGAAGCACCCTTTCTTTCAGAAAGGGTTTATAGAAGCACTCTTTCTTTCAGAAAGGGTTTATAGAAGCACCCTTTCTTTCAGACAGGTTCTAAAGAAGTGCCCTTTCCTTTAGGAAGGGTCTAGTAGTAGTACCCTCTCTTTCAGAAAGGGTCTAGTAGTAGTACCCTTTCTTTCAGAAAGGGTTTATAGAAGCACCCTTTCTTTCAGAAAGGGTTTATAGAAGCAGCCTTTCTTTCAGAAAGGGTCTATAGAAGCAGCCTTTCTTTCAGAAAGGGTCTATAGAATCACTCTTTCTTTCAGAAAGGGTCTAGAGAAGCACTATTTCTTTCAGAAAGGGTCTATAGAAGCACGCTTTCTTTCAGAAAGAGTCTATGGAAGCACCCTTTCTTTCCTAAAGGGTCTATGGAAGCACCCGTTCTTTCAGAAAGGAACTATCGAAGCACCCTTTCATTCAGAGAGGGCCTAAGCACCCTTTGATTCAGAAATGGTCCATCGAAGCACTCTTTCCTCCTGAAAGTGTATACCCTTTCAGGAGCACCCCTTCTTTAAGAAAGGGTCTGTAGAACTACACTTTGCATTCAGAGATGGTCTATAGAAGCATCCTCTCATTAAGAAATCGTCTATAGAAACACCCGCTCCTTTAGAAAGGGTTCATAGATGATACCTTTCTGTCAGAAAAGGTCCATAAAAGCAACATTTCTTTCAGGAAGGGTCCATGGAAGCAACCTTTCTTTCAGAAAGAGTCTATAAATGCACAACTTCTTTCGGAAAGGGTATATAGAAGCACCCATTTTGTCCTAAAGGGAGAAGCACCTTTTTTTCAGAAATGGTCTATAAAGGCACCTTTTCTGTCCTAAAATGTCTATGGAAGCACCCTTTCTTTCCTAAAGGGTCTTTAAAAGCTATTGCAAAGAAATGTGTAACGCTTGGAAAGAGTGTGTGTCCATTTACAAAATATCGCATTTTGAATAATTTATTTTTTTTATCCAAGATCACAAAATTATGTTTACCTTTTTATTTGAAAATTTTACTTCCCTCGTCAGTATATTTAAATTGTTTACATCAATCGTATTGCAGCTTTACAACAAAAATAACAAAAAATGAAACAAAATTAAAAATTCTTCTTAACTTTTTGTAAAGTGCAATTAAAACAATCAACAATATCAGACAGCATGACGATGATGAACGGTAAACAACAAAATGTTGTTGCAACATCAATAAAAGCTTAATCAACGACAACATATGGCCAAGAAGCGAATGAACGAACCATCGCCATTTGATTACTTAATCCGAGATGTATTTAAACCGTTAAATATTTGTATTTATTTTTCATTAAAATTACAAAAATACCTCTAGAGTAATTTACAATAACTAACAGAGAGATTACAATAGTAGTAACACCATCAGTAACAGCAACAACAACTACAACAAAGGCAATAAACACTATCCCCCAGCACTCCCTGCCACTTTATGCGGCATTGTAAATCACAATAATAAAATAAAAAAACAAAAATAGCTCCCCAAAAATCAAACAAAAAACAACAACCTCGTTTGTGTTGAAGTCATTGATGTCGGTGCGGTCTGGCTTGCAACACACTTTACTTAAAGGTCGCCTCTCGACAGGCCAACAATTAGTCAGTCACTCAAATCAAATTGAATGAATTAAAGCTTCATCGTAAATCAGATGGAGTGAAACAAAAAAAAACAGCAACAACAAAAATATATAGAAAATAGAAAAATGTCCAAAACAAATAGGCAAGTCGACAAGACAATCGAATTGAAGGAACGTAACAAACAACAATCAAAACACAGTCATAGCAAACGAAACAACAATAACCCCCCCCCCCCCCACTTCTTAAGTAAATACATACAACAAAAGAGACAATAACAGATATTTGGGTTACTGCCACCATCATCGATTGGAGAACGTAGCTAGCTGCTCCATTAGGCCAAGCTTTGATATAATACCGACCCACCGACCGACTCCAAAGCCCCCAAAGCGACAAAGCTGTAACAGCGAAATAGAAGCAGTTAAATAAGACACTCGCAGCTAAAACCACTTTATTTACCATCACCTCACACTGTGGATCACAGAATGTGGTCAACTGTTAAATGTTTCAATTGAGTGGTTATAACCAAGCGTAGTATGAGCGTTGCGTAGTGCTGGGTCAAATACTATTTTAAGTCAATGTTTGTGAGACTGGTTACAGAGATTTTTTTTTTAAATTAGGATTTTTATAAACTTAGGTACGTAGGAATATTTTACGGATATTAACTTGATTTTTTTTATATTCTTTCAAGGGAATTGTTTACGGTGTGGAATTTTTTTTGACAATTTTTAAGAATAATTTTTAAGTCTTTTCCAATGAACTAAACGAGCCTTAAGTATGGTTTTGTTAAGATTATTTTTGAAAAGGCTATTAAACACATAAATGTGCATTTCTAACAACTATTTTTCATTTTTTAAGAATATTTTTCAATGTACCATGAGGACCACAAACGATGATTTTTTAAGGGACTATTAAGGCCATATACTTAAATTTTTGAAAACGCTTGACAGCCAGTACCATAAGCGTCGATTTTTTCAAAATATTTTCCAATTGACTATCTGGACCATAACTGCGGATTTTTTCAAAATATTTTTTAATTTATAATCTGGGCCATAACCGTGGATTTTTAAGAATATTTTTAACTGGCCATCAGAACCATAAACGTGGATTTTATTTCACCATTAGAACCATAACCCTGAATTTTTAAGAATATTTTTCAAGGACTATCAGGATCAAAAACGAAAATTTTTTACAAAACCATAATCGTGGATTTTTTCCAAAAATTTTAAAGGACTACAATTTTATCAAGGAACTATTTTTTTAAGGACTATCAGGACCAGAAACGCAAATTTTTTATCTATCAGGATAATAAACGTGGATTTTTTCAAAAAAAAAAAAAGAAAAAAAATCAAGTGGTTATCAGCACCACTACCTTGGATTTTTAAGAATAAAATAAATAAAGAATATAAACGTCAATATTTAGAGTATTTTTCAATGGACTATCTGCATCATAAATGTTAAGTTTTGAAATATTTTATAAAGGACCGTAGACGTGGACTTTTTAGAAATATTTCTCAAGGAAATATCAGGTTCATAAACGTGAATTTTTTGAGTATTTTTCAAGGGACGAACATGAACGTAAACTTGGATTTGTAAGAATATTTTTCAAGAGACTAGCAGGTCAAAAAACATAGATATATTGATAATATTTTTCTGGGGACTATTAGGACCATAAACGTGGATTTTTAAGGATATTTTTTAATTGACCAGGACCATCAAACTGAATTTTTTAAGAGCATTTTTCAAGGGACTTTCAGTCCAAAAACGTGGATCTTTCGGGAATATTTTTCTAAGGACTATCAGGACCATAAACGTCGACTCTTAAAACTATTTTCAAGTGAATATCATTTTTTTATAAAGGTGGACTTTTTGTAGATGTTTCTAATTGAGCGTCAGGGCCATATTCGTAATTTTTTCAAGAATATTTTTCAAGGAATTATCAGATCCAAAATCGTAGATGTTTTGAGAATATTTGTTTAGGTAATATCGGGACAATAAACGAGGAATTTTTATAAAGAATATTTTTCAAGTGATTAACAGTGCCATAAACATGGACTTTTTAGGTATATTTTTTAATCGACCATCAGGACTATTAACCAGAATTTCTAAGAAATTTTTTCAGGAAACTATCAGGACAAAAAACGCGGATTTAAGAGTATTTATCAAGGGACTAACGTTATCGAGGACTTTTAGGGATATTTTTTAATTGAGCATCAGGACCATAAACACTGACTTTTTAGGGATATTTTTTAATTGAGCATCAGGACCAGCAACGTGAATTTTTGAAGGACATTCTCCAGAGGACTATCAATTCGAAAAACGCGGACTTCTTTGAAAAAGAAAAATATAGGTACTATCGGCACAGTAAACGTGGATTTTTTTGAAAATATTTTACTAAGGACTGTCAGCACCATAAACGTGGATTTTTTAGGAACATTTGTCAAGGTATAGTATCAGGACAAGGGGTTATCAGGATCAAAAACTTGTATTTTTTAAAGAATCTTTTTCAAGGGATTTTCAGGGCCTTAACCGAGGATTTTTTAAAAATATTTTCAAGGGACTAACGGTATCATAAACGGTGACTTTTTTTGGCATATTTTTAATTGAGAATCAACGTGAATTTTTTAATAATATTTTTCAAGGGGCGTTCAGGTCCAAAAACGTGGGTCCTTTGAGAATATATTTTTTTAGTCCATCAGGGCAATAAACTTGGGTTTTTAAGAATATTTTTCAAATGAATATCAGGACCATGAACGTGGATTTTTAGAGTATTGGGGACTTTTTAAAAATAATTTTCAATGGACTACCAGAAACGAAGCGATTATCATAATGGTGATTTTTTTTCAAATTATTTTTCAATGGACTATCAGGACCAAAAACATGGACTTTTTATAGAATCTTTTTCAACGAATTATTAGGGCTATAACCGTGGATTTTTTTCAAAATATTTTTCAAGGGACTATTTGCGCCATTAACTTGGAGTTAATAAGAATATTTTTCAACTGACCATCAGAACCATAACCGTGGATTTTTTGCGAATGTTTTTAGGCACTATCAGCACCATGAACCTGGATTTTATAGACATATATTTTAATTGACCATAATCGTGGATTTTTTAAGAATTTTTTAAGGGATTATCAGGATCAAAAACTTCGATTTTTAAAACTCTGAGGATTTTTTACAAATACAGATTTTTGAAGGGACCATCAATTTTTTAATATTTTGAAGGAACTATATTTTTCAAGGTACTATAGAAAAATATTTTAATTGACCACCAGGACCATAACCAAGGATTTTTTTAAAAAGATTTTTTATTTTTTTATTTTTAAGAATATTTTTCAAAGGACCATAAGTACCAAGGATTTTTTAAGAATATTTGTCAAGGGACTAACAAGGCTAAAGGAATTTTTAGATATATTTTTCAAAGGATTATCTTTATTTGACCATCAGGACAATTCTCATGGATTTTTAACAATATTTTTCAAGGGACTAACACTGTAGTTTCCAGGTATCATTGAAGATGTAGATTTGGCTGCTTCTTCCGAAAGACACTAGATCTGACTCCACAATTCATCTTCGAGCCTTCCGTGTATACCTTGATGTAGTAACCAGTCAGTGGTAATCCCTTATTCCATTATTTCATGCTTGGAAATTTGACTTTAAAAGGTTGATCAAAAGCCAACGCAGGTGTGCAGAAATCGGAATTAATAGCTTTTTTCAATTTGTCGTGTTCTTCGGTGTCGAGGACTTTCGTGTCCTCAAAAAGGCACTCCTATGGACCTTCCAAGAAAGCTCAACCTCAAAGAGATCAATAGTCGAGCAAATTCCTGGGTCAATTATGCTTTTTTTCAAGCACCTTCCAAGTCATTCAATGCATTTATGACTACTCTGTAATCGAATACTTCATAACATTTTGATTTGATGACAACTCATATCCTATGACATCAACACATTCTCTCCCTCTTATAGATCCAGTATATTTAGCTACGGATCAACCAAATAGTGGTCGCGATGATTTTAATTTGCCTATGTTGAAAGTTTGCGATCTTTACTATTTTTCATACGTTTGAAATTTGGGGAAGATTTGTTTTAGCCTAATGAAGAACGCTATTGCTTTTGGTGAAAAGCGGTTCAGATTTGTATATAGCCGATTTGAGGTATTTGTACAATTTTGATAATTTTGTATCTGTACAATTTTGATAAAATTTGGAATGTGTGATGAAATTAGGTCTGTAGATAAATGTCAAATTATATTGAAATCGGTTCAGCTTTGGATATAGCTCCCATATATATTTTTGGCCGATTTTTGGTATTTGATGCACCAAAGACGCTATGTATGTCTAATTTTGATGAAATTTGGAATGTGTGACGGTGTTTGGTCTAGAAATATATGTGCCAAATTATATCGTAATCTGTTCATATTTGGATATAGGTCCCATATATATTTTACCTATTCACAGTGGTGTAGTCGGTCCCGCCCGACTTTGATCCTTTTCTTACTGGTTTTCATTTCTGTTTTTATACCCTACACCACTATGTGGAAAGGGTATTATAAGTTTGTTGTGGTAAAAATTCATGTAACACCGCGAACTATTGGTCGGAGACCCTCAATGTAGTATACCAATCTTCATATCTCGACGAGATAAAGCGATTTTGAGATGTGGGTCCGTCCGTCCGTCCGTCCCTCCGTCCGCCCGTCTGTCCATTATAAATTGTAATCACACTAAAGGCCGCAATTATGGACCGATCGTCACGAAATTTTCTATGAAGGTCGAGTTCAGTCCAGAATAGATCCCTATTTTTATTGGTGATGATCATGAAATATTTAGCCGGTGAAATGGACCAAAAACATTATTTTTATTAAATTTTGTAACGGTGCTGTAATTTTTAATATACCTGGAAGATACAGTCCGGGCAAGTAAGTTATACTTGGAAGACAATCTTTTGTCCTTACCATTGATGTCAATAATGTTGAAGTCCAAGATCAAATAACAGAGTTACAGCATAATATATCCAGTTTTTTGTTTGAGGTGTAATCATAAACACGCTAGAGGTCGCAATTATGGCTCAATAGTCACAAAATTTTGCACGAGATAAGAGTTTAGGTTGAGGAAACTACCTATAATTTTGAACGATGATCTGATATTATTTAGCGGGTGACATAGACCATTTCTTTTATATGAAAAATATACAAATTTTATTTTTGTTCCATATTTTAATTCCTGGAGGGCATATACTAGCAAAGTAGCTAACATATGGAAAAATAACTACTGACATTTCCCTTGATGCAAATTGCAATAATGTGTCTGCTAGATAACGGGTCTACTGCCTAAAAATATAATGGGTTTTGTGTAGAGAACCACAATTCCCTCCCATACTACAAATTGTCTCTATCATGACAGAGAATTTTTCAGTTCAGTTGTCCAATTGGATTTTTTATACAAATATTGCAGCATGGGATCGCTTCGTAAACTATTTTATACTCTCAATATTCATCGGAGACCCTATAAAGTATACATATATATATATTTGTCATTTTTATACCCTCCACCATAATATGGAGGGTATAATTAAATTTGTCATTCCGTTTGTAACACATTGAAATATTCGTCGGAGACCCTATAAAGTATATATATTATTGATCAGCATAAAATTCTATGACCATGTCCGTCTGTCCGTCCGTCTGTCTGTCTGTTGAAATCAAGATGCAGCTCACAATTTTTAAGATAGAGCTTTGTAATTTGGTATGGAAGTTTCTATTACTCCTTGATATAGCCCCCATAGAACGGTACCACCCGATTTTCGATATTTTGAAGGTTTTAGCTTCATTATCACACCGAAGTGCCTGAAATTTGGTACATAGTCTTCTTTGGGAGTGTAAAACTTTCCCCCAGAATTTTGTCGGTATCGATCTACGCCTTCATATAGCCCCATAGGACGGTACCTCCCGATTTTCGGTATTTTGAAGGTTGTGGCCTCAATATTTCACCGAAATGGCTGAAATTTGGTATATAATCTTTGCTGGGGGTTAAAATTTCCGCCTTTACATTTGTCGACATAGGCCCACGCCTTCATGTAGCCCTCATAGAACGGTACCCCCCGACTTTCGGTATTTTAAAGGTTGTGGCCTAAATATTATTCCGAAAAATATGAAATTTCGTATTTAGACTTCGTTAGGGGTACTAAACTTTCCTCTTTAAATTTGTCGGTGTAGGTCCACGCTTTCCCCATTGAACGGTACCTCCCGATTTTCGGTATTTTGAAGGTTGTGGCCTCAAAATTCCTCCGAAATGGCTGAAATTTGGTATGTAGACTTCGTTGGGGATACTCAAATTTCTCTTTAAACTGTTCGGTATAGGTCCACGCCTTCATATAACCCCCATGGAAAGGTACCTCCGATTTTAGGTATTGTAAAGGTTGTGGCTTCAATATTTCACCAAAATGGCTGAAATTTGGTATTTAGCCTTCGTTGGTGATATAAAACTGTTAACCAGAAATTTGTCTGTACGCATTCATATTGCCCCCATTTCCGACTAAAATTCGTCAGTATATGTCCACGTTTCGATAGAGCCCCCATGGAACGGTTTCTCCCTATTTTCGTAATACTGACTGAAATTCGTTATTTAGTCTTACAAGGTTATAAAATATTCCAGAAGAGTATTATCAGTATAGGTCCATGTCTTCCTTTATCCTTATAGAAGCGTACTTCTTGATTTTCGGTATTTTTTAAGTTTTAGATACATTCGCTTACTGAAATATAAGAAATTTGGTATTAAGTCTTCTTTGAGTCTAAAAACTTTCCGCCAGAAATTTGTCGGTATTGATCGACGTTTTGAAATAGCCCCACAGAACGGTGTTTTACCGAGATTGCTGAAATTTAGTATTAAGTCTTCTTCATGCTCGAAAGGAAACTAATTATTCCATTTTACTTCAATTCAGCTTGTGTTGGAGGGTATAACAAGTTCGACCCGGCCGAATTTAACGCTGTTCTTACTTGTTTTTCTTTCAACTTGCGTTTGTCAACTTGTTTCATAAGCTAACCCAAAAAGAGAGAAACTTGTTGTGCAAGCCGTCGCAAAAAAAAGTTGAAGAAGCAGCACCCGAAAAAATATCAAAAAGCTAAGCAACAACTATCGAAACTTGTATTTGAGTGTTAGAATTTGGTGGCTACCCTTTTTCATGGCATAAACATCACCAACGCTTTGCTCAGTAACTCACTAACCTTATTTCGCATTTAATAGCGGCAAACAGAGCTATTTTTAGGTAGAAAAAAGTAAAAGTGCCAAAAAACCGTCATAACTTATTAAATAAGTGGGCTGCAAAATGAATAACTTAGTTCTGTAGTTGTTCCAATTTAACCATTCACAGACATACATACGTACTTTCCAAACACGGAGTTACGAAACAGCAACAGAAGAAAAAGAGGTCGAAATAAAAAGAAATGAAAATGAAATCAAACTTTAAAGAATACGACAACTTACAATAATAATCACAGTGTTGCGAATTTTGTAGAAACTATTAGGGAAGATGACGAAAGTACATTTTTCTGTTAGTATTTGAGCTTGCGGTACATTTCTATGTGGGGGGATTTCGTAGAAGGTGAAAATTAGTTTGAATTTTTCGTTTAACTTTCTTTTGTAGTGAAATAAATATGGTTTAGCAAATAATCTCTTGCGAAAAGAGATTGTTTAACTTTTTCCTATAGTTGGTCCCAAATAGGCTAATCTGTGTGTTATACCCTACACCACTATGTGGAAAGGGTATTATAAGTTTGTTTTGGTAAAAATTCATGTAACACCGCGAAATATTCGTCGGAGACCCCCAATGTGGTATACCAATATTCATATATCGGCGAGATAAAGCGATTTTGAGATGTGTGTCCGTCCGTCCGTGTGCCCGTCTGTCCATTATAAATTGTAATCAAACTCCAGGCCGCAATTATGGACCGATCTTCACGAAAATTGGTATGGAGGTCGGTTTCACGTCAGAATAGATCGCTATTTTAATTGGTGATAATCGTGAAATATATAGCGGGTGAAATGGAGCAAAAACATAAATTTAATCCGATTTTAAAGATGCTCTGTAGGTCGCAATAATAGTCAGATCGCCTCGAAATTTTAAATAACACTGTGCGACACGAAAAATATTAACCACATTCTGACACCGCAGCGTGATAGAAGACGAAAAATAAGAAGACACGTGTCTCGGCGTTTTTCCCTGTTACTTCGAATTTGGCTGTTATGGGCCCCCAAAGACCTGACGCCTTGATGTCAAAAAGGACCATTTTATCTGGCTCATATCTTCTAAACCGCTAAGAATTTTGGTTAACTCGTGGAGGCAAAGTTGTAGCTCTCATCTTAAAGAATAATAACTGTGAAGACATAATATCCATTCAACCTTATCTTCAAGGTCAAAATCGTTAAGGTCAAGTTTCCATTATAATTTTTTCTCAGATTTTGGTCTACATATATCAAACCGATCAAAACTGAATCAAACAGCCAACTACAAAAATTTACCTTAGATCTCAATAAACAACTTTCTAGAATATACGAACCCTGTAGAAATGGTTCTTAAAGGTCAAAATAGCAAAACAAATGCACTTTTTATTTTCTTTTTTCAGTTTCTGCTCCATAGAAATTAGACCATTCAAAATTCAAGAAAACATTCAACCACAATAATGTAGCGAATATATCAGTATACAACTTTGTGGAACATCAGAGCCCACTACGAACTGTTCTTAAAGGTCAAAATAGCAAAAACTTTAGAAAATATTCGATTTTTATACTTTTTTCTCCGATTCTGGTCCATAGATACCGAACCGTTCAAAATTCAAGAATACAAGCAACTACAAAAATGTACCTAAGATCTCACTTAACATATGAACATTCTAGGAGCGGCCCTTTAAGCTCAAAATTCGATTAGTTTTACCCATTCTTTCCTGGTCAGGTCCGTAAATAACAAACCTTTCAAATTTTATAGAGTGTTGAACAGTTTGTTATTTCCAGACCTGAGCATTAACTATAATATAATTGTTAGTGAATTTTGAACATGAAGGACCGTTCCTAGAATGTTCATATGTTCTAGGAAGTTGTTAACTGAGATCTTAGGTAAATTTTTGTAGTTGCTTGTATTCTTGAGTTTTGAACGGTTCGGTATCTATGGACCAGAATCGGAGAAAAAAGTATAAAAATCGAATATTTTCTAAAGTTTTTGCTATTTTGACCTTTAAGAACAGTTCGTAGAGGGCTCTGATGTTCCACAAAGTTGTATACTGATATATTCGCTACATTATTGTGGTTGAATGTTTTCTTGAATTTTGAATGGTCTAATTTCTATGGAGCAGAAACTGAAAAAAGAAAATAAAAAGTGCATTTGTTTTGCTATTTTGACCTTTAAGAACCATTTCTACAGGGTTCGTATATTCTAGAAAGTTGTTTATTGAGATCTAAGGTAAATTTTTGTAGTTGGCTGTTTGATTCAATTTTGATCGGTTTGATATCTGTAGGCCAAAATCTGAGAAAAAATTATAATGGAAACTTGACCTTAACGATTTTGACCTTGAAGATAAGGTTGAATGGATTTTATGTCTTCACAGTTATTATTCTTTAAGATGAGAGCTACAACTTTGCCTCCACGAGTAAACCAAAATTCTTAGCGGTTTAGAAGATATGAGCCTGACAAAATGGTCCTTTTTGACATCAAGGCCTCAGGTTTTTGGGGGCCCATAACCGCGAAATTCGAAGTAACAGGGAAAAACGCCGAGACACGTGTCTTCTTAATTTTCGATTTCCATTACGCTGCGGTGTCAGAATATGGTTAATTTTCCATGACTCAAAAAATTACACACAGTGTAAGGTAAGAGTATATGACAAAGAAGAAGCTTGCAATTTGAGATGGCGATCAGATAATATTTATATGGACTAAAACTTTTGTGTGAAAATTGTGAAAATTTTTAATATACAGTTTATATCTTTATTCCTGGAAGAGACATTCCGGGCAAGTAAGCTATACTTGGAAGAGGAACGCTTGACCTTTCTATTGATGTCAATTGTATTGGTGTACATGATAAGATAAGAGAATTACAGCCTAATATACCCTGTTATTTGTTTGTAGTGTAATCATAAACACGCTAGAGGTCGCAATTATAGCTCAATAAGCACGAAATTTTGCACGAGGTAAGAGTTTAGGTAGAGGAAGATGCTTACAATTTTGGATGATGATCTGATATTATTTAGCGGGTGACATGGACCGTTACTTTTGTATGAAAAATAAAAAAAAATATTTTTGGTCAATATTTTATTTCCTTGAGATATACCTGCAAAGTAAACTTCATATGGAAATAAAACTACAGATCTTCCCCCTGATGGAAATTGCAATAAAGTGTCTGCTAAATAACGGTAGGCCCGTTATTTATTGCTTAATATACTAGGTGTCGCAAAAGTTATCTTCCGAAGTTTTTTGGCTGTAATTTAAAAAAAATATAAAAAACTTTGATTTTTCTTGTGGATTATTTTTATTTGGTCTTTTAATTTTTTTACATCATGTCGAGAATATGATATCAGATAAATGGCCGCCGGCACAGTTTATTGTCTTTTGAGCCCTTTTTATGGCATTTTCCATCACTTTGGCCAAAACTTCCGGCGATAGGTCCTCACATTCTTGGCGGATATTGTCTTTAAGAGCTGAAAGAGTCTGAGGCTTGTTAACATAAACCCGCCACTTCAAAAAGCCCAACAAAAAGAAGTCTGGAGCGCCTCATCACTCATGATTATTTTTGATGAAAAATCATCTTCCTCTTGGTGGTGATTAAGGATGGCTTGATCGTATGTTAGACGCGATTGGCGGTCAGCATCTACCAGCTGATGCACCGTCTGGACTTTGTACGGAAACATTTTCAAATCTTGTACCAAAATTCGCTGTAAAAACCGTCAACTGATACCCATTTGCGTGGCACGTCATCTGGCCTATGTCGACGGCGCTTCCATGACATCCTCGGCTACAGCAGCAATATTCTCAGCAGAACGGATACTCCGTGGTCTGCAATGCATGGCAGCATCACGTGTTGTGCCAGTCTCTTCGAGGCGAGCCGCTAAACGTCTGCAACGAAATTCACGTTGTGCCAAAGTCACCGACCGATTATTGGTCAAATAAATAGTCACCAATATTCCGCGTTCTGGAGTAGTGTAGCGTAACATTGTTTATTAACGTGTATTTGACATGTGTTTACTACACAAATGTTAAAACAGAACCGACATTAGGGGCCAATCGCAAAAATTATAGCATTTTCTGATAGGAGGATTACTTTTGCGCCACCTTGTATAAAGGGTTTTGTGTAGAGAACCACATTTTCCCATTCCCAGTTGTTGCATTATTGCAAATTACATGGTGCCCTAACGTTTTAATTGTCCAATTGGATTTTTATACATACATTACAGCATAGGTCGCTTTGCCTCCTTCTTTCAAAATGATTCCCCAGCCAGGCAAAATCAAATTTTCAACGATTGCAAAATATCCTTCAGTAAGGTTTGCGACATTTTCTGAGTATTTCAGTCATGTAAGACTACTCTACAATTGGTGTGGGTTTCATATCATTGAGTGTTGTCCCTTTTGGGATGTTTGTGAAACATTTATTATGTTATTATTAAAGCTTGGTGTTATACGATACCAGATCCACAAATTTACTTTTTACAATAATTTTATTTGTTCCATAAAGAAATGTTGATATGTGGATAGCTAATTCCCAGGAGTAAAGGTGTAGGGTATATCATGGTCGGCCCGTCCGACTATAGCCTTGGCTTACTTGTTTTTTCCTAACAATTCTTTAGAATGTTCATTAGTACTCATCTACAGAACACAAATATGAAGTAACATTCATATTTATATTATTTCTGCTGAATCTTATATTGAAAAATAGCAACAAAATACAACTCAGAAAATTTTTTTCAGTTTTACCTTTTTCCCGTGCGAAAATCTTTACGCCTTCAAAATATATGAAAATGAAGGGCAATACAAATCAAACAAGTAAAAAAGCGTTAAGTTTGGCCGGGCCGAACTTTTCATACCCTCCATCATAAAATATTCTGAACTAAAATGGAATAATTAGTTTTCATTCCTGTCCCAACTTTAAGTGGGTACGTTAAAATGTCAGATAATGTACATTAAAATGCTTCATTCGGGTGGCCATTTTTTATGGTGCGTATATCTAACTATGTATGTTGACAATTTTTAGTGGGCTAGGAATTGGGAAGTACCGTTATATAAGGGTTAAAATAAAACGTGGACCTATGTTGACAGTTTTTGATGGGAGCCTTTAATGTCAAATAACTCCTAATTCGCTTAAAAATTGTAGCTAAAATCCTGAAAACACCGAAAATCGATACATAACATGGGGACAATTTTTGTTGCAGAATTTTTGTTGGGTCTTAAATTTCAAATTACAGAAAGTTCGTTCGTACGTTTTTATTATTGACACTTAAGAACCCTAAATGTCAAATTATAGCTAAATCGGTCTGCAAATGTAGCTAAAAACTTCAAAATACCGTAAATCGGGGGATTACCGTTATATGGGGGCTATATCAAAACTTGGACCTATATACATAATTTTTTGTAGATATGTTGTTTGCCCCCCAGGAACCCTAAATCCCAAATTATAGCTAATTCGGTCTGCAAATGTGAAATACATAAACATACGGATTTTTTGAGAAAGGAACGGGTAAAACTGATAAAGGACAATGCAAAACGTGACAATATGGATTTTTTGGAACCTACATAAAATTTTCGGTGGAACATTTTTTTAGAATTTTTTCATGTAGAAAATTCCGTCTTGTTTTTCTTTTTCAGTTCAAGACCAAAACAGACATGGAAGGAACTGAGCTATAAGGTCATAATATTCTACAAAAATAGTTCATATTCTATTTAACTGAGAATATGTCATCACAAAATGATGAAACAATATCGTCAAACAAAGCTATAAAGCATTATTTTCAGGCGTTATTGGGGACCAATCAAAAAAATCATTACTTCATAACTCAGAAATATCAGCTATGGGATCCTTTGGGTTACTTAATACACTCAATATTGGTTTCCATTCCCAAAAGTAATTTTTCACCCCTAGACCTTCCATTTTGTGTCACAGTGTAATCAGTAGGATATCCGAAGAGACCACAAAGTTTTTTGACGGAGTCCAACAGGTCTTTTAATACAAGACAAGGATGCTTTCTCACAAAAGAAAAGATGAAAAAACCAGTAGACCTTGGTAAGAAGACTTGTAGGACTTATATAGAGAAGACGTAAAATGTTCAATTATAACTCGATTGTTATAGAGCTTTACTTTTGCTTGCAAAAAATTAAAGGATCAATTGGACCAAAAAAAATTTTCCTCGTGAATTTTGTAATCAAAATAGAGTTGAAAAAGTCTAGATTAATATCTCCGCTTCTAGTAGATGCATTCTCGTCGATGGAAGAAGAAAAGATCACCCACTCTTACATTGATGTAAAATAGGTTGGTCAAACAATGGAGGTACGAAGGGCACTAAAAACCTTCTAGCCCAGGCAACACGCAGTGTCGCCAGCGGTCTTTGGCATTTTTTTTTTTGGAAAGTTTAACAGTTTTTAGCCTTAACGTACCAAGGACAGGCTAGGCTGTACGCATGACCCATCAATTCCACGTTTTGTCCGGTCAAACAGGCTCTGGTTTGAATCGATGTGTGAGAGCTCACATTGTAATGATGCAGAACGATTCGTCTTATCTTGTTCGTTTTTCGAATTCTTCAGAAGACTTCAGGCAAACAAATTGTTGTGTAACACTCAGAATTAACCGTCCTACACTTCTCAAGCCGTATAGGCGCCACACGGTCAGTTTTGCCGAAGAAACTGGCGACCATTTGCTTCGTAGGTCTTCCTCCATGAACAACTTTCTTTGGATTTGGCTCGCTTTCGAGGACCCAAACGGCCGATTCCTGTTTTGTTTCGGGCTCCTAAGCATAGATCCACGATTCGTCGTCTGTGACGATCTTATAAATCTCGTTTGAAGCAACGTGATAGTTTTTGTTCACAATTTCTTTGCACAAATCCACAAGAGCCTTTCTTTACGATTGAACAATTTTGCTGGACCCAGCGAAAAAATCAATTTTTGCGGCAATATCAATTTTTAATTTATCAATTTACCCAAGGATGCCTCTATCTCTATTGATTCGTTCTTGTGCTTTCGTGAAGTGTTAAGTGATTTAAAAAAGTGAAAAAATATTACCAAGTGTTGTATTCACCATGTGTTGAACAAAATTTATCTCAAGTTTGATTCAAAACTAAATTTTATCTCTGACGCAAAAAGCGTAAAAACTAAATAATTTCTTGTGGTTACGTGTAAAGTGTGAGAACCGCATAGAAGGCAGTCAACCCTTATTTTTGGCTGTTGGTGTTTCAAACAGCTAATCAACCCCCTCTCCTGACGGGAAAATTCAACCCCGTCGACACTCCTGAGTCGCTGCTAATGAATTTTGACGGCGATGGAAAAGTAAAAGGTGGTTTTTCTGCTATAACTACAATGGCAGATAATAATGAAAAATGTGACACTCCGGTGCCGGATCATAAACAACTTGCCGGCGCCTAAAAAGCAAAAAGTGGTAAATCAACTACCGAAATATTGGTTGGTCTACCTACATCAACCAATATGGCTGCATTTGATTATGCAACTAGTGATGGCGGCTATTCGGTCGCCAGTGAAGGCAAACACAAACGCTGCCACTGCAATATGGACAATACGGACAACCAGAACCCTAAACTGGAAGCCATTATTCGTCAACAAACGTAAACTATTGCACGTCTAGAACAAGAACGAGAGAGCCTGATAGCAGTCAAAGAGGCTTTGAAAAATCATAGCATTTTAACCAATGTAAATGCCCCTACGACCAGCAATAATTCTGTTTTGGCTGCCGGGTCCCGAATCCCCCGGTATGGCGTGTGAGGAAGAGACTGAAGTCGAACAGCCGTGGACTGAAGTCAAGAAAACGAAGAAGAAAGGTGCTAACCCAAAAGTACGATATGTATTGAAGTATGTATCTAAAGAAACCATGGGTCAACCAACTGCTACGATGGAGACCAAAGAGAATACTAGTCAACCACCACCCCTGATGGAGACATATGCTGCTGACAACATTCACCCAACCCCCAAGAAGGCTGAAAAGTCAGCAAAAAATTCTGCTTCCGTCCCTAAAGTGCAAGCTAACCACAACGCAAACGGCAAATCCATGCCAGAAATCACCGTATATGAGGTGGGTTCCCATCAGATAAGCGGTATATTGAACCAGCACTTAAAAGAAGGTGAGTTTACAACAACCCTTGTTGGTAAATCTATAGTAAACGTTAAGCCAAAAGGTCTTAGCGTCTATAATACAGTCAGACAAATTCTAACTGAGCGTGGGTATAGATTTCATACCCACACTACCAAACATTTGCGGCCTCATATGTTGGTCATAGAAAAACTCTCCGATGACTATCCTAGAGAGGAAGTCATCGATTTCTTGGAGAAGAAATCGGGGTTAAATATTAAAGCTGTTGCTTTAGACAACATTTCATACCGCATTGAATCCTGTGCGGCGAGGGTATGGAGAGACGATGGCTCCTCTATAGCTTTCGTCTCTTTGTACCTTCGTCCGCAGGAAAATCTTTTGGCTCAAGACATGACAGAAGTCATGAATCTTTATAATTGTGGGGAAGTACTAGTCGGTGCAGACCTAAACGCAAAACATGACTCGTGGGGAGGAACCACGAGGAATACTAGTGGGATGCTACTGGAAAGGCTATTATTTGACTGTCCCGACTTTTCAGTCATAGGGTCGGACATACCATCTAGGCCTAATGATGCATCCGGCTTATACCTAGACATATTTCTACGTACGCCAGGACTCTCACTGGTTTGTGGTGGAAATATGTCAATGGCTTTTGACTTTGAATCGGATCATAGGGTGATCCAGATTCAAATTGATGTAGGAAATATTGCAAGACAAGAAGTTCTGACTTATCTGAACTTCAATCGTACAAAAGTAGGACGTTTCAGGCGGGAACTGAGACGTGGTCTGGATGAGTGTCTATTGCCCTCAGATAGGAATGTCACTGTCGAGGAAATAGACAATTGTGCAGACAATTTAGGAGAAGTTTTTCGTCACGCTATTGAGCAATCGGTGCCGAAACAAAGAGTTAGGGACCAGGTTCTGGTGGATCTCCCTATGAGAATTCGAGGTTTCATCCGCGAGCGTCGCAGGCTATGCCGCACGCTTCGTAGATCTGGTGATCCAGGTAGATACCGAGCTCTTAGAGCTGATATCCGAAATCTGGATCACGTAATTGAGGACTCCATTCGAATATTCGAAAGGGATAGACTCAAAACGTATCTTGGGAGTATACGTGTAGATAGGAAGACTTTTGGCAAAGTCAAAAGGGCAGCTGGTTTGGCAGTGAAAGATCCCATTGACCAGCTTGTTAACGGTGATGGAGCCATTATCACCGATGATGGTCTTAAGGCAGAAACCATAGCAGACCATGTGCAGGGAGTGTTTCGGCCCATTGGCTTCTCTGGTGGTCCGATCGATCGGATCCCAGGGGAGTTCGGTTCCTTCCGCAGCTCAGTCGGGCTGTTGAGGGGACCGATGACCGGTCCCCAATGGTTAAGTTCTCCGGCACGTTCTCTGCAGATGGATCAGTAATTGACGATGTCACTCGCTGGAACGAGGGCGGCTTCATACGTCCCAGGAATGTGGGCGAGGCTTTAGCTCGCAGACCAGCACGAAAATCCTGTGGTCTAGATAAAATACCAAATGCTGCTTTAAAGAAAGCAGGCGAGGTAATTTTTGGTTTTCTGACGGTTTTATTTAACCACTGCCTAAACCTTGGGTACTTTCCCAGAGCATGGAAAGAAGCCATGCTGGTTCCCATCTACAAAAGGGGTTCACCACCAGAGCAATGTGGTAGCTACAGGCCGATATCCCTGCTATCGGCTTTCGGTAAACTCTACGAGCACTTTATTTTGGAAAGATTAAAGAAACTCGTAGAGGACAAACGTGTACTAAAGGACAACCAGTTTGAGTTCAGGACAGGCCTATCGACTGTCCATGCCCTTACTGCGTTTTCGTCCTATGTTGTTGACGGGCTGAACAAGAGGCAAGGCACTATTGCTCTAAGTCTTGACTTCTCCAAACCCTTCGACACTGTCTGGCATGACGGGTTGTTGGCCAAGATGGTGCGCTTTGGTCTCGATCACCAAACGTGCAGGCTGGTAAAGAGTTTCCTCACTGGGAGATCCTTTAAAGTCAAAGTTGGAGAACGACTCTCAAGTCGTAGACCCATCTTGGCTGGGGTACCCTTGCTTTACAACATATACGTCAGCGACATGCCACAGCCTCCTCCTGAAGGTCTTGTGCTGTCATATGCTGACGATGTGTTGGTGGCTATGACGGGCCAACTGGCCCGCCATGCCGAAGCCTAAATAAACGACTACCTTGCAGTCCTCGATCGGTATTTCACCTGTTGGGAACAAACTGGTAAAACACAAGACGTACTTCCCAGTTATAGGACATACCCTGTTGTACAAATTGGGCTCCACATTGTGGAAATAAAGGACAGGATGAAATACCTGGGGGTCGTATTTCACAAGAGGTTTGACTTTAACAGGCACATCGATTACATCCTGTCCAGAGCGAAAAAAGAGTTCTTCAGCTATCAGGGGCTGCTGAAAATGAGGGGTGGACAATCCCCTGATGTTAAACTCCTAATATATAGGCAGATTATTAGACCCATGATTTCCTATGCCTTTCCTGTTTGGTTTGACATATCGTCACACCAGATGGAGAGGCTTAGGAAATGGGAGCGGAGAGTACTTGCCTCATGTCTCGGCATGAGAGGAATTATTTACGGCGATAATGGTACTATTAGACCTCACTCTAATAGGGCCATATATGACAGAGCTGAGGGTGACAGAATCGACAGGGTCCTTGTGTCGGGGGCCCTTGAATTTCTGCAAAAATGTAATATGACTGACAACAGGGTTGTTGAAAACGCCTTAAATTGTCATCTTGATATCAACGGATTAAATGAGTGCCGTCACCTGCCTCCAGGTGCATAGCTGTGCTTACTTCATGAGGGATTGTTGTTTGTGGATGGTGAACTTCTTTTCTACCATAGAAGATATAATTCCTTAAATGTAAATAGCATTGTGTATAATAACGCACAATAATTTTTTTATGTAAATATATTGTAAATAGTAGTTGTAGTTCCTAGTTTAAGACTTAGTTTTAGTTTTTAGTTTTTAAGTACATGTAAATGTTAATATGGCCCTTTTTTGTTGGATTTTTTGGGGCGTAAATCGAATTTTGTTTTTATTATAATTTGTTAAATTGCTGCTAGTGGCATGACCACAGCGATATATGTATATATGGAGTAGATAGAGAAGTAGCTACGGGATTTCTTTTTAATTAGTACAGTAAGTAAGCCATTCTGTTCGAATGTAAGATATCTATCCAAATAAATATGGCCTTTGGCAAAATTGAATTGAAATTGGATGCCTCTATCTCACGGTATATAAGATGGTGAGATCGCCGATTTTGGCCGACCCTCACGACCTTCCTCTTTTTGCGAAGGTCGGCCACTATTGAATTCATTAAACCAGTTTTCATAGTGATATAGGATGGACCTTTATCGACATACCAAGGTTTAATTTGATCGATGCACTCTTGCCAACGAAAATGTCCACAATTAAATTCCATTTTTTTGATAAGTGATTTTTTGAAGTGACTGTAAACAACAACCTGATTCGGTTAGGTGCATTTCAATATAAGTGACCTATACTAATGAAGACATTCTGAGCTTTAAATTTGTCCCAATTGCGTTGCTAAAAGTGGTTAAATAATTGAAATATAGGAAAAGACGGTCGTGTATCCCAATTTCCACTTTGTGGAATTCCGTTAATTATTTTGGTTCAGTTAGCCACTGTGGCTGATAATGTAGGGTATTACATATTCGACCAGTACCGACTGTAGCCTGTGCTCACTTGTTTAAAATTGGGTATCTGTTCACAGGACATTTATCTACATAGGACCTCACGAACTTATTAGGCAAAATATAATTCACAATGATGCAGTTGCACAGGCAGTGCATAAATATTAGGTTGAATCCGCATTTGAAGATTGCCCTTATCCATCCCAGCAGAAGAATGTCAGCTGCCACAACTCGAAATCAGATATTCACTTTGCAAACGTGTAGTCTTAGCATGGTATCACATTGACTCCCTTCTTTCTTTGCCTCCATTGACCTGAATAATTAATATACCCCCTCCTCGTAGTTCTGTATCCCAAAAAATTAAAATCACATTAGTAAAATAGTCACCAATATGCGATGTTTGTTGCAAAGTAGATGAGTTTTTTTTTTTTTTGTCAAACGAGATGAGGAAAAGCACAAGACTTCATAAGAGGCAACATCTAAATTGCCGCAAGCAAATTGGCAAATGCAATGTTGTTGCATTGATGCTAAATTAATTGGTTTGCTTTCTATGATCATCGTCAGGTCTTTTGCTCTAATGCCTTAAACGGGCAAATGGCAAAACTGACATAATGTGTAGATGCCATAATAACAGCACCAATCAAAAATTGCATCTGTCCGTCCATCCAAACGTCCGTACTTTGTTTCGTTCGTCAATTCATTCATTCATTTGTGCCATCAGCACGTTTTGGCAGAAGTAAAAGTCAATTTGGTTTCCTTGTCCGCTTTTTGTTTTTTAACTTTTTGTGGTTTATTTTCTGTTCGATCTCTTACTCCTAATTTTTTCCGTTGTTGAATAGAAAACAAAGATATAAAAGTGGCAACAAGCTGCTGCATGTTATGCAATCTAACAATTTTCGCTAAACAATGATGCAGCCGAAAAGTCTTCCAAAGCAGTTATTGTCTGTTTGCCTCTTGGGGGGAAACAATATGACAGTGGCACAAGAAGAACGGTGTAGTGCGGTGTGCGATGATTGTCTTCAGTGCTCTAAAAGTACACACAGACATACTACACTAAAGTGTGGCACAATGCAACAGTGCCCCAGCTAACCACAGAAATCAAAATGATTGTAGTCAAACGACTCTTGGATGCACTGAAGCTGTCTGGCTGTTGCAGCCCCTTCTGTTGTGTGCTAAACCGAAAGCCATGGCACTAAAAGTGTACCAACTAAAGGACAGACAAAAAAAGATGTTAGATGCTTAGATTTATAGATGAATGGTTGAGAGAAGTAATTGATGTCAATATTCATTGGCCCCCGCCGCCGCTCTCTTTCCTACATCTAGGTTAAAATGAGATTCCAACACTCCTTAAAAATTTAGTTGTAGAAAGAAGCAGTTTTTTGGTAAATTGCTAGAGACATATTGCCCAATTCTTTGCATCATTGCCAAATTCATCTTCATCATCGCTGGTTTTGTTAAAGGTTTCAGTTTTGATAAATTGTGGTGTTGAAATTCGTCATTGAATAATTGGCGAATTAAAAAAAAACTTTACATTTATAATAAGGGGGTAAGGTTGAATGGAGGATAAGTTATTTAAAAGCGAATTATATTCAGCGTGAAGAATGATCTAATCATTACAACGACGTTATGAACTATGCAAGGAAATAAGAGAATTGCTGGTTAATGATTATGGATATTGAATTCTCTTAAGATTGTCTGATTTACAAAAAAGTAAAAAAGTATCAGTCGGCTTTACCGACAGAGGTATACATCCACCTGTTGAATTGAAACATATTTATTTTTTTCAACAAGTAAGAACGGCGTTAAGTTCGGCCGGGCCGAACTTGTTATACCCTCCACCACAAGTTGTATTGAAGTAAAATGGAATAATTAGTTTCATTTTGTGTATGAAGAAGACTTAATACTAAACTTCAGCAATTTCGGTAAAACAATGTGAGGCACCGTTCTATGGGGGCTATTTCAAAACGTCGACCTATACCGACAAATTTCTGACGGAAACTTTTTAGACTCAAAGAAGACTAAATACCAAATTTTCTATATTTCGGTAAGAGAATGTGGCTAAAACTTAAAAAACACCGAAAATCAAGAAGTACGTTTCTATGGGGATATAGGATGACGTGGACCTATACTGATAATACTCTTCTGGAATATTTTATAACTCTTGGAAACTAAATAACGAATTTCAGCCATTTCGGTGGGATATTGACGTCACAATCTTCAATATTACGAAAATCGGGAGATACCGTTCTAAGGGGGCTATATCGAAACGTGGACCTATACCGACGAATTTTAGTCGGAAATGGGGCAATATGAATTCGTGGACCTGTACAGACAAATTTCTGGCGAACAGTTTTATATCACATTGAAGACTAAATACCAAATTTCAGCAATTTTGGTGGAGTATTGAAGCCACAACCTGTGGGCTATATGAAGGCGTGAACCTATACCGACAAATTTCAAGGGGAAGTTTGAGTACCCCCAACGAGGTCTAAATACCAAATATCAGCCATTTCGGTGGAATATTGAGGCCACAACGTTCAAAATACCGAAAATCGGGAGGTACCGTTCTATGGGGGCTATATGAAGGCATGGACCGATACCGACAAAAGTTTCATACCCCTAAAGAAGACTACGTACCAACTTTCAGCTATTTTGGTAGGATAATGAAGCTTAAACCCTAAAAATACCGAAAATCGGGACGTACCGTTCTATGGGGGCTATATCAAAACGTGGACCGATATATCCCATTTTCAATACCAACCATCCTGCAAGTAATAAAAACTTCTGCACCAAATGTTGACTCTCTATCTTTAAAATTGCGAGCTGTATCTTGATTTCAACAGACAGACGGACGGACAGACGGACATGTTTAAATCTACATAGAACTTTATGCTGATCACTAATATACATATATACTTTATAGGGTCTCCGACGAACATTTCGATGTGTTACAAACGGAATGACAAGTTTAATTATACCCTCCATATGGTGGAGGGTATAAAAATATTACGATATGCAAAGTGTGGACCAACGCAGTATTTGGTTCGGGAATTGTCGTGTGTCAGCCACTACAGTCTTCGGGTAATTTTCTCAAGAAATATGGTCTTGCCACAATAGGGGACCTGCGTACAACCTATTGCAAGAAAAATCAAAACGATTCCAGAGGATGTCCTAACCTGCACTTTGGTGTGGGAGGTATCCGAAGGAGTTGACATTTATAGTCCATATTCGTACCTGATCTATGCCTCGTAGAAATATAACGATCTCCAAAGTATGGACCAAATCGGTTACTGCCTTCGAGAGTTATCGTGAGCACCATTTTAGCGAAAAGTTTTAAACTTTGTGGGGGAGGTATCCAAAAGCGTGGACCGATAAGGCCCATCTTAGAACTTGATTTAACTTTGGGCAAAATATTCCGATTGCCAAATTTTGGATCGAATCGGTTTATCCGTTCGAGAGTTACCGCGCGCTCCATCTACAGCACATGGTGACATATCGGGTTTTTACAGCTTTCAGGCCGTTTTCTCAGAAAGTATGGACTTCCTCCTAAAAAACGTTCACCGTCGTAGTGAGGGCGGGCAAAAGGATTTGATCTTAAACTACACTTTTCGGTAATTTTGTGTGAAAGGTACCCGAATGAGTGAACCGATATAGTCCATATTCGAACTTTACCTATGTCTGGTAGAAATATTACCATGTGCAAAGTATAGACCAAATCGGTTAGTCCTTTCTAAAGTTATCGTGCGCATCATTTTTGCGAAAAAAATTGAACTTTTGTGGTGAAGGTACCCGACGGAGTTGGCTGATATGGGCCTTCTTCGAACTTAAACTAAGTTTGGAGCATATTGGTTAATCCGTTCGAGAGTATCGTACGCTCCAGGAAGACAGTAAAATTGTCTGAAACCATTATTTCGATGAGACACATTTTGCCCGTATGAAAGTGTATATGGTAAAAATCAAATTTCCTTTACAATTCCATTTTAAAAAAATCAGAGCCGTATAAACCTACAAAAATAAATTTAAAATACGTACAGAATCTAGACAACGCGTAAAAAATTTGAAACCAAAATTATAAACATTGGCTTTATAAATTGCATATTATAGCAACAACAAAAGAGAACAAACATATTGTTAAAATATTATGTATACATTTTCTTGATATATATTGCAAATACGTATTTCATTTATTCGGCGACTTATATTGAAATTTGATGGAGATTATTTTTGTCTTCGACGTCTTCTATCTGGAATGAAGTTTTGTGGGACAAAACTTAATAAACTCAGATAAAGTAGAACATTAACCCTAAAACGTGATTTTACTTTTGGCAGATTCCTGGCGTTTAGGTACGATTTAGAGTTTCAGTGTATTTGGGGACCTATAGTAAAATTTTATGACAAATAATTTTGTAGAATATTTTGATCTGATACGATAACATTTTAAAGGAGTTTTTAAACGGTTTTGAAAAAGGGACCAAAAAGACCCCTTTAGTGACTCGGATGAGGGTTAATTTTTTTCATAAAAAGATACCCCGCATTGTTGTCAGTAATATTGCTAAAGACACTTTATACCTAAAAATACAAGGATTCCAAGGAATCTACCTGTAGAACTTGCCACGCCTATTTAGGTTACTTCCCGACGTAAACTTTCAAAACACCGATACACGTGTCTTCTTTTTTTCGGTCCTTTTCATAATCTGTGCCGGGTTTCTTATAATTTTTAAAAAAGTTCGATTTTGGTGTACAGTGTTATAAACCAGCATTCCGCAACTGCGAGAGCCCTGTTGCTACTCTCTTTGACGAAAATCCTCTCCACCCATAAACAAGTGAGCAAAGGCTATAGTCGGGACGGGGCCGACCATGTGATACCCTACACCACTACACCTGTGTATAAGCTTTTCACTGGTAAACATTTATTTTAGGGAACATAATCCAACTACCAACAAACATATTTTGGTTTTTAATCAAAAAATATGCCACTTTCTCTCTGAGACCCCCATAAGCAACCAAAATTTCGTGACCATCCGATCAAAATTTCGACCTGTAGAATGGAAGAATTGGATGCATTACCGACTATTGTGGTATATCCCTTGTTTGACCACCTTCGCCAACCTAATTTACACCAATGTACAGTTAATATTTTCTTCTTCCATTGACAGGCTTTGCCGTTGAAATAACCCTACTAGAAATCGATGCATTCACAAAGAATAAAATTTTGAATTTGTCTCCACATGAGTTTTTCCCCATTCCGACCCCTAAATATTATTCGACTATCACCAAAATCAATAGGCATCTTCCTCTGTGAATCCCCCATCAACCCCCAAAAATTCGTGATTATACGATCAAAATTCCAACCTGTAGCGCACAATGTCGCGAGTTCATATTAACTGTGGCCAAAAATAGAAGGAGTTGTCGTAGGTGCATCAATTTTGGTACACGTACCTATTATTGACTTGCAATCTTCAGGACAAAAAATTGGGTTGGTCGGTCCACGTTTTGATATAGCCCCCATAGAACCGTACCTCCCGATTTTCAGTATTTTGAATTTTTTAGACACAATGGCCAACCGAAAGTATTCAAATTTTGTGGTTAGCCTTCGGCAGAGGTATCAAACATTCCAACAGAGAATTGTGGGCTTAGGTCCACGTTTTGATATAGCCCCCATACAACGGTACCTCCCGATTATCGGTATTTTGAAGATTTTAGCCTCATTATTACACCGAAGTTGCTGAATTTTGGTATTTAGTCTTCGTAGTGGGCATTATACCTTCATCTTGAAATTTGTCTGCATAGGTCCACGCCTTCATATAGCCCCCATAGGGCGGTACCTCCCGATTTTCGGTATTTTGGAGGTTTTAGCCTGATTATCACACCGAAATGGCTGAAAATTGGTATTAAGTGTCCGTTGGGGGACTTATAACCTTCCACCAGAAATATGTCGGTATAGGTCCTCGTCTTCCTATAGCCCCCATAGAACCGTGCCTCCTCATTTTCGGTATTTTGAGTGTTTTGGCCTCAATATCCACCCGATATGACTGAAATTTGGTGTTTAGTCTTCATATTGTTTGTGAGCATATTGAATATATCAAACTCTTGTCTTTATATATGAGAAATGTCCTTTAAAAAAATTTTGACCGATTAGTGGTCAAAAAACGGTAAATTTTTTGTAAAAATTCGAATTTTGACATTCGCTGCTCACAATTTTTTTAAAAATTGTTTTTTTTTTAATTCTTTCGTTTGAAAGTAAGATTATTAGGTACCTAATAAGCCCACAAAAATATATGACGATCAGTTCATTCGTTTTCGCGCTATAACCAACACCGCAAAACGATTTGTTAAAAAAGGGGGTCTCCTCTCAGTGAGGTGGTCGCTGAAAAAGAGAAATGACACATTCGTCTGCAAACCTCTGCAGCTGGGACCTTTATATATTTGAAGTACTCACTTTTTGCTACTCATATAGCAAAAAATATCGATATACACTTTTATACAATTTTTTTCCCACTCCACTCAATTTAAAATTTGCTTCAGAAAATTAATAAACTTAGTAATAAATGTTTGGGTAAATGTAAACACCAAATGATTAATATTTACATCCAAACAAAAGTATAGCCAAGTTTATTACATCCCAGGAGAACTTAGGAACAATTTTTGCAGCGACCGTTACTTTTAAATTTTAAATATTAACGCATAATATAATTTATTAATTTTAGAAAAAAAAAAACACAAAAATACGTATTAACTAAAATTGTCGGATTTAAATCCTCATATAGCAAAAACTACTTCACGTATTAGTACCAAAATTCAGATTATTCTTAATTAATATGTTTTCTATCACTTCCCATTAATAAATTTGTTCAACGAAGTATTTAGTTTTTACCATTTTTGGCCACGGTCGTGACACTGTGTAGCGTGATTACAAAAAAATGGAAAAATGGGATATATTATATTTTATAATATATTTTGCCATATCTCGGTTGTTTGCCCACTTATGCCAACATACTTTGCGTCAATATAAAGGACATCTTTTCTTCTTCCATTGGCGGGCTTTCCTTTTGGAATACTCCTACTAGAAGCGGAAATATTCGCATAAGAAAAAAACGTTGACTTTTCTCCACATAAGCTTTTCGCTTAATCCGACTCCTGAATATTATCCGACCATCACCAAACTTCTTCCTCTGTGGGACCCGCATCAACTACCAACAAATTCGTGACGATCCGATCAAAATTGCGACCTGTAGCGTGATTACAAAAAATCAGAAAATGGGATGCATTACCGACTATTGCGATATCTCTGTTGTTTGAGCAGCTACGACAACCTACTTTACATCATTGTAAAGGTGATATTTTCTACTTTCCTTGCCAGGTTTTGCTTTTGATACACCTCTTAAAGACACAGATATATTGGCTTTGAAATAAAACGTTGACCACTCTCCAAATCCGACCATCATTAAAGTCAGTAGGGTTCTTCCTCTGGGGGACCCCCATTAACCCCCAAAATATCGCGACGATCCGATCAAAATTGCGATCTGTAGCGTGATTACAAAAAAATCGGAAAATGGGATGCATTATCGACTATTGCCATATCTCTGCTATTTGACCACCTACTACAACCTACTTTACATCGTTGTAAAGGTGATATTTTTTACTTTGCTTGCCAGGTTTTGCTTTCGATATACCTTTTAAAGAAACAGAGATATTGGCTTTGAAATAAAACGTTGACCTTTCTCTAGATAAGTGTTTGCCCATTCCGACCCCTGAACATTATCCAACCATCATCAAAATCAATAGGCTTCTTTCTCTTTGGGACCCCCATTAACCCCCAAAATTTCGTGACGATACGATCAAACATGCGACCTGTAGCGTGATTACAAAAAAATCGGAAAATGGGATGCATTATCGACTATTGCAATATCTCTGCTATTTGACCACCTACGACAACCTACTTTACATCGTTGTAAAGGTGACATTTTCTTCTTTCCTTGCCAGGTGTTGCTTTTGATATACCTCTTAAAGAAACAGAGATATTGGCTTTGAAATAAAATGATGACTTTTTTTCCAAATAAGTTTTTTGCCCATACCGACCCCTAAATATTATCCGACCAACACCAAAATCAATAGGCTTTTTCCTCTGTGAGACCCCCATTAACCCTCAAAATTTCGTGACGATTCGATAAAAATTGGGACCTGTAGCGTGATTTCCAAAAAAATTGATAAATGGGATGTATTACCGACTATTGCGATATCTCCGTTATTTGGTTACCTATGCCGACCTAGTTTGCATTATTGTAAAGACGGGATCTTATACTTTCATAGTCAGGCTTTGCTTTTGGAAAGTTTCCAACCAAAGCTGTGATTTTCGTCATTATAATTAAAATCGCTAAAATGAAAATTGGGGGTTTATTTGCTAGTATTGTGATATTTTCATTGTTTGAACACCTACGAGCACTACCTTTACATCATTAGAAAGGTGATATTTTCTACTTTCATTGTCAGGTTTTGCTTTTGGTATACCCCGTATAGAAGCTGAGATATTCGCTTTGGAAAAAAACCTTGTCTTTTTATCCACCTAAGTTTTTTGCCCTTTCCGACCCCTAATTATTATCCGACCATCACCAAAATCAATAGGCTTCTTCCCCTCCGGGATCCCCATCAACATCCAAAACTTCGTGACGATCCGATCAAAATTGCGACCTGTAGCGTGACAGACATAGCCAGATCGACTCAGCTCGTCGAGACATTCATTTTGGTATATATAAGTATGGGTCTACGACCATTATTTCGATGCGTTACAAACTTTTTGGCCAAAACCAACTTATAATACCCTCCCCACATAGTGGTGTAGGGTATAAAAATATGTTGGTACCCAAACATACCAAATTTTGTAAACGTACATTTGTTTGGACAAAAACACAAATAATGGCCTTCGCCCCTAAAAAGGCAAAAACTTTAAAAGAAAAAAAAAAAAAAAAAAAAAAAAAAACAAATTATGTTTGGATCCAAACATATACTTGTTTGCAATCAGTCCCAAACAAATATTTGTTTGGATCCAAACATATTTCTAACATATATTTTTCTGGGCACACCTATTGGTGAGCAATGTAAAAGTTTTAGACGTTCTTGTTTGCATTGTAAGCAGCTATATTATAGGCTGTTTATATAATAGCTTTTTGCCGGGTTAACCTTTTTTATAAGGATTTATTTGACGTATACCCAATGCAATTGTCGTTTGGAACCCAGTTGGTTTGTTAAATCAGGTTATATATTAACGTACTAAATTTTGAATAATTTTGCCGGATTTCGTAATCGATTTTTTGGAATTTTGATCAATCGACATTTTACATTATCGGGGTTTTACGCTTTCCCACTTATTAAAGCCGGTGCTTTTATCGTTTTTGTAGTCAAACTTACTAAAATTAAGGATGTTATCTGTAATTTAACATTTTTGAAAAATTGGGCTGATCGCTATATTCTACTACTGAGATGACCATTCAGGATCAAGACCGTTATTACCATAGTATTGCAAGCAATTTTTGAACAATGCGTTCAAAAATATCTTGGATTTCGCGTTTTCTTATCATTTTTGTTGGGAGGTATCCCGGACCCTCCACTAAATATAGCTTCTTAGGCCTAAAAATTCCACATGAAAAATTTCATCAAATTAGGCCCAGCCGTTTTGGAGGAGTTTAATTTTGAACATCATGACAGAATTTTATATACACTCCACGTCAGTAGAACAGAACACCTAAATCTTTGTAAATGTCGATAATAGGGGTGTCTTTTTACTTACTAAATGTTGCTGAAACATTTTTTTCAGCAACTTTTCCTTTATACAACTGTCAATATCTGAAACATTAGTAATAATTATTACTAATTATCACATAAAAAGACACAGCTAATGTTCCATATGAAACAAATTTTCAAATTTTCTTTCAGTCGATAAAGCAGGGCTTTCTAATCATTTTTCACCAAACAAAACCAATAAATAATAACGCGGACACCGAAATAACAGCGTAAAATGGGTTAAATTTACAGATAATTGAAACCTCTCCAAATATAAATAGGAGTCGCGAAGTTATGTCATATTTCTTCAGAATAAGATAGAATATAACACATATAACCTCGACGAATACAATCGAGTGCTTCGGATGCTGATAAGATGGAACATTTTCAAAATAAATATGAAAAATGTCAAAATTTCTTATAAAAACCTTGACGTTTTGTTCAATAAATTGATTTTTCCACGAACAAGTGTGCCATTTAAAGGTTTGGAAATATGATCCACATTCTGAGGAAGGTAATCTGATACAAAAACAACCTTATTTTAATACACTATAGTGTGGGGCCAAAGTCAGGGGTTTGAGGCAAAAAATCACAGGGGCAAGCTAGACCTTCAAAATTTCGTGCAGATGCTTATAATCAGCATAGAAACGAATCTGCCAAATTTGGTTGATATCGGTTGATATATAGATATACCTCTCATATATATGTTCGCCCGATTTCAAGTAATTGATGGACCAAACACGCAAATTCTGTCCGATTATGATGAAATTTGAACAATGCTACCGAATTCTGACTATAAATAAGTTTACCAAGTTATATTGAAATGTGTTCAGAATTGGATAGAGCTCCCATATATATATATTCGCCCGATTTTAGGTATTTGCTGCACCAATCACGCTATGTCCGTTCAATGCACTAGGAAAAAGTTTGCCAAATTATACTGAAATCGCTTCAGATTTGGATATAGCGACAGATTTGAGGTATTCGGTGCACCAAATACGCAAAATTTTTCTAATTTTAATGCAAATTGGGAAATGTTGCGGAATTCGAATAATAAATAAGTTTGCCAAGTTATGTCTAAATCGGTTCATTTTTGAATATATCTCCCATATACATTTTTCATTCGATTTGATGTTTATTGTACAGTAAATTCGTAAAATAACTCCGATCCGGATTAAATTCGGTACTTCTGGCCGAAATCAGCCAAGAGAAGAGTCTGTCAATATATCACATAGTCGGCCCCGTCCGACAGAAGTAATTTATTTGGTTAAAGCGTGCACAAATGTTTTTTAATTTCCTTGTTTAACTCCCGTCATGTAGTTGTCTTTGACACCTCTATTAAACTTCGCTGGTTTTCCAACCAAAAATTAAAAATATCCAAAAATTTTAGTTTTACGAAATCTGGAAGTTGATTTCTATTTAATTCGCAAGTATACGCAAAATTTCTTTTCAAAAACTGTTAGCTGATATCGTCACCTCACACCAAATATAATATATTTACGAGAATACGACCCGATACCGAAAGTTCTACTCCAAAGAACACATGGACGATAATACAGACTACATCAAAAAACATCACTTATTGACACAACATGTTAATGACCACATCTAATATTACATTTACATTTTTAAAAATAATCTTAATTTACACGCCATTACCCGTATTTTCTATTAAAAAAATATATAATATCAACAGATCAGGTTTTGGTACCAAAATACCTAAATTGTTTAATTACGACTGAATGCAGATTAGGGATACGTATTTGTTTTTTTTTTTTTACATAAAAGCGCAATTTTTATTTATTTTAATAAACAAGCAGACTACAGTAATAATAATTTACCATACAATATGCAAATGGGATGAAGTGTTTCAAGCAGAAACATATTAACACATGTATGTGTATTTAAAACGTAGAATGCATTTTAAAGAACACATATTTTTTATTCGTATACTTTAAACATAGCTTCAACTGTAGCCTTACGATCATTGTAAGCGAACACAATCAACTTATACATATACTGGCCATCGGGCAGAGGAAGTAGACTGAACATATTTTCATTTAATACCAAATCTTTTACAATAATATCGTCCTGAAATTAAAAAATAAAATATTGCAATAGATATTCCGTTGTAATTTTATGATACATTACCTCATAAGGACAAGTGTGATTAATATTTGAATTCTTCATAAAAGTTGACAATAAAACTCTCATAACCGGATAACGGTAAGGATGCAAGAAGAACTGGCAAATATCGTTGGTAACATTGTATAGAAATGGACGATAACCATTTGCTCGCTTATAAATTGCCATATTTAGCTGTAAAGTGAAAAAGTATGCCGTATTACTAAAAAATCTGTTGAGTTTGTCATAATGGTTCATATTTAGAAATTTAAAATATTAACTATTCAAAAAAAAAAAAAAAAAAATAAGTATATAATTAAAAAAAATTAAGTAACAGTGTTTTATTTATAAATGCACTCAAAAGTAGAAAATAATTTTTCATGATGGAATCTCTCAAATAAAACGCTTGCCGTTCAATATTGTCACAATTTTTAATTCAAATGCAAGCGTTTTATTTGAGAGACTAGCAAATGCCCGCTACTTCGTATGCGGAAAGGGCATAAAATAAATATAAACAATATTTAATATGGAAGTGGTGAACACTGACGATTGACTGACGTTGTACTAAAACCCATTTTTAATACCATCATTTAATTGATTTAATTCCTTTAATTCCAAAAAAAAAAACATATCTGCCGTATCACACCCCTACACAGCTACCATATTTTTTATTTCGGATTTCCAAAACTACGACCTCATATCACTGATATACACCAACAGCGACTCATATTGCAAATTTCAGACTTAACTTCTGGTTTTACTCCTTCACTAACACAGCATTCCCTCCCAATACGAATTTCCAAACACTACGAGAAACTTTATCTCACCTCTTCACAACAACAATAGCGCACATTCACAATTCAAGGTTGTAGCTTCAGCAGTTTCGCCAAGAACCCGAATAGGTTCGTAAAATTTTCGGAATATACCCCCATATAACGGTACCCCTCGACTTAGTGTGTTTTAAAAATAGAACAAAAATCTGCTGTCCAATTTTCTTTACATTTGGACATTGAATACTCAGAGGATATAAACGCTTAAAAAATGTCTACTTCAATCCACTTTTATTAGAAGAGATATTTTGAAGACTTAGAGCATTTTCAAGATTTTATGCACATGTTCCAACCGAAATTCAGAACTTGTGGCATGAAAGGTTAGAAAAAAACTATTTTAAAAAAATGTCTTTAATGTGCACGGGTATGTCAACCGGTAAACGGTACATTTTTTGATGCATTTCAATTTAGGCTTTTTTATTATCTGTTGAAAACATTGTAGTCAACAAAATTGTCGCATTGGACCACGTTTCCAAATTGTCATACATACAAAAAACAAAAAATATTTTTTGAAAAGATACTTCACGTTTGACTGCATAATTCTAGTACATTATTTAGGAACGCCTTCGCGTTAACATAAAATCAATGGAACAATATTCAGTTCAATTTTTCAAACTCCGATCTTTATCTCAAATTTCAGAGTGATCTTGATAACAAATATTTTTCCATTTCGTATTTTTTGTCCAAATTATATAATCCAAGCTTTGTTCCTACACCTAACACCAAATTTAGTACCATTTAGTACTTTTCGTTCCCCTATAGTAGGTATTTCTCACTTTAACTGTTTACAAAATACCAAAATGGTTTTGGTACCAACATGTTACCAAACTTTTCGTACACATAATTAAACATTTCAAAACTTACTTCCTTATATTTAACATATATCCCAACCGCAATTCAGTTTTCCAGCTTTATATGTTCCCCTGAAACCAATCGTAGTACTATTTAGTACTTTTTATACCCTACACCACTATGTGGGGAGGTATTATAAGTTGGTTTTGGCCAAAAAGTTTGTAACGCATCGAAATAATGGTCGTAGACCCATACTTATATATATCAAAATGAATGTCTCGACGAACTGAGTCGATCTGGTTATGTGTGTCCGTCCGTCAGTCCGTCCGTCCGTCCGTCTGTCCGTCTGTCCATCTAAACCTTGTAATCACGCTACAGGTCGCAATTTTGATTGGATCGTCACGAAATTTTGGGTGTTGATGGGGGTCCCGGAGGGGAAGAAGCCTATTGATTTTGGTGATGGTCGGATAATATTTAGGGGTCGGAATGGGCAAAAAACTTATGTGGATAAAAGTACAACGTTTTTTTCCAAAGCGAATATCTCAGCTTCTGTATGGGGTATACCAAATGCAAAACCTGACAATGAAAGTAGAAAATATCGCCTTTCTAATGATGTAAAGTAGGTTCTTGTAGGTGATCAAACAACGAAGATATCACAATAGTCGCAAATAAACCCCAAATTTTCATGTTTGCGATTTTAGTTATAATGACGAAAATCACAGCTTTGACTGGGGACTTTCCAAAAGCAAAGCCTGACTATGAAAGTAGATGATTCCACCTTTACAATGATGCAAACTAGGTCGGCGTAGGTGACCAAATAGCGGAGATATCACAATAGTCGGTAATTCATCCCATCTTTTCATTTTTTGGAAATCACGCTACAGGCCGCAATTTTGATCGGATCGTCACGAAATTTTGAGAGTTAATGCGGATCCCAAAGAGGAAGAAGCCTATTGATTCTGGTGAGGGTCGAATAATATTTAGGGGTCGGAATGAGCAAAAAACTTATTTGGATAAAAAGACAACGTTTTTTTCCAAAGCTAATATCTCAGATTCTGTAAGGGGTATACCAAAAGCAAAACCTGACAATGAAAGTAGAAAATATCACCTTTCTAACGATGTAAAGTAGGTTCTCGTGGGTGATCAAACAACGAAGATATCACAATAGTCGCAAATTAAATCCAAATTTTCATTTTTGCGATTTTAGTTATAATGACGAATATCACACCTTTGGTTGGATACTTTCCAAAAGCAAAGCCTTACTATGAAAATAGAAGATCCCATCTTTACAATGATGCAAATTAGGTCGGCGTAGGTGACCAAATAACGGAGATATCGCAATATTCGATAATACATCCCATTTTTCATTTTTTCTTTTTTTTTTGAAATCCCGCTACTGGGCGCAATTTTGATCGGATCGTCACGAAATTTCGAGAGTTAATAAGGGTCTCACAGAGGAAGAAGCCTTATGATTTTGATGATGGTCGGATAATATTTAGGGGTCGGAATGAGCAAAAACTTTATTTGGAGAAAAAAATATATATAATATAAATATAAATATAATATAAATATAAATATATATAAAATATATATAAAATATCACCTTTACAACAATGTAACGTAGGTTGTCGTAGATGGTCTAACAACGAAGATATCGCAATAGTCGCTAATAAAACCCAACTTCTCATTTTTGCGATTTTAATAATAATGACGGACATCACACCTTTGGTTGGGGACCTTCTAAAAGCAAAGCCAGACTAAGAAAGTAGAAAATCCCATCTTTGAAATTATGCAAAGTAGGTTGGCGTAGGTAGTCAAATAATAGAGATATCGCAATAGTCGTTAATGCATCCTTTTTTCCACTTTTTCTGCAATCACACTACAGGTCGGAATTTTGATCGGATCATCACGAAATTTTCTCAGTCAAATATAAAATTATAAAATATAAAATTAAATATTAATTATTTTGGTTCAGTTCGCCTTAAGTCATTTGGTATAAAAGCCAGGTAGGTGAAAACTTTCGTATCTCATGAAAGAAATGTTTTCGAGTGAAAAGATTATTCACAGAGGTAGTGGTGTAGGGTATCACATAGTCGGCCCCGTACCGACTATAGCCTTTTCTCACTTGTTGTATAAATAAGTTCGAATTTTCAAAACCTCCTCCCTACCTCCACTCTAAACAACAATTGCTAATCTAATTCCGAATTTCAAATTTAAAAATTCCAGTTCTACCCCTTTACAAAATCACAAATTGTACAAAATTCTGTCACATATAGCAAATACCAAAAGGTACCAAATTTTGTACCATTTACCACTTTTCGTACACGATTTTCCAAAAACTACTTTCATACCTCAGTTCTTTCCGTTCACCTAAATCCAAATTACAGCCATTGTAGTTTCATTTAACTTTTCCATAAGTACGAATCCTACATTCCAACAGTAATCTGTTCACACAAATACAAATTGTATCGAATTTAGTGCCATCTAGTACTGCTTCGTGCACATTAGTATAATTTTCCAAAGTTACCTCCATATCTCAATTCAACATTCTAACAATAATCTTAATTCCAAGTAACAGTAACAGTAATCTTAATTCAGGATTCCAGCTCTATCTGTTCACCCAAATCCATACTAAACTCACTACCATTTAGGACTTTTCGACCTTTGGTGCATCTTTCTTACTCTTTATCAGTGACCCTCATTCCAAATTTCAGCTCTATTCGTTAATTCAAATCCAAATTGTACTATTTTTAGTACTTTTCGTACACTTTTAGTTCGAATTTCCAAAAACCCTTCTTTGTTACTCTCCATCAGTGACCCTTATTCCAAATTCCAAGATTCCTGCCCTATCCGTTCACCCAAATCCAAATTGTACTTAATTTAGCACCATTTAGTACGCTTCGTACACTTATAGTTCGAATTTCCAAAAACCTTTCTTTTTTACTCTCCATCAGTGATCCCTCATTCCAAATTTCAGGATTCGAGCTCTATCCGTCCACCCGAATCCAAATTGTACTAAATTTAGTACCATTTAGTACTTTTGTTAATCTCCATCACTAACCCTCATTCCAAATTTCAGGATTCCAGGTCAATCCGTTCACCCAAATCCAAACTGTACTAAAATTTCGTTCCATTTAGTACTTTTCGTACACTAATAGGTCGACTTTCCAAAAACCTTTCATTGTTACACTTCGTCAGTGACCTTCATTCCAAATTTCAGTATTCCAGCTCTATCCGTTCACCCAAATCCAAATTGTACTAAATTTGTTACCATTTAGTACTTTTCGTACCCTTATAGTTCGAATTTCCAAAAACCTTTCATTATTACTCTTCATCAGTGACTCTCACTTAAAATTTCAGGATTCCATCTCTATACCTTCACCCATATCCAAATTGTACTAAATTTAGTATCATTTGGTACTTTTGGTACTTTCTGTGAGCTTATAGTTC
Organism: Musca autumnalis; assembly: GCF_047663935.1. Taxonomy (NCBI): domain Eukaryota; kingdom Metazoa; phylum Arthropoda; class Insecta; order Diptera; family Muscidae; genus Musca; species Musca autumnalis. The sequence goes on along the minus strand of NW_027411866.1, from coordinate 154,908,937 downwards.
GAATTTTCTAAAACCTTTCTTTGTTACTCTTCATCGGTGGCCCTCATTCCAAATTTCAGGATTCCAGCTCTATCCGTTAACACAAATCCAAATTGCACTAAATTGTGTATCATTTAGTACTTTTCGTACCCTTATAGTTAGAATTTCCAAAAACCTTTCATCGTTACTCTTCATCAGTGACTCTCATTTTAAATTTCAGGATTCCATCTCTATCCGTTCACCGAAGTCCAAATCGTACTAAATTTAGTACCATTTAGTAATTTTCGTACACTTATAGTTCGAATTTCCAAAAAACTTTCACTGTTACTCTTCATCAGTGACTCTCACTTAAAATTTCAGAATTCCATCTCTATCCATTCTCCCAAATCCAAATTGTACTAAATTTAGTACCATTTGGTACTTTTGATACTTTCTGTGCGCTTATAGTTCGAATTTTCTAAAACCTTTCTTTGTTACTCTCCATCAGTGATCCTCATCCCAAATTTTAGGATCCCGGCTCTATCTGTTCACCGACATCCGAATTGTACTAAATTGAGTACCATTTAGTACTTTTCGTACCCTTATAGTTCGAATTTTCTAAAACCTTTGTTTGTTACTCTTCATCAGTGACTCTTATTTTAAATTTCAGGATTCCATCTCTATCCGTTCACCGAAGTCCAAATTGTACTGAATTTAGTACCACTTAGTACTTTTCGTACCCTTATGGTTCGAATTTCCAAAAGCCTTTCATCGTTACTCTTCATCAGTGACCCTCATTCCAAATTTCAGGATTCCAGCTCTATCCGTTCACCCAAATCCAAATTGTACTAAATTTAGTACCAGTTAGTACTTTTCGTACACTCATAGGTCGAATTTCCAAAAACCCTTCTTTGTTACTCTCCATTAGTGACTCCCATTTCAAATTTCAGGATTCCAGCTCTATCCGTTCACACAAATCCAAATTGTACTAAATTTAGTACCATTTAGTACTTTTCGTACCCTTGTAGTTCGAATTTCCAAAAACCCGTTGGTACATCTTTCTAGCTCTCCATCAGTTACCCTCATTCCAAATTTCAGAATTCTAGCTCTTACCGTTTGCCTAATACAAAGGGTACCATATTTAGTACCTTTTAGTACTTTTCGTACACTTCTAGGTCGAGTTTCCAAAAACCCAGCCTTATCTCACCCCTACACACCAACAGCAACCTACACCCACAATTTCAACTTTCTAGCTTCAGCGGTTTCGTCCGGGCGCTGATGAATCAGTCAGTCAATCAGTCAGTCAGTCACTCACCACACTACTCTTTTATATATATAGATTTCATCATGAAAAATTATTTTCTACTTTTAAGTGCATTTATAAATAAAACACTGTTACTTAATTTTTTTTAATTATATACTTATTTTCTAGTTTTTAGTGCATTTAAAAATAGAACACTGAAACTTATTAGTTTTATAATTATTTTTAATTTTTTTGTAAATACGTTTTTAAGATTTTCAATTTTATTTGTGTGGGGCTTGCTAGATCCTCCATCGGGACCCTCCCATTGGCGAATTGGGGACGTTCGGTGTGTTTCAACAACATACAGGACACCGGGGAAATAAAATACCCGGGGGTGACCAAAATCTAGCCTAAGGGACGCCCATATTGGGCGGCTACAAACAGCGTCTGTATTCCAGAGGAACGGCTGAACAAAAAAGACGGAAAACTATAAACCCCTGCAGAAGGCAACGGGAAACCACTGAAGTATAATCCCTTGAAAACCATACAATTACAATGGATACAGGAAATAACAAACGGCCCTCAGTCTCCGGCAATTCGAGGGTGCTAAGAATCCCCGGAGGTAAAACCAAACTAAACGTAGGAACGTGGAATGTCAGAAGTCTTTACGAACTTGGGAAATTGGACAATACCATAAACGAGATGAAAAGGTTACAGATAGATGTGCTGGGCATTAGTGAAACTTGGTGGACCGAATATGGAGAATTTGTATCTCATGATATAAAAGTTTATCACTCCGGAAATCCTGAAGGAATTCATAGAAGAGGTGTTGCAATTCTGATCAAGAACAAAATAGCTGCCAGCGTCACTGGATGGGTTCCAATATCAGATAGGGTCATGATGGTGAAAATATCTGGAAAACCAATTAATATAAACATAATACAAGTTTATGCACCCACCTCTGATAGCAATAACGACGAAATAGAACAGTTCTACAACGACTTGGAAAAATTGTTGAAAATGACAAAACCGCACGACATCACAATAATCCAAGGGAATTTTAATGCCAAAGTCGGGCAAGAAGTAACAGCTGAAGTTACAGGCAAATTCGGACTGGGAAAACGAAATGAAAGAGGAGAGAAATTGATTCAGTTTTGCCAAGAATATAAATACAAAATCACCAACACATTATTTTGTCTTCACCCTAGGCGACTTTATATGTGGAAATCACCTCAGGATAATAATGGCAACATAGTAAGAAACCAAATAGACTACATTTTGATAAATAGGAGGTACTGTACGTGTGTGTCAAAATGTTCTACCTACCTTGGTGCTGATGTCCCCTCAGACCATAACCTTTTAATGTGCAATTTAAGAATTAAACTTGCTACCACTCGCAAGAAAAAGCCGGAACCAAGAATCAATATTGAAAAACTGAATGACCCATTAACGAAACAAACGATAAAGGAACAATTAAATGCCGATCTCATTGAAATAAATGCAACAATATGTAATGTCGAACACCTATGGAACCAAGTGAAAAAATCCATAAAAGATGTCACAAAAAATATAATTGGAACCAACATGCGCAAAAAAGAAGATCCATGGATAACGGATGAAATTCGAGCACTTCGGAAAGAAAGAAGTAAACACAAAAATGTAAACTATGAAAGATATTGGGAGATAAACCAAGAAATTAAAATCGCAACCCGTGCTGCAAAAAATGAGCAAATAAATAAGCAATGTCAGGAAATTGAACGACTTAAAATACTTCAAGACGACTTCAATCTCCACAAAAAATTAAAAGAGACATCTGGTATTTATCCAAAGAGATCGTCAACATTTATCTACAATAATAATAAAGTAGCAATTTATGAAACTGCAGAAAAGAAAAAACTATGGGAAGAATATATTAAGCAATTTTTTATCGATCACCAACGAACATCCTTATCCAACTCTGGGGATGAAATTAATTTTACAGGGACACACATTACTGAGAATGAATTACAACTAGCTATTATGTCAATGAAAGATAAAAAGGCAATGGGTCCAGACGAAATACCTGCCGAGGTACTTAAGTTAATAGACGGAAATAACACCAAGCTTCTTTTAAAACTATTCAACAATATATATAAAACAGGACAATATCCCCAAGATTGGCTCAAATCAACATTTATCACAATACCCCTAATGAGCCACGCTCTTAAAATATTTTTAAAAATAATACATAGACGAATCTATCCGATCTGCGAAGCACACATGGGACAAACACAATTTGGATTCAAGGAAGGCATGGGGACACGAGAAGCGTTACTAGCTGTACAAGTATTAATACAAAATTGTCGAGAGGTACAAAAAGATGTATTTTTATGTTTCGTAGACTACGAAAAAGCGTTCGATACGGTAAATCATGATAAATTGATAGAGATCCTACTTTCAATCGGATTGGAAGACAGTGACATAAACTGCATTAAAAACCTATACTGGAAACAGATAACAAACATTCAAGTAGATAATGAATTAACTGACGATGTTCCAATTTCAAGAGGCGTAAGACAAGGCTGCATATTGTCCCCTCTTTTATTTAACATATATTCCGAGAAAATATTCGAAGAATCTGTACGTGGAAAGAATATTGGTATCCAACTAAACAACACCTTTATAAATAACATACGCTATGCCGATGGCACCGTATTAGTAGCAAGCAGCATAGCTGGACTACAAAAATTAATAGACGCAGTAACACAAAATAGCGAAATATACGGATTAAAAAAAATCAACGTTAAGAAGACAAAATATATGGTAGTAAGCGGGAATCATGCCGACAATAATACGCCACTAAAGATAAATAACGATGAAATAGAGCGAGTGACAACCTACAAATACCTCGGAATTCAAATCAACGATAAATGGGACATATCAAGAGAAATTAAATGCCGAATAGAAATGGCAAGAAGCAATTTTTTCAAACATAACAAAGTTTTACTTAGCCACGACATAAGTCTTACTACAAAAATACGATTTGTAAAATGTTACATATGGTCCGTTTTATTGTACTCTGCGGAAACATGGACTTTGAAAGCTGTAGATGAAAAAAGACTGAACTCGTTTGAAATATGGATATAGCGTCGAATTTTAAAGATCCCATGGACCGAGCGCATTACAAACGACGAAGTGTTAGAACGCATGCAAGTCGAACGCCAATTAATAAAAATTATAAAAACACAAAAAACGGCATATTTTGGTCACATTATGAGGCATGAAAAATATAAGCTTCTGCAAACAATTATCCAAACAAAAATCGATGGGAGAAGACCGAGAGGGCGACGGGAAACATCATGGCTCAAAAACATTCAAGACTGGACTGGACATCATAATGAAAGAACTCTTCTGAATGCCGCCAAAAACAGAAACTTATATATAAATTAATAAACTGATTTGTCAAATATACCAAATTATCATTATGTAATTGTATGATCGCTAAAACCCGAATACGGAATGGCAAATAAAGAAGAAGAAGAGACTATAAATGATATTTAATGATGTGCTTACATTTATTACTTAAATGTATAATTTTAGTAAAAATTTATTTAGGTTGGTAGTTTCCCATCCTATTGATTTCAGTTAACGCTTCGTTATTGCATGGCTTCTTTCCTGTTAGTTTCGAGTAATCCAGTTCTTCTATTCTTAATCCATCCAGCGATCTTACACGACTCAATGCCACATAACCAATTTAGGCCGAAAATGTAGATACAAACATTAAAATGCCTGAAATTGGGTGGTACCATTTATAGGGGCTATATCAAAACCTGGACCTATGTCCACAATTTCTGGTGGAGAAGTTGGGAACTCGTAATCAAAGTTACAGCCATTTCGGCCCAAAAATTAAGACAAAAAAACCCTTGAAATCGGGTGGAGCCGTAATATGGGGGCTATACCAACACCTGGACCTATGGCACAATTTTTGGTGGAGAAATTTCTGTGCCATTGAGATCTCCAAATGCCAAGTTACACGCAATTCGGTATAAAAATGAAGATAAAATCCTTAAAACACTTGAAATCGGGCGGTACCGGTATATGGGGGCTATACCAAAACCTGGACCTATGTCCATAATTTTTAATGGGTACATTTCTGTACCATAGGAAAACCTAGTTGTCAAAAAACAGCCAAAACGGGCTTTAAATGAAGATAAAATACCTTAAATCGAGTGGTACCGCTGGATGGGAGCTACAGGAAAAAATGGACCAATATTAGTTTTGGTTTCATATTCGTGTATTGTCATCCAAATCTGAAAAGTGTGCAAAGTTTTAGTTCGATTGGTCAACTGCAACCGTGTAAAAAATGAGTTACCAGATTTGAACTAAACACACACCAAAGCAAGTTAAATAAAACACTGTAAAAATAAAATATATGAACGATTGTTGTAGCTTAAAATTAGCCAGAAAGTAAAATATATATTTCTTTAATTTCATATCAAACTATAAAGATCATGATATAATGTTTTTGATATTTAATTATATTTAATTAATTACTGGTAATTGATACCGTCCAACTTTTAAATACAACATTAAAATTTAATGCCCTAAGGAGTTTTGTATTAAAAAGTGGTATCTAGCGAAGTCCACACACATCCAACCAATGTGTTACGATCATTTCGCTGGTGGTTTAATTCAGCTCATCAGACATATTTAGATGTGGTGCTAGACAAAGGCTGAATTTGAAAACTTGTATATAAGAGGGCTGAACGATAACTTTCTGGCCTACCATCAAAAACGATTGTATTGTTTTATACACTTTTTCGTGCGCTCAAACCTATTGGCGAAGCACTTTTTCCACTCCGATTGAGACACCTCCAAAATATGGTTTTTGAACGTTATACAGCATCTTCAGGCCAAAAAATCGTTGACCACGCCTTTTTTCTTGATGTGCTGGAAACAAATGAAGTCATTGGATCCCCAGTCAGGGCTGTACGACGGATGACCCATCAATTCCACGTTTTGTCAGGTTTTGCCCACATTGTCATGATGCAGAATGATTTGTCTTCTCTTGTTCGTTTTTCGAACTTCTCAGCAGACTTCAGGCAAACAACTTATAGTGTAACACTCAGAATAAACCGTCCTATATTTCTCAAGCCGTATAGTCGCCACACGGTCAGTTTTTCTGAAGAAACAAGCAACCTTTTGCTTCGAAGTGCTTCTTACATGAACAACTTTCGTTTTATTTGACTCCCTTTCGAAGACCCAAAAGGTCCATTTCTATTTTGTTTCAGGTTCGTAAGCATAGATCCTAGATTCGTCGTCTGTGACGATCTTATAATCGTCGTTTGAAGCACAGCGATCGATTTTATGCTCAATTTCTTTGAACCAGTTCACGGGAGCCTTTTTTGAGCGATTGTCCAATTTCGCTGAATGTAGCGAGAAAAAACCATTTTTGCGTCCAGGTGTTTGTGCAATATCAAATGTTAGTTGGTGAAAGAAAAGCCCAAGGATGCCTCTATATTACGGTACTTAACATTGAGATCTCGCATTATCCGTTCAGGCACGGAATAGTTTTTTGCTGGCACAACGACCGATTTTGGGCGACCCTTACGACCTTCGTTTCTTGGCGAGTGCCGACCACGGTTGAATTCATTAAACCAGTTTTTCACAGTCCTATAGGATGGTCCTTTAGCGACATGCAAAGATTTATTTTGATCGATACACTATTGCGGTGATTATCTACGTCAAAATTTGTGAAAAATTCTTGGACGAAAATGTTCACATGTAAATTCCATTTTTTTTTTGCAAAGTGATTTTTTCAAGTCGCTGTAAAAAACACATAAAATGATCGTACGAAAAACTGTCCTGAGTAAGTCTATGCTAAAAACTGTCAAACTATCCAAACAAATTTTTTGAATTTATACAAAATTTTATGAGGGAGGTACCCGAACGAGTGGACAAATATAGTCCATATTCGAACCTGATCTATATCTGGTAGATATATTAGGATGTGTAAAGTATGGACCAAATCGGTTACTCCCAACAAGAGTTATCGTTCGCACAATTTTTCCGAACATTTTTGAGCTTTTGTGGCGGAGATACCTGAAGGAGTGGAACGATATGGCTTATCATCGAACTTAAACCAAGTTTGCGCAAAATATTACGTAGGCCACATTTTGGACCGAATCGGCAGATCCGTTCGAGAGTTATCTTGCGCTCCAACCACTACACACGGTGTCATAAGGGTTTTTTGTACGTTTTAGGCAATTTTCTCAGGAAGTATGGACTTGTCCCTGATGAAACTTATAGCGTCGTATGGGGGGCAGTGAATACAAGATGCTACAACAAAAATCAAAGCGATTTGAGAGCAGGTCCTAAACTGAATTTTTCCAAAATCTTGTGTGGGAGGTACCCAAAAGAGTGGACCGATTGAGTCCGTATTGAAACCTCGTCTATGTCTGGTAGAAATTTCACAATGTGCAAAGTATGGACCAAATCGGTTACATCCTTTAAGAGTTATCGTGCGCACAAATTTTCCGAACATTTCCGAACTCTTGTTGGGGAGGTACTGGAAGGAGTGGACCGATTTAACCCATCCTGAAACTTAAACTAAGTTTGGACAAAATATTTCGAAAGCAAAATGTTGGAGCTAATCGGTTGATCCGTTCGAGAATTATCGTGCGCTCCAGCCAGCCAGATAGACAGACACAGAGACGGACGGACATGGCTAAATCAACGCCAAATTGTCTGAAACACATTTCGCCCAACATACTTCGGGTCTGAAACCATTATTTCGATGAGGCACATTTTGCCCGTATGAAAGTGTATATGAAGAAAAGACAAAATTTTTTAGTTTTCCATAAGAAAAAAATTAAAAATTTTTTTTTAAGCTACATGAAAGATTTTTGGTACATAGATTGGGAAAAAAAATCCCATTCTTAAATCTGTTCGAGATACTAATTTTGGTTGTTGCGCGCAAAAGTTATGGCGGTTTCAATTCTGATAAAAAGAAAAAAATCTTTAAAAGACTCTAATCATTATATTGAGAAACTCTCTTAATTAGGGGCTTCCTACGTAATATATGATTACTGAGGCCCCATAACATTAGTGAAAAAGTTTTAAGTTTTCGCGGAATTTGAGAAAGAGTTAAAAAAATTGGTACTTTGCAACTTGTTTTAATAAAATTCAAGCTGTTTATGCATCTGAAAAATATATAAAAAATATGTACGTAATCTATACATCGCGAAGATTCAAATGAAACCAAAACTATACAAATGCGTTTAGTGGTTTTCATATTATAGCAAAAACAAAACAATATATTGAGGAAATTTATAATATTTTTGTAAGAGAAAATATTTATTAAAATTTATTTTGTGAGTTAGTTGAAGAAATTGTAGGAAAAATAGGTTAGAATTATTTTTCTATTTTAGTTAATTTTCACGCAAAGAATCACATTTTTTATTCTAATCACTTCTCGAATACACGCTAACATCTAGCGGAAGATATGGATATCTTTCAAATAAATGTTGGGTTGCTTTAAATGGGGTATAATCTTGAAATAAAATTGTGTCGGGTAATGTTCATTTTGAAATGCGTGTAAATCGCGAAATCCTCAAAATCACTTGATGCGCATGCGGTTTACCAATACAGCGAATTCTTCTCTTTTAATTTGTACACATTTGCCAGGATTTAGTTTGGCCGCTAAGATGTAGCATCGTCTGCAGTTTAGTGTGCAACAAACTGTATTACGCTTATATTTTGCACAAAGTGCATACACTTTTTATGCGCATCCGATTTCACTATCAACCGTGAAAAAATACATCGATCTAAACATATTTCAATAAAATCCATCAAGAACCGTGGATGTAGCATCACACAGTATTTTTTGGATAAATCGGATACAGCTCCCATGCCACTAACTTTTTCAAACCGCTGTTTTCGCACAAACGCGAGTGATGAATCACTTTCTTCATTGAAATGGAAACGATCCACATAAAACGCGAATTAGTCAGCGATATTTTGAAAAACATTTTTCCCAAATTTTTCAATTTTTGCAGTAGCCATTTCCGCCGTTCTAGTAGATGGATTTTTACGATCGGTGATTCATATGATCCGGATCGTCGAAAACTAAAATATCGCGGGGTACCAGCACACTCAAAACGATATTGTAAATACTGTACCCAAAAAATAGGTTTTTTAGAAAAAATATCGCACTAAATTTTGGCCTTTGGCAGTAGATTACTCTGCTGCTGTGTGGGCTACATACTCAATATACATATCAGATTATGCCAAATCGCGAGTTCTTTAATCCTATAATTGGTTTTTCGAAATATCCGAATGCGCGTCCCAGTTACATAAAAAATACAAAAAACACCTGAAATCCGGCTTCAAAATGTCAGCATCCATAAAAGGTGGATGCAGTGGAAATTTTGGAAAGTGATACATTAGAAGTGTAATCTTCATTTTGTATTCTCCTGTTTTTACTTTGGACAGATGTCCGTCATTTGAATGGTTTAATCAGAAATCGAATAGCAATGTAAAAAACTTGTTTAGCTTCAACGTGTTTTTACCTATGTTTTTTCCTTTATGCGGTTGTAACTACCACGTAAATTAAATTTGTTTGCTAAATTTTTGAGCTTTGTACAAAAACATCTAAATTAATCCAGCAATAGTCATAGTTACTGGTAAACTACAATAGTTCGCGTATTATAATAGTGCAAACCTTGGCTTCATGGAAACTAAAAAATTTTGACTTTTCCTCATATACCCTAGTTAGCATAAATGCTGAGGGTATAAAAACAAAATCCACATATACATACAAACTTTGGAATATGTCCCTGCAAGCAAATACTATTGCGGAAGTGACTTAGGCGTGTCGCCCAGGGCGATGAAAACAGTAGCGGCGATAGTCGCAGAAGTCACCCTGAAGTGACCTCCGATGTGAAGAAATGAACCACGCCGGCGTGTCGTCTTGGAAGTCAATCCAGCGACACTTCTAGAAGATCATTTCCGCGATAGTTCTAGAAATTAAAAAATATTTTTTTCTATTTATTGTTATTTAATTTTTTTTCATTTTTATTTTTTTTTTATAACAAAAGCTTTTCAATTGTGTGAGTGAGCAAATTGACACACACCGACAGCAAAAGTGCGCCCTTTGAGCAACCCTAAAATTAAATGTGTCAGTATTTTGAAATATTTTATTTAATTACTTCAAAATAATGAATGAAGTCGGCCTTAAAACGTGTCTATAAAATTTTTATTTTGTTTCAAGAATATGTTGCATAAATTTGATATAAGATTTTCGGTGTTATTCGCGAGTTTGCATTCTACTCGACAGCAAAAAGGAAATGAGTGATTTTGACATTCGCTTTCTACAAAAGACAGTCCATTCGAAATCCCTAAACCCAAATTTACATGGAAAAGTGTACGTTTACTTACCCTGCAAGCAAAAACTATCCCGGAAGTGCCTAAGGCGTGTCGCCTAGGGCGATGAAAACAGTCGCGGCGATAGTCGCAGAAGTCACTCTTAAGTGACCTCCGTTGTGAAGAAATGAACCACGCCGGCGTGTCGTCTTGGAAGTCACTCCAGCGACACATCTAGAAGATCATTTTCGCGATAGATCTAGAAATTAAAAAAAAATATATCGTCTGCTCCGTCGGAAAAGGTCGTAAGTCCCTCTCAATAAATTTTTCAGGAGGAAGAAAAAACATTCCAGCGCTTTCTGTATTACAGATTTTATTATGGTGGTAAAAGCAGTATTATTCGTTTATTTATTCCGCTTCAATACCTGTACTTTGTTTGAAAAAATTCCGTCGCGTTTGGGAGATAATTGGATGTCTTTGGACTTACGACCTTTTCCTTGTACAGTTTTGTATTTTTGTAGGGACTTACGACATTTTCCTACAATTTACGGACATTTTTAAAATAAAATATTTATACTTTACAAAACTTGCTATTTTTTCATATCTTGACGAGATAAAGCGATCTAGCTATGTGTGCCCGTCCATCGTCACGAAATTTTGTGGAGAGGTCGGGTTCCGACAAGAAGTGACCCCATTAGATGTTGGTTATGATCGAAAGGTGTGAAATGGACCAAACCCACAATTTTTTCCCGACTTTGTAGCTTTCCTGTAGATCGCAGTAATATTCCGATCGGCTCGAAATTTTAAGAATGAAGTGAATTTAAGACAAAGAAGAAGCTTGCAATTTAACATGGTGATGATGTATAGGTCCATGCCTTCATATAGCCCCATAAAACGGTGCCTCCCACATTTCAGTATTTTGAAGGTTAGCCACATTGTTTTACCGAAATCGCTGAAATTTGGTATTTAATCTACCCTTAATCTGGGGTACATATTTTAGCAATAAGACCCGACCATTCCCACTTTCTTAAATAAGCTACAAATCAATGGAAATACCAGATATTATGCATAACGAAGCTTTGGTCTTATTGGAAAGCAAGTGCTTAGATTAGAAGGCAACATATTGATATCTATAGTTTCATCAGGTATATAAAATACATTATATAAAGGTGGACACAGTCGGCATGAGTCAAGTCATCAGTTATTTGGCGGTATGTCAAAATTGCATATCGACACCAACATTTCTGAAGATTTTTACACACTCCACCATAATATGGAGGGCATAATTAAATTTGTCATTCAGTTTGTAACATATCGATATATTCAGAGGAGACCCTATAAATTATACATATTCTTGATCAGAGTAAAATTCTAAGCCGGTATAACCATGAACGTCTGTCCGTCTTTTGAAATTAAGATTTTAAAGGTGTGGCCTCAATATGGCTGAAATTTGGTGTTTATTCTTCGTTTGGGGTATAAAACTTTCTCCCATAAATTTGTCTATATAGGTCCATGCCTTCATATAGCCCTATAGAACGGTGCCTCCCAAATTTCAGTATTTCGAAGCTTAGCCACATTGTTTTACCGAAATCGCTGAAATTTGGTATATAATCTACTTCATAAACGAAAGGAAACTAATTAAAGTAAAATTTAATACAACTCATGATGGAGGGTATAACAAGTTCGGCCTGGCCGATTTTAACGACGTTCTTACTTGTTATTGATAGTCACTTGCATATCCCAACTAATTTGTTGTGCAAAAAAATATAATTGACTAAGAAAAGGCAACATAAACTGTTACAAGGGCCAGCAACGTGGACCGGTTCGGGTAATATTTAGTGTGTTTAGTGTACGTGGTTTCTTAGCTACATTGTAATCCCAAATAGTGTCCTTTTTTGTCTTGCCAAGTATTTCTGCCCCAACTCCCTGCGTCTTATGTTTTTGTCTGCAAACCATGTAGAACCTTCAGCATGTAATGTCTTCCGGCGTTTAGGAAGTTTATCATCAGAGCTTTCAGAATCACTGTGAAAACCATAGGGAACAAGACCCATGACACCATCGTCTAATTCGATTCCAAATTCATACTGCTCTTTGTTAGCAAGAACCATGATGTCCCCTTAGTTTAATAACATTTCAATCAACTATTGTTTCAGAATCATTTAATAATATAAACATTGCACTTAAACGTCCGTTAGAAGGTATTACTTTATTGAATTCAGAATACATACTAATCTCGTAATGTGAATAAATGTCCCTAAAGAAACAACAAATTACCAATTGATAAAGTTAAGTTATATATACGACAGTAAAAACTGTAAAAATTTTGATTTTTTTTTACAAATTTTTCAATATATGAGGTATTTGAGCACATACAGCATCCAAATTTGTATCAATGAAAAGGCCAGAAGTCCATTTTTCATAATCAGTTCGCTTATAGGGGAAAATAGATTTCAAATGTAAATTTTCGTTGCAATATAGAAATTATCACATTTCTTTAAAAGTTTGGTCCACAGGCTCCGCGAAATATCATCCAATTATCATCCAAAGGTGTAGGCAAGTTCTTTACATTGTACCCCAACCATGGATGACGTTAAACATCATATCTGAACAACTTTAGCTGTAGTATTCTTTTAAAGTATACATTTTCCTGTGGACTTACGACATTTTCGTACTCAAATTTGTACGTTTTGTGGACTTACGACCTTTTCCGACAGGGGCAAAACATATAGAAAAACGCGACATACTACCATTTTCTGTGAATCATACGACGTGTTTTGACTTGTACTATCATCCTGTAACAAAAACGCAATTTCCACAAAAAGTGGACTTACGACCTTTGCCGACGGAGCAGACGATATATATTTTTTTCTGTTTATTTTTATTTAAATTTTTTATTTTTATTTTCTTTTAATTTTATTTTTTTTTTATTTTTCTTCTCCTTTAGAGACATTATATTTTGCAATTTCTGCCTACATTAATTTTGTAATTTTAAAAATGTAATGTTTCGTTGCCTGACTTGGGAAGCGAACCCGGACCTTCAGAGTGCAAAGCGAGTATGCTTACCACTGCACCACCGCCTCATATAATCATCAGATAGAAAATGTTCTGTATTTGTTCAAATGTGTTGAATCATTAAATAAATGCAAACAATCGCCTTGGAAGTCACTCCGAAGTGTCGGAATACGCGATAAAACGTAATCACAATAAGGCTATAGAAATTGTTTGTGTAATTCACCAACGATCTTCCTTGGAGTGTCTCCTGAGTGACGTCTTAGGCGAGGGAGTGCGAAACTCACTTCCAATTGCTGGCAGGGGTGTGATTTGTTTTGATTGAGAAAATAAAATAGGGCTGCTCATACAATTACAAACATATTTTGTTATTGAGTTGGTTTTGAAACACAAACGTTGGGAAACTATCAATTCCCAACATACCATTCAGTCTGATTTTATAATATTTACGAAAAACAATTCGCGTAAATACATTCTACAATTACACGGATAAGCTAATAACTAGCATACACATTCATTATTTTTAAGAGAATCAAGTTTCGTTTATTCTTCGGTGGCACACAAGAATTTATAATTCAAATATGATGTTTTGTTCAAGTAATGTTGGTTTGTTGGATTGTCTTGTGTAATGGAAAAAATGTGTGTATTGAAAATTTTCATTCCAAAAACAAAAGCTCTCTTTTTCAATTATGTGAGTGAGCAAATTGACACACACCGACAGCAGAAGTGCGCCCTTTGAGCAGCCCTAAAATAAAATGTGTCAGTATTTTGAAATATTTTATTTAATTACTTCAAAATAATGAATGAAGCCGCCTTTAAAACGTGTCTATAAAAATTTTATTTTGTTTCAAGAATATGTTGCATAAATTTGATTTAAGATTTTCGGTGTTATTCGCGAGCTTGCTTTCTACTCGACAGCTACAAAGCAAGTGAGTGATTTTGACATTCGCTTTCTACAAAAGACAGTCCATTCGAAATTCCTAAACCCAAACTTACATGGAAAAGTGTACGTTTACGTGTTATTTCGTATAGATTTTCGGTCGCATATATTTTCGTTTTGAAGGTACAGTATCGGCCAAAACTAAAGCACCCCCTTAGTAATTTTTTTTGAAATGATAATTTTTTTATGAGAACTAAATTATAAATTTATTTTTTATTTGTCTTTTTATTTATTTATATCTTTATAATTGAAAAATACAAAAATAAGGAGATCAGAATTTAATAAACAAAAGTTAAAAATCAAAAAACATTTTAGGTCGCAAATATAAGCGGACAAAACTAAAGCACCCCCCCCCCCCCCTTTGTGGTACAGCAAAAACTATTGAAATCAATATTTCGTTGCGTATCCTCTATTCTGGATGACACAATCACATCTTTTAGTCATAAAGGATACTAAATTATTAATTATTGCTGGCAAAATAATCGGTTTTCGGAAAATTTAGCTTAAATCCTCAAAATACTGAAAATCGGAAGATACCGTTATATGGAGGCTATACCCAAACGTGGACCCAGGTCCACGATTTTTTGTGGATATGTTTTGTGACCACTAAGAACCCTAAGTATCAAATTACAGCTAATTTAGTAGGAAAATGTGGCTTAAATATCCGAAATACCGAAGATCGGAAGGTACCGCTATAAGGGGACTATACCAAAACATTAGCCGATATTGTTCATATTCATCCAAAAATGATGCTATAGCATTCTCTGGTCAAATACTAAATCCCTTAGGTTTAAACATTAGCAAAAGAACGAATTGCAAAAGAACGGTAGACGCCGGCTTATTCAGTCGACGACCAGCAAAAAACCTTCCGCCTCCATGTTTTACAGCGTCTTTGCAATATTTAGGATTTAACGGTTGCCCATTTGGTCAAGCCTTTTACCATCTGAATACTTTAAATTAAACATAGATTCATCGGAAAACAGTTCAAATGGGTCTTGGCGAATGCCAGTCTGGCTCCTTCATTTTTAGTCGATATGAAAGGTTTTTTTCTTGCTGGTCGTCGACTGAATAAGCCGGCGTCTGTCGTTCTTCTGCAATTCCTTCTTTTGCTAATTTTTAAACGTTAGCGTATTGTATTTGACTAGTGGATGCTGTAGCATCATTTTTGGATGAATATGAACAATATCGACTAATGTTTTGGTATAGCCCCTTTATAGCGGTACCTTCCGATCTTCGGTATTTCGGATATTTAAGCCATATTTTCCTACTAAATTAGCTGTAATTTGGTACTTAGGGTTCTTAGTGGTCACAAAACATATCCACCAAAAATCGTGGACCTGGGTCCACGTTTGGGTATAGCCTCCATATAACGGTAACTTCCGATTTTCAGTATTTTAAGGATTTATGCTAAATTTTCCGAAAACCGATTATTTCGCCAGCAATAATTAATAATTTAGTATCCTTTATGCCTAAAAGATGTGATTGTGTCATCCAGAATAGAGGATACGCAGCGAAATATTGATTTCAATAGTTTTTGCTGTACCACAAATGGGGGGGTGCTTTAGTTTTGTCCGCTTATATTTGCGACCTAAAATGTTTTTTGATTTTTAACTTTTGTTTATTAAATTCTGAATTCCTTTTTTTTGTATTTTCCAATTATAAAGATATAAATAAATAAAAAGAAAAATAAGATATAAATTTATAATTTAGTTTCCATAAAAAAATTATCATTTCAAAAAAATTTACTGAGGGGGTGCTTTAGTTTTGGCCGATACTGTATATTAACATGAACAGAAAATAATTTTTTTCACTTCGGAAGCGTAAGAATCCTACATAAACAGGCTGTTAGATATTGTATTATTCCTATGTTTATTTTTGGACCTCGTTTGATTCACAATTTTCAAAAAGAAAAACGTTTGCATAGCTTTGATATAAATTTGGGGCTATAATTTGGTTTTTCTTAAAATTTTAGACATGTCTTGTTTTCGGCATACTTGTCTGTCAAGAGTAAACATAGGTGACATGAAATGTACTCCTTTTGAAAGCTTTTTGCACCATTGTTCGGTAAAAAAAAAAACAAATTGAGAATTTCGAAGAAAAACTAAAAATATATATATATATTGTGAGGCATATTTCAATGTTTTTAAAACCGCGGAAAAATAAACCAAATATAAATTTATGTAAAATGCTATGGTGTATCACTCAGGAAATATGGATGGAATACATAGGAAAGGTGTAGCTATTATAGTCAGAAAAGACATAGCTAATAGTGTAGCTGGCTCGATAGCGATGTCAGATAGAGTAATGATGATAAAAATCACAGGAAAACCATTGAATTTAAACATAATTCAAGTTTATGCCCCCACATGTGATGGAAATACCGATGAAGTTGAAAACTTCTACAATGACATCAACGAACTGATAAAAATGACGAAATCACATGAAATAACGATTATGCCAAACTTTATGACTTTAATGCCAAAAGTGGAAGCGAGAAGGTATATGGTATAACTGGAAAATATGGCTTGGGAGAAAGAAATGATAGAGGAGATAGGCTAATAGAGCTCTGTCAAGAAAATAATCTGACTATTACCAACACACTTTTTCGATTACATCCCCGAAGGCTTTACACATGGAAATCGCCACAAGATGATAGAGGAAACATAGTGCGGAACCAAATCGATTTTATAATCATCAATAGACGTTTTAGATCCTCTGTGACAAAATGCTCAACCTATCCAGGAGCGGACGTACCCTCAGATCACAACCTACTGATGATGAATATGCGAATAAAATTGGCAGTAATCCGAAAAAAGAAAACATCCCGTAAATTGAACACAGAGAAACTAAACAATCCAACAACAAAAAATGAAATCAAGCACCTCCTAAACCATAAACTTGCAGATATTGATGTGAACGATATGGATAATGTATGGCATAACGTCAAAAAGACAATTTGCAATGTAGCAAACAACTCCATAGGAAACAATACAAGAAAAAATCAAGAGGAATGGATGACAGATGAAATCATAAAACTTCGAGAAGAACGAAACAAGTATAAAAACGTAGATTACGAAAAATATTGGGAAATTAATAAGGAAATCCGCGCTGCGAAACGGGCTGCAAAAAATGTATTACTTAATCAAAAATGCCGAGAAATTGAACACCTTCAATACATGCATGACGACTTCAATCTACATAAAAAGTTGAAAGAAACGGCAGGAATTTACAGAAAAATATCTAGCTTACAGGAAAAGAATAATAAGTTAGTGAAACGATTATTCGACCTGCAAATAATCAACGATTTTGACAAAAATAAATTGATGAGTAAAACGTCTGTTGCCCCCAGAATATATGGACTTCCCAAAATCCATAAAAAAGATATACCTTTACGCCCAATATGTTCATGTATAAATTCTCCGACATATGAATTGTCGAAATATATGGCAACAATTTTAAAAACATTAACCAAAGATTCCAGGTATAATGTTAAGGACGCGGTAGACTTTAAAATGCGAATCAATAACCAACACATTGACGACGACGAATTATTAATATCCTTCGATGTAGTCTCTCTGTTTCCCAGCGTGCCCGTTAACCTGGCAACAAGCACGATTAAAAACAAATGGACGGCAATCAAAGAACATACAGATATTCCCATGGACTTATTTATAGAAATTTTAACAACATGCATCAAAGATTCCAGATATTTCTTATACGAAGATAAGATATATGAACAACAAAAAGGTATGCCAATGGGATCACCATTATCTCCCATTATTGCAGATATTGTAATGGAAGAATTACTAGACACAACAATGCAAAATTTAAATATAAAACCGAGACTATTGACAAAATATGTAGATGACATATTTTGCATTGTAAAGAAAAATGAAGTTGACAGCACATTGGAAGCATTAAATGGGTTTAACAGACAATTGAAATTCACAATGGAGGGTGAATCTAATAATAAACTCCCATATCTGGATAGTATTATTTCCAGGAAAGATAACACAATTTTGGTAGATTGGTACCAAAAACCAACGGCCTCGGGAAGAATTATCAATTTTTACTCCAAACATCCGAGACAAATTAAAATCAATACGGCAAGAAACTTCATACAGAGGGTACTCAATATTAGTGACAAAACTTTTCACACAGAAAACGAAAAGAAAATACGAAAACTGTTGAGAATGAATGACTTTCCAAACAGAACAATCTCTGAGTTAATCAAAAAGGTTAAAACACAAAAACCAGACGTCCCAGATCGGGAACCCAAAATCTACAAGAGGTCTACATACATTCCAGGGTTCTCGGAAAGAGTTTTCAATTCTAATTTATATAACAAAGATCAATACCAATTGGCATTTAAGAGCAGTAATACCAATAATACCTTCTTCAGCCGAACAAAGGCGAAACTCTCAACTGACGACAAATCAAATGTTGTATATGAAATAGGTTGCAATGGAGATAGTTCGAGCACATGTCAAAAAGTATACGTTGGCACCACGATGTCAAAACTCAAAACCAGACTTAGTGCCCATAAATCGGACCAAAAGGCCAAGAACAAACCTATGGAACAAAAAACAGCACTTGCTGCACACTGCGCTCTTACAGGTCATACGCCAAACTTTAAAGATGTAAAGATTTTAACACAAGAAAATAACTATAAACGTCGGTATATGCTTGAGATGTTACACATAATTAATGTCCCTACAGAAAGTAGGATGAATTTTAAAACTGACACAGAACACTGTGCGCAGATTTATAGAAACACAATTCAAAAATATCAAAAGAGAAAATAGTTCAGTTGGAAATCACCTGTGATGGAGAAAAGACAGTGTAAATTGCAATCCACTTAACAATTAAAAAGTAATTAAAAGTTGCTATTTTTGTTTATATTCATGTAAAAATGTCTTTTGTTTTACTTAAAGATAAAATAAATCCCTGATGATGATCGTCGGAGACGATCGAAATATCGGTAAATAAATACAGATATAAAACAAAAATCAACATTTGTTTTATTCAAAAGGACCTAGAGCCAAACTAAAACTAAAGAAAAAATATCTCCAGCAATTCTCGTAGATGAAAATAACCAGCCGATTTTGGAAGCGACTGAAAAAAAGAATTTATGGAAAAGATATATTAAACAAATGTTCACAGATGAAAATCTATCAGAAAATATAACCGACTTGAATGCTGACGTCACTGGAACCCCTATTACGAGATCTGAGGTGGAACAAGCTCTAACGTCTCTAAAAGACAAGAAAGCAACAGGGCCCGACGAAATCCCCTCAGAAATACTGAAATTATTAGATGGAAATAATATACTATTGATAGTGGAATTACTTAATCACATATATAATACAGGACAATATCCAAATGATTGGCTAATCTCAACCTTTATTGCAATACCGAAAAAATCAAATGCAAAAAAGTGTTGCGACTACAGACTTATTAGCTTGATGTGCCACATTCTAAAATTGTTTTTTTTTTTAAATTATCCATAAATGGATATATGCCAAATGTGAAGCTGCTATGGGAAACTCTCAATTTGGATTCAAAGAGGCTATGGGTACCCGAGAAGCCCTTCTCTGCATACAAGTACTTGTTCAGAAATGTAGAGATGTGCAGAAGGACGTTTTTATATGTTTCATTGACTATGAAAAGGCTTTTGACAACGTCCAGCACGATAAATTAATGACTATTCTGAGAGACATTGGTATTGAAGAAAAAGAAATAAGATGCAGACAAAACCTGTACTGGAATCAGAAAGCCCGGATAGAAGTAAATGGCGAACTAACTGATGAAATATCAATATCTAAGGGGGTCAGACAAGGATGCATCTTATCACCTCTGCTATTCAACATATACTCACAAAAGATATTTCATGAATCGATTGCAACTGAACGCATAGGTATAAAAGTGCATGGAACATTAATAAATAATATACGCTATGCTGATGACACCACACTAATAGCTGGAAGCCTATCAGGATTGCAAAAACTATTAGATAGACTTACATGCGTAAGCGAGCTATATGGCCTTAAAATTAATATAAAGAAGACAAAATATATGGTAATCAGCAGAAAGGATCAAAACTACAATACAATACTCAAAATAAAAGATGATACAATCGAACGCGTTAAAAACTTTACATAGTTGGGAACACTGTTGAACGAACAATGGAACATGTCAAAAGAAATAAAACGTCGTGTGGAGTTAGCCAGAGGTGCTTTCTACAAATATAAGAAAGTTCTTACTAACCATGACTTGAGTCTCTCGACAAAGACCAGATTCGTAAAATGTTATATTTGGTCCACATTATTATATGCAGTAGAGGCGTGGACAATAAAAAAAGCTGATGAGAAAAAACTTGAAGCCTTCGAAATTGGGTATACCGTCGCATTTTGAAAATACCTTGGACTGCGCGGGTCACAAATGAAGAAGTCTTAAGAAAAATGAATTTGGATTGACAATTGCTGAAATCTGTCAAAAGCCGTAAAATAGCATACCTAGGACATCTCATGAGGAACGATAAGTACAAATTTCTCCAGACCATTATTAAAGGCAATGTTGAAGGAAATCGAGTTCGAGGCAGAAAAGAGTTATCTTGGATTAAAAACATCCAGGATTGGACTGGATACAGTAATGAAAGAAATCTAATACACGCTGCAAGAAATAGAGAACTAATATCACTAACATAACATAAAATGAAGTATATAAAATAAAATGTATAATGAACATATCTATTATATTGTATGATCGCTTTATATCCGAATACCGGATGTGCAAATAAAGAAAGAAAAAAGAAAATGGATTAGATTGGCAATTGCTAGAGGAATTTATTTAATATATAATATAGGTTAAACATTTTGGGTAGCGACCAAAAAACACAAAAAGTCAAAAATATATATTTTATTTTTCTTAAACTCAGTTCATATAGGCTTATACTAAATTGGCCGTGTTTGGCCGTGATTTTGCCACCTAGAACACATTACTGAAAGTCTTCTGCATTGGTATTACTAGTTTTCAAAACCCGATTTTACCCGTTTTTTGATATTTATTAAATTTTGTTAGGTTACTTCTCAATAAAAAGTCTCAAAATTGTGGAAGTTTGGTTTGAGGAAATCTATATATATAAAACTAGCTGACCCGGTCCGCGTTGCTGGCCCGTTGTTTGGGTTCTCCGTGTAAACTTTAGTTATCTATACAGTATTGATACACCCATAATTAGGCATCCCTCTAGAAACTTCATAATAAAATTCAATGTTTTGACATAAATTCCATGTAATGGTATCCCCCAAATTTAAGATATAAAATCTCTTTTATTATACCCTTCACCATAAATCGACAGCTTAAAGCACTTTGTGACCACATATAATGGTCGGTGCACGTCAATTAACATTGCTATATATTGGATTGTTGGTCTCGGTTGGGGTCGTAATTATTACTGCAGAGAATTGTTAGTATAGGTCCACGTTTTGATATAGCTCCCATAGAACGGTAGTGGCTGATTTTCGCTACTTTTGAGGATTTAACATCATTATCGACAACGAAATGGCTGAAATCTGGTTTTAATATATTTTAAAGAGGAGAGCATAAATATTCGGATCGACCGAAAGACACGCCTTTTTATTTGCGCTCGGTATGTAACAGTTATAGGTTCACGTTTTGATATAGCTCCCATAAAAGAGTACCTCCAGATTTTCAATAGTTCAGAGATATAGCCACTGTTGGGGGTCATAAACAGTCTTGCAGAGAATTTTCAGTATACGTCCTCGTTTTGATATAGCTCCCATAGAACGGTGGCGCCTGATTTTCGCTATTTTTGGTGGATTTAACCTCATTCAGCCAGAATGAACGTAACGCCTTTTTTCGCGCTCTATATGCAATAGTGGTAAAAATACCCCTCAGCGAAATGTATGTTCCTTCGGGATATGTATGGCAACATTTATATAATTCATAAAAAAATTACTTCGATAAATTGTAGTCGTTATTATCGAGATTTTGCTGTATTTAAAAAATGTATCTTTATCTAGCTATTCTAAGGATTGAAATCAATGCTCATGAAGTTTCACTTCCCATATTTTGAGATTTTATCCGTAATTATAATATTTTCAAAAATCGAACACGATCGCGGTATTGTGATTCCAATGATGATATTGTATTGTATATCAATAACTTTGTCTGATTTCCAATCGATCTTTCTGGAATTTCGATCTTGTGACATCTCAAGTTATAGGGATTTTACTGTATTCCAAATGTAGAGTTGATCGCGCTATCCCACTTATTGTTTAGTGTTCAGCGTTTATAGCGTTTTTTAGGCACGCTTACAAAATTATGTTTATTATCTGAAATAATAAATGTTTGCAATTTTGTGATAACCGCGTTATTTCACTTTTCGCGATATTTCACTTCCGCGAAGACCATTCAGGGTCAAGACAGTAATTACAGTAGTATTGCACACAATCTGTAAACTATACGTTCAAAAATATCATGGACTTCAGATTTTTAAAAAAAAAAATTGAAGGAGTACCTCCGGTCACTACACTTAGCCATATTAAAATAGCTCACGACCGCGCTATCCCACTTGTTCATGCTAGTGTTTATATCATTTTTGTGTCACGCTTACTAAAATTATGTATATTAATTGAAATAATACATTTTTGAAAACTTTTTGATGACCGCGATCATTCAGGGAAAACAATCTGTAAACAATACGTTCACAAATATCAAAGATTTCAGATTTTCTTAAAAACATTGTGGGGGAGCACCACCTGTCACTACTCTTAGCCGTATAAAAACAGCTTACGAAAGTTCTAATTAATTGAAATAATACATTTTTGAAAATTTTGGGATGACCGCGATATTTCACTTCCGCGACGACCATTCAGGGTCAAGACTGTAAGTACCATAGCATTGCAAACAATTTGTAAACAATATATTAAAACGTATCTTGAATTTCGCGGTTTTCTTAAAAAAGTTGTGGGGAGGACCAACGGTCACTACACTTAGCGGGATAAAAAAATAGATTACGACCTACTCTCAGACCTAAAAACTCCACATAAAACATTTCATAAGATTTCCCAATCGATTTTTCGGAATTTCTATATAGTTATCTCAAGTTATCGGGATTTTACAGTATTCCAGAATATGGCGTTGACCGCGTTATCCCACATATTGAAGCCAGTGTTATAGCGGTTTTGTAGTCACGCTTCCTAAAATTAGGTATATTATTTGAAATAATACATTTTTGAATAATTTGGGATGACCGCGATATTTCACTTCCGCGACGACCATTCAAAAAAATATATAGCCTATTTTCACCACCGGTGTTCCTAGTACATTATCTGAAATTTTCAAGAAAATCTATTTAGACGTTTTTGAGTCTATTCGGAACATACAAACATACAAACATACAAACAAACAAACATACTAACATACACACATTGCCTTTTATATATTAGATTGAAATTTGTTTGTCTGTTTGTTTGTTTGTTTGTTTGTGCCTTATAGACTCGAAAACCGCTGAACAGATCGTACTGAAATTTTTAGGGTACATTGCTACATGGCCTGAAATGAAAATAGGCTATATAATTTTTTGAAATTTCGCGTTGATCTGGAGATGTAGCATCAAAACCGGAGTTACCCCAAAAAAATTTAGATTTTGTATGCAAATATCTTTAGAACTATTACAGATACAATCTCCAAATTTTGTATGTGTGACGGAATTTGATGAAGAAATAAATTTACCAAATTATATTCAAATCGGTTCAGATTTGGATATTGCTCCCACATACATATATTTTCGGCCGATTTCCTTATTTTATGTACAAAACATGCTATTTATGTCCAATGTCAATGAAATTTGGAATGTGTGACGGAACTTGGTCTGGAAATAAACGTGCCAATTTATATCAAAATCGGTTCAGATTTGGATATAGCTCCCATACACATATATTTTCGGCCGACTTCCTTATTTTATGTACGAAACACGCTATATATGTCCAATTTCGCTGACATTTTTAATGTCTGACGGAATTTGTCCTAGAAATAAATGTGCCAAAATATATCGAGATTGGTTCAGATTTGGATATAGCTCCCATGTACATATATTTTCGGCCGATTTCTTTATTTTATGCACCAAACACGCTATATATGTTTAATATCGCTGAAATGTAGAATGTGTGTTGGAAATTGGCCTAGAAATATATGTGCCAATTTATATCGAAATCGGTTCAGATTTGGATATAGCTCCTATATATATATTTTCTGCGGATTTCATGTATTTGAGGCACCAAACACGCTATTTATATCCAATTTCAATAAAATTTGGAACGTTTGACTGAACTTGGTCTAGAAATACATATGCCAAATTATATCGAAATCGGTTCAGATTTGGATGTAGCTCCCATATATATTTTCGGGCGATTTTCCGCATTTGATGCACCAAACACGCTATATATGTCCAAATTCGCTGAAATTTTGAATGTGTTACAGAACTTGGTCTAGAAATAAATGTGCCAAATTATATCGAAATCGGTTTAAATTTGGATATAGCTCCCATATATATTTTCGGCCGATTTTCCGCATTTGTTGCACCAAACACGCTATATATGTCCAATTTCGCTGAAATTTGGAATGTGTAACGGAATTTGGTCTAGACATAAATGTGCCGAATTATATCGAAATCGGTTCAGATTTAGATATAGCACCAATATATATTTTCGGCGGATTTTCCAAATTTGATGCACCAAACACGTTATATATGTCCAATTTCGCTGAAATTTGGAGGGTCTGACGGAATTTGTTCTAGAAATAAATGTGCTAAATTATATCGAGATCGGTTCGGCCGATTTCCTGTATTTTATGCACCAAGCACGCTATATATGTCCAATTTGGCTGAAATTTGGAATGCGTAACGGGATTTGGTCTAGACATAAATGTGCCAAATTATATCGAAATCGGTTCAGATTTGGATATTGCTCCTATATATATTTTCGGCCGATTTTCTGTATTTGATGCATCAAACACGCTATATGTGTCCAATGTCGCCGAAATTTGGGATGTCTGAATTTGTTCCAAAACTAAATGTGCCAAATTATATCGAGACCGGTTCAGATTTGGACACACTTTATATGTCCAATTTCACTGAAATTTGGAAAGCGTGACGGAATTCGTTCTAGAAAAAAAGGGACAAATTATATCGAAATCGGTTCAGATTTGAATATAGCTCCCATATATATTTTTGGCTGATTTTCTGTATTTTATGCACAAAACACGCTATATATGTCCAATTTCGCTGAAATTTGGAATGTGTTACATACAGAACTTGGTCTAGAAATAAATGTACCAAATTATATCGATATCGATTCAGATTTGGATATAGCTCCTTTATATATTTTCGGCCGATTTCCTGTATTTGATGCACCAAACACGCTATATACAGTATCGGCCAAAACTAAAGCACCCCCTCAGTAAATTTTTTTGAAATGATAATTTTTTTATGAAAACTAAATTATAAATTTATTTTTTATTTTTCTTTTTATTTATTTATATCTTTATAATTGAAAAATACAAAAATAAGGAGATCAGAATTTAATAAACAAAAGTTAAAATTCAAAAAACATTTTAGGTCGCAAATATAAGCGGACAAAACTAAAGCACCCCCCCATTTGAGGTACAGCAAAAACTATTGAAATCAATATTTCGTTGCTTATCCTCTATTCTGGATGACACAATCACATCTTTTAGGCATAAAGGATACTAAATTATTAATTATTGCAGGCGAAATAATCAATTTTCGGAAAATTTAGCTTAAATCCTCAAAATACTGAAAATCGGAAGGTACCGTTATATGGAGGCTATACCCAAACGTGGACCCAGGTCCACGATTTTTGTTGGATATGTTTTGTGACCACTAAGAACCCTAAGTACCTAATTACAGCTAATTTAGTAGGAAAATGTGGCTTAAATATCCGAAATACCGAAGATCGGAAGGTACCGCTATAAGGGGGCTATACCAAAACATTAGCCGATATTGTTCATATTCATCCAAAAATTATGCTACAGCATTCTCTGATCAAATACTAAATCCCTTAGGTTTAAAAATTAGCAAAAGAACGAATTTTAAAAGAACGGTAGACGCCGGCTTATTCAGTCGACGACCAGCAAAAAACCTTCCGCCTCCATGTTTTACAGCGTCTTTGCAATATTTAGGATTTAACGGTTGCCCATTTGGTCCAAGTCTTTTACCATCTGAATACTTTTAATTAAACATAGATTCATCGGAAAACAGTTCAAATGGGTCTTGGCGAATGCCAGTCTGGCTCCTTCATTTTTAGTCGATATGAAAGTTTTTTTTTTGCTGGTCGTCGACTGAATAAGCCGGCGTCTACCGTTCTTCTGCAATTCGTTCTTTTGCTAATTTTTAAACGTTAGCGTATTGTATTTGACTAGTGGATGCTGTAGCATCATTTTTGGATGAATATGAACAATATCGGCTAATGTTTTGGTATAGCCCCCTTATAGCGGTACCTTCCGATCTTCGGTATTTCGGATATTTAAGCCACATTTTCCTACTAAATTAGCTGTAATTAGGTACTTAGGGTTCTTAGTGGTCACAAAACATATCCAACAAAAATCGTGGACCTGGGTCCACGTTTGGGTATAGCCTCCATATAACGGTACCTTCCGATTTTCAGTATTTTGAGGATTTAAGCTAAATTTTCCGAAAATCGATTATTTCGCCTGCAATAATTAATAATTTAGTATCCTTTATGCCTAAAAGATGTGATTGTGTCATCCAGAATAGAGGATAAGCAACGAAATATTGATTTCAATAGTTTTTGCTGTACCTCAAATTGGGGGGTGCTTTAGTTTTGTCCGTATATAATTGCGACCTAAAATGTTTTTTGAATTTTAACTTTTGTTTATTAAATTCTGATCTCCTTATTTGTGTATTTTTCAATTATAAAGATATAAATAAATAAAAAGAAAAATAAAAAATAAATTTATAATTTAGTTTTCATAAAAAAATTATCATTTCAAAAAAATTTACTGAGGGGGTGCTTTAGTTTTGGCCGAAACTGTATATCCAATTTGGCTGAAATTTGGAATGCGTAACGGGATTTGGTCTAGACATAAATGTGCCAAATTATATCGAAATCGGTTCAGATTTGGATATTGCTCCTATATATATTTTCGGCCGATTTTCTGTATTTGATGCATCAAACACGCTATATGTGTCCAATGTCGCCGAAATTTGGGATGTCTGAATTTGTTCCAAAACTAAATGTGCCAAATTATATCGAGACCGGTTCAGATTTGGACACACTATATATGTCCAATTTCACTGAAATTTGGAAAGCGTGACGGAATTCGTTCTAGAAATAAATGGGCAAATTATATCGAAATCGGTTCAGATTTGAATATAGCTCCCATATATATTTTCGGCTGATTTTCTGTATTTTATGCACAAAACACGCTGTGTATGTTCAATATCAATTAAATTTGGAATGTGAGACGGGATTTGGTCTAAAAATAAATTTGACAAATTATATTGAGATCGGTTCATATAGGAATATAGCTCCCATATATATTTTCGGTCGATTTCATGTTTTTGTTACGTGTATTCAATTTCAATGAAATTTTTTAGACTTAGCAGTCAGTAGAAGTCATCATTGTTTACACAAGTACTTATAGTTGGGAAGGAGTTGACCAAGGCTACATCTATTAAGTATCATATCTTTGAGAGAATTCTTAAGATTTATGTTTTGATATGATATATCTAAATCATTAGGAATACTTATAGGCGGAAAGGCTTTCGGAGGAGTGTTACCTCTTGAAACATACAAAAATACCATAGTAGCTCCATAAAAATCCTGAATTGGTATATAACGCCTTCATATCTCCTATATTTATTCGTTAAAATATTAAAAACGTTAATATAATTATGGCATTCCATTATATTTTATAGTAGTCGGGACAGCAAAGCGCACCGGGTTCAGCTAGTAAATAATAAATATAAAAAATATTGTTGTTCACAATTTCATTGCAAGTAAAATAAGTAATGGCGACAAATTGTTCGGTATATCCGTGGTTTTTTATAAACGGTGCGGCACTAATAAGCTTTATTTTATTTATATTTTTTTACATATTAATCATTGATACGGTTTAAAGGAGTACTAAACTCGTATTAATTAACACATATTCAAAAAATATACAAAACTGTAGTAACAATTCGTTGGAAAATCTACTCGCGGGGACAAAATTTTTGTTACTTACTACCGTGATCGTTTTCAACAGTTTGTTGTGTATAAGAAAACTAATAAAAATGACATTGGAAAAATAGCTTTGTTCGTTATATACGTAGTTGCTTATAACCGTTGTTCGTTATATCCGAATTTATCTGTAAAAATCTTTGTTTTATCTCACTTTTACACATAAATAATTTAAAAAGTTAAAAAATCCGTTAATTCCGCTTGTATTAATTTTTGACTCAAAAAACAGGGCAAATTACCTATAGTGGACAGGAGGGGTTGGGTGCCTTCACCAAAATTAATATTTCAAAAAAACTTTAAATGTACCGACACCGAGCGCATTTTGAAAAAAGGCGGCGAAGCGACACCATGCTGCAATATACATATGTATAAAAAATTCAATTGGACAATTAATATGCTAGGGCTCCACGTAATTTGCAATAATGCTGGGAATTTCTGTATCATGATAGAGACAAATTGTAGCATGGGAGGAAAATGTTGTATTCTACGCAAAACCTATTATATATTAGGCAGTAGGCCCGTTACTTACCCAGGAGACACATTATTGCAATTTGCATCAGGGGAAAGGTCAGTAGTTCTTTTTCCATATGTAGGCTACTTTGCTGGTATATGCCCTCCAGGAAGTAAAATATGGACCAAAGTTTTAATTTTTATACTTTTCATACAAAAGTAATGGACATTTAACCCACTAGATAATATGAGATCATCATCCAACATTGTAGGTTCTTCGTCCTAAACTCTTACATCGTGCAAAATCTCGTGACTATTAATTTTTAATTGCGACCTGTAGCGTGCTTCTGATTACACTACAAACAAATAACTGGATATTCAATTCTGTTATCTGAGCACGTATGTCAACATAATTGGCATCAATAGGAAGGTCAAGAAATTGCCTTCCAAATGTTATTTACGTGGGCGGAATGTATCTTCCAGGAATGCATATATAAGCTGTATATTAAATATTTTCACCATCTTAAAGTGCAAGCTACTTCTTTATCATATATTCTTACCTTAGTTAAAATTTCGAGGCGATCGGACTATTATTGCGACCTACAGAGTAGCTACAAAATCGGATAAAAATTATGTTTTTGGTCCATTTCACCCGCTAAATATTTCACGATCACCACCAATAACAATAGGTGTCTATTCTGGTCTGGAATTCGGCAAAATTTCATGGCGATCGGCCTATTATTGCGGCCTGGAGTTTGATTACAATTTATAATGGACAGACGGACGGACACACATCTCAAAATCGCTTTATCTCGTCGAGATATGAAGATTGGTATACCACATTGGGGGTGTTCGACTAATATTTCGCGGTGTTACATGAATTTGTCCCAAAACAAACTTATAATACCCTTTCCTCATAGTGGTGCTGGGTATAATTATATTCCAATGCTCCTCATAAGGACAAGTGTGGTTAATGTTGAAATTCTTCATAAATGTTGATAATAAAACCCTTTTGTTTTTATACCCTATGCCACAAGTGGAAAAGGTATAATAAGTTTGTTTTGGTGAAAATTCATGTAACACCGCCAAATATTCGTCGGAGACCCCCAATGTGGTGTACCAATTCTCATATCTCGACGAGATAAAGCGATTTTGAGATGAATGCCCGTCCGTCCGTCTGTTCATTATAAATTGTAAACACGCTCCAGGCCGCAATTATGGACCGATCGTCACGAAATTTTGTATGGAGGGCGGGTTCAGATCAGAATAGATCCCTATTCTTATTGGTGATGATCGTGAAATATTTAGCGGGTAAAATGGACCAAAAACATAATATTTATCCAATTTTCTAGCGGCTCTGTAGGTCTCAATAATAGTCCGATCAACGCGTAATTTTAAATAAGGTAAGAGTATATCACAAGGGAGAAGCTTGCAATTTGAGATGGCGATCGGATAATATTTAGAGGGTTAAATGGACCAAGACTTTTGTGTGAAAATTGTGAAATTTTTAATATACAGCTTATATCTTAATTCCGGACAAGTGAGATATACTTGAAAGTGGAACGTTTGACCTTTCAATTGATGCCAATTATGTTGGTGTACATGATCAGATAAAAGAGTTACAGCCTAATATATTTCGTTATTTGTGTGTAGTGTAATAATAAACTCGCTAGAAGTCGCAATTATACATCAATAGTCACGAAATTTTGCACCGGGTAAGAGTATAGGTCGAAAAACATGCCTACAATTTTGAATGATGATCTGATATTCTTTAGCGGGTGAAATGGACCATTATTTTTGTATGAAAAATATAAAAATTTTATTTTTGGTCGATATTTTAATTCCTTGAGGACATATGTATATATTTCGCAAAGTAGCCTACATATGGAAAAAAACTACTGACCTTTCCTTTGCACAGTGTGTCCAAATTCAATATTTTGTGCCAAAAATGCAAAAAACAAATTGTTGAAAATTGCCAAAAAATTTACGTGAAGGGATAGAAAACACGCTAGCTAAGAGAGAAAAACAAAAATTTCGTTGGTTGTACCTTTATAATTGAAGTAACGGTACCTATAACATGACCTTATTTTCGTTAAAATCGCAAGGAATTCGTCGATTTTGTGTGGACCACATTACGAGGGCAGTTCGGAATCTTCTTAGCCTAGCACAAAAAGCGCGGTATAAACAGAAAACACCGATTATACAGTAAATTAGAACCTTCCCTTGGTGAATCGTTCTTCATGGACCATGTGACACAGGATGATATTATGTGGATACTTAAAGCTAGAAGTGGTATGATAGCACTTAACTCAAATAGAT
Source organism: Musca autumnalis (assembly GCF_047663935.1). Lineage (NCBI taxonomy): Eukaryota > Metazoa > Arthropoda > Insecta > Diptera > Muscidae > Musca > Musca autumnalis. Next base: position 154,877,391 of record NW_027411866.1, on the reverse strand, counting down.
ATCAAATAGATGCAAACCCAAGATGTTCAATGTGCAATACACAGGAAAATGAAGACATACAGCATTTTCTAGGTCGTTGCCCAGTACTAAAAGAATTTCGTCAAATGTTTTTTCAACAAACAGTAATTTATGAACCTGAATTAATAGATATACTAAATGGATATGTAATCAATTGGAAATGCTTAGCCAGTTATTTAAGAACTTGTTTACAATACAGAAATCAATTATTGTTAGAATTCAACTTGTAATTACTTACATTCAACACTGAAATCACTACTAATTAGTCAGAAAATGACAGACGACTCTAAGTCAATGTCCCTAAATATATTTATATTTATATATTCTTAAAAAAAAAAAAAAAATCTATATTGCAATGTAAAATTTCAAAAAATTAAACAATAAAGAATATTACTACTACTACTAAACAGAAAAAAGTTAAATGTTTTGGAAACTTCTATCTCTGTTATGGACACATGTTAAATTTTGTTTCGATCTGGCAACTCCTTCATATAGAAACAGGTGTTCAAAAACGACACATCCGCAATTTTTTTACAATGGAAAAACTAGAAATGCGTGCTGTCATTAAATATTTACATAAAAAAGGTTTATCGGGACAAGAAATTCATAATGATATGGTGAATGTATTAGGTGAAAGTGCTCCTTCATATGCAACAGTAAAAAATTGGGTTGCTGAATTTAAACGTGGTCGTACAAGCATTGAAGATGAACCACGTAGTGGACGTCCAAAAACAGCAACAAAACAGAAATTGTAGCCAAAGTGCATGATATGGTATTAAATGATCGACGAATAAAAGTGCGTGAAATTGCTAATATCATGGGCATCTCAAATGATCGAGTCCATTTAATTTTGCATGAAGAACTACAGATGAAAAAGCTTCCTACAAGATGGATGCCGCATTTGTTAACATTCGATCAAAAACGCATAACAATGAACATTTCTCAAGCTTGTTTGGATCGTTTTAAGCGATATAAAATGGATTTTAAGCGTCGTTTCATAACTGTTGATGAGACATGGATCCACCACTATACTCCAGAGACAAAAGAACAATTCAAACAATGGACTGACGCTGGAGGAAGTGCCCCAAAGAAGGAAAAAACAATTCAATCGGCTGGTAAGGTTATGGCAACGATTTTTTGGGACTTCAAAGGTATTTTATTGATTGACTATCTGCAAAAGGGTAAAACAATAAATTCAGAGTACTATTGCAACCTTTTGGATCAATTAAATGTACAAATTCGAGAAAAACGTCCTGGCTTACAACACAAAAAAATAATTTTTCATGAAGACAACGCACCAGCGCACAAGAGTGTTTTAACAATGGCTAAAATCCTTATTCTCCTGAGTTAGCTCTCAGTGACTTTTACTTGTTCCCAAATCTAAAAAAATTCCTTGCTGGCAAGCGTTTTACCTCAAATGAAGATGCAATTACAGTTGTAAACCACTATTTTGAAGACCTTGAGGAAAACTAATTTAATCAAGGGATAGAATTGCTAGAAAAGTGTTGGACTAAGTGTATTGAAGTTTCAGGAGATTATATTGAAAAATTAAAAAAAAAATTTGTAAAACTAACTATTCTCTTTCATTGATAGGCTAAGAAGTTTCCGAACCGCCCTCATATAACTTAGTTTTTGGAATTTTTAATGGTTCTTTTTGCTATGCGATAATACGAAACCTGACGTATTAAATTGTGCTTAGAAGTAAATGTATTTGTGTTCCTGTTCTGTATAATAACCTGATTTTTTTGAACATTGTTACGTGTATTTTTTTTAATAAGTTCTTTTTTAATATGATATAACTAAAAAGTTCCACGGTGTTCCGCTGTTGTTATGGTACCCAAATATAGAGGAGCTCTCGAACTATCAATTTTTCAATACAGAAATTGCGACCAAGTGCGACGCCGGAAAAAAAGCCCTTAATGACGTTACCACCCGACCTTACGTGTTTTGAGGATTTTACTTACAATAATCAACCGATCTAGCTAAACATTTAAATATAACGTTTTATACGAGTAAACTATCTCCTTACTAGAAATTGTATATATAGGTCGACGTTTTGATGTAGCCCCCATATAAGGGTTCCGCTCGATTTCAGGTATTTTAGGGTTTTTAAATACATTTTCGGAACGAAGTTGCTACAATTTGCATTTAGGGTTCCTAGTGGTCAAAAAATGTGCACACACAATATTGTGGGCATAGGTCCACTTTATGATATAACTCTCATATAACGGTACCCCTGATTTTTGGTATTTTGGAGTTCAAAGATACATTTTCCGTCCGAATTATATATTGATATCGTCTGACCCGTTTATTTGTAGTTTAAGGAAAAACTCAAAAACAAAACAAGTAAGAAAAGTCTATAGTCGGGCGGAGCCGACCATGGGATACCCTATACCACTATCCCTGGACAATCGCTCTCCACGGAACTTCTTTTCAATGATTGTGAAAATTTAATTATCAAATATCAGAGATGTAATGTATAATACTTATGGCCAAAACCAAAAAGTTATCTAGCATGGCAAAGACATTTTTGTAGCAGAAAAGGAAAATTTAGTTCACACAAACTAAAATGTAATGAAACCCACTTATGTAGTACTACTACTTCCGTTGTTTAACCGCTACGTTATTGAAATTTTTACCAATTTCACACAAAAGTTTCAGTCCATTTAACCCGCTAAGTATTATCTGATCTTCACGTTGGTTTGTACGCTTCTTCTTCATCATAAACTCAAACTTTGTTTAAAATTTTGCGGGTTATTATTTTGACCTACAGAGCCGCTACAAAATTGGTTAAAATTTTGTTTTTGGTCCATTTCATCCCCTGAACATTTCACGATCATCACCAAAAACTAATCATTTCTATTCTGGCCCGAACTCAACCTCCTTAGAAAATTTGTTATTGAAGTTCAAATTGCCTTAAGCTTGTTTACAATTTTTAATGGACGGACACACACCGCTAAATCGAGAGCGATTGTCCAGGGATAGTGGTATAGGGTATCCCATGGTCGGCTCCGTCCGACTATAGACATTTCTTACTTGTTTTTTTTTCTCAAAAACGGTAAGACCTATAAGAAATCGACTAAAGAAAAATTTTGGGGGCTTACAAATTATCTACAAGAATGATCTTTACGATTTTTCAAAAGGAGTCACTATTCCTGCGATATCGTTATATAAGTGTCAAATTACACATATCAGTGAACTAAGCCGCGTAACAACATCATGATGCGCACCGGTTGAAATACACTGTGCAACATTTTTAAGGTGATCTTATGCAAACAAACGACTAGAAACCCTAGTTGGGTTTTGTTGTGTCAGATCCAGCACGGATTTTATGGCCCCATCTAAACATGGTTAAATATTGAGTTTTTAAAGAAATTCGGGGCTATATCTCTGAAACCAATGCGAATCTTCTTCTAACATCTGAAGCAAATTTGTAGACAAGGACAAGAATAAAACATCTGGAGACATAATCAGCTCGAAAAACTACATTTATTGCCTCAAATTTCAAAATATATGCAAAAATTTCACAATTTTTATACATTTCTCACCGTATCTCCAAAACCGTTAATTTTTTCTTAATATTTTCTTTTGGAAAAGTATTCCCTGGAATGTAATACACAACTCTTCAGAATATATCATTGTTGTAAAATGCCTCTATGCCATTGGTTTCAGTACATTTTTCAACGACGATTTAATAAAAATGTCAATAGAGTAGTGACATCCGAAATGCGAGAATAAACGGTTGGTGTGACCTGTGTTTGAAATACGTTTTGTAAAAGATATGGTTCAAAATACCGCTGAAACAACATGTTGAGAACTTTGTTTGGAAGATTTTTGCACAAGGTTACTTGGTTGAACTCCCAATAGTTTAGCCGATACTGACCAGAATTTCAGCAATTATGTAAAATTTTCTCTATTTTATAGATTTTGATGCCCTAGATGAAGTGTTTCTTATATAGTTTTTTCAAAAGGTAAGTTCTACTAGTTTAGGGCTACAATATTGCTAAAGACAGCAAGGCCAAATTCCTATTCGTTTCTGAGATAAAGGCCTGATAAATGCAAAAAAGTGTAGTTTTAGCCCGGTTTAGAAGTTGTTTGCATTTTCTGTGTTGCATAGTGTAATCAGCGCAACAATCCCTTACAAACGATACCCACGTTGCGGTAATCGGTTCAGTCAAATAACCGGCAAACCGGACCCGCCGCGCATGGAAATTATACATTTCTGTAATCAGCGCAACTAACCCTTAAACCGCGTCAAAAGGATCCTGACATTTTGAAGCAAAAAAACCATATGGAGGTATAATTAAATTTGTCATTCCGTTTGTAACACATCGAAATATTCGTCGGAGACCCTATAAATTATATATATTATTGATCAGCATAAAATTCTATGTCGATTTAACCATGTCTGTCTATCCGTCTGACTGTTGAAATCAAGATACAGCTCGCAATTTTAAAGATAGAGAGTCAATATTTGGTACAGAAATTTTTATTACTTGCAGGATGGTTGGTATTGAAAATGGGATATATCGGTCCACGTTTTGATATAACCCCCATAGAACGGTACCTCCCGATTTTCGGTATTTTTAAGGTTTTAGCTTCAATATCCTACCAAAATTTGGTACGTGGTCTTCTTCAGGGTATAAAACTTTCCCCCAGAATTTTGTCGGTATCGCTCAACACCTTCATATAGCCCCCATAGAACGGTACCTCCCGATTTTCGGTATTTTGAAGGTTTTAGCTTCATTATAACAACATTCAATGTGATATAAAACTGTTCGCCAGAAATTTGTCTGCTTTCATATTGCCCCATTTCCGACTAAAATTCGTCGGTATAGGTCCACGTTTCGATATAGCTCCCTTAGAACGTTACCTCTAGATTTTCGTAATACTGAAGATTGTGACGTCAATACTCCACCGAAACGGCTGAAATTCGTTATTTAGTCTACCAAGAGTTATAACATATTCAAGAAGAGTATTATCAGTATATACCACGTTTTCATATATCCCCATAGAAGCGTACTTCTTGATTTTCGGTATTTTTTAAGTTTTAGCCACATTCTCTTACCGAAATATAGGAAATTTGGTATTCAGTCCTCTTTGAGTCTGCTAGAAATTTGTCGGTATAGATCGACGTTTTGAAATAGCCCCCACAGAACGGAGCCTCACATTGTTTTACCGAAATAGCTGAAATTTAGTATTAAGTCTTCTTCATAAACGAAAGGAAACTAATTATTCCATTATACTTCAATACAACTTCTGGTGGAGGGTATAACAAGTTCGGCCCGACCGAACTTAACGCCGTTCTTACTTGTTATGTAATTAATAAGGTCACCAAACCATATGAAGATCGGTCAATGCGTTTTTGAGCTATCGTTGGCACCGACTTCAAAAATGTCATTTCGAGAAACACGTGTTTAAATTTTCTATACCACATACAAATCACAATAAATTGTTCCTTTACAATGCCCATAGCTGAATTAATTTTGCTCCGCTCGACTTTTTGCGACATACTCTACACTACCAGTACTTCAAAATAAGTCAATAACATTTAAGCCCTTAAGCGGTATTATGTTTTTCGTGGGCAAGTCCATACTTCCTGAAATAGTTGTCCAAAATACGGTGACTAACTGAAATGACTGGTGGGCCCTATATCTATCGAAAGGAATGACTCCCTAAATAAGATCCACTTTCAAAATGGACTGTGTCGGTCCATTCCTTTAAATACATTCTCTGCAACACTTTTGAGCTTCAAACCAAATATATTTTTTTGTCGGCAAGTTCATACTTCCAAAAATGGCCACAAAATTTGCGTAGCCGGTGGTACATTCGACATTGTCAATGGATGAAAGTTTTAATTCACACAGCCTGAGAGTATATCTCTGTCTGACTGATATTTTTATTTCTTTCTTCAACATTTCCTATGAAAGCTAAAAATAACAAAATAAGAAAAATACAATTTATGTGTTTTTTCCTCAAATTTTCTTTGCATTTTTGCATATAACACGAATATTATACCTCCGACCTTTACGACATAGGCTTAGTTTTATTTCTCACAATCTCTGGATGCTGTTGTAATTATTTTTTATATATTTTGTAAGCCTATTTCACAAAATCTATTTGCAAATACGTAAAATTTTGTCATAAATTTGATTTTTCGATAATCCATTTAGACATTTCGGGATTATTTTTGCATCATCGCCAAGAGTTCGAATTCAGTTAACTGTAATGACATCTAAACCTTCAAATTAAAATGGTCATATATTTTGCGCGCAACGATCAAGGTTAGTTACAACAAGTAAAAAGTCGTTAAGTTCGGCCCGGCCGCACTTTTTATACCCTCCACCATAAAATAGTCTTAATTAAAATGGAATAATTAGGGTCCTTTCACAATTTTAGGTGGAACAACTTTTCGACAATGGATACACTGTGAACACAAGTGTTGGGGCAGAGAAAATTCCTTTTGGAGATGAAAGCCCTTGGTGTGTGTATATTAAAAACACCGAACGACAGATGCGCCGTGAGTCGAACTTCCGCGTTATGGCGTGATGAAGTTTTGGCAAGAGACCCTGTAAGCCATCATGAATTAGCATTATATCTTTGTTTGTTGTTTTTGTAGAGCACTTAAGCAACAGTGAACAAAGATATAACGCTAATTCCTGATGGCCCACAGGGTCTCTAACAAGAATTTCATTTCTTTCATTTCTTCCCCAAGAGGAATTTTCCGTGCCCCAGACTTTCACCTCCATTTTGTTGCACAGTCTTATCTAATCTAATCTAAAAAAATGTGCTCAGCTAGGTGAAAGGTACCACCTACGGGGCTATATCAAAGAGTCAACTTATCTTTAAATTTTTTGGCTGAAAAGTTTTATAGCTGCAGTGAACTTCAAAAATGGACCCATGTTGACGAATTTTAGTGAAGAAATTTCGTGACCCCTGAAAATTCCCGAAAATCGGGAGGTACAGTTATATGGGGGGATATATCAATACATGGTCCTATATTGACGATTATTTTTGAATAGACAACATTGTAGCTAAAATTCTCAAAATACCGATCATTAGAGCCAGTTCGGTTAAAAATGGCAGCTAAAATGCTCAAAATACCGAAAGTCGGGAGGTCCCGTTATATGGGGGATATACCAAAACATGAACCTGAACCTATGTTGACGATGTTTGGTGGAGATGTTTTATGACCACTGAGAACCTTAAATGGCAAATTACAGCTAGTTCGGTTAAAAATTTTAGCTAAAATTCTTAAAATACCGAAAATTGGGAGGTACCGATATATGGGGGCTATACCAAAACATGGACCTATGTTGACGATGTTTCGTGGAGATGTTTCATGACCACTGAGAACCTCAAATGTCAAATTACTTCTAGTTCGTTTAAAAATTGTAACTAAAATGTTTAAAATACCGAAAATCGGGAGGTACGGTTTTAAGGGGGCCATACCAAAACATGGACCTATGTGACGATGTTTGCTGGAGATGTTTCATGACCACTGAGAACCTCAAATGTCGAATTGCGGATAGTTCGGTTACAAATTGTGGCTAAAATTCTCAAAATACCGAAAATCGGGAGATACCGTTATATGGGGGCTATACCAAAACATGGACCTATGTTGACGATGTTTGGTGGAGATATTTCATGACCACTGAGAACCTCAAATGTCAAATTGCGGATAGTTCGGTTACAAATTGTGGCTAAAATTCTCAAAATACCGAAAATCGGGAGATACCGTTATATGGGGGCTATACCAAAACATGGACCTATGTTGACGATGTTTGGTGGAGATATTTCATGACCACTGAGAACCTCAAATGGCAAATTACAGCTAGTTCGGTTAAAAATTGTAGCTAAAATTCTCAAAATACCGAAAATCGGGAGGTACCGATATATGGGAGCTATACCAAAACATGGACCTATCTTGACGATGTTTCGTGGAGATGTTTCATGACCACTGAGAACCTCAAATGTCAAATTGTAGATAGATCGGTTAAAAATTGTGGCTAAAATTCTCAAAATACCGAAAATCGGGAGGTACCGTTATATGGGGGCTATACCAAAGAGTGGACCGATATAGCCCATCTTCGAACTTGACCTGCCTATGGAAAAAGACCCTCGGGTGCAAAATTTCAGCACTCTATCTCAATTATTGCGGACGCTAGAGTGATTACAACAGACGGACAGACGAACGGACGGATAGACGGACATGGCTAGATCGTCTTAGAATTTTATCCTGATCAAGAATATATATACTTTATTTGGTCGCAAATGATTAGTTCGATGTGTTACAAACGGAATGACAAACTTAATATACCCTCTATACTATGGTGGAGGGTATAAAAACAGATATGGAGTGACGATTTTTTTCTTAGTCTATGTACCAAAAATTATTCATGTAGCATCAAAAAGTATTTTTTTTTGTATTTTTTTTTTTTTTTTTTTTTTTTTAAATGGAAAACTCAATTTGCAATTTTTTGCCCATATACCAAAATATCAAAAAAGTGGATAAAAACTGCAAGTCAAAAACGGGAGGCTCGATTTTCACGGTAGGCATATGGTCTAGCGGACATTTTTTGCTCAGTACAATTCCAGTAATCAGAAACGCGAAACGGCCCTAATGATGTTCATAAATACAGTGTTTTAAAAAAAGTATAATAAATATATTTTCTTACTGATACATTCGTTACAGGCGTTTTATAGAGTCCCACTTTAATATTTAACGATATTACACCACGCTTCTTAACATTTAAACGGCACTCATTGAAACGTGCAAAGTCTGGATCATGATGTTGACATTTTAGATTTGTAAATTTGAAATTGCGTGAAGACAGCACTATGGTTATGGTTACACAAATTATGTAAAATTGTAGAAGAATATTTTTTTGCATAGTTAATGAACAAAAGTTAACAATATCACCGTTCGAACGATACTACCAAATTTATTGAAAAATTTGGCTTTAAGTAATTTTTTGTAGTTAAAATAACAATTACCGCTTAACGCACAATTAAAAATTGTCCCACATAGAGGCTTTATATGGGTGGTCTAGGGCATAGTTAGCTTATGGTTAGCTTATGGTCCAGTGCCATTTTTTCAAACTGCTACAAACTGTTTAGTCAAAGTCATTTTATAATCCGTACTCACTTATGAATTTATATTACGTTTAAATATTGATTAATAGTCAAGACCGAATGATTTTCCATAAGTTTTATTCATTTTTTAACAAATCGTGATATTTTTCAAGCATAAAAGGTACATTAAAAATAAATTAACTTTACCACAATTATTTGTTTTTATATTAAAAATTGTAATTTTGTGTAGATTGCATTATAATTAATTTCACTGTTACTAATAATCGTTTTTTGTGGCATAGAGGAAGAAAATAACTTGAAATTAAATGCCGCTATTTTTTCACGATACACGATACTTAGCTAAATGGCGCTGTAAAGAACATTTGTTCTGTGGAACATCACATTTCATAAAAATTTAATTATTATGTTTTTGATGTCGCCTTTCACTTGCTCACTCCATCAGAATTTTGACCTTTCGTTCTCTGTGTACCGCCATGAGGGCAGTATTTATACAGCTGCGAAAAAAATAATAGCACCACCTCACACAAAAATGTTTTGCAGGCATTCTCATTTACATGTGCAAGTTTTGCTGATCGTTTCATGCACATTCATAACCAAACGACTCTTAAGAGTTTAAAAATAACAAAAATCATTGTAATATTCGAAACTTTTTTAAAATATAAACCAATTTTCACTTAAACTCCCAAAGTTTGGCGAACAAATAATAGTACCATTATTAAAAATTCTTTTAAAATAATAGAAATTGGACAAATATCTACACTTTATCACTCAAGAATAGAAAGACATCAATAGAAACAAGTGTATATTGATTTATTCTTCAGTTGATTTCGTTAGTATCACCTGGGTGTATGCTAAGTATCAAACCATGTGGATTCTGTTATTTGTTGCAGGGTTCTTCTTCAAGGACCTCCCAATATGATTTTCTGGTTGTTGGTTTTGATACCGCAATTGCGTTATTGACCTCAGGTCACATTTTTATACCCTACACCACTATGTGGGTACCCTACACCACTATTTGGCTATGTGTGTCCGTCCGTCAGTCCGTCCGTCCGTCTGTCCATCTAAACCTTGTAATCACGCCACAGGCCGCAATTTTGATCGGATCGTCACGAAATTTTTGATGTTGATGGGGGTCCCGGAGGGGAAGAAGCCTATTGATTTTGGTAATGGTCGGATAATATTTAGGGGTCGGAAAGGGCAAAAAACTTAGGTGGATAAAAAGACAACGTTTTTTTCCAAAGCCAATATCTCAGCTTCTATATGGGGTATACCAAAAGCAAAACCTGACAATGAAAGCAGAAAATATCACCTTTCTAATGATGTAAAGCAGGTGCTCGTAGGTGTTCAAACAACGAAGATATCGCAATAGTAGCAAATAAAACCCCAATTTTCATTTTTGCGATTTAAATTTTATTGACAAATATCACAGCTTTGGTTGAAAATTTTCCAAAAGCAACGATTGACTATGAAAGTAAAAAATCCCGTCTTTACAATGATACAAACTAGGTCGGCGTAGGTAACCAAATAACGGAGATATCGCAATAGTCGGTAATACATCCCATTTTTCTATTTTTTTGGAAATCACGCTACAGGTCGCAATATTGATCGGATCGTCACGAAAATTTCAGGGTTAATGGGGGTCTCACAGATGAATAAGCGTATTGATTTTGATGATAGTCGGATAATATTCAGGGGTCGGAATGGGCAAACACTTATTTGGAGAAAGGTCAACGTTTTATTTCAAAGCCAATATCTCTGTTTCTTCAAGAGGTATATCAAATGCAAAATCTGGCAAGGAAAGTAGAAAATATCACCTTTACAACGATGTAAATTAGGTTGTCGTAGCTGCTCAAGCAACAGAGATATCGCAATAGTCGGTAATGCGTCCCATTTTCCGATTTGTTTGTAATCACGCTACAGGTCGCAATTTTAATCGGATCGTCACGAATTTTTTGGGAGTTTATGCGGGTCCCACATAGGAAAAAGCTTATTGATTTTGGTGATAGCCGGATAATATGTAGGGGTCGGAATGGGGAAAAACTCATTTGGAGACAAATTCAAAGCTTTATTATTTGTGATTATATTGGCATCTAGTAGGGGTATTCCAACGACAAAGCCTGTCAATGGAAGAAGAAAATATTACCTTTACATTGATGTAAAGCAGGTTGGCGAAGGTGGTCAAACAAGGGAGATACCACAATAGTCGGTAATGCATCCAATTCTTCCATTTTTTTGCAATCAAGCTACAGGTCGTAATTTTGATCGGATGGTCACGAAATTTTGGTTGCTTATGGGGGTCCCAGAGACAAAGAGGCATATTATTTTTGGTGGTAGTCGGTTTATATTCCCTAAAAGAAATGTTTACCAGTGAAAAGCTTATGCACAGAGGTGGTGGTGTAGGGTATCACATGGTCGGCCCCGTCCCGACTATAGCCTTTGCTCACTTGTTTTGGTTTGTCATAGTAGAGGAACAGCGCCCAACCCTGGTCACAGAACTTCTATCAATGAATACGTAAGAAGATGAAGTAATACTAAACTTCACTATTCTATTGCGATTATTTAGTAAACGGTTTTGTGATTTAGCCTAAGTTTAACTAAGATTTTTATATTTTTGATTATTTATTTTTATAAATTAAATGTTGTGGAGTTCCGTTTTTTTAATAATAACAAATTAATAATAATGCAAAATGTTTAATTATTGAATAAAAAACTCCATAGGAGGATTTATGGGAGTTATCCTCGAACGAAAAAGCCAGATTCATACTATTACGGTTAAACAATCCCCTGTTAATGGGTTTTGCTATATATTTTTGGTTCTATTCCGAGGTTTTTGAGAACATCTAACTGAGAAAATATTCTCCCCCAAACATAAATATTTAGCCCCACATCTACATACAACATTGTTCGGCAGTTGTTTATGGTGGTGCTATTGCTTTCGCAACTGTATGCCTGTCGCTCATGCTCATTATAGGGCCTATCCATCGATATAGTTGTAAGTCGATACGTTTAACTATGCTAATGTCATTGTACGAGTATAACCCATACAGCTCATGTGGCGCACAATGGTTCAGAAATCGATTTTCCTGGCCATAACCCCAATTTCTTGTCATCACCGATCGTTATTTACCTACTATGTGGGATTCGATAACAAATATATTGAAGCCAATACAACCAAAAAAAAAAATAGATCAAACTATTGGAAACTGGGGGCGGGCGTGGTTGCCCCTAAAGACTAAAATTGTCCCACATATCGGAAACGTACGTAATAAAGAAATGGATATTTCTCTAAAACTATAACAGATATTTTGTTCGTTGTTTTTATACCCTCCACTATAGTATGGAGGGTATATTAAGTTTGTTTTTCCGTTTGTAACGCTTTGAAAAAATCATTTGCGACCATGTAAGGTATATATATTCCTAATCAAGATAAAATTCTAAGTCGATATAGCCATGTACGTCTGGCCGTCCGTCTGTTGTAATCACCCTAGCGTCCGCAATAATTGAGCTCGAACGCTATATTTTTGCAGCCAAGTGTCTTTTTTCCATAGGGAGGTTATGTTCGAAAATGGGCTAAATAAGCCCACGTATTGGTATAGCCCCCATATAATTGTACTTTGCGGTTTTTAGCTACCTTTTTTTAAAGAAGTATCTGCAATTTGACGTTTGATGCTCACAATTTTTACAAAACTACTCTACTAAACATTTTCAACATAGGTCCATGTTTTGGTAGAGCCCCTACATAGCGGTGTCTGTCGATTTTCGGTATTTTGGCGTGTTGAGCCACATTTATCGGACGAACTACCTGTCATTGAATACGTGAGGTTGCAAGTGGTTACAAAACATATCCACCAAAACTTCTTAACAAGGGTCAATGTTTCGGTATAGCCCTCATATAACGATTCCTCCCGATTTTCTCTATTTTGAGGATTTTAGCTATCTTTTTTGACAGAAAACCCAGCACTTTGACGTTTGAGGCTCCCAACTACAACTAGCTACACTTTTTGTAATTTAACATTTGAGGTTCCAAGTGGTTACCAAACATCTCCACCAAAACTTGTTAACATGCTGTAATGTGACATTTGAGGTTCTCTGTGGCAACGAAACTTCTTCGCTAAAAATCATCAACATAGGTCCATATTTGGTTTGATTTAAGGGTTTAGGCTACAACTTTTAACCGAACTAGATGTAATTTGACACTTTAGGTTCTCTATAGTCGCGTACGAAAATGTTTCGTCGAACAAAATTTGTTAAACTACTGCAACAAATTATTACATTTTTCTTTCTCATAAACATTTTTGTTTCATGATTGGAGATTTCAAGCGAAAACTTATATTTTTCTGAAGTTTCCGTTCAGAAAATCCACATCATTAAAAAGTTTTATAAGAAATGTTTTCAAATTTTTTGCTTTTACCTACACTCTTTTTGAGAGAAACTTTCTATAAAGTCTGAATTACTTATTCATGTCATATCATTCCACTATTTATTACGTATTCCGTAATGAATATACTCCACGTTTGTTATGTCATATTCGAGCTATGTAGAGGTCTCGACGCATTACTCTCAATGAGAGTGCATGAGAAAATGTCTACTGGACAAAATGTATGAAGGGTTTTCTTGAAAGCCAATTACAAATTTACCTCACTGACATCAAAAAAAAATTTGGTTATTCTATTCAAGACAAATTTGTTGCTAAATAGTAGGAGAAAATAATAACGAAAAATTATTTATTACTTCAAAAGCTGCTAAAATCTGATATGTTTACTAAACCCACTTGAATTGTTTTCCCTATCATCAACGAAGTATAACACCCTCCAACATTTTTAAGGTAGTACTGTGCAATCAACTTCTACCGAGGATATTATGAAAGTACAGGCCCAAAAGCCAGAAACACTAGTTGGGTATTGTTTTGTCAGATTCAGCTAAGATTATATATCCTCATCTAAAAATGGCTAAAAATTTAATTTTTCTTAGCAAACTTATAGATAAGAGAACGAAGAAAATATTTTTAGAAAAAAAACTCGAAAAACTGCTGTAGCGCTATAAAATGTATGCAATATCTAAAAATACCACAATATCTCCCAAACTTTAAAATTTGTCTTTGAAAAAAATATTGCTTCAATGTGATACATAATCCTTCAGAAAATACATTTATTGTTTAATGTCTCTATCACGTTGTATCTAAAATATATTTCAACGACCATTTAATAAATATATCAATAATATTGTGAATTGCCAAATATGAGAATAATCTGTTCGTGTTAACAGTTGTATAATTGTACCCTCAGCCTTTAGGGTTACGGGATTAAATTCACTTTGATACGATACAGATATTCCTTATCGAGATAATGATTTCCGACTCCGATATTCGTTTCAGACAAGTTGGAATTACTTAGCATAATCCGTCCGCCTGTATGTCTATTTATCTGACTAGCTGGAGCGCATGATAACTGTCGAACGGATCAACCGATTTGGTCTAGGTTTTGCATCTTGTAATAGGTTGTCCAAATTGAATTAAGTAATATCGGTACCTCCGCCATAAAAGTTCAAACTTTTTCGCTAAAATGGTGCATACTATATCTCTCAAAGGGAGTAACCTACTAGATCTAAACTTTGCACATCGTAATATTTCTTCCTGACATAGATCGAACCTAATATGGTCCACTCCTTCAAATATCGTAAAATTCCTACCAAATGTACATCAGTTCATCTTCAGTAAATTTCCTCACAAAAGTTCAACAGAAGTGCTGTTTAAAGACTTGTAGTCGTTTTTACAGCGATATCCTATTTTTCGTGGGCAAGTGCATGCTCAAAATACTATGGTCACCAACTAAAATGGCTTGTGGCGCGGTAGCTATTGAAAGGAATGACTCTCAGAATGAGATCCATTTCCAAAATGGACTATGCCGCTTCATTTTTACAAGTACCGTCTCCGCAAAAGTTTAATACTTTTGCGCTTTGATCTAAATTAAATTTATTACGAAAACGTAGACAATCATTAAGAAAAATACCCAAAAGTTTCTATATTTTTTTACAGTGTTTTAACTTGCTTTATTGTCCGTTTAGTTCGAATCTGGTAACTCATTTTTAACACAGTTGCAGTTGACCAATCGAACTGAAACTTTGCACACTTTTCAGATTTAGATGACAATACATGAATATGAAATCAAAACCAATATTATTCCTTTATAGTGTTTAAACGGTATTTTATTTAAATTGCATTTCAAATCTGGTTACTCAATTTTGACCCAGTTGTAGTTGACCAATCGAACAAAAATTTTGCACAATTTTTAGATTTGGTTGACAATACATGAATATGAAATCAAAACCAATATTGGTCCATTTTTACAGTGTTTTTACGTTGTTTTATTTAACTTGCTTTTCAAATCTGGTAACTCATTTTCCACACAGTTGCAGTTGACCAATCGAACAGAAACTTTGCACACTTTCCAGATTTGGATGACAATACATGAATATGAAACCAAATCCAATATGGGTCTATTTTTTCTATAGCCCCCATATAGCGGTACCACCCGATTTAGTTCAAATCTAGTAACTCATTTTTAACGCAGTTGCAGTTGACCAATCGAACTGAAACTTTGCACACTTTTCAGATTTGGATGACAATACATGAATATGGGTCCTTTTTTCCTACAGGCCCCATATAGCGGTACCACCCGATTTCAGGTATTTTGAGCATTTTTCTTGATTTTTGCCCGAATTAGCTGTCATTTGGGATTTGGCAATGATACAGACATTTCCCCACCAACAATTGTGAACATAGGTCCAGGTTTTGGTATAGCCCCCTTATAGCGGTACCATCAGATTACAAGTATTATGAGGATTTTATTTTCATTTTTGGGCCGAATTGGCTGTAACTTGGCAATGGGACCCCCATTGGTAAAGAATCTTCCTCACTAAAAATTATGGACATAGGTACAGGTTTTGGTATAGCCCCCATATAGCGTTACCACCTGATTTCATGTGTTTTAAAGATTTTATCTTCATTTTTAACCCGAATAGGCTGTAATTTGGCATTTGGGGTTCCCAAAGGTGCTGAAACTTCCCCAACAAAAATTGTGGACATAGGTCCAGGTTATGGTATAGCCCCCATATAGCGGTACAGCCCGATTTCAAGCGTTTAAAGGATTTTATCTTCATTTTTAAGCCGAATTGGCTGTAACTTGGCATTTGGAGTCCCCAATGGTACAGAAACAGAAACTTCCCCACCAAAAATTATGGACATAAGTCCAGGTGTTGGTATAGCCTTTATATAACGGTACTACACGATTTCAGGCATTTTAAAGTTTTTATCTAAATTGTCGGCCTAAATTGACTATAATTTTGTTCTCTGTGGTCAAAAAAATGTATTTACTAAAAAGTTGTTTTAAAATAATAAAACAACAACAATGGGATTAAGCCAGACTATTTTGAAAAAAAAAAAAACAAAATTGTATTAGCTACCCAGAAAAAAAGTCATTACTAAGTAATTACTTTATTCAGTAAAATTTGGCAGTAGTAACTACTTACAAATATACCGTAAAAGTCATTATTTTTACATGGGGATGTCATAGGGAGGAAGTACTTCCTTAAATATGTTTTTTAAGTACATACTTAACCACATACCGGCAGTCGAAAAGAAGCTAAAAAGCATAGTTCTATTTTTAGAAAAAAATTTAGTAGAAATTATATTCAAATTCACCACTACATATTTTTTTGTTTTTTTCTTTTTCATTCGATACCTGCTAGTTTTGAACACACGAACTTCTGATTTGTAGCCAAACACACTACACACTAGGCCACTCGCACGAACAACAAAGGTTGGTTTAACTCATCCATGTACATCAACATGTTTTTGTAATTTTGTAAACAAAAAACACCCATGCCGACGCTGAGCTTTGAACACACAACTCTAGAATTTGTAGTCGAACACACTAGCCCTGTGCCACCATACTCATTACTTAGTAAGTAAGTAGTAAGTAAGGAAGTCACTAGTTATGTGTAAACTGTTATATATATATATACTGCCTGATAATGCGGAGTGTAATGAACACTCATTACTCGGTAATGCAAGAAGTAATGACATGTGCTTACCAAATTTTTGCTGGGTATCCCAATAAAAAACGACGCCACCAATGTTCGATTTAAAAAGTTAAAAATAAAAAATAATTAAAAAAAATTTGGTTTCAGTTCTTTATTTAAAAATGCACTTAAAACTAGAAAATAATTTGTCGCTCAGCCTCAATAAATATATTCTATCTCATGATGGAATCTCTCAAATAAAACGCTTGCATTTAAATTATAAATGGTGGCAAAATTTAACGGCAAGCATTTAAGTGAGAAATTCCATCATGAGAAAGAATATATAATAAATTGAGGCTAAGCGACAAATTATTTTCTAGTTTTAAGTGCATTTCTAAATAAAACACTGAAACTTAATTTTTATACTCTCAGCCTTTAGGCTAGAAAGGGTATATGGCGAAAAACAAAAATGTTTTACAATCGATGAATCCGAGTTTCACCCATTCAGAATTCGCGGAATGTTAGCATATTCTATATAGTATGATAAACATTCTTTAAAATGAAGTGTTTTAGGAGGGATCCCATAATATCGACCATTAAATTTAATTTACGTGGAAGCTGTGTTGGCATTAATGTAGAAAAATAGGTAAAAATGGGTTGAAGCCAACAAGTTTGTTTATGCTCCATTCCGATTTCTGGCTTAACCTTACATTTTATAGACATATGGCCAAAGAAAGACTCAAAGAATACTTCATGGGCAATATGATACTAGTGTATCATTTTTCGATATATCCACTACATCCACCTAAAATTGATGCTGACATTTTGAAGCCGGAATTTCGGGGTTTTTTGAATTTTTTTAATAATCCGGACGCGCAACAAGATAATATTCCAAACTCATAATAGGATTATAAAACTCGTGATTTTACGTCGTTTATGGCTTATCTCATGAGTGTGCTCCTTACAGCATCCTAGTAATTGGAATCTAAAGTCCAATATTTGATGTGTGATTTTTTTAAAAAACCTATTTTTAGCGTTTAAAATTTACAAGTGTCATTCAATTTCCTTTGTACCCCGCGTGAATTTAGTTTTTTTACGCGACGGAACTAATGAGCCCATCCGCGATCGAATCCATCGACTAAAACCTCGGATATAGATACCCTGAAAATAGGAAAATCAGCAAAAATTTATTTTGACAAATCCGCGTACCAAACCGCGATTTTTTTAAATTTTTTTACGTAAATGGAATCCTTTATACGCGATTACAATATTTGCGAAAACGCGTGTCATAAATTACAGAGATTCGCGAGTAATATAGGATTTTTACCAAAAATAGAAAGTGGAGGCACATCCGCGGTTCTTGAAGAATCTGATTGAAATATGTGTAGATAAACATATTTTTGATGGGTGCTACTGAAACCGGATGCGCATCAAAATCGTATGCAAATTGCGCGATTTTTACCCACTGTAAGGTTTTTTGCATTGTGTGATGCAACTGGCGGCACACTTTGACCGCTGAGTGAAACATCGAAATATGCAAAGATATTGAAAGAGATTTATTCGCTGTATCCAAAAACGGATGCGCATCAACTGATTTTAACTAATTCGCGAATAATAGGCTTTTTAATTTCCACATTTTTTGAATGATTGTAATTTCAATATTACTCTTAATTTCCTGTCCTTATAAGTTATCACAGTAAGCAAATAAGCTTTCACGATGGTAAACCATATTTCTTGATGAAGTTTTAGTAGTACACATTAATTATTGTATGGGATTTTAGCGAAATAGTTGGAGAACTCCTAAATATTTTTTTTTAATTTTTCGAATCAAACCAATAAATATATTTGCAGCAATATTTTTCAACAATAAGTTTTTCTCTTTTGTTGTTGCTATAATATGCAATTTATGTACCCAATCTCTATAAATTTGGTATCATATTTTTATACGCATTGTCTAGATTCCGCATATATTTTTTAATTTATTTTTAAGTGTTTGTACGGACTCTGGGACAGGATAATTTGGATTTTCTTAAAATTTTTTGTACTATTTGTTGATTTTCCGCGAAAATAATAATAGATTTAATAACTATTTAAACATCTACGAATAGATATGGAATGCTGTTAACGATTTATGCATAAATTTTCTCATAACAACAAATAAGATATTTTTAAATATTTTTTCTTTATATGAGAATAAAAACCGCCATAACTTTTGCGCGCATCGTCCAACTTTGTGAACGCGAACAGATTTGAAACCAGAATTTTTTTCTTAACCTCTATGCCAAAAATTGTAGATGTGCTCGCAAAAAAATTTTTTAATTTTTTTCAAATGGAATTGCAAAGGATTTTTGTTTTTTGCCATATACACTTTCATACGGGCAAAATGTGTCTCATCGAAATAATGGTTTTAGACCCCAAGTATGTTTGAACGAAATGTGTTTTAGACAATTTGGAGTAGATTTAGCAATGTCCGTCCGTCTGTCTGGATGGTGCGCACGATAACTCTCAAACGTATGAGCCGATTTGTTCCAAAATTTGGCTATCGTAATATTTTGTTCAAACTTAGTTTAAGTTCGAAGATGGGCCATATCGGTCTACTCCTTCAGGTACCTTCCCCACAAAAGTTCGAAAATGTTCGGAAAATTTGTGCGCATGATAACTCTTGAACCAATTTGGTCCATACTTTGCACATCGTGAAATTTCTACTAGACTTAGATGAGGTTCCAATATGGACTCAATCGGCCCACTCCTTCGGGTACCCCCCACACAAAATTTCGGATAAATTCAGTTTAGGACCTGCTCTCGAATTGCTTTGATTTTTGTTGCAACAACTTGTATTCACTTCCTTCACTTTTATCAAAACATTGTTCAAATATGAAGATGGGCTATATCGGTTTACTCCTTCAGGTACCTCCCCCACAAAACTTCAAAAATGTTCGGAAAAATTGTGCGCACAATAACTCTTGAAGGGAGTGACCGATGTAATCTATACTTTGCACATCCTAATATATCTACCAGATATAGATCAGGTTCGAATATGGTCGATATTTGTCTACTCCTTCTGGTACCTCTCACACGAAATTTCGGATAAGTTGACTTTAAGACCTGCTCTCGAATCACTTTGATTTTTGTTCAAGCTATTTGCATTCGCTACGTCCATTACGACGGTAAAAGTTTTTTCAGGGGCAAGTCCATATTGTTTGGGAAAACAGCCCGAAAGGTGTAAAAAAAACCCTATGTCACCATATGTGGCGGTCGGAGAGCACGATAACTCTCGAACTGTTCAACCGATTTGGTCCAACATTTGGTCTTCGTCATATTATATCCAAACTTAGTTTCATAGGCAATACCAGCCCACAACTTTCGGTACTTCTCCCCAATATTTAAAAAATGTCACTAAAATGCTAGGACGATATCACTTGAATGGGACAACCAATTTGGTCCAAACTTTGGATCTCCTAATATTTTATCAAAATTTAGTTTTACCTCTAAAATGGCCCATATCGGTCCTCCCTGCCCTACAAAAGTTCAACATTTGTGTCTTAGTGCAGTTAATTCCTAATCCACATTTTTGTCGGCAAGTTCAAATGTCCAAAAAGGGCCACAAAATTCTAAAGAGACCTTAAATACATTCGATCTGTCCGAAGGTGAAAGTTTGACTTCACATTGGCTGAGGGTATACCTCTGTCGGCAAAGCCGACTGACACTTTTTTACTTGTTTTTATTTACATTTTGTCTCTAAATTGGGAGCAATTTAGCATTAAGTGTTCGTAGTGATCAAAACACTTCTCCTCCAATAGTTGCGGACATAGGTCCACGTTTTGGTATACCCCTAAACTCAAAATGTCAAGTAATTGGTTTACACAATTCATCAAAAATGGTGGCCAACAGAGCTTTCATAACGGAAAGAAAACTAAATATTCCGCATAAATTCAGAATATTTTATGGTGGAGGCTTTTTACTTGTTTTTCATTAGGTATATATACCTAAATAAATGGTTTAAAATTTTGTATGCAAAAACTATACACATCACAAAAAAAATATTTTGCCCCACCTAGATTTGATCCTGACTACGCCCTTGCTCTAAACGCTAACTTCTATCCTAATAACGCGTTTCACAATTTCAGCACTACCCCTTTACACAATAACAATTTGAACCAAATTCTGTGGCAGTTAGTAATTTACTTTCACTTATGGTCGGTACATATATCCGCAACCACCAGGGACGTACGAAATGATTTGGTCGAAGAAAATTTGCTGAGCTACTTTAACAAATTATTACCATTTTGTTTATCGTAAATATTTTTTAGTTGTGGAGATTTTAAATGAAATGTGGTTGTGAAATTTATGTTCTAAAAATGTACTTCATTTACAAGTTTTCTAAGAAATATTTTTAAATTTTTGTTTGAAATTTTAAAATTTTTCTGAATTTAGGTATCAAAAAATAAACAAACTCGGAGTTCCGCCATGAATTTACTCCGTATTTTCTATGTCATTTTCGAGTTTTTTGCTATCCTGTATCAAAAAAAAATATTACGGGTTCAATGTTGTGGGAATGGAAGTGCATAAAATGAACAATCTACAAAATGTACCATACATCAAGGAATTTTCGTGGACTATATCTCGAAAAGTAATTAGAAATTTATTTCTACAAATTTTTTGTTCACATTCTTTGTGGTAATACTGGGTACCGCCGAGAATAATATAAGCCAACTTATGTCCTGCTTTCGTAAAATATTTAAATTTGTGTGTGGTAGCAATAATTATTCACAGCTTTCTCTTCGGTTTTTAGGCTCTTCATTTGATCGGTTTCTTGAAATCCTGTGCCTCTGTTTCTTTTAATTTGATTAAACGTGAACAATAGGGTGGGGCGATTTGTGTGGAAGGAAAAAAACCTTAATGAGCCCTTCGCGTTTCTGATTCCTGGGATTGAACTGAGCAAAAAAGTCCACTGGACCATATATCTACCGTGAAAATCGAGCCTCCCGATTTTGACTTTAAGTTTTTTATTGACGTTTTTTGGATATTTTGGCATACAGTATCGGCCAAAACTAAAGCACCCCCTCAGTAAATTTTTTTGAAATGATAATTTTTTTATGAAAACTAAATTATAAATTTATTTTTTATTTTTCTTTTTATTTATTTATATCTTTATAATTGAAAAATACAAAAATATTATTCAGTCGACGACCAGCAAAAAAAACCTTTCATATCGACTAAAAATGAAGGAACCAGACTGGCATTCGCCAAGACCCATTTGAACTGTTTTCCGATGAATCTATGTTTAATTTAAAGTATTCAGATGGTTAAAGGCTTGGACCAAATGGACAACCGTTAAATCCTAAATATTGCAAAGACGCTGTAAAACATGGAGGCGGAAGGTTTTTTGCTGGTCGTCGACTGAATAAGCCGGCGTCTATCGTTCTTCTGCAATTCGTTCTTTTGCTAATTTTTAAACGTTAGCGTATTGTATTTGACTAGTGGATGCTGTAGCATCATTTTTGGATGAATATGAACAATATCGGCTAATGTTTTGGTATAGCCCCCTTATAGCGGTACCTTCCGATCTTCGGTATTTCGGATATTTAAGCCAAATTTTCCTACTAAATTAGCTGTAATTTAATACTTAGAGTTCTTAGTGGTCACAAAACCCATCCACCAAAAATCGTGGTCCTGGGTCCACGTTTGGGTATAGCCTCCATATAACGGTACCTTCCGATTTTCAGTATTTTGAGGATTTAAGTTAAATTTTCCGAAAACCTATTATTTCGCCTGCAATAATTAATAATTTAGTATCCTTTATGCCTAAAAGATGTGACTGTGTCATCCAGAATAAAGGATATGCAACGAAATATTGATTTCAATAGTTTTTGTTGTACCTCAAATGGGGGGGGGGTGCTTTAGTTTTGTCCGCTTATATTTGCGACCTAAAATGTTTTTTGAATTTTAACTTTTGTTTATTAAATTCTGATCTCCTTATTTTTGTATTTTTGAATTATAAAGATACTAGCAAATGCCCGCTACTTCGTATGCGGAAAGGGCATAAAATATATATGAACAACATTTAATGTGGAAGTGGTGAACACTGACGATTCTGTTGTATTAAAACCTATTTTTAATACCAACATTTAATCGATTTAATTCCTTTAATTCCAAAAAAAAACATATCTGCCGTATCGCACCCCTACACAGCTACCATATTTTTATTTCGGATTTCCAAAACTACGACCTCATATCACAGACATACACCAACAACGACTTATATTGCAAATTTCAGATTTGACTTCTGGTTTTACTCCTTCACTTACACAGCATTCCCTCCCAATACGAATTTCCAAACACTAAACTTTATCTCACCCCTTCACAACAACAATAACGCACATTCACAATTCAAGGTTCTAGCTTCAGCGGTTTCGCCAAGAACCCGAATAGGTTCGTAAAATTTTTGGAATATATCCCCATATAACGGTACCCCACGAGTTAGTGTTTTTTTAAAAATAGAACAAATCTATACTGTCCAATTTTCTTCACATTTGGACCTTGAATACTCGGAGGATATAAAAGCTTAATTTAAAAAATGTCTACTTCAATCCACTTTTATTAGAAGAGGTATTTTAAAGACTTAGAGTATTTTGCAGATTTTATGCACATTTTCCAACCGAACTCCGAACTTTATCTCAAAGTTCAGAGTGTTCTTAATAACAAATATTTTTCCATTTCGTATTTTTTGTCCAAATTATATAATCCAAGCTTTGTTCCTACACTCAACACCAAATTTAGTACCATTTAGTACTTTTCGTTCACCTATAGTAGGTATTTCTCACTTTAACCGTTTACACAATACCAAAATGGTTTTGGTACCAACATGTTACCAAACTTTTCGTACACATAATTAAACGTTTCGAAGCTTACTTTCTTATATTCAACATATATCCCAACAGCAATTCACTTTTCCAGCTTTATATGTTCCCCTGAAACCAATAATAGTACTATTTAGTACTTTTTGTATAAATAAGTACGCATTTTCAAAACCTCCTCCCTATCTCCACTCTAAACATCAATTGCTAAACAAATACCGAATCAAATTTAAAAATTCCAGTTCTGCCCCTTTACAAAATCACAAATTGTACAAAATTCTGTACCATATAGCAAATACCAAAATGTACCAAATTTTGTACCATTTACCACTTATCGTACACGACTTTCCAAAAACTACTTGCATAACTCAGTTCTTTCGTTCACCTAAATCCAAATTATAGCCAATGTACTTTCATTTAGCACTTTTTCATAAGTACGAATTTCCAAAGTAACCGCAATCCTACACTCCAACAGTAATCTGTTCACGCAAATACAAATTGTATCGAATTTAGTACCATTTAGTACTGCTTCGTGCACATTAGTATGATTTTCTAAAGATACCTCCATATCTCAATTCTAGATTCTAACAGTAATCTTAATTCCAAGTTTCACGATTCCAGCTCTATCTTCACCCAAATCCAAATCATACTAAACTCACTACCATTTAGGACTTTTTGACCTTTGGTACACCTTTCTTACTCTTTATCAGTGACCCTTATTCCAAATTTCAGCACTATTCGTTAACTCAAATCCAAATTGTACTATATTTAGTACTTTTCCTAAACTTTTAGTTCGAATTTCCAAAAACTTGTCTTTGTTACTCTCCATCAGTGACCCTTATTCAAAAGTCCAAGATTCCTGCTCTATCCGTTCACCCAAATCCAAATTGTACAAAATTTAGTACTTTTCGTGCACTTACAGATCGAATTTCCAAAAACTTTTCTTTGTTACTCTCCACCAGTGACCCTCATTCCAAATTTTAGGATTCCAGCTCAATCCGTTCACCCAAATCCAAATTGTACTAAATTTAGTACCATTTAGTACTTTTCGTACCCTTATAGTTCGAATTTCCAAAAACCTTTCATCGTTATTCTTCATCAGTGACCATCATTCCAAATTTCAGTATTCCAGCTCTATCCGTTCACCCAAATCCAAATTGTACAAAATTTAGTACCATTTAGTACTTTTCGTACCCTTATAGTTCGAATTTCCAAAAACCTTTCATCGTTATTCTTCATCCGCGACTCTTATTTCAAATTTCAGGATTCCAGCTCTATCCATTCACCCAAATCCAAATTGTACTAAATTTAGTACTTTTCGTGCACATACAGCTCGAATTTCCAAAAACTTTTCTTTGTTACTCTCCATCAGTGGCCCTCATTCAAAATTTCAGGATTCCAGCTCAATCCGTTCACCGAAATACAAATTGTAGTAAATTTAGTACCATTTAGTACTTTTCGTACCCTTATAGTTCGAATTTCCAAAAACCTTTCATCGCTTCTCTTCATCAGTGACCCTTATTCCAAATTTAAAAATTCCAGCTCTATCCGTTTACCTAAATCCAAATAGTACTAAATTGAGTACCATTTAGTACTTTTCGTACACTAATAGGTAGAATTTCCAAAAACCTTTCTTTGTAACTCTCCATTAGTAACTCCCATTCCAAATTTCAGTATTCCAGCTCTATCCGTTCACCCAAATCCAAAATGTACTAAATTTAGTACCATTTAGTACTTTTCGTACCCTTATAGTTCGAATTTCCAAAAACCTTTCATCGTTATTCTTCATCAGCGACTCTCATTTCAAATTCCATCTCTATCCGCTTACCGAAATCCAAATTGTACTAAATTTAGTACCATTTAGTACTTTTCGTACCCTTATAGTTCGAATTGCCAAAAACATTTCATCGTTACTCTTCATCAGTGACCTTCATTCCAAATTTCAGGATTCCTGCTCTGTCTGTTCACCCAAATCTCAATTGTACTAAATTTAGTACCCTTTTGTACTTTTCGTACACTTATGGTTCGAATTTCCCTTTGGTACATCTTTCTAGCTCTCCATCAGTTACCCTCATTACAAATTTCAGAATTCTAGCTCTTACCGTTTGCCTAATACAAAGGGTACCATATTTAGTACCTTTTAGTACTTTTCGTACACTTCTGGGTCGAATTTCCAAAAACCCAGCCTTATCTCACCCCTACACTCCAACAGCAACCTAGACCAAAAATTTCAACTTTATAGCTTCAGCGGTTTCGTCTGGGCGCTGATGAATCAGTCAGTCAATCAGTCAGTCAGTCACTCACCTCACTACTCTTTTATATATATAGATAAATAAACAAAAAGAAAAATAAGAAAAAAATTTATAATTTAGTTTTCATAAAAAAATTATCATTTCAAAAAAATTTACTGAGGGGGTGCTTTAGTTTTGGCCGATACTGTATAACAGCCAAACCATTGAGATTTTCGATCCAACACAAAGACAAACATTGTAGCCAAGACAGTAATTGAAAACTCTCTAATACATCGCAAAAGCATTGGAACGCTCCTTCAGACAGTTTTGGCCTTAAGAATGTGCAAACTTTTCGGAAAATTTCGATAAATGACATTGTGCTACAAAATTTGACCCGAAAAATATTCAAGTGTTCTGATGCAAAATTATATCGTGTTGGGATCCATAGACAACGACAATGCCTTTATTTCGTTTGGGTCACTTCGTTTTATTTTTTTATAACGGTAAAAGTAGTGAAAATCTGGGTTTCTTACATTTTCAAATTTAAACGGGCATATCTTATTTTTTCCACAACGGATTTCTTTTGATCCTTCTTCCTTTTAAAGGGGTGAATAATGTCATTTAAATAAGCTATTATTGTTTTAAATCGGTTAACAAATGGCTAAGTTATAGTGGTTTATGTCTGAAAAACCACACAAAAAACCTATAAAGGAATTTCTCATAATTTTCAAAAATATAATGTTTTTTTGTTTTATTCAATATTTATTTTGAAAATTATGAGAAATTCCTTTATAGGTTTTTTGTGTGGTTTTTCAGACATAAACCACTATAACTTAGCCATTTGTTAACCGATTTAAAACAATAATAGCTTATTCAAATGACATTATTCACCCCTTTAAAAGGAAGAAGGATCAAAAGAAATCAGCTAATGTAGTTCAGATATAATGTTTAACGTCATCCATGGTTGGGGTGCAATGCAAAGAACTAGCCTACACCTTTGGATGATAATCGGATGATATTTGGTGGAGCCAGTGGACCAAACTATTGAACAAAAATGTGATAATTTCTATATTGCAACGAAAGTTTACATTTGAAATTTATTTTCCTCTATAAGCAAACTGGTTTTTCATTGATACTAATTGGGATGCTGTATGTGTCCAAATACAACACATATTGCAAAGTTTGTGAAAAAATCCCTATTTTTATTGTTTTTTGATATCTTACTTAATATTTAAAAAAAAATCAAGTAGTTTATGAAGTGATCATACGTCCTTCGTGCTTTGCAAAATAAAAAGATTGATGTTTCCGCTGATTTGATATTGCATTTGCAAGACGAGCCGTATTATCATACATTTGTATGTATTCGGATCATCATTTTTTTTAAGTTTTAAGAACGCTTAATTTTTTGATACCATTGCTATGACGCAAAAGTGACGGGTCTGTGTGGTTTTAAATACACGCCAAATTGAGATCATTTGTTTGAACTGAACTTGTAGGATCAGTGGAAGAGTTAATCTCCAAACAAATAATAATGGAATAACTGCATTGGCGTTCTCACCCACTTATATATTACGCAGTTCCGTTATTTAACCGCTACTTTATTGTAATTTGCATCAAGAGTAAGGTAAACAGCTTTTTTCTCCACATTATTAGCTATTTTACCGAAATTGGTCCCGTATAAATTAAAATATGCACCAAAAATTAATTTTTGGCCATTTTAAAACCATTTGGTCATTTTCATCCCCAAATGCCATCCGATCAACATCCACAATTATTATTATCTTTTAAATACGTCCTCTAGCGTGATTATGGATACACAAAAAACAATTAAAACGGTGGGACATCGTATATATCAGGTTTAAACTCTGTTGTCTAACCATGTTCATCAATATAATTGGCATCAACGGAGCATTTATGCTAAAGAGGGTATATACACTTTCATACGGGAAAAATGTGTTCATCGAAATAATGGGGTTAAAACCAATGTATGTTTGGACGAAATCCGTTTCAGACAATTTGGAGTCGATTTATCAATCTCCGTCCGTCTGTCTGGCTTGCTGGTGCGCTCTCGAATCGCTTTTCGTTGTAACAACTTGTATTTGCTGCCCCCATTAGGGCAGTACAAGTCTTATCAGGGGCAAGTCCATACTTCCTGAGAAAATAGCCCGGAGTTGTAAGAAAAACCCCTATGGCACCAATTTTAGAGGTTGGAGCGCACGTTAACTCTTGAAGGGACCTGCAGATTGGGCCCAAAATTTGGTCATCGTAATATTTTGTCCGAAATTAATTTAAGTGCGAAGATGATCCATATCGGTCGACTCTTTTAGGTACCTCCCCCACAAAAGTTCAACACTTTTCACTAAAATGGTGCACACGGTAACTCTCGAAGGCAGTAACCGATTTGGTCCATACTTTGAACATCGTACTATTTCTACGAGACATAGATCAGGTCCGGCTATATATGTCAACTCCTTCGGTGCTAAGGCCTGCTATCGAATCGCTTTTATCTTTGTTGTAACAACTTTTATACGCTACCATTATGACGGTACAATTTTTTTCAGGGACAAATCCATAGTTCCTGAGAAAATAGCTCGAAAGCTATAAAAACGCTCGATATTATGTTTTTCGTTTGCAAGTCATTGCTTTCAGACCATCTGAAATGACTGATGGGCACAATATCTACCCAAGGGAATGACTCCCATAATAAGATCCACTTGCAAAATGGACTATGTCGTCCATTCCTTCAAGTACATCCTTGGCAACACTTTTGAGCTTCAAACCGAATATATTTTTTGTCGGCAAATTCCAAAAGGATACCAGTCCAAGTATTAAAAAATTACCAATTTTCACCCAAAAGTGTTGGTCCATTAAACCCGCTAATTATTATCTGATCATTATGTAAAATTGCTAGTTTCTTCTATGTCTTAAACTCAAATCATTCTTTCAACTTCGCTCCGATTGGACTATTATTGCAACCTACAGGACAGCTTCAAAATCGGGTTAAAAATTTTGGTTTTGGTCCATTTTTCCCCATACGATCATCACCAACATCTAATGGGTCTCTTCTTGTCGGAATCCGACCTCTCCACAAAATTTCGTGACGATCGGTTCATAACTAAAGCCTGGAGTTTTATTACAATTGTTAATGGACGGACGAACACACATAGCTAAATCGCTTTATCTCGTCAAGATAGGAAAAAATTGACACGAGGAGGGGGTCTACGACGAATACTTCGCGATGTTACACGAATATTGGACAAAACAAACTTATAATAACCTTCCCACATTGTTGTGTAAAAAATAAATATTTTATTTTAAAAACGTCCGTAAGTTGTAGGAAAAAACAAGGATAAGGTCGTAAGTCCAAAGACATCCAATTATCTCCCAAACGCGACGGAATTTTATCAAACAAAGTACAGGTATTGAAGCGGAATTAATAAACGAAGAATACTGCCTTTACCACCATAATAAAATCTTTAATACTGAAAGCGCCGGAATGTTTTTTTCTTCCTCCTGAAAAATTTATTGGGAGGGACTTACGACCTTTTCCGACGGAGCAGACGATATATATACTTTGATACAATACAAATGTCCCTAATCGAAATAATTGTTTAGACTCCATAAATGTTTGGACTAAATCCGGGTCAGACAATTTGCTGTCATTTATCCCAGTCTGCCTCTCTGGCTGGAACGCATGACATCTCTCAAACGGATAAACCGATTTGGTAAAAATTTTGGACGACGTAATATTTTTTCCAAACATAGTTTAAGAAAAAAACATTGTTCAGAACGTCCCCAATCGTTAAGATAAAAACCCAAAAGTTTCAATAATTTTGTCGGTAAGTTATGTGACCGAAAAAGGGCACAAAATTCTGAAAACTGACAGAATACAAATCTTGAGGAAAAATATTTTGTAAGTGAAGACGATTTTCGATCTGTTGATAGATTAAAGCCAAAGCCGACTGATACGATTTTACTTGCTTTCCGAAACATAATTGACAAGTTTTCATGAGTTTACTTCCAACCGTTTACAAGCTACGGCTTTGGGCACAAGTGATTGATTAATCGGTGTGGACAGATTAGAGATATTTGTATATTTTTTACAAAATATTTGAATTCTAGTTCCAATAAATAGCAAAACCGATATCCAGAAAATTTTAATGTCATCGATTTCAAAAGTTTCTTCCCGTACAGCTAATAAAAAAACACTTCTTTTGAAACCTTATTTCAAAGATGGAGAATACAGTCGGAACAAAAATCTTGGAGTTTTCCGACTTATATTATTTTGTCAGGACTTAGCTACAAGTTTGACGATTGGTTTCTGATTTTGTTTTCTCAAATATTTATTCGACCATGTTTTGGCAAAGTCTAAACATGTGTTTCGTGGTCTCAAAGAGTACTGCGAGTAGGATTTGGATTTGTTCATGAGTCGAAGTCTGTATTGCCCGACTCCGGGTAAAAACTTCTTCTTTTTTAATGCACTTTTTAGTTAGTTTGCACGGGCTCAATCAATTCGTTAAAGAAGTATATTTTTTGCGTTTTATGACATAAAAATTATTTTCTTAGGTGATCGACAATTTTCGATAAGAATTATTCCATACAAGTCTAATATGCACTCGCGGATGCGAGTTATTATTATTTTTTTGTTTTTTTTTTTTTTTTTTTTTGAGGTACAGTAGTTTTGACTTAGCTGCCAAAACAAGTTTTGCATTTGTGTGCATTTTGTGGCAGCAAAGCGATTTTCGCACTTATCTTTGGAGTTTTTAGCTGCCAAAATGTGGCAGTTATGTGATTCTGATACCTGTCAAAGAATTGTTTATAAATTTGAATGTTTAACCTCTCCAGCAAAGCGATTTTCGCACTTATCTTTGGAGTTTTTAGCTGCCAAAATGTGGCAGTTATGTGATTCTGATACCTGTCAAAGAATTGTTTATAAATTTGAATGTTTAACCTCTCCTTTCATGGTCACCGAAAACGTTTGAAAGGAAGAGTGAAACAAAATAGAAAAATAAAACAAATTTTGGATTATTTGATAAAAACAAAAATATAATTCTTTAAAATTTACTGACTTTGTACGAAAAATGCGAATTTATACATGTCAAAGAAAGTAAACTATAGTTTTGACATTGTGTTGTTGCAAAAACCTGCTGAAGTAAACTAATCAAAATAACCCTTTTGCAAACACTACTAATTCTTGTTCTAAAGAGAGTTACACAAGAGATCTAGAATGAGTTCCCATGACTAAAAGCTTGTTTAATTTTTTCCACAACATCTAATATATTCAACACATAATGTTTTAAATAAAATGGCTATGTAGACATTGCCTTGTTTTTGAGAACGTATGATTAACAAACCCAGCTTTCTTCTGTTTCGGACAAAAAAGTTTTATGTCTGTATTTGGCAACTGCCGTTGGTTTTTATTTGTTGTCGTTGGTTGTTATTTTATTGGCTGGTAAATAAAAAATTCTGTGTCAAAAAAGGTTAATCTTACCAAATATTATTGGTAATTAGATACAATTCGAACATCGAGGATTGGCTGTTAAAAGTGTAACTTGCACTGAAAATTTGGAAAAAAAATGCTTACATTTTAATTTTTTGGCAGTAAATTAAATTCGCACTAAAACGATTGGTAGCAAAATCAAAACTACTGTGTTTAATTCATAGAAGTCGTTTAGTGTCTATTCAGGTAAATAATTTAAAAGAGATAATAAAAATAAAATACCTTGACGTATTACAGTACACCAAATACCATTAAAAGGTTTATAAAATGTTAATATGTAATGTATGGGGGTCAAAGATTTGTCCAACTAAAAACTTTTTTAAAAATGGGACTGAAATTATAGCGCGTTACATCAATATGTATTAAAACGTGGACCTATTTTAACCACTTTCAGCATGGAGGTTCTCTAACCAAATAAAATCCCAAAATCCGTATTACAGCCGATATTCTTAGAAATTAATGTAAGATCTTCGAATGCTGAAAAATTTTGCGATAGCGAATACAACTGCAATTCTCTGCGGAAATTAGAAACCAAAATGCCAATTTAGGTCCTCAATAATTAATAAAAAATTCAACTAACAACCTTTAAATAGCTTTACGTAACCTTTCACAACAGTTTAAAATTTCATGATTTTTGGTCAAGTTGGGCCCCAACCCCCACCACCCGACATGAAACCCTGACCACCACATCCATATATCAACCCTACACACCAACAGCGACTATAATACCAAAATTCAGAATTCTGCCTCTATTCATATACCAAATTTAGTACCATTTAATAATCCTGTCCAGTAAACTTAATATTATATTTCAGGATTTTAGCTCGATGCGTTCACCAAACCTAAATTGTATCACATTTAATACCTTTCGTACACATAAGTACGAATTTTCACAATTACGTAAATCCTTCATTCCAACAGTAATCTTAATTCCGAATTTCAAGATTCCACCTCTAACCGTTCACCTATATCCAAATTATACCAAATTCAGTACTTTTCGTGCACATAAGTACAAATTTCCGAAATCTGTCTCAATCCTCCATGCAACAGTAATCATAATTCCAAATTTTACGATACCCGCTCTATCCACTCAACAAAATCCAAATTGTAGCAAATTTAGTGCCAGTTGGTACACATAAGTACGAATTCCCAAAGCAATCTCCATATCTCAATCCTCCACTTCAACAGTAATCTTAATTCCAAATTTCAAGATTCCACCTCTATCCATCCAAATCCAAATTGTACCAAACTTAATACTTTTCGTAAACATAAGTATGAAATTCACATAAAAATATATCAATCTTACACTCCAACAGTAGTCTTAATTCTAGCTCTATCCGTTCACCCAAAACCAAATTTAGTACTTTTTGTATCCATAAGTACAAATTTCCAAAACCACCTCAATCGTACACTCCCACTGTAATCTTAACTCCAAATTTCAGGATTCTAGCTCTATCCGTTCGCTTAAATCCAAATTGTACGAAAATTAGTACAATTTAGTACCTTTCGTACCCATGAGAATGAATTTTCAAAACCACCCCAATCCTACACTCCAACAGTAATATAACCTCCAAATTTCAGGATTTCATATCTATTCGATCACCTAAATCCAAATTGCACCAAAGTTTGTGCTATTTAATACTTTTCCTACCCAAAGGCACGAATTTCCACAACTTTCTCAATCCTACACTCCAAAAGTAATCTTAATTCCAAATTTCAGGATTCCGGCTCTTTCCATTCACCCAAATCTTAATTTTACCAAATTTAGTACCATTTTGTACTTTCCGTACCCATTAGTAGAAATTTCCAAAACTACACTCCAAAAGTAATCTTCCATCTCTATCCGTTCACGCATATCCTATCTGTACCACATTTAGTACCATTTAGTGCTCTACGTACCCATAAGTACGAATTTCCAAAACATCCTCAATCCTTCATTCCATCAGTAATCTTAATTACAAATTGCAGGTTTCCAGGTCTATCCGTTCATCCAATTCCAAATTGTACCAAATTTAGTACCATTTAGTACCTTCCGTACCCATAAGTACGAACTTCCAAAATAATTTCCTTATATTTGTACCACATCCCAAACTTGATTCCCATACCAAATTTTAAAATTCTAGCTATAACTGTTTAAAATATACAATTGGTACCAAATTTAGTACTATTGATTACTTTTCGTACACATAAGTACGAACTTCCAAAATAATTTCCTTATATTTGTACCAGAATTTTAGCTCTTCCCGTTTGCCTAATACAAAGGGTACCATATTAGTACCTTTTAGTACTTTTCGTACCCTTCAACTTTGAATTTCCAAAAACCCAGCCTTACCTCATGCCTACACACCAAGAGCAACCCACACTCAAAATTTCGAGCTTCCAGCTTTAGCCGTTTCGTCTGGGCGATGATCTGTCAGTCACTCACTCACTCACTAATTTATCACTAAGCTCTTTTATATATATACTAGCAAAGTGCCCGCTACTTCGTATGCGGAAAGGATATATATAAAAAAACAAGTGAGCAAAGGCTATAGTCGGGATGGGGCCGACCATGTGATACCCTACACCACTACCCCTGTGCATAAGCTTTACACTGCTAAACATTTCTTTTAGGGAATATTATCCGACTACCACCAAAAATAATATGCCTCTTTCTCTCTGGGACCCCCACAAGCAACCAAAATTTTCGTGACCATCCGATCAAAATTACGACCTGTAGCTTGATTTCAAAAAATGAAAGAATTCGATGCATTATCGACTATTGTGGTATCTCCCTTGTTTGACCACCTTCGCCAACCTGCTTTAGACCAATGTAAAGGTAATATTTTTTTCTTCCATTTACAGGCTTTGACGTTGGAATACCACTACTAGAAGCCGATATATCCACAAAGAATAAAACTTTGAATTTGTCTCCAAATGAGTTTTCCCCCATTCCGACCCCTAAATATTATCCGACTATCACCAAAATCAATAGGCTTCTTCCTCTGTGGAAAAATTGGGTTTATTACTGAATTTTGCAATATCTCGGTTTGCTCACTTACGCCAACATACTTTGCATCAATATAAACGAGATCTCTTCTTCTACCATTGACGGGTATTGCTTTTGGAATACTCCAACCAGAAGCGGAGATATTCGCATAAGAAAAAAACGTTGACTTCCTCCACATAAGTTTTTCGCTTATTCCGACTCCTGAATATTATCCGACCATCACCAAACTAAATAGGCTTCTTCCTCTGTGGGACCCGCATCCACTCCCACGATCCGATCAAAATTGCGACCTGTAGCGTGACTACAAGCAAATCAGAAAATGGGATGCATTACCGACTATTGCGATATCTCTGTTGTTTGAGCAGCTAGGACAACCTACTTTACATCGTTGTTTTGCTTTTGATATACCTCTTAAAAAAAAACAGAGATATTGGCTTTGAAATAAAACGTAGACCTTTTCTCTAAATAAGTTTTTGCCCATTCCGACCCCTGAATATTATCTGACCATCATTAAAATCAGTAGGCTTCTTCCTCTGTGGGACTCCCATTTACCCCCAAAATGTCGTGACGATCCGATCAAAATTGCGACCTGTAACGGGATTACAAAAAAAAAATCGGAAAATGGGATGCATTATCAACTATTGCCATATCTTTGCTATGTGACCACCTACGACAACCTAATTTACATCGTTGTAAAGGTGATATTTTCTACTTTCCTTGCTAGGTTTTGCTTTAGATATACCTCCAAAAGAAACAGAGATATTGGCTTTGAAATAAAACGTTGACTTTTCTCCAAATAAGTGTTTGCCCATTCCGACCCCTGAATATTATCCGACCATCATCAAAATCAATAGGCTTATCTTTGGGACGCCCATTAACCCCCAAAATTTCGTGACGATCCGATCAAAATTGCGACCTGTAGCGTGATTACAAAAAAATCGGAAAATGGGATGCATTATCGACTATTGCCATATTTCTGCTATTTGACCACCTAAGCCAACCTACTTTACATCGTTGTAAAGGTGATGTTTTGTAGTTTCCTTGCCTAGTTTTGCTTTTGATATACCTCTTAAAGAAACAGAGATATTGGCTCTGAAATAAAATGTTGACTTTTCTCCAAATAAGTGTTTGCCCATTCCGACCCCTAAATATTATCCGACCATCACCAAAATCAATAGGCTTCTTCACCTGTGAGACCCCCATTAACCCTCAAATTTTCGTGATGATCCGATCAAAATTCCGACCTGTAGCGTGATTTCCAAAAAATAGAAAAATGGGATGTATTACCGACTATTGCGATATCTCCGTCATTTGGTTACCTACGCCGACCTAGTTTGCATCATTGTAAAGACGGGATCTTCTACTTTCATAGTCAGGCTTTGCCTTTGGAAAGTTTACAACTAAAGCTGTGATATTCGTCAATATAATTAAAATCGCAAAAATGAAAATTGGGGTTTTATTTGCAACTATTGTGATATCTTCGTTGTTTGATCACCTACGAACACCTACTTTACATCAGTAGAAAGGTGATATTTTCTGCTTTAATTGTCAGGTTTTGCTTTTGGTATACCCCATATAGAAGCTGAGATATTCGCTTTGGAAAAAAACGTTGTCTTTTTATCCACCTAAGTTTTTTGCCCTTTCCGACCCCTAAATATTATCCGACCATCACCAAAATCAATAGGCTTCTTCCCATCCGGGACCCCCATCAACATCCAAAATTTCGTGACGATCCGATCAAAATTGCGACCTGTAGCGTGATTACAAGGTTTAGATGGACAGACGGACAGACGGACAGACGGACGGACGGACTGACGGACGGACACACATAGCCAGATCGACTCAGCTCGTCGAGACAATCATTTTGGTATATATAAGTATGGGTCTACGACCATTATTTCTATGCGTTACAAACTTTTTGGCCAAAACCAACTTATAATACCCTCCCCACATAGTGGTGTAGGGTATAATAAACAATATTTAATATGGAAATTGAGAACAATGAAGAAATTTTTACAAATACCAACTTTAATTAATATTTATTTTAATACTACTTCAGTTTGATTTTCACAAAAAAATCAGACGTATCTTACCCCTACACATCAACAGCGAGACACGTTTTTTGGGGCATTCTAATTAAGGGATTTCTGTCCTCAGAAGGTAAAACATTCTTCTAAAAAAGGCCAATACCAAATTTAGCACTCTTCGTACACATAAGTACGAATTTCCCAAACTGCCTCAATATCTCAAACCCTAACAGTAATCATTATGTCGAATTTCAGGATCCCAGCTCCATCCGTTCAACCAAATCCACATTGTACAAAATTTAGTACCATTTAGTATTTTTCGTACACATATGTATGTAAGTAGGAATTTCCAAAACTACCTCCATATCTCAACCCTTCACTTCAATAGTTATCTTAATTCCAAATTTCAGGATTCCAGCAATATCCGTTCACCTAAATTTAGTACCATTTAGTAATTTTCATACCCATAAGTACGATTTTCCAAAACTATTTGAATCCTATACTTCGACAGTAATCTTAATTCCAAATTTCAGGATTACAACGCGACCCGTTCACCCAAATACAAATTGTATCAAATTTAGTACCATTTAGTATTATTTTCATAAACGTAAGTAGGAATTTCCAAACCCACACTCCAACAGTAATCTAAGTTCCATATCTCAGAATTCCTGATCTATATTCACTCAAATCCAAATTTAGTAACATTTAGTACTTTTTTATGGGTACCATAATTACGAATTTTCCATACTTTCTCAACATTGATTCTCGTTCCAAATTTCAAGCTAATAGCTCCATCCGTTCACATATTACCAAATGTTACCAAATTTAGTACATGTTAATACTTTTCGTACACTTACGGATTTCATTCCAGATTTCTAGCTCTACCGGTTCGCCATATACAAATGCAACCAGCTACACAAATAGTACAATTATTAGTGCTTTTCTCACCCTTCTAGGACAAATTTCCAAAAACCCAGCATTACCGACCACCTTCGCCCCAAGACTAACCAAACATTTCAAGATTCTAGCTTCAGCAGTTTCGTCTGGGCGTTGATGATTAGTCGGTCAGCCACACAAATTACACCATTTTTAGTACTTTCTCACACTTGTAGGACGAATTTCCAAAAACCAGCCTTATCGAGCACCTTCGCCCCAAGACTAACCCTCACACTAAATTTCAGGTTTCTAGCTTCAGTCGTTTCATCTGGGCGTTGATTATTAGGCGGTCAGCCACACAAATGAGACCATTTTTAGTACATTTTAGTGCTTTTCGCACCCTTGTAGGACGAATTTCCAAAAACCCAAAGTTTCAGGTTTCTAGCTTCAGCCGTTTCGTTTGGGCGTTGTAGATCTGTCAGTCATCACTTTACTTTTTTATATATGGTAACATGGGGCGCCTTCGCCACTGGGGCGGGTACGCCATCGCCGATTTTCTCGCAAAATAGAAGTGCTAGAAAAAATCCGTTAAAGGCAAAATTGTGAGTTTAATGAAGATCTATCATCTCCCAAAAGTTGGCAGTTGTGTAATAAGTATGATAGCGGACCCACGCGGTTTTGTGTTTTGAGGGTATCTCGCAAAATAGAAGTGCTAGAAAAAATCCGTTAAAGGCAAAATTGTGAGTTTAATGAAGATCTATCATCTCCCAAAAGTTGGCAGTTGTGTCATAAGTATGATAGCGGACCCACGCGGTTTTGTGTTTTGAGGGTATTGGGAAAAATAATTACACTGGTCAACACGACTTTTGTTTTAACCGAAGTTTTTGTTGTTTCTAAATGAAATCGGCTAGTTATTTTCAAATCCGGTCGAGGTTTTTCTCCATCAGCTCTTGTTCTTGAGATATAGCTCAAAATCGGTTTACACGAGTTTTACTCAGAATTTCGCTATTTCCTGATACAAACAAATATTTTTTGTTGTTTTTCCGACACTAATATATTAAAGAGGTGTTGTACTATCGATACAAACAGTTTCTGAAATAATTATAGTGAATATATATCAAAAGAAAATAGAAAACATACGACGGACATTGTAAAAATTGCATATTTTGAGTATTTTAAGCTGTGATTACTTCATCGGGGGAAGTCATAGGATCTTCATATGACATACCGAATATGCTTAGGGTGTATACTATATGGTCTAGTATTCAAATATATAATATAAACTTCATAGCGCCCATGATTCGGTCATAACCAAAAAATCATCATGAAGATTGCTAAGAAAAAGTAAATGGCTTATGTGGCAATGATATCACTGGTAAATGATATCTCTTTAGCAGTCTTCATGACGATTTTTAGGTTATGGCCGAATCGTGGGCGCTATGATCTTTATATTATATATTTGAATACTGAACTATATAGTAGACACCCTAAGCATATCCGGTGTGCCATATGCAGATCCTATGACTTCCCCCGATGACGTAATCACAGCTTAAAGTACTCAAAATACGAATTTTTACAAGGTCCGTCGTATGTTTTCTATATTATTTTGATATATATTCAACATAATTATTTCAAAAACTGTTTGTATCGAACGAACAACATCTCCTTAATATATTATTGTAGAAAAACCTACAAAAAATATTTGTTTGTATCCGGAAATAACGAAATTCTGGGTAAAACTCGTAAAAATCGATTTTGAGCTATATCTCAAGAACAAGAGCTGATGGAGAAAAACCGCGACCGGATTTGAAAATAACTCGCCGATTTCAGTTAAAAACAACAACAACTTCGGCTGAAACATTCAACATTTTCAATTTTGTAGAGCAGTGTTATGGTAGATGTGGTTTATGATATCTTCTTTACCTTTTGTGATATCAAAAACATATTTTATATCGTTAGAAGACAAATACTGAAGAATAGAAATCCCAATAATTTGCATGAAAAAACAATAACAAATGTCAATATATTCATATTATGAGATACATATGTTGGGGG
The DNA here is from genome assembly GCF_047663935.1 of Musca autumnalis. Lineage (NCBI taxonomy): Eukaryota > Metazoa > Arthropoda > Insecta > Diptera > Muscidae > Musca > Musca autumnalis. The sequence continues at coordinate 154,837,723 of NW_027411866.1, read as the reverse complement.
TGGGGCGCCTACGCCATGATAAATGTGTGGTGGGTTAATGTCAAAAATTTGTCATGTTTAACTTCAATTCTTTATGCCATAGATACCACACTATAATGTGAGGCTAAAATCAAATTGTATCATAAACGAGTCGGAGTCGTGAAAAAAAGCTCGACTCCGACTCCGAGCAACAATCTGTTCTACATTTATCAAAAAAACTCTTAATCTCTATTTGGACTACAAAATGCATATCGGAAACGTATTTGGGTCAATTGATTGGAATAATGTTTGCATGTTCCAAATATACTTATGGAAGATTTTTAGAAGATTTGCAGGCCATTTTATAGAAGGCTCACTGGTCTTCTCTTGTTGTTTTTATTAGAAGTCATTTATGTCTGCTGTGAGAGAACCTGTTGGACTTCTATGAAAGACCTTGTAGTACTTTAAGGGAAATCAGAACGAAAGACCTACTAGACTTTTTGCTGAAATTGTGTGAGAAAAGTTAGAATCTTCTTAAAGACGATGTTAATGCTATTTTTTATACCCTCAGCCTTTAGGCTATGAAGGGTATATACACTTTCATACGGGCAAAATGTGCCTCATCGAAATAATGGTTTTAGACCCCAAGTATGTTTGGACGAAATGTGTTTCAGACAATTTGGAGTCGATTGAGCAATGTCCGTCCGTCTGTCTGGCTGTCTGTCTGTCTGTCTGGCTGGCTGGAGCGCACGATAACTCTCGAAGGGATGAACCGATTCGGTTCAAATTTTGTCTTTCGTAATATTTTGTCCAAACTTAGTTTAAGTTCGAAGATGAGCTATATCGGTCCACTCCTTCCGGTACCTCCCCCACAAAAGTTCGAAAATGTTCGGAAAATTTGTACGCACGATAACTCTTGAAGGGTGTAACCGATTTGGTTCATACTTTGCCCATCGTGGAGCGTGTACCAGACTTAGATCAGGTTTTAATATGGACTCAATCGGTCCACTCCGTCGAGTACCTCCCACACAAAATTTTGGAAAAGTTCAGTTTAGGAACATCTCTCGAATCGCTTTGATTTTTGCTTTAGCAACTTGTATTCACTGCCCTCCATACGACGGTATAGGTTTCATCAGGGGCAAGTCCATACTTCCTGAGAAAATAGCCTGAAAGTTGCAAAAAACCCCTATGACACCGCGTGAGGAGGTTGGAGTGCAAAATAACTCTCGAACAGGTCTGCCGATTCGGTCCAAAGTTTGGCCTTAGTAATATTTTGTCCAAACATAGTTTAAGTTCGAAGATAAGCCATATCGGTCTACTCCTTCAGGTACCTCCCCCACAAAAGTTCAAAAATGTTCGGAAAAATTGTGCGTACGATAACTCTTGAAGAGAGTGGCCGAATTGTCCATACTTTACACATCCTAATATATCTACCAGATATAGATCAGGTTCAAATATGGACTATATTTATCCACTCCATCCGGTACCTCCCACTGAAAATTTCGGATACATGTTCACTTTAAGACCTGCTTTCGAATCACTTTGATTTTTGTTGAAGCAACTTGCATTGCTGCCTCAATTGCGATGGTAAAAGTTCTTTCAGGGGCAAGTTCATACTTCTTGAGCAAACATCTCTGAAGTTCTAAAAAACCCCTATGGTACCATATGTAGTTGCTGGAGATCCATTCTTTTTAGTATCTCCTCCGCAAAACTTTTGATATTAAATCCTAATCAACATTTTTGTCAGTTCAAACGCCCAAAATTTTTAAAACTCCCTAAATACATGCGTTTTTTGGAAAAAAAATTGTTTCAATATACACAGGCTGAGGGTATATCTCTGTCGGCAAAGCCGACTGATACTTTTTTATACCCTCCACCATAGTATGGAGGGTATATTAAGTTTGTTTTTCCGTTTGTAACGCATTGAAATACTCATTTGCGACCCTATAAAGTATATATATTCTTGATCAGGGTAAAATTCTAAGTCGATCTGAGCACGTCCGTCCGTCCGTCCGTCCGTCTTTGGTAATCACTCTAGCATCCACAAAAATGGAGATAGGACGCTGAAATTTTGGGAAAATGGGTCTTTTGTTTGCAGGCAGGTCAAGTTCGATGATGCGCTATATCGGTCCACGTTTTGGTATAGCCCCCATATAACGGTACCCCCCGATTTGCGGTATTTTGACGTTTTAAGCTACATTTTTAGACCGATTTAGCTATAATTTGACATTTAGGGTTCTTAAGTATCAATAAACTTATATAACAAAAGTTGTGGACATAGGTCCACGTTTTGGTATAGCCCCCATATAACGGTACCCCCCGATATACGGTATTTTGACGTTTTTAGCTACATTTTTAGACCGATTTAGCTATAATTTGACATTTAGGGTTCTTAAGTGTTAATAAACTTTCATATTAGAAGTTGTGGACATAGGTCCACGTTTTGGTATAGCCCCCATATAACGGTACCCCCCGATTTGCGGTATTTTGACGTTTTTAGCTACATTTTCATACCGATGTAGCTATATTTTGACATTTAGGGTTCTTAAATGTCAATAAACTTATATAACAAAAGTTGTGGACATAGGTCCACGTTTTGGTATAGCCCCCATATAACGGTACCCCCCGATTTACGGTATTTTGACGGTTTTAGCCACATTTTCAGACCGATTTAGCTATAATTTGACATTTAGGATTTTTAAGTATCAATAAACATATATAACAAAAGTTGTGAACATAGGTCCACGTTTTGGTATAGCCCCCATATAACGGTACCCCCGATATACGGTATTTTTGGACGTTTTTAGCTACATTATCAGACCGATGTAGCTATAATTTGACATTTAGGGTTCTTAAGTGTTAATAAACTTATATATTGGAAGTTGTGGACATAGGTCCACGTTTTGGTATAGCCCCCATATAACGGTACCCCCCGATTTGCGGTATTTTGACGGTTTTAGCTACATTTTCAGACCGACTTAGCTATAATTTGACACTTAGGGTTCTTAAATGTCAAAAAACTTATACAACAAAAGTTGTGGACATAGGTCCACGTTTTGGTATAGCCCCAATATAACGGTACCCCCCGATATACGGTATTTTTGGACGTTTTTAGCTGCATTATCGGACCGATGTAGCTATAATTTTACATTTAGGGTTCTTAAGTGTTAATAAACTTATATATTGGAAGTTGTGGACATAGGTCCACATTTTGGTATAGCCCCCATATAACGGTACCCCCGATTTACGGTATTTTGACGGTTTTAGCTACATTTTCAGTCCGACTTAGCTATATTTTGACATTTAGGGTTCTTAAGTGTCATTAAACTTATTTAACAAAACTTGTGGACATAGGTCCACGTTTTGGTATAGCCCCCATATAACGGTACCCCCCGATTTGCGGTATTTTGACGTTTGTAGCTACATATTAAGACCGATTTAGCTATAATTTGACATTTAGGGTTCTTAGGTGTCAACAAACTTATATAACAAAATTTGTGGACATAGGTAAACGTTTTGGTATAGCCCCCATATAACGGTAGCCACCGATTAACGGTATTTTGACGTTTTTTGCTACATTTTCAGACCGATGTAGCTACAATTTGAGATTTAGGGTTCTTAAATGTCAATAAACTTATATAACAAAAGTTGTGGACATAGGTCTACGTTTTGGTATAGCCCCCATATAACGGTACCCCCGATTTACGGTATTTTGACGTTTTTAGCTACATTTTCAGACCGATATAGCTATAATTTGACATTTAGGGTTCTTAAATGTAACTTAACCTATATAACAAAAGTTGTGGATCTAGGCCCACGTTTTGGTATAGCCCCCATATAATGGTACCCCCGATTTACGGCATTTTGATGTTTTTATCTACATTTTCAGACCGATTTAGCTATAAATTGACATTTAGGGTTCTTAAATATTAATAAACATATAGAACTTGTGGACATAGGTCCATGTTTTAGAGTAGCCCCCATATAACATTACCGCCCGATTTCAGGTATTTTGCGAATTTTACCAACAAGTTTTAACCGAATTATCTGTAATTTTAACATTTGACATTTGAAATTCTTAGTGGTCACCACACCTCTCCACCAAAAATTGTCAAGAAAGCCCCCATATAACGGTACCTCCCGATTTTCAGTAATTTGATGATTTTAGCTGCAATATTAAACCGAACTAGCAGTAATTTGACATTTGAAGTTCTTAGTGGTCACAACACCTCTCCATCAAAAATTGTCAACATAGGTCCATGTTCGGATATACCTCCCATGTAACGGTACCTCCCAATTTTCAGTAATTTGGCAATTTTAGCTACAATTTTTAACAGAACTAACTGTAATTTGACATTTGAAGGTTGTAGTGGTCACCATACATCTGCATCAACAATTTTCAACATAGCCCCAATATAACGATACTTCCCGATTTTCGGTACTTTGAGGATTTTACTTAAAATGTTTAACCGAACGTAGGTCCATGTTTTTGTATAGCCCCAAAACAAACCTCCCGATTTTCCGTACCTTAGCTTTATTTTTTGGACGAACTTTCTGTAATTTGAAATTTAAAAGCCAACAAAAATTGTTCATTTAAGTTCATATTTTCGTATAGCCCAGATACCTCCGAACTAGCTGTTAATGACATTTGAAGTTCCCACGTTATGTACCGATTTTCGATATTTGAGGATTCTAGCTAAATTTTTTAACCGAATTAGGAGTTATTTGACATTAAAGGCTCCCATCAAAAACTGTCAACATAGGCCCATGTTTTATTATAACCCCTATATAACAGTACCTCCCAATTTCTAACCCACCAAAAATTGTCAACAGTTAGATACAGGCACCATAAAAAAGGGCCTCCCGAATGAAGCATTTTATATACATTATCTGACATTTTAACGTACTCATTTAAAGTTGGGGACAAGAATGAATATTTTATGGTGGAGGGTATGAAAAGTTCGGCCCGGCCGAACTTAATGCTTTTTTACTTGTTACTTGTTAAAGAAGTCTTTTATAAAGAATGCTGCTTTTTATAATGGAATAGTGTGTGGTTATCTATAAGTAAACCTACTTAACCATTTCTCTCTCTATTTAAGGGGATATTCCTATGCTATCCTGTTGTTCTTCGATGAGAAGAGATCAAATGATTTTTCGATTAAGTCATGCATCTGGGATAAATTTGTCAATATATTTATGCTGAGGAATGAAAAATATTTAACAAATTGAAGTTAAATTATGAGCATTACCTCTATAGGATGGTGGATATATAAATTTCTAGAACTATTAATTTATTTCCGATTGTCAGTTCGGCTTAGCCGTACTAAACGTTGGTTTTGCTTGTATTCTTTTTGAGGTGGTAGACAAAAGACACTTTCCATTATAAGATACTAACTTGTCATTCGGTTTGAAACACATCGAAATATTCGTCGGGAACTTTATAAAGTATAAAGATGTAAAATAGCCGGTATAGGTTTACGATTTAGTATAACGGCACGGCCCGATTTTATGGATTTCGAAGGTTTTCTTGTGTCACATTACGTGGTGCAATACGTAAAAAATAACTATGGACGGACAAGAATCCGAGATATTGTCCTTGAAGATGAAGAGTTATGTAGGCAAAGGCCTACAAGTGTAAATCAAAATTCTTAACGGTTTGAAGAAAATGATCCCTTTTGACATAAATGTTTCAAGTAACCTTAACCTCGAAAGTGTATGTTAAGGGACAATACGCTATTTTGGTCTTCTATCACGTTGCGGTGTTAAAATATCGTTAATTTTCCATAACTCAAAAAATTACAAAGAGTGTTACCGGTCAGTAATTACGGTAATTTGGTATTTCGAGTCTCATTGGGCACATACATAAGTCAAATTCGGAAATTTTTAAATATACTCGTATGTCGATGTTTAGGTAGAGGAACCTTGTAACGATACCGTCCGATTGCAGTTGTTTTGAAGTGTGAAGTATGCTGAAGTACTTGTTACTTTGTATTCCGTATTGTCATGTTTTGGTATCCTCCCAATGTAATGTATCTTGAAAGTTCAAACTGAGATGACAGTAATTTAAGTTGTGAATTTAATTTTATCTATTTTCGGAGTCGACTCCGGAGTTGGAGTCGGACTCGGAGTCGAGAAAAAAATTGGACTGGAGTCGGAGTCGGAGTCTGAAAAAAATGGCTCGACTCCGAAGCCCTGGTCAAGATACGCTAATATTTGTACCAAAAATATTATTTGAAAAAACTTTAACGGTGTCAATATGAGAAAATTTTGAACAAAAACGTGGCGAAGGCGCCCCATGTTACCATATATAGATATAGACTAGCAAAATGCCCGCTACTTCGTATGCGGAAACGATATAAAGAAGAAATAAATAATATAAAGTAGGAAATGGCGAACACTGTTCGTACTAATGTAGTTCGATTTTCAAAAAAAATCAGCCATATCTCACACTTACACATTAATAGCGAACCACTTTTGTGGTTCTGTCATCAGAAGATAAAACATTCTTGTAAACAAATACACCTAAGATTAATTTTAGTACTTTTTGTAGCCTAATAGTAGGTATTTCCAATACCATTTCAGCCATCAGATACCCTCATAACAAATACCAGAATTTGTACGCACTTAACAAAAAAATGCATTATATAGATCCCAGATCTGTGCCTACACCCAACATTAAATTGAGTTCTATTTAGTAATTCGCGTATATTTATGGTACGTATTTCGACAACCACTACAAGCCTACACTGACATTAATACAAAATAATAACAGTAATCTCATTTTCAAATTTCAGGATTCCATCTCTATCTGTTCACCCAAATTATATCTCAAGAACCAGAGCTGATGGAGAAAAACCGCGACAGATTATAACTTGCGCTAGAGTGAGTGGAAACGTAAACAATGCATCAACCTAACGAATGTGTTTATAGTGTACGTGGGTTTCGTATGCCCGCGAGTATAGGAAAGTTGTTGTTAGTGGTCATCCCTGATCTAAGGCTATCGGCTAAAGTATAGATATAAATTTTAGTTATTAATAGGCAAAAGTTATATTATTTGTACAACAAGAAATATTATTTCGAGAAAATTTATTTTTCATTTCATTGCATTTTTCACGATGTGGTTTGTGCTATGTTGTGTTAAATACTTATGTAAATAAAAATAAACCTTATTTTAGTCATTAACAGGCAAAAGTTCATTCACTCGTGCAACAGGAAATATTTTGTTAAAAAAGATAAAAATGTCATAACCCTAATGTGCATAAAAAAGACGTTAACAGAAAATCAAACTAAACTAAACTAAACTAACCTCTACTGTAGCTTTACGATCATTGTATGCGAATGCAATCAATTTAGCCATATACTGTCCATCGGGCAGCGGAAGTAGACTAAACGTATTTTCATCGAACACCAAATCTTTTACAACGATATCTTCTTAAAATTATAAAGCAACAGATTTCAATAAAAATTATATTTCAATTCTGTGATACATTACCTCATAAGGACATGTGTGAATAATGTTGGAATTCTTCATAAAAGTTGACAATAAAACCCTAGTAATCGGATAACGGTAGGGATGTAAGAATAACTGACAAATATCATTGGTAACGTTATATAGAAATGGACGATAACCATTTGCTCGCTTATAAAGTGCCATATTTAGCTTTAAAGAGAAAAATATATTATAATACAATGAAATAAAATAAAAAATTATGATGTTCGATTTCTGTCATTAAAAACTTGATATTTAAATAAAGTGCGCTTAGTAATAATATAAAGTTCTAAAATCATAAGTACAAATAGCCATAAATATCCTTACTGATACATTCTTTACTGGTGTTTGATATAATCCAACTTTAATATCACTGTGCTATCGTCGAAACGTGCAAAGTCTGGATAATAATGTTTACATTTTAGATTTGTAAATTTAAAAGTTCGTGAGGATAATACGATGGATATGGTTATACAAATTATGCAAAGTTTTAGAAAGTTCTCCTTCTGCATTTTTCAATAAACAAAAGTTAACTGTAGCCCAATTTTAATACTACCGCCAAAATTATTGTAGGAATTGTCATTTTGTTTTTATACCCTCAGCCTTTAGGCTAAAGAGGGTATTTACACTTTGATACGTCCAAAAATGCGACTCATCGAAATAATAGTTTTAGACCCCAAGTGTGTTTGTACTATATCCGTTTCAGACAATTTTGAGTAGATCTAGCAATGTCCGTCCGTCTGTCTGGCAGGCTGGTGCGCACGATAACTCTCGAACGGATCAATCGATTCGGTTCAAATTTTGGGTATCGAAATATTTGTCCAGATTCGATTTAAGTTCGAAGATGGGCCATATAGGTCCACTCCTTCAGGTACCTCCCCCACAAATGTTCAAAAATTGTCGCAAAATTTGTGCGCACGATAACTCTTAAAGGCAATAACCGATTTTGTCCATACTTTGCACATCGTGTAATTTCTGCCAAACTTAGATGAGGTTCCAATATGGACTCAATCGGTCCACTCCTCCGGGTACCTCCCACACAAAATTTCGGAAAAATTCAGTTTAGGAACTGGTCTCGAATCGCTTTGATTTTTGTTTACGCAAGTTGTATTCGCTGTCCTCTATACGACGCTGTAAGTTTCATTAGGGGCAAGTCCATACTTTCTGAGAAAATAGCCTGAAAGTTACAAAAAACCCTATGACACCGTGTGTAGTGGTTGGAGCGCAGGATAACTCTCAAAGTGATCTGCCGATTCGGTTCAAAATTTGGTTTTCGTAATATTTTGTCCAAACTTAGTTCAAGTTCAAAGATGGATTATGTCGGTCCACTCCTTCCGGTACCTCCCCCACAAAAGTTCGAAAATGTTCGGAAAATTTGTGCGTATGATAACTCTTGAAGGGAGTAACCGATTTGGTCCATACTTTGCACATTATGAAATTTCTACCAGACTTAGATGAGGTTTCAATATGCCCTCAATCGGTCCACTCCTTCGGGTACCTCCCACACAAAATTTCGTAAAAGTTCAGTTTAGGACCTGGTCTCGAATAGCTTTGATTTTTGTTTACGCAAGTTGTATTCACTGTCCCCTATACGAAGGTACAAGTTTCCTCAGGGGCAAGTCCATACTTCCTGAAAAAATAGCCTGAAAGTTGAAAAACAACCCCTATGACACCATGTTCATCGGTGGAAGCACAAGAAAATTCTCGAACGGAAATTCCGATTCCGGCCAAAATTTGGCCTTCGTAACATTGTTTCCAAACTTACTTTAACTTCGTAGATAAGCCATATCGGTCCACTCCTTCAGGTATCTACCCCACAAAAGTTCAAAAATATTCGGAAAAATTGTGCGCACGATAACTTTTGATGGGAGTGACCGATTTGGTCCATACTTTATACATTCTCATAATATCTACCAGATATAGATCAGGTTCGAATATAGACTATATTTGTCCACTCCATCCCGTACCTCCCACACAAAATTTTGGATAAGTTCACTTTAAGACCTGCTATTGAATCACTTTAATTTTTGTTGAAGCAACTTACATTCGCTGCCTCAATTACGATGGTAAAAGTTGTTTCAGGGGCAAGACCATACTTCTTGAGAAAACAGCATGAAGGGTGTAAAAACCCCCTATGGCACCCCATGGTCTATGTCGGTCCATTCCTTTAAGTACCTTTTCCGCAAAATTTTTGAACTTTAATCATAATCAACATTTTTTCGGTTCATACGACCAAAATTTTAAAACCCCCTAAATACATAAGTTTTTTGTGAAAAAAGTGTTTCAATTTGCACAGGCTGAGGGTATATCTCTGTCGGCAAAGCCGACTGATACTTTTTTACTTGTTTATATGCAAAATAATAAATATTTATTAACCCATTGACAAAATTAAAATTTAATTAATAAAGAGTGAAATTCCATTAGCTGCAAATTAAAATAAATGTTTTCGAAAATTTTTAATTTTGTTTGTAAATCGAGCGTGTATTTTTACGTGCAATAACTATTTTCCATGGAAAGCACTCGTTTACTGCTGACGCGTAAAGTCGTTTGAAAATGTTCATATATGAGCTTTTTTGAAAAAATTTTGAAGTCAAGCTTTAGAGCCATACACCATATACAAAATGACATAACCGATAATTCGATCTTCTCTTAAATTATCATTATATATATCATTTTATATCATAAATCATATCAATTAAAAAAAGTAAAAATGGCGTTAAATTCGACCGGCCGGACTTTTTATACCCTCCACCATGAGATGTATTGAAGTTAAATGGAATAATAATTATAAAAGTACTAAGCTCTTCCGCCACTTTAACGGAATAATATCGCTTTCTTTTAATAAAGGTTTACCCCCTTTTAACTTAACTATATATAGAACGTGTCTACGAAGAATTAGGTCTGTATGTCATCTAGGGCCTGAGCTATGGATGCCCAAATTATTACGAATATAGACGATCGAACAAAAAATAGTTATAACAAGTAAAAAGTCGTTAAGTTCGGTTGGGCCGAACTTTTTATACCCTCCACCATAAAATAGTGTTAATTAAAATGGAATAATTAGGGGCCTTTCACAATTTTAGGTGTAACAACTTTTCGACAATGGATAGACTCCTACTGCTTCCCACTATTGCTTAAATTACACTGTGAACACAAATGTTGTGGCAGAGATAATTCCTTTTGGAGATGAAAGCCCTTTGTGTGTTTATATTAAAAATCCCGAAGGACATATGCGCCGTGAGTGGAACTTCCGCGTTATGGCGTGATAAAATTTTTGCAAGAGACCCTGTAATCCATCATGAATTAGCATTATATCTTTGTTTGTTGTTTTTGTAGAGCACTTAAGCAACAGTGAACAAAGATATAACGCTAATTCCTGATGGCGCCATAACGCGAAGTTCGACTCACGGCGGATCTGTCCTTCGGGGTTCATAATATACTCACCAAGGCCTTTCTTCGCCAAGAGGATTTTTCCGTGCCCCAGACTTTCATCTCCATTTTGTTGCACAGTGTTATCTAATTTAATCTAAAAAAATGTGTTCAGCTAGGTAAAAGGTACCACCTACGGGGCAATATCAAAGAGTCAACCTATCTTTAAATTTTTTGGCGGAAAGTTTTATAGCTGCAGGGAACTTCAAGAGTCAAATTGAAGGTAGTTTCATCAAAACCCTCAAAAATGGACCCATATTGACGAATTTTAGTGAAGAAATTTCGTGACCACTGAAAATTCCCGAAAATCGGGAGGTACAGTTATATGGGGGGATATACCAAAATATGGACCTATATTGACAATTATTTTTGAATAGACAAATTGTAGCTAAATTCTCAAAAGTACCGATCATTACATCTAGTTCGGTTAAAAATTGCAGCTAAAATTCTCAAAATACCGAAAATCGGGAGGAACCGTTATATGGGGGCTATACCAAAACATGGACCTATGTTGACGATGTTTTGTGGAGATGTTTCATGACCACTGAGAACCTCAAATGGCAAATTACAGCTAGTTCGGTTAAAAATTGTAGCTAAAATTCTCAAAATACCGAAAATCGGGAGGTACCGATATATGTGGGCTATACCAAAACATGGACCTATGTTGACGATGTTTCGTGGAGATTTTTCATGACCCTTGAGAACCTCAAATGTCAAATTACAGATAGTTCGGTAAAAAATTGTGGCTAAAATTCGCAAAATACCGAAAATCGGGAGTTACCGATATATGGGGGCTATACCAAAACATGGACCTATGTTGACGATGTTTCGTGGAGATGTTTTATGACCACTGAGAACCTCAAATGTCAAATTACAGATAGTTCGGTAAAAAATTGTGGCTAAAATTCTCAAAATACTGCAAATCGGGGGGTACCGTTATATGGGGACTATACCAAAACATGGACCTATGCCCATATCCTTTGGGATATAAGTTTGTTGCTCACTAGGACCCATAAGTGCCAAATTATAGCTAATTCGGTCTGCAAATGTGGCGAAGAACGTCAAAATACCTCAAATCCGGAGGTACCGTTATATGGGGGCTATACCAAAGAGTGGACCGATATAGCCCATCTTCGAACTTGACCTGCCTATGGAAAAAAGACCCTCGGGTGCAAAATTTCAACACTCTATCTCAATTATTGCGGACGATAGAGAGATTACAACAGACGGACAGACGGACGGACGGACAGACGGACATGGCTAGATCGTCTTAGAATTTTATCCTGATCAAGAATGATTAGTTCGATGTGTTACAAACGGAATGACAAACTTAATATACCCTCCATACTATGGTGGAGGGTATAAAAACAGGGGGTTAATACCTATATGACATTCAGAATCCGAAATAACACGCTGCGGTTATTCAATTTTGCGAGTGCGTGTAGAACCTTCAAAATACTTAAAATCTGGGAGCACCTATATATTGGAAATATACTAAAACATTTAAAAGACTTCTTCACGAGTGAAGAAATCAACAGGTTCCGTTCTATATAGGCTTCTAGACTATATTATACCATCATGAAAGATTAAATATCAAATTGTAGCCATTTCGGTGGGATATTGAGGACATAACCTTCGAAATACCGAAAATCGGGAGATACCGTCCTATGGGAACTATATGAAGACGTGGACCTATACCGACAAATTTCAGATAGAAAGTTTTGTACCCCCAACGAAGCCTAAATAACAGATTTCAGCCATTTTGCTGGGATATTGGGGCCATAACCTTCGAAATACAGAAAATCTATATGAAGACATAGACCTATACCGACACATTTTACGTGGAAGAATAACTACCAAATATCGGTGGGATATTGCGGACACAACCTTCAAAATACCGAAAATCGGGAGGTACTGTTCTTTGGGGGCTATATGAAGACATTGGCCTATACCGACAAATTTCAGATGGAAAGCTTTATATCCCCAACAAAGACTAACTACCAAATTTTAGTCATTTCGGTGGGATATTAAGGACACAACCTTCAAAATTCCGAAATTCGGGAGGTACCGTCCAATGGACCGACAAATTTTAGGTGGAAAGTTCTGCACCCCCAACGAAGACTAATTACTTAATTTCAGGAATTTCGGTTGGAAATTGAGGGCATCACCTTCAAAATACTGAAAATTGGGAGGTACCGTTCTATGGGGGCTATACGAAGACATGGACCTATACCAAAAAATTTCAGGTGGAAAGTTTTGTACCCCCAATTAAGACTAAATATCATGTCAGTCATTTCGGTACTATAATGAGGCTAAAACCTTCAAAATCCAAAAACCACGATTTTCACTACTTTTACCGTTATAAAAAAATAAAACGAAGTGACCCAACCGAACTAAAGGTATTTTCTTTCTCCATGGATCCCAACACTATGAAGTTTTGCATCAGAATGCTTGAATATTGGTCAACTTTTGTAGCACAGTGCCATTTATCGATATTTTTCGAAAAGGTTGCACCTTCTCAAGACCACAACTGCCTGAAAAAGCGTTCCAATGCTTTTGCGATGTATTAGAAAGTTCTTAATTACTGTCTTGGCTACAATTTTTGTCTTTGTGTTGGCTAGAAAATCTCAATGGTTTGGCTTTTATTTGCCAAGATGTCAAAAAAACGTAGATTTAAAACTTAAAGTGAAAATCGGGAGGCTCGATTTTCATCGTAGACATATGGTCCAGTAGACTTTTTTGCTCAATTCAATCCCAGGAATCAGAAACGCGAAGGGCCTATTAAGGTTTTTTTCCTTCTACACAAATCGCCCCGGCCTAATGTGTATATTGACGTATTTTTGATGGGTCCTACGGAAACCGTATGCGCATCAAAATCGTATGCACCAAGGCACATTGAATAGGTAGCCGATTCACGCCAGCTGATTGAATATGAAATGTCAAAAAAGTTGTTGTAAACAACATACAACAAGAGGTTTTTTGTTGTTGAATCGGCTAGCTTATTCAATGTGCCTTGGTATGCACACTGCGCGACTTTTACTCACTTTAAGGTTTTTTTGCATTGTACGATCCAACTGACGGCAGACTTTGGCCCCTGACTCAGGGGCCCTGAGTGAAACATCGAAATATGCTTAAAATTTTTGAAAGAGATTGATTCGCTGTTTCCAAAAATCGATGCGCATAAACTGATATAATTTTTCTATTTTTTGAATGATTGTAAGTTGAATATTATTCTTAATTTCCTATCCTTATAAGTTATCACAATAAACATTTTAGCTTTTGCTATGGTAAACCATATATCTGGATGAAGTTTCAGCGGTATACATATATTATTGTATGGGATTTTAGCGAAATTGTTAGAGAACTCCCAAATATTTATACCCTCAGCATTTATGCTAACGAAGGTATACATACATATATACTTTCATACGGGCAAAATGTGCCTCATCGAAATAATGGTTTTAGACCCCAAGTATGTTTGGACGAAATCCGTTTCAGACAATTTGGAGTCGATTTATCAATGTCCATCCGTCTGTCTGGCTTTCTGGTGCGCACGATAACTCTCGAACGGATGAACAGATTTGGTCTAAAGTTTGGCCTTCGTAATATTTCGTCCAAACTTAGTTTAAGTTCGAAGATGGGCCATATCGGTCCACTCCTTCAGGTACCTCTCCCTCATAAGTTCGAAAATGTTCGGAAAAACTGTGCCAACGATACCTCTTAAAGATAGTAACCAATTTGGTCCATACTTATCGCTTTTCATTTTGCACTTATCAAAAAGTAGTTATTTTGAAAAGTGATAACCTTTTCTTGTTCCACAAAATTACTTTTCAATTTCCCTTGCACTTAGCAAATTTGTCTATCACTGTTCTTTCAGCACAGTTGTTGTGCTCTCTTGCTCAATTTTTCCGCCATATTGGTAAGTCTCTCAGTTCTCTTGCAAAGTGTGAATGATATTTGTTCCACAGAACGTTTTATCATCTTTGCATTATTTTTTACTTGGCAAAAATAAATAAGACATGTAAAATCGAGACGAGCGAAAAAATGAAAAGAAACTGATATTATTAAAAGTAAATAAAATAAAATTAAATAAATAAAATTAAACTGAAATAAAACAAAATAATTTTAATAAAGATTAAATAATAATTAAATGAAATAAAATAAAATAAGATCAAAATAAATCAAATTAAGTAAAATAAAATGAAATAAAATAAAAAATAAATAAAAGTAAAACAATATAAAATGAAGTGGAATAAAATAAAATTAAGTGAAATAAAGTAAAGTAAATTGAAATAAAATAAAGTTAAAAAACAAGTAAGAAAAACGCTAAGTTCGGTCGGGCCGAACTTTTTATACCCTCCACCACAAATTTCAGCCATTTCGGTCGATTACTGTGGCCACAACCTTCAAAATACCGAAATTCGGAAGGTACCATTCTATGGGGGCTATATGATGGCGTTGACCTATACCTACAAATTTCTGGGGGAAAGTTTTATACTCCTAAAGAAGACTAAATACCAAATTTCAGCCATCACGGTGTGATAATGAGGCTAAAACGTTCAAAATATCGAAAATCGGGAGATATTGTATTATGGGGGCTATATCAACACGTGGACCTATATAAACATTTTATGGTAGAAATGTTTCTTAGCCTCTAGAAACACAAAATACAAAGTTACAACCGATTCTTTGGTTAAGTGGGTCTAATACATTCAAAATATATTAAAATGACGCGTACTTTATAAGGGGCCTTATGTGGGGGCTATACCAAAACGTGGACCTATATAACCCAACTTTGGTAGGAATGTTTTCTGGCCTCTGAAGACACAAAATACCAAATTACAACCAATTCTGTGGTCAAAATATATTAAAATGACGCGTACTTTATATGGGGCCTTATATGGTGGCTATACCAAAACGTGGACCTGTATAACCCAACTTTGGTAGGAATATTTGTTGGCCTCTGGAGACACAAAGTACCAAATTACAACCAATTCGGTGGTAAAATGGGCCAAATATCTTAAAAATTCCTTAAAACGACGACGCGTCACGCGTCATTTTGTATGGGGGCTATACGAAAGCGTGGACCTACATAGCCCACTTTCAATACCAAAAGTCCTACGTAAATATAACATATTTTCCCAAAATGTCATCAACCTACGTCAATCCGTTCGGACGCTAGAGTGATTTCCACAGACGGACAGACGGACGGACATGGCTATATCGATGTTGTTGTAACAGGTGGACTGTATCTTCCGTCTTGTTTCCTCTGAAAATCCATGAGGTTTTGATATGGATTAGAACAAGTAAGAACGTAAATATTGATTGTGACTATTATGTGTGGGAAGTGGTTGATGAGTAGGGTGTTATTGTTGTGTGTGGGTTATGGATGAGTTGTGTATGTGGATTGGGTGTGTGGGGTTAGTGGGTTGTGGAACTATTTTAGCCTGGTTGGATAGGCAATTGGAAGAATGCCGCAACTTGTACTGGACGGCACCACAGGTCAATAGGGCGCAAGTCTGTGGGCCGTGCTGAACAAGAGAACAAATGCTTAGTATTGTGAGGTCCCCTTCTGCAATGCGGGCACAGGTCCTCAACACCATGTATGATTCTGGCTTGGTAGGTATTGAGGATGGTAGACCAGCCAGATCGTAGTTGTGCCAGGATGGTTCTTGTGCATCTAGGTAGGGACTTCTCAGATTCAGCAACCGCTGGAGGATGTTGTTGTAGGACACGGTTATGTTCATACCCTTCTACTGCTTGCTGGACTGCGCGGGTATGAATGGTCTTCAACGATGCTGCCAGTGACAGTCGGTCGATGTCCGATGGGATGACATCCTGGATGTCGGGGCTGTATCGTCGGATGTCCTTGCGGATGTGTCTAGGGGGTGAATCCTGAACCACTATGTCGTGGTTGGGATGCGATGGCTGATGACATGCCAGCAGGAACTGTCGAGAGAGCAACAGATTATGTTGCTTCACCGGCAGCATCCTTGCCTCCTGATGAAGATGGTCCACACTCGACATCTGGACACATCCGGTAGCGGCGCGAATGGCGTTGTTCTGTGTAGTCTGCAGAGCTCTCCAAATTGTATTGCTTAAAAACGACGTCCAGACTGGGGCAGCTTAGTTTAAAATTGAGCGACTGACTGCTTTGTATGTAGTCAGCAGGACCTCCTTGTCCTTACCCCAGAACGTGCCGGAGATGGCTTTTAGCATTTTGTTCCTCTTCTGAACTTTCGTTTTTATGGCGGCTCACAGAGGGGAAATTTGTGTTAAAATTTGATCAAAAGCCCTAGAAAGCTCATTTATAGTCGGATTGATATAAAATTTTGCACAAAGCATATCTTCTGTACAAGGATTAATCCTATAGAAAATAATGAAAATCGGTCCAGATTTGGATGCAGCTTCCATATATATTCGCATCTGATATGAGATAAAAATGCACCAAAATCACTGAAATTTGACACATGCAACCTGAACCAGCCTAAAAAAACATTGAGCCAATTTTCAAACAAATCGGTACAGATGTATATATAGTCCAATATACACATATTTCATTCCAAATTTTATTTTTTGAAACTTACTTAAATTAAATTTTTCTCAATTCACATGAGAAAAGCCGTAAATATTTCTGCATAATGCAAACATATTTGATAGGTGTTGGTTTAGTATGATAAATAAGAGTCCCGGTTATAAGGCGGAACAAAATTTAGTGTGAGTAAATCTTGCAATTCCATATAAAAATATTTCATATTTTAGTTGAGAAAAATTAGATATTTTCGGAATGGCGCAAATATGCGCAATTTTTTATGATTGAATCTGATATTTGAGACTAAAGCGCACAAAACATTAGAAGAAACTATGGTCGGGAAACGACGGGGAAATAGACTTTTTCACTATTGAAATTGTAGTAATCTTAAAAATTATCATAAAAAATGTTCATAAAGAGGATATGTATCACCATTATTGAAGAGCAAAGATGTAAAATCAATCTGAAAATTTTAAATGCTAATCTTGTTCGGAGACTATACAAAAACAATAAATCTTGAAAAATATAATTTTTCGCGAAAATAATGTCATTTTAATGTTCACCTAATTTCTTAGTTTTCGAAAATTTACTTTTTGTTTTCAGTATGGCTGTGTTCAATCGACTGCTGCATCGGATTGGTTAATCTTACAGAGTCGAGGATGGTTATAGCAAATGTAGAAAAGAGTCTGGTTGCCGTTTATCAACATTTTTTTCATAAAAAAACGATTTTCATATTTTGAGTTTTGAGCAACTTTAGGCCTATGTTTCCCCTCTGTGCGGCTGCATGTTTGGAAAAAGTGAGAAGGTTATCGAAGACAACACCAAGAATTCTTGGGCTCCGGACAGTTGGTATCTCCAGATCTCCGACTTTGATGTTCAGGGACCTCCTCACCTCCTTGGTCCATGTTGTGAAGAGAGTTGCAGTTGATTTTGGCGGCGAAAGCTGTAAATTTCTATCCTGCAAAAACTGCGAGATGGTGTTGAGGTAGCAGTTTATTTTGGCCTCCAGCGAGCGGATGTTGACACCTGTTGCCATTATTGTGCAGTCGTCTGCATAGGTAACAAGTTTTACTCCTTCTGGAGGTGCAGGGAATTTGGCAACGTAATGATTAAAAAGCAGTGGGGAGATGACCCCACCCTGCGGAACACCCATTTTAATCTTACGGCTCTTAGACTACCTCCCTCTGTATTCCACATGTGCCTGCCTGCCATTTATATAATTACATAGCCAACGCTTGATTGTGTGAGGCAAAGTGGAATTAAGGATGTCGTCTAGAAGAATGGCGTGATCGACAGAGTCAAAGGCCTTAGATAGATCCAGGGCCACGACGATTGTCCTATGGGCAGGTCTGCGTTGGTTGAGGCCATTCGCGATGTTGTTCACGACGTTTGTGAGGGCAGTGGTGGTGCTGTGTGCTTTCCGGAGGTGGCTAGGGATTGGAAGATGTTCTGTCATGCTTGGCAGCAGCAGAGACTCCAAAACCTTGGCTAGGGGTGAAAGTAGGGAGATCGGGCGATAGGAATCCCCCCTCCTAGCAGATTTGTCCGGTTTTGGGAGTGGAATAATTCTTGCAGTTTTCCATATCTCTGGTATCACTGACGTGTTGATGGAGAGTGTCAGGATTTGCGCTAAAAACACTTTTGCAACAGGACCAATGTTTTTAAGCATGACCCAGTGCCTTAGATGGTTTTGCTCTGGTTATCGCTGCACTGACTTCCTCTGAGGAAAAGAGGAGGGGAGCCTCAGTGGTGGTCTTCTTTGCTCTCCTGAGGGCAGATCTTTTTGCCTTGTTCTGCACAGTGGGGTGTACGACGAACTGTTGACAGAACTTCAGTGCACACTTCTTGGCATCTGTTACATCAGCACCTCCGAAATTTACAGCTACATTCCCCGATTGTACTTTGGCACCAGTTAGATTCCTTGTGGTGGCCCAGAGTTTATGTGAACCAGCTTCACAGCTTTCAAGATGCCATTTATCTCTCCGGTGCTGGTTCACCAAGTTATTTATTTCCTCCGTGAGAGTGGGAATTGTGGGGTCATCTGGGCACGTCCGTCTTAACTCGTCGCGTTGTTCTGCGAGACGTGCAGCTGGAGTAGGGAAACTGGGCCTCCAATGTGGGATTCTGCCTGCTGGGATGAAACGCTTTGCCGCCCGGAGAATTATATCTCTTAATGTTCTCTCTCCCTGTCTGGCACATGAGCGGGGCGGTAAAAGACTGATGGCATTGTCTATCTCAATCATGAAGCCATGCCAGTTGGCCTTCTTATAATTGATGAATGAGCGTATCTCCGGCTCCACGAAGTCGCTAGGCTTCTCCACCGTTATGATGATCGGGATATGATCCGATGCCATAGTGATCCGGGTTTGCCAAGTTGTTAGAGGCTGGAGCGACGCACTGACGATCGAGATGTCAGGGGAGCTGGTGCAATGAGCCGTGATCCTGGTGGGGAAGTCATCATTTATGGGCGAGAAATCCGAGGAGTCAATCTGGTCCGCAATTAAGTTGCCACGCGAGTCGGGAGGCAGTTGAGAAAACCATAGCTCATGATGAGCATTGAAATCGCCAAGTATCATTCGGTTTTCTCCTTCGAGGAGATGTAAGATTGAGGGTTGATAACCTGAGCCAAGGCTGTTAACTGGCGTAATGTAGACATTAACAATTTCCAGCTCTGAATCTCCCGTCAGAACTGATATGGCCATTGCCTCGATTATGTCGTCAGATGGGTTAGGGTCGGGAAGATCTATGATCCTGTAGTTTACGTCACGATGTATGATGAACGCAAGACCACCGCCATAGCTCCTTTCTCTGTCCCGTCTGACAATCAGATAACCATTATGACTCGCTAACCTGCAGTTAGTTGTTAGTTTGGTCTCCTGTATTGCTGCGATTGGTATATTATTGAGGTGCATGAAATTGGTTAATTCTGCAATCTTCTGCCGGATCCCATTGCAATTAAGCTGCAGGATCTGGAAAGACTGCGGGGCTGTGTGTGAGGATGTTTGGATTGAAGGGAATGGTATATTAGGATTATTTGGTGAGTGTGTGTGAGTTGTTGGGACCGATATTCAGGGCTATTGGAAAAGTGCTGGCTTGTGCGGATGAGTTGATGGTTGTATTATTGTTGGAATTTACTGAGGTGTTATCGGTTGGAGGTGAGGATAGGTGAAATGTAGGTGATTGCGTGGCTGGGTTATTGTTGGTTAGTTGGATATGAGTTGGAGACTGTGCAGGTATTGTGCTGGATGTTGATTGAGTGATAGTCACATGCGACGGAGTTGTGGCAGTTTGGATGGAAGGCTGTTGCGATGTTCTCAAATTTGACTGTGGTGACGGAAATGTTGCGTTGCCAGAGCAACAAGTTGGCACGAATTCGTTGTTCCACTGCCTGTGGGAACGTAAATTGGTACATCTGCGCAAATGACACCAATTTCTGCAGCTATTACATTTGACAGAAGCAATGTTCCTGTATATTACTTCGTGGCAGACAGAGCACACCCA
Source organism: Musca autumnalis (assembly GCF_047663935.1). NCBI lineage: Eukaryota > Metazoa > Arthropoda > Insecta > Diptera > Muscidae > Musca > Musca autumnalis. The sequence goes on along the minus strand of NW_027411866.1, from coordinate 154,816,814 downwards.
GGAATCTGGGGCCCTGTGGACATTAGCTGGAGTGTGTCTTATGGAGGTGTTGGCAGGAATACTGTTTCTGCTGCGCCGCTGTCGCGAACAGCAATTTGCCACGAACGAATCAGTGTAATCTTTATGACTGATAAGTCCTGTGCATCGTCGCATGTGACACCACTGTTGGCAACCATTGCAACGTACTTGCGTGATGTTATGGTTAATACGGGTATGACATACTGAACAGATCGTGACCTCATCTTGTGGAATGGGGCCAGGATTCTGTTCAATGCCAGCAATAAGCAGGAGGATATAGAGCAAAACTGCTGGCATGAATTGCTCACCTGGGAGAAAAACGGGCGGTTGATACAGCTGTTGCTTAGGTGACGATCCCTGGCCGATAACTCGGGTCGTTCCGGAACAAAGATCCGATCGTCGTGGGAACGTATATCGATGTAGAATTGCACGCTGATCAAGAATATATATACTTTGTGGGGTCTACAATGATTATTTCGAGTAGTTACAAACGTAGTGACAAACTTAATATACCCCCATCCTATGGTGGAGGGCATAATAAATAAAATAAAGTAAAATAAAACAAAATAAAATTAAGTGAAATAAAATAATCTAAAATAAAATGAAGGGAAATACAAATAAAATAAAATACAATAAAATTAAGCGAAATAAAACAAGTAAAAAGCGTTATGTTCGGCATAGATTAATTAGTAGAAATGTATCTAAAAACTTTAAAATAGCTGAAATCGGACGGTACTGCTATATGGGGGCTATAAAAAAAAGTAGACCTATATCCATAATTTTTTGTGGAGACGTTTCTTGGTGATTTACTGAATTATACCTATTTCGGCCTGGAAATGTAGCTAATAACCCCAAAGTAACTGAAATGGGGCGGTATATGGGGGCTATAATAAAAGATGGGCCTATGTCGGTAAGTTTTGGAAGCATATTATAACTAATTCGTTCTGAAAATATAGCTTACTTACTTACTTAGTTGGCCCATTACAGAACATTTGTTCCATAGACCGAACTAAGAAAGGATCTCCATTCCTCTCTGTTTTTCGCTTGTCTTTTTGGAATACCGCGCCTTTCCATTTCTTCATCCACTTGTTTGCTCCATCGAAGCTTAGGCCTGACGATTCTGCGTGCACCGCCATGGGGCATGTATTCATACGCCTTTTTAGTGGGTTCATCATCGCTCATTCTCATGATATGGCCTAGCCATATCTGTCTTTGTATAGCTTATATAGCTCGTGGTTCATACGACGTCGATATTCACCGTCAACGCAAATCGGCCCGTAGATCTTTCGAAGAATTTTCCGCTCAAACACACCAAGCACTGCCTTATCTGCTTGCGCAAGTACCCATGCTTCGGAGCCATACATTAGCACGGGTAGTATCAGCGTTTTGTATAGTGTTATTTTTGTTTGACGAGATGTGGCTTTGTTTTTAAATTGCTTACTTAGACCATAGTAGCATCTGTTGGCCAATACAATTCTTCTTCTTATTTCACAACTGATGTTGTTTGTTGTGTTTATGGCAGTGCCGAGGTAGACGAAGTCTTTAACTACCTCAAAATTGTAGGTACCAACTTCCACAGTTGGTCCGTACTCTATGGCCGCTTTACGCGTCGACACCATCAATTTGGTCTTTTCGCCGTTTACCGCCAGACCCACTTTCGCAGATTCTGCATCGACCTTCCTAAAGGTATCAGTTACTTCCTCTACTGATCGTCCCATGATGTATATGTCATCAGCATAGGCAAGTAACATGTGGCTATTGGAGTAAATTGTGTCATTTCTTTTGACATTTGCATCTCGTATTACCTTTTCCAGCAAAATGTTGAATAGGTCACACGAAAGGCTGTCCCCTTGTCTGAAACCTCTTTTGGTACAAAATTCTTCGGAGAGGTTCTTTCCAATTTTAACTAGTATCAGTTAAAGTCATCTTACAAAGCCGGATGAGCTTTGCGGTGATACCAAATTCAGACATTGCGTGGAATACTTTTGATCGGAGGGGACTGTCGAATGCTGCTTTATAATCGACAAAAAGGTGAAATGTGTCGATCTGCATCTCTTGGGTCTTCTCTAGGATTTGCCGCAGGGTAAATATCTGGTCAATGGTGGACTTGCCAGGTCTAAAGCCACATTGGTATGGTCCAATTATTTCGTTGACCATTGGCTTTAATCGTTCGCACAATATCCCGGACACTATCTTATAGGCAATAGGGAGAAGACTTATGCCCCTATAGTTGGAGCATACAGTCTTATCTCCTTTCTTGTGGACGGGACATAGGATGCTCAGGTTCCAATCGTCGGGTACGCGTTCTTCCTGCCAGATGGTGCTAACTAGCTGATGCATACACCTTATCAGCGCGTCGCCTCCGGTTTTAAACAGCTCGGCTGGTAAGCCATCGGCTCCTGCTGCTTTATTATTCTTCAGCCGGTTGATTGCTGTTTTTACCTCATCTTGGCCGGGCGGTATACATTCTATACCATCTTCTGGGATTGGATCTGTGGTATCATCGTCTTCGCTACTATTGGATACCAGCAGATTGGAGAAATGTTCCTTCCATATCCTGAGCACGCTATCCGTATCTGTTACCAGATTACCTTGCTGGTCTCTACAGGAGGATGTGCCTGTACCAAGGCCATCTGTTTGATGTTTCGCTCTTTGGTAGAATTTTCGGACATCATTCTGGCTCCTGCACATCTCGATTTTTTCACACTCTCGCTTTTCCATTTCTCTCTTTTTCTTGCGGAAAAGACGTTTCTCTTCTCTCCTTTTCTCCCGATATCTCTCTCGTGCGCTACGCGTTGCTACTGATTGTAAAGTAGCTCTATATGCCGCATTTTTCTCCTCGGTAGCAGCACGACACTCCTGGTCATACCATGAATTCCTTTGTGGAGGTCTCTGGAATCCAAGTATGGGTACGTACCTTTGCTGCAACAAGGTAGTGGTCCGAATCACTGTTTGCGCCTCGGAACGGTCGTACATCCAAAACGCTGGATGAATGTCTTCCATCTATTACAACATGATCAATTTGATTACTTGTTCTTTGATCTGGAGACAGCCAGGTGCCCTTATGAATATCGAGATGATTAAATCTGGTACTGCTAACTACCATGTTTTTGCAGCTGCAAAGTCTATCAGTCTCATACCATTGTCAGATGTTTCACTGTGGAGACTGAATTTCCCGACTGTTGGGCCAAAGATATTCTCCTTTCCAATTTTGGCATTAAAATCGTCTAGAATGATTTTAATGTCATGGGCAGGGCAACGGTCATATGTTTCTTCTAAGCGCTCGTAAAATATATCTTTGGTCTGTTCGTCCTTTTCTTCAGTGGGAGCATGAGCACAAATAAAGCTGATGTTGAAGAATTTAGCTTTTATTCGAATTGCAGCAAGTCTTTCATTCACTGGGGTGAAGCTGGATACCAGATGTTTTAGTCTCCGACTAAAATGTAGCTAAAAACCTTAAAATAGCTGAAATCGACTGCACTGCTATATGGGCCCTATAACAAATCTTAACTTCCAACTTGATTTAAGACACGTGTGAACAGCATTTCATCCCCCTATCTCAACTCGTTCGGAAGATAGCGTGATTACAACTGACTGACGGACGGATGTGGTTAAATCAACTTAGAATTTTACGCTGATCAAAAATATATGTATGTCAGCAAAAATTTCTAATTTCTAATTTCTCGTTTCCTTCAACGATTTTTTCCTCTTTTTATACCCTACACCAGGGAGGGTATTATAAGTTGGTTTTGGCCAAAAAGTTTGTAACGCATCGAAATAATGGTCGTAGACCCATACTTATATATACCAAAATTAATGTCTCGACGAGCTGAGTCGATCTGGCTATGTGTGTCCGTCCGTTCGTCCGTCTGTCCGTCTGTCCATCTAAACCTTGCAATCACGCTACTGGTCGCAATTTTGATCGGATCGTCACGAAATTTTGGATGTTGATGGCGGTCCCGGAGGGGAAGAAGCCTATTGATTTTGGTGATGGTCGGATAATATTTAGGGGTCGGAATGGGCAAAAAACGTATGTGGATAAAAAGACAACGTTTTTTCCAAAGCGAATATCTCAGCATCTATATAGGGTATACCAAAAGCAAAACCTGACTATAAAAGTAGAAAATATCACCTTTCTAATGATGTAAAGTAGATTCTCGTAGGTGATCAAACGACGAAGATATCACAATAGTCGCAAATAAAACCCAAAATTTCATTTTTGCGATTTTAATTATAATGACGAATATCACAGCTTTGGTTGGGGACTTTGCAAAAGCAAAGCCTGGCTATGAAAGTAGAGGATCCCATCTTTACAATGATGTAAACTAGGTCGGCGTAGGTGACCAAATAACGGAGATATCGCAATAGTCGGTAATACATCCCATTTTTCCACTTTTTTGGAAATCACGCTACAGGTCTCAATTTTGATCGGATCGTCACGAATGAGGGTTAATTGCGGTTACACAGGTGAAGAAGCCTATTGATTTTGGTGATGGTCGGATAATATTTAGGGGTCGTAATGGGCAAAAAACTTATTTGGAGAAAAAGACAACGTTTTTTCCTAAGCGAATATCTCTGCTTCTATATGGGGTATACCAAAAGCAGAACCTGGCCGTTAAAAAAGAAAATATCGCCTTTCTAATGATGTAAAGTAGGTTCTCGTAGGTGATCAAACAACGAATATATCGCAATAGCCGCTAATTGAACCCAACTTTTTATTTTTGCGATTTTAATAATAATGACGAATATCACAGCTTCGGTTGGGGATCTTCCAAAAACAAAGTCTGACTATGAAAGTAGAAAATCCAATCTTTACAGTGATGCAAAGCAGGTTGGCGTAGGTGGCCACATAACGGAGATATCACAATAGTCGGCAATACATCCCATTTTATTCATTTTTTTGTAATCACGCTACAGGTCGCAATTTTGATCGGATCGTCACGAAATTTTTGGGGGCTAATGGGGATCCTACAGAGAAAGAAGCCTATTGATTTTGGTGATGGTCGGATAATATTCAGGGGTCGGAATGGGCAAAAAACTTATTTGGTGAAAAAGTCAACGTTTTATTCCAAAGCGAATATCTCCGCTTCTAAAAGGTAATACATCCCATTTTTCCACTTTTTTTGGAAATCACGCTACACGTCACGAAATTTTGGGTGTTATTGGGGGTCCCACGGAGGAAAAAACCTTTTGATTCTTGATAATGGTCGGATATTATTCAGGGGTCGGAATGTGACAAAAAAAAAAATTGGAAAAAAGACCAACGTTTTATTTCAAAGTTAATATCTCCCTTCTGTAGGAGGTATATCGAAAGCAAAACCTGGCAAGGAAAGTAGAAAATATCACCTTTACAACGATGTGAAGTAGGTTGTCGTAGGTGGTTAAACAACAGAGATATCGCAATAGTCGGTAATGCATCCCTTTTTCCATTTTTTGTGCAATCACATTACGAAATTTTGATCGGATCCTCACGAAATTTTGGGGGTTGATGGGGGTCTAACAGAGAAAGAAGCCTATTGATGGTTGGCATACATCCCACTTTTCCATTTTTATTTAAGTTGTACTGTCGATACACTTAAATGCGTTTCAAAAAAATTTACCTGTGTTAATGAAGACATTCAGAGCAAAGGCGCTAAGCTATCCCAATTTTAATATTTTGAATTTTATTAGTCAAAAGCTTATGAACAGGGGTAGTGGTGTAGGGTATCACATAGTCGGCCCCGACCCGACTATAGCCTTGGCTCACTTGTTTTACATTAATATGACCACAGCTTCCGCTCAAATTATAATTTTAAGAAATCCATCGGTGAATCGTGCTAAAACAGTTTATTTTACCTAAATGCGTTCAAAAGTTATGGTATATTACAAAAATTCGCGAGTTACAATACCCCATAACTCGTACATTTTTTTGAAAAGTAAGCAAACTCACTTTATAATTAGCAACTTATCACTTATCAAAAATAATGGTTCTGTGGAACACTTAACTTTGAGAATTGTCAAAAATATTGATAAGTGCAAAATGAAAAGTTGATAAGTTGTTTCGTGGAATAGGGCCCAGATTGGGTCCAAAAATTGGCCAACGTAATATTTCTAAGTTTAAGTTCACTAAAATAGTGCACACGATAACCGATTTGGTCTATACTTTGAACATAGTTTTATTTTGAAAATTCGAAAATCGGCTACATGTCAACTCCTTCGGTGCCTCTCTCACAAAATTTCGGAAAAATGCAGAGTAAGGCCTGCTGTCGTTAACGCCGAATTTTCTTTCAGTCGATAAAGCAGGGCTTTCTAATCATTTTTCATCAAAGAAAACCAATAAATAACCGAAATAACAGCGTAAAAGGGCTTAAATTTACAGATAATTTATACCTCTCGGAATATCAATAGGAGTCGCGATAAATACACTGAAGGACATCTTACAAGATTAAACACGTAGATTCATTCGCTTTGGGATAAATAAGCTAACATTAACAAAAATTTTGGTATTATATTCTACTGACGTGGAGTGTATTTATATAGATAAAAGTTTGTTTTACCAATTTTTATAATACTATTTTGATTTGTTTTGTAATCTATATTAATAAAAGAGTAGAGTGACTGATTCACTGACTGACTGACTGATTGATTCATCAACGCCCAGACGAAACGGCTGAAGCTAGAATCATGAAATTTTGGGTGAGGGTCACTCTTGGTCCGAAGGTGACAGATAAGGCTTGGTTTTTGGAAATTCGAACTGGAAGGGTACTAAAAGTACTAAAAGGTACTAAATATGGTACCGTTTGTATTTGGCGAACCGGTAAAGCTAGAACTTTGAAATTTGGAATGAAGGTCACTGATGGAGAGTTAAAAAGGTGTACTAAAGGGTTTTTAGAAATTCGAACTATAAGTGTACGAAAAGTACTAAAGTGTACTAAATTTGGTGCCAGTTCGTACTTTGCGAACGGATAAAGGTTATAGGTTGAAATTTGGTGTGAGAATCAAGGTTAAAAGGTACGGTTGACATAAGGAGGTGGTTTAGGAAAAGTGTACACATGTGTACGAAAAGTACTAAATGGTACTAAATTTGGTACAATTATGATTTGTGCGAACGGATAGAGCTGGAATCCTGAAATTTTGAATTAAGGCTACTGTTGGAGAGTAGAATGGACGTAGTTTTGAAAATTCGTACTTATGGGTGCGAAAAGTACTAAATGGTACTAAATTTGGTACCCTTATGATTTGGGCGAACGGATAGAGTTGGAATCCTGAAATTTTGAACTAAGGTTACTGTTGCAGAGTAAAATGGAAGTAGTTTTGAACATTCGTACTTATGGGTACGAAAAGTACTAAAGGGTACTAAATCTGGTACAATTTGGATAAAGGTTGAACGGATAGAGCTGGAATCCTGAAATTTTGAATTAAGGCTACTGTTGGAGAGTAGAATGGACGTAGTTTTGAAAATTCGTACTTATGGGTGCGAAAAGTACTAAATGGTACTAAATTTGGTACCCTTATGATTTGGGCGAACGGATAGAGTTGGAATCCTGAAATTTTGAACTAAGGTTACTGTTGGAGAGTAAAATGGAAGCAGTTTTGAACATTCGTACTTATGGGTACGAAAAGTACTAAAGGGTACTAAATTTGGTACAATTTGGATAAAGGTTGAACGGATAGAGCTGGAATCCTGAAATTTTTGAATTAAGGCTACAGTTGGAGGGTAGCATGGAAGTAGTTTTGAAAATTCGTACTTATGGTTACGAAAAGTACTAAATTGTACTACATTTGGTACAATTACGACGTGGGCGAACGGATGGAGCTGGAATCCTGAAATTTTGAACTAAGGCTACTGTTAGAGGGTAGAATGGACGTTGTTTTGAAAATTCGTACATATGGGTACGAAAAGTACTAAATGGTACTAAATTTGGTACACTTATGATTTGGGCGAACGGATAGAGTTGGAATCCTGAAATTTTGAACTAAGTTGGAGAGTAAAATGGAAGTAGTTTTGAACATTCGTACTTATGGGTACGAAAAGTACTAAAGGGTACTAAATTTGGTACAATTTGGATATAGGTTGAACGGATAGAGCTGGAATCCTGAAATGTTTGAATTAAGGCTACAGTTGGAGGGTAGCATGGAAGTAGTTTTGAAAATTCGTACTTATGGGTACGAAAAGTACTAAATTGTACTAAATTTGGTACAATTACGACGTGGGCGAACGGATGGAGGTGGAATCCTGAAATTTTGAACTAAGGCTACTGTTAGAGGGTAGAATGGACGTAGTTTTGAAAATTCGTACATATGGGCACGAAAAGTACTAAATGGTACTAAATTTGGTACACTTATGATTTGGGCGAACGGATAGAGTTGGAATCCTGAAATTTTGAACTAAGGCTACTGTTCGACAGTAAAATGGAAGTAGTTTGAAAATTCGTACTTATGGGTACAAAAAGTACTAAATGGTACTAAATTTGGTACAATTTGGATATAGGTTGAACGGATACAGCTGGAATCCTAAAATTTTTGAATTAAAGCTACAGTTGGAGGGTAGCATGGGAGTAGTTTTGAAAATTCGTACTTATGGGTACGAAAAGTAATAAATGATACTAAAATTGGTGCAATTATGATTCAGGCGAACGGATAGAGTTGGAATCCTGATGTTAGAGAGTAGAAAGGAAGTAGTTTTGAAAATTCGTACATATGGGTACGAAAAGTACTAAAGGGTACAAAATTTGGTACAATTTGGATATAGGCTGAACGGATATAGTTGGAATCCTGAAATTTGAATTAAGGCTGCTGTTAGAGAGTAGAATGGAAGCAGTTTTGAAAATTCGTACTTATGTGTACGACAAGTACTAAATGGTACTAAATTTTGTACAATTTGGATTTAGGTTGAGCGGATAGAGCTGGAATCCTGAAATTTTGAATTAAGGCTGCAGTTGGAGGGTTAAATTGAAGTAGTTTTGAAAATTCGTACTCATGGGTATGAAAAGTACTAAATGGTACTAAATTTGGTACAATTACGATTTGGGCGAACGGATAGAGCTGGAATCCTGAAATTTTGAACTAAGGTTACTGTTGGTGAGTAGAATGGAAGTAGTTTTGAAAATTCGTACTTGTGGGTACGCAATGTACTAAATGATACTAAATTTAGTACAATTATGATTTAAGCGAACGGATAGTGCTGGAATCCTGAAATTTTGGATTAAAGATATAGTTGGAGGGTAGAATGGAAGTAGTTTTTAAAATTCGTTCTTATGGGTACGAAAAGTACTAAATTTGGTACAATTACGATTTGGGCGAACGGATGGAGCTGGAATCCTGAAATTTTGACCTAGGCTACTGTTGGAGAGTAGAACGAAAGTAGTTTTGAAAATTCGTACTTATGGGTACGAAAATTACTATATGGTACTGCATTTGGTACAATTACGATTTGGGCGAATAGATAGAGCTGGAATCCTAAAATTTTGAAATAAGGCTACTGTTGGAGAGTAGCATGAAAGTAGTTTTGAAAATTCGTACTTATGGATACGAAAAGTTCTACATGATACTAAATTTGGAACAATTACGATTTACGCGAACGGATAGAGCTGGAATCCTTAAATTTGAATTAAGGCTGCTATTAGAGAGTGGAACGGAAGTAGTTTTGAAAATTCGTATTTATGGGTACGAAAAGTACTAAATGATACTAAGTTTGGTACAATTACGATTTGGGCGAACGGATGGAGCTGGAATCCTGAAATTTTGAACTAAGGCTATTCTTGGAGAGTAGAACGAAAGTAGTTTTGAATATTCGTACTTATGGGTACGAAAAGTACTAAATGATACTAAATTTGGAACAATTACGATTTAGGCGAACGGATAGAGCTGGAATCCTGAAATTTGAATTAAGGCTGATGTTAGAGAATAGAATGGAAATAGTTTTGAAAATTCGTACTTATGGGTACGAAAAGTACTAAGTGGTACTAAATTTGGTACAATTACGATTTGGGTGAACAGATAGAGTTGGAATCTCGAAATTTGAAGCTGAGACTACTGGTGAGTGTAGGATTGAGGAAGTTTTGGAAATTCGTACTTATGTGTACGAACAGTACTAAGTGGTAGTAAATTTAGTACAATTTGTATTTGGGTGAACGGATAGAGCTTGATTCCTCAAATTTAGACTGAGTGTCGCTGATGAAGTGACCAAAGTACTAAATGGTACAAAATTTGGTTCGATGGTGATTTGAGTGAACGAATCCTGAATTCGTAATTGAGATTATTGTTGAAGTATAGAATTGAGGTACTCTTGGAAATTTTTACTTATGTGTACGAACAGTGCTAAATGGTACTATATATAGTACAAATTGGATTTGGGTGAACGGATAGAGCTGGAATCCTCAAATTCGGAATTGACATTACTGTTGCAGTGTAGAACTAAGGAGTTTTGGAAATTCGTACTTAGAGTACAAAAAGTACTAAATGGTACTAAATTTTGTACAATGGGGATTTGGGTGAATGGATAAAACTGGAATCCTGAAATGTGGAATTGAGATTTTTGTTGGAGTGTAGGATTGTGGTTGTTTTGGAAATTCGTACTTATGAGAACGAAAAGTATTACATTTCGTACAATTGGGATTTGGAATCTGGAATCCTGAAATTTGGAATTGAGATTATTGTTGAAGAGTAGGATTGAGGTAGTTTTGGAAATTCGTACTTATGGGTACGAAGAGTACTTAATGGCACTCAATTTGTTGTTGGGTGTAGAGACAGTGCTGAAATCTGTATTCTTTGGATTTAGGGTGAGTATTGGTGTGCAAAGTTGGTATCGCTGTTAATATGTAAGGGTGAGATACTGCTGATCTTTTTCAAATCGAACTAAAGAGGATTCGAACAGTACTAAAATAACAATAAATATTGATTAAAATTGGTATTAGTGCAATAAAATTTTCAGTGTTCGCCATTTTCATATTTTATACTGTTTATTTGTTTTTTATATCCTTTCCGCATACGAAGTAGCGGGCACTTTGCTAGTAAATACATAAAAGCGCAATTTTTATTTATTTTAATAAACAAGCAGACTACAGTAATAATAATTTACCAGAAATACAATATGCAAATGGAATGAAATTTTTCAAGCAGAAACATATTAACACATTTATGTATATTTAAAACGTAGAATGCAACGGAAGGCATTTTAGAGAACTCAAATTTTTTATTCGTATACTTTAAACATTACTTCAACTGTAGCCTTACGATCATTGTAAGCGAACACAATCAGCTTATACATATACTGGCCATCGGGCAGAGGAAGTAGACTGAACATATTTTCATCGAATACCAAATCTTTTACAATAATATCGTCCTGAAATTAAAAAATAAAATAAAATATTACAATAAATATTCCGTTGTAATTTTATGATACATTACCTACCTCATAAGGACAAGTGTGATTAATGTTTGAATTCATCATAAAAGTTGACAATAAAACCCTCACAACCGGATAACGATAGGGATGCAAGAAGAACTGACAAATATCGTTGGTAAAGTTGTACAGAAATGGACGATAACCATTTGCTCGCTTATAAATTGCCATATTTAGCTGTAAAGTGAAAAAGTATGCAGTATTACTAAGAAATCTGATCAGTTTGTCATAAGGGTTCATATTTAGAAATTTAAAATATTAACTTTTCAAAAAAAAAAAAAAAAAAAAAATACCACATGTTATGAACGATTGTTGTAGCTTAAAATTAGTCAGAAAGTAAAATACATATTTCTTTAATTTCATATCAAACTATAAAGATCTTGATATTATGTTTTTGACATTTAATTATACACACAGAAAAAAAGGCCCCTCTAACATATGTCCCAAACATATTTTGCTCAAACATATATTTGCTTGCAAGCAGTCCCAAACATAACATGATTGGGTCCTGCAAACAAATATATGTTTGGGTGCAAACAAATTATATGTTTGGGTGCAAGCAAATACAAACCCAAAAGCCACAAACAACAAATACATGCATCAGTGGGCGGTTACTGAGAGCAAGGGAGCGTAAATTTCAATGTAAAACACATTGAAGTACATGCTCACTTGCTCTCAGTAAGCGCTCACTGGCTATTTCCATTATATACACACATTTATAAATGGTGGTTGTTTATTGAAAGGCAAAGAAAAAACAGACATATAGGTACATACAAAATTCCAAAGAAATACATAACAAACTTTAATAAAAGAAAAACTCAATTAAAAAAATTTGTAAATAGTCACACTTTTAAAAAGAAAAAAATATATATATAGAAACATCGATGAACGCTTCTCCTTAGTTGTGAAATAAAACACATTTTCCTCAAAGTTGAATTCATCAGAGGGAAATCGGCATCTGGAATCAAATGATTATGTAATGTAATAAATAAATATGCATGTACCATACTTCAAATATACATATGTATGTATGTAATTACCATTATTAAATGCGATTCCTTCTTTGCCTAATAAAATAATTCCATTCACCTTTTCGATTCAATTATAAGATGTATTTGGCATTTAATTTACTAAAAAGCACAATTTCTTTAAGAAAATACAAAAAAAAAAAAAAAAACAAGTAAAAAAGTGTCAGTCGGCTTTGCCGACAGATATACACCCTCAGCCTTTTTTGGACATTTGAACTTGCCGACAAAAATGTGGATTAGGAATTAACTGCACTAAGAGACAAATGTTGAACCTTTCTGGGGGAGGTATCCTTAGAGAGGACCGATATGGCCCATTTTAGAAGTTAAACTAAATTTTGACAAAATATTAGGAGACCGAAGAAATATGGACTTGCCCCTGAAAACACTTTTACCGTCGTAATGGAGGTAGCGAATGCAAATCGCTTCAACAAAAATCAAAGTGATTCGAGAGCAGGTCTTAAAGTGAACTTATCCGAAATTTTGTGTGAGAGGTACCAGAAGGTGTAGACAAATATAGCCCATAGTCGAATCTGATCTATATCTGGAGATATATTAGGATTTGCAAAGTATGGATTTCATCGGTCACTCCCTTCAAGAGTGCGCACAAATTTTCCAAACATTTTTGAACTTTTGTGAGGAGGTACCTGAAGGAGTGGACCGATATGGCTTATCTTCGAATTTTAAAATGTTTGGACAAAATATTACGAAGGCCAAATTTTGGACCGAATCCGCAGATCCGTTCGAGAGTTATCTTGCGCTCCATCCACTACATACGGTGTTATAGGGGCTTTTTGCATCTTTCAGGCTATTTTCTCAGGAAGTATGGACTTGACCCTGATTAACCTTGTACCGTCGTATGGGGGGGAATGAATGAAAGTTGTTGCAACAAAAATCAAAGCGATTCGAGAACTGGTCCTAATCTGAACTTATCCGAAATTTTGTGTGGGAGGTACCCGAAGGAATGGACCGATTGAGTCCATTTTGGAACCTTATCAAAGTTTAGTAGAAATTTCACGATGTGCAAAGTATGGATCAAATCGGTTACTTCCTTCAAGAATTATCGTGCGCACAAATTTTCCGGACATTTTCGAACTTTTGTGAGGGAGGTTCCTGAAGGAGTGGACCGACATGGCTTATCTTCGAATTTAAACTATGTTTGGACAAAATATTACGAAGGCAAAATTTTGGACCGAATCGGCAGATCCGTTCGAGATTTATCTTGCGCTCCATCCACTACATACGGTGTTATAGGGGCTTTTTGCATCTTTCAGGCTATTTTCTCAGGAAGTATATACTTGCTCCAGATGAAACTTGAAACCGTTGTATATTGGGCGGTGAATAAAAGTGGTTACAACAAAGATCATAGCGATTCGAGAGCAGGTCCTAAACCAAACTTTTCCGAAATTTTGTGTGGGAGGTACCCAAAGATGTGGACCGATTGAGTCCATATTGGAACCTCATATAAGTCGGGTAGAAATTTTACGATATGCAAAGTATGGAAATTTTCCGAACATTTTTGAACATTTGTGGGGGAGGTATCAGAAGGAGTGGATCGATATAACAAATCTTCGAACTTAACTAAGTTTGCACAAAATATTACCAAAGCCAAATTTTGGATTGAATCGGTTGATCCGTTCGAGAGTTATCGTGCGCTCCAGCCAGCCATACAGACAGAAAGATGGACGGACATTGCTCAATCGACTACAAATTATCTGAAACACATTTCGTCCAAACATACTTGGGGTCTAAAACCATTATTTCGATGAGGCACATTTTGCCCGTATGATAGTGTATATTAGGGTAATGACTTTTTGACATTTTTTCTCAAAAATGATTTCCTGTAGCAGGGATGAATGAACTTTTGCCTAATAATCACTACGCTATCGTTTATTCCATTGAAATATAAAAAAAGTTCACGCACAAATCGATTTTAAAAATGTAATTTTTTGAAAAAATGTATGAAATGAAAAAAAAAATGTTGAATGCACGAATGAATAAATATAAGCCTACTAATAACTATAATAATGTTTATTTCATTCAAATATTGAAAAAGGTCATGCACAAACCACTTTGAAAAAAATTTAAATTTTTTGTGTTTTGTTAAAAAATTATATCTTTAAATAAAAGCATTTACGACATTTTTACGATTCTCAGAATTGAAGAAAATTAGTGAGAAATAAATTTTATGTCAGTTTAATTATCTCATGTGACTCTAAAATTTATTTTCAATTACAGTTGAACCTCGATTATCCGTTAATCGTGATCAGTGATAGAAAAAAATGCTGGACTTTTTTCCATTTCCTCTATTTTTTCGTTATAAACTGCATTACTCGGGAGAAAAAGCACAATTTCCAATTAATTTGGTTAAGCAAGCAAAAGGTAAACAAACGAAAACTGGAAATTTTCTCATATTATACAATTTGTGTATTTATGGTATCACAAAAACCATGGGACAAAGTCAATTGAGATGAAACTGATGATGATGATATTATGTATCCTTCTAAAATTTGGTGGATTACAGTAACAAATTTAATAAAAATTGCAGATTTTCATATTATTGCACAATACTATGCCATTTTTACTTAAAAATATGTTCAAAAACTGCATAAAAGTATTGCCTCCATTATCCGGGAAAATCGATTATCCGTAATGCCTCCGGTCCCGATCATCACGGATAATCGAGGTCCGACTGTATATATCTGCTTACAGTGACTTCAAAAAATTGTCCATAATTTTGAAAAATTCAAATTTTAAAATCATTTTGTGCGTGAGGTTTTTTCACCGAATCACCTTATAATTATGATTTTATGTTATCTTATGGCAAAACTCATCACGCTATGATACAGGGATATGAGGTTGTAAAAAAGTCATAACCCTAGTGTATATACCCGCGTTAACATAAATGCTGAGGGTATAAACACTGATTTATTCACTCACTTTACCGTATCGATGATATTTAAAAAACTGAAGAAAATGAACAAGATAATGCATACCATTTTTTCGTTTCCTCTTCGCTAGCTAACAAGACAAGAAACACACGTGTTTGACGCATACACGCCACCAAAGCCCCCCTTATTCGCTTCTACGTCTTCTATTATAACATACACACAGCGCTTTATTATAAAACAGCCGCGAGAGCACTGCTATTACTCTCTTTGACAAACATCCTCTCTCCACCCATAAAAATATGTTCTAACACAAAAATATGTTTTGTGAGGGAGATACCTGAAGGAGTGTACCGATTTGACTTATCATCGAACTTAAACTAAGTTGGCACAAAATATTACGAAGGCCACCTATTGGACCGAATCGGCAGATCCGTTCGAGAGTTATATTGCGCTCTAAACACTACACACGATGTCATAGTGTGTTTTTTTTGTACGTTTTAGGCTAATTTCTCAGGAAGTATGGACTTGTCCTTGATGAAACTTAAAGCGTCATATGGGGGGAGGGAATACAAGATGCTACAACAAAAATCAAAGCGATTCGAGAGCAGGTCCTAAACTGAACTTTTCCAAAATTTTGTGTGGGAGGTACCCGAAAGAGTGGACCGATTGAGTCCGTATTGGAACCTCATCTAAGTCTGGTAGAAATTTCACGATGTGCAAAGAGTTATCGTGCGCACAAATTTTCCGAACATTTTCAAACTTTTGTGGGGGAGGTACCGGAAGGAGTGGATATAACCCATCTTCGAACTTAAACTAAGTTTGGACAAATATTTGGAATAAATCGGTTCATCCGTTCGAGAGTTATCGTGCGCACCAACCAGCCAGACAGACAGACGGACGGACTTGGCTAAACCAACTCCAAATTGTTTGAAACGGATTTCGTCCAAACATACTTGGGGTCTAAAACGATTATTTCGATCACATTTTGCCCGCATGAAAATGTATATACCCTCGGTAGTATAAATGCTGAGGGTATAAAAATCCGGAGATATAATAATTTGTCCTCAAAACTGGGTGCGAATAACACTGAAACTGTATAGGATTTTGTATTTTTTAACGGTGACTTTCTGGAAATTATGAAAATTTTACTGTTTTTGCACCCAAATATTCCACCGTGGTACAGTGGTATGCACACCCGCCTTGCACGCTGAAAGTCGTGGGTTCGATTCCCCGACCGGGCAACATCAAAAAATGTTCAACGGTGGCAAAATACCCCTCAGTGATGTTGGGGGCATTTCCTGAGTATTTCAACCATATAAAACTTCTCTACAAGTCGTGTCTTTAGAACAGACCGTTCGGACTCGGCGATAAACTGTAGGTCCCATATCATTGAGCTTATATGAATCGGGGAGCACTCATGGTAAGAAGCCTACCTTGCAACAGATGAGATACATATATCGTGGTCAAATAGAATTTCATAAAGTGTATATCAATAAAAAGAATAATTCGCCGTATTGGAAAATCAGATGCACACGATGTCAAAAATATTCGCCAATAGAAAACTATAAGGCAAAAATTGGTTGCAACCGAATATCTTCCTTACATTTTTATACCCTCACCATTTATTCTAACGAGAGTACATACACTTTCATACGGCAAAATGTGCCTTATCGAAATAATGGTTTTAGATCCTAGTATTTTTTGACAATTTAGAGTCGATTTAGCAATGTCCGTCCATCTCACAGTGGTGGCACTTTAATTTGTAATTTATTTATTTATTAAACACCTACACAACAAGAAATTAATTCTTATAATTATAGTGCAGGATTATATAAAAATATACAATATCCAATTTAATTTAAGTAATAATTTAAATATAATTTAAATTGAGAAATTAATTAAAGAAATAAATAAATATCAAAATTAAAAATTGGTACAAACGTATTTTTAATTGAAAGTAAAAGGAAAAAAAAGAAAAAGTATTAGCAAGTTTTTAAACATTTAACGAGGGTAAGAAATTAAAGATCCTTTTTTTAAACAAGAACGCATTGTTGATGCTTTGGATATTATGGGGGAGAGTATTCCAAAGACGTATAGAAAAGATATAGAAGTGCTGTTCGGAAAGCAAACTCCGTCGTATAAAGGGTACTAAACGTCTACCTCTGCTAGGCCGATTGAAAATTAATTTGTCGTAAAGTTTTTTCGGTTTGTGACTGGTTATGATTTTGTGCAGAAATATCAGGGATCTAATTGCAAGATATGTTTTAAATGTACAGTCATAAAGTGTATAAGCAAGAAGCGATACAGGTTGCGATCGTTTCAAGCCATATACATATCGAGTAATGTTGTTTAAAGCAACATTTAGTTTTCGTTGACTTAGTGAATCTGAGTTGGCGAAAAGTTCGCAACCATAAATTAGGCTTGGTACTAGAAAAGTTTTGGCCAATAGTAATCGAATTTTAAAAGGCGTGAAAGATTGTGTCGTCCATAAAGTACGCAGCTTTGCATGCGTTAGTCCTGCAACAACGTTAATATGGTTTGACCAAGTTAGCGTGCTGTTAAAAATTACACCCAAGTTTTTTTGCGTTCGAGACAACAGAAATTCTTTGTTGGTTTATGAAAATGTCAGTATTATGAAGAGACAAATGTTTGTTCTTGTGGATGACAAGACATTTCGATTTTTGTGGGTTTAACAGTAAACCGTTTGCAGAGGCCCACTTGAAAACGTTAGAAAGGTCTTCATTTAGTTTTGTTAGACAATCGCTGGCATTTTTAACATAATCACTTAAAAATATTTGAACATCATCTGCGTACATAACAATTTTACTATGAATCAGTTGAAGGGGTAAATCATTAGCATACAAGGAAAACAATAATGGGCCTATTATTGAGCCTTGTGGAACTCCCTTTGAAACTAACAATGGGTTAGATTTTGAATCTTCCACATAGACTGATTGTAGTCGGTCACTGAGGTAAGACATTATGAGGTTTGATGCAGTTGATGAGAACTTAAAGAAACTTTTAAGCTTCATACATAAAAATAAGTGGTCTACAAAATCAAAGGCCTTAGAGTGATCGAGAAGCACGAGAAAGCTGACTTTATTATCATCGATATCACTTCGAATGGATTCTGACACTTCAAGTAAGGCGCTAATGCAACTGTGATTGGGACAAAAACCTGATTGCATATCAGACAACATTGATTCGTTATGGAGGTACTCGGACATTTGGGAATGTAAAATTTTCTCAAAAACTTTTGATAAATAGCAAAGAATTAAGATAGGACGAAACTCAACATTTGATTTTGGAATTGGAATAATTTTTGCATGCTTCCAAACGGTTGGTTACACGCTTGAAGTAAGGATACTATTAAATAGGTGGGTAAAAAAGGTAGAAGGTGGGGAAGTAAAATACGTACAAACTTTGGATCGATGCCATCAAGACCTATGGCGTTTGATTTCACACGTGAGAAACTTGTCAGTAAAATGAAGAATCAGTAGTAATAGTAGGAATGTCTACAAATTTTTTATTTAAATCATCCAAGTCTCCTTGGTACTTTGTATATGACTTAGGTTTTCCAATTCCAATGTCACGTATGGCCTTCCACGTACTTTTCGAGTCAATAGCTGAACTGAATTTCGTGGAGTAATATTCTCTTTTTGCAGCATTAATGTAACGATTAACAACCCTTCTAGCATGGCGAAATTCTTCGTAAAGTTCCGGTGTTTTTAACCGTTTCCATCTAGAGTACGCTAGATCCCTTTCATCTATTAGATTTTTTATTCTGGAATTAAACCATGATTTGTTATTTGATGTTGGACGTTTGTATTTGATGGGAACAGTAGCGTTATAAAGACTGATAATATTGTCTTGGAGAAAACATACTTGTTGATCGACTGAAGTAAACGTATACAGTTCGTTCCAGTTGATTTGTGACACTTTATAACTAAGGTCTGCATAATTCAAATTTTTAAAATCCCTATGCCAAATATTCGCCTCTTCTTTACTCACGGAAAAGTCGTAGGCTAGATATATGAGATCATGCCTAGAGAAGCAGGGGGCACATATCTGTTCATAAAGTAAAATATTTTGAGTATTATTTACAAAAAACAAATCTAAGAGTGTATTGGTTGTTGATGAGAAATGTGTGGGGGTTGTGTAGTTAACAGGAAAAAGACACGTCGCTAACATATTATCTAAAAGAGTAGAGTCAACAATAATATTTGAATTGAAATCCCCTGTGATAATAACGTCATCATAACCCAAAGTCACAGTTTACAAGGGAAGGTGTGACAAAAATACTTCTAGATAATATATCGAAATGAAATTTTTATCAATGTGTCCTAGTGGCCTAAGAAAACTCCTAGAAAAATATTGTAGTCCTTGGTACAAGTTTTCGCTTAATTCCCATGTAACGAATCATTCTGAATTAAAGTATTTAACTGTTGCAAACACATTGTTTGATCGAATTTGCTGTAATCCGGTACCAGGAGTTCTTACTGCATAGTATACATATATCTCGATTTATTTCGGCAGATGTTAACCAAATATTCAAACCCAATGAGTTTTAATAATGATCTCAGAGTTCAAAAAAGTACCTCATTAAGAAATGTGACATCGATTCACTTTTAACAATAGCCTCCATATAGGGTTACCATCCATTTTTCGATACTTTATAAGATTTAATCACCTTTTTCTGCAGAATTTCATGTAATAAGGTATTTTTGGTTCTCAATGCGGTGAAAATTTTCACGTTTTGGCGTGTTGCAACATTACGGTGTCCCAAACAAGAAACAATTTTTTTAAAGTGCATACCCCCAAAATCTTTTATTTTTCTTTCACGAGTTTTCAGTGCGGCTCCATGCTACCATGACAATAGAAATCGCTAATAGCATAACATTAATGAACATTAATGTAAGAAGGCATAATTAACTTACTTAAAAATATTCAAAAAATATAAATTCGACACATAAAAACCGCGCTAAACTGTTGTTCATAACTGCTAAAACCGCAAATATCAGCAAAAAGTCTAGAGAGTTTTAAAATCTACAGACCATTGGCTTCATTTTGTTACTAGTGACGATTCTTGCATATGCTAGGAAAGTAACTAAAACTTTAATTAAATCCATACATCTACATTAAATATTTTTATTTTTACCAGTATTATAAGTAAAATATTTTGAAAATCTTGCAAATAAGCCACGCTTTTAATATAACAATTTTTTCTCATTTTAAAATAATCTTTTTTCTCCAAAATTAGTCATGTTTGCAAGCCTTTTCCCTTTTAAAATAGCGACAAATGGGAAAAAATTTAGTTTGGAAAAATTTGAAGTGTTTAGAAGCAATTTGCAACATTAAATTTTTAAAATGGTGATATTTTTTTTTTTTGTCAAAAAATCAGGCAACAAATTTAAAAACAAGTAAAAAAGTATAAGTCGACTTTGCCGACAGAGATATACCCTCAGCCTTGAAAACTTTTATCTACGGTCAGATCGAATGTATTTATGGTCCTTTCACTATTTTGTGCCCTTTTTGGACATTTGAACTTGCCGACGAAAATATGGATTAGGATTAAAGTTCAAAAGGGTTACAAAGATATATATCGCGCCCACTAGACATTTCAGTGGGTCATCGTATAACTTTTGGACCAGTATGCCAGTATGCAAGGAAGGAACAGATCTTAAACTACACTTGGACACAAATATTGAACTTTTGTGGAGGAGGTACCCTAGGGTACCTCCATTTTAGAAGTTAAACTAAATTTGGAAAAAAATATTAGGAGATCAAAAGTTTGGATCAAATTTGTTCATGAGATATCGTGCATACCATTTAAGTTAATTTTTTTTAATATTCGGGGGAAGTACCGGAAATTGTGGACCAGTATTGCATATCTTCGAAACGAAACTATGACAAAATATAAGGAAGGCCAAATTTTGGACCAAATCGGTTATTTCGAGAGTTTTCGTGCTCTCCAGCCAGTACATATGGTGCCATAGGGGGTTTTTACAACTTTCAGGCGGTTTTCTCAAGAAGTATGGACTTGTCCCTGAAAAAACTTTTACCGTCGTAATTGAGGCAACAAATGCAATTTGTATCAACAAAAATCAAAGTGATTCGAGAGCACCCGAAGGAGTGAAAAAACATAATCCATATTCGAACCTAATCTATATCTGGTAGATATATTAGGATGTGTATTGTATGGACCAAATCGGTCACTCCTTTCAAGAGTTGTGCGAACAATTTCTCCGAACATTTTTGAAATGTTGTGGGGGAGGTATCTGAAGGAGTGGGCCGATATTGCTTATGTTCGAACTTAAACTATGTTTGGCCAAAATATTACGAAGGCCAAATTTTGGACCAAATCGGTTCATCCGTTCGGGAGTTATCGTGCGCACCAGCCAGACAGACAGACGGGCGGACATTGCTAAATCGACTCCAAATCGTCCAAACATACTTGGGGGCCTAAAACCATTATTTCGTTAAAGCACATTTTTCCCGTATGAAAGTGTATATACCCTCGTTAGCATAAATGCTGAGGGTATAAAAATCTGTCTCCATATGAAGATCGGTCAATGCGTATTTGAGCTATCGTTGGCACCGACTTCAAAAATGCCATTTCAAAAAACACGCGTTTAAAGTTTCTATACCACATACAAATCACAATAAATTGTTCCTTTACAACGCTCATAGCTGAGTTAATTTTGCTCCGATCGACTTTTTGCGACATTCTCTATACTACCAGTACTTAAGCGATATTATGTTTTTCGTGGGCAAGTCCATACTTCCTGAAATAGTTGTCCAAAATACGGTGACCAACTGAAATGACTGGTGGGCCCAATATCAATCGAAAGGAATGACTCCCTAAATAAGATCCACTTTCAAAATGGACTACGTCGGTCCATTCCTTCAAATACATTCTCTGCAACACTTTTGAGCTTCAAACCAAATATATTTTTTGTCGACATGTTCATTAGGGTTAGCCATTTTTTCATTTTTTTTTTTTCGAATATCAAAAATCTGTGGAAATGGCATGTAGGGCAGGCAAAAATAATAAGAATTGCGTTTTTACTTTTTCGAAATTGTAAAAAAACCTTCCGCACAAAATGCAATTACATTAGCTCAAAACCAACGTTTTTAGTTTACTTTTTTTTTAATTTTTAAATTTGAGAAATTTTTTTCTGCAATAGTTGTTCTTGGAAATATTTTTTTTTAGTTGGTTTTAGTGCATCGATTTCAAATATGCAATTTGATTAAAAATCTGTCATTTAGTTTTTAAGCTACATCGATTTTAAAATTTGCAACTCGGTTTCATTTCCCAGTTTTAAAAATTTTAAACGAGTTGCTCTAATAAAAGTTTGACAATACAGAAGTAATGTCATAATACATAATTTATATCGTTTTGAGTTTTAAATTATTTTTTCATAGTTTGTGTTCACATCGCCATGTCGTTTAAGAAAGTTGCAAAAATGTCCAAAAAAACAGTGATAACTGGGTCAAAAATTTTAAAGCAAAAAGACCGAATGAAATAAAAAAAGCTGTTTTGCCGCTATACCATTTATACGAATTTCCGAAAGAAATCAATATAATTGAAAGATATAGAGGATTAGTGCTTGAGAAATCTTAAAAAAAAAATATTATCAAATTTTAAAAATCACAAAAAAATTCAAATAAAAAAGTTGGTTTTGAGCTAAAGTAATTGCATTTTGTGCGGAACGTTTTTTCACAATTTCGAAAAAGTAAAAACGCAATTCTGCTTGTTTTTGCCCGCCTTATATGCTATTTCCACAGATTTTGAATCTAAAAAAATGACTAACCCTAATGTTCATACTTCCAAAAAAAAGCCACAAAATTTGCGTAGCCGGTACTACATTTGATATTGTCAATGGATGAAAGTTTCAATTCACACAGCCTGAGGGTATATCACTGTCGGCAACGCCGACTGATACTTTTACTTCTTTCTTCAACATTTCCTCTGAAATCAAAAATAACAAAATAAGAAAAATACAATATTTTTTTCTCAAAATGTCTTTGCATTTTTGCATATAACACGAATATTATAGCTCCGACCTTCACGACATAGGCTTAGTTCCATTTCTCACAATCTCTGGATGCTGTTGTAATTATTTTATATATATATTTTGTATGCATAGGCGCTACTATTTCACAAAATATATTTGCATATACGTAAAATTTGTTCATAAATTTGATTTTTCGATATTTTTTCGAGAATCCATTTAGACATTTCGGGATTATTTTTGCATCATCGCCAAGAGTTCGAATTGAGTTAACGGTAATGACATCTAAACCTTCAAATTAAAACGGTCATATAGTTTGTGCGAAACGATCAAGGTTAGTTACAAAAACAGATTTGGATTGACGATTTTTTTTCTTAGTCTATGTACCAAAAATAATTCATGTAGCATCAAAGTGTTTTTTTTTTGAGTTTTTTTTTAAATGGAAAACTCAATTTGCAATTTTTTGCCCATATGCCAAAATATTAAAATAGTGGATAAAAAACTGCAAGTCAAAAACGGGATGCTCGATTTTCACGGTAGACATAGGGTCTAGCGGACTTTTTTTGCTCAGTACAATTCCAGTAGTCAGAAACGCGAAGTGCACCTTATGATGTTCATAAATACAGTGTTTAAAAAAATGTATAATTAATATCTTTTCTTACTGAAACATTCGTTATTGGAGTTTGATAGAGTCCCACTTTAATATTCAACGATATTACACCACGCTTCTTAACACTTAAACGGCACTCATCGAATTGTGCAAAGTCTGGATCATGATGTTGGCATTTTAGATTTGTAAATTTGAAATGGCGTGAAGACAATACTATGGTTATGGTTACACAAATTATGTAAAATTGTAGAAGAATATTTTTTTGCATAGTTAATGAACAAAAGTTAACAATGTCACCGTTCGAACGATACTGCCAAATTTATTGAAAAATTTGGCTTTAAGTAATTTTTTTATAATTAAAATAATAATTATCGCTTAACGCATAATTAAAAATTGTCCCACATATAGGCTTTACGTAGATTTGGTCTTATGGTCCAGTGCGATTTTTTCAAACTGCTACAAACTGTTTAGTCAAAATCATGTTATAATATCGTACTCACCTATGAATTTACGTTTAAATATTGATTAATAGTCAAGACTAATGATTTTCCATAAATTTTATTCATTTTTTATCAATTCGTGATATTTTTCAGCCATTAAAGGTACATTAAAACTAAATTAACTTTATCACAATTATTTGTTTTTATATTAAAAATTTTAATTTTGGGTAGATTGCATTATAATTAATTTCACTGTTACTAATGATCGTTTTTTGTGGTATAGAGGAAGAAAATAACTTGAAATTAAATGCCACTATCTTTGCTCGATACACTATACCCTGTAAAGAACATTTGTTCTACAGAACATTACATTCCATAAAAATTTAATTATTGTGTTTTTGATGTCGCCTTTCACTTGCTCACTCCATCGGAATTTTGGCCTTTCGTTCTCCGTGTACCCACATGAGGCCAGTATTTATACAGCTGCGAAAAAATAATAGCACCACCTCACACAAAAATTTTATGCAGGCATTCTCATTTACATGTGCAAATGCTGCAAGTTGCATGCACATTTATATCTAAACGACTCTAAAGAATTTAAAAATAACAAAAATCTATAACTATGACTTCTGTTATTTTTTAATTCGAAACTTTTTTAAAATATAAACCAATTTTCACTAAAACTCCAAAAGTTTGGCGAAAAAAATAATAGTACCATTATTAAAAATTCTTTTAAAATAATAGAAATTGGACAAATAACTACACTTTATCACTCAGGAATAGAAGGACATCAATAGAAACAAGTGTCTACTGATTTATTCTTCAGGTGATTTCGTTAGTTCCACCTAAGATATGCTTGGTATCAAACCATGTGGATTTTGTTATTTGTTTCCTTCTTCTTCAATGACCGTTTCTACCCGTTCTGTTTCTACAGAGTTCGTATGTTGTAGAAATTTGTTTACTGAGATCTAACGAACATTTTTCTAGTTGGTTGTTTGCTTCAATTTTAATCAGTTTAATATCTACAAACTAAAATCTGAGAAAAAAACCTTAATGGAAATTGGAACTTGGCGATTTTGACCTTGAAGATGAGGTCGAATGGATTCTATGTGTTGACAACTATTATTCCTTAGGACGAGAGTTACAACTTTGCCTCCACGAGAAATCCAAAATTCCAAGATATGTGTCTGACAAAATTATCCCTTTTGACATCAAAGCCTCAGGTCTCTGTCAATTGATAGGGAGAAACGCAGGGACACGTGTCAGAAACTAATAATAATGCAAAATATTTAATAATTGAATAAAAAGACTCTCTTCAAAAAGTTGGAAACAAGCAAACGAAACGTTGAGCAAACATAAAATAAATTCAATTATTTTCATTTACTAGCAAAATGCCCCCTACTTCGTATGCGGAAAGAGAATAATATACAAATAAACGACATATAATATGAAAATGGTGGACACTGAAAATTTTGATGTATTAATACCTATGTTAATTGATATTTTATTTAATTTAAGTACTGCTCGTTTACCTTTAGTTTACTCGTTTACTTTTAGTTCGAATTTCGTACATAAGTACGAACTTCCAAAATAATTTCCATATATTTGTACCACATCCCAAACTTGATTCCCATACCAAATTTTAAAATTCTAGCTATAACTGTTGAAAATATACAATTGGTACCAAATTTAGTACCATTTAATACTTTTCGTACACATAAGTTCGAATTTCCAAAATTACCCTACACTGCAACAGTAATCTTAATTCCAAATTTCAGGTTTTCCAGCTCTGTCCGTTCACCCAAATCTAAATTGTACCATATTTAGTACCATTTAGTACTCAAACATAAGTTCGAATCTCCAAAAACCATTTCCTCATATTATCACCACCTCCCAACCTTGATTCCCATACCAAATTTCAAATTTCTAGCTATAACTGTTCACAATATGGAATTGGTACCAAACTTAGTAAGTTTAGAACTCTTCGTACACTTAAAGGTCGAATTTCCTAAAACCTTTTGGTGCATCTTTCTACCTCTCTATCAGTGACCCTCGTTCCAAATTTCAGAATTCTAGCTCTTCCCGTTTGCCTAATACAAAGGGTACCATATTTAGCATCTTTTAGTACTTTTCGTACCCTTCAAGTTTGAATTTCCAAAAACTCAGGTTTATCTCATGCCTACACACCAGAACAAAATTTCGAGCTTCTAGCTTTAGCCGTTTCGTCTGGGCAATGATCTGTCAGTCACCCACTCACTCATCACTAAGCTCTTTTATATATACACTAGCAAAATGCCCGCTACTTCGTAAGTGGAAAAGGAATAATATACAAATAAACAATATTTAATATGGAGAAAACAGAAAGTTTTGAATTTATATTTAATTTTATTTAGCCGCCGTTTACACTTGCAAGTCACAGTTCGAAAAATACCAATACACTCAAACATATTCACTGCCACACCAACTAACAACCTCAGTGACGATTAAATTTCCTTGTCAGTAATCAATGTAAGTGCTTTGAATGTAACTTCAATTTTTTTGAAACGTTTACACATGCAAGTGTCAGTTCGAAAAAATT
Source organism: Musca autumnalis (assembly GCF_047663935.1). Classification (NCBI taxonomy): domain Eukaryota; kingdom Metazoa; phylum Arthropoda; class Insecta; order Diptera; family Muscidae; genus Musca; species Musca autumnalis. Next base: position 154,789,854 of record NW_027411866.1, on the reverse strand, counting down.
GAAGTTGCGGCTATAATATGTATACGCAACAGTCTGCAAGTTACTTGCATGTGTAATCATTGGGTTAAGTACACATTTTGTTCGAATTTAAAAAAAAGACCTTATCGCACATCTAAACTTCAACAGCGGCCTACATTTTAAATTCCAGTCATTGTTTTATTAGAACGTTATGGGTATTTTGAAAATTTTATCCACATTTCTTATCCACATTTTCCAACCGAATTTTGGAATTTGTGATATCAAAATGTAGAAAACCTTTATTCAAAAGATGTTACCCTATATAACAGTTAATTTTTGAGACATTTTATTCATGGTAGAATAAGAAAAGGTAGCAGCAATACACAGCTGGCTGAACTGGGTTGTAACGTTAGTGTCAAATTTCATATGACATTTTATACATTTATTTCTATTTCGATGTACATTAGGGACATATATTTTTAGAGAAAAAAATATATTATTCGGAAAAAACAATTTCCCAGAAAGACTTCTTCATATCAATGATATGTAACCTCCTCCAAGTTCGAACGATAAGCCGCGCAGTAAATCCCCGCTTGTAGAGGCGATACAACGTTTGTTAATATGTGAGGTATTTTGTTAAAATTTAAAAAAAAAACTAAAGCCCTAATAAACATGTCGTCTGCTCCGTCGGAAAAGGTCGTAAGTCCCTCTCAATAAATTTTTCAGGAGGAAGAAAAAACATTCCAGCGCTTTCTGTATTAATGATTTTATTATGGTGGTAAAGGCAGTATTTTTCGTTTATTTATTGCGCTTCAATATCTGTACTTTGTTTGATAAAATTCCATCGCGTTTGGGAGATAATTGGAAGTCTTTGGACTTACGACCTTTTCCTTGTACAGTTTTGTATTTTTGTAGGGACTTACGACCTTTTCCTACAATTTACGGACGTTTTTAAAATAAAATATTAATACTTTACAAAACAATGTGGAAAGGTTATTATAAGTTTGTTTTGTCCAATATTCGTGTAACATCGCGAAGTATTCGTCGTAGACCCCCTCCCCTTGCCATTTTTTCATATCTTGATGAGATAAAGCGATCTAGCTATGTGTGTCCGTCTATCCATTAACAATTGTAATAAAGCTCCAGGCCTCAAATCTGGACCGATCGTCACGAAATTTTGTGGAGAGGTCGGGTTCCGACCAGAAGTGACCCCATTAGATGTTGGTTATGATCAAAAGGTGTGAAATGGACCAAACCCACAATTTTTACCCGACTTTGTAGCTGTCCTGTAGATCGCAGTAATATTCCGATCGGAGCGAATGATTTATGAATGATTTCAGTTTAAGACGAAGAATAATCTTGCAATTTAACATGGCGATGAGATAATTATTAGCGGGTTTAATGGACCAAAACTTTTGTGTGAAATCTTATATATAAAAGACAATGTGTGTATGTTTGTATGTTCCGCATAGACTCAAAAACGGCTGAACCGATTTTTTTTTTGAAAATTTCAGAGAATATACAAGGAACAACCGAGGTGAAAATAGGCTTTATTGTTTTTGAATTTCTGAGGGGGCGGGGGCAGGCCCTATTTAAAAAAACGCATTTTTGCAAAAGTTTTGAAAGTAATGGTCAGAAAATTAATTTGCGAGGCAACGGTTGCTGAATCTCCGACCCTAAGTTCCATGTAATTTTCAGATTATGCACAGGAATGTCCCTTGGTGGAAGTAGGCTAAATATTTTGTTGAATTTCGGAGGAGCGGGTTAAAACGGTGCCCTATTTTTTAAATGCGCTATATATAAAACTTACGAACGATTCCGTTTCTCCCATCCTGGGTACATATTTTAGCAATAAGACCCGACCAGAGTAAAATTCTAAGTCGGTGTAACCATGACCGTCTGTCCGTCTTTTGAAATTAAGAGTTTCTATTACTTCTTGGATGTTTGGTATTGACATCATCAGAGCTTTCAGAATCAACGTGAAAACCATAGGGAGCAAGACCCATGACACCATCGTCTAATTCCATTCCAAATTCATACTGCTCTTTGTTAGCAAAAACCATGATGACTTCTTAGTTTAATAACATTTCAATCAATTATTATTATAGAATCATTTAATAATATAAACATTGCACTTGCCCGTCCGTTAGAAGGTATTACTTTATTGAATTCAGAATACACACTAATCTCGTTATGTGAATGTCCTATGTCCTATGAATGCCCCTCGAGAAACCACAAATGACCAGTTGATAAGTTAAGTAAGATATACGACAGTAAAATTTTTGATTTTTATTTTAATTTTTCAATATATGAGGTATTTGAACACATACAGCATCCCAATTTGTATCAATGAAAAGGCCAGAAGTCCATCTTTCATAATCAGTTCGCTTATAGGGGAAAATAGATTTCAAATGTAAATTTTCGTTGCAATATAGAAATTATCACATTTTTGTTCAAAAGTTTGGTCCACAGGCTCCGCCAACTATCATCCGATTATCATCCAAAAGTGTAGGCTAGTTCTTTACATTGTACCCCAACCATGGATGACGTTAAACATTATATATGAACTACATTAGCTGTAGTATTCTTTTAAAGTATACATTTTCCTGTGGACTTACGACCTTTTCGTACTCAAATTTGTACGTTTTGTGGACTTACAACCTTTTCCGACAAGGGCAAAACATATAGAAAAACGCGACATACTACCATTTTCTTTGTGTCGTTGTGACTTGTACTATCATCTTGTAACAAAAACGCGATTTCCAAAAAAGTGGACTTACGACCTTTTCCGACGGAGCAGACGATGTGCTTCTTTGATTTTTAAAACAAAAAATTGAGACAGCTTCTCGTTTTTCTATGAATTTCCAGCGACCCCAAACTTTTCTGCCAGAATTCTACTTTCTGCGGGAATTTTGCATTTAGTGGAATGATGTGGAAACATAAAAATTGAAAATGTAACGAATTTTCATTCATGTTTTCCAAAATATTCAACCAAATGTGAAAAATTATTAGTTTTTTAAATTCCAATAATTTATAGACATTTCCTTGTTTTGTTTACAAATACAACTGGCAGTAACGTTACAAACAAAAACAAATTGTTGTAGTATTTACTTTACCTTATATTTGTTCTACCATGCATTTTATTTTAGGCCTTTTTATTCTCAGGATGTAAAAACCTTCTTGTAAAACATTAGCCACATAGATCTACCTTTTTAAATGACCTTCTTATAACGTTCAGAAGAGACAACAATAAAAACAAATTTTGATGAAACGATACGTTTGAATTTTTGATTTCAGTATATTATTTAGAAACCGAATTCGTTTTAACATGAAAACAATAGTACCACAGTTTATACAGTTGGCCATTCAGCCCAAACTAGTTAGCCCTGACTATTTAGTTTGCTGTCAAATACATAAAATACAAAGGAAATCAAATCACAATAATGAACAATCTATTATGTTTGTTGTCAAATGTTGTTAACAGAACTCTGAATGGCCAACTGTATAAACTGTGAATAGTACACTATTCAGTACAATTTTTAAAGTTCACGACCTTAGCTCAAATTTTTCAGTTTTAGCTCTACTTGTTCACCCAATGCCAATGGTATTACATGCAGAAACCTTTCATACATTTAAAGGCGGATTTTAATAAACATTCGGATCCAATCTCAACTGTGATTCTCATAACAAATTTCATGTATCGATTCACTCAATACCAGTGCTTTAATATTTAGTATTACTTATTGTACGACCACCTCTAACAATGAACCTGACAAATAAACAATAAATCGGAATTCCACTTCTATTCCTTAGCCCAATACCAAATTTATTGCAATTTTGTACTTTTCACACAATAATTATACAATTCCAGCTTCATTGCTACACCCAACGTCAAATTTAACACCATATTTAGTATTTCACAATAAATCAGCCAGCCCTCAGCCTAATTTCAGAATTTGTATGCATTTCAAAAAATAATACCAACACAAACCCTCATACAACAATTCGCTATTCCACCTATATGCCTTCATCTAAACGCCAACTGCTATACTAATACCGAATTTCACAATTTCAGCTCTACCCCTTTACACATTAACAATTTGAACCAAATTCTGTACCACAACTACTTCCATATCTCAACCCTACACACTAACAGCGGCTATAATACCAAATTTCCGAATTCCATCTCTATTCATAATACCTTTTGGTATGAAAGAACGAATTTCAATAACTATCCCCAACAGTAATTCCGAATTTCAGGACTCCGCCTCTAACCGTTCACCCAAATCTAAAATGTACCAGATTTAGTACCATTTCGTACTTTTCGTAACAATAAGTACGAACTTCCAAAAATTTTTCAGTCCTAGACTCCAACCGTAATCTAAATTCCAAATTTCAGGATTCCAGCTCTCTCCGTCCATCCAAATCTAAATTATATCATATTAAGCACCATTTTGTACTTTTCGCACACATAGGTACGAATTTCTTAAACCACCTCAAACCTACACTCCAACAGTAATCTTAATTTCAAATATCAGGATTCCAGCACTATCCGTTCACCCAACTCCACATTGTACCAAATTTAGTACTTTTCGTACCCATAAGTACGAATTTCTAAAACTTCCTCAATCCTACTCTCCAACAATAAACATAACTCAAAATTTTTAAGATTCCAGCTGTATCCGTTTATCCAAATCTATATTGTACAATATTTAGTACCATTTAGTACTTTCCGTACCCATAAGTACGAATTTCCAAAACTCCATAAGTAATCTTAATTATAAATTTCAGGATTCCAGCTCTATCTGTTCACCCAAATCCAATTGTCCAAATTTAGTACCATTTAGTACTTTCCGAACCTATAACTACGAATTTCCAAAACTGTCCAATCCTGCACTCCATAATGTAATCTTAATTATAAATTTCAGGATTCCAGCTCTATCTGTTCACCCAAATCAAAATTGTACCAAACTTAGTACCATTTAGTACTTTCCGTAACCATAAGTACGCATTTCGTAAAATACCCCATATCGCAATCCTATACTCAAGCAGTAATCATTATTCCTAATTTTAGGTTTCCAGCTCTATCCGTTCACACAAATCCAAATTGTACCAAATTTAGTACTTTTCGTACACATAAGCACGAATTGCCAATGTTGTCTCCATAACTCAATCCTACTCCTCAACAGTAATCTTAATTCGAAATTTCCGAATTCCACCTCTATCCATTCACCCAAATCCAAATTTAGTACAATTTAGTACTTTTCGTACAGCTAAGTACAAATTTCCAAAGCTACCTCCATACCTCAATCCTACACTTCAACAGTAATCCTTATTCCAAATTTCAGGTTTCCAGCACTATCCGTTCACCCATATCCAAATTGTACTAAATTTAGTGCCATTTAGTACTTTTCGTACACATAAGTACGATTTTCCAAAATGACCCTCATTTCGTTTTCAACAGTAATCTGGATTCCAAATTTCAGGTTTCCAGCTCTATCCGTTCACCCAAATACAAATTGTACTAAATTTAGTACTTTTCGTAGGAGTGCGTATTCCCCAAACCATTTCCGTTTTTAAACAACAATTTCCAACCTTGTTTTCCATACCAAATTTCAAGATTCTAGCTATACCCGATCAAAATGTACAATTGGTACTAAATTTGCTAACTTTTAGTACACTTAGACGTCGAATCTTTCTAACATTCCATCAGTGACCCTAATGCAAAATTTCAGAATTCTAGCTCTTCCCGTTTGTCTAATACAAAGGGTACCATACTTAGTACCTTTTAGTACTTTTCGTACCCTTCTAGTTCGAATTTTCAAAAACCCGGCCTTATCGCACCCCTACACGCCAACAGCAACACACTCTCAAAATTTCAGGTTTCTAACTTCAGCGGTTTCGTCTGGGCGATGATCTGTCAGTCACTCAGTAACTCAGCAACTCAGTAACTCAGTCATCACTAAGCTCTTTTGTGGTTTGTTTTTGGTCAAGATGTTGTTTATTATTGTTGATTGTGTTTAGCTAACTGACCTTTGGTAAATTTAAGCAAATAAAACAAGGGGTTTATTGCTTTTTCATCCCAACGTTTCGTCGCTTGTTTGGCGACTTCTTCAGGGGACTTGTCTATTTAAATATATAAAAATCACAATTTGCAATTTTACAAAAACACCAAGAAAGTACATGAATTAATAACTTACGATAATGATTTTTAATCTTGTTACATTGATTTTATATTAATTAAACATATAAGACAATTAACAAGAATTAAAAGCTAGATCACAGTGAGATTACAATATTGCAATGCCGTAACTGACACTTATGTTGTCAGTGTCTTCTTTTATGTTCATTGTCCTTTCAATATGTTGTTGAATGCGTAAGCTTTCAATCATTAGTCTCTTTTTCTCTTTTCGTTCTTTGTCCAATATTATGACGTTGTCAAAGTCGGGTGTGTGGCCTTTGCTCAGAGCATGTTGTGAGAGTGCTGTCGTTTCCTTTTGTTTCTCAATATCTGTTTTGTGTTCTCCCATTCTAATGCTTAAAGTTCTTTTTGTTGTCCCGATGTATATTTTGTTACAATCATCGTCGTTTTTTCCTTTGCAGTTGATTTGATATACAACGTTGTTTTGTTGTTGCTTTTCAATTGGGGCTTTTGTATTTGAAAATATTGTGTTTAGTGTCGTGTTCGGTTTATATGCAAAGCTTATGTTGTTGTTGTTTATGATTTTTGGCAATTTTTGGTTGTCAAAAAGGCCTGGGATGTAAGTTACACCATAAAAATTTTTTGTTTGTGCGTAAGTTATTAATTCATGTACTTTCTTGGTGTTTTTGTAAAATTGCAAATTGTGATTTTTATATATTTAAATAGACAAGTCCCCTGAAGAAGTCGCCAAACAAGCGACGAAACGTTGGGATGAAAAAGCAATAAACCCCTTGTTTTATTTGCTTAAATTTACCAAAGGTCAGTTAGCTAAACACAATCAACAATACTAAGCTCTTTTATATAATAGATAGACTAGCAAAATGCCCGCTACTTCGTATGTGGAAACGATATAAAGAACAAATAAATAGTATATAATAGGAAATGGCGAACACTGAAAATGTTGTTGTACTAAGACCAATTGTGATCAAATTAATTTTTTTTTAAATACTGTTCGTACTAATTTAGTTCGATTTTAAAAAAATCAGCCATATCTCACCCTTACACATTAACAGCGAACCACATTTGTTTAAGGTATTTTAATTAAAGGCTTTCTGTCATCAGAAGGTAAAACATTCTTCTAAACAAATACACCCAAGATTAATTTTAGTGCCATTTAGTAATTTTTGTAGCCTAATAGTAGATATTTCCAATTCCATTTCAGCCATCAGCAACCCTCATAACATATTCCAGAATTTGTACACACTTAACAAAAAAACGTATTATATTATATTTCATGCAATAAAAAAATACTTTCCATACACCTGGGTATAACCTTAAAAAATTCCTTCTTATACCAACCATTTATACCAACCGCGATTCTCATTTCCAGCTCTATCAGTTCCCTCAAACCCAATTATAGTATAAATACATAAATAAGAATTTCTGAAACCTCCTCCTAAAATTTCAAAAATTCCTGCTTAACCCCTTTACACAATAACAAATTATACTAAATTCTGTACCATTTAGTACTTTTCTTAGTATGTGTTTCCAAAACCATCTCCATATCTTAACCCCGCATACCAACTGTGGCTCTAAGAACAAATTTTAGAATTCCAGCTCTGTTCCTACACCCGATACATCATTTACGCCCAACATTAAATTGAGTTCTATTTAGAAATTCGCGTATACTTATGGTACGTATTTCGACAACCACTAAAACCCCACACTGACATTAATACAAAATAATGACAGTAATCTCAATTTCAAATTTCAGGATTCCATCTCTATCTGTTCACCCAAATTGTATCTAATTCAGTACAACTTAGTGCTTTTCGTACGCATAAGTACAAATTTCCAAAACTACCGCAATCCTACACTCCATAAGTAATCTTAATTCCAAATTTCAGGATTCCAGCTATATCCGTTCACCCAAATCCAAATTGTATGACATTTAGTACCATTTAGTACTTTTCACAGCCTCAACCTTCAAAGTACCGAAAATCGGGAGGTATCGTTCAATGGGGGCCTGAACCTAAACCGACAAATTTTAGGTGGATAGTAGTTTACCTCCAAGGAAGACTTAATACCAAATTTTAGCCATTTTGGCGGGATATTGAGACCACAACCTTTAAAATACCAGAAATCCGGAGGTACCGTTCTATGGGGGCTATATGAAGACGTGAACCTATATCGAGAAGTTTCAGGTGGAAAGTTCTATACCCCCAAGGAAGACTTAATACCTAATGTCAGCCTTTTCGGAGGGATAATGAAACCACAACCTTCAAAATATCGTAAATCGGGAGATACCGTGATTTGTAGACCACAAATCCTTGTATATATTTTTGCATATGGTTTTCCATATGCTCATTTTATGCAAATACGTAAAAATATGTCAAAATTTGCACGATATGCAAAAATTTCTGGGCCTAATTCGTTTAATTTTGTGATAAAACGAGTTTCTGTCTAATCAGATTTTCTCTACGACCATCCTAACCATATATGCATTTGCATAGGATTCTGCTGTCTACTTATCTGACACCTTCGGACCAAGGATGACCCTCACCCAAAATTTGAAGATTCGAGCTTTAGCCGTTTAGACTGGGCGTTGATTACACTGCTCAACAAAATTTAAAAAGTTGAATGTTTCAACCAATTTTTATTTGTTTCTAACTGAAATCGGCGTGTTATTTTCAAATCGTCATGAAGTCTGCCAACGAGAAGTAAATGGCTTATGTGGTAATGATATCACTAGTAAGTGATATCCCTTTAGCAGTTTTCATGACGATTTATAAGTTATGGCAGAATCATGGGCGCTATGAACTTTATAATATATATTTGAATACTATATAGTAGATACCCTAAGCATATCCGGTATTGTTTGTATCCGAAAATAACGAAATTCTGGGTAAAACTCGAAAAAAAACGATTTTGAGCTATATCTCAAGAACAAGAGCCGAGGGAGAAAAATAAAATTATGTAAAAACAAGTGAGAAAAGGCTTTAGTCAGTACGGGGCCGACTATGTGATACCCTACACCACTACCTCTGTGCAAAATTTTGGCTTTTATTTGCGACTATTGTGATATCTTCTTTGTTTGATCACCTACGAGAACCCACTTAACATCATTAGAGAGGTGATATTTTCTACTTTCATTGTCATGTTTTGCTTTTGGCATACCCCTTATAGAAGCTGAGATATTTGCTTTAGAAAAAAACGTTGTCTTTTTACCCAAATACGTTTTTTGCCCATTCCGACCCCTAAATATTATCCGACCATCACCAAAATCAATAGGCTTCTTCATCTTTGAGACCCCCATTAACCCTCAAAAGTTGACGATCCGATCAAAATTGCGACCTGTAGCGTGATTTCCAAAAAATGGGTAAATGGGATGTATCACCGACTATTGCGATATCTCCGTTATTCGGTCACCTACGCCGATCTAGTGTGCATCATTGTAAAGATGGAATCTTCTACTTTCATAGTCAGGCTTTGCTTTTAGAAAGTCCCAAACCAAAGCTGTGATATTCGTCATTATAATTAAAATTGCAAACATGAAAATTTGGGCTTTATTTTCGACTATTGTGATATCTTCGTTGTTTGATCACGTACGAGAACTTATTTCACATCAGTAGGAAAGTGATATTTTCTACTTTCATCGTCAGGTCTTGCTTTTGGTATACCCCATATAGAAACTGAGATATTCACTTTGGAAGAAAACGTTGTCTTTTTATCCACATAAGTTTTTTGCCCATTTCGACCCCTGAATATTATCCGACCATAACCAGAATCAATAGGCTTCTTCCCCTCCGGGACCCTCATCAACACTCAAAATTTCGTGAGGATCCCATCAATGCGTTACAAACTTTTTGGTCAAAACCAACTTATAATACCCTCCCCACATAGTGGTGTAGGGTATAAATAGCACTAGCATCTATGGCAGGGATGGCCAAAAACACATATTTGCAGGTTATAACTTGCGCTAGTGTGAGTGGAAACGTAAACAATGCATCAACCTAACGAATGTTTTTTATAGTGTACGTGGGTTTCGTATGCCCGCGGGCATATGACAGTTGTTGTTGGTGGTCATCCCTGATCTATGGCTATCGGCTAAAGTATAGATATAAATTTTAGTCATTAATAGGCAAAAGTTCTATTATTTTTACAACAAGAAATATTATTTTGAGAAATTTTTTGTTAATTTCATTGCATTTTTGTCACGATGTGTTTTGTGCGGAACCATTTAAATAATTATGTAAATAAAAATAAACCTTATTCTAGTCATAACCAGGCAAAAGATCATCCACTTGTGCAACAGGAAATATTTTGTAAAAAAAAGGTAAAAATGTCATAACCCTAATATACATAAAAAGACGTTAACAGAAAATCAAACTAAAAAATTACATTTCTACAAAAATAAATACAGGCCAAAATTAAAAGTTAGAGAAATCGTATTTTTCATTCGTAAACTTTAAACATAACCTCTACTGTAGCTTTACGATCATTGTATGCGAATACTATCAATTTAGCCATATACTGTCCATCGGGCAGAGGAAGTAGACTAAAGGTATTTTCATCGAACACCAAATCCTTTACAACGATTTCTTCCTGAAATTATAAAGCAAAAGATTTCAATAATAATTTTATTTCAATTCTGTGATACATTACCTCATAAGGACATGTGTGATTAATGTTGGAATTCTTCATAAAAGTTGACAATAAAACCCTCATAATCGGATAACGGTAGGGATGTAAGAAAAACTGACAAATATCATTGGTAATATTATATAGAAATGGACGATAGCCATTTGCCCTCTTATAAAGTGCCATATTTAGCTTTAAAGAGAAAAAAATATATTAGAATATAACGAAATAAAATAAAAAAAATTATTCAAATTTGATGTTCGATTTCTATCATTAAAAACTTCATATTTAACTAAAATGCGCTTGGTAATAATATAAAGTTTTAAAATCATTTGTATAAATGTGCATAAATATCCTTACTGATACATTATTTACTGGCGTTTGATATAGTCCAACTTTAATATTCAACGATATTACACCAGGCTTCTTAACTCTTAAACGACACTCGTCGAAACGTGCAAAGTCTGGATCATAATGTTGACATTTTAGATTTGTAAATTTTAAAGTTCGTAAGCATAATACGATGGATATGGCGATACAAATTATGCACATCTTTAGAAAATTCTCCTTCTGCATTTTTCAATAAACAAAAGTTAACTGTGGTCCCGTTTGAATATCACCGCCAAATTTATTGTAGAAATTGTCATTTTGTTTTTTGTATGCAAAGTAATAAATATTTATTAACCCATTGACAAAATTAAAATTTAATTAATAAAGAGTGAAATTCCATCTGCTGCAAATTAAAATAAATGTTTCCGAAATTGTTTAATTTTGCATTTTAATCGAGCTAACATGACCTAAGGAGTTTTTGTATTGAAAAAGTGAATTCTAGCGAAGTCCCACACACTCAACCAATATACTACGATCGTTTCGCTGGTGGTTTAATTCAGCTCATCAGTCATATTGAATGTCATGTCTCAATACATACACATTTACAATCGAAGATGGGTTTTCTTCATGAATTGTAATGCCTTCCATTTCGAAAGATTAAATACAAAATTGCAATTTGAGTTGGGATGTTGACAACCTTCAAAATACCGAAAATCGGGAGGTACCATTCTGTGGGAGCTACATGTAGACGTGGACCTATACCGACAAATTTCAGATGGAACGTTTTGTAACCCCAACGAGGACTACACATTTTCAGATATAATTCGAATTATTTTAATTGTAATTCGAGAATTATCTTTTTATTTCGTTACAATTCATTTGTTATTCGAGAATTTCGTTTGTAATTCGAATTTTTCCATTTGTAATTCGAATTATTCCATTTGTAATTTGGATTATTCTATTTGTAATTTCAGTTATTCTATTTGTAATTTGTAATATATAAGCATGCTCTTGAATGACTTTGATATTTAATGTTACAACTTGCATTCGCTGCCCCAATACGATGAAACAATTATTTTCAGGGGCAAGTCCATACTTCTTAAGAAAATAGCACGAAAAAATTTAAAAATCCCTTGTGGTACCATGTGTAGTGGGTGGAGCGCACGATAACTCGCGAAAGGATCAGCCGATTCGGTCTAAGATTTGACCTTTGTAATATTTTTGGGTGCCACCGTGGTGCAATGGTATGCACTCCCGCCTTGCACACATAAGGTCGTGGGTTCGATTCCCCGGCCAGGCAACATCAAAACCCTTTACAACGGTGGAAAAATACTCCTCAGTAATGTTGGCGACATTTCCTGAGTATTTCAGCCATGAAAAACTTCTCTACAAAAGTGGTGTCTTAGACACGCCGTTCGGACTCAGCGATAAACTGTAGGTCCCATATCATTGAGCTAATATAAATCGGGGTGCAATCATTGATATGAGAGAAGTCTCCCTTGTCCCTTATGGGATGTTTGTGGAACAATTATATAATATTTTGTCCAATCTTGGTTTAAGTTCAAAGTGCGCATCTTCGGGTACTTCCCCCCTAAAAGTTCAAAAAATGTCTAAAATGAAAGGAGCAACTTCCAAATTTTGAATCTCCTAATTTTTTGTTGTTGTTGTTTTAGTTCAGAAATAATCCATACAGGTCTCCTCCTTAGGGTAAAAGCGTTTTGCGGTGCCAACGATAGCCCGAAAACGGATGGGCCGATCTCGGTATATTTTTGTGAGCGTTTTAAAAACCTAATAAGTGAAACAAAATATTAAAACAAAAAATAGAAAAATTATGAACTGTCAAAATCAAAATTTCGATTTTAACGAAAAAATGTAAAGTCTTTTGTCAAAAAATCGGGCAATTTAAAAAAAAAGCTTATTAATCATATTCTGACACTGCAGTATGATACAATACCAAAAAAGAGAAGACTCTTGTCTCGCCGTTTTTTTTCCTATGTCATCAACTTTCGCGGTTATAGGCCTTCAAAGTTTGAGGCTTTGATTTCAAAAGTGGTCATTTTGTCAGGACTGTATCTTCCAAACCGTTAGGAAGTTTGAATTCATCTCAGAGGCAAAGTCGTAGCACATTTAACAAAGAACAAAAACTGAGAACAGATGAACTGCATAAAATTCCATATTCTAGGTCATAATCGTCAAGATGTAATTTCTGTTTACATTTATTCTCGGCAGGGACGTACGCAGGGAGGCCCTGGGGGCCCGGGCCCGCATCCGAAATGGTAAGGTCCAACAAAATTTTTTGAGCTACTGTAACAAAATATTACGTTTTTTTTCTCTAAAATAATTTTTTGTTTTTGGAAATATCAAATAAAAATTTATATTGTTTTGAAAGTTCTGTACTGAAAATGTACTTTATTAACAAGTTCTCTAAAAATATTATTATTTTTTTTTTTTGAATTCTCTTTTTGAGAGAAACTTTCAGAGTGAAACTGAATGCCATGCCATTTCATTATCAAATAATTACGTGTTTTGGAATTCTGTAATGAATACAAAGGTTTCAAACTCATTCTGTATTCAAAAAAATTACAAGTTCAGTTTTGTGCGGAGTAGAAGTACATGAAATGAAATGTCTATTAGACGAAATGTGCGACATATCAAGGGTTTTTCCTGGAGTATATTTCGAATGCCAATTGGAAAATATTTTTACTGCCTTAATCAAAATTGTGTATTCCGATTTTATTTTTTTACAGCGATATTCTATTTTTCATGGGTAAGTCCATGGTTATGTCAGGAATGGTCCCAATGCTCTAAATCTTATGGTGACCAACTAAAATGACGGAATGACTTCCAAAATTATGTAGGTCCACTTCCAAAAGGCGCTATATCGGTCAATTCTTTCAGGTATCTTTTGTACAAAAGTGCAAATGTTTGCGCTTTTATCGAAGTCAAATTTATGAGCACAACATAAGAATTTATTCCCAACTCCCACAATCGTGAAGTTATATACCCTTAGGGCCATTATTACATGTGTTCTTTTACTATCTGATGGATTTGCAATGGTATGCACTCCCGCCTTGCACACATAAGGTCGTGGGTTCGATTCCCGGCCAGGCAACATCAAAACACTTTACAACGGTGGCAAAATACCCCTAAATGATGTTGGCGACATTTCCTGAGTATTTCAGCCATGAAAAACTTCTCTACAAAAGTGGTGTCTTAGACACGCCGTTCGTACTCGGCGATAAACTGTAGTTCCCATATCATTGAGCTAATATAAATCGTGGTGCAATCATTGATATGAGAGAAGTCTCCCTTGTCCCTTATAGGATGTTTGTGGAACAATTATATAATATTTTGTCCAATCTTGGTTTAAGTTCAAAGTGCGCATCTTCGGGTACTCCCCGCCTAAAAGTTAAAAAAAAATGTCTAAAATGAAAGGAGCAACTTCCAAATTTTGAATCTCCTAATATTTTGTCCAAATGTTGTTTTAGTTCAGAAATATAGGTCTCCTCCTTAGGTTAAAAGCGTTTTGCGGTGCCAACGATAGCCCGAAAACGGATGGGCCGATCTCCGTATATTTTTGTGAGCGTTTTAAAAACCTTATAAGTGAAACAAAATATTAAAAAAAAAAAAAATAGAAAAATTAAGAACTGTCAAAATCAAAATTTCGATTTTAACGAAAAAAATGTAAAGTCTTTTGTCAAAATATCGGGCAAAAAAAAAATTTAAAAAAAAATCTGTCTTGCTTAAACACAGGCTTTGTATGTATTTATAAGGTCATCAAACTATATGAAGATCGGTCAATCCGTTTTTGAAAATTATTAACCATATTCTGACACTGCAGTATGATAGAATACCAAAAAAGAGAAGAATCTGGTCTCGCCGTTTTTTCCTATGTCATCAACTATGCCTTCAAAGTTTGAGGCTTTGATTTCAAAAGTGGTCATTTTGTCAGGACTATATCTTCCAAACCGTTAGGAAGTTTGAATTCATCTCAGAGGCAAAGTCGTAGCACATTTAAAAAAGAACAAAAACTGAGAACACATGAACTGCATAAAATTTCATTTTCTAGGTCATAATCGTCGAGATATAATTTCTGTTTACATTTATTCTCGGCAGGGACGTACGCAGGGAGGCCTTGGTGGCCCGGGCCCACATCCGCAATGGTTAGGTCCAACAAAATTTTTTGAGCTACTGTAACAAAATATTACGTTTTTATACCCTCCACTATAGTATGAAGGGTATATTAAGTTTGTTTTTCCGTTTGTAACGCATTGAAATACTCATTTGCGACCCTATAGAGTATATATATTCTTGATCAGGGTAAAATTCTGAGTCGATCTGTGCACTTCCGTCCTTCCGTCCGTCCGTCTGTGGCAATCACTCTAGCATCCACAAAAATGGAGATAGGACGCTGAAATTTTGGAAAAATGCGTCTTTTGTTTGCAGGCATGTCAAGTTCGATGATGGGCTATATCGGTCCACGTTTTGGTATAGCCCCCATATAACGGTACCCCCGATTTACGGTGTTTTGCAGCTTTTAGCTACATTTTTTCTTTTCTTTTTTTGTCATCTTATTGTTTAAAAAGAAAAGTCTCAATAAATTAACTTAACTTAACTTAACTACCATAACAAAACTTGTGGACAGAGGTTCACGTTTTGGTATAGCCCCCATATAACGGTACCCCCCGATTTACGGTATTTTGACGTTTTTAGCTACATTTTCAGACCGATGTAGCTATATTTTGACACTTAGGGTTCATAAGTGTCAATAAACCGATATAACAAAAGTTGTGGACATAGATCCACGTTTTGGTATAGCCCCCATATAACGGTACCCCTCGATTTACGGCATTTTGACGTTTTTAGCTACATTTTCAGACCGATTTAGCTATAATTTGACATTTAGGGTTCTTAAGTGCCAATAAACTTATATAACAAAAGTTGTGGACATAGGTCGACTTTTTGGTATAGCCACCATATAACGGTACCCCCCGATTTACGGTATTTTGACGTTTTTAGCTACATTTTCAGACCGATTTGGCTATAATTTCACATTTAGGGTTATTAACTGCCAATAAACTTATATAACAAAAGTTGTGGACATAGGTCCACTTTTTGGTATAGCCCCCATAAAACGGTACCCCCCGATTTACGGTGTTTTGCAGCTTTTAGCTACATTTTCAGACCGATGTAGCTATAATTTGACATTTAGGGTTCTTAAGTGTCAATAAACTTACATAACAAAAGTTGTGGACATAGGTCTACGTTTTGGTAAGCCCCCATATAACGGTACCCCCCGATTTACTGTATTTTGACGTTTTTAGCTACAATTGGTTTGTCTTTTTATGTACTGAACTTTACTGAACATTTTTTCTTCAGTAAAGTTTTGACAATTGTATAATTGAAATGTTGCTAAACATTACTGAAGAAACAATGTTCAGTAAAGTTCAGTACGTAAAAGGACAAACCTATTTTTAGAGCGATTTATCAAAAACTGTCAACATAGGTCCATGTTTTATTATAACCCCTATATAACGGTACCTCCCAATTTCTAACTCACCAAAAATTTTCAACATACATAAAGTCTGTCTGGTTACTTTCCCAGCAAGAATTGTCCAGCAAGAACTTTCTCAGAGAGTAAGGGGTTTTTATTCTCTTTTGCTAGAAAATTTTTAAAAGTAAACAGACACCTTCCCAGCAGAAACCAGCAAGCAATCAGCTGACTTGCCAAAACAGAACAATTTGTCCGCCAACAAAGGAAGCAAACACGTTGTATTTTATTAAAAATAAAAAAGAAAATGGAACAATAAAGTATTTTTCCACTTTACAAATTTGTTCTCCATAAAACAATACAATTAGACTATGTTATTTCCACAATAAAATTGTTTTTAATGTTCACAAACATAAATCAACAAAATACTAAAAACAGCTGATTGATTGTTTTCAGGAAGAAGAAGAGCTTGCAAGTGCTTGCTAAAAGAAATTTGTCCAGCAAGAATTTGCAAGCTCTCAGTGAAAGAACTGTCAAAATGTCTCTCTCGAATCGCTCTCTTTTGCTGGTTTTTTGTGTTAACAGACGACTTCCAGCAACAATTGGCACAAATTGTTGCAAATTTTAGGGTAACCAGACACAGCTATAGTTAGATACAGGCACCATAAAAAAGGGCCTACCGAATGAAACATTTTATGTACATTATCTGACATTTTAACGTACCCACTTAAAGTTGGGGACAGAAATGAAAACTGATTATTCCATTTTAGTTCAGAATATTTTATGGTGGAGGGTATGAAAAGTTCGGCCCGGCCGAACTTAACGCTTCTTTACTTGTATTTCTCTTAAATAATTTTTGTTTTTGGAAATTTCAAATAAAAATTTATATTGTTTTGAAAGTTCTGTACTGAAAATGTACTTTATTAACACGTTCTCTAAAAATGTTATTTTTTTTAATTCTCTTTTTGAGAGAAACTTCCAGAGTGAAACTGTTTGGCATGCCATTTCATTATCAAATAATTACGTGTTTTGGAATTCTGTAATGAATACAAAGGTTTCAAACTCAATCTGTATTCAAAAAAATTACAAGTTCAGTTTTGTGAGGAATAGAAGTGCCTGAAATGAAATGTCTATTAGACGAAATGTGTGACATATCAAGGGTTTTTCCTGGATTATATTTCGAATGCCAATTGGAAAATAGTTTTACTGCCTTAATCAAAATTGTGTATTCCGATTTTATATCAACTTGTTGCTAAAGAAAATAATGGAGAAACATTTATTATTGTGCATCATAAAGTGATAATAATAGCGTACCCCTCAGATTGTTTTCTTATCAGTAACAAATTTGTAGCTGAAAACAACCGTAAACGAAATTAATGCTGAAACATTGGGTATATGGTATTAAAATCTGTAATTTTATATTTTATACTCAGCCTTTAGGCTAACGATAAAAGTGTGCCTCATCGATATAATGGTCTTAGACTAATCATATGTTTTGACGAAACCCGCTTCAAACAATTTGGAGTCGAGTTAGCCTAGTTCGTCCGAATGTCTGGCTAGAACAGATCACTAGATTTGGTCCAAATTTTGGATCTCTCAATAATTTGTCCAAACTTTAAATCGTATCGGTCCACTCTTTCGGACACTTCCCCCGCAAGACTTCAAAATGTTTCCCTAAAATGGTGCACACAATAACTCTCGAAAGTGCGAATCGATTTTCTCGAGACATATGTATATTAGGTTCGAAAATGTATTATAACTATTCACTCTTTCAGGTACCTCCAACACAAAATTTCAATTATCCGATTTGCCCGAAACTTTGAACATCCTAAAATTACTTCCAGACGTACATATATCAATTACCAAGAGGGTTTATATGGGTCAACATCTTAGGATACATCCCTCTCAACAGTAGTTTAATGGCTGTTCGAGGAGCCATTGCAAATTTTATCCGCAAGGAGGCTCTTTTTTTACAGCGATATTCTATTTTTCATGGGTAAGTCCGTGGTTATGTCAGGAATGGTCCCAAAGCTCTAAATCTTACGGTGACCAACTAAAATGACGGAATGACTTCCAAAATTATGTAGGTCCACTTCCAAAAGGCGCTATATCGGTCTATTCTTTCAGGTATCTTTTGTACAAAAGTGCAAATGTTTGCGCTTTTATCGAAGTCAAATTTATGAGCACAACATAAGAATTTATTCCCAACTCCCACAATCGTGAAGTTATATACCCTTAGGGCCATTATTGCATGTGTTCTTTTACTATCTGATGGATTTGAAAACGCGAAATAAATCAATTTGGAGGCATTAAAAATATAATTTTTACATTGAAAGTTCATTGCAAGAAGCTCCTTCTTGAAATTCAATCATCACGCTATAAATCTGTTCGGTAAATCCAAACTATAACAAAAGAATACTTATAATAATGGGGGTATATGTTTCCATACGTTTTCGGAAACTTCATACATTCAAAAAAAGACAACGAATTCTGAAACTCCGTAACTACTCAATTTTTAGGAAAAAGATTTTGGTTAAATAGCCCGTATTCAATCTATCTATAGATTAAAGTCTCAACTCACACAGGCTGAGGGTATATCTCTGTCGGCAAACTAGACTGGTTCGAGTACTTTTTTGTTTTTCAGAAAACAAAAGTTATGAACTTTCATAAGTTTGCCACAGCGGTGGCGGAAGTGATCAGTCCTCGGAAAGTTTTTAATGGCATCGAGTCCATAAAAACTCGTACAGTAAAGATAGAAATAAACGGGAACAACAACCATTGAGGTATCAGATGGAGTTTTTTCGACTTAACCAATTTTTTCAGGACTTAGCTAAAAATTTGCCGAGCTTTTTTTAAAGCGTAATCTCAAAGAGTACTGCGATTTGGATTAGGAGTCTATGAGACGTAGTATTTATCGCCCGAGTCCTGATAAAAATGTTTTCTTTTTTTAATGTAATTTTCTGAATTTTTAGTTGGCATTCACGGACTTTATCACTTTTGGTAATACAGTAAAGTTTTGGTGTTTTTATGACATAAAATAATATTATTTTCTTACAATTATACAAAACTTTTTTAATGGAAGTGAAGTTAGTGTGTGATATCTGGATATGTATTTTAATGAAGAAAAGGCGTTATGTTCGGGCAGAACTGTGAAACCCTCCACATTAAAACTCTGTATATCTCTATTCGAAATATTCTCGAATACAATCCCTGTATTCGAACGTGGATCTATTTTCCCCACTTTCTGCATGGAGGTTCTCCCAACAAAAGGATTTCCAAAATCCATATTACAGACGATATTTTAAAAAATTAGCAGCTTCGAATTACAGAAAATCTTTCGAAAGCGAAAACATGCAGCTATATCAGCTATTCTCTGCGGGAGTTTGTTCCCAAAATGCCAAAATAAGAGGTAATGTGGTTGAAAATTCTGGGATACACCAAAATGTAAACCTATATGGGTAATATTCATTTGAAAGCTTTTTAGTTATTGCTTCAATTGTGTTGGAGAATTTGGTTAAAAACTTTTATATGAGGACTAATATGGTTAATCTTTAATTCTAAATATTAAAATTTCAAACTTGTATCTAAAAGACTGTGATCACTATATTCAATGTATATACTTTGTAGAAATATTGCATACAAAATGAACTATAAATCTTTAAATTAGCTTTACGTAACGCTATACAACATTTTTAACTTTCATGATTTTTGGTATATTTTTATATAGTTTTTCTCCAATTCTGGTCCATAAATACCAAACGCTTCAAAATTTAAGAATTGCTTTATCTACAAAAATGTACCTAAAATTTCAATAAACAACTTTCCAGAACATATGAACATTCTAGGAATGGCGCTTTAAGCTGAAATTCGCACACAAATCAATTATTGTTAACATTTTCCCATACTCAGGTCTGTAAATAACAAACTCTTCAGAATTCAGGAAAATTTGAAGGGTCATCTATTTACGAACCTGAACAGAGAAGAATTGGCAAATATAATCGAACTTTGGGCTTGAAGAACCGTTCTAGAAAGTAGTTTACTGAGATCTTAGGTACATTCTTTGTAGTTGACTCTATGGTATCTATGAACCAGAATCGGAGAAAAATTTATAAAAATCAAAAATTTCTAAAGTGTTTTGCTGTTTTGACCTTTAAGAACCTTTCACTGACAGTTCGTATGTTCCAGAAAGTTGTTTACTAATATCTTTGCAACATTATTGCAGTTGAATGTTTTCTTGAATATTGAACGGTTTAGTATATGTGGACCAGAACCAGAGCAAACTAGATAAAAAAACTAGACCACAACCCGAGAAACAATTGTAAAAGAAATTTGACTTTGCCGATTTTGACCTAACAGATGATGTTTGATGGATTTTATGTGTTCACAATTTTTGTTCTTTAGGACAAGGGCTACGTCTTTTCTTCTGAGAGTAAATCCCATTTCTTAAAGTTTTGGAGGATATAGTGCTGACAAAATTACCCCTTTTGACATCAAAGCCTCAAATTTTGGAGGCCTATAACCGCGAAAGTTGATGAGATAGAGAAAAACGGCGAGGCATGTGTCTTCTCTTTTTTGGACTTCTATCACACTGAGGTTTCAGAATATGGTTAATAAAACATGACTCAAAAAATAACACACACTGTAATACAATTTATATTTTTTCCTCAAGATTTCTTTGCATTTTTCCATATAACTCGAATATTATAGCTCCGACCTTCACGACACACAGTGTTGCCGCTTCCATACAAAAGTGGACAAAAATAGAAGGAGTTGACCTAGGCTGATGAATTTTTGCACAAGTACTTGTAAGGGCATAGGAATGAAAAATTTCAACTTTGGTCCATATCGGTTCAGATTTGGATATAGCCCCCATATATATCTTTCTCCGATTTTGCTATAACTCGGTCAATTTTGATCGAATAGCCTTCAAATTTAATATGTAATTTTTTCTTAGGCCCCTGAGTAGCTCTACCAATTTTCACAAAAATCGGTTCAGATTTGGATATAGCCCCCGTATATATCTTTCCCCGATTTTGCTATAACTCGGTAAATTTTGATCGAATAGCCAAATCTGAACCGATTTTTACGAAAATCGGTGAACCTATTCAGGGACCTAAGAAAATATCACATATCAAATTTGAAGGCTATTCGATTAAAATTGACGGAGTTATAGCAAAATCGGGGAAAGATATATATGGGGGCTATATCCAAATCTGAACCGATTTCTTTGAGAATCGGTAGAGCTACTCAGGGGCCTAAGAAAATATTACATGTTAAATTTGAAGGCTATTCATCAAAAATTGAGCGAATTATAGCAAAATCGGGGAAAGATATATATAGGGGCTATATCCAAATCTGAACCGATTTTTGCTAAAATCGCTGAAACTACTCAGGAGCTTAAGAAAATAACACATACTAAATTTGAAGGCTATTCGATCAAAATTGAACGAGTTGTAGCAAAATTGGGAAAAGATATATATGGGGGCTATATAAAATCTGAACCGATATATCTCAGAAGGTTGCAAGGATGGGCAGAATGTTTTTACACATTTTGATTTGGAAGATATGTCCAATTAACGGAAAACAGGAGCCAAGTTGGCAATAGGTGGCAATCAAAAGATCTGCTCTACTAAATATTAAGAATTTTGAATTTTTTTATCAAATTTAAATCTTGATTTCTTGATAACGGTACATTGCCCATGTGCAGTTAATGTCAGCTTTTTGTACTAAAACGTTATATTTATAGCCCACTCATAAAATCCCATTCCAAAACTTTGAGTATTATCAACAAATTTTTCAGAAAATGTTATTTTAAATGTCGCCTTATTTTCATATGATTATCGCCTTAGATTACCTGGGAAATATTTTTCATATTTAAAGAGCTATAACTTCATTATGGTTGCACATATCGACAAAATTCTTTCAGATACCTTGTATTGGATGTCTTTACTGTAAGAAAAAAATGTAAACATATGTAAAAGTTAACATCGCGTTTTTTGATTTTTGTCCACGCGGCAACACTGTGCGACATAGGCTTACTTTCATTTCTCACAATCTCTGGATGTTGTTGTAATTATTTTATATATATTTTGTAATGAATGTCAATACGCATGAAACTTGCTGGGTAAGATAAAAATCTGCCCACTGATATCTTCACCTAATTATGCCCTACGCTTTAGTCTTCCCTCTTTCTTCTTCTGTCTTATTTTTCATTTTTATCGATTATTGTTTTGCTCTACCCTCTTTTACCACACTCTATATTTAGTTGTTCGTTGTAACAGGTCGATTCGTTACAACTCCCCTTTGCACTAGTATTAGTGCGTAGCGACAGCACAGCATCTATCATAACAAATTTCTGCCTTGTAAAACAGACTTACACGGCTCAGAGGGTAGAACTGCGGCTTCGTATTCTGTAGTCCCGGGTTCGAGCCCAAGTCTGGCTAAACTTATTTCAAGTCTTTTTTATATATATTTTTTTCTGCTTTTTTATGATATTTTCGCCACTTTTGTTTCGACTTTCGGTTAATTGTGCCGTAGTCAAGAAAAGAGTTAAAGATCAAAGTCCAGGGTAATAACCGTAAACGTTGCAATTCTGACCGTTTCTCAGCAGATAGAGCAGTGGAGACTTTTATCATGTTCCTACCCTACTTGTATGCAGAGCTCCAAGTTTCAGTAACAAAATTCAATCGTTCTTTTGCTTGGTGATTGTTAAACAGCACACAACATTGAAATTTACAGCACAAGTGCATTGAAATTTAAAGTAAAACTGTACAAGATCGAAAGTGTATTTTGTTGCATTTCTTCAAAGTATATTAGCATATTCGATAAATTAAATCTCCTCGTAACATTCAGTTTAATTGAAGAGACGAGATTATTCCTAAATTCTTGAAATTCAGAGGTAATAGTGAACATTTTTTTTAGAAAACCAAACATTAACTAAGTTGTGGCCTTTTAATATCTTTAGAAGCAACTGAACCGTGAATCCCTGAAATAACCTTAATTTTGCTAATTCTATAAAAACAACTTGAAACCATATTTAACCAGCGAACCTATAAAGGCTCAGGTAAATTTTTCATCAAAAGTTTAATGATAGATTTCATCTAATACAATTGTGTAATCCATTCCACAGCCTACTTGTGTATACTTTTGTATTTGCCTCATCGACGGCTAGTGGGGTATCACGCGACGAAGAGGGCTGAGCAATTAAAATACAATTATCATTACCAAAAACGGGGATTACAATCCCAAGCCTTAAACATCAGCAATCAATTTTAACCGTCTAAGATTGCAGAGTAACCCCAGAATCTTAATCTTTAATGTTGCGGATATACCTTTTAATTGCATCATTGCATTGCATCATATAGCCCAACACCAATCCGTAACAATTTATTCTTATCAGTGCATGGAAGATACCAGGATCATAATACTGGATTAAATACCTGAAGAAACCCAAATTTGGATTAATTTAGACTTGTTGAATTAGAATAAGTATAAACAACCATATTGTCCTGGCATATATACAGCAAAATTTTCCAAGTAATTATTGTAGCCACATTCGTCGGAAACGAGTTCATCGAGGCCTCGACGTACATCTAAAATCGACTGATGAAAGTGGTAAGTGAAAACCGTATATGAATTATAAATCTTGTTGTTTTAAAATTTTGCGTTTATATGCCATGTCTCTATTTAAGTAGATCATTCATATAAGTATTACTAAAATCATTACAAACCTATTTTAAATTCGAGGTTTCACAGAGAAAAAAAAATAATTAAATCCTGTGTTGATAAACTAGAATTGATCTTTGCAAAACGAAACAGAATTTAAGGATAGATAATAATCGTTGTTATGGTAACTTAGATATTCATACCAATTATATTCCCATCATTTTTTTCATATATCATTGTTAGTTAATGGTGCTTATTTAAATTTTTTTAATTTACGATCATTTTCGAAACCATTTGTTTCAATTCATATTAGACAACCGCAAAATTTAAGTGAGTACCCTTATGTTAGAAATTCTTTTTATGATTTAATCTTCAATTCCATTTGCACTTATGAATCTAACGGGAGTATTAAGATACATTTTGTTAGTTCTCAAACATGTCTGAGTTCGATTCAAACCCATTATTTTACTATTAGAAACCTGTTTGCATGTTGCTGAATAAATGAATATTTTTCCATAAATAATTGCAGTTCACCATGAATGCTTAAGTATCTTTGATTTTACGGCAGGGATGTGAGAGTAGACGACAGTTATCAGAGTTCGGGGACTTATCCATAATTCATAAGCCATTAAGTCCAAGGATGGGTTGGGTTACGAGGCTATCGATTCCAGAACATCCGGAATCGGCTTCCATTTCAAGACAGGGGATAACGATAGGCAGTTTTAATTCATCCATACCAGTTGGGGTAACAATTAGTCAGCTCTTTGTGTAAAGTTTCAATAGATTAGTATTTCATTTTTTTGTTAAGACCAAACGGGAGTCTATATTAAAATTTTTTGTTTATGTGGAGAGTAGGTGCTGTGACGTCAAGGGGACATGAACCCCCCAACTGACTGAAGCTAGCTCCTCAAGGCTCCCAGTCCCCCTGAAGTCCAGACATCATTTTGTTTAAGATATGAACTTCCCCTACCTCTCAGACAGCGGTTAAATTGGGAAATCCCCATGTTAAATCAGACTGTTCATTACAATTTTGTAAGCATAGGCCCCACTATTTCACAAAATATGTTTGCAAATATGTAAAATTTTGTCATAAATTTGGTTTTTCGAGAATCCATTTAGAAATTTCAGGATTATTTTGCATCATCGTCAAGAATTCGAATTCAGTTAACGGTAATGACATCTAAACCTTCAAATTAAAACGGTCACATAGTTTGTGCGAAACGATCAAGGTTAGTTACAAAAACAGATTTGGATTGACGATTTTTTTCTTAGTCTATGTACCAAAAATCATTCATGTAGCATCAAAAAATTTTTTTTTTAATTTTTTTAAAATGGAAAACTCAATTTGCAATTTTTTGTCCAATAGCCAAAATATCAAAAAAGTGGATAAAAAACTGCAAGTCAAAAATGGGAGGCCCGATTTTCACGGTAGACATATGGTCTAACGGACATTTTTTGCTCAGTACACTTCCAGTAATCAGAAACACGAAGCGCACCTTATGATGTTCATAAATACAGTGTTTAAAAAAATGTATAATAAATATATTTTCTTACTGATACATTCGTTACTGGCGTTTTATAGAGTCCCACTTTAATATTCAACGATATTACACCACGCTTCTTAACACTTAAACGGCACTCATTGAAACGTGCAAAGTCTGGATCATGATGTTGGCATTTTAGATTTGTAAATTTGAAATTGCGTGAAGACAGCACTATGGTTATGGTTACACAAATTATGCAAAATTGTAGAAGATTATTTTTTTGCATACTTAATAAACGAAAGTTAACAACGTCACCGTTCGAACGATACTGCCAAATTTATTGTAAAATTTGGCTTTAAGTAATTTTTTATCGTTAAAATAATAATTACCGCTTAACGCATAATTAAAAATTGTCCAACATATAGGCTTTACGTAGATTTGGACCACTGCATACTGTTTTGTATATGGGTGGTTTAGGGCATTTTTGCCATTAGTGCCATTTTTTCAAACTGCTACAAACTGTTTAGTCAAAGTCATGTTATAATACCGTATTCACCTATGAATTTATATTACGTTTAAATATTGATCAATAGTCAAGACCTAATGATTTTCCAGAAGTTTTATTCATTTTTTATCAAATCGTGATATTTTTCAATCATAAAAGGTACATTAAAACTAAATTAACTTTATCACAATTATTTGCTTTTATATTAAAAATATTAATTTTGTGTAGATTGCATTATATTTAATTTCACTGTTACTAATAATCGTTTTTTTTTGGCATAGAGGAAGAAAATAACTTGAAATTAAATGCCGCTATGTTTGCACAATACGCCATACTTAGTTAAATGGCCCTGTAAAGAACATTTGTTTTACAGAACATTACATTCCATAAAAATTTAATTATTATGTTTTTGATGTCGCCTTTCACTTACTTACTCCATCGGAATTTTGACCTTTCGTTCTCTGTGTACCGCCATGAGGCCAGTATTTATACAGCTACAAAAATAATAGCACCACCTCACACAAAAATGTTTTGCAGGCAGTCACATTTACATGTGAAAATTTTGCTGATCTTTCATGCACGTTCATAAACAAACGACTCTAAACAATTTAAAAATAACAAAAATCATAGTTATATTCGAAACTTTTTTAAAATATAAACCAATTTTCACTAAAAATCCAAAAGTTTGGCGAAAAAAATAATAGTACCATTATTAAAAATTCTTTTAAAATAGTATAAATTGGACAAATATCTAAACTTTATCACTCAATAATATAAGGACATCAATAGAAACAAGTGTTTACTGATTTATTCTTCAGTCGATTCCACCTGAGTATAGGCTTGGTATCAAACCATGTGGATTCTGTTACTTGTTGCAGGGTTCTTCTTCAAGGACCTCCCAACATGATTTTCTAATTGTTGGTTTTGATACCGCAGTTGCCTGTGTGTCCGTCCGTCAGTCCGTCCGTCTGTCCATCTTAACCTTGTAATCACGCTACAGGTCGCAATTTTGCTCGGATCGTCACGAAATTTTGGATGTTCATGGGGGTCCCGGAGGAGAAGAAGGATAAAAGACAACGTTTTTTCCAAAGCGAATATCTCAGCTTCTATACGGGGTATACCAAAAGCAAAACCTGACAACAAATGTAGAAAATATCGCCTTTCTAATGACGTAAAGTAGGTTCTCGTAGGTGATCAGACAACGAAGATATCACAATAGTCGCAAATAAAACCCAAAATTTCATTTTTGCAATTTTAATTATAATGACGAATATCACAGCTTTGGTTGGGGACTTTCCAAAAGTGAAAGTAGAAGATCCCATCTTTACAATGATGTAAACTAGGTCGGCGTAGGTGACCAAATAACGGAGATATCGCAATAGTAGGTAATACATCCCATTTTTCCACTTTTTTGGAAATCACGTTACAGGTCTCAATTTTGATCGGATCGTCACGAAATTTTGATTGTTAGTGGGGGTCACACAGATGAAGAAGCCTATTGATTTTGGTGATGGTCGGATAACATTTAGTGATCGTAATGGGCAAAAAATTTATTTGGAGAATAAGAAAACGTTTTTTTCCAAAGCGAATATCTCAGCTTCAATATGGGGTATACCAAAAGCAGAACCTGGCCATGAAATTAGAAAATATCGCCTTTCTAATGATGTAAAGTAGGTTCTCGTAGGTGATCAAACAAAGAATATATCGCAACAGCCGCTAATAGAACCCAACTTTTTATTTTTGCGATTTTAATAATAATGACGAATATCACAGCTTCGGTTGGGGATCTTCCAAAAACAAAGTCTGACTATGAAAGTAGAAAATCCCATCTTTACAGTGATGCAAAGTAGGTTGGCGTAGGTGGCCACATAACGGAGATATCACAATAGTCGGCAATACATCCCATTTTTTCATTTTTTTGTAATCACGCTACAGGTCGCAATTTTAATCGGATCGTCACGAAATTTTGGGGACTAATGGGCATCCTACAGAGAAAGAAGCCTATAGATTTTGGTCATGGTCGGATAATATTTAGGGGTCGGAATGAGCAAAAAAATTTATTTGGAGATAAAGTCAACATTTTATTCCAAAGCAAATATCTCAGAGTCTATAAGGGGTATACAAAAAGCAAAACCTGGCGATGAAAGTAGAAAATATCACCTTTACATCGATGTAACGAAGGTTGTCGTAGGTGGTCAAACAACGAAGATATCACATTAGTCGCTAATAGAACCCAACTTTTCATTTTTTGCGATTTTAATAATAATGACGGATATCACACCTTTGGTTGCGGACCTTCTAAAAGCAAAGCCTGACTAAGAAAGTAGAAAATCACATATTTAAAATTATGCAAAGTAAGTTGGCGTAGGTGGTCAAATAATAGAGATATCGCAATAGTCGACAATGTATCCCTTTTTTCCACTTTTTCTGCAATCGAAATTTTTTCACAGAGATAGAAGCCTATTGATGATGCCGATAGTAGTCAAATATAAAATTCAATATTAATTATTTTGGTTCAGTTCGCCTTAAGTCATTTGGTATAAAAGCCAGATAAGTGAAAACTTTCGTATCTCTCTAAAAGAAATGTTTTCGAGTGAAAAGATTATGCACAGAGGTAGTGGTGTAGGGTATCACATAGTCGGCCCCGTACCGACTATAACCTTTTCTCACTTGTTATTTTTAAAAACAGTATTTGTCCGTTTTATGTTGTTGTCTTTTTCGGTACACCGTTTCCCTAAAAACTAATATATTTTTTTAAAAAAAGCGATCGGCGAAGGGCTAGTTCTTTATGTTTTAAATAAGCTCACAAAACTATATGCCGATCTGTTCATAAGTTTTCAAGCTAGAGTTGGCACCTTAAAACGCTTTAATAACAAGTAAAAAAGTATCAGTCGGCTTTGCCGACAGACATATAAACTTAGCCTATGTGAATTGAAGCTTTCATCTACGGACAGATCGCATGTATTTAGGGTCTTTTCAGAATTTTGTGTCACTTTTAGGATATTTGAACTTGCCGACAAAAATGTGGATTAGGATTAAAGTTTAAGAGTGTTGCGGAGAAGGTACTTGAAGGAATAGAGTCATATCTTTCCGACAGTTAACGCGCCCGCTAGCCATTTCAGTGGGTCATCGTATAACTTTTAGACCAGTATGCCAGGAAGCATGGTCTTGTAGTGGACCGGTATTGCTCATCTTCGAACTGCAACTAAGTTTAGACAAAATATGACTAAGGGCAAACTTTTGGACCAAATCGGTTGATCAGTTCGAAAGTTATCGTTCTCTCCAGCCACTACATAAGGTGCGATAGGAGTTTTTTACAATTTTCGGACTGTTTTCTCAAGAAGTATGGACATGCCCCTGAAAAAAAAAAATTTCGTTGTATTTGAGGCAGCGAATGTAAGTTGCTTCAACAAAAATCAAAGTGATTCGAGTGCAGGTCGTATGGTGAACTTATCTGAAATTTTGTGTGGGAAGTACCCGAAGGAGTGGACACATATGGTCCATATTCGAACCTGATCTATAACTGGTAGATATAATAGGATGTGTAAGTATGGACCAAATCGGTTATTGCCTTCAAGAGATATCGTGCCCAAAATTTTTTATACCTTTTGTGGGGGAGGTACCGGAAGAAGTGGACGGATATAACCCATCTTCGAACTTAAACTAAGTTTGGACAAAGTATTAGAAAAGCAAAATTTGGGACCGAATCGGTTATCGGGAGAATTGTGCCGATATGGCCAATCTTCGAACATACCCAACATTTGAAACAAATCTGTCGATCCGTTCGAGAGTTATCGTGCGCTCCAGCCAGCCAGACAGATGGACATGTCTAAATCAACTCCAAATTCTCTGAAACGGATTTCGTCCAAACATACTTGGGGTCTAAAGCCATTATTTCGATGAGGCACATTTTGCCCGTATGAAAGTATAAATGCTGAGGGTATAAAAATAGGGTTTCGCAGGCGGATATTTGCCACAAACATACATAATATTTTTCAACAATAGAAATTCAGAAAGTGGATTAAGATATGCTCCTTCATTCACATAAAAAATTTAACAAAAAAGTTTAACAGTTTTCTTGGAATAAATTCATGAAAAATGGTTTTTATTGGGCTTATAACTGTGGGTCATAACTGTGCCTTATCGAAATAATGGTTTCCAATTGTAATCGATTTAGCCGTATGTCGGTCTGGCTGGAATGCACGAAATTTTTTGACCTCAAAATAGTTCATAAAAACATATATCAAGTTCGAAGATGGACCATATCGGTCCACTACCACAAATTTCACAATTTTTCTGAAAAGTGGTGCTCACTAAAAATACTTTGCACGTCGTAGTATTTCTACCAGACATATATCAGGTTCAAGTATGCACTACATATCGAGCACTTCCCGCGAAAAAGGTGTAAGCGACAAGAGCAAATTTTACAGGAGACGGTTTTTATTGAATAACTTTTGATCTAAGCAAGATTTTTTATTAAATTTTTGGATAGTTCCGTTACTAAACCCTATTTACTAAACAAATAAATAATTTGTGGAATATCTTCAGTATAACGGTAATTTGTGTCGCTTACATCTTTTTCGCAGTCACGCAATCAGACTAGACCGTTAAGAAGTGGCGGTTACATTAAAAAAATTATTTGAAACAAATTTAAAAACAAAGTAACTTTCTTTTATAGCAAGTATTTATTCGAAAAATTATAAGATTAAATCGTATTTCTTTTAATATAGTCGAATAACTACATGGTATGTTAATGTGCATTTTTGATGTAAGCGACAATTGGCTGTCAACTAAAAATGTGAAAGCGGGCTTTGTACGTCCACGTTTTCGTATAGCCCCCATAAAAAGTGACGCGTCGTCATTTTAAGGAAATTTTAGGATATTTGTCCCATTTGACCACCGAATTGGTTGTAATTTGGTATTTTGTGTCTCCAGAGGCCAAAAAACGTTTCTACCAAATTTAGTTTCTATAGGTCCACGTTTTGGTATAGCCCCCATATAAGGCCCCATATATAGTACGCGTCATTTTAAGATATTTTGAATGTATTAGCCCCACTTGACCACAGAATCGGTTGTAATTTTGCATTTTGCATTTCAAGAGGCTAAGAAACATATCTACCATAAAATGTTTACATAGGTCCACGTTTTGGTGTAGCCCCCATATAAGGCCCATATATAGTACGTGTCATGTTAAGATATCTTGAATGTATTAGTCCCATTTGAGCACCGAATTGGTTGTAATTTGGTATTTTGTGTCTCCAGGGAAAAAAAAACATTTTTACCAAAGTTTGTTTATATAGGTCTACGTTTTGGTATAGCCCACATTTAACGCCCCATATATAGTACGCGTCACTTTAAGATATTTTGAATGTATTAGTGCCATTTGACCACAGAATCGGTTGTATGTTTGTATTTTGTGTTTCCAGAGGCTAAGAAATTTTTCTACCATAAAATGTTTATATAGGTCCAGGTTTTGATATAGACCCCATAGGACGATATCTCCTGATTTTCGGTGTTTTGAAGGTTTTAGCCTCATTATCGCAGCGAAATGGGTGAAATTTGGTATTTAGTCTTCGTTGGCGGTATAAAACATTCCACCTGAAATTTGTCGGCATAGGTCCACGCCTTCATATAGCCCCCATAGGACGGTACCTCCCGATTTTCGGTATTTTGAAGGTTGTGGCCTCAATATTCTACGAGAAATGGCTGAAATTTGGCGGTTAGTCTTCATTTGGGGTATAAAACATTCCATATGAAATTTGTCGGTATAGGTCACACGCCCTCATATAGTCCCATTGGACGATATCTCCAAATTTTCTGTATTTTTGAAGGTTTTAGCTATACTATACTACCAAAATGCCTGAAATTTGATACTTCGTCCTCTCTTGGGATGAAAAACTTTCTCCCAGAAATTTATATGTACACCCCATGGAACGGTACATCCCAATTTTAGGTGTTTTGAAGGGTTTAGCCTTATTATAACACCGCAATGGCTAAAATTTGGTACATAGTCTTCGTTGTGGGTATACACAATTTTCCACCTGAAATTAGTCGGTATAGGTCAAGGTCTTCATATAGGTCTCATAGAATGCACCGCCCGATTTTCGGTATTTTGAAGGTTTTAGCCTCATTATTCCACAGAAGTGGCTGAAATTTGGTATTTAGTCTTTTTCTGGGCTACAAAAATTTCTCTCTGAAATTTGTCGGTACAGGTCAATGCTTTGAAAGAACGGTACCTCCCGATTATCTGTATTTTGAATTTTGTAGCCTCATGATTTCATCAAAGTAGCTGTAATTTGGTATTTAGTCTTTTTCTGGGCTACAAAAATTTCCCTCAGAAATTTGTCGGTATATGTGCATGTTTTGGGGGTAAATCTAAGTTTTCGGTATATTGAAGGTTTTGGCCTCATTATAACACGGAAATGGCTACAAGATGGTACTTAGTCTTCGTTGAGGGTATAAAACTTTCCACCTGAAATTTGTCGGTATAGGTCCATGTCTTTATATAGCCGCCATAGAACGGTACCTCCCGATTTTATACATATAGCTCGTTCTCCACGTAAATAGCTGATATTTGGTATTAAGTTTTTGATAGAGGTATGAAACATTCCAGACGAAATGTGCCGGTATAGGTCGACGTCCTCAACCGTACCTTCCGATTTACGGTATTTTGAAAGTTGCGGCCTCAATATACCACCGATATGACTGAAATTTAGTATTTAAATTGCCATGGGTGTATTATTAAAGAAGAATTATCAGTATAAGCCCTTTTCTTCAAATAACCCCCATAGAAGCGTACTTCCCGATTTTCTTTATTTTAAGGTTGTGTCATCAATATCCCATCGAAACGGATGAAATTTAATATTTAATCTCCGTTGGTGGTATAAAACTTCCCACCTGAAAATTTCCGGTATTGTTCCATGTTTTTATATACTCCCCATAGAAAGATCCCTCCCAATTTTCGGTATTTTGAAAGTTTTAGCAACAATATTCAATGGGAATACCTGATATTTGGTATTTAGTCTTCGCTGGAGTTACGAAACTTTCCTACAGAAATTTATCGGTACAGGTTAACGGCGCTCCCGATTATCCGGGTTTAGGTCTAGTCGGTTTTGCCAAATTTTATGTATTTCGCTCAATTCAGAAAATTGTAAGTATTTGTCCATGTTTTGGAAAGAACAAAAATATCGCCCCATATTAACTGTTTTGAAGGCAGTATTATCAGTTGAGATATATGTATGTACACTTCTGCAATAAAAGGAACAGTTTAGTACTTTCATAAACGAAATACATAATAAATACAAACAAAGTTCGTGGTGGAGGGTATAAAAAGTTCGGCCCGGCCGAACTTAACGCTTTTTGTGAAATAAAATTAGTCCAGCTGTATTGCATTTAAAAACAATTTTATATTACTATGGGAGTAATTATTTTATTTTACCTCTTTGTATATTACTATATTAAAATGATATCAATACATAAAAACACCATTGTAAACATATATACAGATACTATTCGTTAATTTTAAACATAACCTCAACTGTAGCTTTAAGATCATTGTAAGCGAATACAATCAATTTAGCCATATACTGTCCATCGGGCAGTGGAAGTAGACTAAACATATTTTCATCGAACACCAAATCCTTTACAATAATATCATCCTGAAACAAAAGATTTCAATAAATATTTCATTCCAAGACTACGACAATACATTACCTCATAGGGACATGTGTGGTTGATGTTGGAGTTCTTTAAAAAAGTTGACATTAATACCCTTAGAATCGGATAACGATAGGGATGTAAGAAGAACTGACAAATATCATTGGTAACATTATACAGAAAGGGATGGTAACCATTTGCTCGCTTATAAATTGCCATATTTAGCTGTAAAGAGAAGGAGGAGAGTTAGAATATAACGAAATTCGTTCATAAGCTAGTATTGTCATAAAATATCATATTAGATTTCTAAAATGTTCAATATTCAAAATAAAATAAAAATATTCTCCAAACTTGAGGAACGAATTCTTTCACTAAAAATTAGGCAGAAAGTAAATTATATACTTTACTAGCAAAGTGCCCACTACATCGTATGCGGAAAGGATATATAAAACAAAAATAAACAAATTTTAATATGGAAATGGCGAACACTGAAAATGTTGTTGCGATAATACAAATTTTAATTTTTATTTAAATACTGTTCGTACCACTTTAGTTCGATTTTCAAAAAAACAAGTAAGAAAATTTCAGTCAGCTGTACTGACGGAGAAATACCCTCAGCCACTGACCAAGAAAAGAAAACAACAAAACCAAACCAAACACTATAAGTATGCCGTATATAAAATGTATTGATTTTGTATCACGAGTTTGCGTTAAATCAGCAGGAACCGTAATGTGGGGCTATACCAAATCACTGACATATTTCAAACATTTTTAGTAACCAAGGGACGAAATATTAAATTACGTTATACTTAGTTTGAAAGAAATTTTTGAAAAAGTTTTAGAGTTATTTGCACAATAGCCATTTTAGTATGTGCCGGCAGGTTTTTGGAGCTTTTGGGTCATTATCTCAGGAAGTATTGGTTTACTCCGGAAAAAATTTAGCGTTGTAAATGAGGTCGCTAGATCAGCCTACTGAAAAAAGAACTAAAACGATTCGAGAGGAGCTCTTAAAATTCACTTTATTCGAATTTTGTGTGGGAGGTACCCGAAGGAGTGGATCGATATTGTCTATATTTCAATTCCATACATGACTGGAAGGAATAATACAATGTGCAAAGTTTGGACCAAATTGATTGCTCCCTTCGAAAGTTATCGTTGACACCATTTTGCAGAAAAATTTTGAACTTTTGTGGGGGAGGTACCAAAAAAGAATGGACCGATATGGCCCATCTTCGAACATAAACTAAGTTTGGACAAAATATTACTATACCCAAAATTTGGTTCGAATCCGTTGATCCGTTCGAGAGTTATCGTGCCCACCAGCCAGTCAGACAGACTTTTTCGCGTCCCTAATTTGTAACTGATGCTACATCGTGGTCGCCACTTAGAATTCCAGAAAATGTATATAAATGCGATTCATTCGTTGTGTTGGAAAATCGGATGCGCATGACAAAGTGTATATATATTTCTAGCCTAAAGGCTGAGGGTATAAAAAAATAAAAAAGATCAGCCGCATCTCGGCCTTACACATCAACAAGGATACCAACGTTACATATTCACCCTAACTCACAGTGCACAGAGGCTCCATTTGTATGGAAAGGTGCGACAAAAATATTTATAATCGTCGGATCAATCTGATTTTTTCAGTATATGCTAAAATAAGCAAATATACTTTAGTCAAAAAATCATCAATATAGGTCCAGTTTATCCTATAGCCCCCATGCAGCGGTACCACCCGATTTCAGGTATTTTGAAGCTTTTATCTACATTTTCGGCCCCAATTGGCTGTACTTTGGTATTTGATGTTTCCAATGGTCAAAATCCGTCTGCGCCAAAAATGTTGGTCTTAGGTCCAGGTTTCGGTATAGCCCTCATATTACGGCACCTCCCGATTTCAGTTATTCTGATGTTTTTTTCTACATTTTCGGTTCGACTTGGTTGTAATTTGCTATTTGGAGTTCTTAGTGGTCAAAAAACGTTTCCGACTGGTATCGTGGACAGGAAAGGAAACAAATTATTCCATTTGAGATCAGAATATTACATGGTAGGGGATATAAAAAAGTTCGGTGCCACAGAACTTTAAATTTTTAATTGTTTTTCATATTTTGTATAGCATCATACATATCGCACCTGTTCAACAAAAGGGTAGTAACTCAAAATGTTCTACTTTTCAGTAGAGATAAAAAACGATTTATGTTAATATTAAAATGTATAATACAAAAAAACTATGCCATCGTAAAGATATCTTTTTTATTACACTACAGCAATGGATTTCTTTTTATTTCATTAAGTATTTGGTCATATTTCTAACCATTTTTCGAGTTACTACCATTTTGTTGAAACCAATGTTTGTTTTAGTAGAGAAATTATTTCGACTTGTGCCCCTTTAACTGAAAAAATGGGCGGCGATTGATAACATAAAGAGGGAACAATTCGAAATACTACTCTTTTGCTGAAAAAATCGCGATGTAAATGCCTGAAACATGTGGGCGCAACTTGAAATAAGTCTCTTTTGTCGATACAGAGTAGTTATTCTGAAGAGATGACAATTGACTTATCGGTATTTTTTGACGAAAGAGTAGACAAAACAATGGGAGTTTTTTACAGTAGGTGGAGTTGATTATTATGTATCGTTTTTTGATGAAAAGTGAAAATTTCAAAATTTTGAGTTACTACCCTTTTGTTGAACAGGTGCGATATGGTAATATTCAAAAATGTTTTACAATCGTTGAAGTTGAGGTTCACCATTTAATAAGTCGCGAACTGTCAACATATTTTATATAATATGATTATATTTATATTAATTTAAGTGTTTTAGCCGGAGTCTCATAATATAGACCATAATAAATAAATTTCGTGGAAGCTGTGTTGGTGGTAATATAAAACAAGTAAAAAAGTATCAGTCGGCTTTGCCGACAGAGATATACCCTCAGCCTGTGCAAATTCAAACATTTTTTTCACAAAAAAAAAACTAATGTTTTAAGGGGGTTTCAAAATTTTGAACCGACAAAAATATTGATTAGGATTAAAGTTAAAAAATTTTGGGAAAAGGTACTTAAAGGAATGGACCGACATAGACCATGGGGGTGCCATAGGGGGTTTTTATACCCTTCGGGCTGTTTCTCAAGAAGTATGGACTTGCTTAAACTAAATTTAAATGAAAATTGGAACTTAAACTAAATTTGGAAACAATATTACGAAGGCCAAATTTTGGCCGGAATCGGCATTTCTGTTCGAGAATTATCTTGCGCTTCCACCCCTAAACATGGTGTCATAGGGTTTGTTTTTTAACTTTCAGGCTATTTTTTCAGGAAGTATGGACTTGCCTCTGATGAAACTTGTACCTTCGTATAGGGGACAGTGAATACAAGATGTTACAACAAAAACCAAGGCGATTCGAGAGCAGGTCCTAAACTGAACTTCTCCGAAATTTTGTGTGGGAGGTACTCGAAGGAGTTTACCGATTGAGTCCATATTGGAACCTCATCTAAGTCTGGTAGATATTTCATAATGTGCAAAGTATGAACCAAATCGGTTACTCCCTTCAAGAGTTATTGTACGCACAAATTTTCCGAACATTTTCGAACTTTTGTGGGGGAGGTACCGGAAGGAGTGGACCGATATAATCCATCTTTGAACTTGAACTAAGTTTGGACAAAATATTACGAAAACCAAATTTTGGATCGAATCGGCAGATCTGTTCGAGAGTTATCTTGCGCCCTAACCACTACACACGGTATCATAGGGTTTTAAGTAACTTTCAGGCTATTTTCTCCGGAAGTATGGACTTGCCCCTAATGAAACTTACAGCGTCGTATAGAGGACAGCGAATACAATTTGTGTAAACAAAAATCAAAGCGATTCGAGACCAGGTCCTAAACTGAACTTTTCCGAAATTTTGTGTGGGAGGTACCCGAAGGAGTGGACCGATTGAGTCCATATTGGAACCACATCTAAGTTTGGTAGAAATTACACGTCGTGCAAAGTATGGACCACATCGGTTACTCCCTTCAAGAGTTATCGTGCGCACAAATTTTCCGAACATTTTCGAACTTTTGTGGGTGAGGTACCTGAAGGAGTGGACCTATATGGCCCATCTTCGAACTTAAATCGAATCTGGACAAAATTTTTCGATACCCAAAATTTGAACCGAATCAATTGATGCGTTCGAGAGTTATCGTGCGCACCAGCCAGCCAGACAGACGGACAGACAGACAGACAGACGGACGGACATTGCTAGTTCTACTCAAAATCGTCTGAAACGGATATCGTACAAACATACTTGGTGTCTAAAGCCATTATTTCGATGAGGCACATTTTTGGTCGTATCAAAGTGTAAATACCCTCTTTAGCCTAAAGGCTGAGGGTATAAAAATGGGTAAAAATGTGTTGAAGTTAGCAAGATTTTTTTGTGTTTTTTCTTGATTTCTGGTCAAATCAGGGAAATTTCAGACCTGAGCTCAAAGAAAGAATTGAAGAATACCCCTTGGGCAACATGGTTCTAATGTATGACTAGACATCGGATTTTTGAATGTTTTTTATTTCTTATCCGATTGGACTCAAATTTTGGATCTAGGCGTTTTAAGGGTCAATTTTTCGATATTTGGGGTCATATCAAAAATATGCAAAATATATGCAAAAAATATGCCAAAAATATGCAAAATATGCAAAAAAGATATGCAAAATATGCAAAAAATATGCAAAATATGAAAAAATATGCAAAATATGCTAAAAATATGCAAAATATGCCAAAAATATGCAGAATATGCAAAAAATATTCAAACAGTTTTTGGGCGAAAATCGTCATAAAAGTCGTAAAATTTACAATTAAAGTTGGAAAAAATCATCAAAAAAACTTTAAAGTGTCCTAAATTAAGACTGTTGTCCATTTAACGTCGATTTTTTAGCAGATTATTTTGTTATTGATACCTCTTACGACAGTGTGGTGTAGGGTATATCATGGTTCAATTATTAGAAGGTTGGGCAGGTTGACAAAATTTCAAAAAAACAACTCTGATGCTGGTTTGCTTATAACTTCAAATATTATAATATCAAATGCAACAAGTTTTGTTCATTTGAAGTCTTGTCAGTCTGTATTGTTTTCATATTTTCTGAAATAATTTTTGTATTACACCCATTAGACATTTGGGTAAAAGTGGTAATTTGCGCAATGCCCGTGCCTGCAGTGCTGCCAGAAATGACTGCAGAGGATGTCGGTCTGGAGCTGGTCTCTTTGAAATCACGAAAATTGGTAATGATAACTTCACTACCAAATGCAAGGATCCCAAGGCTTGTACCATTTTGTTGAGGGGAACGAATTTGGTTCCTGGTTGTGGTGCCGAAATGGCTTTGTACCTACTTTTAACTCGCAGCTGCTGTCGCACAAAACTGCGGTTCCAATACAATTCCTACATTAACAGCCTTGAGAGCAAAACATGCTCCCACTCGGGGGAGCATGATATGAATGACAAGGACATTTGAGAGTCATTGGCTATTAAAATGCAAACCACTTCTGATTTTCGTTATGAAATAAAACGCTATACCCAGCTTAAAACTTATATGAAATAAAACGCTATATGTATTTAAGAAAATCTTTATAATCTTCTATTATTTTAAGGATGTTTGGTATTTAAAATAGAATAGTGGAGGGTATAAAACGTTCGGCCCAGCCAAACTTAACCCTATTTCTACTTGACTCTTGCAGGACAATAATCTGCGAACCTGCACCTGGAGTGTTCGGACTCTTTAACAGAGGGTACACTTTACATACTCGCAGGTTTGTTTTCAAAGTACAAAACCGATATTACAGTCGTACTGGAAATATGAAGGACAGGGACAGGCGTCACAATCACATCTAAATGTGACGCCCTTTATATTAGCTGTATGATATAAATCATAAGTGGCTGATTTCCAGTTAGTCGGTGCACACTGCGAAATATGAGCACTTTAGCGGAACTTTACTAATAACTTTTAAAAGAAAAGGTGCAGATTCCTAAAATTTTGCACAAATGTTTATTATATTAGTGGACAGTGAGGGGCTCAAATTGGGCCACATAGACCCGCGGTTTCCTATAGCGCTCATGTAACGGTGGCTGCCGTTTTTACGTTTTACATTCATTTTTCAATCGATTTTGATGCAAATTGGTATATTGAGTTTTCAGCGGATAGAAAACTTATGTACAAAATATTTTCAATATAGGTTCGCGTTTTGGAATAGCCCCCACATGCCGTGTTCCCTCATATTGGGTATTTTAAAGGTTAAAGACAAAAATTGCAGCCAATTTTGACGCAAATGTAAATTTTAAGATGTTAGCGAATAAAAAAACCTCCTCACACAAAAGCCGTCAACATAGGTCCACTTCTGGGTGAAGCCCCACAACCCTACACATCTATTAAGGAGTAAAATGTCAATATTTTTTGTTTTCATTTGTATCTATAATGTTTATTGTTCCATTCAGCAGGTCTGTACCATTAATTTTGGTAATAATGCCTTTCAGATCAAGTTCAGGTCTGCACTGCATTACACTTTTTAACGTATTTTGGTATTTGCACCGCAGCATCTAAAAATGTTGCACTATATGTAAATCACCAACATTTAGAGGTCAAAACTATGAAAAATTGCGAGAGGTTTCTTAATTTTACAGAATTTATCATTGTTAGAATTAGTGAGTCCATTTCTTCAAAACACAGTCAACAATGGCGTTCATTGTCGCATTTACCTTCCACTTTTGGAAAATGCAACTGAATGAAATTTCCGAAGTCTTTTTAGAAAATCTTGAATATCTCCAAAGACCGCGCGATACCGCAGCAGTTTTATAGCTTTGCGAACAGAGGAGAACCCAATCTTTCATATTATATATATCTTAACACGTGAATGTACGTAATTCACTTTTGAAATGTCCACGGAAAATAAAAAATTATAATTTTGAAATATTCAAAAAATCACTTCTTTCCGACTAAAATTGCACGAAAACAATAAGGGTTTTTTGCATTTTTTAAAGTGTAAAATATCATAATTGTTTTGTAAAATATGAAGAAAAATAAATCATGGCATACTGACTTACCATTTGTCCGCGCCACTCCATGTATTTAATGAATCAAAAATACATTTCTTACAAAAAAAAAAAATTATTAAACAAAAGTGCAACTTTAAGTGCATTTTTAAGTCGTTTCGTGGAATAAATCGGTAAACTGAGTATGGACCATTTGCAGTGGAGTACTTAGCTAACGATTTCAATAAAAGTTTAATTAATTTCATGTACTTTGAAAATCCCTTAAAGTTCCACTAAACTTCCCAAATTTCGCACTGTGCGGTGGTTAAAACACTTGGTGCCACGTATGAAAGACTTGCTACAATTCGAATAAAAGCTCTACTGTTCAATCTTGAGGTGAGGTAATAGTCTTCGCCGCGAAACCTGGCTGACTCCAGATCAAAAACAAGAATTCAATAGATGGACGGCGTTCATCTAGCGTGATGGATGTACGATTACCAACTAGTTACAGCGAAGGTACGTACTCGATTAAAAGTTGCAAAAAAGTGCGAACAGACATCGGTAAGCTATAATTACAACAGACACGGCATAGTCCAACCATCTGGCCCTATTGCTTAATTACAGACAACACCCGTCCATAACAATAATCCACAGTTCTTGCTTTCCATAATTCTTGCTGTTTTTATTTATGTATGTATATTTATTTTAAATTTCTTTTATTTATGTATATATTTTGTTTGTCATTTGTCAGCTTTGTCAAAACTGTTTTGACACAATAGGAGGACCTCAGGAAAAATTGTAATCATATGTTTGCTGTGTCCTACCTTGTAATGATTGTACCATGGGGTATATGATATTGTAATACTATTTGTTAAACTATGCAAAAATATAAAATTTCATAAAATATCAATCATATTATGTAAATTTAATATTTTCTTTGACTTAATTTGTAGCTTTAGTCTGGTTTTAACTCAAAGGGAAGAAATCGATGTCGGATTTTTTAGGCGGGGGTGCCGCCTTAACTGTTTACTTAGATTAGATTTTAGATAGATTAGTTAGATTAGTTAACACGTGCTACTGGAGTCCTCGAAGTTATGAAAATCTCGTCTCTCTCGCCGACCCATATCTGTGGAACGGTTAAAGCTATTTGCCCGTATTATGCATTAAATTAAAGGCCATTCTGTTTATTTTATATTCAAAAACAAAATGCGTAAGTATTACTGAATTCGAGATAGAAAGCCAGTGTCCCGATTAACGTGACTACGTACGCCTTAGGGCGAAAATGCAGCCTATCTGGGTATAGCCGACTACTTGGAGAACGCATTGTTTTAGTTGTTCGTCCTTTGTAATTAATAGGTTGTAATCTGTGGTGAGCTCGACTCGGAGTGAAGCTGTGACTTTTTTATGAATTTCGAACAGTTGTTCTTTTGTAAGTTTGGGTCGAATATTTCCGGAGAAGTTTCCATCTTCGCTTTGTTAAGATTTTTGACTCTTTACGGTGTTTTGCACTGCCGGATCAAGCAATGGCAAGTCAACAATATCAGGACTCTATGTTTTCGTATTTCAATAGATTTTCAATGAGGTCTAGGTCTTCATTTGATGCTAAACGCTTCGTAGAATCTGATGAACCATCTGTCCCGAAAATAATCAAGCGCAGCTTCAACAAAAACTCCTAACCATGAAATTGTCATTGCTGCTGGATCCCTGTAAAGTGTCCTATAGGAACGTTAGTCGTATCATTTTTTCTACAGTAGAAGCTCTCGGAGAAGACCCAAACAAATATATGATCTTTAGAAGCTTTATCCGCTTATTCCAGGGAATTAAACAGTGAAAAATACTAGCAACAACTTCAAGGAAGATACCCCAAAACAAGGCTATTTGCGTGCACTGGCATGGAAAACTATTACCAGGTATTCCCAAAACAGTGCAGAAAGAACGCGTTGCTGTTCTGGTATCATCTGGTATGGGGGTAAAGAACAACTCCTGGGCGTTCCTGAAACTGACAGTAGCTCAGGGGAGAAAGAATAGTCTGCGATTGACAAATCCAAGTTCGATGTAGGCGAGAATGTTTTAAAACTACTTCCCAGCTGACTTCCCAAGAACAAGAGGTCGTAGAAGCACTTTGTGTTTTCATCTTTCGAGCCCGGTTTAACGCGCCCAGAACGTTTCTTATTTTGTTTATTTATTTTGTATCAAAGGACAAAAACTGAGTGTTATAAATGAGAGTGTGGGTTATTGATTTTACAAAACCTATAACGAACAAGATAATGGTTATGTAGATATAATATTGGATGGATTGGGTAAACATAATCAAGAGGTTGAAAAGGATTAGAGACAATAGATTGAGTTTAATACAACAAATAGTGAATGCGAAATTCAGAAATATTTTTTAGGTCCAAAAAAAAACCTAAACCGCATTGAAGATTTATTGAAATACGAAACAAATATCAGATAAAGGAAATAACAAAATGATATATCATCTGTGGTATCTTAGTCCTGAACTTGTTGGCCTGATCTGATAGTTCAAACCACCGTAAAGAGCCAAATGCGACAAAAATCTTAACAAAGCAAGCAGAAGAAGATGGAAAAAACCAAACTAATAGTACGGTTACACTAGAGTTTTTTTGCCGGGTTAACCCACTTCGAGAGGATTTATTTGACGTTTGCGCTATGGTATTGACATTTGAAATCCAAACCCACTGGGTTAATCCGGCTAAGTGTAACCGGGGTATAACAAAAGAACAACTGCCGAAATTTCAGAAAAAGTCTACCAGGCGTAATTACAGGGTATACTTACTTCTTGTTTAAGAGATTAAGCATTAACTCTGAATTTCTTGAAAAAGATCCTGTAACTTGACCGCAGAACATCAATTACCAGGAAGGGTAAAGGGTGTTAAAAATTGATAATTCCCTTCGCCGGGATGAAATCATGATTTTGGTAGCGATCAGTAAAATTTTGCAACACTGTCAGTTCGTTTTGAAAAA
Source organism: Musca autumnalis (assembly GCF_047663935.1). Classification (NCBI taxonomy): domain Eukaryota; kingdom Metazoa; phylum Arthropoda; class Insecta; order Diptera; family Muscidae; genus Musca; species Musca autumnalis. Next base: position 154,746,005 of record NW_027411866.1, on the reverse strand, counting down.
CATTACTCTCTGTAATAGAGGGTAATAAATGAAGTTGAGCCAATGGGGGAATACTCCACTCAAGCAATCAGGTGTTAAAAAATTTGAAAGTTGTGAACGACATAGCAGAGCAAGGAGTCGAGTTCATCACCAAGTAGTCATCTTTACCCAGATGTCTCCAAAATCACATTATGTCAGTCCCTTAAATAAATTTAAATATGAACAAAATGTAAAAGAAATTTGTTTTCATTCCCAAAAATTGATAATATGGGAAGGAATAAAAAATAATTTAAAAAATTAAGTTACAATGTTTTATTTGTAAAAGCGCTTAAAACTAGAACATAATTTTTAATGATGGATTCTCTCAAATAAAACGCTGGTGGCCGTTTAATATTGCCACAATTTTTAATTCAAATGCAAGCGTAAATAAAACACTGTAACTTATTTTTTAACTATTTTTTTATTTTTAACTTTTCAGCATTTAATTTTTTTGACCACTGGGAACCTCATAACAAAATTATAGCCAATTTAGGCCGAAAATGTAGATAAAAACTTTAAAATACCTGAAATCGTGTTGTACCGTTTTATAGGTGCTATACCAAAACCTTGACCTGAGTCCAACATTTTTAGTGAGGAAGTTTCTGTGCCATTGGGAACCCCAAATGCCAAGTTATACCCAATTCGGCCTAAAAATTTAAACAGAATCGGGTGGTACCGCTATATGGGGGCTCTAAGAAAAAATGGATGATATTGGTTTTGGTTTCATATTCATGTATTGTCATCCAAGTCTGAAAAGTGTGCAAAGTTTTAGTTCGATTGGTCAACTACAACTATGTGGAAAATAAGTTACTAGATTTGAACTAAACAGACACAAAAGCAAGTTAAATTAAACACTGTAAAATGGATTTTTTCACAATAGACTCCATTTTCAACCTAAGGCGTTTTCGGGACATTGGCTTTATTATCTTGAATTCAGTACTACTTACGTATTTTGTTGTTCAGCAAGAAATATTAAGAATAGTATGGCATTTAATTTAATGCATAACACGGGCAAATAGTTTTAACCGTTTCATAGATATGGATTTTCATAACTACGAGGACCCAGTGGCATGTGTTAACATATTCCAATTGTGCTCAAACTTTAACAATCTTAAAATCTAACGAAACTAAACACTTTAGGGGAATGCCGCATAAAAAATCCGACATCGATGTTTTCCCTTTGAGTTAAAACCAGACTAATGCAACAAATTAAGACAAAGAAAATATTGAATTTTAAATAAAATATTTGACAAATTAAAAATTTTTATATTTTTTAATAGGTTAATAATAAAAAAATGGTATTACAATATACATATAACCATATTTTTATATCCACACTGTGGTAAGGGGTCTCAATAGCATAATAATCTGCTAAACAAGCGAAGTTAAACGGCCAACAATTTTAATTTAGGACACTTTGATGATTTTTATCAACTTTAATTGTCAATTTTATGACGATTTTCGGCCAAAAACTGTTTGCATATTTTGCATATATTTTGCATATTTTGTGCATATGCAAAATATGCAAATATGCAAAATAAATACAAAATATGACCCTGCCATTGAATTTAGATTTCTTTGAAACAAATTTTGGTCCAATCAGAATCTTCGTATCTTTATTATTAAAAAATATGCAAATATGCAAAATCCGATGTCTATGTATGACTTTTCGATATATACAGTGCATCCCCCTTAAATCGATGCTGACATTTTGAAGTTTTGAAATCGGGGTTTTTGAATTTTTCTTACAATTGGAGAGGGCAACCAGATAATGACCTAAACTATTTATTGGATTGTATAACTCGTGATTCCACGTCGTTTGATGTATATCTCATGAGTGTGCTCTGTACAGCTCTCTAGTAATAGGAGTCCAAAGTCGAATTTTTGGTGCGTAAATTTTCTTTAAAACCCTATTTTTTGGCTTCAAAATTTACAACTGTGACTCAGGTACCCTTGAACACCGCGTGATTTTATTTTTTTTTTCCGCGCCGGATTTAATGAGCCCTACCGCGAATCCATCCACTAAAACCGCTGATATAGATACCCTGAAAATAGGAAAATAAGCAAAATTATATTTTGACTAATGCGCATACTAAACCGCGATTTCCCTTAAAATTTTTTACATAAATGGAATCCTCGCGGTTATAATATTTGTCAAAAACGTGTGTCATAAATTACAGAGATTTGGGAGTAGTATTCGTATTTAACCAAAAATAGAATCAGGTAGCACATCCGCGGTTCTTGACGAATCTGTATAAAATTTGTCTGCCGCAATATGCAATTTAAAATCCTAATCTATAAAATTTTGGTCTCACATTTTTCTGGACATTGTCTAGATTCTGTACATATTTTTAATTTATTTTTTTAGAGATTTTTATGGACTCTGAGTTAAAATAACTAAAATTTACTCCAAGATTCCTTCATTATTTTTTGATTTTCCGCGAAAATAAAAATAAATTTAGCAAATATTTAGGCGTCTACGGATAGACATTAAATATTGTTACTGATTTATATATACATTTTGGTATTGCAACACAAAGGGAATTTTTAAATATTTTTTCTTTATAAGGGAATAAAACCCCCCCTATCTTTTGGGCGCAGCATCCAATTTTGTGAACGCGAACAGATTTGAAAACACGATTTTTTTCTTAACCCATGTACCAAAAATCGTGAATGTGCTTGTAAATTTTTTTTTTTAATTTTTTTCGATGGAATTGTAAGGAAAATTTGAAATTTACCATATACCCTCGTTAGCATAATTGCTGAGGGTATAAAAATAAAAAAAGATCAGCCGCATCTCACGCTTACACATCAACAACGAGACCAACGTTACATATTCACCCTAACTCACATTGGTCCCACTTGTATGAAAAAGAGTGCCAAATATCGTCACCATAAATGCCCGAAGACGTAACCCACAAAATCAAAACTTTACAGGAAAAGCAAAAAACGTTATAAAATGATAAACTGTTTAATGGAATATAATTCTTATGAGGGCGAGTATTCGGGATATTTTCAATCCTATACGAATGGGAGTAATAAATGAAACCAAAACAGCGGAAACGCTTGGTTTTGGGATCCGTCATTACAACAAAATCTGCAATATTATCCCATTTTTCGAAATGCCATTTCTTGAATAGGATCGTTGAAAATTTTTCCAGAGCATGTATTTTAACTTTATGTATCAGATCCCATCAAAAAAAAGAATTTCGATTTGCGTGTGGGTTTCGTCTTCGGGCATTTTTGGTGACGATATAGTTCTAATCGAGCTAACGCCTCCAAATTTTAAACGTAGGTTTATAACAAGCCAAAAAGATAGAAAACCATTTTTAGTGGATGTAGAAAGGTACCGCCCGATTTTTGGAATTTTGACAATTTTTGGCCAATTTTAGCAACCGATTTGGATGTTATTTTGCATTTTGAGTTCTTAGTGAATAGGTCCACGTTTAGGTATAGCCCCCATATAAATGTTCCCTCAGATTTTATGTGTGTTGACAATTTTTCAGGCGTGGTATAAGAGGAATAACTTAGCGGGTGGCAGATGGGGGCATCTAGACTTTTTTAATCGTAAACTAGAGACTAGCTCCTCATTTAAATTAATAGTAATTATATTAAAAATAGCAGGAAAAGTCATTTATAGAGAAATTATTTTTAACGAAGTTAGAAAACGAATTATGAATTTGTTTTTTCGTTAAAACATTGTCAATGCCATCACCTATAAGTTTCGTTTTGAAAATTGCACATTTACCTCTCCAATTTTTTATAACTTTGCTCATAACCAACGAATGCTTTGCGGATGTATTTTTCGTTTTTAAGTCCTCACATACAAATCACAACATCTTCGACTTAACTTGGCATATACAAAAATAATGCTGGTGGTTAAAAATTTGATAGGTTTAGAGAATATTTATTTCAATCGCAATCAAAATTTGTCGTCAATTTTTCGATTTTTGTCCACGGGCGGAACCACTATGTAACTCCAAAAAATACAGATTCCAGCTCCGTATCTACACCCAACAACAAATTGAGTGTCATTTAATCATTTTCGTATACATATAGTACGTATTTCGGCAACGTCATATCGCTCATTTACTCAAAGAGTGACACATCTCAAAAAAACCAGTTTCGAGAAAAACGCGTTTTAAGTTGGCGATTAAAATTTGGCTCCCGAACTTAAAAAGATTGTTACACAAAAACTAAAATAACTACTTGGACCATATTTTGCAAACAGTTAGCCAGATATTAGTGCTAAATTTCTGTGCAAGATCAATCATGGTTTGATGTGTTTTTGTGCTTCTTAAACTCAAAAAACTTTTGTGTTGAATTATGCGAAGCTCGTAATAAAAGAGCTGTAACTCATCGAGTTTTAGAGATATCATAATGAAAATTTGACACAAGATAAAGTAGAAGTCGTAGAAAAACCAGAAATTGCTAACTCGGAAAACGTGTTTTTTGAGTTATGCCACTCTTTGAGTAAATGAGCGATATTTCCACCCTTCACTGACATTAATGCAAAATAATATGTAACAGTAATCGTAATTCCAAATCTCAAGATTCCAGATGTATCCGTTTGTCCAATTCCAAATAGTACCAAATTTGGTACCAATTGTTACTTTTCGTACCCATATGTAACTCAATCCTTTAACTTTAACAGTAATCTTAATTCCAAATTTCAGGATTCCAGCTTTATCCGTTCAACCAAATCCAACCAGGTTTCGATATAGCCCCCATGGGACGGCACCTACCGAATTTCGGTATTTTGAAGGTTAGCTACATTGTTTTACCGAAATTGCTGAAATTTGGTATTAAGTCTTCTTCATAAACGAAAGGAAACTAACTGTTCCATTTTACTTAAATACCACTAGTGGTGGAGGGTATAACAAGTTCAGCCCGGCCGAACTTAAAGCCGTTCTTACTTGTTTATATAATAAGATTATAAATATCATTATATTTCCTTACCGATACATTCTTTACTGGGGTTTGATACAGTCCAACTATTATATTCAACGATACTATAATACGCTTCTTAACACGTAAACGACACTCCTCGAAGCGTGCAAAACCTGGATCATGATGTTGACATTTTAGATTTGTAAATTTGAACTTGCGAGAGGATAACACTGTGTATATGATTACACATATTATACAAAATTGTAGAAGATTACTTTTTTGCATAATTCTATAAACAGAAGTTAACAATGTCACCGTTCGAATGATACTGCCAAATTTATTTGCCAATTTGCCTTTTTATTGTATTATATATTTATAATAATAATTACGGTTTAACGCATGATTAAAAATTGGCCATTTTAAAAACATAACAAATTTTTTCCTTTTAGTGTAGGCTTTTGGCCACTGCAGCTTTGTATGTGAATGAGGGGAGAGTGGGGTCTAGGGCATGTTTAGATTATGATCTAGTGCTATTATTTCGTATATTTTATTCAATTGGTTTTATATTAAGTCGTCCATTAAAATTTCTTTGACTTTATTACAAATTGTTTGCATATAAAAAATTGAATTTTATAATGAACTTCAAATACCGAATTTGCGATATATATCGACTTAAAAAACCCCAAACACCAAACTTAATATTTTAAGTCTTTAAATTCCGATTCCTTTCCACCTATTACACTGTGCGACACGAAAAAAATTAAACATGTTCTGACATCCCAACCCTCTATGAACGGTTCTTAAAGATAAAATAGCAAAAAACTTTAGAAAATATCCATTTTTATAGTTTTTTCTCTGATTCTGGCCAACACATATCAAACCGTCCAGAATTCAAGAACACAAACAACGACAAAAAATTACCTAAGATCTCAGTTAACAACTTTCTGGAATATATGAACATTCTAGGAACGATCCTTCCCAAAAAAGAAGATAAAAATCGCATTTGTTTTGCTACTTTGACCTTAAAGAACCATTGAGATCTAAGGTAAGGTAAGGACCAAAATTCGAGAAAAAGTTATAACGGACATTTTACATTAACGATTTTGGCCTTGAAGATGAGGTGGAATGGATTTTATGTCTTTACAATTAGTATTCTTTAAGACGAGAGCTACAACTTTGCTTCCACGAGTAAAGCAAAATTTTTAAAGGCTTAGAAGATATGAGACTGACAAAATAATCCCTTTTGACATCAAGGTCTCAGGTCTTTGGGGGCCCATAACCGCGAAAATCGTAGTAACAGGGGAAAACGCCGGGAAACGCGTCTTCTTATTTTTCTGCTGCGGTGTGAGAATATAGTTAATTTTTCCATGACTCAAGAAATTACACACGGCGTTATTAAAATGTGTCGCTTTTAACAGGGGAACATTTTTTTTCGAATCGGCCAAAAATATGGGTTTTTGTTGTTCGGACAATACTTCTCACAATGTATTGTGTTTTGTATGCAGCATATAAACTAAAAACGCGTTTTTCTCGAAATGACATTTTGAAATCAGTGCCAACTCTAGCTCGAAAACTATTGCCATATATTTTTTGTGGGCTTATCCAGGACATCTAAAATCTAGTCCCCCATCGATTGTTTTTATTTAAAAAAAAAATGTCCGTTTTATGACAAAAAACCAATGTTTTTTTTTGTTGTCTTTTTCGGAACACCGTTTCCCTAAACGAGGGTATATACACTTTCATAAGGGCAAAATGTGCCTCATCGAAATAAGAATGTTTGTACGAAATCCGTTTCAGACAATTTGGTGGTAATTTAGCCATACCCGTCCGTCTGTCTGTCTGCCTGGCGGGCTGGAGAGCACCATAACTCTCGAACGGATGAACCGATTTGGTCCAAAATTGACTTGTCCAAACTTAGTTTAAGTTCGAAGATGGATTATATCGGTCCACTCCTTCCGGTACCTCCCCCACAAAAGTTCGAAAATGTTCGGAAAATTTGTGAGCACGACAACCCTTGAAGGAATTAACCATTTTGGTACATACTTTGCACATCGTGAAATTTCTACCATACTTAGATGATGTTCCAATATGGACTCAATCGGTCCACTCCTTCGGGTACCTACCACACAAAATTTCGGAAAAGTTCAGTTTATGACCCGCTCTCGAATCGCTTTGATTTTGTTGTAGCAACTTCTATTCACTGTCCATTATACAACAGTACAACTTTCATCAGGGGCAAGTCCATATTTCCTGAGAAATTAGCCTGAATGGTGCAAAAAACCCCTATGATACCGTATGTAGTGGTTGGAGCGCAAGATAACCCTTGAACGGATCTGCCGACTCGGTCCAAAATTTGGCCTTCGTAGTATTTTGTCCAAACTTAGTTTAAGTTCGAAGATAAGCCATATCAGTCCACTCCTTCAGGTACCTCCCCCAAGAGTTCAAAAATGCTCGGAAAAATTGTGCGCATGATAACTCTTGATGGTAATGACAGATTTGGTTCATACTTTACACATCCCAATATATCTACCAAATATATATCAGATTCGAATATGGACTATATTTGTGCACTCCTTCGGGTACCTCCCACACAAAATTTTGGATATGTTCATTTTAAGAAATGCTCTGGAATCACTTTGATGTTTGTTGAAGCAACTTTCATTCACTGCCTCAATTACGACGGTAAAAGTTTTTCAGGAGCAAGTCCATATTTCTTGAGAAAACAGCCCGAAAATTGTAAAAACCCATGTAGTGGCTGTAGTGGCTGTAGAGCACGACAACTCTCGAACCAAATACTGAGTTGTTCCAGACTTTTCATATCGTAATATTTCTTCGAATACTAGATGAAATTCGAAGGTGGTGCTTGTAGATCCACTCTTCCGGCACCACCCCCACAAAAATTCGAAAATATTAGGTAAAATAGTACGGGTGATATCTCATAAACAGAGCAACCCGATTAAAGGTCTGTGCGAGGATCCCTTGAAATGTTTTACCTAGTGGTCCTGTTTACAGCGATATCATGTTTTTCGTAGGCAAGTACATGCTTCCGGATATAATGGTCAAAAACCTGTGAATTATATGGTGACCTACTGAAACGACAGGTGGTCGCGATATCCAAATCCATACTTTTGTCGGTTCATACGCCCATAATTTTCAAAACCCTTTAAATATATACGTTTTTGGGGAAAAAGTTGTTTCAATTCACACAGACTGAGGGTATATCTCTGTCGGCAAAGCCGACTGATCCATTTTTATACCCTCCACCATAGTATGGAGGGTATATTAAGTTTGTCATTCCGTTTGTAACACATCGAACTAATCATTTGCGACCCTATAAAGTATATATATTCTTGATCAGGATAAAATTCTAAGACGATCTAGCCATGTCCGTCTGTCCGTCCGTCTGTCCGTCTGTTGTAATCACTCTAGCGTCCGCAACAATTGAGATAGAGTGCTGAAATTTTGCACCCGAGGGTCTTTTTTCCATAGGCAGGTCAAGTTTAAAGATGGGCTATATCGGTCCACTCTTTGGTATAGCCCCCATATAACGGTACCTCCGGATTTGAGATATTTTGACGTTCTTCGCCATATTTGCAAACCGAATTAGCTATAATTTGGTACTTAGGGTTCCTAGTAATTAACAAACTTATATCCCAAAGAATATGGGCATAGGTCCATGTTTTGGTATAGTCCCCATATAACGGTACCTCCCGATTTTCGGTATTTTGAGAATTTTAGCCACAATTTTTAACAGAACTATCTGCAATTTGACATTTGAGGTTCTCAGTGGTCCTGAAACATCTCCACGAAACATTGTCAACATAGGTCCATGTTTTGGTATAGCCCTCATATATCGATTCCTCCCGATTTTCGGTATTTTGAGAATTTTAGCTACAATTTTTAACCGAACTAGCTGTAATTTGCCATTTGAAGTTCTCAGTGATCATGAAATATCTCCACTAAACATCGTCAACATAGGTTCATGTTTTGGTATGGCCCCCTTATAACCGTACCTCCCGATTTTCGGTATTTTGAGCATTTTAGTTACAATTTTCAACCGAACTAGCTGTAATTTGACATTTGAGGTTCTTAGTGGTCATGAAACATCTCCACGAAACATCGTCAACATAGGTTCATGTTTTGGTATAGCCCCCATATATCGGTACCTCCCGATTTTCGGTATTTTGAGAATTTTAGCTCCAATTTTTAACCGAACATTATGAAACATCTCCACCAAACATCGTCAACATAGGTCCCTGTTTTGGTATAGCCCCCACATAAAGGTACCTCCCGATTTTCGGTATTTTGAGAATTTTAGCTCCAATTTTTAACCGAACATTATGAAACATCTCCACCAAACATCGTCCACAGAGGTCCCTGTTTTGGTATAGCCCCCACATAAAGGTACCTCCCGATTTTCGGTATTTTGAGAATTTTAGCTACAGTTTTTAACCAAAATAGCTGTAATTTGACATTTGAAGTTCTCAGTGGTCATAAAACATCTCCAACTAAACATCGTCAACATAGATCCATGTTTTGGTATAGCCCCCATATAACGGTATCTCCCGATTTTCGGTATTTTGAGAATTATTATTTAACCCAACTAGCTGTAATGATCGGTATTTTGAAAATTTTAGCTACAATTTTGTCTATTCAAAAATAATCGTCAATATAGGTCCATGTTTTGGTATAGCCCCCCCATACAACTGTACCTCCCGATTTTCGGGAATTTTCAGTGGTCACGAAATTTCTTCACTAAAATTCGTCAACATGGGTCCATTTTTGAGGGTCTACATTGTTTTGATGAAACTACCCTCAATTTGAAGTTCCCTGCAGCTATAAAATTTTTCCGCCAAAAAATTTAAAGATAGGTTGACTCTTTGATATAGCCCCGTAGGTGGTACATTTCACCTAGCTGAACACATTTTTTTAGATTAGATTAGATAACACTGTGCAACAAAATGCAGGTGAAAGTCTGGGGCACGGAAAATTCCTCTTGCGGAAGAAAGGCCTTGGGGAGTATATTATGAACCCCGAAGGACAGATCCGCCGTAAGTCAGCTTCAGCGTTATGGCGTGATGAAATTTATGTTAGAGACCCTGTGGGCCATCAGGAATTAGCGTTATATCTTTGTTCACTGTTGCTTAAGTGCCCTACAAAAACAACAAACAAAGATATAATGCTTATTCATGACGGATTGCAAAAACTTCATCACGCCATAACGCGGAAGTTCGACTTACGGCGCATCTGTCCTTCGGGGTTTTTAATATACACACACCAAGGGCTTTCATCTCCAAAAATAATTATCTCTGCTCCAACATTTGTGATCACAGTGTAATTTAGGCAATAGTGGGAGGCAGTAGGAGTCTATCCATTGTCGAAAAGTGGTTCCACCTAAAATTGTGAAAGGACCCTAATTATTCCATTTTAATTAAGACTATTTTATGGTGGAGGGTATAAAAAGTTCGGCCCGGCCGAACTTAACAACTTTTTACTTGTTACTTGCTTAAATTGATCGACAACGGACTAGTACTTTATGTTCCGAATAAGCTCACAAAATATATGCCGATCCGTTCATTAGTTTTCAAGCTATAGTTGGCACCGCAAAACGCTTTAAAAACCAGTAAAAAAAGTATCAGAGATATAAAATCAGCCTATGTGAATTGAAGCTTTCATTTATTTAATGTCTTTTCAGAATTTTGTGTCACTTTTAGGACATTCGAACTTGCCGAAAAAAATATAGATTTGGATTAACGATCGAAAGAGTTGCGGAGGAGGTACTTGAAGGAATGGAGTCATATCTTTTCGACAGTTATCGCGCCCACTAGTCATTTCAGTATGCCAGGAAGCATGGACTTGTCTTGTAGTGGACCGGTATTGCTCATCTTCGAACTGCAACTAAGTTTTTACAAAATATGACTAAGGGCAAACTTTTGGACCAAATCGGTTGATCAGTTCGAAAGTTATCGTTCTCTCCGACTGCCACATAAGGTGCGATAGGAGTTTTTCACAATTTTCGGACTGTTTTGTCAAGAAGTATGGACCTGCCACTGAATAAATTTTTACCGTTGTATTTGAGGCAGCGAATGCAATTTGCTTCAACAAAAATCAAAGTGATTCGAGTGCAGGTCGTATGGTGAACTTATCTATAATTTTGTGTGGGAAGTACCCGAGGGAGTAGACAAATATAGTCCATATTCGAACCTGATCTATACTCCTAACTGGTAGATATATTAGGATGTGCAAGTATGGACCAAATCGGTTATTGCCTTCAAGAGTTATCGTGCGCAAAATGTTTCGATTTTTTGTGGGGGCGATACCGGAAGGAGTGGACCGATATAACCCATCTACGAACTTAAACTAAGTTTCGACAAAGTATTAGGAAAGCCAAATTTGGGACCGAATTGGTTATCGGAAGGATTGGACCGATATGGCCAATCTTCGAACATACCCAAAATTTGAAACAAATCTGTCGATCTGTTCGAGAGTTATCGTGCGCACCAGCTAGACAGACGAACATGGCTAAATCAACTCCAAATTATCTGAAACGGATTTCGTCCAAACACACTTGGGGTCTAAAACCATTATTTCGATGAGGTACATTTTGCCCGTATGAAAGTATAAATGCTGAGGGTATAAAAACATGGTTTCGCAGGCGGCTATATGCCACAAAACCACATAATATTTTTCAACAACAGAATATAAGAAAGTGGATAAAGATATGCTCTTTTATTCACATAAAAAATTTACCAAAAAAGTCTAGCAGTTTTCTTGAAAAAAAAAAAAAACAAGTAAAAAAGTATCAGTCGACTTGGCCGACAGAGATATACCCTCAGCCTGTGTATATTGAAACAATTTTTCCCAAAAAACGTATGTACGTATTTAGAGGATTTTAAAAAATTTGGCCTTAGGAACCGACAAATATGTTAATTAGGATTAAAAGCAAAAGTTTTGCGGAGGAAATACTTAAAGGAATGGATCGACATTGACCATCATGGAAGTGGATCTCCAGCCACTACATATGGTGCCATAGGGCGTTCTTACACCCTTCGGGCTGTTTGCTCAAGAAGTGTGGATTTGCCGCTGAAAAACGTTTACCATCGTAATTGAGGCAGCGAATGCAAGTTGCTTCAACAAAAATCAAAGTAATTCGATAGCAGGTCTTAAAGTGAACTTTTCCGAAATTTTGTTTGGGAGGTACTGGATGAAGTAGACAAATATAGTCCATATTTGAACCTGATCTATATCTGGTATATATATTAGGATGTGTAAAGTATGGGCCAATTCGGCCACTCTATTCAAAAGTTACCGTAAGACCAATTTTTCCGAAAAATTTTGAAATTTTGTGGGGGAGGTACCTGAACGAGTGGACCGATATTGCTTATCTTCGAACTTAAACTATGTTTGGACAAAATATTACTAAGGCCAAATTTTGGACCCAATCGGCAGATCCGTTCGAGAGTTATCTTTCGCTCCAACCACCTCACTCGGAGTCACAGGGGTATTGTGCAACTTTCAGGCTATTTTCTCAGGAAGTATGGACTTGCCCCTGATGAAACTTGTACCGTCGTGTGGGGGGCAGTGAATACAAATGGCTAAAACAAAAATCAAAACGATTCGAGAGCAGGTCCTAAACTGAACTTATCCGAAATTTTGTGTGGGAGGTACCCGAAGGAGTGGACCGATTGAGTCCATATTGGAACCTCATCTAAGTCTGGTAGACATTTCACGAGTTGCAAATTATGGACCAAATTGGTTACTTCCTTCAAGAGTTATCTTACGTACAAATTTTCCGAACATTTTCGAACTTTTGTGGGGGAGGTACCGGAAGGAGTGGACCGATATAGCCCATCTTCGAACTTAAACTAAGTTTGGGCAAAATATTACGAAAGCCAAAATTTGAACCGAATCGGTTCTTCCCTTCGAGAGTTATCGTGCGCTCCAGCCAGCCAGACAGACCGACAGACAGACAGACAGACGGACGGACATTGCTCAATCGACTCCAAATTGTCTGAAACACATTACGTCCAAACATACTTGGTGTCTAAAACCATTATTTCGATGAGGCACATTTTGCCCTTATGAAAGTGTATATACCCTTCATAGCCTAAAGGCTGAGGGTATAATCATGAAAAATGGTTTTTATTGGGCTTGCACCTGTGGGTCACCCCTTAGGGCTAAATGTGCCTCATCGAAATAATGGTTCACAATTTGGTGTCGATTTAGTTATGCACATCCGTATGACGGTTTGGCTGGAATGCACGAACATTTTTGACCTCAAAATAGTTCGTCAAAACATATATCAAGTTCGAAGATGGACCATATCGGTCCACTCTCACAAATTTCACAATTTTTCTGAAAAATACTGCGCACGAAAAATACTTTGCCCATCGTAGTATTTCTACCAGACATATATCAGATTCGAATATGCACTATATCGTTTCACTCCTTTAGTTACCTCCCAACAACATTTCCGAAAAATTAAGTTTAATCGAAATCGTCTTGATATTTTTGCAACAGGTTCTTTGCGATAACAGTTATTATGACGATAACAGTTTGTTCAGGTGCATGTCCATACTTTCCTAGATAAATCTTATCGGTCCACTCCTGCCGGTACCTACACCACGAAAGTTCAAAAAATATCGCCAGATATCTCATGAACGCAGCCACAGATTGGGTCCAAACTTTGGATCTCGTAATACTTTGTTCAATGTTAGTTAAGGACCTTAGGATATCTCCCACAAAATAGTTCAACATTCTTGTTTAAGTATAGTTTAAGATCTGTTCAAGTATCCCTAGGAAATTTTTACCGAAAGTAATCTTTAGGGTTCTGTTTACAGCAATATTATATTTTTCTTGAAAAATTCCATGCTTCCTGACATAATGGTTCAAAAGCTCTAAATTATACGGTAGACTTTAAAAACAAGCGACCAGAAAAGATTCGAATCCTTTGAGGTATGGATATACAGACAAGTACTAAAGATACGATGGACAGACCGAATGAAAAATGACGAAGTTCTGAGCAAAATGAATGCGAGTAAAATCTTAAAATTGACACATCATGCGGAATAATAAATACAAAATACTGCAAAATATTATTAGAGGAGTGATTGACGGAAGACGAACCAGAGGCCGAATAGAACTACCCTAGCTAAAAAATATCCAAAACTGGACCCATATCCAAGATGAAAGAAGCCTTCTAAATGTGTGAGAAATAGAGATCTTCAATCAATATGATATTTTCTATAATATACTTAATCACACTTATTACTCGAAAGAAATGATTCCTAAAATAAGATCGACTATGTCGGTCCATTCCTTAAGGTATCTCCTTCGTAACATTTGAACTTTAATCAAAATCCATATTTTTTTCGGCAAGTAAATATGTCCAAAAAGCGTCATAAAATTCAGGAAAAAAAACCCTAAATGTATAATGTTTATGGAAAAGAACTTTGATTGTTTAGCCGGTATTCGATATGTCCATTTATGAAAGTTTGAATTCACACAGGCTGATAGGTATATCTTTTTTTACTTCTTATACCGCAATGTAGGTAATTTGGTAATTTGGAGGCAAAAACAAGTAAAAAAGTATCAGTCGTCCTTGCCAACAGAGATATACCCTCAGCCCGTCCAAGAGATATCGTGCATAGCAATTTAGTGACATTTTTTTAAATATTGGGGGGAAGTACCTGTAATTGTAGACCGGTATTTCCTATATCAGAACTGAAACTAAGTTTGGACAAAATATGACGAAGGCCAAATTTGAACCAAATCCGTTAATCAGTTAGTGCTCTCCAGCCAATACATATGGTGCCATAGGAATTTGTTACACCTTTCGCGCTGTTTTCTCAAGAAGTATGGATTTGCCCCTGAAATACACTTTTACCGTCTAATGGGGGCAGCGAATGCAAGTTGCTTTAACAAAAATCTACGTTTTTCAAGAGTTCTTAAAGTGAACTTATCCGAAGTTTTGTGTGGGAGTTACCCGAAGAAGTGGACAAATATAGTCCATATTCGAACCTGAACTATATCTGGTAGTTATATTAGGACGTGTAAAGTATGGACCTAATCGGTCACTCCCTTCAAGAGTTATCGTGCGCACAAATTTTCTGAACATTATTGAACTTTTGTGGGGGAAGTAACTGAAAGAGTGGACCGATATGGCTTATCTTCGAACATAAACTAAGTTTGGACGAAATATTACAAAGGTATTACAGGTAGTATGGACTTGCTCCTGGCGAAACTTAAACCGTCGTGTGGAGGGCAGTGATTAAAAGTTGTTACAACAAAAATTAAAGCAATTCGAGAGCAGCTCATAAACTGAAATTTTCTGAAATTTTGTGTGGGAAGTACCCGAAGGAGTAGTCCGATTGAGTCCACGTTGGAGCCTAATCTAAGTCTGGTAAAATTTTCGCAATGCGCAAAGTGTGGACCAAATCGGTCACTGCCTTCAAGAGTTATCGTGCACACATTTTCCGAACATTTTCGAACTTTTGTGGGGGAAGTACCAGAAGGAGTGGACCGATATAATCCATCTTCGAACTTAAAGTAAGTTGGACAAAATATTACGAAAGCCAAATGTTGGACCGAATCGGTTGATCCGTTCGAGAGGTTTCGTGCGCACCAGCCATGTTGTTCCAACAAAAGCGACAATATTTTGTCTCTGCGTGTGTTCAATACATACATTTTACTAGTTGAGGGTTACAATATTGCTAAAGACAGCAATACCAAATTCGTAATAGTTCCTGATATAAAAGCCTGATAAAAGCAAAAAATTTAGTTTTAGCGCGGATTAGATGAGAATATAAAATCTAAACTGGATCTGACAGGACAAAACCCAGCTAGTGTTAATTATTGTCTCAATATGTACTTTCAATAAATGAACACAAGAAGTTGCTTGCATTTTCAGTGTTGCTTAGTGTAAGTTACCAGATTACCTTCGTCATTTTTTTTTTAAATTATTTATAAAGTTGTTGCGACAATATCTCTGGAAGTATTGACTTGGAGTGGACTGGTATAACCTATCTTAAACATAAATATGATGAGGTGCAACGTCTAATCAAATCGGTTGATGCGTCCGATGCGGTTGTTGCGTTCCAGTCAACCAGATTGACACACGTGGCTTTGTCGATTCCACAATTTTGATGGTATAAAAGTGCATAGACCCTTCGTTAGCCGAAAGGCTGGGGGTGTACACATTTCAAGATGCTAGCTTAAGCTTTGTTTAATCGGAATTAAAGATGAATCACTCCATCAATTATTTGTCAACCATGACCTATGAATTCATTCAATCAAATATATTTTCAAAATAATAATTTCCTTTTTATTGAACTGAAACAATACTTAAAATATAACTAATAATTAAAATATACACACCGTACCCTCTACAACACACACATATACGCTGAAACGCAATCACTTGTTAAATATTTGCCAATATTGTTGTTAAAACAATACAAAAAGTAAACATTTTTATTTGTCATAAATCGCATTTATTTCAATTTACATAAAATTGGCATTCATTGCAAAACCAACACCACACCACGCACTTCCATCCTCTACGCTACTATTCGCACAATATTCACAGTAAGCAATAATAATTTCCCAACAATGGAACCATGTTGGAGTGCGGTGGGTACTGACCGGTCTGAGGAAAGCCTGTTTTGTGTTCAGCTCTATTGGAAAATGTATTCGAGGTTTTTGTGGTTTTGTTTTTAACAATTTTATTTGTATTATTTAACGCCATTCTGCAGTGTGTAGAGTAGTTCAACAAACAATGCCGAGGGAAAAAGTGTTTAATTAAATCGATCATACAATCATTGGTCAATGTTGATGGTATTATCCATACGTATGTGTGGACGGGTAGATGGATGAAGGGATGAATGGTTGAATAGATAAATAAATTGTTGACTATATGGATGGATGCATGTTTAAATGGCTAAAATAGGATACTTTTTTCCAGTGGTTGACCTACTTTTATATGCGTAACAATTGAATGCATTTGTATATACATATTTTTGCCACATAAGTATGTACATAAAAACAATTTCGAAACGAAAATGTTAAATTAGGGCGGTCAAAAAATTGACAAAATTGTTTATCTTTTTTTTTTTTTTTTGAAACGCCTACCCCCTAAATTTTTTCCATTTGGTCCAAAAACCTTATATACGAAATTTTATGGCGATCGGTTAACGTTAAGCCGTGCCCACTGAGGGATTTTTGTTTCCATAGTCTCCCTTGTCCCGTATGGGATGTTGAGGAACAATGTTTTTTGTTTTTTTAGTCATTTGTATGGAACTAAAGGTCAATTTTCACGAAAATGCTGTAAAGGCCGCATATATGGTCCAATCGATAAAAAAAAAACTTTACCAGTCTATTAGTGTGACTATAAAACGATGTCTATGAAAAATTATGATGATCGTTTAATGATCACCGATATTTATTTCCATAGTACCTTGTATAGGGGCCAACGGCGAATTTTCAGGTAGTCGCTTTACCGGCCACAATTATCTTCCAATCGATGAAAACATTTTACCAGATCATTGTTGTGTCTAAAAAACGAATCCTTCAAAAATTTGTGAAAATCGGGCCAGATTTTGATTTTGCTCCAATATGCATGTAGGGGATGGAAGATACCAAGGAACGGTCCTGACCGGATTTAACATGGCAAAGCCCAGGATTTATCTTGGTGCCTCTTTCATCTCATGTGGACACTGACCTCCCCGTGGTGTCACCTGGGGAACTGCCTTTAACACCCGTTAAAGGTAGTGAGCTAACATGTGCCGCGCCTTCACCCATAAGAACGTTAAAAACTTGGGTTGACGAACCCCGCAAACGTTTTAAGGACCATGATCTGCGAATCTGCACCTGGAATGTTCGCTCTCTTTATAGAGAAGGTGCAGTTTACGCATTGGCAGATGTACTTGAAAAGTACAACGCCGACATTACTGCCATACAGAAAATACGATGGAACGGGAAAGGCGTCACAACAACACCTAAAGGTGACGCACTGTATTATAGCTGCCATGACACAATGCATTAGTTTGGTTGCGGATTTGTAGTTGGTCAGAGGTTAAAACATCTGGTCTCCAGCTTCACCCCAGTGAATGAAAGACTTGCTGCAATTCGAATAAAAGCAAAATTCTTCAACATCAGCTTTATGTGCGCTCATGCTCCCACTGAAGAAAAGGACGAACAGACCAAAGATATATTTTACGATCGCTTAAAAGAAACTTATGACCGTTGCCCTGCCCATGACATTAAAATTTTTAATGCCAAAATTGGAAAGGAGAATATCTTTGGCCCAACAGTCGGGAAATTCAGCCTCCACAGTGAAACATCTGACAATGGTATGAGGTTGATAGACTTTGCAGCTGCAAGAAACATGGTAGTTAGCAGTACCAGATTTAAGCATCTCGATATTCATAAGGGCACCTGGCTGTCGCCAGATCAAATAACAAGAAATCAAATTGATCACGTTGTGATAGATGGAAGACATGTATCAAGCGTGTTGGATGTACAATCGTTTCGAGGTGCAAACATAGACTCGGACAACTATCTTGTTGCAGCAAAGGTACGTACCAGATTAAACGTAGCAAACAAAGTGCGAACAGAAACAACACGGAAGTTGGACATCGGTAAGCTGCAATCACAACAGATAGCCACAGCATATTCCACTCAACTGGCCCAACTGCTTAATCAAAGCACTTCTCGCCCCGATAACATATCAGGGCAATGGCAAAGCATTGCCCACTCCATGCAAACAGCCGCAAAATCAGTACTTGGATACCAGAGACCTTCACCAAGGAATCCATGGTATGACCAGGAGTGTCGTTCTGCTACCGAAGAACTGGCACTGGCACCTCCTCCTGTAAAGACCAGCAAGGTAATCTGGTAACTCTCATCTCAACTGGGCTAAAACGACCCTTTTTATCCATTGTTCGAGGCTTTATCTCAAAAACTATTACGATTTTACTTTGTGGTCTTCAGCAATAATATAGCTCTAAAGTAGTAGAACTTAAGTGTCAAACAGATGAACTAGGTAAAACTGAATGTCTTCATCATTTCTAGAAATTTGGTCAGTAGAAGCTAAACTATTGAGAGTCGAATCAAGTAACCTTTCGCAAAAAATTTCCAAATTATGTGCTCAGCATTTCTTCAAAACATTCTGAAACTCTAAAACACTTATTTCGTGTTGTTTCATACTTTCCATGGAAAATTTATATAAGGTATATGCATGAATTACAACAACTAACAAATTAAAAAAAAAAAACATTGTTGTTATTGATAATTAATTGTCAAAGAAAATATTGAATAATATGGTCGTTTCAAAAATTTTCTCAGGCAAAACATAAATACATTTTGAAAATCCTCTAAAATAGAACAAATTTGAATCAAAATGTAAAAATAAAGCATTCAGAACTGTCGTAGGTTATTTTTATTTAACGTTTAGGATGAAAAGCAGTATTTTATGGTGGCCAATTTCGAAGTTTCAAATTTCGTGAGTAGACCCTATCCACAGTAGAAGTTGTTTTCACAAAACTATCTTGAAAATGTTGCACAGTGATATACATACATATGTATGTATATACAATTTGACAATTGTTTTCAAACAAAGAAAACGAACACTTTTCATGCATTAATTAGTGAACAAGTAAAAAAGTTTCAGTCGGCTTTGCCGACAGAGATATACCCTCACCCTAGCCTAAGTGAATTGAAACTTTCATCTACGGTCAGGTCGAATGTATTTAGCGTCTTTTCAGAATTTTGTGGCCTTTTTTAGACATTTGAACTTGCCGACAAAAATGTGGATTAGGATTAAAGTTCAAAAGTATTGCAGAGGAGGTACTTAAAGGAATGGACCGACATAGTCCATTATGGAAGTATATCTTATTTTGGGAGTCATATATTTTCCATAGATATCGCGGCCACTAGTAATTTTAGTGGGTCATCGTATAACTTTTGGACCAATATGCCAGGAAGCGTGGTCTTGCCCACGGAAATATTATATCTCTGTTAACAGGACCACAACGAACAGAATCGGTATACATTTCCAAAGGATCTTCGAACAGACCTTAAACAGCACTTAGACACAAATGTTGAATTTTTGAATTTGTACCCTATGATACCCCCATTTTAGAAATTATACAAAGTTTGGACCAAATTTGTTCAAGATATATCGTGCATACCTTTAAGTGGTATTTTTAAATATTCGGGGAAAGTACTGGAATTTGTGGACCGATATTGCCTATCTTCGAACTGAAACTATGTTGAAGGCCAACTTTAGGACCAAATCAGTTGATCAGTTCGAGAGTTATCGTGCTCTATAGCCAATACATACATATGGTGCCGTAGAGGTTTTTTACATCCTTCTGGCTGTTTTCTCAAGAAGTACGGACTTGCCCCTTTGGACTTTTACCGTCGTAATTGAGGCAGCGAAATCAAGTTGCTTCAACAAAAATCAAAGTGTATTCGAATCTGATCTATATCTGGTAGATATATTAGGATGTGTAAAGTATGGACCAAATCGGCCACCCACTACAAAACTTATCGTGCACACAATTTTTCCGAACATTTTTGAACTTTTGTGGTGGGGGTACCTGAAGGAGTGGATTTTGTGTGTGAGGTACCCCAGGGACGTACGCAGGATTTCATTTCGGGGGGGGCCCAACTTGACCAAAAATTATGAAAATTTGACATGTTATGTAGCGTTACGTGAAGCTATTTTAAAGGGTTTGTAAGTTGATTTTATATGAAATATTGACACAAAGTACATAAATTCAGTACTATTTAGGGTACAATTTTAGTTTTTTACAGAGTATAAAATATACGTCATCGGATATATAGAATTGAAAATAAACCACAACAAAGTTTTTAATTTTAAAACCGCATAGAATTGCAATTGTTTTTTATATCGTAAGATTTTCGGTATTTCGAAGATCTTAGATTAGATTTTGGGAATTCTTTTAATCCGATCCCTATATAACTCTATTCGAGAGTTGGACAACGGGTTAAATGTGTTGGAAGGTATACCTCGAAAAAGAAGAATAACTCGAATCCGTGAGTGCAGCTTGGACTTCTATATCTAGATATTGTGTCGATAACCTAAGAATAAAATATTGTTTTATGTCATAAAAACGCCAAATTTGCTTCTTTACTAGAAGTGATAGAATCTGTATAAGACAATTAAAAACTTAAAAACAGAAATTTAATATCGGACGTTACAGACTCATAGACTCCGAATCCTTCATGGTCGAATAAATATATCTGAAATCAATATCAGAAATCATTCGGCAAACTCTTAGCTAAATCGTGACAAAACACTTTAAGTCGAAAAAATTCCATGATTGTTGTTCCGGCTACTACTTTCGTTATAATTTTACAGAAGAAGCATTATTTTTTTAATTGTACGAGTGGACGTTTTTGGACTCGATGATATTAAACACTTTGCTGGACTCAGTTCTTGCAAGTTACGAGGGCAGTTCTAGCACAAAAAGCGTGGTATAAACAGAAAAAAATTAAGTGTTTTGGAAACTTCCATCTCTGTTATGAACACATGTGAAATTTTGTTTCGATCTGGCAACTCCTTCATATAGAAACAGGTGTTCAAAAAAGACGCATCCGCAATTTTTTTACAATGGAAAAATTAGAAATGCGTGCTGTCATTAAATATTTACATAAAAAAGGTTTATCGGGACAAGAAATTCATAATGATATGGTGAATGTGTTAGGTGAAAGTGCTCCTTCATATGCAACAGTACAAAATTGGGTTGCTGAATTTAAACGTGGTCGTACAAGCATTGAAGATGAACCACGTAGTGGACGTCCAAAAACAGCAGCAACAACAGAAATTGTGCATGATATGGTATTAAATGATCGACGAATAAAAGTGCGTGAAATTGCTAATATCATGGGCATCTCAAATGATCGAGTCCATTTAATTTTGCATGAAGAACTACAGATGAAAAAGCTTTCTGCAAGATGGGTGCCGCATTTGTTAACAGTCGATCAAAAACGCATAAGAATGAACATTTCTCAAGCTTGTTTGGACCGTTTTAAGCGAAATAAAATGGATTTTAAGCGTCGTTTCATAACTGTTGATGAGACATGGATCCACCACTATACTCCAGAGACAAAAGAACAATCCAAACCATGGACTGAAGCTGGAGGAAGTGTCCCAAAGAAGGCAAAAACAATTCAATTGGCTGGTAAGGTTATGGCAACGGGTTTTTGGGACTTCAAACGTATTTTATTGATTGACTATCTGCAAAAGGGTAAAACAATAAATTCAGAGTACTATTGCAACCTTTTGGATCAATTAAATGTACAAATTCGAGAAAAACGTCCTGGCTTACAACACAAAAAAATAATTTTTCATCAAGACAACGCACCAGCGCACAAGAGTGTTTTAACAATGGCTAAAATCAACGAATTAATGTACGAGTTGCTTGACCACCCACCTTATTCTCCTGATTTAGCTCCCAGTGACTTTTACTTGTACCCAAATCTAAAAAAAATCCTTGTTGGCAAGCGTTTTACCTCAAATGAAGATGCAATTACAGTTGTAAACCACTATTTTGAAGACCTTAAGGATAACTATTTATACCCTACACCACTATGTGGGGAGGGTATTATAAGTTGGTTTTGGCCAAAAAGTTTGTAACGCATCGAAATAATGGTCGTAGACCCATACTTATATATATCAAAATGAATGTCTCGACGAGCTGAGTCGATCTGGCTATGTGTGTCCGTCCGTCAGTCCGTCCGTCCGTCCGTCTGTCCATCTAAACCTTGTAATCACGCTACAGGCCGCAATTTTGATCGGATCGTCACGAAATTTTGGATGTTGATGGGGGTCCCAGAGGGGAAGAAGCCTATTGATTTTGGTGATGGTCGGATAATATTTAGGGGTCGGAAAGGGCAAAAAACTTAGGTGGAGAAAAAGACAACGTTTTTTTCCAAAGGCAATATCTCAGCTTCTGTATGGGGTATACCAAAAGCAAAACCTGACAATGAAAGCAGAAAATATCACCTTTCTAATGATGTAAAGTAGGTGCTCGTAGGTGATCAAACAACGAAGATATCGCAATAGTAGCAAATAAAACCCCAATTTTCATGTTTGCGATTTTAATTATATTGACAAATATCACAGCTTTGGTTGAAAATTTTCCAAAATCAAAGCCTGGCTATGAAAGTAGAAGATCCCGTCTTTACAATGATGCAAACTAGGTCGGCGTAGGTAACCAAAAAACGGAGATATCGCAATAGTCGGTAATACATCCCATTTTTCTATTTTTTTTTTGGAAATCACGCTACAGGTCGCAATATTGATCGGATCGTCAGGAAATTTTCAGGGTTAATGGGGGTCTCACAGGTGAAGAAGCATATTGATTTTGGTGATGGTCGGATAATATTTAGGGGTCGGAATGGGCAAACACTTATTTAAAGCAAAGTCAACATTTTATTTCAAAGCCAATATCTCTGTTTCTTTAAGAGGTATATCAAAAGGAAAGGAAAGGAAAGTAGAAAATATCACCTTTACAACGGTGTAAAGCAGGTTGTCGTAGGTGGTCAAATAGCAAAGATATGGCAATAGTCGATTATGCATCCCATTTCCGATTTTTTGTAATCACGCTACAGGTCGCAATTTTAATCGGATCGTCACGAATTTTTTGGTAGTTGATGCGGGTCCCACATAGGAAGAAGCCTATTGATTTTGGTGATAGCCTGATAATATTTAGGGGTCGGAATGGGGAAAAACTCATTTGGAGACAAATTCAAAGTTTTATTCTTTGTGAATATATTGGCTTCTAGTAGTGGTATTCCAACGACAAAGCCTGTCAATGGAAGAAGAAAATATTACATTTACATTGGTGTAAAGCAGGTTGGTGACGGTGGTAAAACAAGGGAGATACCACAATAGTCGGTAATGCATCCAATTTTTCCATTTTTTTTGCAACCAAGCTACAGGTCATAATTTTGATCGGATGGTCACGAAATTTTGGTTGCTTATGGGGGTCCCAGAGACAAAGGGGCATATTATTTTTGGTGGTAGTCGGTTTATATTCCCTAAAAGAAATGTTTACCAGTGAAAAGCTTATGCACAGGGGTAGTGGTGTAGGGTATCACATGGTCGGCCCCGTCCCGACTATAACCTTTGCTCACTTGTTTAATCAAGGGATAGAATTGCTAGAAAAGCGTTGGACTAAGTGTATTGAAGTTTCTGGAGATTATATTGAAAAATAAAAATATTTTTGAAAAACTAACTATTATCTTTCATTGATAGGCTAAGAAGTTTCCGAACCGCCCTCCTATTGGAACTCGAATTTAAATATTTCTTAAATGTATTGTTTCAAATGTTATATAGGTTTGACAAATAACAATCGATCCATAAAGAACCCCACATAATTATTCGCTAATATTAAGCAAATTAATCAAGAAGGATCACTCTTGTCCAAAAAAGTTTTATATTTATCATAACTTGTAATTGGTTGGAAACGAACAAAGAAATCGTGAATTTTGTTTTCTGAAAAATTCAGCCTGTGTGAATTTGCGACAATGAGCATTTCGAATACGGGCTACACAATCCCAAATAATTTCCCCCAACAAATATGTATTCAGGAGCTTTTAGAATGTTATGGCCTATTTGGACGAACAAATAATAAAAATATCGAAACTTTTGGGATATTTATCTTAACGATTGTGGACGTTCAGAATAAATGCATACGTTTTGCTAAAAAATTTAATTTAGATCAAAGCACAGAAGTGTTACAATTTTGCGGAGAAGGTACCTGTAGAAATGGAGCGAAATAGTCACTTTTGGAAATTTTAGTTGATCACCGTAGTATTTTGAACTTTGTCAGGAAGCACGGACTTGCCCACGAAAAATAGGATATCGCAGTAAACAAGACTACAAGAGTCAACAAGAAAAATGTCCTCGAATAGTTTTCAACTACACTTATGTTGAACGTTTAAAACTACCCTTTTCGCATTATTTGTTTTCCAGTCTTTAGCAATATTGTAGCTTGGGTGCCAACGTGGTGCAATGGTATGCACACCCGCCTTGCACGCTGAAGTTCGTGGGTTCGATTCCCCGGCCAAGCAACATCAAACAATTTTCAACGGTGGCAGAATACCCTTCAGTAATGTTGGCGACATTTCAGCCATGTAAAATTTCTCTACAAGTGGTGTCTTAAGACACGCCGTTCGGACTCGGCGATAAACTGTAGGTCCCATATCATTGAGCTAATATGAATCGGGGAATGAATTGCCCTCATTGATATGTGAGAAGTCTCCCTTGTCCCATCTGGGATGTTTGTGGAACAATTATAACATTATTATAGCAATAGTGTAGCCCGCCCTCAGACAACAGAACTTATAGTCCGGTCAAAATAGACATGCGTATAAGGGGGAAATAGCAAAAATTCCCACAAAGCTGAATTTTGGTGGAGAGCTAGGGTTGGCCATTAGAAGCAACGTCCTAAAAGTCCCCATCGATCCCATGTGTGCAAAACAAGTTTTTCGGGGTCAAAGGTCATTTTTGGAGGCATTATTCAGTGTTTTTAATTTTTCTTAAAAACGGTAATACTTACTTACAAAAGCCCGCTAAAGTAAAAGTTGTAGATTCAATAATTGTTTACAAGATTGGTCCTTATGATTCTTAAAAAAGACTTACCATTTTCGAGATATCTCGATCTAAAGGTCAAATAAAAAATTAGCCGCATAAGTACATTATGAGGCGAACCGGTTAAAGTAACGACACTATGTGTTAGATACTTCCGTAAGCTTTCAAACGATATCCACTTTGCAGTAATCGGTTCAGTAGAACCGGGTCTAACCCGGTTTTTAAATTTGGCCTTTCGGGTCTAGTAACCGGCGAACCGGATCCGCAACCATTGAAAATTATACATTTCCGTAATCAGCGCAACAAACCCTACCTTCGGACAACACTTGAAAAAAATCGGAGAGTTTTCGTTGGGGTCGTTCCCGTTGGGCTTTCGATTATACATGTGGGTTAAATGGGCTATTTTTGCATAAAATGACTCTAACATTGAATAACTCTACTAAACAGACTCCGATTTTGTTGGAATTTTTTTTAAAAGATAGCTATAATTCCGCTCTTCAAGAAAATATATATATTTTTGGGGGACAGACCCGATTACTTCGCTTATTTTAGCCGGTTAGTCTGAATATGTGCATATTTCCCTTATAAGTGCATAAAAATCATGTGTTTTTTTAGAACAGCTATATCTCAAGAATGGTCCCTTCTAAGAAAAAAATTGTAAGTCAAACTTGTAGATAATTTTTCTGTCTACAATATTTACTTTAGTCACTTTTTGATTAGATCAACCGTTTTCAAAAAATAAATCCGAAAACCTAAAAACCCTTAAATTTTGACCTTTGACCCCGAATAATTTTTTTTTGCACACATGGGATCGATGGGGACTTTTAGGACGTGGGAATTTTTGCTATTTCAATGTCTATTTTGACCGGACTATTATATGTCATACAAAAAATTGATAAAATATAGAAAATCTAATATATAAAAGACAATGTGTGTATTAGGGCTATAACCAAAAAAATACCACCACATAGCCGTGTAGAGCATGGAAAACTATTATGAAATGCGGTGTCAATTTTTCTCTATCGCGAAAAAAGTTTCCGCACCAAATGCATTGAAGTTCTGTAATGCATTTTTTAATTTTATCTGTCATAACAACATATTTGCTTTTCTTTAAAATTGTTATTTTTTTGTAGTCTAATTTAAAATCATTATCAAAGCGTTCTGGACCAATTTGATCTCAAATCGCGCCATTTCGGAGCATATTAGGAATTTTTGACACTATTGCAATTTTTGGTTTTTCTTTATAAACTCGTGAATTTTATGTTTATATTTTTTGTACCTATCGGACAAGAGAATTTGGGCTCATTTGCAACGAATTCGCGAAAGTTATAGGCTGTTTTTGTTGACTTTGCCTGTGAGAATTGTATTCGTTTTCTACAAAAATACAACACCAGTACCATGTGGGGAATTTTGTCCTAATAATGAAACCGCGTTTCTAAGATCGATTCGATGAAAAAAGTTTCAGAACCGACCGCAATTACTAAAACCCTTTTGGTATTTTTTCTACTTATAATTTTAAATTTGCTTTGTTTGAATAAATATTTATAGACAAAAATACATTTCTCACAGGCAAAGTCATTAAAAACGGTCTGTAACTTTCGCGAAATTGTTGCAAATGACACCATATTCTCTTGTCCGATAGGTACAAAATATGTAAACATAAAATTCACGAGTTTATAAAGAAAAACCAAAAATTGCAATAGTGTCAAAAATTCCTAATATGCTCCGAAATGGCGCGATTTGAGATCAAATTGGTCCAGAACGCTTTGATAATGATTTTAAATTAGACTACAAAAAAATAAAAATTTTAATGAAAAACAAATATGTTGTTATAACAGATAAAATTAAAAAATGCATTTCTGAACTTGCATGCATTTGGTGCGGAAACTTTTTTCGCGATAGAGAAAAATTGACACCGCATTTCATAATAGTTTTTCATGCTCTACACGGCTATGTGGTGGTATTTTCGATATCTGCAAAAAAGTGCAAAAAGTTATATCCCTAGTGTGTATGTTAGTATGTTGGTATGTTTGTATGTTTGTATGTTCCGAATAGACTCAAAAACGGCTGAATAGATTTTTTTGAAAATTTCAGATAATGTACTGGGAACACCGGTGGTGAAAATAGGCTATATATTTTTTTGAATGGTCATCGCGGAATTGAAATATCGCGGTCATCCCAAATTATTCAAAAATGTATTATTTCAGATAATATACCTAATTTTAGTAAGCGTGACTGCAAAACCGCTATAACACTGGCTTCAATATGTGGGATAACGCTGTCAACGCCATATTTTGGAATATAGTAAAATCCCGATGACTTGAGATGTCACTATATAGAAATTCCGAAAAATCGATTGGGAAATCTTATGAAATTTTGTATGTGGAGTTTTTAGGTCTGAGAATAGGTCGTAATCTATTTTTTTATCCCGCTAAGTGTAGTGACCGGTGGTCCTCCCCACAATTTTTTTAAGAAAACCACGAAATTCAAGATACGTTTTAATATATTGTTTACAAATTGTTTGCAATGCTATGGTAATTACAGTCTTGACCCTGAATGGTCGTCGCGGAAGTGAAAATCGCGGTCATCCCAAAATTTTCAAAAATGTATTATTTCAATTAATTAGAACTGTCGTAAGCTGTTTTTATACGGCTAGGAGTAGTGACCGGTGGTCCTCCCCCACAATGTTTTTAAGAAAATCTGAAATCTTTGATATTTTTGAACGTATTGTTTACAGATTGTTTTCCCTGAATGATCGCGGTCATCACAAAGTTTTTAAAAATGTATTATTTCAATTAATATACATAATTTTAGTAAGCGTGACACAAAAATGATATAAACACTAGCTTGAACAAGTGGGATAGCGCGGTCGTGAGCTATTTTAATACGGCTAAGTGTAGTGACCGGAGGTTCTCCTTCAATTTTTTTTTTTTTTTTTTTTTGAATCTGAAGTCCGTGATATTTTTGAACGTATTGTTTACAGATTGTTTGCAATACTACTGTAATTACTGTCTTGACCCTGAATGGTCATCGCGGAAGTGAAATACCGCGAAAAGTGAAATATCGCGGTCATCACAAAATTTGCAAACATTTATTATTTCAGATAATATACATAATTTTGTAAGTGTGCCTAAAAACGCTATAAACGCTGAACACTAAACAATAAGTTGGACAGCGCGATCAACTCCACATTTTGGAATACAGTAAACTCCGGATAACTTGAGATGTCACAAGATCGAAATTCCAGAAAGATCCATTGGAAATCAGACAAAGTTATTGATATACAATACAATATCATCATTGGAATCAGAATACCACGATCGTGTTCGATTTTTGAAAATATTATAATTACGGATAAAATCTCAAAATGTGGGAAGTGAAACTTCATGAGCATTGATTTCAGTCCTTGGAATAGCTAGTTAAAGATACATTTTTTTAAATACAGCAAAATCTCGATAATAACAACTGCAATTTATAGAAGTAATTTTTTTATGAATTATATAAATGTTGCCATACATATCCCGAAGGAATATACATTTCGCTGAGGGGTATTTTACCACTATTGCATATAGAGCGCGAAGAAAAAAGGCGTTACGTTCGATCGGGCTGAATGAGGCTAAATCCACCAAAAATAGCGAAAATCAGGCGCCACCGTTCTATGGGAGCTATATCAAAACGAGGACGTATACTGAACAGTGGCTATATCTCTGAACTATCGAAAATCGGGAGGTACTGTTTTATGGGAGCTATATCAAAACGTGAACCTATTACTGTTACATACCGAGCGCAAATAAAAAGGCGTGTCTTTCGGTCGATACGAATATTTATGCTCTCCTCTTTAAAATATATTAAAACCAGATTTCAGCCATTTCGGTGTGATAATGATGTTAAATCCTCAAAAATAGCGAAAATCAGCCGGTACAGTTCTATGGGAGCTATATCAAAACGTGGACCTATACCAACAATTCTTTGCAGTAATAATTACGACCCCAACCGAGACCAACAATCCAATATATAGCAATGTTAATTGACGTGAACCGACCATTATATGTGGGTCACAAAGTGCTTTAAACTGTCGATTTATGGTGAAGGGTATAATAAAAGAGATTTTATATCTTAAATTTGGGGGGATACCATTATATGGAATTTATGTCAAAACATTGATTTATATTATGAAGTTTCTAGAGGGATGCCTAATTATGGGTGTATCAATACTGGAAAGATAACTAAAGTTTACACGGAGAACCCAAACAACGGGCCAGCAACGCGGACCGGGACAGCTAGTTTTACATAATTTCTGAAATTCTAGTCAATAGGATTGGGTGTTGAACCATGCTACCTTTACAGGAAATCTTCCAAAAAGTACACTTAACAATTCCTTGGAACATTCTGAAGATGTAAAATGCTTCCTTTATGTTGTTTCAGCAGTATTTTATGTCAATCTTTTTACATCATGTATATCAGACATCGTTGACACGAACAGATTATTCTCATATTTGGCAATTCGTGGTGAATTGTTGATCAATTTATTAAATGATCGTTGAAAAATATTCAAGATACACCGTGATAGAGACATTAGACAACAAGGGCATGTTTAGATGAATTGTTTATCACATCCAAGCGAATATTTTTTTTTCAAAGATATCATCACGACATATTTGAAAGTTTGGGAGATATGGTGCAAATTATATCAAAACTGTGGTACTTTTAGATATTGCATACATTTTATAGCGCTAATGCAGTTTTTCGAGTCTATTTGGTTTACAAATATTTTCTTTGTTCCCTTATCTATAAGTTTGCTAAAAAGGTCAAAACAAATTTCGAATTGGTTTCCGAGATATAGCCCCGATTTGTTTGAGAAATTAAATATTTAGCCATTTAAGGATGAGGACATAAAATCTTACCTAGATCTGGCAAAACAAAACCCAAATAGTGTTTTTGTCGTTTGGGTCTGTACTATCATAAAATCCTCGGTAGAAGTTTTTTATTTATTATTGTCTTTTTAGGACGAAGGCCATTATTTATGAAAGTTTTAATTAATTAATTGGATTAATCGAGCTAACATGGCCTAAGGAGTATTGTATTGAAAAATGAATTCTAGCGAAATACCACACACTCAACCATTACGCTACGATCGTTTCGCCTGGTGGTTTAAGCCAGGCTCATAATGCGTATTTGAATGCTAATGGCTAGAAGACAAAGGCTGATTTTGATAACTTCTATTTATACAAACATTTTTTCAAATTTGTAATTATGAAATATTGAAGTCTTTTTCTTTATCAAGTCACCCTAGTGTCTTGTCTAGGAATCATTTTCTCAATACATACACATATACAATCGAAGGGGGGTTTCCTTCATGAATTGTAATGCCTTCAGTTTTTGAAGTTTTTGGATATCATGTCGACTAGTTTGTTGATATGATACATTGACAGTGGCTTAGAACGCTGAGATCTCGACAACATTGTCTGTTTGTTGGAGAGAACCCAGGTTTGGGGCCGGGTCCCCTGATCTATATCTGGTAGATATTATGAGAATGTGTAAAGTATGGACAAATCGCTCACTCCCATCAAGAGTTATCTTGCGCACAATTTTTCCGAATATTTTTGAACTTTTGTGGGGTAGGTACCTGAGAGAGCGGACTGATATGGCTTATCTACGAACTTAATGTATGTTTGGAAACAATATTACGAAGGCCAAATTTTGGCCGGAACCGGCATTTCCGTTCGAGAATTATCTTGAGCTTCCACCCATAAACATGGTGTCATAGGGTTTGTTTTTCAACTTTCAGGCTATTTTTTCAGGAAGTATGGACTTGCCCCTGAGGAAACTTGTACCTTCGTATAGGGGACAGTGAATACAAGATGGTACAAAAAAAACCAAGGCGATTCGAGAGCAGGTCCTAAACTGAACATTTCCGAAATTTTGTGTGGGAGGTACTCGAAGGAGTTTACCGATTGTGTCCATATTGGAACCTCATCTAAGTCTGGTAGAAATTTCATAATGTGCAAAGTATGGACCAAATCGCTTACACCCTTCAAGAGTTATCGTACGCACAAATTTTCCGAACATTTTCGAACTTTTGTGGGGGAGGTACCGGAAGGAGTGGACCGATATAATCCATCTTTGAACTTGAACTAAGTTTGGACAAAATATTACGAAAGCCAAATTTTGGACCGAATCTGTTGATCCGTTCGAGAGTTATCTTGCGCTCCAACCACTACACACGGTGTCATAGGGTTTTTTGTAACTTTCAGGCTATTTTCTCAGGAAGTATGGACTTGCCCCTAATGAAACTTACAGCGTCGTATAGAGGAAAGCGAATACAACTTGCGTAAACAAAAATCAAAGCGATTCGAGACCAGGTCCTAAACTGAACTTTTCCGAAATTTTGTGTGGGAGGTACCCGAAAGAGTGCACCGATTGAGTCCATATTGGAACCTAATCTAAGTTTGGTAGAAATTACACGATGTGCAAAGTATGGACCAAATCGGTTATTCCCTACAAGAGTTATCGTGCGCACAAGTTTTGCGACAATTTTTGAACATTTGTGGGGGAGGTACCTGAAGAAGTGGACCTATATGGCCCATCTTCGAACTTAAATCGAATCTGGACAAAATATTTCGATACCCAAAATTTGAACGGAATCGATTGATCCGTTCGAGAGTTATCGTGCGCACCAGCCAGACAGACCGACAGACAGACAGACGGACGGACATTGCTAGATCTACTCAAAATTGTCTGAAACGGATATCGTACAAACATACTTGGGGTCTAAAACCATTATTTCGATGAGGCACATTTTTGGTCGTATCAAAGTGTAAATACCCTCTTTAGCCTAAAGGCTGAGGGTATAAAAACTCGCGTGCCGACGGTGAGCGTTGAACACACAACCTTAGGATTAACAGTCGGACACACGCACACTGTGCCCCCGGCCTCATTACTTTGTGAGGAGTAAAGTAAGTAGGTTTGCCTTGTAAATTTTTAAGAAGTAACCTATTACTTTTCAGATTACTTGTAATGCGATAAGAAGCTTGTTTACATTACCATTAGTTAGGTAATGACTAACGGATCCGAATTTTTGCTGGGTATATACCCTCATTAGCATAAATGCTGAGGGTATAAAAATGTGCTAGAAACAGCTTGAACGGAATGGTCTGAAGACTTGTGAATAACATTCCAGCAGCTAATTTTGTCAAAGATAAGTCAACGAATAATGTAGCAGTTTCGGTGATGTGGTGCGAAATATACAAAATGATGGAGTTTTCAGATATATCATACATTTTGAGGCAATAAATGCAGTTTTCCGAGTTAATTATTTCTCTAAATATTTTCGTCATGCTCTAATCTACAAGTTTGCTTCAGAGGTTTAATGCCAGTATATAGCCATGTTTAGATTAAGCCATAAAATCTGAATCCGATCTAAAAACAAAACCCAAATATGGTTTTTGACGACTGGGTCTGTACTTTCATAAAATCCGCAGTAGAAGTTGTTTGCAAAAAACTACCTTGAAAGTGTTGCACAGTGATATACATACATATGTATGTATGTATGTATATTATACATCACCACAATATAAAACAATAAACTCTCTCTTCAGTCTTTCCTTTGCATCGTCTTCTTAATTTGATGCGACAGCTTTGGTGTTTAGTTTATTAGGTCGATCGTTGGCTACGTATTGTTAACCTTTTTCTAACATGCCGACATGTTACATTTTTCTTTGATGTTTAAAACAAATTTAGAGCAACTGGTCACACAACACATTAACCAATACGAAACGCCCATAACATAAAACTATATATGTATAAAGAAAAAGTGGTAATAACGGTTAGTTCTCTTCTAGAAATGCTTTTCGGACTTCTTTGCTTTAATTGTAATTTAAGAATTTCCATGAAATTTCTCACATTAACACTAGCAGCGCACAAAACAAAGCCGCCATCAACTATTTTCCCTTTAATGTGATGTTGTAGGCTTCTTACAAAAATTCAGAGAACAAACGAACACACAATCAATCAGTCAACTAGCTAGCTAGTCCCTGTCATTTGGTTCAGTCAGTTGTTGGTCGGCAACTTTTCACATACAACACAATTATGATCTAAATCTTATTGTTGTTGTTATTATAGTTCGGTCACACTGACCCATAAATTCATTCACATGTTAACGTTTAACTGGGGCCCATGGTAACAAGTATTTGTTGTGGCCAGAGAAATGAAAAACATAACAAAAATACCTATAATATAACAAAAGACCAAAAAAACCAAAAGAGACGAAAATATGTGTTCACACCTTTTATTCCAAAGAGTATGAGCACATCAACGAATAAAGAGATCATAAAGGTATAAGCTTGATGATGAAATAAATTTCTAAGAGACATGAGACGATCTTAACCTTTAGGAATTGAACTACATCAATTATCATCTATAAATCCAAAATATATGTTGGACTCTTCTTCATCTCAAATGGGCATTTAGCTCCGGAAAGCTTTGGGCGATATGGGTAGGAGATTCTCCTGTTGATAACGATAAAATATTTTTTTTGGGTGAAATGGACCAAAACAAGTAAAAGAGTATCAGTCGGCATTGTCGACATAAATATGGCCTCAGTCTGCGTGAATTGACTTGTCCTCGTAAAAAATTATACCGTCGAATTGGATCCGCGAGGAGATGATACTGCTAAAAATTTCAAAACGATACGAGACATATCCTTACACTACTACTTTGTTAAAATATTGAAAATGCCCATAACACTGTGAGTCATTTTTTGAGTCATGGTTTATTAACCATATTCTGACACAGAAGAGTGATAGATGACCAAAAATAAGAAGACACGTGTCCCGGCGACTTTCGCGGTTATAGGCCCACAAAGGCCTGATGTCAAAATGGATCAATTTGTGAGGCTCATATCTCCTAAATCGCTGATAATCTGGATTTACTGGTGGAAGCAAAGTTGTAGCTCTCGTCCTTAAGAATAATTATTGTGAACACATAAAATCTATTCAACCTAATCTTAAAGGTCAAAATCGTCAAGGTCAAATTTGCTTTATAATTTTTTCTAGGATTTTAGGCTACAGATATCAAACCGATCAGAATTGAAGCAAACAACCAATCTTCTTAATTTTTGGGCGGTTCGCTATCTGTGGACCAGAGTCGGAGAAAAAAGTACAAAAATCTAACATTTTCAAAAGTTTTTCGCTACTTTCACCCTTAAGGTAGAGTTCATAGACAGTTCGTATGTTCCAGAAAGTTGTTTACTGATATATTTGCTACATTGATGTGGTTAATTCTTTTCTTGAATTTTCAACGGTTTAGTATCTATGGAGCAGAAACTGATAAAAGTGGATAAAAATCGCAATTACATCGCTATTTTGGCCATTAAGAACCGTTTCTACAGAGTTCGTATGTTCTAGAAAGTTGTTTATTGAGACCTAAGGTACTTTTTGCATATGGTTGTTTGCTTCAATTCTGCTCGGTTTGATATCTGTAGCCTTAAATCCGAGAAAAAATTATAGGGGAAATGTGTCCTCGACGATTTTGACCTTGAAGATAAGGTTGAATGGATTTTATGTGTTAAAAATTATTATTGTTTAAGTCGAGAGCTACATCTTTTTTTCAACGAGTAAACTCAAATTCTCAGCGGTGTAGAAGATATGAGCCTGATAAAATGATCCCTTTTGACATCAAGGCCCGAGGTTTTTGGGGGCGCATAACCGCGAAAGTGGAAGTGATAGGGAAAAACGCCGGGACACGTGTATTCTTATTTTTGGTCTTCTACCACGCTGCGCTGTAAGAATATGGTTAATAATGTTCGTATTGCATAGTGCAATCGAATCTATGTCAAGAAGAAAAATTGCTAAGAGATGTTCAGGAGTCAGAATGAAGTCCGCAAATTTTACCAGAGTGTAAAACACCAGACTAAAGGATATGGTGCAGGCACATTCTCCTGCAAAGATGACCAAGGGAATCTGGTAACTGATACAGATAGCGTACTGAGGATCTGGAAGGAGCACTTTATGAAGCTTTTGGTATCGAATATGGATGGCGATGAAGATACCCCAGAACCAATTGTAAATGACAATGTTGAATGTCTACCACCTAGCCAAAGCGAGGTTACGACCGCCATTAATCGGCTGAAAAACAATAAGGCAGCAGGAGCTGATGGACTTCCCGCCGAATTGTTTAAGACCGGTGGCGA
The DNA here is from genome assembly GCF_047663935.1 of Musca autumnalis. NCBI lineage: Eukaryota > Metazoa > Arthropoda > Insecta > Diptera > Muscidae > Musca > Musca autumnalis. The sequence continues at coordinate 154,710,285 of NW_027411866.1, read as the reverse complement.
AATGCTGGTAAGGAGTATGCATCAGCTAATTTACGAAATTTGGCAGGAAGAAAGCATACCCAACGATTGGAACCTCAGCCTACTATGTCCCGTACATAAGAAAGGAGACCAAACGGTTTGTGCAAATTACCGAGGTATAAGCCTCCTTCCCATCGCATGTAAAGTGTTGTCGAGCATACTGTGTCGGGTCATACCAATGCGGTTTTAGACCTGGTAAGTCGACAATTGACCAAATCTTCACACTGCGCCAAATATTGGAGAAGACCCACGAAAGACAAATCGACACATACCACCTATTCGTCGACTATAAGGCCGCGTTCGACAGCCCAATTAGAGCAAAGGTGTTTCAAGCCATGTCTGAGTTTGGCATCCCTGCAAAACTAATTCGACTATGCAGGATGACATTGGCTGACACAAGATCAGCGGTTAAAATAGGAAAGAACCTCTCCGAGCCTTTCAACACAAAACGAGGTTTCAGACAAGCTGACAGTCTATCGTGTGACCTATTTAATATCCTACTGGAAAAGGTCATACGAGATGCTAATATATATACGGCCAGAGACAAAAACAGCACCGATATACAATAAAGATGTAATGTTGATTGCATACGCAGATGACATAGACATAATAGGTGGATCAGCGCGAGCCGTAACAGCCACCTTTGGAAAAATTGAAAAAGAGTCTGCCAAAGTGGGTCTGGCAGTCAACGTCGATAAGACGAAGTTTATGCTATCAACACGCAAGTCGTCCAGTAGACTCGGACCAACTGTGGATGTTGATAATTATAAATTTGAGATAGTAAATGACTTTATCTACCTCGGCACCGCCATAAATAAAATCAACAATATAAGCCTTGAAATAAAGAGAAGAATAATATTGGCCAACAGATGCAACTTTGGTCTAAGTAAAAAGTTTAAAAGTAAAACCACCTCTCGTCAAACAAAACTTACGCTCTACCAGACACTGATACTACCCGTACTTATGTATGGATCTGAAGCATAGGTACTTGCGAAAGCAGATGAGGCAGAACTTGGTGTGTTTGAGAGAAAAATTCTTCGAAAGATTTATGGACCAATATGCGTTGACGGTGAATACCGACGTCGTATGAACCAGTGGGTATACCAGCCGACCGACATCGATATAGTAAAACGTATCAAACTACAACGATTGCGTTGGCTTGGCCATGTCAGCAGGATGGATAAAGATGCCCCCGCCAAAAAGGCATTTGAATACGAGCCACTCGACGGTATACGTCCCAAGGGAAGGCCAAAACTCCAATGGAAGGACCAAGTTGAAGAAGATATCACAGAACATGGCATCCAAAATTGGAGAAGTAAAGTAAAAGATCGGTGCGTTTGGAAATCTATTCTTAGTTCGGCTTATGGAACAAGATGTTCTGTTTAATACAAAAGCCATCTAAGTAAGTAAGTAGTATCACTGTGCGACAACAACCTAAATGACAGGGAAAACTGAGTAGAGTATGAAAGTAGAGCTAACAAGTAGCGAAAGCGTTAACTTCGGTCGGGCCGAACTTTTTATACCCTCCACCACAAATTTCAGCCATTTCGGTGGATTAATGTGGCCACAACCTTCAAAATACCGAAAATCGGAAGGTACCGTTCTATGGGGGCTATATGATGGCTTGGACCTATACCTAAAAATTTCTGGGGGAAAGTTTTATACCCCCAACGAAGACTAAATACCAAATTTCAGCCATCTCGGTGTGATAATGAGGCCAAAACCTTCAAAATACCGAAAATCGGGAGATATCGTCCTATGGGGGCTATATAAAAACGTGGACCTATATAAACACTTTACGGTGGAAATGTTTCTTAGCCTCTGGAAACACAATATACAAAGTTACAACTATTCTGTTGTCAAATGGGACTAATACATTCAAAATACAGTTTGTCAAGTAATTGTTTTCGAATCAAGAAAACTAACATTTTTCTGTATTGATTTATGAAAAATGACTGATAATTGTGATAAAAAATGTCGGGTTTTTTGAAAAAAATAGTTGGTCGACATATTTAAGACAAGATAGGATGAATAAATAAAAAATTAACCCAAGTAGTCCAACAAAAAGTAACGAAAACCAATAACTACATGTAATGCAAGTTGTCAAATAAATGTTTTCGAAATGTAGTGAAGTTCCGAAATATCCCATATTTTTGGTAAATTCGTGAAAATCATGACATTTTATGAATGCTATTCTTAAAAAGGGTTAACTACTAACAAGTATCAACATGATAAGGCATAGAATATCCCTACTAGGAGGGTTACCATATGCACCAAGGGAGTACCAGGTCATATTACATGTAAACAGGGTCCTATAGGTCTTAAACCGGGAATATCTGAAATCTAGGACGTTTTATGAGGTTTTTAGTTCACGAGGATGGCCTGCCATCAAATACAATAAATATTACCTACAGCATAATTAGATCAAAAGGGTTGCCAGATCAACTAAAAAGGTACCACGTTATATAAACAATGAACGAGGCCACCTGGGCGCCAAAACAGGTCACCGAAGTTTGTTTTTTTTACATAAAATTAATTAAGAGATAATGGTATTTCACTAAACAATCGGAAATATCGCAGTAGGAGACCAATATTGCTTAAAAATGTATGGGGAAAGGTTTCGACAATTTTCAGAAATGCATACTTCGACCTATTGGACACATTTCTCGTACTCTGCAGTACTACTGTAGTACATTTTTAAGGGAAAAATTATGTTGATGGGTAAATAATGCTTCAGTGTTAGCATGGAAGCAAAAAAACTTAGAGAATTCCTCTGAACTGGCTATAAACAGTTGAAATTGCATGTCTATTAAAAATCAGTATAGACTGACAATATCTGATATATGCATTTCTAAGCGATTTTTGCACTTTTATGTCATATTTTGGTTTATGTTGGAGAATTCCCTTATCCCTTAATTCAATTTGAGTTAAATAAACAAATTTGAAGCCCTGGTTATGGATCTAGGTGACCTCGTTTACTGTTTATATAACCTGACAACTTTTAGTAGATCTGGCAACCCCCCTGATCTAATTATTCTGTAGGTAATATTTATTGTCATTGATGGCGGTCCATCCAGGTGAACTAAAAATACTCATAAAATCGCCTTAGTTTTCAGACATTCCCGGTATAAGACCTATAGGACCCTGTTTACATGTAATATGACCTGGTACTCCTTTGGTCCATATGGTAATCCTCCTAGTAGGGATATTCTATGCCTAATATTATTGATACTTGTTAGTAGTTAACCCTTTTTAAGAATAACATTCATAAAATGTCATGATTTTCAAGAATTTACCTAAAATATGGGTTATTTTGGAACCTCCATTAAATTTCGAAAACATTTATTTGACAGCTTTAGTTATATGTAGTTATGGGTTTTCGTTGTTTTTTGTTGGACAACATGGATCAATTTTTTATTTACACATCCTATCTTGTCTTTAGTAAGTCTACCAAAATTTTTTTTGCAAAAAACCCGACATTTTTATCCCAATTATCAGTCATTTTTCATAAATTAATACAGAAAAATCTTAGTTTTCTTGGTTCGAAAACAATTACTTGACAAACTGTATATTAAAATGCGCGTACTTTATATGGGGCGTTATATGGGGGCTATACCAAAACGTGGACCTATATAAACCAACTTTGGTAGGAATGTTTTTTGACCTCTGGAGACACAAAATACCAAATTACAACCAATTCGGTGGTAAAATGGGACAAATATCTTAAAAATTCCTTAAAACGACGACGCGTCACGCGTCATTTTGTATGGGGGCTACACGAAAGCGTGGACCTACATAGCCCGCTTTCAATACCAATAGTCCTAGGTACATATAATAGATTGTCCTAAAATTTCATCCACCTACGTCAATCCGATCGGACGCTAGAGTGATTTCAACAGACGGACAGACGGACAGACGGACGGACATGGCTATATCGATGTAGAATTGCACGCTGATCAAGAATATTAATATAGTTTGTGGGGTCTACAATGATTGTTTCGAGTAGTTACAAACGTAGTGACAAACTTAATATACCCCCATCCTATGGTGGAGGGTATAAAAATATGAGACACGTGTATCGGCGTTTTTAATGTTTACATTGGAAAGTAACCAAAGTACTCGTAGGCCGGGCAAGTTCCGACCATTTCTAGTTTTTTTTTCGAAATGTTCGAGTTAAGATATCTTGGACATCTTGCATTTTAAGTATATAGTGTCTTTGGCAACTTTACAGAGGAATCCAAATCCAATTATTCCACAAAATTGTTTGCCATAAAATTTTACTATATGTCTCAGAATACACCAAATCTGTTAATCTTATCTAATCGCCAGGAATCTCTAAAAATGAAAAACACGTTGTAGGGTTAAAGTCGGACTTCATCTGAGTTTACTCAAAATTGTCCCACAAAACATCATTTTAGAGAGATGACGTCAAAGACTAAAATATTTTTCTATTATATTAAAATGTCTATTTACATTATATATCATGAAAATATCAGTATCAATTTTGCTGAAAAAACAAGAAAATATTTCCCATTTTTATACCCTCAGCCTTTAGGCTAAGAAGGGTATATACACTTTGATACGATGAAAATGTGCCTCATCGAAATAATGGTTATAGACCCCAAGTATGTTTGGACGAAATGTGTTTCAGACAATTTGGAGTCGATCTAGCCATGTCCGTCCGTCTGTCTGTCTGTCTGTCCTGCTGGCTGGAGCGCACGATAACTCTCGAACGGATGAACCGATTCGGTTCAAATTTTGGCTTTCGTAATATTTTGTCCAAACTTAGTTTAAGTTCGAAGATGGGTTATATCGGACCACTCCTTCCGGTACCTCCCCCACATAAGTTCGAAAATGTTCGGAAAAATTGTGCTAACGATAACTCTTAAAGTAAGTAACCGATCTGCTCCATACTTTACACATCGTGAACTTTCTACCAGACATAGATGAGGTTCCAATATGGTCTCAATAGGTCCACTCCTTCGGGTACCTCCCACACAAAATTTCGGAAAAGTTCAGTTTAGGGTCATCTCTCGAATCGCTTTGATTTTTGTTTCAGCAACTTGTATTCACTGCCCTCCATACGAAGGTACAAGTTTCATCAGGGGCAAGTCCATACTTCCTGAGAAAATAGCATGAAAGTTGCAAAAAACCCGTATGACACCGTGTGAGGTGGTTGGAGCGCAAGATAACTCTCGGACGGATCTGCCGATTCGGTCTAAAATATGGCCTTAGTAATATTTTGTCAAAACATAGTTTAAGTTTGAAGATAAGCCATATCGGTCCACTCCTTCAGGTACCTCCCCCACAAAAGTTCAAAAATGTTCGGAAAAATTGTTCGTACGGTAACTCTTGAAGGGAGTGGCCGAATTGGTCTATACTTTACACATCCTAATATATCTACCAGATATAGATCAGGTTCAAATATGGATTATATTTGTCAACTCCATCCGGTACCTCCCACACAAAATTTCGGATAAGTTCACTTTAAGACCTGATATCGAATCACTTTGATTTTTGTTGAAGCAACTTGCATTCGCTGCCTCAATTACGATGGTAAAAGTTTTTTTCAGGGGCAAGTCCATACTTCTTGAGCAAACAGCCCGAAGGGTGCAAAAACCTCATTGGCATCATATGTAGTGGCTGGAGATCCACTTCCATAATGGTCAATGTCGATCCATTCCTTTTAGTATCTCCTTCGCAAAACTTTTGATCTTTAATCCTAATCAACATTTCGGTTCAAACGCCCAAAATTTTTAAAACCTCCTAAATACATACGTTTTTTTTGGAAAAATTTGTTTCAATATGCACAGGCTGAGGGTATATCTCTGCCGGCAAAGCCGACTGATACTTTTTTACTTGTTTTATTTATTATTTATTCTTGGGTCAAATTTAGTAATTCAAATTTCACCCTCTTCCTGTCAACCGATTAATCTGAAATTTTGTATACACTTTGGATTTTGGTGACAACACAATTATGTTTATTCATTATCATTATAAATTCAATATACTATAAAAAACTGAAATCCAAGATGACGGCCGCTACAAAATGGCGGATAACGTAGGTTTTATCAATCCCATCAATATGGGTATCAAATGAAAGTGGTGAACCAGTAGAATACAATGTACTATATAAAATTAAAATCCAAGATGGCGGCCGCTACAAAATGGCGGATAACGTAGGTTTTATCAATCCCATCAATATGGGTATCAAATGAAAGTGCTCAACAAGCAGAATACAATATACTATAAAAAATTGAAATCCAAGATGGCGGCCACTACAAAATGGCGGATAACGTAGGTTTTATCAATCCCATCAATATGGGTATCAAATGAAAGTGGTGAACCAGTAGAATACAATGTACTATATAAAATTAAAATCCAAGATGGCGGCCGCTACAAAATGTCGGATAACGTAGGTTTTATCAATCCCATCAATATGGGTATCAAATAAAAGGGGTTTTAGTACATTTATCTTAAACATTGCAATGTATGTTTAACATAAAACCGTTGGACTGCAATAAACTAACGGGCAAGAAACCTTGCAATAATGAAGCACTAAATGAATTAAACAGAATGCGAAATAAAAACTAAAAACTAGAAAATAAAAATAGGTAAAAAAACTTTTTAAGTTAAACGGTTTTATGTTAAACATACATTGCAATGTTTAATATAAATGTACTAAAAACCAAAAAATAATAAAATAGATACAGTCGTGGGAATTATAAACATATGCATAGACTAGACTAAAATAAAATAAAACCGTGGGGCCCATTCTAGCCCTACTTATCACACGTCCATCGTTGTCGGTTGAACAACTGCCTAATTATAGTGTAACATTACAAAACAAACATTTTAATCAACGATTTTAGACAATTGACGTGCACCACGGTTTTATTTTAGTATAGTCTATGCATATGTTTATAATTCCCACGACTGTATCTATTTTATTATTTTTTGGTTTTTAGTACATTTATCTTAAACATTGCAATGTATGTTTAACATAAAACCGTTTAACTTAAAAAGTTTTTTTTACCTATTTTTATTGTTGAAGCAACTTACATTCGCTGCCTCAATTACGATGGCAAAAGTTGTTTCAGGGGCAAGTCCATACTTCTTGAGAAAACAGCCCGAAGGGTGTAACACCCCCCTATGACACCCCCATGGTCTATGTCGGTCCATTCCTTTAAGTACCTTTTCCGCTAAATTTTTGAACTTTAATCCTAATCAACGTTTTTGTCTGTTCATACTACCTAAATTTTGAAACCCCCTAAATACATAAGTTTTTTGTAAAAAAAGTGTTTCAATTTGCACAGGCTGAGGGCATATCTCTGTCGGCAAAGCCGACTGATACTTTTTTACTTGTTTTTTTTTTTTGCATTTTGTCACTAACTGGTGTTTGTATGTGGTTATATATTTCCCTCTTGTCCTGCGTAATTCTTAAACATTGAAAAATGATTTTAAAAATATTTATTTATTTTTTTATGTATATATTTCTAAAATTCAGTAATGTTATTACTTTCTTGTAATTTGTTGTTGAGTCCTAATGAATGCACCCGCACCACCATTATCGCCATCATTAAAACTTAATTCAAATTAAGTGGTGCTGAAAAATAACTTTCACTTTTCTATTAATATTTCATCAACTTGCTTTATGAAATTTTTGTTTCGCAAGGAAGTGAATAGAAAATCTTTTCAAGAAAATGATTGATGGATTAATAACATTTACACTGGCCAGAATATTTGAAATACATACATATTGATGCAGAACTTAAGCTTCGTATTTCCATAGAAACGAAGAAAAGTCAAATTCGGCAGAACTAGATATTAGACAGTCATTTTGCCAAAAGACATCTTCATTACATTAGCATTGTTGATGTGAGTCTGTGTGTGTGCGTGCAAAGCGTAAGACTTAATTAGATTTCAGTGTCAGTGAACGGTGACAGTAATGGTCGGCCAGAAGGACAAATGCCTACATCAACTCATACTTTTCATAAATCTTGAGAAATGTTTCAGCAGTGACAGCTAAGAACTAATGAAATTACAGCTGTAATTAAGAACTTTGATGTTGGCGAATATGATTTTCTAGCATCTATTCTTCTGTGCATTTCCTAAGGCAGCAATAACAATCTCATAGAGCCATTAAAAAGATCTATAATATAAGCAGTTTCAAATTTCTATTAAGATTAATAAATTCCACCATAAGTTCATATCGGTTATGACTCACTTCGTAGATTGCATCGCAACGAGTTGTAGTTGTTGTTTTGTGGGAACCCAACTTAATTAATGAACGAAACTCGCTCAAAATTGCCGATAAGTTGCACAAAATACATTTGAAACCAATTTCATGCACTTTATTGATGTTGTTGTTCTTAAATGTAGTAAGGAGGCAGACACTGTATATACCAACCTACAGAGAGGGAGAGAGAGTCCCCAATATTAGGTGTTGTGTTAGAAAATTATGTTGCATAGAAATATTAATCGTCGGCAATCAACAAAATCTTAGTTTATACTCCAGAACAACAATTTTGTGCTGCAGCAATTGTGTTGTGTTACTCAAAATTTACGACTATCCTTGAGTGAATATTCAACAATTTTCTGTTCGATGACAGTGGTTAGAAAAGTGAAACAAATTTGAAACATTTTTACAAAATGGTTTTACAAATGGTTCCCGTAGGGGTTTACAGATACCGAGTAAATGTCCTCAACGGCTCTGACATGGCCACGGGTGCCGCTGACAGCATAACTCTCAAAAGTGGTGCCCTTCAGTGGACTTGTATACAACTCAAAAAATTCATTCATATCTCTTGTATTGAGGAAAACTCCCAAAATATTCAGAAATAACTCACAGCAATTAAAAAAGCATCAGCCGGCTTGGCCGACAGAGATATATGTAGATACCCTCAGCCTCGGACCCAAAGAAAAGAAGTAACACACAATACTTCTGACGTCTATATAATACGATTTACAACGTTTGGACCAAATCGGTTTATCCCTTTGATGGTTATCTTTCGTACTACCAAGTTATCGTACGTACTTTTTTGGAGCTTTTGGGACATTATCTCAGGAAGTAAGGACTTTTATGTAACGTCGTAATGAGGAAAGCGAACACAAGTTGTTACAACAAATATCAAAGGGATTCGAAGACCGATTCGGCTGATCCTTTCGAGAGTTATCGTGCGCTCCAGCCACTACACATGATGACATAGGGGTATTTTAAACCTTTCGGACTATTTTCTCAGGAAGTATGGATTTTCTGCTGAAAAAACGTCTACTGTCGTAATGGAGGCAGCGAATACAAGTTTTTACAAAAAGAAGCAAAACAAATTGACAGCAGGACTTAAACTGCACTCATCACAAATGTTGTGTGGAATGTACTCGATGGAGTGGACCTGATCTATATCACGTAGAGATATTACGATACGAAAAATATGGATCAAATTTGTTACTCGCTTCAAGAGTTATCGTGCGCACAATTTTTGCGAACATTTTTGAACTTTTGTGGGAGAAGTAGCTGAAGGAGTGGACCTATATGGCTCAACTTCGAACTCAAACTAAGTTCAACAAATCGGTTCATCCGTTCGGGAGTTATCGTGCGCACCAGCCAGCACATTTTGCTCTCATGAAAGTGTATATACCCTCGATAGCATAAATGCTGAGGGTATAAAAATGTCTTATTAAAGACGTTTTGTGCGATTTTGTTTGCGTAGCGGGGTTTTGCGTTTGTCTAAGGTTTCATGCTTAAATCCCACCCGAAGGCCAACCGACTTTCGTAATATTTAGTTTTAGAAACATTTGCAAGGCAACCATTATTTGTAATGTGTAGCGGTTTTGCATCTGCTCATGGGAGAATGTCTTAAATTCCGGCCGAAGTTCGACCGCCTTCCTCAAATTTGTAAGGCAAAAAGATTTTGTACCACTGGTCGGCTTGTGTGTCTGTCCAAGTGTGAAGTTTTGAATTCCTATCGATACTCGGTCACTCTCCTCAAAGTCTTACAAACATATATATGTAAGTCAAAAAGGATTCGATCTCAAGATTAAATTTTTGACAAAATTGTAAGATGAAGAAGATATTTGTTTAGGTGAATATGTTTATTTTTTTAGTTTACCTTCCAATTTGACCAAATCGCAGAATCCAATTAGATGCGAAAACGCAGCGTTTTAGGGAATTTTAACTGGCTATGAATAAAATGACCTTTTTTAGATACGGGGCAAACTAAAATGTCGACCAATGCTGGTTCATATGTTGGTAAATCTCTCATATATTGTGACAGCATAATTTTGATGTTTGAGAGCTTTTAGCGCGGTTTATTGTAGTTCTACATGCAAAAAAAAACATATATGCTTGATCGAGATCCGAACTTTATGATACATCAGATGGATTAAACCAAGATTTCAGTGGATAATCTTAAGATTTAAGTCCTCCTCGACAAAGCTATAATTTTTGCATTTTTCGTCAACTTTTTCGCACAAGCAACTCCAACGATCGATTTGACATATAAAAAGTGTAGTCCGCGTGGCTAAACCGCTTTTCTGGTATTCTTTTTGATTTCCTGTTTGACAGAAAAACAAAATTTTGATTTCAAAATAAAATTTTATTTACCCAAATAAACACGCAAAAAAGTAATTTATCGGGTATTTACCTGGTATTTAACCATATTTTGGGTAAATACAGGGTAGAATCCAATCTATAACAATACTCTATTTTAGACTTCCGTACTCTTTTTTAAGGTACTCTATTTACCCTCTATTTTCAGTGGACGTACTCTTTGTCCTCTATTTATACCCTACAACACATTGTGGAATACCCCTTACCACAATGTCTTTGTACATTTCTATGTAACAAATTGTACTACCATGGTAACATACAAAAGGAAACGAGGAAGACCCATAGATCCTTCTAGGGATATACATAGAATCACTTTCTGGGTCAATTTATTCTGGCCCGTCAGTCCGTTCGCAACGTACAGGTTGCATTTATTGCCCGATTCAGCTGAAAATTGGGCTATATAATTTTTTAGCCATAAAAAGAATGCTATTGCTTTTTGTGAAAATCGGTTTAGATTTAGATATAGCTCCCATATATATTTTCGGCCGATTTAATGTATTTCAGGCACCAAACACGCTACGTAATTTCAACGAAACTTGTAATTTGTTCTAGAAAAAAGTATTCACAACAATATATTGAAATCGGTTCAGATTTGGATATAGCTTTCCTCTTTTATATTTTTTCGCCCGATTTGAGGTATTTGGGGCACCAAACGCCCAAATTCTTTATAATTGTGATGGAATTTGTAAAATGTCATCGAATTTAAAAAAGATATAATTTTGCCAAATTATAATAAAATCGGTTCAGAGCTCTTATATATATTTTCGACTGATATTATGTATTTCGTGCACCAAAAACCCAAATTCTTCCTAATTTTAATGATATTTTGAAAATGTCACCGAATTCTAACTAGAAATAAGCTTTCCAATTTATATTAGAATCGGTTCAGATTTATTACCGTTGTCCTGCCCATGACATTAAAATTATTCTAGGCGATTTTAGTGCCAAAATTGGAAAGGAAAATATCTTTGGCCCAACAGTCGGAAAATTCAGTCTCCACAATGAAACATCTGACAATGGCATGAGTCTGATAGACTTCGCAGCGGCAAAAAACATGGTAGTTAGCAGCACCAGATTTAAACATCTCGACATCCATAAGGGCACCTGGCTGTCTCCAGATCAGAAAACAAGAAATCAAATTGATCACGTTGTGATAGATGGAGAATATTTTTTGGCCTAACAGTCGGGAAATTCAGTCTACACAGTGAAACATCTGACAATGGTATGAGGCTGATAGACTTTGCAGCTGCAAAAAACATGGTAGTTAGCAGTACCAGATTTAATCATCTCGATATTCATAAGGGCACTTGGCTGTCTCCAGATCAAAGAACAAGTAATCAAATTGATCATGTTGTAATAGATGGAAGACATTCATCCAGCGTGTTGGATGTACGATCGTTCCGAGGCGCAAACATTGATTCGGACCACTACCTTGTTGCAACAAAGGTACGTACCCGTCTAAACGTTGCAAATAAAGCACGAACAGACACAACGCGGAAGTTGGACATCGATAGGCTGCAAACACAACAGATAGCCACAGCATATTCCACTCAACTAGCCCAATTGCTTAACGCGAGCACTCCTTGTCCCGATAACATAACAACACAATGGCAACATATTGCCCACTCCATGCAAACAGCCGCAAAATCCATACTTGGATTCCAGAGACCTCCACAAAGGAATTCATAATATGACCAGGAGTGTCGTGCTGCTACCGAAGAGAAAAATGCGGCATATAGAGCTACTTTACAAACAGTAGCAACGCGTAGCGCACGAGAGAGATATCGGGAGAAAAGGAGAGAAGAGAAACGTCTTTTCCGCAAGAAAAAGAGAGAAATGGAAAAGCGGGAGTGTGAAAAAATCGAGATGTACAGGAGCCAGAATGAAGTCCGAAAATTCTACCAAAGAGTGAAACATCAAACAGATGGCTTTGGTACAGGCACATCCTCCTGTAGAGACCAGCAAGGTAATCTGGTAACAGATACAGATAGCGTGCTCAGGATATGGAAGGAACATTTCTCCAACCTGCTGGTATCCAATAGTAGCGAAGACGATGATACCACAGATCCAATCCCAGAAGATGGTATAGAATGTATACAGCCCGGCCAAGATGAGGTAAAAACAGCAATCAACCGGCTGAAGAATAATAAAGCAGCAGGAGCCGATGGCTTACCAGCCGAGCTGTTTAAAACCGGAGGCGACTCGCTGATAAGGTGTATGCATCAGCTAGTTAGCACCATCTGGCAAGAAGAACGCGTACTCGACGATTGGAACCTGAGCATCCTATGTCCCGTCCACAAGAAAGGAGATAAGACTGTATGCTCCAACTATAGGGGCATAAGTCTTCTCCCTATTGCCTATAAGATAGTGTCAGGGATATTGTGCGAACGACTAAAGCCAATGGTCAACGAAATAATTGGACCATACCAATGTGGCTTTAGACCTGGCAAGTCCACCATTGACCAGATATTTACCCTGCGGAAAATCCTAGAGAAGACCCAAGAGATGCAGATCGACACATTTCACCTTTTTGTCGATTATAAAGCAGCATTCGACAGTCCCCCCGATCAAAGGTATTCCACGCAATGTCTGAATTTGGTATCCCCGCAAAGCTCATCCGGCTTTGTAAGAAGACTTTAACTGATACTAGGTCCTCAGTTAAAATTGGAAAGAACCTCTCCGAAGAATTTTGTACCAAAAGAGGTTTCAGGCAAGGAGACAGCCTTTCGTGTGACCTATTCAACATTTTGCTGGAAAAGGTAATACGAGATGCAAATGTCAAAAGAAATGGCACAATTTACACCAATAGCCACATTTTACTTGCCTATGCTGATGACATAGACATCATGGGACGATCAGTAAAGGAAGTAACTGATACCTTTAGGAAGGTCGAAGCAGAATCTGCGAAAGTGGACGCGCAAAGCGTCCATAGAGCTCGGGCCAACTGTGGAAGTTGGTACCTACAATTTTGAGGTGGTAAAAGACTTCGTCTACCTCGGCACCGCCGTAAACACAACTAACGACATCAGTTGTGAAATAAACAAAAGAATTGTAGTAGCCAACAGATGCTACTTTGGCTTAAGTAAGCACATTAAAAACAAAGCCACAACTCGTCAAACAAAAATAACACTATACAAAACGCTGATACTAGCCGTGCTGATGTATGGTTCCGTAGCCTGGGTACTTGCGCAAGCAGATAAGGCAGTGCTTGGCGTGTTTGAGAGAAAAATTCTTCGAAAGATCTACGGACCAATCTGCGTTGACGGTGAATATCGACGTCGCATGAACCACGAGCTGTATCTGCTATACAACGACATCAATATTGTTAAACGTATCGAGATGCAGCGATTGCGTTGGCTAGGCTATATCATAAGAATGAGCGATTATGAACCAGCTAAAAAGGCGTATAAATATGAGCGGCTTGGCGGTGCACGCAAAATTGGCGGGCCAAAGAATATATTGCGCAAACAAGTGGATGAAGAGATGACAAGGTGCGGCATTCCAGAAAGAGAAGCAATACACAGAAAGAAATTAAGATCTTTTCTTAGTTCGGCCTATAAAACAAATGTTCTGTAATGGGCCAGCTAAGTAAGTAAGTGACCACAAAATTTATATTCCAAAATTGTGGACATTGGTCCATGTTTTGGTATAGCCCCCATGTAACGGTACCTCCCGATTTTCGGTATTTTGAGGATTTGCAAACATTTTGAATTCTCAGTGATCGTCAACACAGGTCCATGTTTTGATACAGCTCCCATAGAACTGTAACTATCGATTTTCGGTATTTCGAGAATTTTTGTTAAAATTTAAAACGGAAATAGTAATTAGACGTTTGAAATAGTTATTTGACATTTGACTAAAATTCGTCAGCATAGGTCCATATTTTGGTATAGCCCCCATATAACGGTACCTCCCAATTTTAGGTATTTTGAGGGTCTTCTATACATTGTTTGACGGAAATACCCGTGATTTTAAGTTCCCTGCAGTTTTACAATTTTTCCATCAAAAATTGTCATGATAGGTAAACACTTTGGTACACTATATAGGTACTACCTGTTTGAACACATTTTTAGGTTAGATTATACTAAAATTGTGGACAGGAAAGGAAACTAATTATTCCATTTATTATAGAATATTTTATGGTGGAGCGTAAAAATATTCGGCCCGGCCGAACATAACGACTTTTTGCTTGTTATTTTCTTATTTTTGAACCACTGTACCACTTTTCATCTTAGCAAGTTCTCTGCAATATTTTACTACACTTTAACTCTTAAAACATATTCGCAAATATCAATACAAACAAATCTAGCATAGGAATAGCGTAATAATGCATACAAATAAGTGAAACTGCAACAAGGACATAAGTACATGCTCAAATAGTCAAAGAACAACAGGCAGGCAACCAAACAAGCACATAGTTATACAGACAGACTGATATTCCGCGTTTAGACATCGGATATGGGAGCACGTATACGATGGAGTTGCATGAAATAAACAAGCAAAGCAAAACAACGACAACAACAAAAACGCATTCACAAGATAGATTAAAAACATCTTAAAAGTTAACAAACTCCGGGTTGCAACAAAAGTCAAACGTGTAAGTATGAAACGCAACGCGGACAGACGGAAGCTTAGACTTCTTGCCTAGACATGGGGATCCAAAACAAAACTTTATGAGTTGTCTATACGATTGCATCGTAGTTAATGGCAATGTTGTGTGTGGTGTATGTGGGTAATGTGTGGTTGGTTAGTTTGTGTTTCCTCAGAAGACACAGTCGCTTGTCAGCGAAAACTTTGGAGGCGAAGACGAGAAACACAAGACAAATAAAATAAAACGCCAACAAAAAATACACTCTGCCACAAAGCTTAATATTGGCACGCGTGCATTTTAAGCAGCAGTACCTCCCTCCACAACCACTAGCAGCAGTTAGGCTGAAGTGCATTGCCGCTAGTCAAGCAATCAACAATGTGACTGTGTGGCAGACAATAAGAGAGGTGCCGCCGCCATAGAACCCAAGCCACAGTCGGCAAGCATAGATACAAGTTAGTACAGCGACTGACTGACAAAGTGCAAACAACTGCAACTCCCATAAAGGTAACTGAAAGCGTAACAAGAACAAGAAGAGAAAAAACGACGATTTGTTAAGTGGCTACATGGTTGGAGCTATGACAAAATGTCTGTCCATGCCTTCCATCCCATCCATCCATCTGTGACTGTGTCTTACTTTGGCATCTCCGCCTCACCACTTCTCCAGCCAGTACAGCAGCATGTACATGAATCTCTTGTTCAGGGGTTTTTGCGTAAATGCGTCAAAAATACAGGTAGTCACGATTCTTAAAACATTTTTATGTGGCAGCTTCACAATACCCACAACAAATAATACTACCATATTGACTGTTGCTGCTTGTGGCTTATGGATTTTTTCCTCTCCAGTTTTTTTTGTTCTGTATTTTTGTGGCTGTTGCAAAAGTAATAATCGCATAATCGTTTGCTTGCAACCAGTCACTGTTGAAACTGCCTTGAAAACAAAAACCAACCAAACCAACTTTTGATTACGTAGTTCTTTTGCCATAGCTCTTTTTGTTGTGAATATCTGTATTCATATTGTTGTACGTACCTTTTATTTTCTGTTTTGAGATCTAAGGGGAACTCGAAACCCATACTCGCACAAAACAAATCGACATTAAAAAATTGCAATTATTATCGGTGTTTTTTTGCACAAGGTGCTACATTTCATGGCTAAATGTAACTAAAACCAATATTGGGCAGACGGAAAAGAGGTACGACCATGTACATGTTAGCAATGGCACACCATTACTCATTGACAATTAAAAATCAATCGATTACTCATTGGGTTTATATTGTGTAGATCATTATTACATGAATTATGAGTAATACCAGAAGACAAAAAGTCATAATATAAAATATCGCTAAACATCTGATTAAATGGTTGTTATAGAAAGAAATCGCAATTGCACTCAACACATTGATTTGTTTCAATTGAAAACTATTAGGGAAAATCTATGATTTTTCTTCCTTAGATTGGATGGAACAAGTTATTTATCACACAGCACAGTTTTAGGACTTACATTGAACGATGCCATCCCCTATGCCCTATTTTTTTTAAAAAAAAACGCTATTTTAGCAAAACTGACGAAGGAACTGTGATAAAATTAATTTGCGAGGCAATGCACACTAGTCCCAACCTGCGACAAAAATCAAAAAATCGATATCAGCAAATCTCTGCGACAATTAAGTAAATTGTCTCTAAACATGTCATATTTTAATATTCCAGCACTGTTTTTATAAGTTGAGTTGAGTTTTGCTAAGTTCGCCATCCTTCGCCTCTCTCCAATTTTTTGAAGAATGTTTGAAATAGTGTCAAGATTACAAAAAATTTGGTTCCATCTGCATATATTTGCATTTCCGTGTGTGACATTAAAAATACTGGCGATGCCTCTGGTCGCTTCAGTGAATGTGTCGTATTACTGTATTCTCAGTTTCTTCTTTGTTTTGTGTTTTAATTGTTTGCTTTGGTTTTTTTCTTTAAAGATTTAAACATTTTTGTTTTGGGATCTACTTATGAGTGTATTTTTTTACATTTGTATATTTTTGTATGATGATGTATGATGCTACATATAACATGAAAAACGAGTTAAAATGTAAAGTTCGGTCGCACCGAACTTTATTATATCCCATACCATGAAATATTCTGATCTCAAATGGAATAATTTGTTTCCTTTCCTGTCCACGATATCAGTCGGAGACGTTTTTTGACCACTAAGAACTCCAAATGGGTGCCACCGTGGGGCAATGGTATGCACACCCGCCTTGCACACATAAGGTCGTGGGTTCGATTCCCCGGCCAGGCAACATCAAAACACTTTTCAACGGTGGCAAAATACCCCTCAGTATTGTTGGCGACATTTCCTGAGTATTTCAGCCATGTAAAACTTCTCTACAAAAGTGGTGTCTTAGACACGCCGTTCGGACTCGGCGATAAACTGTAGGTCCCATATCATTGAGCTAATATGAATCGGGGTGCACTCATTGATATGAGAAAATTCTCCCTTGTCCCTTATGGGATGTTTGTGGAACAATTATATATAAGAACTCCAAATAGCAAATGACAAACAATTCGAACCGAAAATGTAGATAAAAACTACAAAATACCTGAAATCGGGAGGTACCGTTATATGAGGGCTATACCGAAACCTGGAGCTAATACCACAATTTTTGGCACAGAAGGTTTTTGATTATTGAGAACTCCAAATGACAAATTACAACCAATTCGGTCCGAAAATTTTGATAAAATATTTAAAATGCCTGAAATCGGGGGGTTCCGTAATATGAGGGCTATACCGAAACCTGGACCTAAGACCACAATTTTTGGCGCAGAAGGTTTTTGATCATTGAGAACTCCAAATGGCAAATTACAACCAATTCGGGTTGAAAATGTTGATAAAATCTTCAAAATACCTGAAATGGGGAGCTATACCGAAACCTGCACCTATGCCAGCAATTTTTGGTGCAGAAGATTTTTGACCATTGGGAACCCCAAATGCCAAAGTACAGCCAATTAGGGCCGAAAAAATACAAGCTTCCAAATACTTGAAATCGGGTGGTACCGCTAAATGAGGGCTGTAGGAAAAACTGGACCCATATTGATGATTTTTTGGCTAAAGTATTTTGTACTTATTTTTAACATATTCTGAAAAAATCAGATTGATCCGACGATTAAAAATATTTTTGTCGCACCTTCCCATACAAGTGGGACCACCATTGCAATGGTGGTGGTGTCTCGGATCCTAGCTACTTATTGGGGGCCTAAAGACTCGACCACGCCCACTTTTTTTAGGTCTTATATATAAAAGACAATGTGTGTATGTTACTATGTTTTATGTTCCGTAAAGACTCAAAAACGGCTGAACCGATTTTCTTGAAAATTTCAGAGAATGTACAGGGAGGACCCGTGGTGAAAATAGGCTATGTATTTTGTGAATTTCCCCTATGCCTTATTTTTTAAAAAAACCACTGAACCGTTTTTCCTGAATATTGTACATGAAGGAACTGTGTAGTGTATGGTGGTAGCGGGCTGATCTTAGGAGATTTCAAAGTCATGGGTTTTGGCATTTAATTCTAGGGAAGGACCAGAGTTGTATAGCACTCACTGAGAAAATAGATAGCTTCACGTTTTGCAGCGTGGAGGAGGACGCACAGCGTTGCCGCTTCCATACAAAAGTTGACAAAAATAGAAGGCGTTGACCTAGGTTGATGAATTTTTGCACAAGTACTTATGAGGGCACAGGAATGGATATAGCTACCATATATATTTTCGCCCGATTTTATGTATTCGATGCACTAAACACGCAATGTATGTGAGATATTGATTAAATTGGGAAAATGTGACGTAATTATTCGTAATTGAGTTACATCTGGCAAAATTATATATGTAAGACATATTCAAACCTGAACCGATATGGACTAAAGTTGATATTTTTCATTCCTGTGCCTTCGTAAGCACGTGTGCAAATACTCATCAACCTAGGTCAACGGTAAAACTGAACAATGGCCTGAGAAAACATCCCATGTTAAATTTGAAGGCTATTTATCAAAAATTGAGGGAATCATAGCAAAATCGGGGGAAGATATATATGGGGGCTATATCCAAATCTGAACGGGTTTTTGCGAAAATCGATTAAACTACCAAGGGGCCTAAGAGAATATTACATATTAAATTTAAGGCTATTCGATTATAGCAAAATTTGGGAAAGATATATATGGGGGCTATATCCAAAACTGAATCGATTTTTTTAAAAATTCTCTAGGTACTCAGGGGCCTAAGAAAATAACACATACTAAATTTGAAGGCTATTCGATCAAAATTGAACGAGTTGTAGCAAAATCGGTAAAAGATATATATGGGGGCCATATAAAATATGAACCGATATATCTCAGAAGGTTGCAGGGATGGGCAGAATGTTTTTACACATTTCGCTTTGGAACAGATGATCAATTAACGGAAATCAAGAGCCAAGGTGGCAATAGGTGGCAATCACAAGTAAAAAAGTATTAGTCTGCTTTGCCGACAGAGATATACCCTTAGCCTGTGTGGATCGAAATACTTTTTTTCAAAAAAAAAAAAAAAAAAAAAATCTTATGTATTCAGGGCTTTTCAAAATTTTGGGCGTATGAACCGACAAAAGTATAGATAGGATTAAAGCTCAAAAATTTGCGTGCATAACGAAAGATAGGGCTTTTTTATCACACTAGCCTACGAAAAGCATAATATCGCTGTAAACAGGGACACTAGGAAAACCTTCGGTAAAAATGTCCAAAGGATCCTCCAACAGACCCTTAACCACACAAAAATGTTGAACATTTGTGTGGGTGGTACCACAAGGATTGGACAGATAGGGCCCAAATTTGAACATAAACTAAGTTTCGACAATATTTAGAGATTCAAAGTTTGGACCAAATCGATTGCTACGTCTATGAGAAATCGCGCGTACCATTTTAGCGAATATTTTCGAACTTTTGTGGGGGAGGTACCGGAAGGTGTGGACCTATAAGCACCACCTTCGAATTTCATCTAATATTCGAAGAAATATGAATATATCCAAAGTGTGGACGAACGCAGTATTCGGTTCGAGCTCTCAATCCACTACATATGGTGCCATTGGGTTTTTTTTTTACAAATTTCGGGCTGTTGTCCCAAGAAGTATGGACCTACCCCTGAAAAAACTTTTACTGTCGTAATTGATGCAGCGAAAGCAAGTTGCTTCAACAAAAAAAAAAAAAAAACAAAGTGATTCGAGAGCAGGTCTTAAAGAGAATTTATACAAAATATTGTGTGGTAGGTACCCTAAGGAGTGTAACTTTCAGGCTATTTTCTCAGGAAGTATGGACTTGCCCCTAATGAAACTTATAGCGTCGTATGGGGGGCCGTGAATACAAGCTGCTACAACAAAAATCAAAGCGATTCGGGAGCAGGTCCTAAACTGAACTTTTCCGAATATTTGTGTGGGAGGTACCCGAAGGAGTGGACCGATTGAGTCCATATTGAAACGTCATCTAAGTCTGGTAGAAATTTCACGATGTGCAAAGTATGGACCAAATCGATTACTTTCTTTAAGAGTCATCGTGCGCACATATTTTCCGAACATTTCCGAACTTTTGTGGGGAGGTACCGGAAGGAGTAAACCGATATAACCCATCTTCGAACTTAATCTTAGTTTGGAAAAAATATTTCGAAAGCCATATTTTGGACCGAATCGGTTGATTCGTTGGAGAGTTATCGTGCGCTCCAGGCAGACAGACAGACGGGCGGACGGACATTGCTTATTCGACTCCAATTTGTCTGAAACACATTTCGTCCAAACATACTTGGCGTCTAAAACCATTATTTCTATGAGGCACATTTTGCCAGTGTGAAAGTGTATATACCCTCGTTAGCATAAATGCTGAGGGTATAAAATGATATTACTTACTTACTTAGTTGGCCCATTACAGAACATTTGTTCCATAGACCGAACTAAGAAAAGATCTCCATTCCTCTCTATTTTTCGCTTGACTTTTTGGAATACCGCGCCTTTTCATTTCTTCATCCACTTGTATGCTCCATCAAAGCTTAGGCCTGCCGATTCTGCGTGCACCACCATGTGGCATGTATTCATACGCCTTTTTAGCGGGTTCATCATCGCTCATTCTTATGATATGGCCTAGCCAACGCAACCGTTGTACCTCGATACGTTTAACTATATTCATGTCTTTGTATAGCTGATATAGCTCGTGGTTCATACGACGTCGATATTCACCGTCCACGCAAATCGGCCCGTAGATCTTTCGAAGAAATTTCCTCTCAAACACACCAAGCACTGCCTTATATGCATGCGCAAGTACCCATGTTTCGGAGCCATACATTAGCACGGGTAGTATCAGCGTTTTTTATAGTGTTATTTTTGTTTGACGAGATGTGGCTTTGTTTTTAAATTGCTTACTTAAACCATAGTAGCATCTGTTGGCCAATACAATTCTTCTTCTTATTTCACAACTGATGTTGTTTGTTGTGTTTATGGCAGTGCCGAGGTAGACGAAGTCTTTAACTACCTCAAAATTGTAGGTACAAACTTCCGCAGTTGGTCCGAGCTCTATGGACGCTTTGAGCGTCAACACCATCAATTTGGTCTTTCCGCCGTTTACCGCCAGACCCACTTTCGCAGATTCTGCTTTGACCTTCCTAAAGGTATCATTTACTTCCTTCCTTTACTGATCGTCCCATGATGTTTATGTCATCAGCATAAGCAAGTAACATGTGGCTATGGTGTATATTGTGCAATTTCTTTTGACATTTGCATCTCGTATTACCTTTTCCAGCAAAATGTTGAATAGGTCACACGAAAGGCTGTCTCCTTGCCTGAAACCTCTTTTGGTACAAAATTCTTCCGAGAGGTTCTTACCAATTTTAACTGAGGACCTAGTATCAGTTAAAGTCATCTTACAAAGCCGAATGAGCTTTGCGGGGACACCAAATTCAGACATTGCATGGAATACCTTTGATCGGAGGGGACTGTCAAATGCTGCTTTATAATCGACAAAAAGGTGATATGGGTCGATCTGCATCTCTTGGGTCTTCTCTAGGATTTGCCGTAGGGTAAATATCTGGTCAATGGTGGACTTGCCAGGACTAAAGCCACATTGGTATGGTCCGATTATTTCGTTGACCGTTGGCTTTAGTCGTTCGCACAATATCCCTGACACTATCTTACAGGCAAGAGGGAGAAGACTTATGCCCCTATAGTTGGAGCATACAGTCTTAACTCCTTTCTTGTGGACGGGACATAGGTTGCTCTGGTTCCAATCGTCGGGTACTCGTTCTTCCTGCCAGATGGTACTAACTAGCTGATGCATACACCTTATCAGCGCGTCGCCTCCGGTTTTAAACAGCTCGGCTGGTAAGCCATCGGCTCCTGCTGCTTTATTATTCTTCAGCCGGTAGATTGCTGTTTTTAACTCATCTTGTCCGGGCGGTATACATTCTATATCATCTTCTGGGATTGGATTCGTGGTATGATCGTCTTCGCTACTATTGGATACCAGCAGATTGGAGAAATGTTCCTTCCATATCCTGAGAACTCTATCTGTATCTGTTACCAGATTACCTTGCTGGTCTCTACAGGAGGATTTGCCTGTACCAAAGCCATCTGTTTGATGTTTTACACTTTGGTTGAATTTTCGGACTTCATTCTGACTCCTGTACATGTCGATTTGTTACGACTCCCGCTTTTCCATTTCTCTCTTTTTCTTGCGGAAAAGACGTTTCTCTTCTCTCCTTTTCTCCCGATAGCTCTCTCGTACGCTACGTGTTGCTACTGATTGTAAAGCAATGGTGTGTACGGCCATTAATTCAAAAACACTTGGGTGTTTAAGTATTTTTTGTAATAATAAGCAATAACCAACTTTGTCTACATACCTATACATAACCAATAACGAATATACATAAAAACAAAACATAGTTTAATCCTGAACCAAGTCCGAATATATATCAAAAATGACAATGAAAACGGGACAAAATCGATTAGTCAAAGAGAACCGTACCTAAAATCTTCTGAGTAACATTTTTGTAGAATAATTGGATGCTGAAAAATCTCATCTTGTGGTACTTTCACTACGGTTCAAGAAATAAAGGACGTAAAGGACATGAAAGGCATTAAGTTAGAAGAATGAAATGTTCTACCAAAAGATTCGCCAATCGATTTGACTGAAGACATGTCACCTGGAGCTATTTTACCAAGTATTATAAGGAAAAAAATAAAAACTTAATCGCGCGATATCTCAGAAACTTGACCTATGGCGAAAATTTCTTTTTGGGTTCTCAGTATACTCATCAAGGGCTTTCATATTCAAAAGAAATGTTCCACCCCCCAGACTTTGAGTTGCATTTTGTGTCACAGTGTAATTCATTTGTATAGATGGGATTCTGGGATGGACGTAGGGGATGGAAGATACCAAGCAACGGTCCTGACCGGTTTTAACATGGCAAAGCCCAGGATTTATCTTGGTCCCTCTTTCATCTCAAGTGGACACTGACCTCCCCATGGTGTCACCTGGGGAACTGCCTTTAACACCCGTTAAAGGTAGTGAGCTAACATGTGCCGCGCGTTCACCCATAAGAACGTTAAAAACTTGGGTTTGGGCGTCGGGTTAGTAACCCTCCCCTAGAAAAAACAGCCTACTATGAAAAAACGAAAGAAAAGAAAAACAAACCCCTCTAAAGTTGACGAACCCCGCAAACGTTTTAAGGACCATGATCTGCGAATCTGCACCTGGAATGTTCGCACTCTTTATAGAGAAGGTGCAGTCTTCGCATTGGCAGACGTACTTGAAAAGTACAAGACCGATATTACTGCCATACAGGAAATACGATGGATTGGGAAAGGCGTCACAACAACACCTAAAGGTGACGCACTGTATTATAGCTGCCATGACGTAAAGCATGAGTTTGGTTGCGGATTCGTAGTTAGTCGGAGGCTAAAACATCTGGTATCAAGCTTCACCCCAGTGAATGAAAGACTTGCTGCAATTCGAATAAAAGCTAAATTCTTCAACATCAGCTTTATTTGCGCTCATGCTCCCACTGAAGAAAAGGACGAACAGACCAAAGATATATTTTAGGAGCGCTTAGAAGAAACTTATGACCGTTGCCCTGCCCATGACATTAAAAAAACACAACAAACGACATCAGTTGTGAAATAAAAAAAAGATTGTATAGGTCAACAGATCTCGTCAAACAAAAATAACGCTCTACAAAACACTGATACTACCCGTGCTGATGTATGACTCCGAAGCCTGGGTACTTGCGCAAACAGATATGGCCGTGCTTGGTGTGTTTGAGAGAAAAATTCTTCGAAAGATCTACGGACCAATCTGCGTAGACGGTGAATATCGACGTCGCATGAACCACGAGCTGTATCTGCTATACAACGACATCAATATAGTTAAACGTATCGAGATGCAGCGATTGCGTTGGCTAGGCCATATCATAAGAATGAGCGATGATGAACCCGCTAAAAAGGCGTATGAATACATGCCACATGGCGGTGCACGCAGAATTGGCAGGCCAAGGAATAGATGGCGCAAACAAGTGGATGATGAGATGAAAAGGCGCGGTATTCCAGAGTGCAAAGCAACAAATAGAGAGGAATGGAGATCTCTTCTTAGTTCGGCCTATAGAACAAATGTTCTGTAATGGGCCAGCTAGGTAAGTAAGTAAGATGGGATTCTACCCGGTATTTACCCAAAACTTGGGTAAATACCAGGTAAATACCAAATAAATATCTTTTTTGGGTGTTTATTTGGGTAAATAAAATTTTATTTTGAAATCAAAATTTTGTTTTTTTCTGTCAGACAGAAAATCAAAAAGAATACCAGAAAAGCGGTAAAACCACGCGGACTAAACTTTTTATACGTCAAATTGGTCGTTGGAGTTGTTTGTGCGAAACAGTTAGCGAAGAATGCAAAAATTATAGCTTTTTCGAGGAGGACGCAAATCTCAAGATTATCCGCTGAAATCGTGGTTTAATCCATCTGATATATCATAAAGTTTGGATTTCGATCCAGCATTTATGATTTTCAGCAAGAAGATATACAACAAACTGCTCTAAAAATTGTCAAATACCGAAAATATGATGTCACAATATATGAGAGATTTATCAAAATATGGACCAAAATTGATCATATTTTAACTTGGCCCGATATCCAAAAACGGTAATTTTATTCATAGTCATTTAAAATTTGGTAAAACACAGCGTTTTCGCATCTAATTTCATGATTTTAGTTTCTATAGTTTATACCCACAATTTGGGTAAATACCAGGGTATGTACCCATTTCTACCCAATTTACCCATTTTAATGGGTTTTTACCATTTGGGTATTTACCCATTTCCCATCTCTATTCATTTGTAGCAAGATTTTAGGTAACATTAGTGCTTAAAATATATAATGAAACAACAAGAAAAAATTTAATATTAATTCTCCCTTGAATTTTCTCTTTTCATATTTTACTCACCATTGTTGTAAAGTAGCTCTATATGTCGATGAATTCCTTTGTGGAGGTCTCTGGAATGCAAGTATGGATTTTGCGGCTGTTTGCATGGAGTGGACAATATTTTGCCATTGTGTTGTTATGTTATCGGGACAAAGAGTGCTCTCATTAAGCAATTAGGCTAGTTGAGTGGAATATGCTGTGGCTATCTGTTGTGTTTGCAGCCTATCGATGTCCAACTTCCGCGTTGTGTCTGTTCGTGCTTTATTTGCAACGTTTAGACGGGTACGTACCCTTGCTGCAACAAGGTTGTGGTCCGAATCAATGTTTGCGCCTCGGAACGATCGTACATCCAACACGCTGGATGAATGTCTTCCATCTATCACAACATGATCAATTTGATTACTTTTTCTTTGATCTGGAGACAGCCAGGCGCCCTTATGA
Source organism: Musca autumnalis (assembly GCF_047663935.1). Lineage (NCBI taxonomy): Eukaryota > Metazoa > Arthropoda > Insecta > Diptera > Muscidae > Musca > Musca autumnalis. The sequence continues at coordinate 154,684,170 of NW_027411866.1, read as the reverse complement.
ATATCGAGATGAATTAATCTGGTATTGCTAACTACCATGTTTTTTGCAGGTGCAAAGTCTATCAGCCTCATACCATTGTCAGATGTTTCACTGTGGAGACTGAATTTCCCGACTGTTGGTCCAAAGATATTCTCCTTTCCAATTTTGGCATTAAAATCGCCTAGAATGATTTTAATGTCATGGGCAGGGCAACAGTCATATGTTTCTTCTAAGCGCTCGTAAAATATATCTTTGGTCTGTTCGTCCTTTTCTTCAGTGGGAGCATGAGCGCAAATAAAGCTAATGTTGAAGAATTTAGCTTTTATTCGAATTGCAGCAAGTCTTTCATTCACTGGGGTGAAGTTGGATACCAAGTGTTTTAGTCTCCGAGCAACTACGAATCCGCAACCAAACTAATGATTTGTGTCATGGCAGCTATAATACAGTACGTCACCTTTAGGTGTTGTTGGGACGCCTTTCCCAATCCATCGTATTTCCTGTATGGCAGTAATATCGGCCTTGTACTTTTCAAGTACGTCTGCCAATGCGAAGACTGCACCTTCCCTATAAAGAGTGCGAACATTCCAGGTGCAGATTCGCAGATCGTGGTCCTAAAAACGTTTGCGGGGTTCGTCAACTTTAGAGGGGTTTGTTTTTCTTTTCTTTCGTTTTTTCATAGTAGGCTGTTTTTTCTAGAGGAGGGTTACTAACCCGACGCCCAAACCCAAGTTTTTAACGTTCTTATGGGCGAACGCGCGGCTCATGTTAGCTCACTACCTTTAACGGGTGTTAAAGGCAGTTCCCCAGGTGACACCACCGGGAGGTCAGTGTCCACTTGAGATGAAAGAGGGACCTAGATAATCCTGGGCTTTGCCATGTTAAAACCGGTCAGGACCGTTCCTTGGTATCTTCCATCCCCTACGTCACCCATTTTTGATTTTTGTCTAGTGCTGCAACACTGTGGGACGCACCCACCAGGATCAGAGGAGACTGCCATAGTTCGCCTGACATATCCATCGTATCACCTGGTCCGACGAATGAAGTGACTTGGCATTTCTCTTGGATCGAGCCATCTCCCTATCCTCATCTCCATCAATAGACTACCCGACTTCATAACCTCTGAACGCCGTACTTTCCTTAAACATGGTAAAGCAAGTATTCAGCGAATTTATCAACCAAACTTTTAGAGAACTACCCAATCCCTCTGAAATAAAACCTAATTGTCCAGTAGAGGCGACGGGTTTAGCAAATAAACGTGATACCCTAATATTCTTACCTAAATTCTTTTGATTCTAAACCGCAAATACTTGTCTTACTTCAATAACACACACAGAATTCCAAATAAACACATTATAGAAATAGCAAGCTATGTGATTATAAAAACTAAATATGCCATCAATTATGACCGAATGACAGAAACCATCTAAAATTCCAGACAAGGTAATAAATTTAAGCCAGTATTGTCATAATAAATGTAGAACTGGATGAATTCTTCTTTGGTTTCATCTTCTTCCTCAACGTCTTGTTAACTGACCTCTTATGACACTAACTTGTTGTTTCGCTGGCTTGTATGTTGGAATTACAATTCACATGTGCGCATGCGTAACCAATAAAGATGAAGAAAACGGAAATACCAAGACAAGACCACAATAAATGGACGATGAACAATGAAGAGTATTGAACGAATAAATGAAAACAAAACAATTAGTTTCCTTCGGTTTATGAAAGTAATAAGCTCTTCCTCCTACTCCTTGAATGTGCAGAATATCCTTACTGATAATACTCAGATCTCATTTGGACAAAAACATGGACCAATATTTACAATTTTCTGCTTTGAGCTTTTGTATCCTCTGGCAGCACACCATATTAAATTACAGCTATCTGGGTTCGAAAATTTGACAAAAAACCTAGAAACGTGTAAAACCGGCAAGACATAAACTTGGATTTGGACTATACTTGGCCCTGGGCTTTTGGGAGTAAGTTTTCTATCTTCTGAGAACACAAAATTCCAATTAATACCAATTCGGTAGAAAAATGTAGCTAAAATCCTTAAACAATCATAATTGGGGGTACCCTTATATAAGGGCTATAACAAAACGTGACCCTTTGCTGTCTTATTTTTTTTTTTTGCAAGGGATGTTTTGTAGGAGTAAAAACGTTGTGTACCTTTAGGTACAACATACCGAAAATCGGGGTTACTGTTCTATTAGGCTATATGAAGTGGGTCCTATGCAGATAATTCTCTTCTGGAATATTTTGTACCCACATGGAAGTCTACATACCAAATTTCAGTCATTTCGGTGGGTGGCCACAACCTTCATAACACAGAATATCGGAAGGCACCGTTCTATGGGGGCTATATGAATGCGTGGACCCCAGCGTAGAATAAATACCAAATTATAGCCATTACGGATGAATATTGATTCCAGAACTTTAAAACTATCGAAAATTGGGAGGTGAGGACCAATACCAAAAATGTTCAGATTAAAAGTTTTATACCCACAAAAGTTCAGTCAGAACCAGGAAAACACCGAAACTCGGGGGAACCGTTCTATGGGCCAATATGAAGTCGTGGACCTATACCGACAAATTTCAGGTTAAATGTTGTATACCCCAAACAAAACTAAATACTAAATTATAGACATTTCGGTTGAATATAGCGAAAATCGGGAGGTACCGTTCACTGTGGGAGGTACCGTTCGGGGAGTTCATGAAGGCGTCTACCTACACCGAAAAAATTCAGTGGAAAGTTGTATACCCACAACCAAGGCTAAATACAAAATTTTAGCCATTTCCCGAAAATCAGGAGGTACTGTTCTATTGGGACGATATCAAAACATAGACCAATACCGACAAATTGCGGGTGGCAAGTTGTATACCCCCAAAGAAGACAACTTATAAAATTTCAGCCATTTCGGTGGGACATTGAGCCCTGTAGTTGGATTATTTATTTTGCATTTTTTAACGACAAAAATCGGTAAAATTTGTCCATAAGTCCTACCGATAGCAACAGTGTTGCCAACTTTTATTCGTACTTTTTATACCCTCCACCATAGGATGGGGGGGTATATTAAGTTTGTCATTCCGTTTGTAACTACTCGAAATAATCATTGTACACCCCACAAACTATATATATTCTTGATCAGCGTGCAATTCTACATCGATATAGCCATGTCCGTCCGTCTATCCGTCTGTGGAAATCACTCTAGCGTCCGAACGGATTGAAGTAGATGGATGATATTTTGGTAAAATCTATTATATGTATGTAGGACTTTTGGTATTGAAAGCGGGCTATGTTGGTCCACGTTTTCGTATAGCCCCCAGGAAGGAAATTTTAAGATATTTGTCCCATTTGACCACCGAATTGGTTGTAATTTGGTAGTTTGTGTCTTCAGAGGCTAAAAACTATTTCCACAAAATTTTGTTTATTTAGGTCCACGTTTTGGTATAGCCCCCATATAAGGCCCCATATGTAGTACGCGTCATTTTAAGATATTTTGAATGTGTTAGTCCCATTTGACCACAGAATCGGTTATAACTTTGCGTTTTGCGTGTCAAGAGGCTAAGAAACATATCCACCATAAATTGTTTACATATATAACGCCCTATATATAGTACGCGTCATCAGAGTACGTAAAAATACTTTAAATAAAATTTCCAATCGTTTCGTTTCGTATTTTCCATAGGAACAATACAAAACGAAACAAAACCCTCGTTGGCCGAGCTCGCTGTTTAGTTTCGTTTTGTTTACATTCGTGAGTACGAACAAAACGAAAAGCGAAAAGTACTCAACTCCACAACAATAGATAGAAAACTAAATATTACTTAACACATGTGAATAAATCAAAAACGTTTGGTGGTTGATAAAATTCACTGTGGTATTCTGATGCTAACTTATAGGGTTGTTAAGCAATCACATGTGTGTGTGTGTGTGTGTCTGAGTGTGTCATTGACCATAACGCACGGCAAACGTTTCCCAAAAATACTTGTCGTTTCGGTGGTGAATGAAACAACTCGACAAAGCATAGCCGAAGTTAAATTTCACCAATCGTACGGTTTCCATCTTTTTACGTTGAAAAGTTTGTGTTTTTGTTTTGGTTGTGAGAATGAAACGATTCAGAGAAGCTGAAAAGTTTGTGGCTTTGTGTGATTGGTACGGGAATCGTTTTGTTTCTTTCCGTTCATTGCGCGTCATTTTAAGATATTTTGAATGTATTAGTCCCATTTGAGCAACGAATTGGTTGTAATTTGGTATTTTGTGTCTCCAGAGGCTAAAAAACATTTTTACCAAAGTTTGTTCATATAGGTCCACGTTTTGGTATAGCCCCATATACATATAACGCCCCACTTTAAGATGATTTGAATGTATTAGTCCCATTTGACCATAGAACCGGTTGTAAGTTTGTATTTTGTGTTTTCAGAGGCTAAGAAATATTTCTACCATAAAATTTTTATATAGGTCCAGGTTTTCATATAGACCCCATAGGACGATATCTCCCGATTTTCGGTATTTTGAAGGTTTTAGCCTCATTATCGCAGCGAAATGGCAGAAATTTGGTATTTAGTCTTCGTTGGGAGTATAAAACTTTCCCCCGGAAACTTGTAGGTATAGGTCCACGCCTTCATATAGCCCCCATAGGACGGTACCTCCCGATTTTCGGTATTTTGAAGGTTGTGGCCTCAATATTCCACCGAAATGACTGAAATTTGGTAGTTACGGCGATATATCCCAAAATGGCTGAAATTTGATATTTCGTCCTTTTTTGGGAAGCAAAACTTTCTCCCAGAAATTTATCTGTATCGGTTTGATGTACACCCCATGGAACGGTGTTTTGAAGGGTTTAGCCTCATTATATAACCGAAATGGCTAAAATTTGGTACATAGTCTTCGTTGTGGGTCTAAAACTTTCCACCTGAAATTTTCGGTATAGGTCCATGTCTTCGAATAGCCCCCCTAGAACGGTACGACCCGATTTTCTACATATAGGTCATTCCACACCAAAATAGCTGATATTTGGTATTAAGTTTTTGATAGAGGTATGAAACATTCCAGCCGAAATGTGCAGGTATAGGTCGTCGTCCTCAAATACCTCCATAGGACCGTACCTTCCGATGTACGGTATTTTGAAAGTTGTGGCCTCAATATACCACCGATATGACTGAAATTTAATATTTAAACTGTCATGGGTGTATTGGGGAAGAGAATTTTCGTTATAAACCCGTTTTCTTCAAATAACCATCATAGAAGCGTACCTCCCGATTTTCGGTATTTTAAGGTTGTGTCATCAATATCTCATCGAAACGGATGAAATTTAATATTTAGTCTCCGTTGGTGGTATAAAACTTCCCACCTGAAAATTTCCGGTATTGTTCCATGTTTTATATACCCCCCATAGAAAGATCCCTCCCAATTTTCGGTACTTTGAAAGTTTTAGCCACAATATTCAATGGGAATAACTGAAATTTGGTATTTAGTCTTCGCTGGAGTTACGAAACTTTCCTCCAGAAATTTATCGCTACAGGTTAACGTTTTGTACAGCCTCCATAGAACGGTGCTCCCGATGTTGTTAACTATCCAAATCCAGAATATCCAGGTGCAACATTTTAAGGTAATCTTGTGCAAACAATTTGAGGTGCGGAGTTTTTTAAAGTACAGACCCAGATTAGTTCCAGCTTGGATTATATGGCCCTATCTAACATGGTTAAAAATTGACTTTTTAGAGCAATTCTGGGCTATGTCTCTGAAACCTATGTGAATCTTCATCCCCAATCTGAAGCAAATTTGTCGATAAGGGCAAGAATAAAATATTTGTAGAACTAATGAACTCGAAAAAATACATTTATTGCTTCAAATTTTATAAAATATCGAAAATGTCCATAATTTGTAAACATTTCGCACCATATCCCCAAAACCGTTAATGATTTCTTTTGAAAAAAATATACGCTGGAATGTAGTACACAACTCTTCAGAACATGCCATTATTTTAAAATGCTTCTATCACGTTTTTTCAGTATTTTTTCCAACGACGATTTTATAAATATGTCAATAATGTGGGGAAATCCGAAATTCGAGAACAAACTCTTCGTGTGAACTGTGTTTGAAATACGTGTAGTAAAATATATGATGCAAAATACCGCTGAAACAACATGAAGTAAG